>NC_141993.1:70162190-71472190 GCF_049901715.1 Pseudonaja textilis | reverse complement strand
TAAAATAATTGGGGGTGCCTCTTCAAAATTCCTTCAAAAATTCCTCATTAAATTCAATTGTAAAATTATCATCTAAATCCAAATAGCATACAGATTCCTTCCCTTAAAACAGAATTTTCCCAATAGCAAATGTAAGTGACCAAATCTTTGTCATGGATGCCCCAATGATTCAAGAAGGAAAAGTTAGTGACCTTCTCCCTTGGAGAACCAGTTCTATTCTGGCCTTTTTAAAAAGTTGGGAAAGCAATTAAACACCTTATGCTGAAGAAATAAAGATCTTTCCAAAGTGCAATAAGGTTAAGAACTGAACTTTGGAGTTGATTGCATCAGCATATTGCAGAGAGTCAGAGAGGAATTATATAGTTGGTCTAACTGTTCCAGCCATCTTGATGAAAATGGGACTTGGACCCTCAGTGCATTCATAGGGCTAGTAAAATTCCTCTGGTGAACTTCAGAGGGTTTTCTTTTTGTCAGTTTGCTTGTTTCGATAACTTTTCACCTGAATTGAAAACGTAATGTTGGAATTAAGATTGGCCTCTTCTTTTTTATAATTTAAAACAATTTAGAGGTAAATTTAAAACATACCTGACTGAATCTTTTACTGGTTTTAGAATTATTGCAGTGTTGGTTTTTGATGATTACCATCAAAACCATATTGATGGTTACTCAGCATTAAAGATTTTTTTAAGCCACCTAGAATCACAAAATGAAAATGGATGGCACATAATTTTTGACACAAGTACATGTGTCTGGTTCTCTGACTGTAAAATACAAACTCAGGAGTTCCTAACAGGTAATGAGATCTTACCTTGGTGAAGAGATATTCTCTAATTCCAACAGTAAATAGCAAGTCCTGACACTCTCAAGTCTAGATATTCCAAATTGCCAGTCCTGGAAGCTTCTTCAGAGATGCTGACATATGTCTTCCATCTTAGCAGAATTGAAATGAAACTCATTGATGGCATGGTCTAATTAGATATGTATCTATATGCAAGCACTAAAGTGACAAATAATATATTCTGGATTTGATTTGTGGTGTGGTTAATGAAAAAGATTGTTCATTGTCTAATCTGCAAGCTGTCCTTCTCCTTACATAACAATCCAATTTTATTATACTTCTTCCATGCAACTATAATATAATTATTTCTCTGCTAAATGTGAAGTTGGTGAACCAGGAAGCTAGTTCCCAGTCATTAGACTCATCTATACACTTTTCTTGCCCAAGTGCTGAAATTGGCTGCTTCCTATGTGTAGGGGACATAGGAATGAGAATGAAAACTCCACGTTAAGACCAGCCTACTGTGGATGCTGAAGGAAGCTGAGAAGCCAGAACAAAGTCAACCAGCCAGAGACTCATTGGAAACAGAAGAGGACTTTTGCTAGGCAAACATTGTATGCCACATGTAGGAGGAATTTGAGGAAGCTCAGTGACTTGTTAAGCTCCAATATCCTTGCTGTAAGATCATCTCCTCTCATTCAGCTATGGGGAATTGGACTTTCTTTGCTAGTTCTTTTTTGCCAGTTAGAGACACCAGAAACTCTCTGGCAACCTGTTATGTCCTTAAGACTAACCAAGGTTTCCAACCAGGTCCGTTCCTATTGCGGGGGCGTTTGCAGCTCCCATTGGCTGGCTCCCTTCGACAGCCGGCTATAAAAGCCGGCTGCAAGGCTGAGCCAGCCGCTGTTCGCTGAGCATGTCTGCCTGTTAGCCTGCAGACGCGACAGCCCTTTATTCTGTTGAATAAAGCCATTCCGTGTTAATGCTCTGGTCTAGCCTCTCATTATTCGATCTATAACACCGGCGACGAAGGTGGGATCGGCTAACCAGAAGCATTCAATTGAGCTGAAAGTCACGATCGGCAACTGAACCGCAGCCGCGTAGCAGAGAGCTCGGTCAGTTCGCTAGTTGGTTAAGTGAAAGTGAAGCATCTGTAGCCGCTCGCGCAGGAAGCTACAGAGAGCGAAAGTCAGGCGCTGAAAGCTACAGCCGCCCTGCTCGGAAAAGAGCACAAAAGCTACAGAGAGCGAAAGTCAGGCGCTGAAAGCTACAGCCGCCCCACTCTGAAAAGAGTGCGAAATTTGAATCTCTGTCAGTTGCATCCGCCAACGCTCTCCGGGAGCGCGAGATTCAAATTGCTGATAGTCATGGCATTACAGCAATAGCCTCTAACACTCACAAGAGCATTAATTCAAGAGCTGAAGTCATTGAGCTAGGTGAGACGCTGTAGCCACAGCCGCCTACGCTCACGATAGCGCATATTGGGCCATGTATACCCAGAGAGAGAGATCAGTCTACCCAAGACTGAGGCGCCATTATGTACACTAACCCAGCATTCCCGCCTTTTAAGCCGAACGAAGAGAAGTGGGACTCTTACAGAAACCGCTTCAATCACTATATTGATGCCATCGGTCTGGCTGATGCAGCGGAACACCGGATAAAATCATATTTCCTCAGCTACTGCGGGGCTGCAGTCTTCGATACCGCAACAGCCCTTTTTGCACCTCGAGAAATCAAGAGCGTTCCATGGGCAGAGCTGCTGGAAACACTTTCTAATCATTACCCCCCTAAGCCATCTCAGATCGCGAGGCGCTTCACTTTTCGAATGAGGAAACAAGCTGAGGGGGAGTCCATCAATCAATACATGGCCGCCCTGAGAACAGCAGCTCTCCACTGTGAGTTCAAAAATTACTTAGATGACATGTTGTTTGACCAACTCGTCTGCGGGGTCAAGGATTTGAGACTCCAGAGGCGTTTGCTGGCCAGAAAAGACCTCAACCTCTCCCAAGCCGTTGAGGAAGCCTTAGCAGCAGAGCTAGCATTCCAGTCAGCCGCTGAGATCCAGGGCACCATACCCAAACCCAGTGCTACCACCGTTCACTCCGAGGAGGTGGTGAGTGAGGACGACCCTACCGAACACTCGGATGTTCATCGTCTCAAGCCATCGAGGCAGCCACAGGTAGGGGCAAGGCAGGATAACAGCAACGCACCCAAGCACATTCTTTTGTGCCTATCCTGCGGAGGTTCCCATTCACGGACAACTTGCAGGTTCAGAAACGCTACCTGCAACAACTGCCACAAGAAAGGCCATATCGCCAGGGCCTGTCAAGCAACACACAGCACTCCACAAAGGTCATCTTTTTATTCTCCTCCTAAGCCCCAAAGGCAAGTAGAAAGCTGTTACACTTGCTATCACGCTAACCACACTTTTCATACCACTAATAAAATCACACTTTCTATCCATTTAGAAGGTAAACCTTGCCGCATGGAAGTGGACACGGGGTCAGCGCTCTCAATCATCTCGTGGGGCACGCTCAAGAAAATCCAACCCAGCCTATCAAAGAACCAACTTCAAAAGTGCCATCTCACCTTGAGGGATTACCAAGGGAAGAACATCCCAGTACTCGGAAAAGGCAAGTTTCTCGTTAAATTCAAAACCTTCAAAGGCCATTTGCCTTTAGTGGTTGTTGACGGTACCCTCCCTAGTCTTTTGGGGTTGGATTGGTTCCCCTATCTCGGCCTTAGTATAATGGGTATCCATGCTGTCTCAGCTTCTGATATCGACTCCATATTTTCTGACTACTCTGATGTATTTAGCAGTGAATTAGGCTGTTACAATGGCACACCCATTTCCTTCTCTGTAGACCCTCAAGCAGTTCCCGTCCGTTTAAAGCCACGTAGAGTACCCTTTGCTATACGCCCTAAGCTGGACGCAGAGCTAGACAAATTACTCAAGCAAGGGGTAATTGAACCCACGGATTTTGCTAAATGGGAGACCCCTATTGTCACGCCTCTCAAAAAAGATGGCAGTCTAAGAATTTGTTCAGACTATAAGACCACAATAACCGCTACCTACAGGTTAGCGCTTACCCAGTTCCGGTCATTCAGCACCTACTTCACACATTCGAACCTGGCACCATTTTCACCAAATTGGATATGTCACAAGCATATCAGCAGTTCCCTGTTGACAGTCAAACAGCCGATCTACAAACTATCGTGACTCACAGGGGGGCATTCAGGTGCAAGCGTCTCCAATTTGGCGTTAGTGTCGCCCCAGGTATCTTCCAGTCACTAATGGAATGAATTCTCCAGGGCCTCCCTGGCGTGGTACCGTATTTCGATGACATATTGGTCTCATCCAGGGACAGACCCCAACTATTCCAAAGAGTCAGAGCGGTATTAGACAGGTTCAGGCAGCATGGCCTCAAACTAAAAAGGGAGAAGTGTGCCATCGCCACTAAGCAGGTGGACTTTCTGGGGTACAGAATAGACGCCTCTGGCATCCACCCACTGGAATCGAAAGTCACAGCTATACACGAGGCTCCCACTCCATCTACAAAATCAGAGCTACAAGCCTTCTTGGGTTTATTAAATTTCTACGCGTCAGTAGCTGAACCCTTGCACAGACTTCTAGAAACAAGGCACCATGGCACTGGGGACCGAAAGAAGATTATGCTTTCAAAGCTGTCAAATCTCTGCTTACCTCAGACGCAGTCTTGATACAATTTGACCAACGCCTTCCTTTAGTCTTGGCCGCAGATGCATCCCCTTTTGGGATTGGAGCTGTCTTAAGCCACAGACTGCCCAACGGCTCCGAGGCACCAATCGCTTTCTTTTCCAGAACCTTTTCATCTACAGAGCGTAATTACAGTCAAATTGATAAGGAGGCCCTAGCTGCAGTTGCTGCGGTAAAAAAATTTCACGAATTCCTTTTTGGCCACAATTTTAAACTCGTCACAGATCATAAACCACTTCTGGGACTTTTGTCTGGGGACAAACAAACCCCCCAAGTACTATCACCCAGGATGACGAGATGGACTTTGTTCCTGGTGGCATACTCCTACAAACTTGTCCACCGCCCGGGAAAAAATCTTAGCCATGCCGACGTCCTCAGCCGCTGCCCTCTGCCTGCACCCGTTGAGGACCCCGCCCCGGTCCATGCCATTTTCGACGTTAGCGAACCCAACCTACCTGTCACCGCTAGCGACATCGCCTCTCACTCCAGGAAGGACAGAACAATCGCCCAGGTCCTGGACTGGGTAAGGAGGGGGTGGCCGGTCACTAACTTTGCAACCGAATTCACTCCTTTTAAGACTCGCCAACAGGAGCTTTCTAGTTTACAGGGTTGCCTGCTGTGGGGTACCAGAGTCATCATCCCAACCACGCTGCGAACGGCCGTCCTAAAAGCACTGCACGAGGGCCACCCGGGCATCGTCTGGATGAAAGCGTTGGCTCGTAGCTACGTCTGGTGGCCCGGCATGGACGACGAGATCGTCAAGTGGGTAAGCCCTTGTCGCCCCTGTCAGGAATCCAGACCATCACCGCCAATCACCACACCCACTAAGTGGGAAAGCGCCAACGCACCTTGGTCACGGCTGCATATTGACTTGGCTGGACCAATGCACGGCAAGACTTTCTTGGTGGTCGTGGATTCGTATTCGAAATGGATCGATGTGACCCTCCTACCCACGACCACCACCCAGGCGGTTGCCAAAGCCCTGACTCGTCTATTCGTGACACACGGCCTACCAGATACCCTGGTGTCGGACAATGGACCACAATTTGCGTCGGCAGAATTCAGCAGGTACGTCACCAACCTGGGTATCAGGCACATCCTCACGGCTCCTTTTCACCCTGCCAGCAACGGGTTGGCGGAGAGAGCCGTTAGGTCAACGAAAGAGGCATTAGCCAGGTTCAACCAGGAAGACTGGCATTCGAGACTCTCCCGTTTCCTTCTAAGCCAACACACGACTCCCTGTACGGTCACAAACAAATCACCAGCAGAACTAATGGGTAGACGCCTCAGAACTGTGTTAGACAGGCTACACCCCCACTACTGCCCTGATGCCCCCCTAGGTTCTGACAGTTTGGTCAGGGATTTTGTTTTGCAGGACCCAGTGTTCACCAGGAACTACGCCGGAGATCCATTGTGGGTACCAGGGAAGATCATCGCCGTCACCGGTCCAAGATCTTATCGGGTCTAATTGGAAGACGGACGCGTTTGGCGCAGGCACCTGGATCAGATAAGGCGGCATCGGAGCATTCTCACCAATGCAGATTCAAGGACTCCGGTGAATCTCCAACCACCGTCCCAGAACCCAAGCGGCGATCTTCAGAGAAACCTGTCACCACCACCCGAACTGAGGGAGCAAGCAACAGACCAAGTCTGCCCACCAGACTTCCCTTCACCGCCGACCAACGAAGCCTCCGGGTTGGGGGACAGAGACTTTGAGGCGATCCAACCTGGTGGCAGCGACCTTGCACTGGAGCCCATCCACTTTCCAGAACCTGACTGCCCTACAATCCCAGCCAGTCCAGGTTCCCCGAACTCTGTGCCACACTGTGACTCACCGGGGCCCCGTCGCTCTGGGCGCCAACACAGACCGCCAGCGTATCTGAAAGACTATACATGTTCGCATCTGGGGGGAAGGGGTGTTATGTCCTTAAGACTAACCAAGGTTTCCAACCAGGTCCGTTCCTATTGCGGGGGCGTTTGCAGCTCCCATTGGCTGGCTCCCTTCGACAGCCGGCTATAAAAGCTGGCTGCAAGGCTGAGCCAGCCGCTGTTCGCTGAGCATGTCTGCCTGTTAGCCTGCAGACGCGACAGCCCTTTATTCTGTTGAATAAAGCCATTCCGTGTTAATGCTCTAGTCTAGCCTCTATTATTCGATCTATAACACAACCAAAATATATTTTTATTTTATCAGGAGAAATATCAATCACATGGAAGTATTTCAGTATTCCAATGTATGTGCCACAAACCCAACAAACATTTATTGTTTATCCTAACCCAGGGCACCACGTTTTTTTCTCACATTCCTCTCTTTGCAAGAGTGCTGCTATCGAACTGTTTCTTTGAGTAGCCACTTTAACCCCATAAAGGCAGTTCTAGTGCTGCCTGGGTCCTTCAAGTTGTAAAGAGAGAGTCCACAGAAGCCAGAAAATGGAGAGCTACATTAGCTGGAAGCCAATCCAGAAAGTAGAAAGCCAAATCTTGGGGCAGCTGGTGTTTAGGACAATGACTGTTGCTTAGCTCTCAGAAAAATCACTTGTGACTCAAGCTGTTAATGAGGAAAGCAACATTACTCACCTTTTTAATGAAGTGTGATTAAAAGATTAGCTGTAAGGACAAGCATGTTTCACATCTTCCTTCTATCTCAAGGATAATAAGAATCTCATTGCCAGAGATGTAAGAAAGAGCCTTAAACCCTGTTATCCAGCCTAACAGCCAATACAAAGTTAATATAAGATCTTCCAACATGTTGCTTCTCAGAAGTTCACAAGAATGACACACCAGGCAACTGCCTTTTGTCTACTGGTTTTACTCCAGTTAGTGGCTTTCAAGACATGCTGACTCTGACCATGAAATTTTGATTTAGCTATCATATTGAGGAGCTTTTTAAAAAAAATAGGCAAGAACATAACTAATCAACAGCTGTTATCTAGTAAACATGATTTATGCTTTAATCGACTGTCATTTAGATTACTATAATGTGTTCTACAGTACAGTACTCTGTGCTGCCCTTGACAAGGGCTTTGAATCCACAAGTACAAAATGCAACAGCTAAAATCAGCAGGAGTGCAGTTTACAAACACCATTACGTTGTTTTTTAAATATTTCAGAAGAGTCACTTTGTTTCTAGGCTTGATCCAAAATGTTAAAATGTAGTGCCCTAAATGCTTAAAAGCCACAGTGACCACTCCTCTCATGTATATTTGCTAATAATTTGCAATTCCGTTGATACCTATTTTTTTCCCTTATGGTCTCTGACTAACCTCATTTGAATTTCTTCCCAGTCAGCTCTCAAAAAAAAAAAATCTCTTGGGACCAAGCTGCACAAAATGTTAGATTAATCAGATTATAACCACTAAATTAAATTTATTAAATTTTCTCTCAACCTTCTTGGGATAGGGAGAGAAATATAAATGTAAGTACATTAATCTTTTTTTTAAAAAAAAATGCCCTATATCTGGATTGAATTTTAGTCACAATTAGAACTGAAGAATTAAATGAGACAAATCAATTGTGTGCTTTTATTAATATCAGTTGGTCTGATCACCTATATATGAATAAGTTTAGATTCATCTTAAAAACAACCGTTTTTTCTTGCCTACTACTCTTCAGATATGTTGGCACTGCAGCTTACAAAATCTCCAGCTATCAGGCCCATTTAATTGAAATTGGCTATAATAACAGAATCTTGCAAGTCTGATTCTGTTGTACCTCTTTTTCCTTCGTGGCAACTTCTTGTATGACTTCCAGATGTTATCTTATTTGGAGGGGGGGGTTAAATGCTTCAGCCCCTTTTGCCTAGATAATAGTTCCTGCATACTGTATCTCCATCAAAGTCATCTTGCATACATATATCAGGCAAACTTATCCATCGGATTGGTTGGCTGGGAATGAATTATTGTGATGCAACAGTTAACATGCTGAATAAAACAAAATCTGGGAAATCCAGGTTCAAATCTATCCTTCTCCACGGAAATTCACTGGCCAGTTCTTATCGCAAAAGGGTTCGTGGGAAAATGGAAGGTACTGTAAACCAGTTGGACAGCTGGCAGAAAAGCAGAATATATATCCAAAAAATAAATAATTATATACATTGCTTATATAAAATAAATAATTATTTTGGAAATTGTAGTACTAAAACCTAGGGAGAACACCTTGTCATAGATTCTTTTGAAATGTTACTAAAATCCCAAGAAACGTACAGATCAGTTCTTAATGAGTCTTTCTTTTTGTTTGCTGTCTCTCTTTTCTAATTAAGGCTTTTTTATTGTTTAGGTTTCAAATTAAACTTGATTTCTAGAAAATGTTCCAAATTAATACCTGCTGGTTGATTGAATCTTGCTGTGTTCCTAGTCGCTGAGTTTCTTTTCATCTCCCTTTTCAACTTTTTGCTCAGCATGAGAAACTAATGCTGACTCCTCTGTCCCAACACATCTGTTTGCAAATAAACACCACTAAGCCTTCAGTATTGGAATGATCTACTTGTGCCTCTGCACTTCTTTTTCTCATGAATTTGGTATGGGGGGCCACTTTCCTTTTTACTAGTTTTGCTTCTTTCCTTGGAGGTTAAGGCTTGCCAACTCTGTGTTAGGAAGGTCCACCATGACTGTTCTCCTTGATGATTGCTGTATTAGAGCTTGGCACTTCCCTTATCCTGTGAGCTTCACCCTTTAGAGATTGGTGGCTATTTTAAGTCATGGACCGTCCTGTCCTTGGGGTCTATAATAAGGGCTTCTTGGGATTGTCCCTCTTCTCCTTGCCAACTCTTTTATTGCCAAAATCCAGATACTCTCAGCTAGCTTGGTTGCTAGACAGAAATGATGGGCTGCTGATCTTGTCTGGGATTTGTCTTTGGTCTTGGCAAAAATAACTGTCTGTTTGCCAGCTGTAGCTACTTGTTGATCACAGTTGAAATCTTGGATCTCCGTCTAAGCTTCACTTCTCTTAGTTGGAGCAACTGTATTGCTGGGATGGGAGGCTTCAAATTTTAGGTCTAATGTTTGCTAGACCAATTCTTGAATATAGCTCATCTGTCTGGAATCCACACTGCATATCAGACATTAATACAATTGAGAGAGGCCAGAAATATTTCCTCCACTCCTCTACTTGCAACAGAATACCCTGTTAATAGAATATGCCTCCAGACTTGAAATTTTAGGCTTAGATAACTTTGAACTACGCTGCTTTCGGTCTGACCTAAAATTATCTGCTACAATGTCCTACCCATAATGACTACTTCAGCTTCAATCTCAACAATACACAAACGCACAATATATATAACTCAGGGTAAACTGCACAAAACTCAATTGCAGAAAATACGACTTCAGCAACAGAATGGTCAATGCCTGGAATACTCTACCTGACTCTATAGTTTCTTCCACTAACCCCAAACACCTTAACCTCAGACTGTCTACTGTTGATCTCACCCCATTCCTAAGAGGACCGTAAGGAGCATACATAAGCGCACTGACATGCCTACCGTCCATCTCTTAATGTTCCCTTTTATTTGTATCTATTTCATGTATTAATAATCATGTTTATACTTGTATATATTATCAACTGCATGTAAATATAAACAAACAAACAAATAAATAAATAAATAAATAATGTAGCTAAAAATGTCACTGTTGCTGTCCTTCCCTATTTTCTGGTTGCTTCTGGCAACAGGTCTCTTTTGCATCAAGCTCCATTCCACTGCTCCCCTTCTAGCCATTTGCCTAGGCAGCTATCCTGGTACAACTACCCAAGCTGCCTTTTTTCCTTTCTTCTTGCCAAATGTTTCTGTGGGAGCTATACAGCTGCTTGTCCCTCTATTTCTCTGGGAAATGCCACTGCTTCCCCACACTGAAGGGACCAACCCTATAGACTCTTTGGACACTTTTCCTTCTGAACTCTTGAATTTCTCAACAGTCTTATAAGCTCCACAAAGTAGAACTAGCCGGCTTTGAAGAATGTACATCAGTGATAAGGAGAGATCAAGCTGAATATGCAAAGAAAATACACCAGAGACTTTTGATCACATAGTCACATCCTCTCACACAACTGAATGAGGAAAAATGCTTCATAATAATACTTTCTCGTCTATTTTAGGATTAGCTTAAATATCATGCTTGTTGTTTATGTTCTTATTTATTCTTACCACACTAAATCAACCCTTAACATCTGCTTACAACAAAAAAGAAAAATTATGAGAGTCTTTTTAACCAGATTTATTGAAAGAGAAAAGAGAAATAGGTTGCCTAAACCTTGGCAATTGTAAATCTTTATTTTAGCACCCATTTTATTTCTATGTTAGAGTGGGGCTTTCTTGATCCACAAACTAACAATCTATTGATCCATTAGGGAATTAGTACCCATTTTTTTTAACCAAGAAAGAATATAGAAGTATTCTGTATTAGTACTGAAAGTACTTAAAGATCATCATTTTATTTCCCAGGCTTTAAGAAGCCAGCTGCATTTTTATTTTAAAAATTACATATCCATTTACTCCAATCCCTTTTGTTTAATCGAAGGCTTGGCCTCATGTAATAACCATTTCTATATTGCTTTAGACTATTCTTGTCTCTTAAATAGATTATAATGTAATGTATTAGAATATTATTTTGCCTCTATCGTAAATAGTGTGAATGAGGCAAGAGTTAACTTCATCAATTTCTCTCACTGCATTGTGGAAAGGAGAGGAATAAAACATTAGTAGCTACTGGCAGGTTTATGAGCAATTTTCCCATTTATAATTAGTGCCTAATATAACTATTAATTGTGTTTTTCTAGATGAAAATGGCTTCTCTAAATTATACACAAAGGAGACGGACCATGCTTGATAATATATGCTAAAATGTTTACAATGATATAGCAAATCATTCATATACTATTCAAATGTGATTAATCTAGATTCAGATCCTTCAGAATTTCACATAGGAAATATCTGGGACAGATGTATCAAACGTATCAAATAATGTTATTTTAATATACTTGCATTATGCTATGGCAAAATTAGATATGCAGGATTATTTGTACTTAACAATATTCTTGTATTTTTTATAGCAAAGTGCAGCAAAGAAATGCAGAATTTTATATCCATATTTGCAAGAGTTGCTAGTCTTTTCAAATAATACTATCCTTAAGGGACCATTAACATAGTAAAGGGTTCAGCCCTCAATCCCACATCAATTTCACAATCTCTTAATATTGGCTAGGTTTGTACACTATGCTAAGTCACAGTTTGATTATCTACATTTTAATGAATAAATTACAATTGGTTGAATCCATACAATACACTAAGCCTAAAGAAGATGCACATAGAACAAGATAATATAAAAGTAAGATCTTTTATGAGAATTTTGAATTGTAAAGTGGGACATTCTAGAACTCTGATTTTCTGTCAGTATTTTAGAATCATAGGAGAACCCTCATGTGTTTTGTTTGTACAGCAAGATCAGTTTTATTGTTAAGAAAAACTATGTTTTTAGAAGTGCCAGATGTGCTGGAAATCACTATTGTATCCTTGTTTAGGAGCTATAGAGGATTAGGTTCACATCTTCAATTTAGATAGAATGCCTGCAAATTTGCCGAGTCACATGCTTGACCTTACCTTATTATGTTCCTTAGACTAGATCACTGCTTTCTTAAGTAAGCTTCATTCTGCCTTTATTAAGGCAAGCCATATTTATTTCATGTTGGTAATGGAAGGATGAAGTGGCTTTGTTCTGGGAAGGGAATCATTCCTTTTAGGAATAATGTGGTTATACAAATAGGAAACTAGATTTTGTTCCTGTCATATCCATAGGAGCAGGGGGAGATGGCCCCATCAAATAATTCCTCTTTTTATTTCATCCATAACCAGAATACAGGGTTGTAGTTCTGGATCCTCATTTTACTGACCTCAGAAGGATGGAAGGATGAATCAACCTTGGGCCAGTGAGAATTGAACTGCTAGCAGTCAGCATAATTAGCCTGCAATATTGCATTCTAACCACTGTAACACCATGGTTCTTAACAGATAAAAAGATCTGGTCCTAGAGAAGAAATAACCTAAGGAATTGTGGGAAGTACTTGAAATGCTAGTAAAAGTGGATAGCATAAAGTATATAGCAAAACCAGAACAAAACAAACAATTCTACAGCCATAGAAATAGCTAAGGAAAAAAGACCTGCAAAAGCCAAAGGAAGCCTAGGAAAATCTCAACAGCCAATGCAAACTTCCAACAAACAAGAAAAAAGAGGTATATCTTAATTCACAGTGTAGACAAATAGAAAAAATAACAATTGGGAAGTTGGAAAGAATACAGAGAAAAAGTATACAAGACCAACTGTGCTGACATTATATTCAAGATACTAAAATTTTGAGAACATAGGTGGTGTTTGAGGAGGAAGTCAGCCACTCTACAAAACATTTGGCAACATGGAAAGCCTGAGGTGTATGAAATCCCCATAAAGGTGAAAGAATCCCCATTGTTTCCAGTGTGTACAAACAATAAGGATCATGACAATGCTCTGCCAAGGAATATGAAAAAAAGCTCCATGCCAAACTCTAAAGAAGTTCTTTAAAGAAGAGATTTTTAATATTATTCAAATTTTAGGGCAATAGCCCAAGTACATGTCAGCAAGATATAGGCTAGTCACCATAAATTGGCTACAACTTGATAGAATATAACAGCAACAAGGTAAGGAAGTTGATTTTTGAAGGCTTCCAGCTCAGATGTTCATGGATAAAACACAGCATCAAGATTGGAGTACTATTAACTTTCAAAATGTACTGTGCTGTGAATTGCCAATATAAGAACATGCCAAGCTAGCATTAACAACAAGCACACAGACATTAATCTCATGTAGCATTGCTGGAAGCTTATAGACCAGTTAGCCATAATACTATTGCCCACATTGCCACTATCACAGAATAAGTATGAAAGTTGATCTCACCACTGTAGAAGATCCACTAGTGGACACTTTGCTGTGGTCCCCATGCTTACATTCCAATGACTCATCTATTTGAGACAGTCTCACTCACTTCTATATATTTCTTTCCAGATTTATCATCATGAAGGTTAAATAGATGCAGAATTATTTTGAATGCCTTCTTGCAAAGTCCCAAACTGTGCAGAGAACTTGTTTGAATTTGCTTGCAAATTCTACTCTTCTTTAAACTTCTGTAATGTCTCTCCTAGCAAGTTACACTGGAAACAAACAAGTGCTTAAGAATACAAGAACTTCAGATATCAGATTTATTGCAGAAAAGATAAAGAAGCCATAATGAAAAGATTCTACCAACTGCTATGTATCAAATAAGAGATGTTTACAGCAAAATCAAGGTTCTAATTCTCATGTTTGTTTCTTCCACCTGTATGGTGTAATACACTTAAACCAATCTCTTTGGAACAGGACAGATGCTTTCCATCTATCTGTTGTTTTGTTCATGGATCAATCTGGTAGCAAGGTGTTTGCTTGGCATTCACATCTTTACTCAGTGTGAGATCAGAAAAAGCAATGGGAGGAGATATTTATCTATGGAAACAGAATTTTGTCTTTTTCCTATATCCAGTTTCAGATATTTAATATTCAGTCATTCTCTTTGGGTTTATGTCTATAAGGAACATAAAATGAACACTAACTCACATGATTAGCAAGTAACATCAGGTTTCTTGATTTACTAGACATATATAAATAAAATCATGCTATGATTCTATAACTTTATGGCAAGATTGTGCCAATACCCTTGATAGGTCAATTGAGCAGAATTTACGGAGTGTCAGACATCAACTGTCTCTAATGCCAAAATGATCCCAGCTTGAAAGATTCATTCAGTCATTATGTCATGCACTCACTTGAAATTATATTGGACACAGCAGGGCTAGATCAATTTGGGGCGGTAAACACAACTCATACTTTCCAGTTCTGGAGTGATTATATTTGATGTTCTATTTTAAATGTGGATTGGGACGAGGAGTAGAAAAGAACTCTATCCCATAATTTACTTCCTACTCTAATCAATGAAGAAAAGGTCTTTTTCCATGACCCAGCAAATATCAGTGACTTAAGTTCTAGAAGTAGTGCTATTGTTTATAATTATATGGAAGACGCTTTCCTGGGTGATACTGAAGTGGTTTTACTCCGTTTAAGTACAAATCCAGGGGTGTATTTCTTAAAGTAGTTCAACCTTCATTAAAGAGATTGTATCAATGAGATATGCATTACATCAGAGGTGGTATTCAGCAGGTTCTGACCAGTTCTAGAGAACTGGTAGTGGAAATTTTGGGTAGTTTGGAGAACCGGCATATCCCAACTCTGGCTGGAGATTTTACAGTATCTTTCCTCTGCCACGCCCACCAAGCCACACCCACAGAACTGGTAGTAACAATTTTTGAACCTCACCACTGCATTGCATGTTTTGGTGGATAGTCTCTCATTAGCATTACACATTTGAGCCCTTTTCTTGTTATGGTAGGAAACACAGATCTGAAATTTCATGAAGCTGATGTGATGATGACAATGAAAAAACACAATCCTTTCTAAATGGAATTTCTCAAAATGGTAAAGGACTCAGAAACTAAATGGATTACCTCCCAAATGAGTTTGTATTAAGATATATCTAGTTAAAATGGTAAGTGGGGAGCTGCACTTTACAACTAAAGTTAGGTCCAAAAGTCATCTATTAAGCTGCTGTTGAAAAGAAGACATAGTAAACAGGAAGAGATTTTAAGATGCTAAGCCCCAGAACTCCTAGCTAGCATGAACAACAAGCACACAGATATTAATCTCATGTAGCATTGCTGGGAGCTTGAGGACCAGATAGAAGTATTAATATTGCCCACATAGCCATAGTTAACAGTTAAAAGGGATAACTGTGCCCATATATCCCAGCATTATTTGCTGTGTGTCAGCTTATTCAAGCCAATGTCTTTTGTATCACCTTCAATTGGAAGCATTTTAAAAAAAAATGAATAAAAATGCAAAAATTGAACCACAGATTTCCTGGATGTCAAGAGCTCTGAATCCTGCCACATAGCTCATCCACTCTGAATTCTCATTCTTGTTCAGAAGCCTGAAAAATCCCAGGAGTCACAAAACCAGGACTCAGCTTTTACTTCTTTTGACTGACAGCTATAAGCTGTAGAGAATAAATTCTGTGCTTCTAAACTGCAGTGCAAACCTAGATACATCATCTAAAGAAGGCCTTTTATAAATCTCACTTTAGCAAGGCTATGAGACTTGCTCACTTGTAACATTTAGGCATCTTCAAAGGGTTTTTTCTCTCCATCATGACACTGAGGTGGCAGGTGCTCGGTAGGACTTTGAGGAAGTTGCAGATGGTGCGTGAAGGTTCTTGGTGATCTTGGCCAGTTTGGCCAGCAATGTTGGTACTACTTACCTGTGTTTCTCCAAAAAGAAGGCTGGGTCTTATTTTCTTTTGACCCCTCCCCCCAATGGCTAGGCCTTCTTTTTGGTGGGTTCTAATTATTGACTCACCTCGCAGCAGTTGCACCAACAGCCCCGCCCAGCTGGAGCCTGCTGCTGGCACAGTTCTTCTGCAGATGCTTGCTGTCACTCACACGCATTGCCCCGGCCTCCGTTTTGCTTTCAGATGCCTGCCAGAAGGCATCTGCAACTGATAACAGAGCTCCAGGAACTCTGATATCAGCTGTAGATGCCTTCCAGAAAGCCCTCTGCAGTCAATAGTAGATATGCTCTCTGATGTAGGCTGCAGATGCCTTCTGGCAGGCATCTGAAAGTGAAACAGAGGCCAGGGTGATGTGTGCGAGTAGCTGCAAGCAGCCTCAGAAGAAGCAGCCGCAGAAGATGGTGAGGCAGATGTCAGGGTGTGTGAAGCCTGGTAAGTAGGGCAGTTCCCCCATCCCCACTCTAGCTTATTTTTAACCTGTACCCTGGGGTGGGTGGGGTCTTAATTATGGCTAATTTTGTGGGCGGGGCTTAATTTGATCGCATGTGCCCAAAAACATGATAGGGCTTCTTTTCAAAATGAGTCATCTTTTTGGAGAAACATGGTACCTAGACCAGCAGGAGCAACAGGAAGAATGGCACTGTAACAGCAGTGGAGACAGCCAGTACGGCAGCAATGAACTAAATGTGTGGAAGTGACCGAATATCTATTGGTGTTTCCCTGTATGATAGTTGATGGGATGATACCAACCAGACTGAAAACACAACTAGATAAACTAATTGCACTTTATTGTAAAACTATATTAACAGAATCTAACAAAAGTACAGCTCTTCCACCATCACCTTTACAGCCCAAAAACTTAGGGACAGTCCTTCTGAGTCTCTTGCTCTGCCCACTGTGCAGAGCTGTAGGCTATGTTCTCTCTTATCTGATCATTCCCTAGGCAGCATCTCTTCACTCCATCACCCATGTATACCATTATATTCTGCACCAGGTGGTGACCTTTCAATTGTGGAGGCTTCCTGGTTTTCAGGTGGCAAGTATTCAGTGGCACTGTAGATTGTTTCTGTTTCAACTGATGAGTAGCACGTAATGGACTCAGAACGACTTAGCCCACGTCAGGTAAAATATTTCATATTAATAAGGTGGAATGAAGTCTGTGAAGAAGTTGAAGTGGGGAGAGGTCCAGGTTAAGAAGCCTATAGATCTCATAATTGCCATTGGTTCGCCTATTCTTGGTCTACTGTATATTGACTGCTAATTATCATGTTATCACCAACTATGAAATGTCTCTGTATTGATTCTTTGGATTTTTTTTTTGTAATTTTCTTCTTTTGGGGGTGGAATTTTTAGACAATTTTGAATCTCCACTCCCCTATCCTGAAATCCTTCATAAGCCCTGCCTTTTGTCCTTTCCTTTCGTATCTAAGGGATACTTGTCTGTAAACTAAAACATTTTGTTTTGAATTAACCCATTCTCACAATTGTCCTTATGCTGGCAGTTCAAAGTCATTGTAAGAAAACAATTTTTTTTAATTTTTCTTAACGTAATGTATGATTTGCCAAAAGGAGATAATTTGAATTATTTTACCCTTCTGTTCTCTAAGAAAACTTTTTGAATTTCAAAGTTTTTTCATCATTTTTTAAAATGGTGACATCTGGATGACACCCATTGTTTTTATTTGTTGTTCAGTAATATCTTTTAAAACATTAATAAAATGTTAGGATAAACAAAGAGATCAGTACCGAAGGTACAAGCTGAGGATTCAACACAATCTAATGCCTCTTCTCTTTGCTTCTTCAATTTGAATTTGATGTGAAGAAAATCACATGAAGATCTTGATCTAATGCCTTCCAGGCTTCATAAAACTGACATAACTGAAATAAAGCCTTTGCTCTCCACATCTATATTTTCATTTTCTATCATCCAGGAAAAAGAGACTCTTTCTACACATTTTCCAAATGAAAAAGTCAAGTCTTCATTCAGAGAGCCCCCTAAAGGGCTTAAAAGAATTTTTTTCCAGGGCAAATTTTACGATAGTAAACCAAATGCACCTCTCCAAGGAAACTAAACAGTAACCAGCAAAGCAATAAAGCTAGTGAGTGTATGTATGTTGTGTAAAATCATCTATTAGCATTTTCATACACATATTCATATATTAGCCTTTAAAAACTTCTGCCTTTTTGACAGGGTTCCAGAAGGAAACGGATACTATTAGCAATGCAAGCAATGCATCATGGGAATATTTCTTACTGCTTCATTGCGTGAAATTTCTGCAGGGGATGGAAAAGCTGCCAGAATAACTTAGAGAGGCTCCAAAACTTTCCAGTGATATACTGTAATCAAAAATTACTTCTGTCCTCCAATAAGACTATACTTATATTAGACAAAGGCAAAACTTGAGTTTGCAATGTAATGCCCGTGAATCACGGGTGTCCAATGTGAGACTTCCATTTTCAGAGACGTATTTTATATGTTCTTCACTTGATGCTTCTTTGTCTAAGATGTACGTCAAACATAAAATGATTGACAGTGCCTCTCTCCACAGAAATTATGGCTTAGAACTTTCTTGGATTTAAATCAGATTCAAACTTTTTCCTAGGGGATTCCATTTTCTGTTTTACCAGGAACAACTGCAGTTTTCTTCAGAGAGACTCATTATAGAGATTCCAGAAATGGGCTCATTCAGATAAAAGAATTTAAAGAAAAAATTGATAGTAGAGATATTATTATTTGTCTATCAATGTCAACTGTCTTTCACTTGTTCGCTTACTCTCTCCATCCTTCTTATGAAACAGAAGACAGGAATGCTGCTGGCTGGGAAATTCTGGAAGTTGAAGTACATACTTCTGAAAGTCGCCAGGTTTGAAAACACTGCTCTAAGTGATTCTAGGAAGTCTGGGGAAATTATGGAATGAATGTCAAGCTTAAACAACCAAGAGACAGGAGCAAAGCCTATTGTTAGTTTATAAATGGCAACTCAGTCCAAAAAAACTGGGAAGAAACTATTCAAAATAAATGAGTACTGGACATTTCCCTTACAGTTTCCAAGGTTCAGTTTTTCTCCCAGTGTTAACATTAATCATACTGAAGTTTGTACAATTCTTGTTTTCTTGATCCTGCTCAGGTGTTGTGCGTGTGTATGTGTGTATGTGTAGTTTATGACATATCTCAACAACTCTTAGAGAGCATGACTGGATCAGTGTCACCCAGTGAGCTCTGTGGCAAATTGGGGACTTGAATCTTCATCCTACGGACCCAATTCAACACCTGCACTATTATACTACATTGGCTTTGTTGCTGTCTGAAACTCAAGTGAGATATGAGAACAAGAGAATGAATCAAGCTTATGAGGTTTGCAAGGGCGTGTATAATGTAGAGATAGTAATAACTAGACAAAAATAGGACAGTTTAAGAACTGAGAATATGTATTTGTTTGTTTGTCTGTTTCTTGCCTTTATTATTTTTTTCAAATAGCTCAAAGCAGCAACTATATCCAACAAACCTTCTTCCTGTTTTGCACAGAACAACCCTGTTAGCAACATGGATGAAAGAAAAGAATTCTCTACTCAAATGTTAATATTTAGTGAGATTGGAGACGCAAAGAGACAAAGAAACCAGGTGATATCACTGGTTGAATGTATTAGTGGCATGCAGTTTGGGGCTATATGACATCATAGGAATGGTTGGCAACTGTCAGGTTCAGAATCTTTCTCACCCTGTGTCCATTTGCATCATCATGGCTGCCTTTGAAATCTGATCTGTATCCATCTACATCTAATGTTTTATGTTAAATGTACTTCTATATCTATTACATCACTGGACATTTATTCAATATGCTATGTTCCTGAGGGGGCCTTTCATTTATAAAATTGTCAGAACAGGCCTTCCAATTCAGTCCAAGCTCACAGGGTCAACCAGATGTCTCTGGATTTCATTCCCTTGAAACTGCTGTCAGGGAGTGAGAGAAACATAGATCTAGTCTTCTTCAATTAATTTCTTTTAAAGGGAATGAATGAATTAAATCCAATCCTTGTTAGTAAACATCACTACAAAGTCTGGTAATGTATTTCACATGTTTTTTTTTTTATCTATTGCATTTATATGCCATCCATCTCTCTTTACAAAGTAACTCTATTACTTAGGCGCTGTTCCAGTATTAAACATCCATTTCTTACAAATCAGCAAATACGATATTGTCTAACAAGGGAAAGGTAAAGCAATGCAGGTTAGAAGAAAAGAAAGAGAGAATACCTGAAAAGGAAACTAGAGGAGAAAAATTTGGAGGAAGGGGTGCTCAGGGACATATACAATAGACTCAGAAGCACCATCTCAAGGACTTCTGAATCAATGCCACGTCTGATTCTAATCCATGTTTCTTCAGACTGATCCTCTAGAATTAAACATAAAAATCTCAATGTTCTGTGTTTCTAAATCTTTAATTTAACATTCTCTAGTGTCTTCATTGAAATGGCCAATTAGAACATCAACAAAAAACCAAGTTGTTCTTGAACTTTAATGGGCATTTTAAAAGTTGTCTGAAATCGAAAGGACGTTTAAGAGGACTTTTCAGCTTCTTAAATAATATATATCCTATTTCTATTTTGGCATACAGAATTAAAGTGACTACTTTTTGTACAGACACCCAATTTCCTTTAGTTCAACTGCTTTAGCAGTATGAAAACAAATTAAAGTCATTTATTTCCAAGGTTCTTCACCTTGACAAGTTTCTCTCTTATTTTAAGCCTCTCTTATAATAGGGTTTGGAATGGGATGGGCTTCTATAATTAACAACTTGTCTTTTTTTTTTAAGGAAAAAAAATGAATACTTTTAAACCAACCAGATAGGAGTACTCCTATAATGTTTATCCCAAGATCATTTCACCTGGCCAGTAATTTTCTCTGCTTCCATAGGTCTTCCCCTGCAGACATCTGAAACCATTTCAATCCACTACCTTAAGGAAGGAGATGATAAAACAGTATTCTGGAAAGCTTTCAGGGCTAAAGAATAATGTCCTTAAATTTATGACCCTATCCTTAAACTTTCTAGATGGATGGAATATATCAATAGCTACCTAATTAGTAAGTTTTTAAAATCCAAGTTATTAAATTGACATTGCAGGGATGTTAAAACAATGACTTATACACAATAAGATGATTCAGTGAAGGTGTTTCTGATGACCAAACATTATTGCTTACTTAATCTTGTGACAAATTATACACTAAGTTGGAGAGTATGGCTTTTGAGCCAGTAAAATAATCACCTTATCAAGGCAAGATTTTGAAATACAGCAGGATGGGTATAGCTAAAAAGATAATAGGACAAACACGGTTTCTCTAAATGTGGTCCAAAAATTTGACTCACTTATTTTTTTTTCTTCAGTTGCTACTTCCTATGTTCTGCCCTGTTTTCAGCATATTTTTTTCTGCAGTTCAGGTTCCAATGCCAAGTTTCTGATCTCAGACAACTTGAGTTGGACAACTCCAGTTCTAGAATGACCATCAAATGGTTTTTTAATTGGTTTTGACATCTTAGTCATTGCCAGATGAGGGAAAACCATGATTTTTCTTGCTCTACTTGCTCTACTCCTCATACAACTCAGAAGCTATGATCATGTCTGCAGACAGATGCAGCATCTAAAATGGCTCATTAACCCTTTATCGCTCCCATTTATTTGTGCATAAAATCCAACCTGATCATAGATTCCCTCACTTGCTTGTAAACTAATAAACACCGTAAACACTGCAGAAGTGGCAGATGGATTTCCCATCTAAATCCAATCTTTCCATTTGATATACAAAGCAGCAGCATTATCCTTCTTGCAGAATGTACATATCAGTAATTAAACAGCTCCAGACCAAACTAATAATAAGCGAGTGGCTCTTTTTGAACGTTTGGATTTAATATAGGGGTCATCTCATGCGGTGGTGCAGTGGTCAGAATACAGGATTGCAGGTTAATTCTGCTGACTGCAAGGAGTTTGATTCTGACCTGCTCAAAGTTGACTCAAGCTTCCATCCTTTTGAGGTCAATAAAATGAGGACCCACATTGTTGGGGGCAATATGCTGACTTTGTGAACCACTTAGAGAGGGCTGTAAAGCACTATGAAGCAATATGTAAGTCTAAGTATTATTGCTATCTTGCCAGGTTTATGTTTTAACAGCAAAGCAGTTTCTTGAACCATAACAAGGAGCTTTCAACAGTCAAAACAACATGAGAAAGAGGAATTTTAAAACATCAAAAGTATGCAACAGTGATCACAGATATTTCCAGACACTTTTGCCCTTCAGAATAATATATAGTCATTCATTATCACATTTATAATAATTCAGCAAAACCATTTCCTGGTGTACCCATCGGATTCTGCGATTTATGTATGCATTACCACAATAAATATAGTAGCAGGTCAGCCCTGCAGTGCCAAATGAGAGACTGTGGAGATTACATTCTTTGCAATGGGAGGGGGAGAAATCAAAAGATGCAATAAAAATCAAAATTATACAGTTTGTATCCCAAATTCAAAGATGTGTATGATCAGTGACTGCTACCATAGTTTTCTCCACACACTTCTATTAGAATATTCATTCTAAAATATTGGCATGTATTTGTCTCTGTGAGCAAACCCATTTCAATCTCCTTTTTTCCTGCTCTAGCATTTTCCCAAATAGCAGCTGATAAACCTACTGTATGTGAGCCTCACACTCATTTGGGTTAGAATATTTCATTATTTTATTCATAAAGAGTATATGAGTGCTCTTTTTTATTTTGTTGAAGATCTTGCTTTGCTTGAAATAAGCAAAGCATCAAATTACAATCATATAGTAGAACAAAACAATTGTTAAAAATTGAGCCTTAGCAATAGCATCATCTGGACAATTTTAATCTGGTATGGAAATTAAGTAGAGTTGGGCCAGATTAATGAGATTTCAGGGAAATACAGAGCTGTAAACTAGACTGAGAAATGCACAGCCAGACAGAGAAACTACTTCACTTAATCCTACATGGAAAGATTGAAGGCAAATGAGGTCCAGGCAGCAGAAGAACATCATGGTTTCAAAATCTAAGGGACTGGTTTGGACAAAACTCAGCGGCACTTTTTTGTGCAGCTGTTGATAAAAATAGGATCATCAACATAATCATCAATGTACAATGATGGATATGGCCCAAGAAGAAGACAGAGAAAAGACACTCCATTTGGGAGGGTGAAGCTGGCATCGTGGCAGTTGGACGGGTGATCTTGATCCTCCAAGATCACTGTCGATATTTCAGCTGCTGGTCGGTCCCCATGGACCTAAACTATCCCGTAGAGATGGTGATTGACAAAGGCACATCCTGTTGATCCCAGGGGCATCACAAAGTCCCTGGTTGATCCAGGGAAAGCCCTTTTTGCTGGCGGTGGAGAGGCAGCCTTTCAAACTGCTGAATCTGGGACAGCTCTGGAATGGAAGAGATTGGAAGAAAGTGTGTCAGTTTGGTGAGATGAACTTTTTCTTATTATTTCTTGGAGAGAGCACCCTGAAAAAATTAAAGTGGACTAAAAGTGAAGATGAAAGAGTTTAAGCGGCATGATTAATTGTCAAAGTGAAAGGGTTTTTTTTTCTTTTTTTCCCTTTTTACTGGAATTTTGAACTTGGCAAAACTGTTTAACTTTAAGCTGGACTGGTACTTTTTAATCTTTTTATTTCTGTTTGTAATTCTTTCTCCTTTTTTTAAACAATCCTTTTGAAAACTCTTTTTTGATTAAGATTCTTCTGCTTGATTTAAGATTTAATTTTCTCCCTTTAAAATAGGGGGGGAAAGATTTTACTTTTTTTTTCTTTTAGTTCCTGACTGTAGATTGAGGAAGGGGAAGTGAAAGTGAAGGAAAGTAAGTAGCACTGCCACCCAGAGGCAGAGATATGAAAATTGGAGACATTGATGTTCGATTGAGCAATGTCGAGAAGGGCAGATGTGAACCATTAGGATGGGAAATAGATAAATCAGAATTTTATCTAAGATTTCAAAGTATAGAAAAAGGAAAAGGTGAAAACCTTGCTGAAATAATGGCAGAAATATTGACAGAAGCACTGGAAATAACCAAATAAAAGATGATGGATGGGATGGATGAAGTGTTTCATGTCTATACAAGATATGCAACAAGGAATAGACTACCAAGAGAAGTTCTCATTAGATTTACTAAGAAGATTATTAAGACACAGATACTCCAAGTGGTGAGAGAAAACACTAAAATGTAAAGACAAAGAAATTGTGGTGCTGAAACAGATACCAAGAAGAGTAAGAGAGATGAGAAGAGAATATTTATTCTTGACTAAAGAGTTACTTAAAAGAGGGGTAAACTATAGATGGTTGATGCCAGAAGGCCTCTTGTTCACTTGGCAGAAGCAAAGACACAGAATTGACACAGTTGAAAAAGCTGAGCTATTCTACTTAGAATACTTTAGAGGAAAGGAAGAAGAAGAACGAAAGCAAGAGTCACTGATTGAATTTCAAGAGGAGTGTTTAGCAGTAATTGAAAAAGAAAAAGAAGAAGGTGCAGTAGGTGGTGAACCCAGAGAACAACGAGAATTGAGATCAGCTAGAGCAATAAAACCCTCTTATATAGCTTAATATGGATGAAAGAAAATTGATTTCGATTAACATAAATCGACTTAATTTGGCTACTAAAAGAAGGAAAATATTTCACAAATTAGAAAAATTAAAATTTGACATAATCTGCTTACAAGAGGTACATATTAAAAAAAACAACATGAATATATACTAAAATAAGGAAAACTAGGGAAATTATTTACGTCGCTGGCACAATCCAAAGAAACAATCTACACAGATGATGATGGAAGGATTCTGATGGTGGAAATAATGGATAACAGCATCAAAACACCTCTAATTGCAAATTATGCCCCAAATGATAAACAAGAAGAATTCTACAGAAAATTACACACGAAAATAATTGAATTGGACTATGTTAATATTTGTATGATGGGAGATTTTAATGGAATAATTAATGACCGGTTGGATTATAAAACACAGAAAACAACAAAGAAAGTTAGAAAGATACTACCAAAATCCTTCCTTCAAATAATAGAAGAATTTAACTTAAAAGAAGCAGGGAGAGAGAGAAATGCGGAAAGTAAGCAATATACTTTTTATTCAAACAGGCATATATCCTGGTCTAGAATAGATATGATATGGATGTCAGCAGAATTATTGACTAATGTACGACAGATTGAAATAGAAACAAGCACTTGGGCAGATCATAATCCAGTGTCAGTTATTTGGAAAGGATACAAGAGGAGATCTAGATGGACTTTAAATAATATGATATTAAAAGAAAAAGACTTTAAACAGAAAATAGAGAAAGAACTTGTTTTCTTCTTCAAAGAAAATAGAAAAGAGGATACATCTTTACAGAATCTCTGGGACACGATGAAGGCCTACACAAGAGGCTTGATAATAGATTATACTAGGAGAAGAAACAGAAAACAGAAAAAGACATTTAAGACATTAGAGGATGACTATAAAAGATTGGAAAAAGACTTACAGAAATCCCCACAAAAAAAAGATATTAAAAATAAAATGGATATAATTAAACATAAAATGGGACTAATAAAAATTAAAAAGGAGGAATATAAATTGCAAGCTTTTGCAGACAACCTGGTATTTATATTAGAAGACCCATTGGAAACAGCACCCAAGTTAATAGAAAAAATAGAAGAATATGGAAAAGTAGCAGGTTTGAGAATAAATAAAGACAAAACAAAGATATTAACAAAGAATATGTTAGCAAGACGAAAGAAAGAGTTGGAAGAAATTTTAACAATACAGGTCATAAACAAGGTTAAATATTTAGGGATACATATTACACTAACATGTAGTACACTGAAGGAAGATAACGATGTTAAACTCAAACAACAGATTGCGACAGATTTGATAAAATGGGAAAAATGCAACTATCATTGATTGGGAGAATATCTACAATTAAGATGAATATATTGCCTAGAGTTTTATATTTATTCCAGACAATTCCTAGGGAAAGAGATTTTTGAAGATTTAAATAGAATTGTGTTGAAATATATTTGGCAGGGTAAAAAACAAGAATAAAATTAAAACTGTTACAAGATAAGAGGAGGGTCTGCCTTGCCCAATTGGGAGCTATATTACCAGGCATCAAGTTTGATGTGGGTAAAGGAATGGATAATATTAAGGAACAGTAGATTACTGACTTTAGAAGGCCATGACTTGCTGCTGGGATGGCATGTCTTTCTCTGGTATAAGGGAACTAAAACACAGGGGTATTTCAGAAGACATTATATTCAAGAGGCATTGTTTTTGAACTGGGAGAAGATAAAAGGACATATTACTTAAAAATTCCAACATGGATATCAACTATTGAAGCTTTTTCTTCTCCAATAATATATAAAAAGGAACAAACAGTTAGATATGGTGAGATATTGAATGAAAAGGGTGAACTTAAATCTATGCAAGCGTTGGAAGAACAAGGTATAAAAATGAATTGGTTTTCATATCTGCAAATACAATCTAAGTTTGATAAAGACTCTAAAGCAGAAGGTACTTATGATAAGTTGACTGATTTAGATAAAATTTTGATGGGTACTGATGAAAAGGTAATTAAAAAACTTTATGGACATCTATTAGAATTTAAATTGGAGGAGGAATAAGTTAAAGAAATGATGATTTCTTGGGGAGAATTTTTGGATGGGATTGATTTAGAAAAGTGGCAAAAATTGTGGTCTCAAATTTATAAAATGACAATGTCAACTGCATATAAAGAAAATTTGTATAAGACATTTTACAGGTGGCATCTACCCCCAACGAGACTCACGAGAATGTTTAAGAACAAATTGGATAAATTCTGGAAATGTCATCAGATACCTGGTTCATATCACCATATGTGGTGGACATGCTCAGATGCAAAAAAATTGGACTAAAATCCACACATGGTTGGAAAAAATGCTAAAACAACATATAGACTTTAAATCAGAGATCTTTATTTTTAAAGCAAACTTTATTAATTATACAGCTAAAATAACAAACACATACACAATATAAAGAGGGGAAAAGAAGGAAAAGAAAAAGAAAACAAATAAAAATGAACAATTCTGTTATCAACAGTCTGTGGTTCCTTATTTGTTATCATTATTGCTGTCATGTTTACAAATAAGTCTTATTGCGAATGTGTAATTACTACCTCTATTACAATATTTACTAACATATTTTCTATTTTTGTTCTTCTGCCAGCTTTTATAATATTCTGATGATTCTTTATCCTAAAGTGCTAGGGTTAGTTTATCCATTTCTGCACAGGCTGTTATTTTCTGAATGATCATTTCCTCTGTTGGAATGTCAGCTTGTTTCCAACACTGTGTGAAGACTAATCTGGCTGCAGTAAGAATGTGCAATATTATATATTTAGCTTTTTTAGAAACTTATCTATTAAATATCCCTAATAAGTTGAATTCTGTAAGCCAGAGATCTTTTTATTGGGAGTCATACTGGACATATACAATAAAGAATAGAAATATTTGATTGTAAATGTTTTAACAGCGGCTAGAATTTTATTTGTGAAGAACTGGAAAAATGACAAAATACCTATGCAGGAGGAAGTTATTAAAAAAATTATGGACTGTGCTGAAATGAGTAAACTGATATTTGAAATTAGAGAACAAGAAGATAAGCAATTTTATATGATATGGGATTTGCTTTATCAATGGTTGGATAAAAAGACATGGTAAGGTAACAGAATAGATAATTTTGTTATAGAAGTTTAATAGACTGATACAAAATATAACGTAGACATAGATAACCATTGGATGACAGCATAATATAATATTGATGGAAGAAATAGCAGGATAATTAATAATTGATAAACAGATAAGCATATGTTAGTTTGACAATGTGAGATTGATATAAATTGTGAACAATGATTATGAAAGAATCGCACAAAAGATTCTAAACCAATTGACACACTGTATGTAGAAAATGGAAGATGGTTTTATGTTTTTTTTATGTATCGTCTGTGTATGTTTGTCTTAAAATTAAAAAATTGATAAAAAAAGAAGACAGAGAAACAAAGGCAATGGAAAATCACTTTTGTTTCCAGGAAAAACTTCACAGAAGAAACCAGGGGTAGGATACAAATTTTTTAACAACTGGTTTTGTGGGCATGGCTTAGGTGGTGGGCGTGGCTTGGTGGTCATGTTACTGGGTGGACATGGCTCGGTGGTCATGTTATTGGTTGGATATGGTCAACTCAATATCACTCACATCGAGGCACGCATCTCCTCGCCTAGCCTCTCATGACTGTGGGGATGCTGCAACAGTCATAAGCATGAAAAATGGTCATAAGCCACTTTTTTTAGTGCCACTGTAACTTTGCATGGTCACTCCACACAAGCAAAGTACCAGCAAAGAAGGGGAAAAAACTCCAGAGACAGGAAGTCTAGTCCTGCCAAGAATGTAATAAGGGTTAACGGAGAGGCAGTTTCTGTAAGCAACACCAGAATGTTTCCTTCCTGCCTTCCTTACAGGTTTAGGCCAGTAATTTCTTCTAATAACTGGTTCTCCAAATTGCTTAGAATGTTAACAACCTGTTTAGAAAATAGGTGCAAACTGGTGAAATTCCACCCCTGGAAGTAACCATGGAATAACCAGAAGTCAAATTCAATATTGAGATTTTTACTTTTTAGAAACAAGAATTATTCTACAAGATATTGGTCCCAATGCTTGATGGGCATGTGAAGAAACATTAGGAACAGTAAACGAAAGAATAAGCAGACTAAACATTGGCCAAATTAACCTATTTATATTGTTCTATTGAATTGTAATGTAGATTGGTTAAAAAAAAGTCCACTATTAGTTCAGTGAATTTGTTTTGTTCTATCTCTGCACCACAGGCATGACAACTGATCATTTAAAAAAATTACTTTAAAATTGAGTCATCTTTTTTGACCAGGCAGATGGAAAACAGTATAGGAAGTGATGACATTTTGTCCCATTTCAGAAGGAAGCCTACAGTATGTACTGCCTTAGCAAATGATACAATTCAATTGGAGAATAATAAATGTCTCTTTTGTGTTGGCATCTCAAACCCTCTACATTTCAAGTACCATAGGCAAATCACTTCCTCAGACATTACATAGCAGAAAAATTCTTGTAATAATATTAATTCTGTGATTCATCTTGGTATGTTGATTTTTTTTCCTCTAGCATAACTGTGTTTTGAAGAAAGCCAACAGATATTAAATTTGAATTTTTTTCAGCTTGTACATCAGCAGGAAACGTTTCATCCATTTGGCTGAACTTGTCATATACATTAACAAATCCATAGGCAAAGTAGCTGTACAAGTCTTATATTTTAATATTTGATTCCAAACAGAAACATACCTGTCTATTTGAATATCAGTTTTTCCACGCTACATAAAAGTGGTTCAATACAATTTTTCATTCTGAATTTTGTCCTCAATATGACTATTCATATATACTTTCCTGAAACAATTAGATTATTATAAAATATGGTTAAAATCCACTATTTGGCCATCTAAATTCCAACTCATATAGTCATCTGTTCTTTGTTACTGGCAAGAAAAGTTATTTCTATATCCTCACACAACTTATTGATTAAAAGAATGTCTCTGAAAAAGGGTGCATGTGAGTTAGGATATAAGAAATGCATTTGTTAAACAAATTTATATGGCCGCCCAACTCACACACATCAAGGAATAGCAAAGCAAACCTTCTGCTGTTATAAAGGGACTTGAGTAGCAATGATTGGGAAATAAAAACTAAGATGTATGAGGGCAGATAGAAGGAATGGAGAATGCTTAATACTGAGAATAAAAGATGGGGAATATGATAAAGTGCTTGAAATAATATCACAGAGGAGAAGACCTATTCAAGAGTTCAAGGCACAGAAGCCTTAAGTCACAGAAACACTGTTTTTTAGAATAACAGAATAACAGAGTTGGAAGGGAGCTTGAAGGCCTTCTAGTCCAAGTTCCTTCTCAAGCTGGAAACCCTATATCATTTCAGACAAAGGGTTGTCCAATCTCTTCATAAAAATCTCCAGTGTTGGAGATTTCCACTTAAACCTATATTTAGACATTGCAGAAAAAAGATTCTGAAGAAAATAGCAGTTTGAGAATAGAACCTGTCACCAAGGAATTGATGAATTCCCTCTCTTCGTTGGATGGGTCCAGCCTGAGACGGAGACTTGAATAGCAGTCTTTCTGAGATGCTTTAGTTTGAAATCTTGCACTGAGCAGTGATTGGCCTCTTCCAACTCTATGGTTATTTCTGAAAAATTGCTTGCCTGTAAGTAATCTTTCTGCACAAACTGCATAACAGGATCTTTGCTATGTGCTAAGGCATCATATGAACTGTTTGATTTTAACTTAGACTTAGAGAAGCTGCTGCCAATCCACCTGCTACAGACAGCAATACTAAAACCAAATGTTCTTTATTATTTTGACCCAGTTCAAGTTGCTATATCTGTATCTATTAACTGATGCAAACATAATCACAACCACAGAAGATCATATAATTTCTTTTTAATGTTGAGTGCCACTGTTCACATGGTATCCTGGTGCACACTATCCCATTAAGTGGATTCCTGAGATCATTATTTCCTTTACTAGAAAACCCTGGTATGTTAATGCTTAGCCTACAGGAGGCTATATCAACAAGTGTCATCCTGTTTGGTGGATTCCAAAAATGCAGAGATACAAACATGTTAAAGCTGAATTGAGTAAGTCCATCTCAAAGAAAAGATCAGAATTGAGTTTGAACAGTGATCTCCAGGATACCCAAAATATTGTGTGCATCAGCTATACAATAGAAGAGAAACTGCAGCTAGAATTGTTTATGCTCAACAATGGGAGTGTGATGAGATCCTGACAGATGAGAATGTAATTTAAAAAATACTAGAATGTGCAGAAATGGATAGACTAATGCTTACTATTAAGGACAGAGAAGAAACTAAATACTTTTTGACATGGTACTTATTTTATCGATGGTTAGACAGTAAAAACAGAAGTTAAAAAGATAGGGACATAAAAAGAATAAATGTTAAAATGGAAATCTGTTAAAATAGACAAGCTAAATATTATTGTTATTACAGTACTAATGTTATTGGGATGAAAGTTATTATAAACATATTGATTATGATCACCTAAAGACAATTGTACCCAGATAACACTGTTTGATTGAAATGAAATTTTTATATACTATACTAATAAAGCAAATAAAACTTGGGGGGAAAAAGATGAGAAAAGCTGCGTAAGGTTTTTTTTTTTTTTAATTAATTGACCCTTTTCTTCTCCTCAATTGTTACAGCAATTTCCTCTTACCTAAGATTTTGAGGTGGTTTGTACTGGGACTCCCAGAATTTATTAGTCAGCATTGCCCATGTTAGAGTAAGGAAGAATAGCCAATTCAATTCTACAGGACAGTCTCCCTGGAGGAACAATTTTGTCCTTCCAATCCACTTGAATTATCCTTGGTCAATGAAGTGGTGTTATTCTGATTTAACTAGAAACTGTTCATTCTTTATTCCTGCTTTGTTCAAGTTATCTAAAAATTAATATTTGTTTTTCATTTAACCACAAAGCATATTTCCTTATTTTTCTCTCTTATTCAATACAAATGCTCTCTATTGCAGAACCTGTCGATGAAAATATCCATGGACTTCTTAGAGTTATTCATAGCATCTGCCTAGCAATACACTCCTCTTTCCAAATATGCTCTTAACTTAGCATATACAGGCACTGAAATTAGAAAGCAATTTGGAGGTCTGCCTAATTCTACTAAGCCAAATAAAACAGCGTGCATGCTACAGAACCAACATTTCAATCTTGGCTGACAGAGCTAGGAAATAAAGTATATGTTTTATACAAATATGTAACAATAGCAACTTTGGGAGGAGACATTTTACCTGCAGCAGGAGAGTGAGCGGGTTTACCTGTTGTGGTACATTCCATCTTTTTTCTTGGCTCTAGCAGAAGTGACTCAGAGCCAAGTATTGCTGCGTAAAGTATGTGGTTGTTCAGTGTTCCTCCACTTTATGCTTATAGTAGACACCAAAGTGTGCAAATGTGGAGAAATTGCTCTCCAGGCAAGGTCAGCAGTAGCTATTCCATCTGTACTGATAAAGGAGAATTTGTAGCTCAGGGTTGAAATGAGGGGGTCTTTGGTTCATAGTTGTTGTTGTTTTTTGCAGATGTTTCATTACCCGAACTATGCGACCTTAACAGTACTAATAAGGTTTGAGGTTTGCTTTCACTTTATATTCTAGTGCAGGGCTGTGAAACTCCCAGCCAGATACATGGCTACGCCCAAGCCCATTTTAGCAAAGGGGGAAAAAGTCCCAATACATCATGTGATGCCACCGTGACCTGTCACTGTTGGTGGGAGTGATCTTGGTTGGGCTGTTTACTGTTAGCCTGTTTTGCAAGTCCTTGTTAAAGCCTCAGCCTTTAGAATATAAAGTGAGAGCAAATCACTTTAGTAACTGATGATGTTGCCTACTTTGAGTAATGAAATATCTGGAAGAAAACAACCAAGCTCAGAGAGCACCAAAGACCCTTCTTCCATCTGCAGAGGGCATCCTAGTGCCGGTGTTTGTTCATAATGCATCATCCAGTCATCGCCGTAGCAATATAAAGCTTGTCTTCTCTATTAATATATTGCCCCAGCAATGACTAGATAAATTGCTGATACAGAAATGCTAAAGTGAGTATCAAGCAGGCTCTGTGTTGCATTCACAAGAAAAATGTAACCCATTCTAGCAATGCATAGTGTTGTGAAGGTGAGGGAAATCATATGCATCCATAGACTACCCATTTCTTTAGCATGGAACGAAATTTTAGGTAACTCTAAGAGAGGACTTTAAAATATCAGACTATACAAGGAAGAAAATGTGCTCTCTACTGGGGTTTATAAGAAGAAATATAACTTCAGAAGGATTGTATTAAGGAATTCGAACTTTATATGCCATTTGTTGAATGTTACAGGAAAACAGGAAAAGTTACCAAATTAGGAGGAAAAAACAATAACAAATGACATTGGCAATAGCTAGAATATTATTTTTCAAAAAAGAGGAAAAGAAACCCAAAAAATATAAATGTGAATTTTTCTGTGGAAAAAAAGAAATAGAAATTCTAACTTGACAGGATGTTCCATTACTTTTAATTCTTTTATCTGAAACTGTGCATTCAAATGTGAATTATTTCATTATTTATATTCTTACACAAGGGTCCAGACCCTTCTCCCAAGCCTAATGGGAGGGTGAAAACAGCCTCCCGCGGGCTCTGGAGGCCCTCTGGAAGCCAGAAATAGGCCCGTTTCTGGTCTTCCAGAAGGCTCATTTTCCCCCTCCCTGAGCCTTCACATGGACCCTACACTTACCTCCATCAAAAATGGGCTGCGTGAAGACTCCTGGGAGGGTCAGGGCAGACGGGGCCAGCTGGTTAGTTAAAATACTGGTTCAGCGAACCGGGTGTAACTTTAACATCTGGTTCGCCCAAACCAGTCTGAACTGGTAGAATCCCACCCCCTGGACTGCACTCCATATAAAAGAATCTATTCATATTTGAAAAATTAGTAAGCCTATTTAACTGGGGATACAAGTGAAAGTTGAAATTGCTTAAACTAACTGGGTTAAAATGGAATATTGGGGAGAAATGTTGTCAGGATGATAGGACTGGAAATGTATCATGTAACATGAGGAAAATTTAGAAGATTAACGTAATATATAAACCATTTTTTTTTTCAAATATTTCGTTCCAGAAGTGTGGAACTTCAGTTCTTATTTTCCTAATTATATGATACAACATGTATGATATTTTAAGTTATTAACAAAGAGGATCAAGTTCAAGGAATATAAAATCATATAGGCTACAATTGAAATCTTTCTTGGCTGTTGATTCACCTCGGATTTCTTCAAAATTTACAACACTTGTCATTCACAGAGAAGTGATGGAAGGGGGAAAAGATTTTGTGATGGTGTTTCTTTTTGATACACTGACCCAACAGCTCTTAGATGTGTACACACACACACACACACACACACACACACATAGGTTTGAGATTTCTGTTTCTCTGAACATATGTTTAGAATATCCTCATATTAGTAGCAGCATAGAATTATGAGTGCACAGGCACAAATGTAATACTGTACAAGGTGCCTGTGCTTTATTCAGATAGTGCTCTTCATTGTTTTTCTTTGTGTGTTTTATAAGTATGGTTATAAATTTAACTAGGATTTGAAGATTTGTATTTAATTAGTTTTTATATCAGGATCAGTTCTTTTTATTACAGTCACTGACCAATATAGAGACAAAAAGCAACATACAGGAAATAAAATACAAAGGTTTAATTAGTTTTTATATTGTTTTAATATAAATTGTTGTTTAAGAATGTTAACCTCATTAAAAATCCCATTATGTAATGAAAGGTGGAATATATTTTAAGAGATATGTAAATGAAACAATGTAATGAACCCATATCTATTCAGCATATATGTACAATATACTTACAAACCTAAACCCTCATGTACATAGTATAGTAATTTAAAAAAACAAAGTCATACCCCATAGCGGTATTATATCCATTCTAATGGCAGAAGAACTATTATATGTATGTAATTATATGCATAGTAAATTGGGCATAACCTGCATGGAAAATATCAGCTTTTCAGAAATGTTGCAAACTGAGCCCTTTGGTAGTGCCCCTTTTTTTCTCAGTAAACTGCTGTACAAAAGAAATTCCAAGGTGAACCTCCTTTACTAGTGTTAGTTCTATTGGAAACTCTTTAACCAAGCCTTCAGCCAGCAAGGGCATTCCCACTTCCTTCCATAGATCCAAGAAGAACAAAAAAAAATTAATGTTATTTCATGAGTAATCTTATTTGATTACTTGCACTCAGAATTAATAGTTTCGTTAAGTTCAGAATACCTTTACCATTCTACTTGCATTGAAACCATTACCATATACATTTATAGGTTACTGTAAGTTTACCGCAACTAGAATAAGTTTATGCAATACTAGCATTTAATTCAACGGGCTGGAAGTTCAATGTCTGGAAATTTGTATAGGATCTCCCTCACCCAATTATGTCTTAAAGGTGTACATTTCAAAGACATAGTACTTACTCAGATAGTTAAATTCTTCCTTTCTCTTGGCAAGGATATTCAGCCACCATTGCCTTGAAACAATGCTCTTGTCAACCCTGAAGCTGGCCTGACTGAGGCCATTTTGAGACTTCAGTGTTGACACACCAAAGAAGAGGGATAAGGAGCGGGGGGGAATAGAGATAGTTGGAGAAAACTTTCTCGTGGGAACCAAGGACGTTCCTGCAGGTGCTTGGAAGGAGGGGACTGAAGTCACCTAGCAACTGGACAGTATTCTGATTGGACCATGTGACTGATCATTTTGAGAAAGTGACAAAGTTTCACTTTTAATTAGATGAAAACTGCAGGAATATTCAGTGTCAGTTTTCACCAGCCTGTGCCAATATGACATATCCAATAAACCTAATCTTTAAGGAAATTAAAGCCTCGGAGTTTTGTTTGCTATGACTATGTTACTTTGAACTCTGACAGCCCTGGCTGCTTCAGATCTCTTGGACTTCCTCCTCTTCTGATTCCGATCCAAATACATATGGCTCCCCATTCGCTCACTCACTCTGACAATCACGGTCCATTCCCAGTCAGTCCACATTGGGAACTATTCATCCTGTTGGTTTCAATCCTACTTCATCACCAATGCCTTGGTGATTGGATGTTTCCTTTTACAGGTAGAACTTGCCAGTTCATTTCTGGCTGCATCCCTTGCCCTCAAGCCACAGGTAGACATCTCAGCAAGGCACAGAACTTTAGAGAGAAAAGACTTGTGCGTTTTTTTCTTGACCTCTACTTTTTTCTTTATCTCTTCCCTAACTTTGTGTCTTATCTGTCTTTTGCCTTCTAAAGCCACTGCTAAATCATTGACAATCTTCTCCTCACTTTAAAGCTTTGCTTCTCTTTTATTCTTGAGGAATCTTTCTTTGACTCCTTTAATCAACTCCCCACATTAACCACTTCCTTTTCTTTTTCTGGGCATAGATCTTTGTCAAGCCTGTCTGTCTCTCTTACCAAGTTTTAGATCCCCTCCTAACTAGGTTTCCTTCACAACTCTTCCCAAACTCTACGTTTACTTTCTTCCTCTAAACTTTTTCAAAAGCTTTATTTCCTCTGCTCCTCTGCCCTGCTTCAGAAGGTCCCTAATTCTAACTTCCTTGCAGGCTCCACTCTGATTATTAGAATCCCTTTATCTCTTTCCCATTATTTATTTACCTTAATTTGTTCTTATTTTACATCATCTCCATGGTCTCTTTCTACATTCAACCAATTACAACTGCTGGGCATCCTTTTTCCCAGCTTCCAGATTCTTTTCCTGTTTCTCATGACAAATCCCTCTGAGTATGAACCAGCTTTAGCCATTTCCCAATTTTATTGGAAAGAGCAGTGTGATAACTTAGAGGTGAAGATGCTCACCTCCCACTCAGAAGTTGAGCGTTCAATCCTAAGCAGCAACAGATGTTTCTCTATCAGGGCAAAAAGGGAAAATATCTGTGTGAACTCCATGTAGGTATCAGGAAGGGTGTCTGGCCAGTAAAAGTTCAGCTCCATTTATTCACCCCAACTCCACTTTGAATAAAGGGATTAAAGGGTCTTTTAAAAATGGGATTACATAAAAATATATATACTTGTATACTTCTTGTCGATCCAGTTCTTGCATGCTGCTAATATCGTAAGATCACAGAATTACTTTCTTACCAGTTCAGAATCCTTATACATTGGTCTTCAATCAAAGGTTAGGCAAGTCAGAACCAGCCATTATGAGTTTAATTCACCTGAAAACTCAAGCAAACTTTTTTCAATCCTTGCCAGAGATCCCACTAATGTGAATGCTTCATTTATTTTTGGTTAAGCTGTTCTTTTACTGAGACTATAATTACCAAGCCAATTAGCTAAAACTTTTAATATCAAAACATTCCACAAAGCAGCAAGTTCTGTAACTAAACTGCTTCAGTAAAATGATTTCCATTCTAATTGTTAACTTTGGGGATGTTGGTTTTTTTAAAAAAAAATCATTGAAATAGAGAAGCATCAATGAAGACTGTATTTTTTTTATATCTAGTCATATGTTTCAGTTCATCAGAATTAACATTCACATTCTCCTGTCTCAGGATGTCTGATTGCCAGGCTATGGCTAATTAGGCTGTGGTGATGGTAATTTGCAATGAAACATTGCATTTTACAGCAAATGAAGAAAATGATGAAAAACCCACTTCCTTTTCAAGGCCTCTTCCTTAGTAGCCTCCTTTTGGAAAAAGACTGGTGCACGTGCATAAATTTAACTGCTAGCTCTAGTAGAAAATTATTGATAAACAATCCACTAGCACTGAAATGAGATGGAGATGCATTTGCTTGGCTTCTGCCATTTTGTCCTGTAGCTAATTATAATAATAAAACCAGAGGCCGGGACACACACTGAATGCAGAAAATTTAGAAAACTGTGACAGCTTGTAGCTTCCAGTGATCGTGCTGGTGAGATCAGTGCTTTCCAAACTTTTTCCTTCGTTATCCAAAACTGCTTTTTTATCCAATGTAGCAAAAATGTAGCAAGGTCAATTTAAATGTCCCTGTTGCAATTGGGTAATGAGTTTGTGCTTGGTTGTCCAAGAAAAAAACAACTTCTCACCCAATTTATTTCCCAGGTTTGGGAAGCACTAAGCTAGCTCAGTGGTCCAACTACCTTCACTATTCTATAATTCACTGTTTCTTGAATCACTTATTTTCTGATTTATAACTTGACCTCATTGGACAAGTCAGTGAAGTCCCAAGTGTTTGACTCACCAAGCACAACAGGAATCTCTTCACATCACAATTCTCACAAGCAATTCTCAACAGTCCAATAATTTTGCCATATGATCAATTTGGCCTTCGACAACTCTTCCTTCTGTCCCATGCTTGTCTACTCAATCTCTTTATTATATCTAGGTTATTCTTTGGCTCTTCCAAAAATAAAATGAAACCAAATATTACAATAGCTAATATTACTTGGAATTTTTCCCTCCATGCCTTATGTATCACTCTTCTCCTATTCCTGCCCATCTTTTCTATATGTGCTCCTTTCTAGCCATCTCATTCTCATTCTTTTCCAGCACCACATCCCATTTCTCTTCCATTGTCCATATTCTATTTCCCATTCATGAACATTGAACTCCATGTACAGTTTGTTATGGATTTCTTTTTCAGAAAGAAACATTCTGCCTTTTGTTAGGCCTTTTTCATGAAATATTCATTTTGCTGTTATCTATCTCACATATATTTTCTGGTCTCTCTTATCTTGCTTTCCAAATAAAGGAATAGCAAATATTTGTTCCTGGTGTGTGTATGGGTGTTTAAGCTTATGTTTGTGTTGGATGGTGGTGTATTCCTCCCCAATCTTGATACCTTCACTATTTCATTAAATTAAAGTTGAAAAATGTAACCAGTTTAAAGGGTCTTTGAAGCTGTTTGGCTTCTATTGACAACACAAAGAAAACAGAAAAGAAAATCAATCAACTAAAAAAATGGAAGAAAAGGCAAAATAGGTTTCACACTGATAAATGAAAATCTAGTCACACTAGAGAAAATTAATGTATAATGAAAATAAGGTGATGCAATGTCTTAGGTGTTCTGGAAACAAACATACTGTTATGTTCTTTACAGCTTTTGAAGAGTGTCTGTGTGAGATTCAATCAACCCTTCCTAAGCAGTCTGTTTAATGTATAATACAGGGACTACTTTCCCCAAAATGTTCTTTCCTTTCTGGGGACAATATTAGTAGAAGCAGAAAAGGCAAGCCTGCTATTCAGGAACTGGAAAAAAAATCAGTATAATCATGCTATTGTATTCTTATTGTCCTGAAATGCAAAACTATGAAGAACGCTTGCAAATAATTTAGAAGCCAGTATATGTAAACCCTAACTGTATTTTGAATTGTACTATACAATGACAATGTAGATGACACACAGCTTGACTTCTTGATTCCATCTTCTAATCTCAAGGATGCTCTAAACTCTGAACAGGTATCTGGGGACAATTTCAGAGTTAGATAAGGGCAAGCAAGTTTGAAGCTAAATCAGCAAGGGTTTCTGAATGTGCTTAAATTCTACCAAATTATCCTCAATACTGTACTTACTATTCAGGCACAAATGACATCTGTAGGCAGGAATACCAGCTTGGGGGCTGACTAGTTGCAGCCTTAGCGATAAAAGGCTGACCTTGTTTTAATAAAATATGTCCTTGTTACATCCAGACTTGATTATTACAGTGTGCTCTATGTGCTGTTTTTAAATAGTGTCCATAAAGTGCAATATGGTGCAGAATTTAGCAGCTGGACTCGAGTACTTGTAGAAGCTAAGTGTTTAGATAATGTGATACCTGAGATAGGGCAGCTATTATCTTATTTTTCATACAAATGAAAGGTCCTAACACTGGGTTTTAAAACCCATCTAGTTTGGATTGCCAAGGATTACCTATGCAATGAATACTGTTAGCAATTTTAATCTAAATGGATACTCTTGGACATCCCTTAGTTGTTTAAACATTGTATGAACACGAGAATGGCTACGTTGTGTGCACGTCTATTAGAAGGTGCTATTTTCTTTTAATGTGTTGATTTAGTCCTGAACTAGAAACCATATTATTGTCTTTGTGTTTTTAGAATGGCTGTATAAAGGATAGTATGCAACTGAAGGATCATGACTTGTTAACATTGAATGCAATCTCTTATGCTTTCTAGGAGAATATTAGAACAGAACTGATGGATCAGCCTTTGCTCATCTATCCAGCATTCTACCTCACATAAGCCAATCAAAGACATCTAAAAGGCCAACAACTAGGATATCAAGGCAGATTTCTTCTCCCACTATTGTTCCTGGGTACCTTATAGGTAATGGTGGACAATCCCCATGCCTTGGCGGCAACCAGCTATCAAGTCTGGTAACTACTAATAGACCTGTCTTCTAGTAATTTGTCTACTTGCCTTTTAAGGGCACCTAAGCCAGCAGCCAGTACCATGTTGGTAGTGGTATATTCCATAGGCTGATTATGTCTTGTATGAAGAAATGCGACCTCTTACCCATTTTAAATCTTCTTACTAGTCAGTTTGAGTAGCCTCTACTTCTAGTACTATGGAGATTGGGTAGAGAGAGGAAATTTTTTTACTTTTTTATTTTTTTACTCAGAGAGATTGCAGGAGTCTGGGAAAATAACAGGAGGAACATTAGCCAAATCCAACAAAGAGATAACAGGAGTTTGTAAGTAGCTTACTTCATAAACAGCAGATCAATCCAGGCTGCAAAACCCACAGAAAATAAATAAATTCAACTCATTCAAGAAACTATGCCTTATTGAATTCACTAATAAATGTGGGCTGAAGGTTCTTAACACAGTGTCCAAAATTCTGTCTTTTATCCCCAATTCTGCCACTGAAAACACTTTATATAGATCTGTGTAATTCTTGCTTCATTGTTCATATTGTTCTGTGTGGACTTGGCATTTACCAGCATATTTTTATAAACCTTTTGCTCTTAATCAAAATGACCTTTTGATTATTTCCTCATAAGCATTTTTTCTGTGAACTAAATAGCTCAAACTTGTTGCATCCTGTCTCATGCAATTTCTTGCCCTTTTCTGCATCTCCTACATATCCCTCTCGAGGTATGGTGACCAGAGCTATATGCAGTATTCTAAATACCACTGCACCATAGATTTATATGGAGATATTATAATAACAACTGGTTTATTGTCTATTCCTTACACATAATATCAGTTTACATAAGATATAAGTTAGATTTTCAGGGCATCAGTCTAGTCCAATGTGAAAAAGGTTACCCAGTGAGCTAAACATGGGCATATGAAACAGAACAAAACCATTTGTTCTAGTCATTGCAATCTTTTATATGAGAAGAACCAAACCAGTCAGGTGGATTGGTTGCTTCAAAATTGTGAAGCAAGTCAGAGGAGAAAACTGAAGAGCAAACAGCTGTCTCAGCTATCCAGATTATAACATTTACCAGAAACATGAACCAAAATCCCAGGGTTAGTTAAGAAAAAAAAAGACCAATAGAGACCAGTAGAGACCAGCAGTGTAAAAACTGCAATAATTGTGTGACTCCAGCAATAAATTTTCTGAAGCTAAGGTCTCATAATATTTCAATATTCAGTATTCAATACTCTGAATAATAGAATAAAAGAGTTGGAAGGGACCTTGGAGGTCTTCTAGTCCACTCCTCTGCTCAAACAGGGAAACCCCATACCATTTCGGACAAATGGTTGTCCAATCTCTTCTTAAAAACCTCCAATGCGGGAGCACCCACAACTTCTGGAATCAAGTCATTCCATTGTTTTATTGTTTTTATTGTCAAGAAATTTCTCCTTAGTTCTAGGTTGCTTCTCTCCTTGATTAGTTTCCACCCATTGCTTCTTGTCCTGCCTTGTCCTGGAGAACCCTATTCTCCAAAGCACCAATCAATGATTGATTATGAAGGAGTCTGTTCCTTAAATACTTTCAGCCTTTAAGTTCTGATTTGGACATTTCTTTACCTGGAATCAACTTATGCTCCTTTGCATCTCAACCAAACTCCCTACTTCAAAATAATATTTTTCCCAGGGGCCCAAAGCTATTTCTTCAGCCTCAGAGTTTCCAGGCGGAGTCTTTTCCTTGCTAAGATCTTCCTCAGGAAGTTCTACTTCCTCTACAGAAATGGAATCCTCTAGCAGGAACATTGCTAATCTTCATCATGTAGGGAATCTGATTCCATAAAACCTTAATTACATTTCACCAAATATTATACTCTCAGACCTTCCCTGTCAAGAGAAGAGATTAAAATTTGTGTTCTTATCACTCTTCTATTCAAGTTTTTTTTTCTTCTCCAAAACCCAAGTCATTCAGGATCAGCCTGCCTTTCATTTTTGTTCTTCTCATTGAACACACACACCTCACCCAATACGGTTCCTAGGAAAGCCATTTGAAAACACTGGGCATACAATAGTTGCTTATAATAATGGCTCTTCTGCTAAGTAGCCACACACCAAAATCACAATCAGGAAACCAATCAGTAACTCTCACTGGCATTCCTTTTGGCATAAGGAAAGCAGCTCCAGGAAAACAAAGTTAAAGTTGCTGAGTCTTGGTGGGGATATAAATAAGAAAACAAGTGTAATTGATCTACTGCTGTTTCAAATGGATGCTAAAGATTGCCAAGTATGTAGAAGCATAGTGTGATATTGCACTCAATGGAGCCAATTTGTGTTTAATTTATCAGGGGAGGATGGAAGTGTTAGATTGTTCCTTTGTTTTGCAGTTTAAGAAAGCAACACTAAGAAGGAAGACTCTCTGAAAAAACTGTTAGTAGAAACAGTTTTCTGTTAGTTTTTTTCTTCTTCTTTCCATTCCTGATGAGATGGATTGAATGGCCTTTAATCAGACTATTCTTCAATGCCAGAAAGGCATTGCAAGCAACTTAATCTCCCATGGTAGCTTCAATTTAATTGCTAACAAACTGCTAACATCTTTACTTAGCTCATTTCTTCCCCAAGCCTTTTGAAACTTAAATTTTCAAATAGTCCAAAAAGGGCATGACTTTTTTTTTCAAAGACCTAAAGATATGTAAGATTTTCATTTATTTTATTTGAAATTGGGTGGATGAGTGAGCATAACTAAGGAAGAAAGAGGCAGACCACCTAAAGCTCTTTTTTGTGACCCAGGAATCATGGGTAAATGCTATTTGGTAAATCCCTTTGTTCTGTCTCTAGAGACAGCTGATGGGTTCAGTTAATGTTATGGGTGAAATTCATGTCAGTTTAACCTTTATAGTATTTAACTGCCCACAATGATACACAGTGAAAATCATACAAGAAACACTTAACAATGTTAATTTTACTATATGCCAAATGTATGGTTTTTTTCAAGATTCAGTATATATGTGCCTTTACGACTTTCTTATTCTTTTTGTTTCATAAATATTTATTTGCAATGGTGTATCTTGGGTTAATTGCGTGGACAATAGCATTTTGCATTTTTCTTCTTGAAATATGGGATGAAGGGAATAAGGCTGGTGTAGATTAGGACTAGAAGAAGTAATTCACCCTTTTCACCACATTGGCCTCTGAATAAAAGGCCCTTCCTCCAAGCATGCTACTGGTACCATAGTGTTGTCGTTGATTAATACTAATTTGTTTTCGCAAAGAGAGTCTGATGAGGCTATTTTAAATAGAAATTATGGCATGAGGGAAGAGTTAATGTCATTTTTCTCATGCCATGTAATTAGCCCAATACAGTTTTCTTGCCATCTTTGTAATAGAGAGAGGAGAGGAGAGGAGAGGAGATCCCAACACTAAATACAAATGCTGCAGTTTTTAGTTTTACTCTCAACTTCTTTCCTATAATGTATCAAAGCAGCTCAAAAGAATGCTCCTCTATAGTCATCTTTCTGTCAATACTGATCTATTCATCCATCACTTTCTTTCAGTTGCTGTAGCAAAATAAGTTATATTTGCCCATTGCAAAATGATTGTATGCCTGGAGATAAGATATAAAGGAAAAACCCACAGGTGTCAAATTTGCTGCATCATGTTGCTATCACGTGACATATTGTGACATTTTTTTCCCCTTCATGGAGCTGGGGTGGGCAGGGCCTGTGTTTGATGCATTTGGCCTGCGGGCTGCCAATTTAATACCCCTGTCACCTGAGCTGTGTCCTTTCCACAACTAACAGATGAGCTGCTTCATAGCTAGTGTGTATGTATAAATTCTGTAACACATTACCTTTTGTTTCTGCCACTGAGATTCCTGATTTTTCAAGGGTTCCACCCATCCACAGAGAGATAGCTTTTATGTATGTTCCTACAACTACCAAAAGTAAGAGCCAACTTTGTATAATGGTTATGGCATCAACCATCAAGGTAGAAACTAGGAGATCATGAATTCTACCCCCATCTTGGACACAAGGCCAGTTAGATTTGATTAGTCATTTTCTGTCAGCCCTAGGAAAGATACAGTGGCAAACCACTTCTAAAAACATTGCCAAGAAAACTGCAGGAACTTTTCCCGACAGCCTCTGAGAATCAGATATGGTTAAATGGAAGAATGGGAAAAAATAGGTGCCAACATACATCAATGATGCTTGTCTTATAATTGTATCCCCTCTGTACAAGTCAATTGAATCTTGATAGCTCCCACTTCCTGTTCTTCATATTTATTCTCTCAGGGCTTCTTTACCAATTTGTTTTTTTTTTAAAGTTATTTACCAACTTCACCAGATTATATTGTTCAAAGTTCCCTAGACCATTAAAAGCCATGTAAAACATGGGTTGGGTCTAGATTCAGAATAAACATGTAACACTGCAACTTTTGACTAACAAATCTCACTGAGATCAACAGGTATTTCTAATCTGTGACAAAGCATGTGTTTATTTATAGCCACATAGAACAGCACAGAAATTCAGATATCTCTCAAAATATTTTTCACGAAGTTGTCTATGGAGATCGGAAGGGGGAGCAAAATGAGTGTCATGACATCGTGATGCCCCAACTCCTTTTCTATGTGCAAATATTTACATAAGGGACATAGCTTGCATTGTGACATTGCAATGCTCCTTCATCATTTTGATAAAACTGTCAAATGCTTTAGATTTCTGCTTTGTGAGGGAACAAATCTTCCTTAGGAAATGAGATAGCCATGGTCTTCCCTGAGGAAAGCATTCCACAACAATAGCAACACAGACCAAAAAGGGTATCTCTATCTTATAGAATTGCCAAACCTTTAGTCAGTCCTGAAAAAGAGGTTGAATACCTGGCTTAAGGATGAAAGAGGGGCAGACAATGCCACAATTGCATCCGGTCAGGCTCCTTTGAATAAAATTTTAGAGTTAACTTTGGCAGCCATAGACTTACAAAAGATAATTAGCATGGCCATCCATTTAAAATTGCTGCAGCATTTTAAGAACGCCCATGATCTTACTATCAACCTAAAATAATAATCAACCTCAGCAAAATTGTAGATTTATGTACAATCATATCTGCCTTTTCTCCCTTCTCCGAATCTTTAAAGCAGTGATCCATTTACCTCACTGAACAAAATATATTATGTGCATCTACTTGGTATGAAGGATTTCAGCTGCCAGCAACTTATTTTCCATGTGACAATTCCATCCAAACATCTCCTTGGATTTGCAATAAAATGAATGAGGTTCAGTTGGTGAAGAAACTACTCTCTGCTTTAACAAAAAGAAAAAGAAGGAAGAAGTCAATTTTTACCTATCTTAGAAGACAAAGTTATGATTGCTAACAAAGGACAAAGGAAGCACTTGTAAGTAAAACTATCTCAACTACTTTTTTAATTTAAAAAATATTTGCTTCTCAATTCTTCTCCTGCCCTCTTATTGTTAAACCTTTATCTCATTGCTCCAAATTATGTTAAACCTTTATATCAGTGCTCCAAATATTTCATGCATCAGAACACCTTGATTTAGTAAATGTCCAACACTGAAGACCACTTTATCTGAACCCAGATGAACTATGTTTTTATCAGTGAAAATTAAGAAAGGCTTGCTGTCAGAGCACTGCACCAAACTTTTCTGTTGTACAACTGTAGCAACAATTTTAACAATAAACCCTATATTTGTATCTGTTGAGAAAAAAAGTAATACTAATTTAAGGGTTTTTTTTAATTTGTAGGCTAATTACATTGGACAAGATATGTGTTGTAATACAAGAGCCATCTAAAGAGGCCAATGGAGAAAGATTCAGAAGAGAAGAATTATTATTTATCATTAAATAATTATGTTCATCGCAACAAGATGTGGTACTTAAATTCAAATAGGATAAACTTCAAATGCCATTGTTTTTCTCTATCCACTGGTATAAGTCTTTCAGCATTCAGTAATTCCATAAATTCATTTGTCCTGCTTAGATTTAACCTTTGAAAATCTAGAATCTTGATAACCATCCCTTTCAAATATATTCAACTAGCAGTCATTAATGTACCACATTTATTTGCTTGTTTGCTTATTTACTTATTTAGATTTATGGTTGCTGCCAAACTCTAATGGATTCTAGTAGGATACAAACACATATACTCATCCCCCAAAATCCATAAAAATAGAGAAAAAACTCAAACAGTGCAGACAGCCTGGTCTAAAATGAGCTAAAATCAACACACACATCAACCCTCCCTCCAAAATGAAAAATGGATGGTACAGATGAAAAAAAGTTTGTGCTAAGCATATATTATCCCAACAGGGTCAAATAAGGCATGAATGTCATCCCAGATGCCCAGCTAAAGCAAATAGACTTTATATTGGGCAGCAGCTATATAGGAAAATCCTGGAGGCAGAACATCACTTTAGTAACAAGAAGCAACTACACCATTTTATACTGCATGGGAGAAGACAACAGTAAACTACTTCTGTATCTTTATCAAGAAAACAGATAGAGTAAAGTGATTGATGATATAGAGCCAGATGATGAGTCCTTCAGTTCAGATTGCACTCCAGATGCTACTGAGAAAGACCTGAGGATCTTTTGGAGTACTAATGGTGATTATGACATGGTGAGATGAAAGCTTTGGGGATATCTACATGTGGATGTTGTCATGCAGGAAAAGAAAACTAAATCTGCCAAGATAAAATTACAGTGGGAATGTAGAGCATTAGAAGCATGAACATTGTGAAAGATGAAAGGAGTTAGGCATTGCATCTTATGCATCAGTGAATTGATATTGACTAAAATTGGACAATTTCCATCAGAAGATCATACTGTTTACTATTCAGGGGACGGACACACACAAACACATACACACACACACACTGAAGGAATGGCATTGCTTTCATAATCAAGAAGGATATAGAACATGATTACAGTGCAATCAATGACCAGATAACATCAGATAGACTTTATGAACAACTCTTTAATAGGAAAATTATCCATGTTTATGTTCTAACCATTGATGCAGAAGAAGAGGAAATTGATGAATTTTATTGTCAAGTTCAATCAGAAATTCACACAACGTGCTAGCAAGACGTACTGTTATAGTTGGAGGATGTCAAAGCTGGAAATATTAAGGAGGAAGATGTAATTGAACTGCATGGCCTAGGAAACAGAAAGAAGCAGGAAAGCAATTGATCAATTTCTGTCAATCCAATTATTTCTTCACTGCTAACTCTGTTTTCAAACAACCAAAATGATGCTGATATACAAAGATGTCACCAGATGGAGTACACAGAAATCAAACTAACTACTTCGGTAGAAGGAGTTGAAAGAATTCAGTTATTACAGCAAAGTAGTCAGAGACTGTGAAACAGATAATGAATGGTAAAGGCATAGTAATAGAAAAGGAATAAATAAAATTTCCAGTCAAACTACACCAACAAATCTGAGGAACATAATGGCCAACTGATTGGAAGAAATCAGCCTACATATCAATACCAGAGAAAGGAGACTCATCAAAATATTGTAAAATATATTTAATTTCACAAAGCAAGAAAAATAATTGTTAGGGTCATTTAACACAGGTTAAAAGCCTACAAGGGAAGAAAGATGTTAGATGTTGAAGCTGCTTTTTGAAAAGGCCAAAGAACAAGAGACTTTATATGTACTTTATATATTCAGCTGATGTATGCTGAATAACTGAAAAATCCAAATAATATATTTTTTTAAAAGATTAGTATGTGATTCCTTCGTTATAAAAAGATTTCAGTTTGTATTAATCACATCAAACTGTGGAATGTGCTTATTAAAATGTAATCATAGAACATCTCATTGTCATAATAGAAAACTTATATAGATATTAGGAAACCACAATCCATATATAAAATAGTTAGATCAATTTTTTATGGTAGGCTTAAAAACATTTTAAAAACACAGAAAGATGCAAATACCTAAAGCTTAAGTTGGGAAAACTATTATATAAAAGTTCATCCTCTTTTCTGTAGCATGAATGGTTTGTACGTCAAGCAACTTCCTTAGAATTGGAATTTTCAAAAATATACCGGAAATCTGAAATACCATCTTTTGTTTAACTTTTTGTGCTTAATATGTAGTCTCCAGGCATCTTTAAGAGTATGTAACAGACCAACACTTTTGTGTGAAATGTTATTCTTTGTGTTTAGCTAGGTTACATTCACTCAGAATATTTGTTTCACTGAGAAATTAAAACATCTTAGATACCTTTTTTATTGAAAGAGGCTCACAGCTAAGCAGAAATAAAAGTTTCAGGCCAGGTCATTGTCAGTGCTATGACACTAAAAAACTCCTTTTACAGCTTGATATTTAAACTTTATTTTCCCCCCATTAAATTCCATCAGTCTATTTCAATGATACATTACCCAGTCTATGTTAAAGTTTAGTTGCTCAAGCAATCTTAAAGGAAGAAGGAAAATGTTCCTAGAAGAAAATTACCATTGTGAATGATGAATAGACAAAAAGAAAAATCTTGCACAAATACCTTTTAAAGAAGAGAGGCAGAGGAAGGAATGCAATTTTCAAGCAACAAACCAAAACAGATAAATGCAGTAGTTTATTTTGGCAAAGATTGCTAAGTCTTAGTGTGTAGAGTGGTAAACAAAAATCCATTTTATTCTAGATGTAATACGCAAAGGCACTGACATTTAAATTTGAAAATCAATTTGTAATGACACTTGTTGGATTATTCTAATTGATGACTTTTTTTCTTAAAATTGAGCGCAAACAGGCAATAGCGGGTCAATACCAAATTACAAACAGTAACACAATCTGCTGACCTCGAGCTTAACAACATCAGTATGCAGACAGTAGACAGAGAGTTTTTAAGCAGGCTATTCTTACTCAGGCAGCTTTGCTCAACCTAGGATTTATTTCTGTTCACTGGCGTCCCAACACATCTAAAAATATCAGCTGGGAGAATTCTAGATTAAGGAAATTATGCCAAATTATTGTCCAAGTTCATTTGAAAGCCTAAATTTTGAAGTTTGACAAAATAACTATGTCACTGGCTTTATATCTTTTGCAGTATGAACAATGCCATCAAACAGAGTAGAAACTCTTCTGAATGTAATAAACTTTATCATCATCATTATCATCTAATAGTTAAAGAACTTTTCTGATCATGCAGCTTACAAAAAAACAATCATTTTTTTAAAAAAATCAACAGTATTTATAATAATCACTAAATGTTTTGGGAAATAATATTTTTCAAACAGCCAGTAAGGTTGGACCAACCACATTGGTTAAACATTTGCTATTTTCATTGAATAATCCTGAGTATGAGATGATAGCATTTTTTTCTGAACATACAGTTATATGGGGGGAAAGTCAATTTAATATATAGCCAAAGTGGAAAGATGTGGAATTTAACCCCTATTTTTAAATATTATTTTATCCATGTATTAACGAATGAGAATCATAAAATCCTAGAATTGGATAAAATCTTAGAGATCATCAAGTCCAACCCCTTTTTCAGTAAGGGATCCAATTTAGCACCTGTAACAGATGACCATTCAGCCAATGCTTGAAGATCTCCATTGACAGAAAAATCACCGCTAGATATGGCAACCATTATTTACACCTCAACCATCTGAAAGTGCTTACTAACCTCTTGTCTCAATCTATTTCTTTGTAGTTTTTAATCCTTTTACAGAATCCTAGGGCTCCTAGATCTCGGAGGTCTTCTAATCCAACCCTTTGCTCAAGACAGGAGACCTTGTACCATCCTGGACAAACATTGTCCAATCTTTTCTTAACCGGCAGCAATGGTTACAGCAACAGCTTCCCTTGTTTCTGACCCTGCCCTTGGAGCAATAGAGACCAAATACACCCACTTTTCTATGTGACAACCATTCAGATATTTGGAGAATGAAATTCAGAAGCTGAAATAAACACTAAAAACAGGATAAATATCAATATTTTTCAAGGTGGGCAAATAAATGTAATTTTGGCCTTTCTGTTTTAATTTAGGGAAGAGACTTCATCTATTAGTAAATACTATGCAGTAAAGAATGTACTTGAAATGGAGAACCCAAAACAAGTTAATTTATTCTAAATGATTTACTGTTATTCATTTATACAGTACTTAGAAGGGCCATAGAATACCATGTAACATTTTATCATTTATGGCAAGACTAGATAGTAGCTGATATCAGCTGAAGATTATAATATAATGGTGTAGGGGCTTATCAGAAAGAGAATAGATCCTAGAAATCTTGATTAGCAACCCCGGCTCCCTTGTAATGAGTTTCCAGTTCAGCAGGGGTGAAATTACATGCCAAAATAACATATAAATTATTCCTTGTTTAAACAGGAGTTTCTTCAAGGCTGATATCTATTTGCAGGATCATGAAGTTTCTACTTCAACATATTACTGAACAAAACCTTGCATTTACTTGGTATAAATGAACTTGGCTGTGGAACCTTAGTTTAGGAACTGCTGATCAGCCGCATAGAAAAATGTGTATTGCTAGCTACTGAGTATGCAGTGCCCCTCTGTCAATCTTGTTTAATGTATTAGTCAACCAAATAGTTTTTGACCATCATAGAAGATAGCTATAAAAACTAATACAGATTGACAAAATGACAATCAATAATAAATCATACCCCATGAATGCCTTCCTCAATTTCTAAGCCTACATAGCAAATCTGGTCCCTCTAAATCAATTTCCTCTAACATCCAGATATGTCAGCACTACAAGTCCAAATATTCAGGCTGAGTACTCATTTCTCTAGCTTGGAATAAGCCAGAAGTCAGCGCAGCCAGAAAGGTTAGAAACTTCTAGAATCTCACAAACCCTTTGCTGACTTGGCGCTGACTGGGTGAGACCTTGGATCAAGGATTGTCAGGTAAGATGATAGCTATCACTTTCTTCATTTTATTGTTCTTGTTCCATGGTCTTAGATGGAAAGAGAAAGAGAAGCTAGAAAGCAGATTAGTGTGAGCAGTTCAGAAAAAACGGCAAATACCATCTCTGACTGGCCCCACCCCATCAATTCTCTGCCTCCCAAGTCCCAGCTGATCAGCTGAGTCTTCTTTTGTTGTCCTGCACAGGAGAATGGAGCTGGAAAGCAGGTTAGTGGGATGGGAAGGGAAGGGAGATTTTACACCCTGCCATGTCCATTAAGCAAAACCCACCAAGCCACACCACGCCCACAGAACCAGTAGTAAAAAAATTTGAATCCCACCACTGATCCAGGCCAAAAATGGGCTGCAGGTTGCTGCAGGAAGTGTCTGTTCCATTTTTCCCCTCCCCACTCCATCTCTAGTCTTAACCCTAAGAGCTGAGGAACTGCATAGCCGAGAGACAAATAAATCTGTCCTGCTAAGATTTTGGCTTGGATTGGGGGCACAGATGGTTAAATTGATGAAAATAATTTTGCAGTATTGCTACAGCCATCCTGCCTCTCTTCTACATGTGTTGGGATATGATACATGTGCCCCAAAAGGGAGGAGCATGCAGCGTGGCACTGTGATGTCGTTCTGATGAAAAAGAAAAGAGATTCTTCCAACGCTTAATTTGGGCTACCAGCAAGGCACACCGGAACATGCTATTGCTGCTTTATTCTTTGGTGGGACCAAATTAATCCTAATATTTATATTTTATGGGGCTGTACAAAGTTTTAAAGGGGCCCTTTGATTCAGCAAAGAGTTGGTTTCTCAATGAAGTCTATTTTCAAATTGAAATGGAGATCTGGTTTCAAAACAGAGGTGGTTTTGAAATGTTTCATAATCATTCCAAGTATTTTACAGTTCCAGAGTGTTTCTCCTTCTTTTGGGAAGTTACACACAATTGTACAACTTCAGTTTCTTATAACAAGAATCCTAAGGGTCAGGCAGAGGGGAGGAGGAGTATGAAGGCAATTAATGGAGTGACAGGCTTTCTGAGACTATGAGTAGCCAGTCAATCAGCTCAATACTTCATTATGCTTTGCCTATCAGAACTCATTGGGAACAAAGCTAACATTTGCTAATACTGCTTTGGTTTTTTTTCCAACATTCAATTTCTTTATTAAGGTCTCATGATAATGAAATTACAGACTTCTAGGCAGAGTACAGGAGGGTTCCATTCAATTCTCAGCATTCTAAATGCAGGATAAATGCTGCCCTTATATTTATAGTCTGCATGATTGGGACAGGTTTCAGTCTTTTAACTAATACTTACTGAGGGTTTGGAGGGTTTTTTTGCTTTTATTATTCTAAAGGTAAGGTTGAAGTGGCGTGGCTACAAATGCTAGTGTCCTTGTGGCACTGTATCTCACTATTACAAATTACAGATTAATAGAGTTGGAAGGGACCTTGTAGGTTATCTAGTCCAACCCATCCACCCAAGCAGACCCTATACCATTTCTTACAGATGGCAGTCCAGTCTCTTCTTGAAAGCTTCCAGGGATGAAGCTCCCACAACTTCTGAAGGCAAGTTGTTCCATTGGTTGATTGCTCTCTCTATCAAGGAAATTTCTCCTTATTTCCAGGCTGAATCTCTCCTTGTTCAGTTTCTATCCATTATTCCTTGTCTGGCCTTCAGGTGCTTTGGAAAATAGCTTGGTCCCTTCCTCTCTGTGGCAGCCTCTCAAATATTGGAACACTATGCCATCTAGCTTCTGCTAAATATTGTTAAATAAGCCACCAACCTGATATAATTAAATATTCCAGTGATGAAAATTCCTGGTATCCAAGCCAGGCAGAGAGGAAACTGCTTCCAGAAACGCGGAGCACCACAAAATCAGGCAAAACAATGGAAAATTTTATTCCTTTTATGAGCTTTGTTCCATGTAAGCTCTTCAGTCTGAAGCATGCTTCTTTGCTTTTAAATCTCATTGATTTATTATTTCCAAGTAATTATTCATATGAATGCCCTGTTTATTTGTTGCCACTTTAACCTATGTTGTGATTTTTATATAATCTACAAAATCCTGAAAACTTTCCATCTGAGTTAGTTTATTGGAGAATTAAAGGGAGGCTTTATTTTCATTTGCCATCTGTTCAGTGAATTTTGTGAAATTTATAAGGATGTAAATAACCACATTGTGTAAGCCTTCAAGTTATTATGGAGAAATCTAGATTCATTGTTCTCTCAAGTGTGCGTTTTACTGCTTAGCTGATGCTTTCCATGACATGTGGCAAAAGAAGAAAATGAACTTTTCACTGCTATTTACTTGGTTTCATCAATCATATGAAGAGTGCTTAAAATGAATACAATCGTTTAAGTGATTAATTCTCCATTTCTAAATCTATCACCAACTACCGCCACAACAAAAACAAAACAAAATTGCTTCCTTCAACTAGGGATTCATTTCCTATATTCTCTTTTTTTGTTCCTATATGGAAATACCTGAAAAAGACATGCAGGTCCTCCTAAATGCTAACCAGATGTGCATTCACTGCCTTGTTTTTGCTGGTACAGGTAACACAAATATAACTAAAGCATCTTAGCCTGTACATGAACAAATCACCAGGTGTGCTACCATGCAGGTGTCATCATTTTATTAAAATTGAAGTGGCCCTAAGCTATAATATATTTTGCAAATTATTATCAGCTGTTCATGTGTAATGAATTCATTATGCTATGTCTTCATAACATAAAAACAAGTTAGATTGTCTACAATTATAGTCGTTTTTGGCATGGTCTCTCTATCGATCACAGATAGGCAACCTTGTTTCTTTCAGATGTTTTAGTCTTCAACTGTTACTTCTGTTGTCCCAGGTACACCTATTCTATACTTGTGCATTTGGTTTTTCCTGCCTAAGTACAGCACCTGGTTTTTCTCATCTTGTTGGATAAAGCTCAATATTCAAGTCTGTCAAGAACCTTCTGAATCTTGAGCCTATCATCTAAAGTGTTGGCAATTCCCCCAGTTTGGTGTCATTTGCAAATATGGTGGATTCTTCTTCTATCCACTCATCTGAAATTCAAGTATACAATGTCCACAGTATTTCTCTGATCCACTAATTCAGTCACTTTATCAGATAAGGCAAGATTTGTCTGGCGTGATCTATTTTTTTAACTTTAACTTTTAACTGGCTTCTAGTGATTCCTTTGCTCATTTCTTGGTGCTCACACAAATCTGATGCTTGATTATCTTTTCCATGATATCAAGTTAATATTGATGTTAAGTTAATTGATCCATAGTTTCTTGGATCCACTCTGCCCCCCCTTTTGAAGATTAGAACCACATCAGCTGACCCTACCTTGTTTGGGCATATAGCTTCTAATGGATATTTCTAATCACTTACCAGTCTTTAGGCATCTATAAATATGTTAATTGATTCCATTTGTTGGGCAAGCAGAAGGAATATTTATGGCATTGGCAATCCTAGATTGACCATGTTAGGGAAGTTAGAAATTGCACAGAAATTTGTTCTAATCTTTTTTCAATCTACTTCAACCTTCTAGGAAGAATCATCTTAAGTTAATTGCCATCTTCTTTTTGGTAACTATGGTAGTTAAAAAATGAAAAAATGCAACATTTTGGAAAGCAAGAGATTTCAATGAAAGACTTCAGAAAGTAAGACAAAGAAATGTATCTAAAGTCGAATAATAGTGTCACAGTGCAACAGTTTATACATATTAGGTCTAACAGAGAGCACAATTTGTTCTTCTCTGCCACTAGAATGAGGTTTTATTTTTACAACAGTGAACTGAACATTATTCATTTGAAGGACAAGCTCTGAAAGTTCAAATAAGTAGGAAAAGTGGAAGCCCTTTCTGATATATCAAGATAGACAGATGAATGGCCAACAAGATTTATAGATCTTGTGCTCTTTGACAGACTGGAATGGCAATGAACTGCTAACAATTTATAGTTGCTTATTTTGTACAAAAAAAGCAAAATGGAACTAGAGTAGAAAATACAATTGCTATTACATTCCTTTCTATGATCATAAGACTATCAAAATATAAAGCATGACAAGGGGGTAGTTAAGTCATGTGTTAGTTTTCCAACATTATGCTTTAGGCTTTTTTTCTATTTTCTTTGCTTCTTGAGTAGCTCCAAGAGAGAGATGGTTTATTTTTTGCTGAATGTCATTCTTCATGTATATTCCATCTTAGTTGTTAGCAGTTTGTATATTTATTTTAAAATTGGTAGACATTTGTATTATTTTAATTTTATTTCATCAGATATATGTCTGGCATATATTGTATTTATATACATTGTTTCTCAAAAATAACGAACTCTATTGATGGAATATAGTTTTGCTCTTTGAAAAAGTGTGAAAACAGAAAGATAACTATGTTTGATCTTTGTGTTAATCCAGGTAGGGTAAATTAGGTCATTTAACATTAAAAGTAATCCTCCAACATCATGGTAAATAACCCTTGTATATCCTATGGATATAAAGCCCCCCAACACTGCACAATGTTTGACAGAAGTTACTTCCAGAATCAGCTAAGCTCTGCAAATGTAGGACAACTTTTTCACTTAAAATGTGGGATGGGAAGGACTCCCATTGGCAGGAAAGTTTATCTTGTCCTGCCTCCATCACACACTGAGTGGTAAAACACTAGAGCATCTTACCATCAGGAGTGATCTTGATTTTTCTACTGTACTACACAAAACAAAAAGCAATAGGTGATTTAAGAGGTATCCAACCTGGAATTAAGGAACAGTTTCCTGACAATGAAGCAATTAACTAATAAAACAGCTTGTCTCCCAGAGTCGTGAGTGCTCCGTCAATCCAAGAAAAGATTAGATAACCATCTGTCAGGAATGATATAAGGTCTCCTGCCATGGGCAGGGGGTTGGACTAGAAGACCTTAAATGTCCCTTCCAACCCTGTGATTTTGTTCGATTCTAAGACCAGTTTGAGAGTGTAAGTTCTTCACTATAAAAGCAATTGCAGGAAAGAAGTGAGACAAGGGAACTGGAGTTTGATTGGAGGGGCATTTTTTTTCTCCTCTTCATTGATCAGTTGGATGACTTTTCCTTCCTCATTTTACTCTGAAATTATTGGTACTAGAATACAATTACTGAAATGGAATTAAGAAGAAGGTTCATAGCACCAATTATGGATAATTTTGCCTAGTATTTTTTAATCTTTTCATTGAGAAACTAGCATTGAAAAGAAAATTATAAACTCAGATTGAATTAATCCTCTCTCAGAATCTGTTACACAATTTCCAAAATTGTCTTTTCCTATTAAAAAAATGTATATTTTCCATCTCATTTCCAGAATTCTTTAGAATTTCTAAGAAGTCCTTTTTTGGTGGATTCTTTTTTAAAGTTTATCTTACCACTAAAAGTGGAAGAAGATGCTAATTTGGGTGAGAGTACTTTTCAATTAATTTTACACACACACACACACACACACACCAATCATCTCTTTGGCTTTCTAAGCTTCTGAAAAAAATAGAATGGAAAAGTTCCTTTCCCATATTTTCTCTCCCTTGGGATTTAAGCAGAGAGCCAAGGATACTGAAGTCTGTAGGAGAGATGCTTGTACAATGGAAAGCAAATGCATTAAGGTCAGTGCAAGACCTTTTCATCCAAGCAAGAGAAATTCAACAAATGTACTCTTACAAAAAGATTTTCTTCCAGTTTTATACAGAGAATTATTTTAAAACTGCTAAAAGAATTTTTAGAGTGGCATTAGTCTGAATTAAGGATATGTACTTCTTTATATGCTGATATCCATAAACTGCTGTGGTGTTATTTATACTGGTTTGCCAATAGGAAAAGAAATAGCTGCTCTTAGAACATCTGCTAATTCAACAATACTTCTAAAAAAGTGGAAACTAATGTTACTTAGTATTTTCTAAAACATTTCTAACAATACCAAATGTAATCTGATTCTGTTGAATGTTTAAAGTGTTAGTGATATGCTGTAATAAATTGATCTTTCTAGCAGAATTTATAACAGTCCAAGATGGTTCCTTTCTTTCCTTTCCTTTCTTTTCTAACAGCTCTTCCAAATGGAAGAGTGACAACGTAGACCTACAACATAAATTCAGATGAATAAAAATCACAGGCAGAAAATGTTATGCATGTGTTTTCACATTCAGAATCAGAAATGTAAATCATCAAGACCATTACAGATTTCTTTCCAAATTGTAAAATAAATAATTTCTATTTGTATATTTTCAATTTGGGTACAAGTGTAAAATATAAGAGTGGGGTGGAAGTATGGTTGCAGAAATTGGATATGTCTAGTCTATGAAAAGAAGGACTGGGGAGACATGATAGATGAGGGGGACATACTATCTAAGGCACCAGAAGGCAAGGCAAGAAACAATGGATGGAAAATAACCAAGAAGAGAAGCAACAAGGAGAAATTTCCTAACAATCAATCCGTGGAATGACTTGTCTTCAGAAATTGTGGGTGATCCATTACTGCAGGCTTTCAAGAAGAGATTGGAATGTTATTTGTCTGACATGATATAGGCAGGGTGGGATTCAAATTTCTTAACAACTGGTTCTGTGGGCATGGCCTAATTTGTGGGTGTGGCTTGGGGAGGTCATGTGACTGGCTGGGCGTGGCTTGTATGTAAATATTTTAAATATATATGTAAAGATTGAATTTTTATATTTAAAAAAGAGCAACTTTTACCCAAAATCAGGCAAAACAGGCAGGCAGATTGAGCTGCTTGCATAATCACAGCTTCACTCCCAGGTCTACCTTTCTGCAATCTGCTGCCTGAGTCTGCACTGAAAAATAGAGTTTCAATCCTAAGAAAGGTTCAGCTCTGCTCTCAGGCCACTTGTCCCTCCCCCAATCCCCTGAATACCACCCCTGACTGGGCCTCAGGAAAGCCTCCTGGGTGGGATGGGTGGGGAGGGAAGGAGCCAGCCAGTGGTGCCATTTGCCGGTTCTCCGAACTGCACAGAATTGTAACAACCAGTTCTATAGAACTGGTCTGAAGTGGTAGAATCCCACCCCTGGGTATAGGGCCATGATGGAGAACCTATGGCTTGTGTGCTACAGGTGGCATGCAGAGCCATTTGTGCGGGCACGTGAGCCCCAGCCAAACTTACCAGGAAAAGCAGACCCATTTCGTTACTTCCTGTATTTCTGGAAATACTGGAAGTGATGAAATGAGCCCATTTTTCGGCCTCCAAAGGCTGCAGAGGCTTCCCTCAAGCCTCTGGGAGGCCAAAAAAGGCCTCAAATGGGCCAAAAATCAGCTGGGAGGTGCACACATGCACAGTGCAGGTAAGGGCATGGCGGGATTGCATACATTTATGCAGGGGGCAGGGGAAGGCCATGTGCATTGCCTTCTGGGTGCTGGCATGTGAGCATGCGCAATTTTTGTGTGTGCAATTTTCTGCACAGGAGCCCAAAAAGGTTAGCCATCACTGGTATAGTGTCTCCTGCTCATGCAGTGGGTTGGACTAGATGATATCCAAAGTCCCTTCCAACTTTGTTATTCTAAAGCATTAAAGGTATGAAGACCGATCCAAACTTTCATTTTCCATAGACACGAACAAATGTTTTTAATATGACGTTTAGTAGGTGCAAGACAGTACATACTAATTGCACTTAATTCAGTGGGATTTATTTGTGAGTAAAGTTTTTCAATCTAGCTCTAAAACTTCATTCATGTCCATAAGGCTGAGATTATATCATTTTAATTTGCACAGGTAATAGAAGATTCTCTTTGAAAAAGTATGAAATATAGCAAGGGAAAGAAAGACAGGGACAGAGCGAAAGAGGGAGAGAGAAAGAAAGAGGGAGGTAGGGAGGGAAGAAAGAGAAAAACAGAAAGCAAGAAGAGAGAGAGAGAGAGAGAGAGAGAGAGAAAGAAAGAAAGAAAGAAAGAAAGAAAGAAAGAAAGAAAGAAAGAAAGAAAGAAAGAAAGAAAGAAAGAAAGAAAGAAAGAAAGAAAGATTATTTCAACCACTTCATCTATTTCTAATGTTCGGATAGTCTTTTGAACATGTTCAGTTCAGACTAAGTAGCTTATATTTCATTGCTTTGCTCCCAGCAGAGGTAAGTCAATGATTCAGCATGCCGAACCCCACTGAAAACAACTCAATCAGAGCCATTTGATTCAAATACCCACATGGCAGTTTCACAGGCAGTAAATCTTCAGATTCTTCTGCACTGGAAAAAGTAGTAAGATTGCTGTGGTGCAGTCAGTGTGGGAAAAGGAAATACTGATGTCTAATTTCTGGTTTTGTGGCCTCAATACTATTGCGTTGCATTAAACTAATGCATACAATATGCAACAGATTTTTTTAAAAATCATTCGAAAATGCTTTATGAATAACATGTTAATACTATCTGAAAAGGACACCTACCCAGAAATGAAAGAGCAATTGCTTACTGCTATGGCAAGATCACATTAACGATACCATCCCTGTTTCCTTATATTTGGACGACAGCCACTATACACTGTGCCCATTGGGGAATGAGAAAAACCCTTCAAAATCCTTGCACGTTGTTAGGAATATAAGTCACCTAACAGGTATTTGGGTTAGAAATATATAAACTAAGATAAACATTTTAGTACTATATCTTTAAGGGAATGCAAGAGCATGCAATTGGGTGTGGTTTCTCAAACAGCCATAAGATGGAGCCAGAAACCTGGATTGTTTAGTCTAAGTCACAGAAGAGAGTGTAAGTGTATCTCTGTTTCCTTCTGTTGGAAAGTATTGCCGTTGCTCCATTTCTTCTAATTGACTGATATTACTGGATTTAATGTAAGTCTGTTACTGAACTGTTTTTGACACTGGAATTTGATATTTGGATTATCCCTGGATTGAAAGACTGACTGATTTACCTGTGAATGACTTTTGGACTGCTTATTTTGGACTTTGCTTAAACCTTTCTGGAAGTAAAAACCTACATTTACTGTACAGTGTATCTGTGTTCTGTGTGTGTATTATTCAAACACACATTCAAACACTTCTCTCAAATACGTCTCCCTGTATGCGCTCATTCTCCTAGCAGGGAATTACCTCAACACACATGACTGATCTCGGTCATCTGTAGTCATCTGCAACTGGAACCAAACACATTAAGCTTTCAGTGCATAATGCCAACAATGACAGCTGCATCTAACTGGCTTGCTGGGGTCAGGAACACAACACGTGCAGAGTTTCCAGTGGTTTTCAAAGGATACTTTGGACATGTGAATCATCCTTAAGTACAAATACACTTCGGCTCAATTTTCTAATTTTTTTTTTTAAAAAAAACTTTGGGGGAAGCTTAATCATGTTCATGAGTACTTCTACCAGCTTCATAAGCTTTTAGAGCTTCCTTAAAAAGAAAAGATGTTTAAAAAGTCTTTTCCTCTCACATTTCCCCCACATAGTTCTCAAGATCTGCTAATCCCTATATATTTTGTGATTAAGCAAAATTAATCATTACAATAAATGCCTTTTACCAATAGGTCAAAATCTACGCAAGGGTGACAAAAGGAAAAACAGTGGCAAAGTCAGATAAACCAGGTATAAGAGCAGTGTTGTAATAATTGCTGTTGCTCATGAAGATTTTTCCAACTAGTTCTTACTATGTAGTAAGCAGATATAGTTCTCAAGAAAATAGTCAGCAGAGATCTCAGTTTTTTCCTAATAGAACCCCATTGTTCTACTGTGATCAGAATATACATAATTATGATCCTGTAATGACTTTTGTATCAGATAAATGCAAGGCAGACTTTTCTATTTTTGCCATTCTCTTAACCATCTGCAAATTACTGCATCATATTCTATACTCACTGTAGGTTTCTGTGTATATCTTATATTCAATTTAATATTTCTTTATATTAAAAGGAAGCAGCATTGTAGGAGATACAAGGCCTGTTGTTGTCAGAAGTGTGGATAAAAATTGGATACCTTCCCTTGAACAAGAACCAGTCCTCTGTAGCATACAGCTCAGTGGTGGTATTTAAATATTTTTACTACCAGTTCTGTGGGTGTGGTTTGGTGGAGGTGGTTTGGTGGGTGTGGCAGGGGAAGGATACTGTAAAATTCCCATTCCCTCTCCACCCCACTAACCTGATTTCCAGCTCCATTCTCCTGTACAGGGCAACAAAAGAAGACCCAGCCAGTCAGGTAGGACTCAGGAGGCAGAGAATAGATGGTATTGGTATTTACCGATTCAGATATGGTATTTACCGATTCTCCAAACTACTCAAAATTTCCACTACCGGTTCTCCAGAACCTGTCGGAACTGGCTGAATACGACCTCTGATACAGCTCCCCTCAGTTTTTGTCAGGCCTCCCAGATCAAAACTGAAAATACAACCGGATGCGTTAATTCCACTTTATTGTAAAACTACATTAACAGAATCTTGAAAGTCTGAAAATACAACTCTCCCACTGTCACTTTTCACCATCTGATACACTAGGGTGAATCCTTTTTTAAGTTTCTTTCTTTGCCCATTAAGCAGTTGTGGAATCCTCTCCTTTTCATCTGATCATTCCCTAGACAGCATGTCTTCTCCTGGCCCTCAAGGTCATTCCCATATGCCATTATATCTTTATAAAAGCTACTTTACCTCTTCAACAAATCCTGGCAGACCCTCCCCATAATCCTTTCTTTCAAAATTTCATTCTTCACATATCCTGGGAAGAGGAAGGCTACAAAAAGGAAGGTTGACATAATGTACAGTTATATTATTTGAAACTAGAAAGACCAAAGAGGATTGAAGATTAGATATTACTGCCTAATCCTTTTATGATTAAAGATTGAGACACAAGGATCTTCTATTCTTTTGTAATTCCCTCACTGCCCTACTTTTCATTTTTCATAAAAAAAAATTCTTTGGTAATGCCCTAAAGTAGAGCTATCATAACAAGAAAAGGCGGGGGCAATCAGTCCCTCAGTTTCAAAGCAACCAAATTTGATAGAGAAAGGGATCTACTAATGGGAGCAAAAATGTATGCACAAATCTCTGCTAAGAATAATTGGAGGAAGATGCTTGACAAACATCTTCTATTTTATTATTGTCATTTAAAATATCTAAAGACTACCTTTATAGTAACAAACATCTCAAAAGTATTAGAGTAATTACAAAAGACAGATTAACACACTATGGAATGGATGAGTGGAAATAAATATAATAAAAGATTTACAGATGAGGCCACATGGCGGGGAAAACTAGATGGGGAAAGAGAATGAGGGAAAAGGCTACATAAAGAAAGAGTACAAGACCACACATCACTGCATAATATTCTGGATTTTAAAAGGATTTTGAGGGGAACATATAACTCCCATTTCAATATAGATACTAGACGTGGCCTGAGAAGCTCTGGGTGACCTTTAGAGGGTAGCAAAGCAATAGAACTTTCTTGTTACTCTTTGTTGTTATTGTTGTTCAGTTGGTAAGTCACATACACTTCACAACTCCATGAACCATAGAACACCAGGTCCTCCTGTCTTCCACTGACTCCCAGAGTCTGTCCAAATTTATGCTTTATTGCATTGGTGACGCTATCTAACCATTTCATCCTCTACTGTCCCCTCCGCTTTGGTATTCACCTGTTTCTCTGTGCTTTAATCTAATTATCACTCAGAGTTTTGAAACCCAGTTCTTGTTTGTCTAACCCTGAGCCCAGTTTATCCCTTACATGTAAGATTCTGGAATCTAACCTTGGATTCTGCAACTTCTCTTATTTAAACTACAAATGGCAATTTTTCTTTGTTTAAAATATCACATTTAATCTGGAGAGCATAAACCCAAGATCAACTCCAATATATGTTTGCTTTCCTTTGCCCCCTTCCATATCCCCAAAGACTAGACTAGCTACATGATCCACATGCAGCAATAGGTCCTTCTCATTAATGTTTCTTCAGCTCATTAAAATTCAACTTGTACAGTGATATTATATGAATATGAATGATTCATATAATCAAATTATATTATGTATTCATACAACAAATGAATAATTTGTTTATGCAGCTATGGAACTGAAAGCCTGTGGACTGAAGGCTAAATATGCTATAATGCATCTGTGACTCTCAAACAGTTTAAATGAAAAGGGAAGTATCAAAAAGTCCTGAGGTCTGCTTTCATTCCTCTTGGTGTCCTCTGATATTCAATGAACACATAAACAAAATACCTCAAAAGACAAACTTTCTGGACAAATGTGATTCCCACACCTCCTACACATTATATGCATCTGTTTTTTAGGGAGCTGCTTTCAAATCTGAAAATCAGATATATTCAGACTACATTATATGGATCTTCCTTAACCCACATCCTGAAACTGATAAATTTCTTGCAAGTAAACTGTGGTTCCTGATTTTCAAACATATACATCTCTATTTTGATTTTATTTTATTTTTTGTACCTTTGAGTAAGTGTTAACTCCTGGTGCCTGCCTGAATAAATCCTTGCAGTTTTCTTGGCAATATTTCTAAAGTTGTCTTCCATTGCCTCCTTCCTAGGGCTAAGAAAGAGAGACTGGCCCACAGTCACCCTTGTGGCTAAGGCAGGATTAAAACTCACAGCCTTTCAGTTTATGGCCTGGTGCCTATATCATTTCCCACTATTAGTTTTTGATCACCTGGATTAGCCTGAAATATAAATATTATTATTCTTTTGAATTGTTTTAGGAAGAAAATAGGGACCAATGTTTAGATAATTTTGTTACCAAAAATCCAAACAAAGATAGCCGGTATGGTGATGCTGTGGTTAAAGTTTCAGATGAGGAGCAGAGAAATCCAGATTCTAATCTAACTACAACCATCGAAGTTTATTAGACAGATTCAGTCCAATTACTCTCTTTTGGCCTTCATCCACTGATGTGGAGAAAAACAGAAGGAGGAAATGTTATGTACAGCACATTAAGCTCTTGAATGGAAAGTGGGAAATAAACACATTACAAAACACTAAACTGTTCTATTAAATTGATTTTTCTGTTCCAATGGCCCTATCAAAGAAAGCAATATGAGAAGGTAATATCAGACTTGGCTTCAAATCCACTTGGGAAGTGCACTGTTCCAGGTCTTGACTTCTCCTGCTATACTAAAACTTATCAGAGCAGCAAGAGGAAGCCAAGACTGACATGATGGAAAGCACTTGATAAAGCTGACAACCGATCAGCGGGAGGGTGAATTTCATTCCTCAAATATCTTGTAACAGGCTAAATTCCAGGTCATGTATTTGTTCTCGTAAAACACAGGAAAATACCTAATTCACAAAACAGACACTAAGGATGCCCAAAAAGACAAAACTACTACTATCTATCTGTCTATCTATCTATCTATCTCTCTCCCTCCCTCCTCCCCCCCTCTATTCTGTCTACACACACACACACACAGAGAGAGAGAGCAAAACACATGTACAGATACTTGCTGAATCCACTTACAGGAATTATTTTATCCAAGTGAAGTATGCTGTGAAATTCTGCCCATAATTTCCCTATTGCTGTGAGGTACAGCAGTAGTAGGAGGTTTACAGAATCATCTCTCCTTAAAAATCAGGTTGCCTTCCTTCCCCCATATCCCCAGGTCTGGAAACTTTTTAAAACCAGAGTTTTCCAGAGGACCTTCAGTAAGAGATAAGATGTCTGCTTTAATTGATTTTATTGACATACTGGGATCTATAAATTGATAGATTTTTAAATACATTTTAATGGATGATTTATTTCAAGTGCTTGTTTTTCCTTAATTATTGCAAGCTTCTAAGAATCTCACAATTGTGGCTGACCTACATGTCATAAATAGTACATGCATTATACAAACAAGTACATGCACACGCACACATACATACACATACAAAAAAGAAAATAAGCAATCCCTCACAAAGAACACAATAAGCAAGGAAACCTTTCCTGCATCCAAATCAAAATCACATTTATATCACACATACTGTGATATCCCTTGCTGCCCATCCCTTCCTCTAGGTCCCTGGGCTAGGTCACCATCCCTCCTGCCACAACATATACCTTATAGCTGGTAGCTAGCTCTCAACAAAAGTTATCCTTCCTTTGTTCCATTCTATTTTCAAGGAGAGGAAAAATAAATATTAAAAAAATCCACCAACACTGAGCTGGAAATAGCTAAGCATCCCCCATTGAAACCATGTGGCGGAAGGGAATGGCAAGGAGCAAAAACCATCTGGCAGAAGGAGAGAAGTCTTAAAATCTGGAGGGCAGATTAGAGAATGTATCCTGCCAGTGGAACACACCACCTTCCTGGCTACTCCGCAAGAAAGGTGGGAAATTCTGGCAATGTTATTGCTAGAACAGGAACCAAGCTAATATGTCTATGGAGATATGCACTCATGTAGGTCATGGTTAAGAAAGCACTTTGGGGACAACCAAAGTAATAGTTAATTGGCTCAACTTTTCTATGTCCCTCAATGTCAGAGGAACATACCAAGGTCACAATGGTGGTGCAACAAAGATGATGCACAGGTGACACACCAAGGCAGCACATGAGGATGGCAATGTGGCACTCTACTCTTATCAGCTCACCATCTCCAGGACTCTTGTAGTCAAAAGAGAACTGTGCATCTTCTGCTGACAAACCACTCTGCTGACTCAAAGATCCTTCACCAGTAATGAGATGTTTTACTTACTGTACCAAAGCAGTTTATTTGCTCTGACATCTTCACCAAATCAATATAAATATAATTCCACCAATTCTGCAAGCGAGGAAGTCATGAGAAGATGAAGGATTACTTGCACTATTCAGTCCTTCTTTTCAATTCTTTCTTCTTTGTTCCACTCAGTTTTTTTTTTAGTTCATAGACAAATGCATTTTGCCAGTGTCATTACATTTTGTAGGCAGAATCTGTTTGCTGACAGTCATCCTGCAAAGATGACTTTTTCATGCACTTCATGAAGGCCTGCTGCCCTTAAACGCCTTGCCGAATTCCCCCTTCGGTTAAAGAAAAGGTAGCCTTCCAACTACACTTACTACTGTATCAGCAGATCTGGACTACATGAATTCCTTTTGGGTGAAAAGATCAACCAAAATTTAAATTGGAAGCCAAAGGCCATAAGCAACCATTATTTACAGAGTCTCTTTTCACTTACGAGAGAAATTGTATTTTGAAAGGTCACTTTTCCTTATATGAGCCCCAAAATTAAAATCTAGTGATAAGATCCTAAAATGTGGAATGGGGGAGGGTGAAGATGCGTTTGAATGCAAGTAGCCTTTCAGCACTTTATGCTGTTTTGTTATTGTTTCTTTGTTTGTATATTTATTTAATGCTATCTCCTGTTGGCTTTATTGCTATTGCCTTATTGCTGACACTATTTTAATTTTTATTATATGCAGCTTTGGGAACAGCAACCTTGAAAAAATAGCCTATAAATTGAACAAATGAAAAAAACAAACCCATTTCACCTTCATGCCAAATGGTGTTTGTTTAACTTTGAGCAATGTTTTTGTTGTACATTGTTTTTGAACTGCAAGCTGTTTCCTTAGTCCAATGTGTGTACTAATTGTTCATTAAGTTATTTTGAGTTAATACAGCTGTACAGTTTTTGGGACGTCTCATGTATGTTGTTTCTCCATAACAATGTATACATAACGTATCATAGGTTAATATTCAATATCATGATTCAATTTGCAATAAATGTGTGGATCCAGCTGGTTAATTGATATTATATTCCCATCAAATTTACCCTTGCCGAATGAGAAACCTAAGTCCTCTAATGATGCTGGGTTATAAGTCCTACCATCTCTGAACACCAACCTTGCTAACTGGAGCAGTTGGGAATTAAAGTTCAGCAACATTTGGAGTTCAAAAATGAATATTAACATTTATTCTAATTTATGCAGATGTTTTTATCCTATATTATCATGAGAAAAAGACAGCTGTAAGAATGTGAAGTATTTAAACATGGAAATAGAGGTGAAAAAGTAGAAGACTACCTTCATTTTAAAACAGAGAGTGGAATGAGACTACTTTCTCATTTGGAAACAGAAGATAAAAACATGAAAGGCATTTTAGAAGCTCCACATTCATAGAATCAGACACTGCTGATGCCCAGGGAATCTTAAATAGAAAAAATGACAGCATCAACAAAAAAAATGTTGGAAACAATAGTTCCAGAGCAGTTAGGTGAGTATAGTCTGGCTGAGGACAGGACAACTGTACGTTTTCAGGGGGAAATCTGTTCTTCTGAGGAAGTCGAACCATCATTTGGGCTAAGTAGAACAGTAGATGCCTTTTCTCCCCTTTCATGCAGAAAAAGAGAAAAGCAGCCCAGGTAGAAAGATCCTTGGCCAAATAAATTGTAAATGAATTTTGGAAAAGATGAGCCAAAAGTTACCAAGAACCTTTAAAGACAAGCAAGCATATATTCTAGTTTCACTAGATGGGGAAGGTTAGATAAAGCACATAAACTTAGAGTACAGTTATGCATGAGAAATGCAAAAGAAAATATTTGTCAGGATGAATTAGTTTCTAACAAAAGAGATGGCTCAACCAAGCTGTTACTAAGACACCATTGTCACACTCTTGAAGAAATGCTGGAAGTAAAGAATCAGTGCACATTTGTAGGTTGGAGCACATGAATGGAATATGCACCTTAAAAGTTATTAAGTCTTTGTGTCCTTTATCCTATTGTCTAGCACAGTCATTAGGAATAGAAATAGAAAGCAATGGATTTCCTTTTTGTTCTTCTTGTTTCTACAATGCTTTTATTGCTTAAAAGTCTGAATTTTTGACAATGCATAATGAATAAATGCATTTGACAATGCATATATGTATAAATTGGGTATAGATATGTCTAACTTGGCAGGAAAGCATATAAAAGGTCCTAGAAGATCACCATGTGAACATGAATAAGTAATGTGATTTAGTAATTAAAAAGGCCAAGGGAACTTTGGACCACATTAACAGAAGCATTGCAACCAGATTGCAGGAAGTAATCAGTCTGTTCTATATTCATTCATTCATTTTTAAGGCCCTCCAACGTCTTACTATACTGAATGGCTTACAAGTGAATGAAAAGAAAAAAGAAAAAATATAGCCAGTCAGAACACCAACTCCATTACACCCATAAAACCAAAAATGGTTTGATGAAGGTCTTGACCATCATCCTTTCTCAAGGCCTGGGAAAACCCCCACTTTTTTTTACAGTTTGCAAAATGTTGATAAGGGGAAAGCAGTACTCATCTCTGGGGGATGACATTCCACAGATTAGAAACCACTATCATGCTTCCTTGATTCTGCGAGGTGATATTGTTTGCTTGATTGCATCTAGAATGTGCCCCCTAAATGGAGAAGTGGGAACATGTAGAGACAGGAGATTCCTCAAGTAGCCAGACTCTATGGCATGAAGGGCTTCATGAGTAATAATCAACTCCTTAAATTGCACCCTGAAACCAACTGGTCACCAGTGCAGCTCACAAAGGAGATACATAAATATATCGTGTCATGTTCATCACTTCCTGCCCCACTGCATTCTTGACTAGCTGTAGTTTCCAAGTATCTTCAAGGGAAGTTACATGTAATCCAATCATGAGGTGATCAAGAGATGAATGAGTTTCTGAAGGGCTTCCTGGACTAGGAACAGATTCAACTGGCATACTGGACTTTTGTGAAAGCTCCCTTGATCACAGCTGCCATCTTCTCTGATGAATTTCAATCTGGGTTACTGTAAAAAAAATATATCTCTATATCTCTTTGAATGACATTTCTGTTCTAACACAAGAAAGAAGATTGTAGTAACAGTGACATTTTTATTTGCTCAGTGCCAGAGTTGCTTCTTCCTTTCTTAATACATTAGTTTTTGTTCAAGGCTGATGTCATTTCTGCAAGTTCACAAAAAGCTGTTAATATATGTGCAAATTTTAATAAAATAAAAGTCCCAGTGCATAACAGTGTTTATTACTTATTCATATTTAAAGGATGTTAAATTAATTTCCTTTAGCTTTGTGCATGTTGCCAGTCTGAATTATTATAATTCATTATATAGTATTTGCAGATGCTTGTTTTCTTCTGGTATAATCTCATACAAAGTATGCTTTCCAAATTCTCTCAAAATTAAAAAAATACAGCAACAACCATACACTACAAACTGTAAAACCTATCTACATTTATTAAAGTCAAAACTATCTGCTGATTTCCTAACTTTTTCTTAAATCTTTTAACACAAAGTAAGGCTTTGATTAAAGAAAACTCAGAAGTGGGATTCTGAATTAGAAGGCTTAAGAATGATATGCCACTTGAAAATAAAACATCCAGAAAATAAAATAAACAAAAATAATAAATAAATAAGTTATAAAAATAAACATTTTTCACTTTTTAACTACAAATTCCAAAGTTTTTTTCAATTAAAAAAATGCTATAGTAAGATAAAGGAAACAGTCTTAATGATTCCAGATTTGCTTGTTCAGCAGTTGCTCTTTCCATTTTAAATTTATACATTAAAGAGAAACCTATATTTCTATTAATAACTTGTAGGTTACAGCAAGTGACAATGTCAGTGTTCCAACTAACCAAGTAGAAAATGGCTTCCAAGGCTGACAGAAACATACTGAAAAAGCTAAGCTAGTTTGATTGTGGCTAATGCTTGAATGGGAAAGCACCAAGAAATTCCAGGGTTGTAGACCACATGGGAAAATTAAGAACATCTCTCAAAACTGTGGCAAACTATGTCCACATTGCTGCCAAGAAAACAACATTGATGTGCCCATGTACAATGAGTTGAAGTCAACGGAAGAGAGAATTTATGGACTTTGGATATATGGGTTGCTATGTGCATTAAATGTTTTGACACAAATTCCCATCGCTAACTGTCATTTTTCTTATTTAAAAAATCCTTCTTGTCCCCATCTCCCATCAGCAAGTACAACAATTTAAAAAAACAAAAAGACAACACCTATCTCCTAACATGGTTTATAGTTCATAATTCAGTTAGTTCGCCTAGAGTTTGAGTCAATCATGCTAAATATTATGTTAATTTTTAACAGAACATTCAACTTTTTTTACAGTCTAGTACATTGTTTCTGAACTTTGGCAACTTTAGTGGGGTCTAAAGATGTGTGGACTTTAGACTTCCCCAGCCAACAGTATGCAGTTGAAGTCTGCAAATCATAAAGCTGCCAAGGTTGAGAACCACTTATATAATCTATAGGGGCCTCTGCTCATGTCTAGTTTGATCACGATTTGTAAAATACGATTTTTTTCCTTTTTTTAAATTATAGAAAATTAAAAGGGGAGTTCAACGACAAAGCACCAGCCTGCAATTTTGTTTCCCCACTCTAAACATAAAATGTGAACATGCTTAGGAAAATAATAAATAAGACTTAAGACCAGTATCCAGCAAGAATAAAGAAGTTCAATCAGCACTCTTTAGAAAGAAGATATCTGGCAATACAAGACCAAGAGAGAAAACAGAATGAAAGATGCATACCATTTGACTACAAAAGAAAGGATTTATAGCAGTAGCTAATTTACTGGTCATATAATATAATTCTCTGTGGGAATGGCCTTGGGAGGCAGGAGGAAGCACCACAGACTAGGCAATGACCAGATAACAGATGGAATGAGGGTATAACAAATGTTTCAGAAAGGATCCTCTCTAGTTTCTTGGACTTCAAATGTAAGGAAGGAGAGATTTATTTTCAGATTTGCAAGATTCTGTTAATGTAATCTATATATATAAAAGCGAAATACCACTCATGCATAATCACAAAATTTCCAGAGCTGTAAAGCCTATAAACTTGAAATTTGGCATGTATGTTCCTCTTGGCTTCTAGGTGCTCACTGAGAAAGGATTTTTCGAAATGACCATCAGAGCATTAGTATTTTGTATATTATTATTAACACGCTCTGGTCAGTGGTGGGATTCAATTTTTTTTACTACCGGTTCTGTGAGCGTGGCTTGGTGGATGTGGCAGGGGAAGGATACTGTAAAATCTCCAGCCAGAGGTGGGATTTGCCAGTTCTCCAAACTACTCAAAATTTCCACTACCGGTTCTCCAAAACTGGTCAGAACCTGCTGAATACCACCTCTGACTCTGATGCTAAGGAGTTCTATTCCCACACCTGAAAAGAAATCTGTTCCAAATGCAAAACACAAGTAGAGGAGAGGAGTTTCAGTTTTAATTTCACAGCACCAAGCAGCTTTAGTACAGAACAGTTGAGCTAAGCCACGCCCAGGCTCCTTGCTGTCTTCTTCTTGCTCACACAGCAAATACTGTTTCAGTTTCCAAACAGCCCTCAACTCTCTCACACACTGGCAGGACTCTAGGCAGATGAATACCAATGGATGCTGGTAGGCAGAGGCAGACTTTTTTCCCCTTATTTCCCTCTCCCAAAACTAAGCCTGACCACATAGTTGTGTAGCGAAGCACAGGTATCGAGCTAGTTTTATAATAAAGCTAGAGCTACTACTCCTGATTATGCTTCTTGTCTGGACTACCTTAAAAGATTGGCACTGATCTGCCTGCATTGCTCAACTGTAAGATTGATCTCTGCGAAAATCTTTTGGGAGAGGATGGGCAATTAAAAGCTCCAACCAAAAGAACAACAGAAACAGACAAGTTTTGCTAAGGGAAGGGGGAGAAAAAATTTTTTAGAGGCGTCTGGTAAACACCCTTTCCAACCAACAGCTGTTATTGAAAGGCATCTGTTTTAATGAGCCGTAGCTCACTTCGTGAAGACAGCTTTGATTTTTTTAGCTACAGTATTGTGGCTCTTCTATCTGCAAAGAAGATAGATAAGATAATCTTGGATTTTGCTGAGAGGATGCCCTCTGAGGAAGCTGCATGGGGTGCAGGATGTTTGTCTTCTTACAAGAAAAATATGCTAATTGTCTCTGTAGTAAATACACATTTATCTTCTAGCTGGAGACAAAGGTAAAAGGATCCAGCCAGGGTTTTTTCTTTTCTTTAACATTCCTCGGGGAAGGCAAAAAAGGGGGTCTTTCCACATCTCCTATAATTTTTTAGCGTTAAAAACTAAAATAAAGTCTTTCGAATGAAACCAGTAATGTTTTCCAATGCTGTGTGTAGATAAGGAGGAAAACAAAGACTAAAGCATCGTGTCTCTGGCAAATTGGAAAATATCCTTTCTTCTTCCCCTTTCACGTGGGTTACAGGAGCTTATTATCATAACATTAGCAGAGGTCAATATTTCAAGAGTCAGGGTTTTCTTCAGCTCCCTTCAGCTCCCTTCAGCTCCCTTCCTTATCATTATGGTTTTATTTTGAGTGTCTCCTCTTACTAAATACGGCTAATTCGACATTATATTTGTCTGTGAAATATGGCTCAACGCATCTCTCCCTGACTCCATTACCACAGTAAGAGACTATCATGTTTACCAATCAGATCGTGAAATCCGTAGAGGAGGAGGTGTTGCTATCTTCTATAAAAAGTCCTTACATCTAAAAAACATCCAAGTTACCCAGGAGCTTGCTTTTCCTGAGACCATCATCTGTGAACTGTCCTTAAATATCACATTTCAATTCTTACTATGTTACAGAGCCCCTGATTATGACATCCAACATGCAAACAAGCTAAATACACTACTAACCTGGGCAGCATCCTGCCCACATACTTTTATCTTTCTTGGTGGCTTCAATTTACCTCATATTAACTGGACCCTTAATGAATGTACAGCTGAACCTACACATGCAACCTTCTACAATGCAGTAACAAATCTTGTACTAGAACATCTAGTAACCAACAACACTAGACTTAACAACTGCCTCAATCTCATCTTCTGCAATAGTTTGAATTCAATTTACAGAATACAAATTAAAGAACCCTTTTCCAACAGTGACCACAACATGATAGACTTTTGTCTCAACATAAATCCACACAAAAATCAACACAACAATCTCTCATCTCTTAACTGGCAATTTCTATTAACTGGATGCAATAATGTAGAAGACCATTACAACATATTTTTACTTGAAGTCAAAAGAGTAATCAAACTATATGTACCATTAACTCCCAAAACCAAAAAAAATAAATTACCCATAACAATAAGGAAGCTTCAATCCAAAAAGAAATCACTTTGGCGGAAAAACAAATCTGGTCACATTGCCAACTTCAAAAGCCAATACAAATATTTATGCCACCAGATAAAAACTGAATGCACCAATTATCACATTAAACAAAAAGAAAAACTTCTATGTACCAATTCCACTCGTGGTTTCTACAATTTTGTAAACAGCAAACTAAAAGACTCAAGGTCCATCCCACCCCTGAAAGGACCTAATGGTAAAGACTGCAACGATGACACAATTAAAGCCAACATCTTTAACACTTCCTAATCGAACCATAGACAACTACAATGATCTAATACATATCGATTTTACAGAAAACAACGTTGAAAAAGCAGTACGCAATCTAAAACCATCTCTGTCTATTGGACCAGATGGAATATGTGCCTACTTTTTAAAAAAGCTATCCACTGCCATAGCCGAACCTCTAAGCATAATCTTTGAAAAATCTTTCAGGATCAGCTCCTTGCCAAAACTATGGTCACAAGCCACAGTCATCCCCATCTTCAAAAAGGGAGACCCCAGCCTAGTTGAAAATTACAGACCAATCTCTTTATGCTGTATCACCTGTAAAGTCATGGAATCAATTATTAACCAATCCATCATCCTCCACTTAGAAACAAACAACCTACTGAGTACTCTAATAAACAATTTGGTTTCAGAAAAAACTATCCTGTAATCTGCAACTCTTACACTGCAAAAACATATGGACTACACAACTTGATCAGGGCAAAGCAATAGATGCAATCTACATAGACTTCTGTAAAGCCTTTGATTCAGTGGTACACAACAAACTACTCCTAAAACTAAAATCTTATGGTATCTTTGGACACCTGCATAACTGGATAGAAGCATTCCTGTCAAACAGACAACAAATGGTCAAAATTCGGAGAGTCCTATCAAATTCTGTATCTGTCAACAGTGGTGTCCCCCAAGGCAGTGTTCTAGACCAACTCTTTTCATACTCTACATAAACGACCTCTGTGATCATATCAAGAGCAACTGCATTCTCTTCACTGATGATGTAAAGCTATTCAACACCACAGACAATACTGCTACCCTTCAAAAAGACCTCAATTATGTATCAGAATGGTCAAGCAAATGGCAACTTCAAATCTCAACAAATAAATGCTCTGTCCTACCTATTGGCAAAAAAAACAAAACAGAAAATAAAATACAGGCTGAATAGTCAAGACCTTGTTGATGATCCAGACTCTGTCAAGGATCTTGGAGTATTCATCTCTAGTGACCTAAGTGCTAGAGCCCACTGTAACTACATAGCCAAAAAGGCATTAAGAGTTGTTAACCTAATCTTATGTAGCTTTTTCTCTGGTAATATTACACTAATAACGAGAGCATACAAAACATTTGCTAGACCAATACTCGAATACAGCTCATTAGTCTGGAACCCACATTACGTATCTGATATTAACACAGTTGAGAAAGTCCAGAAATATTTCACAAGAAGAGTTCTCCACTCCTCTACTCATTGCAGAATACCTTGTGCCACCAGACTCGAAGTTCTAGACCTAGAAAACCTACAACTATGCCGCCTTCAGTCCGATCTAAGTATAGTATATAAAATCATACATTGTCAATGAATACTTCAGCTTTATCTATAATAACACAAGAGCAAACAATAGATACAAACTCAAGGTTAATCACACCAAACTTGATTGCAGGAAATACAATTTCAGCAACATAGTGGTCAATGTCTGGAATACTCTACCTGACTCTGTGGTTTCTTCCTCAAACCCCCAAAACTTTAAGCTTAGACTGTTTACTACTGACCTCACCCCTTTCCTAAGAGGTCTGTAGGGGGCATGCATAATGCCTACTGTCCCTGTCCTATTGTTTCTTTTACTTTTTTTATTTTTCTTATATGCATCCATGTATTCATAACTGTTTTTACTTATACCTATTATCTTGTAAGCATTTGACAAAAATAAATAAATAAACAAACAAACAAATAAATATAAAGGCAGAGAGACCTATGTATTAAATGAAACTATTTCTAGCCACCTTAAGACCTGGAGATAATTTAAAGTAAGAGTTGTCCTGATCCTCACATTTCTCTTCCACAAACACACTCCAGGCACACCAGCTTATAGTTCACTGCAGCTCCATGTAACCAAGGAAACTAAGCACCTTCATAAACCATGTGTGGATCTTAGAACTGTCCTAAAGGATTACATTAAAACAGAAAGCTCCAGACCATGAAATATATCCTAAATCAGTTAAGCAACAAATAAATCAACAAGAAATACATCTCCTTAAGGAATTGAGCTGCCATCCTAGAACCAACCAGCAATTTCAAAGCAAAGATGCTTGCTCCTTCCTCCCCTGTTCCATCTGCTTTGGTTTAGTTGTAGTCATTATGTAATCTCAGCAATGATTTGTTTCTCCCTTTAAAAGGTTCATTAATAGGCAGTTTTCCTCCCTACTAATAACTGAAACCCATTCTAATTGATGACCCCAGCATCTTGAAGAGGCAGCTTAATGTACACTTACAGTGATATATCAGATAATGTCCTGGGATAATCACTGTTTTTAATCATTTTCCATCCACTATTTCAATTGTACAAGAAGCACACAATCAAATGCGTAATCCTTGAAATCTTACCTAGAACAATGAATCAAAATCTCTTATGCTCAAAATATCTCTCATTCTAAATATTTTAAGATCATTCTAATGAGAACTCTTGTGGATCTTGGAGGCATGAATTGTGATGGAATAATATGTGGCAAAGCTACTTTCATAACGCATGAACAATGTAACAATACAGCCATTTTTTCGACAGCAAATAACCTTGATCTAAGGTCAACAAAAATACATAGCCTTGACAATGAAATTGTAATGCCACATATTTTCTGAAGCCTAAACCTTTTAGCAGCCACTTCTGTTTTTGTAAGTGGTACGCAACAAGGCAATAAAGAGAAACAACGTCAGCTGTAGCTTTGTGCATTGTAGGCATTGCAAAAAATCAAAGACCTTCAAGAGAGGATTTTTGCTTTTGGAATCTACAAGAAGTGATTGCAAAAAAAAATTGACATCAGTATGCTGGAAAAGGAACAATGTGGGGAATTAATACAGATAAAAAGAGAAGACAGCGTAAGAGTTTAGCAAATAAATATTGTTCAGGATTACCATCAGTTCCTATTATTTTTGCAAAATTACCAACATTCATTTTATTGTTTTTTTTTTCAACAGTCGATAGAGTCAAAAGTTGGTTCTTCTGGTATTTGCTTTCTGGAAAGTGCCAGAAATAATTAGTTTCAGTCATTTTAAAAGTATTGCAACATATTTAGGCAGGCCAAAGTATTTGAGCAACACTACATGAACAGAGAGGTATGCCTTAACAACTGGCTAGTTAATAGCCCAATGTACTACATACAATTCACATTTCTCCAGTTAAGTCCACATTGTCAGCCACTATACTCTCTTTCTACTATTCAGATAGCAGCAGATGGCTCGAGGCAATTGCAGTTTTAATAACTGGAAGGCATCAGAGGCATCAAAAATGGTAGATAGATCTGAAAACAGCTCAAAGAATTCCTGCTTGTTGTTTCAAGTGGGGTTTACAACCATTAAGTTGTCACAACTAATAAACTGTACAAAACAAATGCTTTATTTAAATGAGATTACTTCCTATATTCAATTTCTGGCTGTGTTCATACATAGCATTAAACAAAATTGCAGCCGTTGTATTATGGTTTAGTGTATTGGATGATCCCAGCCACTGTGAATTGTAAGCTGTTCTTTAGGGTTTTGCAATCCATGTGAATTATGGTATTTTTAAGGAAACCATTGATGGTGTAATGAGTTACTCAGTCCATATACTCTTAACTCGATGTCACTATTTTAACTCCCTATCTGCTACACTAATCTTAATTTCAAGGTTCCAAGTAATACATCCCATTCAATAAGAACTCCGAGGCAGGCAATTTCCTCAAAGAACATTTTATTGGGACATATCAAATTGGCACATTCTTGGTGTAAAACCGGTTCTCTAACTTCCCACTGGTTTACACTCAGTTAAAAGTAAAACTTTGTCACTCCCCTCCACGAGTCACCAGTCACATGGTCCAATCAGCATGTAGTCCAGTTGCTAGGTTACCTCAGTCTCCACCTTTCAAACACCTGCACCAATGTCCTTGATTCCCACGGGAAAGAATTTTATTTTGGCTACAACACCCCAACTATCTCTACACTTCCCTCCCTGGCCTCTTTGCTCCAGGCTGTGTCAGCCCTGAAGCAGTGAGAAGAGAAACTTCCCTAGAAAAAAAGCTACAAAAAGAAAATGGCCACAGTTCAGCCAACGTCAGGGTTGAAACTTTTTTTCTAGTGATTTTATATGTGGGTAGGTGGGCATATGTATATGTGTGTGTTTTGCATCCCTCACACACACACACATACATTGATGGAACAAATAATTGAGAAGTTGTTTCTCCAGGATACTCTCAAACTTAAAATTTTCAATTCCAGTGTTGCTTTTTTGCAGCTCCTTTTTCTACAAGAAATCATTTCATGGTTCCAGTATATGTATTTGCTCAAAATATAAAGGTAAATCTTAAATTAGCAGTTGGAGAAAACATCCCCCACAAAAAAAATCCTATGCTGATTTATCCAAGCATACACCCAGCTGTGCTCAATGGGGCCTATCAAAAGATTGGCACAGGATTACAACTTGCATGTGTTTTGTTGCCCAGACAAGAAATGTGCATGGAATGGAAACTATTGAAAATTGAGATGAACAATAATACCAATCAGACATCAGGGTTACAAGGCAAGTTGCTATTAAGATCACTAGAGGCTCAGTAGATCATCTGCACTGAAGATAAAATCAGTCAAAAACAAGCTCACTATAACTCATCCCTAAAGTATTCTTACTGACCATATGTACAAGAAGTGGTTGACAAAGGGAATAGCTACTGCCATGTTAATTACTTGCATTTTATTTTCTGAATTGAGAAATCCAGTTTGATGTAGTGCAGGGGTGTCAAATTCGAATCGTCATATCATCGTCACATGACGTATCATGACTTTTTCCCCCTTTGCTAAACTGGGCATGGGCGTGGCCAGCGTGTGATGCATCTGGGCCACAGGCCACAAGTTTGACACCCCTGATGTAATGGTTAAGTCATCATGACAGAAATCAGGAGACTGTGTGGTTTAGTCTTATCTTACACTAGGCACAAAGGCAGCTAAGGAGACTTTGGACCAGTCACTATCCCTCAGTCTACTGATTGATATGAATATGATATTTATATTTGAATGTTTCTTTTACAAATATGTATTGTAAAAAGAATCACTTTCTCAGGCAATAAGCCTTCAGAGAGGTATCATTGTGGAGCTTGTATGTGATTGTGCAATATTATGCAACATTCTTCTGTCTTTCGCAGAATTAAAAGGGTAAGATGGGGTCTTTCTCATTCATGAATAGGGAAAAGCACCTTTCCATTGGTAAAAATGCAACAGGATGTTCAGTCAAAGTAATGATCTCTATGGCCAGGTTGAATAAATGCTGTACGAAGCCACTAATTACATTTTAAACACTTTGAATGTTTGACCAAATAAATCAAGAATGTATCTGAATTTTCAAAAAGCTGACACAGTATTGCATTAAGTACTGTTTGAAGAAATAAATCTCAAAATGTGATATACACTAGAGGTTTGGAAATGTATGATCTCATTAAAAAATTGCTGGTACTTGGAAAGATCTCTGGCCACCAATCACAGCTACAATGTGGCTTTAATTTATAATTTTTGTCCCCAAAGCTAAACCATTTAATATGATAATCAGCATCAATCAAGCAACTTTAGTTCTACATTTTGCAGTTGGAGCAGAAAATCTTTCTCTTGGAGACAAATTAAGCCACCCCAATGTGACATTTGAAAATAAATATTGTTCAACGAGCAGTCAGATCGATTCACTACAGAAATGCATTGGAAGCTAGAAAGAAGTGTATAATTACATTTTCAGAAATGCACAAGAAAGACATGTATGCATGTTGGTGTAAAAGGACAGCTTCTCTTGCTGCTGAACAGCAACATGTATTTTTCTTTGTTTATTTACTTGTCACCTGAAAGATATTGTGCCCAAATACACTGTGTGACCTTCCATAAGTCACCATTAAGCTGACACAAGGTCCTATTATGCTTGGATAGAGACTCTGCCATTGGCTCAAAGTATGGCAGCCTAGTGCTCAATATTAGAGGAGTGGGGAACCTTATTAAATGTCATATAACATATTGTGGCAAACTTCTTATTGCCAAAACCAATTCTGTACATCAGACGGAATAAGGTAATATGTAATAATATCCAATTTTCTACTAATTTAGATGCTTCTTCTAAAACAAGGCAACTGCTAAGACGTAACTCCAGTGATTATACATAAATCAAGGTGCCCATTAATATTAGATAAATATTATTACCTCCATAAGGTACTGTAAAGTGCAGTATTATATTATTGGTAAATCTGTGCTTTGTCAGGATAGTTTTGTAATCATTCTTCTTTATTCTGAAATTACTGGTAGCTTTGCTGATTGAAAGAAAGATTAGATCACTACTAGTAATCCATTTTTTTGTGCAAGGAAACTGAGACATACTTCATATTTTGCTGTGCAGCACATTGTACATATCTATAGAAGATAGCAATGTTATAAGGCATGCTTTTGATCTTAGAAAAAGGTATCAAGGTTTAATTTATGCTTTATCTGTTTTTTTGTTTTTGTTTTTTGTATTCTTGTTGTCTGACTGTAAAAGAATAGGGATTGATCTACAGGCAGAGAAATTGAGTATTTTGCTCTCAGAAAAGCTACAAGGGGCCACGTACTCAAGAAAAGGAAGTCCAACCAAAGAAAAAAATCCATAATGGAGGCAGATGAGAGTAGATATATATCTTCCAAAAAGTATGTGTGAGTTGTGATATTTTTCCATTTTTTTAACTTTCAAAAATAATATTTTCTACAACGCTTCTTTGAAGAATAAAGATTTTTTCCCCAATGCCTTATGGCCACATGGGCAATTTCTGGAAAAAAAAAATCTATAGCTCAGAGTTGAACTGTGGAGTTCTTGCTGCTTTATTAGCTCAGTATGCTTGCAGATGTTTCATTGCCCAATTAAATAATATCAATTAAAAACTTATAAGTTTTTCACACCAATGATGTTACCCGTTTGGGTAATGCAATGTCCACAAGCAAACAAGCAAGCTCAGAAAGCACCAAGAATTCTACAATTGCAGAACTTTAGGGGAAAAGCACATCAGGCTTTTTAAAAGTTAAATAAAAATGACAGGAACTCCCTGGGCACCTTCTCCTTTAAAAATTCTTCTTCTGTCTAGGTCTGGATCTGGATCTGGATCTGATCTAGTCTTTTTCCTACAGGTTATTATTTAACAGTTCATTAAGGAAGTTCATGAGACTGGGAAGCAGATTGTTAATCAGAGTAGACCTATTTTAATCCAAACATACAAATACATATCTGATAGAGCACCCCTTTATCATATATTAATCTTTTTGACTCATTTCCCCATGATGTCTATTGAGTCCTCAGGTCATTGGGGGAGGCATGTGATGCTGAAGGCCTCATGTAAAACTAGAAGTGTCTGGAGTACTGACTTGGGGAAGTAGGTGAGAGCAAAGAGAACAAGCAGAATATACATTATCTTAAGTCTATGTATGGATTTTTCCGTCCAGTCTCTGCAAGTCTCAGTTAAACTCGTCCTGATCAATCTCACCATGCTGCAGTCAACACATTTTTTCAACAACCCACTTCTTGCCAGGAATCTTCATTCAGAAGGCTTAACTCATGGTCCCAGTAATCAAACCCCTTGCACTGACAATATCTTTTGACAATATGATTTAGCCCTGTGTATATAGTGGCATTTTTAAACTATCTAACTTACTATATGTTTTAGATAGGTTTTAGAGTAGGTTTTTAATTATTATTTTAATTTTTAAATACTCTGTAGTGTGATTGTGATGTGGTGTTTGGGACACTGTGCTGGAGCAGCTTTCAAATTTCATTGTATTTGAAGAATGCAGTGACAATAAAGGTATTCTATTCTATTCCGTTCTATTCTATTCTATCTCAATAGCCAGGCACTATCTGCTTTAGTTGTCTTCCTTTTTTGTCTGTCCTCCTCAGTGGATCAGAAGGATGGATAAGAACATCACTTCAGACACCTTCAGTTCCCTTCTTACATAATAGCCTAAGTATATAAATAAATAAATTGGTACCATTGCTCAATTTTATACTAAAATTGAAGATAAATTATTCCAAAGCAGATTTTTATAAACAAAGACAAGAAAATACACTGTCAGATATGTTGTCCCTAAGGAGGGCATCTCAAAAAGAACAACTCAACGCCAAAATATTCCTGAAAATGAAATTAAGTTGAACTTCATCTATAATTCATAAATATATGCCATTCTGAGCTGTTTTCATTTGTCAATTTATTTTTTTCCTAATCCTAAACTTGCAGAGAAATAGAAAAACTTTTCAAGAAATCTCCTGCTGAATTTCAGGGGTAAATGAAAGTTGAAGTAAAACCTTCTGAGGAAAATTAGTGGCTTATGAGCTACCAGTGGCTCAATCTTAATGTATAACAGCAAAATAATAAGCACTCTAATGGCACTGTATGCACATATTAATTGCATTTAAAATGTTTGTGTGCATTTTAAAATGCTACAGTTTATATTATAAAAACAGTGTCTGGGTCTTTACTCTCAACATATATATACATATATATTCCCCTCCCTTGTGAAATAGCTGGTGCTATATGGCAAAAGAATTGTTAGATGGAGGTAGTAACATGTTGGATGCACATGTGTGGTGGCATCTGGGGCTGAGTTATAAGAGGGGGAAATAAAGAGAACCATCAGTCTTGAATCACTGCTATGCAGGAAGCCAACCCAGGAGGGATTCTCCTTAATTTCTTCTCAGCATTTACCAAATAGTTATGCAGAGTATGTTTTAGTCCAGCAAGATTTTGTCTGAAGGTGAACATGCAATAAAAACCCTACTTGGAACTTCTAAAACTGTTGTTCTCGATTTTCCATTCCAAACAACCTATCAGAAATTCCCTGGAAGTCCCTCCCACTGATTAATTAATAGAAGATTGCCTTGATGAGAGAAGAATATAGCTGAAATCCTCTCTTGTGCCTTTTCATTTCCCATATTAATAATGTAGTAGTTGATCCTCTTAATTTTATTATAGGATAAGAAGGGGCTCCTGATCAAGACTGGGGTAGCCATGTAAGGGGTGAGAATGGATAGGTCTTCCATATAAACTCAGAATCAGTGCTGAAAATTAAAATTTGTTTCGATGCCAAAGAATTATTTTTTTTTACTTTGGATAATTCCCTTGCAGATCTTGAACTGACTTGCTGGGTAGAAAACTTTAATTCTTCCCAGCATCCAACTTTTGTCACACCCTGAACGAGCCTCCAGTGGTCATTTCACAATTAGTAAAATTATGGGATTCAGCTGCATCCTATGCTTGTAACATATAGTTGGCTTCTCAGATGGATATTTCTCTGGACATAAAATGAACTCTACTTTATTAGTACTAAAAAAGCATAACTTTCACTGGGAAATGCATATATTGAATAAGAAGTTTTTTTCCTTGAAGCAATTAAACTGTTAATGAATATTGGTTGGCAAAATGAACAAACAATGAGCAATCTGAGGTAGTCTTTTCATCAGTTATCAGAATATAAGCACTTTGTGAACCCATGAAGGAAGCAGCCCATTCTTAAGACAGTCCGCTCTCTCCAGGTAGATTGCCTTCACAGGGAAGCAATCTAAAAAAGTCAAGATGGCGGCATTTCTGGATAATGCGTTTATTGTAAAATCATCATGGATCATCATTTACTCATGATGTTGTCTTCCATTGTAATTAGTTTATTTTCTTGCAGAAAATACAACTTCTGTGTGGACAGATTTACAGTCTTGGCAAGTTTAGGTGGCCTTAGCAATACCTTTCCCATCTTCATTATGAGGCATAGATTTCCCAGCAACATTTCATGAAATGCAGGTGATGTACCTTCTCTCACACTTTGTTGGATCTTTGAAATAACATCTGGTCCAGGCAGAGGTGGTATTCAGCAGCTTCTAACCAGTTCTGGAGAACCAATAGTGGAAATTTTGTGAACCAGCAAATACCACTTCTGAGTGGAGATTTTACACTATCCTTCCCCTGCCAGGCCCACCAAGCCACACCCACAGAACTGGTAGTAAAAAAAATTTGAATCCCACCACTGGATCCAGGTCAGTACAGTCCTGACTCTGTAGTCTTTTAGGAGGGCCCTAAAGATCTGGATCTTTACACAGGCATTGGGCAAGGATGATATGTGAACACATTAAAGGGCATATTCCCTGAGTCCATTTTTCCTTTAGCATGGTTCTTTAATTGGTGTGATTTTTTTTAATGGTAAAAGGATTAAAAGTACTTTGGAAAATAGGAGGCCTTTAAAATAGAATAAATGGGTCAATCAATTATTCAATCAATTAATCAATGAAGGCAGTAATTTATCAGGCGAGTAAATCATAGCTCCCAAACTTAGTATAATCACATGTGTGTGTGTATAGTCTCACAAAAGCCATTAATAAAGAAGGAACATTCATTTGTTTAATCTAACTGAAGTCTTTGAAACCACAGGCATTTGTACAATGTGTATTTTTTGAAACCCATCCCCTAAATATTGCATGTAAAATTTGTAAGGTTTGCAATGGAGCAAAAGTTACTTATTCTTGCTCAGTAATAGAAGTTTTTTCTCCCTAGCAGGAGACTAGTTTTAGATCCAACATTCATTCCTTTAATGATCAGTTAATCTGAATCACAGCCCCCAAAGACCCACTGTTTGGGTGCAGAGTAAAGCAGCATTTGCTATGTTTTATTGATCCCAGGACTAAAGAAGTGCAGTTTCACATGTTTACAGCATAAGAGTCAGCAAATTTAGCTGGATTAGTACAGAAATCTGTTAACTGGTGATTATACAGAGTGGGATCCATGATTTGAAAACATCAATTTTCTTTTCTAAAAAAATCTTTTGCAAATATATATGTTGATCCCCAAGTAGCAAAGGTATATTTAGAGTATTATGTTCTTTGATAATTTATGTGGTTTACCCCTACATATACTAAGGTTCATCCAAAATGAAAACATATGTCTTTATGTAATATGAAATATAGACATGCTCAGTTGTATGATTATATATATTGAATGGAACATACCAATGAATGAAGGCATCTCACCCAACATGAACACACAAATTTATACATAGGCATTGGACTAGAAACTGGAGGAGCATGAGTTCTAGGCCCACCTTAGCTACAAAGCCAGCTGTGAGTTTGAGCTATTGAGTTGCTCTCTGCCCTAGGATGGAGACTATCACAAACCTCTTCTGGAAAACCTTGCCAAGAAAAGGCAAGGCAGCATCTAAGAATAAAATAGAAAAAAAAATAGAGAGAGAGCAAAAGGAATTGAGGGAGGGAGGGAGGGAGGGAGGGAGGGAGGGAGAGGGAGAGGGAGAGAGAGAGAGAGAGAGAGAGAGAGAGAGAGAGAGAGAGAGAGAGAGAGAGAGTTTTATACCTCTTTTTTGACCATGATAAAATCTTGTTTATAGAAGTTTATTTTAAAGAAGAAAGAAAACAACATGCCATAGGTAAAAGCAAATGAGATGCAATTATTTGCTAAAAAAAAAGTTCCACATGCATTTCAATAATATCACTCATGGGAAATTTTTCAAATTATATAGGTAAAAAACCTCAGCTCCTTCTAATGTTCCATTAATAAAAGCTTTTGATTGAAAGAATAACTACTAAGAACAGTGTACTTAAATGTTTCCCGCAGTGGCATTAGGCTTACTAACAATTGTTAGTGATAACACATATATACACATGTGTGCACAAATGCACACACACACACACAAAAAAAATATGAAGGAACTATCAGCCCCATTAAGGAATTAACAGGCAAATAAATTGCTTTTAGGGGAATCCTGAACTAGCAGTTCCAATGTACAATGAAATTAAATCTACTAAATTAAAAAGATTAAAGATGTAATCTTCTATTTCCTGGGAGAGCATACTATGAGCTATAGGCTTGTGCCATTTTGTTCTCATTGATATTTGACTTCATAGGAGACCATCCAACAGCAAATCATCTTTCTGTTTCTCCATGAGCCCCTCTGGCTGGACAATCCTGAGCTTGAGAAAACCAAATCCTTGTTTCTAGCCTTCAAAGGCTGAATTCAAGTGATCCCCAATTTACAACTGAATTAAGCCTGGACATTACAATTGTAAGTCATGCCAATCATTAAGCAGGTCACCACTCAACCATGCCTGATTTTTTCAATCTTCTTTGTTCCAGTCATTAAGCAAACGGACTATTGTTAAGTGAACCTATTTGTAAATGCCAGTTTCTGGCAAAAAAAACCAACCCCATGAATAATGGTCACATGACTGCAAGATGATATAAATGGTAATACAAGTGGGCCAATTGCAGGTGCCCAAAATGTGATCACATGATGTGGGGAGAACTGGGTTATAAGTAGCTCAAGGTTCATCGTAACTCAGCCCTAGAAAGGAAGTACTAGCAAACTACTTCTGGAAAAGTTGTGAAGAAAAGTGCAGAGACTTTTAACCAAAAATTAGGGTTAAAATTGCTGCTTTTTCCCACAGCAAAATTGATGGTGAGTGGAAATGTGTGTGTGTGTGTGTGTGTGTGTGTATGGTATTCAGCTTTGTTTGGGTATTTTCCCACGTCATTGTGGTTGTGCTTTTAAAGTTGTAGCAACGTTTTGGCAGAATCTCATCTGCCATCATCAGGCTTCTGTATTGTGTTCGTCTGTGCGTCAGACTTTTACAGTTGTTTTAGTTTTAAATTTGGGGCTATCCTACTGCTGTGCCAGAATGGTTTTTTCTTCATCCTGATTGGTTGGGAGTCTTGGTCTGTGTTTATTGGTCTTGGAGTTTGCTGTGTTCTGCTTGATTGGTGTTTCTAAGATCTTCTGTCTGTTTGTGGCTTTTTTTGTGTCTTGATTGGCTGGCAACATTGTGTTCCTGTATTGGAGGCTTTTAGTGCAGCTTGGCTCCAAGTAAGTGGACAGCTATCATTAGTTAGGAAGCTAGGTTTCATCTGGGTGCCTGGTTGGGGTGTGTTTGAGCCGGAGGTATCAGGGGGGATCTGTTTGTGCCCAGGTGTTTGCCTGGCTAGTAGTGTGGAGATTTTGTTTGTTTGTGAGTGCAGGCTTCCAAATAATTGACAGTCTGGTGGAATCATCTCTTCTATGCATGCTTTCAGGTCTTTTTTCAATCTCTATGGCTTCTCTGATAATTCTGTGGCTGGGGTTTTCTATAGTGGCTAGGGTTTTGGTGCCACTGAAGTTGATGCTATGAGCTGTGGCTTTCATGTGTTGGACTAGTGAGGAAGTGTGTTCCAGCTTTTTGACTGCATTTTTGTGTTCATCCAGGCGGGTACTTATTCTTCTACTGGTCTGTCCAATGTATGTGGCCGGGCATGATGTACAGGGGACTTCATATATGCCTTGGTTTTCCAGGTCAATTTTATCTTTGGGGTTTCTTAGGATGGCTGCTATTTTTCTGTCGGTTTTGAAGGCAATCTTGATGTGATGCCTGTGTAGTATCTTACTGATTTTGTCTGTAGTACCTCTTATGTAGAGCAGGACAGCTGTTCCATAGGTCTGTTCATCTTCTAGGTCTCCATTATGTCTCAGTGTGTTTTTGTGGATCAAATATTACTCCGAGAAGCACAAAGCCAAAGACACAAGCCTGAAGTTGATGAATGAGACTTCATCGAAACATCGCCTAGATACTTCCAATTTTACGTGGGAGAAAACCCGAATAACCAAAGATCCACATACAAATACCCGCGAAAACCTGGAAGCTGATTAGAAGAAGGGAAGGCATGAAAACTTGAGAACCTTGTGAACTCTCAAGTTTTCTCTTTCCACTATGTATTCAAAATGGACAGTGATTGATTATATATACTTATGTGGTACAGTGGTTAGAGTGCTGTACTGCAGGCTACTTCTGCTGCAGCCAGCTGCCTGCAATTTGGCAGATTGAATCTCACCAGGCTCAAGGTTGACTCAGCCTTTCATCCTTCTAAGGTGGGTAAAATGAGGACCCAAATTGTTGAGGGCAATATGCTGACTCTGTAAACCACTTAAAGAGAGCTGTAAAGCACTATAAAGCAGTATATAAGTCTAAGTACTATTGCTATTACTCACTCTCTCTCTGTGTGTGTGTGTGTGTCTGTGTGTGTGTGTACACATATATGTATGCAGGTCTTGGCGTGTTCGGGTCTTTTCCCGTGTAAGATTGAGAGTATCTTGGTGACGTTTTGACAAGGTCCCACTTGCCATCTTCAGGCTGGTGCTTTTGGCTTCTTGCTTGTGCGAGCAAAGCATGTATGTATATACATATACATATATACATACATACATATATATGTGTGTATATATGTAGATAGATAGATAGATAGATAGATAGATAGATAGATAGATAGATAGATAGATATAGGCAGATATAGATATAGATATAGATATAGATATATGTATGTATAATAGATATAAATAGATATAATGTATATATAATGTGTGTTATGTATGTGTATGGGTAGATATATACTTTCTTTTGAAAGCAAGCAACAGACTTTCATTTTCAATGGGTGCCAAGGTGCCCATAGAAAAAATGAAATAAAGTTTATCTTATCTTAACTTAAAATAGTTATTTTGGGGAAGAGGCTGAGGAGCGGCTTCTTCTTCAATGGTTAAGGAAATTTCAGTGTATTTCTACCTTTTCTCCCCTATTTAAGGAAGAGCTACCATCATTTCACTGTACAATGAGCCAGATCTGTAGTCAGCTTCTGTCTATTATGAATGTGTGGGCTGGAGTGTCTTCATTTGATTTTATCTTATTGTTGCATAAATCAGATTACTCCCCTCATGCAGGGAGCTCTCTTATTCTGTATGAATGAATGCCCTTTGGGCTACATACTCCTCAGAAATCAGATAATTAGAAAATAGGGTATCTCCAAGTAGGAAAGAATGAAAGTTTAATAGTATTGGGAATGTATAATACACTCCTTTACGCTGGTGAGAAAAAAAAAATATTTTTTATTTATGCATGCTTAAATTTAAGTAGACTTCTGACTGATTTGGGAGACCATTAGGCCTTTCTGTTGTTTTTCACAGTTGTGCTTTTAATGTGTTTGCTTCATGCTTTAAATTGCATTTTAATAATATTGTTTTAATTTGCTTATTTGAGTGCCATTCATTGGCAAAAAGGGAAATATAAATCCCATAAACAAATAAAAGAGTTTCTCTCATATTCATTGTGTTGAATAAGCGAAGACCCAAGTGAATATAGTATATTCAGAGAATTAGGACTGAGGAATCTGATTTTCTTCCTTTGTTATCTGTTGTATTACTTTCACTGTTAACTGAATTACCCCCCGCCCTTAAGTTAATATATAAAGGGTATATCCATTAAAAGTGATTTAGCAACATAAGAATGCTATCATAAGCACTGCATCTCTCCCTTCAGAATTTTGTTTTATGGATGTGCAATGCCTTCCAGGTACAAAAATATACATCATAGACTAGAAATTTATCTAACTTTCAAAATGCAAAGGAACAAGGATGTACCCTGCCAATTAATATCATCTGTAGATCAAGGATATAGAAAGAATGGCTCCACAAATGTTGCTATGACAACAGGCAACGGTCAGCAGTGGTGGAAGATGCTGAGAGTTTATTAAGATCTGGAAAGCCACATGTTTCTTGCCCTTCCCCCCACCCCTAACCCCAAAAAGTTGTTTTGGGATTTTCAATCAGCAATACCAGGTTCAAGTTTGCAAAAGGAGGACCAAATAAAATGACCTCTAAGTCTTCTTTGCTCCTCCTTAGAGCTTCCTGTATTTAATCCCTTCTTTTGGATCAATTTCTACTTCTGCATGGATCCTCTTTGGTTGCTTGTGCGGTCTTTTGATATTTTCTGGATTCTTTGAGGATTGTTTTGAAATCATGAATTAAGAAAGGTTAGGCAACCATTTTGGGTTGGGAAGACATTTGGCATTTTGAGAATGCCTATGCTCACAAAATGGCTACCCTGAGTGACAGGCATGTTCACAAAACAACTTTCACAGTAGACCTGGTTTGTCATAAAGCACTCTTGATCAGAAACTAAATTTAGCCCTCTAAATAACACTGAACCACCAGGGACTCAAAGACTTTTCTGAAAGTAAATATGATATTAGAGGCTGATGTTTTCCATTGTGGTATGCCAGTTTTCTATTTACTTATTTCAATTAAACGATCTTTAAAAAGAAATCCAAACAGGACAGGCAGCCAGATAAGTAGCAAGGGAAATACTAGAGACACATTGTATTCTAGGAATGATATCCTGCCCAACCCATGTACTAGGAAACAAATGTTAGAGTAAGTTAATGAAAACTAAATAAAGCATAGTGCTCTATAACATCATCTTTTACTTTTAAACCCCCAATGTAAACCTTTTGGGCTTTAAGTAGTTTCCAGTTTCAATTCCATCTGATAGTATCAATGTGACACATCAATTCAGAAAACTAGGGAAGTGGGTTCATTGAAGACATCAAGAGGAGCTTAGCCTTTCTTAATAAATTATAGAATAGAATAGAATAGAATAGAATAGAATAGAATAGAATAGAATAGAATAGAGTAGAGTAGAGTAGAGTAGAGTAGAACAGAACAGAGTAGAGTAGAATAGAGTAGAGTAGAACAGAACAGAACAGAACAGAACAGAACAGAATACTTTATTGGCCAAGTGTGATTGGACACACAAGGAATTTGACTTTGATGCATATGCTCTCAGGGTACATAAGAAAAAATAAAATACATTCATCAAGAATCATAAGATACAACATTTAGTGATAGTCATAGGTTACTAATAAGCAATCAAATCATACTAGGAAACAAATAAAACAATATAAATTGTAAAGATACAAGCAACACGGTCATAGTCATAAGTGGGAAGAGATAGGCACTAGGAAGTAGTATTATAGTCTACTGGTAGAGGAATAATAGTAATACAGTCTGAGTAAATAAGTTGACAGTGTTGTGGGAATTAGTTGGTTAGCAGAGTGATGGCATTCAGGAAAAACAATTTAAACAAGCTGGAATCCATATCTACTATGCTCTTATATCCAATTGTTACTCATGCAGACTCTGGAAATGGAGAATACAAGAAACAGAAATGGACCTTTTGCTTCCTAATTAATTAGTAAATTCTGAGTAATTAAATATCTAGATCTCTAGTGTTTGGAAATAAAGTTACTGCTGATTGGTATCAATGGAGAAAAACAAACCAGTTAATTAACACCAAAGCAGGCCCTGACCAGATTTGAAAACTGAGAGTCGAGTTGTCACTCAATGCAATCTTTTGAGGCTTTTTTCCCCAATAAACGGTTACGATGTGCTTTCAGATTTAGCTTCACCTTTCCAAGAAAAATAGGTTGCCAGTACCATTGAATGAGTCTTTAGTGAATAAGCAGACAAGAAAAGGTTATACTGAAAGTTATACAGTTCTTATTTTACAAGCTCTTCAAAATCAGTGAAAAAAGAAATATTAAATTCAGACTTTTTCAGTGTCTTTAAAATCTTCTACCCTGTTTCATAATCATTTTTGTTTATCAGCAGCAGCATTTTTTTTCAAAGTCAACTTAAAAATAATGGTGACATTGGTGTTAAAAACTATGCAATGTGATATATATGTCAGAATATATTGGCACAGAGATGCCTCGCTAAAATAAAATATTTAAGAACAAGGCTTTTATTTCAATTCAACTTAATAATATCAGACACCTTGTTCATATTTTGCTCCACTGCTCTCAGACATAATGACAGGTTGCACAAATAATTTCAGTGCATATTGTAACCATCAACTAAAACTATTGTTTTTAAATATGTCTTTGTAGCTCAGCAGAAAGAAAATAAGAAAAAGAACTTGGGCTTTGAAGTGAACCTAAAAGCAATAAAAAGCTTTAAGTCTTCAGAACCAGATCAGTAATAGCCGACAACTTGAAGAAGCTTGTGAATGTCATCTCATAGTTTTTTTCTATAACCTAAATATTACAGACCAGACAGTTTGACATGGATTCCAGGGCAAAATTGTGAAACAGTTTATGTGACAGTTTGTGAGAATTTAGAAAATAACGTATTGCTTGACAGGCAGAAGTATGGATTATTACGGACAACTCATGTCAAACCAACCTGATTTTAGAGTCACCAGTTTAGTTGATCACACAAATGTAAATTGCATAGGGTTCCTGGGCTATCACAAACTGTCCCATGAAATCCTAGCAAAGAAGATGGTTAAATGTGACCGAACTGTGCTATCATTAGATAGCTATAGAGTTGGTTGGACAATTTTATCCAGTGAGTGTATGACAATGCTTCCATGTTAAGCTGGATGGATGGATTGACATACGGCAGGGTTTCATTCTAAGCACTGTGCTGATGAAAATATTAATAAATAACCCGAACGAGGAGTTAAAAACATGATTATTGGATTTGCAGATGTCACAAGGCTGGAAATGGTATAGGAGATGCCTTGAATGACAATAACAAGAACCAGGAATGACTTGACAAGCTGGAACAAAGGTTATAATCAGGAAGTTACATTTAAGAGGGAGAAATGAAGGATCTTTCATTTGAGTAGGATAAATCAAGGACATAAGCATAAAATGGGGAAGGCCATATGGGAAGCAAACAGGATCTGAATATGTGGATCAAAAGTTAAATATTCACTAATAGTGTGATTCAGCAGCAAACAAAAAAAGCAAATACAATCCTAGGTAACACCAACAGAAGTATGATCATGTATGTTATTATAGAACCAAGTCAAAGAAAGTAGTTCTGCCAAATATATTAAACAAGTTCAATTTGTTTTAAATCAAAGCTAAGTGGTAAAAACATCAGCAAAGCAAAGCAATCAATACCTCAATCCTATTATAAGATGTACAGCAGGAATAGTTCACCAGACCCAGATGGGATTTGAGAACTCAGAGAAGAAAACAAGAAAATAATGATAATATAGATGGTCCTTTACTTTCAACCAAAATTGAGCCAAAAATTTTAGTTGCAAGTCATTGAGTTGTAAGTCGGGTCACATGTGACCAGACTTGATTTTATAAATGTTTTTACAGTGGTCATCAAGCAAGTCAGTGCTGTTGTTAAGCAAATCATCTGGTCATAAGTTCAAATCCAGCTTATCCAAATGGCAGTTTTTGCCATTTTGGTGGGGGGAGGGGACAGAAAAAGGTTAAAATTGTCACAAAATGTGATCACTTGACCACAAAACGCTGCAACTGCTGATAAATGCAATAAAGTTGCTAAATGCCCCAAATGGAATCATGTGATGGTTAGGGTTTTGGGATGGTGCAACATTTGTAACTTTTGAGGAAAGATCATAAGTAATTATTTTTATTTCATCATAACTTTAAATGGTCTTTAAAAGACAGACATGTTTATCAGACATGTTTATAACATGTCTGATAAAATAGTCATTTTTAAAAAAGCCTGGTTCACTGATGTGTGTGAATGTAATGGTAGGATTGTGGAAAAGCAACCCCGCACAACGGCAAAATTACAATAACGATAGCACAGTGCTTTACAGCCCTCTCTAAGCAGTCTACAGTGTCAGCATATTGCCCCAACAATCTGGGTCCTCATTTTACTGACTTTGAAAGGATGAAAGACTGAGTCAATCTTCAGACGGTGAGATTCAAACCACTGAACTACTGGCCGGCAGTCAGAAGACATAGCCTGCAGTACTGCATTTTAACCACTATGCCACTATGGCTCATAATACCAAGTCTTGCACACTGAAGTTGAATGCATATGGAAAAAGAAATATGTTGCTGTTACACCAACCATGACTGAAGCCCTTGAAGCAATATATAAAGAATTCCCTTGATATTTGGATATTTTAGACCTAAATACCCAAATTTTGCAAAACAAAACAAAAAATACTCTGCTGGGAACTGCCTATATCCTCAAATGCTAGTTTTAATGATTCTGAGGTTTTTGATTTGGTCTTAGTTATTAAGTTTTCATCAGTTTCTGACTATGAATCTAATTTTAGGTTACTCATATAATAGTACCTGCTATATAACATACCATACTTAACAATTGTCAGCATGAAAGACAACAATAGTTTTGATCGTGGACTTGGCAATACCTAGAGATAGCAGAATAAAAGAGAAAAAATGGGAGAAGATAACAAAATACAAAGATGTGCAAATAGAAATAGAACAACTGTGGCAAATGAAAGCCCATAGCATTAGGTGCCTTCAGTGTAATCCCAAAACACTTGAACACATTCATTATCAATCAGTGGCCAAAAGCAGCTTTATTCGGAGCAGCTTATATCCTGTGATGAAAACTGTAACACCAACCAGATCTGCCTATCCCAGATCCTTGGGAAAAAATGATAGATGGATAAAATGCCAAATACAGTCTGAACATCTGGCTGGCCATGGAATGAACCATGATAAGAACAAAAAAGAACACATGCATACAAAGCCAGAATTGAAAAGACAGCAACAGAAGTAAAGGCTGCCTCTGCAAAGAAGCTGAAGAAATAGCAGACCACCCAATTAGCTGCTGCAAGAAGATCTCATAAAACTGACTACACACAACGGCATTAAAAGTAGCAACAATGGTACATTGGAAAATCTGCGAGGAAAACCATTTGCCTATAAGCAAGAACTGCGGGACCATAAAATTGATAAAGTAATAGAAAATGAGGAAGCTAAAGTTCCTAAGGACAATAGAATTCAAACAAACAAGCATCTGCTATGTAGCACACACACACACACACACACCGACCTAACAATTGTCAATAAGAAAGATCTTTAAAAAGTCTGGATGGTAGCAGTACCTGGAAACAGCAGGAAGGAACTTAAGAAAATCAGAAAATATAAAAATCTGCAAACAGAATTAGAACAGTATGGCAAAAGAAAGCAAAGTACCAATAGTAATAGGCACCCCAGGTGCAATCCCAAAACATCTGAAGTATTACTTGAACACCATTGTTATTGACAAAATTACCATTAGTTAATTGAAAAAGGCAGTTTTACTTGGAACAGTTTGCATCTTGCAACAAAAATTTTAATATTATTAAATAACATCTGACTGGCTCAAGGTTGACTCAGCCTTCCATCCTTTCGAGGTCAATAAAATGAGGACCCAGATTGTTGGGGGCCATATGCTGACTTTGTAAACCGCTTAGAGAGGGCTGCAAAATGGTATATACTTCAACGTGCTATTGGGTGTTGCTATAGGTAAACAGAAAAGCCAAATCCAATCTAAATATTGGGCTGACTGTGCAACCAACAATAATTCCATTTCCCCACTTGCTGGTTCTCTTGCCTACTCATGCCTGAGTTTCACCTTGTTTCCTCACAGAAAATACTCTCATTGATTGATTGGTTGATTCACATGACCAAATCAGGGCCTACAACATGAAGTAAGTGAGTGGACAGGAGATGGGGGTGGGGGATAGAAGCAGTTTATCACATTTACCTTTTGTGTGGAATGGAGAGAAGTGGATTTTTTTCCAGAATTGCATCAGCTTGGGGTAAGGCAATGATTATAGTCCATTATTTATGCTTGTTTTCAGCATTTCCAAATCTATTGGTTAATCTCCAAAGACTCTTGCTGAGTGTGCTTACATGAAATGACATAGCACACATTCCTAGTTTCAAGTCCTTTAAGGTGTCTCCTGGGGAACAAATATAATATCATATTAAATCCAATTGATCTCTTTCTCTGATGTAATAATCTGATACATTTTAGTTATGTTGGTGAGCTACTGGAAAATAGGCCTGAGCTTATCCAAACCATGCCAGTACCTGAGACAATTAAATCTTGATCTAATTGACTGCAGCTCTGGGACAATCTGATAATAATAAGTCAATGAGTAGCCTTATTGATTTTCTTGGCATTACTTATGCTGGCAAGGTTACGTGCTCAGGGTATCTTTGCAAGAGCTTGGTCAATATAATAAAGATCCTTCGTTTGTTAGTAATATAACACCGTTGTGTAGTTTTAGTAGGTAGCAATCTTTGTTTTACTTTTAAATTACTTATAAAGAGAATGCAACATCAGCCATTTGTTATGGTAATGCATAACTTTCCCATTTAAGATCACAACTTTGAAACATAGAATGTGGATGACACGAATGGCCTGCAGCATTTACTGTATAACAGAGATTGGTAAGTATATCAGAAAGACAATAACAGTTCTACGTGAAAAGTTCTTAGTTACCTCCTTCAAAAAAAAAAAAAAGTCCATAAAGAGAAGACTTTTAAATGCCTAAAGGACAACAACGCAAGACAAGAAGCAGTGGATGGAAACTAATCAAGGAAAGAATCAACGTGGAACAAGGACAAATTTCCTGACGTTTAGAACAATTAATTAGTGGAATGGCTTGTCTCCAGAAATTTTAAGTGCTCCCCCACTGGAAAATTTTAAGAAGAGATTGGACAGCCATTTGTCTGAAATGCTTTAGGGTCTCCTGTTTGAACAGGGGGTTGGATTAGAATACCTCCACGGTTCCTTCCAACTCTTATTGTTACTTTTTTTCTGCTTTTTTTCTATCGGGCTCCACAATTATTCCAGTGGAAGAGCCAAATCAGAGAGGCCAAACTGGGCCCAAACAAAAGTTTAACTAAGTAGCTCCTCACTGCTGATATTAACTGCTGTGTAATAGCTTTATGAGCAAGCTTTGTAAACATGTAAACAGCACAATTAATTGCAATGATTATGGTCTTGGGAGAAAATAGTGTTTCGCTAATTTAGAACACATTGCAGCTTTGTGTTTACAGAACTCCAGGCATATCTGAAAATTAAATAAATTTAATTTAGGAATCAGCCGTCTTCTCTTTGATAGAACTTGATGCAATCACATCCTGCACAAACTCAAATCTGTTTGTTCTGCTATTTAAAGCATTGCCACACTTTCTATTGCCAGTATTGGCTAAAAAGACATGCTGGGCTTCCGGATCAAGTTCTAAGGAAAGGTCAAATGTCGTTTTAGAGGGGGGGGGGTGCAGCATAACCCCAGCTGCATTTTGCCCAGCAAGGGTACCCAGTTTTGTTCTCTTCTTAACGGATTTCCTCAATAGCTGCTGCTGTTTTAAATCATTACAAATAAAAAGAAATAATAATAAAAATTAAGACCTAAAACTGTTTAAAATGAAGACACAAGACAGATATAAGGATGATGATTAACATTCCAGCCAGGAATAGCTCTCCAGACTGGATTACGCCTATTAAAATCTTTGCATCAAAACCAGGAATATATGGCTTCCTTCCTTATGAAACCCTTAAAAATCATTAGAGAATACCAGTATAGATATCATTTGATACCTATACCAAAAATCATTTGATACCAATGTAGGTGTTGTTTATATTACATATTAGTAAAATGTTTTTACCACATCCTGGGAATTCATAAACAGTATAGCATTAGCTTTTTAGCCTTTCAGATATCAATGATATTAGTATTAAAGTCAGCATTAATTTCTGAGAAAACATTTAGTTTCAAGCATTAAAAAAAGAGATGGCTAGATTGACTTCTCATGCATTTATGTCTCAAATTTTCTCTGGCAATTCAGGGCATTGGCAAGAGTGGTCTTAATTTTACACCCACCACAATAACCCTGTAAAGTAAACAGGAGCAACTAGCCCAACACACCTCATTATTCAAGCGATAGCATGAATTTGTTAACTATTATGCCAATCACTTTTTCAGCTTACCTAGATTTGTTCTCTAGAGATGTGCAACTTTGATATGTGATGGTGAAGATGTTGGAGTAGAAGTAGAAAAATTCTGGTTTAAGTTCACTATCAGGCATGGAAACTGCATAACTTTGGGTCCAACAGATTAGTTATTGTGAGTATACGATGAAGGGTGATCCATATATCAATGACTCTAAGCTCTTGGAGAAGAAATATCTGGCAAAAGAACAGAATGGTTCATTTTCTACTATTCTCTGCATTCTATGAAGAGTTCCTGCCTTTTCAGAAAGGCGACATTTAGAACTGTGGTTGGTGGTTTGCTGAATGTTTCCCAGTTCCATGTCAGCTTCTACATAAGGGTCTCTCATCCAAAATACACTACATTTGTCCAAAGGAAAAAATAAATCTAACTGATTGCATCTTTAAAAGGGAGAAGGGGAAATCCCTTCATTGGCTTCTGATACCATATTCTCTCAGCTGATCTCCTAACAACCAGCTTTTTTAAAAAAAGATAACCTATTGGAGATGAATGGATCAAGCTTCTTTTTAAGACTATTGACAAAAAAATTACAGCATTTGCTGGAAGGATGAATAGCCACAGAGAAATCTTACATTATCAGTTACGGGTTAAACAAAGTTTGCACATAGGCAATTATTAAGATTTTGCAAATCACCAGCTCTATCTACAAGTCCTATTTAGATACCTTTGACTAGAACTGTGAAAAAGTTTGTTTTTGTTTTTTACTTGGAAAGAAAGTTGGAAAGGTAGAAAGGTTTGTGTTAGAAAATGCAGATTTTTCCCTACTGTTTCCCCTTCTTTGAGATGGCAGAAGACAATGCTGCTGTAAAAATCACTGTCTTTGTTGCCAATCTCTCTGCTGCCTCTATTGTGTTGGTATTGAATTGTGATGTCCTGATTTGTGATGGGCCAGTCATTATTTGCACATAGGCAATTATTAAGATTTTGCAAATCACCAGCTCTATCTACAAGTCCTATTTAGATACCTTTGACTAGAACTGTGAGCAAGATGATTAATTTTCTTTGGCTTTGCTGCTGTCCCTTTCAGTACTATCTGTCATATCAGCCAGCAGAAAAAAATATCCTTCAGTAAGGCCCTTTACCTGTGTAGGCTTCTCCAGGGTGGTCTGTCTGTTCCACTTCCAGATTAAAATAATGTGAAGTTAAGAAATACATGGAAAAATCCCCAGGACAGAAGTAGTTTTCTAGAAGACAGATTCTGCTATGATTGCAACTAGATAAGTCCAATAGAATGAACTAATTAAAATGGATTAGCCATTGAGCAACCAACCACCTCTCTTTGTTCTGGGTGTGGGGAGGAGTGATTAAAATTGACATCTGTCACTATTTTCAGCATATTTCTGTAAAGAAATTTCAATTGCTGCAGTTCCTCTGAAAAAGAAGTCCACATTAACACTATTTCTGAGTATGGTATGTGGAATTGTTCAGTTATGTTGCCTCCCTTTCTGCAAATAAAATAGTAGAAACTTGTTCTTCATTCTGTCCAGTTGGAGATCTGAAATTGATTTCAAAAATAGGGAGCTGATATGTTTGAGAGGAGTTCAGAAATCAAACCAGCAAAGGAAGGGCCAAACACTGGAAGCTGAGTAGTGATCAGGGAGAAAATGAGGAGAAGGGATTGCTTGCATTTTTAAACACTTCCAGAATATAGCTATGGTCACATCCATACCATGTCACCTCCTATTACCTTAAACAACAGCAAAGCATTACAAATTTTACACAAATGACAGGGATTTTTCAAATGTGCCATGGTGGCATGGTGGTTAGAATGCAGTAGTGCAGGCTAGTTCTGCCAACTGGCAGCAGTTTGATGTTGACCGGCTCAAGGCTGAGTCAGCTTTCCATCCTTCTGAGATCAGGAAAAATGAGGAACCAGATTGTTGGGGGCAATATGCTGACTCTGTAAACTGCTTAGAGAGGGCTGTAAAACACTGTGAAGCAATATATACAGTAAGTCTAAGTGCTGTTGCTATTATTCAAATATAGAAAGTGATGGTTTAAGACTGTTTAATTCATGTTCTAAGAATGAGAGGAGGACATCCCACAGTCAGGGGTAAAACTGAAATTTCCAGTGCCGGACAATATCATGCTGACAATATCCAGTGCCAGACAGTATCATGCTACAAGACTGAAAAGGAGGTACTAGGGCAACCTTCTATTTTTTATCCTTGCATTATTCGGTAGCATAATTTCAGAAATATTTATTCAAGGCATGACTTGCAACTGGAAATATGATTGGAGCTGCTGAGCCCTTGATAAGAAGCTGTTTTTCACTGCAACTTCAGTCAAAGGGAAGCAATTTGACTCTTCAAGGCACCATTCAAAATATTCTGGTGAAATGGGTGGCAGCTAATTTGCATTGGCATGGCGCAATCATACTCACAACTGTAATTCCAGAATATGCTGTTTTGTCCCCAAGTGTTTGCAGACCTACGACCCCCAGTCTTCACTGGCCTTCTTTGTCCAGTTGTTTGAGACTTTGGATAGATGTTTCTCTTAGATGATACTTTACTAGACAAATATGGATTCCTGCTTTTAAAGAGTAAAGCAACTCTTCCAAGCTGCTTCTGTTTCTGTTACTCTAACAGACTATTTCTATTTCTTTTTATTAGATAAGGGTACCTAGTATGATTATTATATTTTCAGATGCCTTTATACAGTTAAAGTCAAAATAAAAGAGTGTATTTATACTGTATATAGATACCTAAATAAGGCACTGGTGGCATCTAGTGGCTGATTAATAGCATAGATGCACTACCAGAACTGCTGGTGTTTTCACTCTGAAGCAAAGCACAAGGGATATAAACTGTAGGAGGAGGTGGATATTGATTGTTTATTGATAGGTTTTTTTTGTTTACATTTGCAAAATTATGAGGAACTGTTTATCTTCAAACTCCCTTGTGTATCTTTTAATATTAATGCAAAACAGAAATGGTAAATTATTGCTTATGATCAGGTTTACATGCTTCTGCTGGGCAGTTTTACAGCACTGCTATGCAGATCTTTCTCTACCTTTAAGGAGATCAGGAATTTGGTATCACACTGGCACAGTCATTGTTGGAGCATTTCAGGATTTCATGACCTCGATGGCAAAGCCTCAGCTTGTTTAGTAGTTCAATACATGTGGTAAGACAACTGCAAATCTGTTTTTGTTTTTCTACAAGGCAAGAGAATTTTACATAATAATTGCTATTTTTAATTAGATTATTTCCTGCTCAGATTTAGATGGGGCAGCTAAATTAGAGGTAAGATTTAGAATTGAGAAAGGTGTTATAGGAAACGCTTGCTCTCTTTTAGCCATGAGTTCATTAACGTAGAATCTCTTTGAACATTCTGAATCTTTTCAGCTTGAGAAGAAACTCAAAATGTTCAGAGAGACTAGACTGAGCTATAAGATAAACTTGTAATAAACTTTACTTCAGTTAAGTAGTTGTATCTAGTATTCTTCCTGTTACTTTCTCGTTCTCCTCACAATCTCTCAGAATTGGTTAAAAAAGAAAAAGAAAACACCATTTTTTTTTCATTTTTCCAGATACTTAGAATAAAAAAGAAAAGTGGCAGAAGCTTTTGCTGACTGAATCTGTTTTTTATGTTAAAGTTTAAAACAATTAAAGTTTCCACTGTTCTATTCCTGTACTTCCATAACAAAAATCTCTGTGGAGGGTAGTGAACACTAACCAAGAAAACAGTAACCAACTGGCCTGAGTGATTTGTCTACAATGAAATTCAGGGGCCCAGGTCAATGGACAGCACATTTGATCATTGACACACATTGCTTTTTGGGTTTGCAGAAGAAGACAGCTGCCAATGGTGAGTTGAATGAGCTCTGAGATTTTTCAGAGATCAAAAGTAAAGTACCCTCAATATGTCTATCACACATAGCTTTCTCTGGTTTTTTTTTTTTATCAAATCCAGGTAGGGCAATTAAATCTTGAATCAGTGACTTTAGGAGATCCACTGAACTAAAGCTCAACCCAGACAAGAAGAAGATACTGTTAAGCGAATAATATGTGTGCTTAAGTGAATAAAGTTTACAGTTTACAGCCACATAAAAGAACAAGTTCATAGCTGGGGCAGAGAGGGTATCTGGATCTTGCTTTGTCATGACAGTTCATATATCCACCAATGGCAAAGGGCTCCCAGAATCTAAATTCAAACTTAGACTGGGGTGTCAGTTATGGTCCTGCTTGGCTACAAATACCTATGCTGAAATATTCAATATCTAATTTCTAATATGATTACTTCATAATGTCCTACATGGCATTGCCCTTGATGATCACCCAAGACACTCAGTTAAAAGGGAAAAAATGTAACAAAATTATTAACTAGAATTGGGCATTTTGAACAAATATTGTCAATTCTACAGTTTTATCATTGGCTTTGAATTTATTGCCAATCCCAATTCAAGGTCACTCGGGACATCAGACAACAGTATCTGCAAAAACAGCTCTTCCCACTAATTTAGAGCCATGGTTGCAGTGGTTAAAATTCAGTATTGCAGGATAACTCTTCTCACACTGCTGAAATTTGATTCCTTTGATCCCAACCAGCTCAATGTTGGCTCAGTCTTCCATCCTTCAGAGGTCAGTAAAATGAAGACCCAGATTGTTGAGATTGTAAAGAGTGTAAACCACTGTGAAGTGGTATGTAAGTCCAAGTGCTATTACCATTACTTTTATATTTTAAAGCCATTTTCTTATACTTTAAAGACTGCTTATATTTCAAAGCCATTTTCAGAAGACTTGCTTTGAAATGAACAAGTGGCTATTCAGGTATAGGCCTTTTCAGTGGTAGCTGCAACTCTATAACACCCTCCTAGTAATATATGTCTGGCACTGACTTGACTTTGTGCTAGGCAAAAATGTGTTTATTTCCATAGAAATTTTAAAACATTGGTGTGTTGCATGTAATTGAGATGGACAACTTTTACTACACATGACATCATGTGACCGCACCAATTTATTATGATAGTTGTGGCAGTTTTGGTTGATGTCACTGGGTGAATCCCATGTGGTTGAGGAATCCCACAATCATATGGTCACTTCCTGCAAGCTTGCTCATTGACTTCACATTTATACATTTCTCAGTTACTTCCTGAAGTCAGAGAATTAGTTTTATTAATGTCTACAGTCAAAGGAACAGCATATACAAGCAAAACATTTCTACATATTGGAACTTAGCAAGAGATGTAGTTGTCTGACAGAACCCCTGGTGTTTTATGATGGTTATTTGTCTTGTGCATTTTAAATGAATTGATTCTTTTCTAGGAAACCCTACTGAAGGATGACATCATATGATTATATTAAAACAATTCAGTAAGAGATAAATTAAGGGTAAACTTGTCAAAGCAGTTACACAACTAGTAAGATCCAGGTTTTTTTTTTTAATTGTGCAGAAGACAAGCATCTTAAATGCTAAAATCTGTTCAGTCAAGTACACCCATATTTTGTGGCACTTGCAAGACTACACAGTCATATACTGTATCACCACAGAGCAGCAGTTCATATACTTCCATGAAGTTAGACCAAAAGGCTTGTTAACAAAATGTTAAATAAAGTAGGAGTCAACTAAAGAATTTAGACACTTCCTAAAATTTCTCAGATATAAGGAAAATGTTCACTGCATAGATAAAGATAATATTCTCCTTCTGAGAGAATGTCTCCCTCTTTAAGAAGACATTAGTGGTGCTTTGTTGAGAGGTTTCAAGGGAATTTTGTGAGTATCGAAAAAGTATACCATGATGAATCAAGCTTTTAGAAGTGACCACTGGAAAGCATTGATCCAGAAGATAAAAGATGAGACAATGCATATGCTTCTAGTCTCTAGGATTATTGAAACAAGTTTGAGAGAACTCTCATGAGGGTGCATAAGTAGAGCATGCGGTATTGATTTCCATTACACTCTTTATTGTGCAGCCACCTATGAGGTTATTAATCAGCAGGCTATACAGTTCTTTGAAAGCAAGTGCAATAGCATTCTCTACTGCCTTACAACTAGGACACAAGAACTTCATTCTATTAATAGAAATTCCATCTCTTCTTCTGCAGAAATTATTACACTTCCGCAGGTTAGGGGTTATTGTATTTTTAACTGTACACTGAGCAGCGCATGAAGATTTCCCCGGTTTAAAGTAGCTATGATGGGAATTGCTTCAACTACAACTTCTATCCTGCTTCCGTTAAAACAACCTACAGGGTGGCCAAGTAGCTGCAATCCCCTTGGAGTTGTACCAATTATCTGAACTCTTAGAAGACTCAGCCCGCCTGAACAGTTACAAGGAATGTCTATGGATATTCTCAGTCATCCAGGTCATAGTTGTCCCAAAGGGCAACTGGACTTTCTGGTTTTTCTTTGAAGATGTTTCACTTATCATCCAAGAAGCTTCTTCAGCTCTGACTGGATGGTGGGGAATCCCATGACATCATCTATTTCATCTACAACACAGTCCTTTCAACAATTTCAAGGCTCCACACCCATTTGCACCTCTTTGTACTCAGGTGAACCCATCGACATAGATAAACCTCCTGGTCGCCTTAATGACTTGCTAAAAGAATGAAAATCACCAGCTGTCTGCAAGGAGTATAAATCCTTTCAATTCCCATCATCCAGTCAGAGCTGAAGAAGCCTCTAGAATGAGAAGCAAAATGTCTTCAAAGAAAAACCAGAAAGTCCAGTTGCTTCTTGAAAAAGCACCTTTGGGACAAATTACAAGAATGTTGGGAGTTGTAATTTAGCAATACCTGGATAGCCACAAATTTCCCACTCCCTTACCTACTAAGGGAATATTACAATCTATTTCACACAATCAAATGGGGAAATTTCTACATGGAACTGCTTAGACTTTATGAACTGAAAATTCATGATGTCTAAGCTGTTTTCTAGATAAATTTTCTTCTGAAAATTTTATCTTTCCTTGTACTATTATGTAATCCACTACTTTCCCTCCCAAATTAGTAAGTACTATATAGGTCATTTTGAGAATGTGTGTTTTAAAGCATCATCACGATTGCATCTTCCAGTAAAGTGTTGTTTTTGACAGTCCTTTTCTATAAAAATGTAAAGTATTAGATAAACATAACGTGTAACACATTTAATATGAGATCCTTAAAAAATCACAGCTTATGGTTTAAAACACAGTGGAGTGATACAGACTATTTCTTACAGTGGACAAACAACAGCCTCGAATATGGACCACACAAAATTCTAACACTTTTTAAATTATGATTTACTGAATAAGCTTAATTTCGTTGGGTTCATGCTATAATTGAATAAATCTAATTTAGTTGTGGTCATAATCACAAGCCAAAACCAAGCAAAAAACACTGCTTAGCCCAGGGATAAAAACAACCTATGACATTCCAGAGGATGTTGAATTTAGCATTCCCAACATTCTTCATTGTCAGACAAGTTAGCCAAGGCTGCTAGGAATAGTAATTCGGAAGTATTTCAAATGTCTGAAGTTGCCTCGCCTTTGCTTAGTAATATATTTAAATCTTATCAATGAAAGGGAGGGTTAACACTCTATTAATAATTATCTTGGCTGGGGATTTGGGGAATTAATGCTTGACACGTCTAAAGGAAGCAGGTTGAGGAAGACTAGTTGGGACATTACATCTTTTTTCCCAAAAATGCTGCCCGAAGACACAAAAATATTAAAACGGAACAGGACATAATTGAACAAAGCATAACCACTCTTAGTTATATTGCCTTCTCTTACTAAAATATATAGAAAAGTTATTTTTTTACCTGGGTAATTATAATACCCCATACTCACATTATCTAATCATAAACATGCTAAAAATAAGTCGAATCTTCACCACCTTCAAAAAAGCAGTGGAACAAATTTTTGGCAAACCAATTCTTTTTCTGCAGTTACGTGAGTGATGCGAAAGCTGAGGTCTTCTGAAAACAACAGAAAAAAATATAAGGTTGAATTGTGAAGGTCTTGATGATCTCGAGTTTGGTTGTTTGCTTGCAGTTGTTTCACTGTGAAGTAATATCAGTGCAAATGAGTGTGGGGTTTATATATCATTTATACATCATTGTGGTAGGGCTGTGGAGTTTCTTCCTTGGTGGTTTTCTTGGTTATTTTATTCATCAAATGTTTGTCTGGTGTTGATCCCTGCTTACTAGTGCTGGCTGCTGGAGATGTTTTCTAATCTTTGTTTCCCTCCTATATTTTTTATTGTCTCCTTTTGAATGGTGTGCAAATGTGTTTTATCTTGCTATGTCTGATTTGTCTGAATGCCAAGCTTCCAGAAATTCCCTAGTAGGTTTTTCATTGTCTGAATCTTAAGAAGCTGTTTCCCAGATGAAACTGTGGTTGAGTCTGCATTGAGTTTAATGGTATGCAAAGCAGTAACAAATGCTAGGCTCTTTTCAAACGCTAGCAAGGTAGCCACCTTGAATTTTCTTTGTGATAAAAATTGAGTTCCTTGCAAAGAAATCCTTTTGTTCTTGACACAAAAACGGGCTTCTATTGCTTGAGTGGGGTATTGGACTAGACCAGGGATCGCCAACCTTTTGGACCTCAGGGACCACCAAACTCATAATTTTAGATCCCAGGGACCACTAACTGGTTCTGTGGGTGTGGCCTAATTTGTAGGTGTGGCTTCGTGGTCATGTGACTGGCTGGGCATGGCTTGTATGTAAATATTATAAATATTTATATAAATATTGAATTTTTTATAAAAAAGGGCAACTTTTACCCAAAAGCAGGCAAAGCAGGCAGGCAGATTGAGTTGCTCACAGAATCAGATTCATTCAAAAATCTATCTATCTGCCATTGGCTAGCGCAGTCTCTCAAATTTGCTTGCCGTGAGTCTGCACTGAATTTGCTTGCAAGCAAACCTTCAGTCCTAAGGAAAGCAAAGCCGAAGATCTAAAAACTAGCTAGAAAGCAAGAAATCCAACCATTTCCTGCTTCCTAGTTAATCTAAATCTCCTGGCATGGCAGAACAGATGATGATCAGAAAAAGGAAAAACAGCAATTTTAGCAGGCAAGTTTGCCGGATAAGGGGTGAGCGGGGAGCGTTCCTGCGGGCCATGTGGGCTGCACAGCCTTGTGTTTCTGCGCAGCCTGGATTAATTGCTTTGGGAGGGTGCTCTGGGGGTGAGATTTCTCTGCGGCCCATCAAAATTTTCTCAAGACCCACTGGTTGGCGACCGCTGGACTAGACGACCTCCAGGGTGCCTTCCAGCTTTGTTCTGATTGATTGAAGAATACAATAGAAACATAAAACTTTTTCCACAAGTGAGACTTTAATGTACCCAGCCCAGTGTTTCCAGCACTTCCTGACCCAGAAAAATCAAAATAAACAAATGTATATAATCATCTTAAGAAAAAAAAAAGCTGGCTTGATACAAAGTAGAAATCTCCAGGATATTTCCAAGAAATTCCAAGACATCATGTAGCCTTTATTTCTGTCCAGGGGTATCAAAATCCATCAGGTACGTTACTACTCTTCCTCTGCCCAGCCAGTGATACCGATAGGCAGTTCTAAGATAATGTGCAATATCCAGAGCATGAAATCTTTGTTATAATTATCAATTTCCCTTATAGTTCCTTTTTGCCAGACTTTTAAAAACTACCATACTTTGAAGTGGGATGCAGATTAGTGTGTTTCCTGAATCATCAGAATTCTTGCTCCCTGCAGCATTATAGAGCGGGGGGTCTCCAACCTTGGCAACTTTAAGACTTGTGGACTTCAACTCCCAGAGTTCCTCAGCCAGAAAAGCTCTGGGAGTTAAAGTCCACAAGTCTTAAAGTTGCCAAGGTTGGAGATCTCTGTTACAGAGGACCAGATATTAAAACACAAAAACTGTTTAAATAAATATGAACACTTTCAAGATTAATGTAGAAAACTAGTAGTAGAACAGAACTGTGGAATATATTTGTCAACATCCAACCCTAGAATACAAACAAAAGTCCAGGATCATTCTCTTTCCAAAAACTGCTGTTTATTGAATACACAGCATAGTAATGTTGAAGAAAACTAACCCTGAGGTTCCCAAACTTCAGTCCATAGGGGACAAAAATAACTTTTCCAAGCCAAACCCCAACCTCTCACATAGTCACATAGTCCATGTAAACAAGTTCTCATAGTTATGGCAGCCATTTGCTTCAACTTCACACCTGTTGTGATGTCCCTGAACAGACAAAATTCTCCCTCCCTCCCTCCAAGGGATAATTATACTGGGTTGCTGGTTTCCTTGTCATGAATAACTGTAGCTCTCCCCGCTCCTCCTTGGTTCACCAATGGAACCCCAAAATTGCATACATTTTAATTCTTTTATTTATTTAGTTACTCAGCAGAATGAAATGAATTGGAAAAAGCCCATTGCTTTTGTGAAACTCTGTAAGGATTAGCAATTTATGCTTTTAATTCAACCTTTTTCCATATTGACAATTCATTTTATTTTTAGGATAAGAGTCAACAAAAGTCACACAGACACTATTTAAATTAGTTTAATAAAATACGATTCAGATTGATCAAATGTTATTTTAAGAGCAAAATGTATCCTGGAACATTTCTTAATGGCAGAGAGGGGGACAAAAAAGAAAACAGATTATGTAAGCAAGTCAGAATTACACTGTTTTTTAGCAGACAAAAATCACCTTTAGTATTTATGTACATCATGAATAGTAATATTTAATCACAGTTCATTAAGTTCATTTTAATCATCTTTTAGAAACGGATTTGACATGTTTCCCTACCTGAAACTACCCTGGATTATTAATCAAGTCTAAGATACAACAATTTTCCCAAATTGGGTTTCAGAAATGTTGAGCTTCCACTTCATATAATTCCCAGGCTGCTGTAGGACTGTCTGACAGAGAGTCCTCAAGATGTTCAGCAATTCTGCCTCAATCCTGAAGAAGCTCCCATCAGAACTATTCTTAGATATTAATTTTATCTATATACCTCATGGCTCTGGCTGCTGCAACACTAGCCAATGAAATGACCAAAATACAACAAAAGTACTGAAGTCGGTAAACGATAACAAAGGCAGTCTAAACAATGAATACAAAACATGCCACTTTAGATGTGCAAGCAATAAGAACAAGAGAGTTTTTCTTTCCTGTCGGAAAGTCAAAGAAACATAATAAACATTAATTCATGAGCAGACTGAAAGCAAAAGACCTTAAGACACCCAACAGCACCTCCTTCCTTCCTCAAACCATATGAACCATGTGAACCTATGAACAAGAAACATCAATAGTGTTTTATTAAATCCATGTTATAATACTAAGGATTAAAAAAGGAAACATCGATTTTCTATGCAAAATTATTCTGTTGATGTTATGTAACTTTCTAAATTGATATAAAGTTATTGTTAGTTTATAACAATAAAATGATATTGGCTTGATACCTGACTTTTAGTATCTATTAATAATTTATTTATAATTTGTAATTAAATTATTTAGTAATTTAATAATAAATAATAAATGATCTTGCAGAAAAAGAACTTTTTTTCCATAACAACATTTTGTGTTGTGTCTGAACTTCCCTATCATGATCAGGCTTACTGTATAGTTTTTACAAACTAGAAAATAATCGCGCTGAACAACTTAAGATGTTCTTGACAGGGTGATTATACTAATCTGCTTCATGGAGCAATACAGTAAATCTGTTGTCTGTGGAAGAAAATATGCTAACTATGTGATGGCAGACATAAATAAAGAAGGTGATGTAATGCCAATTGGTCAATGATCTTAATAATTATTGTGTAGCCTAAGACATTCTGGACCTCAACAAAGGACAGTACAAAATTAAAATTTATAAGGAAACCAAGTGATTATCACTTTGAATATTGTTTTTTCCATTCATATCAAGTGTTCAAAGATATTTGCTCACTGAGCAATAATGGAACAATAAATCTTTGATTTGTTATCATGAAGAATGTTTTCCAATTTGCTTCTGGCAGTGCACAATAGCCCAGATTTAATAATTAGCTCTTAATTAATGCAGTTCCTAAACAGGATGAGCTATAGGTATTAGATGAGCAGGGGTCACAATTGTTGCAAGTCAAACAGCCCATTAAGCCCATGCAAACACTACTTCTGTTACTGTAATATATCTAGCTTAATGAAAATTATTCAGCCCTCACAAAGGATTAACTTCCCCAGCAAATGCCCATGTTTTACAACAAATAAACTATTTTATAAAAACAAAATAGTGTCTATCAGGCAAACTTGCAGCCAATCTTTTATAGTGTAATACAGACAGAAGAGTAAAAAGTACCTGTAATGATAAAAGCTGTGAAGAAATTTTTAAATGCACCAGAGACAAATTCCTTGTGTGTATAATCACTCTTGGCCAAACAAAGTATCAATTAAAATGCAGTTTCCTAAATTCAAGCTTAATTATCAGCCATGCAAACTATTATTTGCACTGCAGAAGGCTTCAAGATAAAGGAAATGTATTTAGGGCAAGATGTGAATAATAGTTGCAACACAAACATACATTATTGGTATTTTTCCTATCTACCAAAAGTAGCACAGGTATTTAATATGGCCAAAATAAATTGATATTTCTCATAAATCACACATACATTTGGTGTGTTATCCAACTAGATTACAAGATTCTTTTTCTGTCAAACTCAACATACTAATAATCTTAAAACAATGGCAACCATGGTGAGGACTTATGAGAAGCATCAGAAAACTGATAAACAAGTCCAGTTCCAGATCTACATGACTAAGACAAATTTCATACTAAAGGATCTGCTATTGTAGCAGTGTAAAACTTGAACACCAAGGTTGATTTCCAAGTGAACTATAACCAGTGGTATCTGCTAGGGATAAGCATAAAAAAATAAAAAAGGCAATCCGTGGAATTGAAAACCAGCACAACCCCATTGTGTATGCAACATCAGTGTACATTCAACAGGGGCACAACTTCAATCTTGACTATCATCTAGACCTTATTTCCCTGAGAATGTGCTGATTGTTAACCCTTACAGCTACAAAAATCAATGTTATTATTGCAGTGAATTGTTAATTTTAATTATCCAATTCTCTTCTGCATATTTTCCACAATTTGTTAAGAAAATATACTAAAAATAATTAACTATTTCCACAGGAAATTTTCTGTAATGCATCTATGTGCAAAAAAATAAAAATACCTAACCTTAATGCTCTTTTAGTTAATTTGTATTTTTATAAGAGCTTTAAAGGTAATCTATCGCCTGAAATATTTATGCAGTATCATCTTAAATGTTTATGTTCAACCATGCTCATTGTAGTGAAAAAAGCTGTAAAATAAAAGCTATGCATTTCATAGAAACAGTCTATTTCGTTAATATCTATTACTTCCCTTTCTTAGAGTGAAAGAAACGTAGAACACAAATAAAATGTCCAACACAGAGATAAAGTGTAGTTATTCTGAGGCATGGATAGACAAGCACAGTGTACATCTGGAATGCAGTTATACTGCATAATTGTACACCAAATGAGAATTACCTTTTAAACTTAATGTTACAAACAGATGTGGATTCTAAGCCAAGCAGCAGTCAGATAAAAATCCATGAATATCATTTTTAAAAATCCCTAGCTATCCACTATAGCAGAGTTCAATGTAGGCTCTTTAAAGTCTTCCAAAACATCAGCTATTATTAACATTTCCAGAAAACTACTAAATAGTGTTATTCTATATGTTGATCTCTGTTACAGAAGAGTGAGGTCTTGTGTTGATACAATTTCTTATTTTGTTTGTCCATGTCATGACACAATTCTGCTATTTCAACACACTTCTGTGTGCCAGTGCAGATAAGTGGCAAACACAGTTGGCTGGCAGCTGAAAAAAGAGCAAGATATCTCATCAGCAATTATTTTCAAATTAAACAGCAGTGGTCAGGTTAAGACATCCATAATTTCAGCATGAAGTTGACTTGCATGTGCAAACAGGCCCATAAGTACTTAGCATCATTTTCCCTGAAATTTGATGTTCTAATTATCTGCTTATATATTAGATGTTTCTGATAAGGCTCCTGGGGACTGTAGCTAGCAAATCTGAAAGGCACTGTTTGCCTACTACAGTATACAGAAATAAAGTAAAATGCCTTTTTATGTTTGGTTTTCTCTTAACATTATTCTTATATTTGGTAGAAGATAAAAGTAGCATATTTTTCTTTAGATGTCATGTCACCAAGACATTAGACTACTATTTCAATAAAAACACATTTTGCATGCATATTAATCTTTAGTGGATGGTCAAATTTTCACTATGATTACGAGTGCAGAAAAAGTTCAAAAAATATATTTGAAGAAAATAGTGACAAAATATTACTAAACTGTTGCCAAGAAAACAACCTAGATGGGCCAAAGTTAGTCACTGGGATTAAGTTAATTCCAGGCCTGAGATCAGGGTGTCTGGAGCCCCTATCAAGTCTTTCATGTTGGGGAGTGTTTTAGTTCAGACAGTCCTCTGATTTTTAAATGTTTGGCCATCCAGAATCTTCATGGAATTGGTGGCCTTATCAAAACTCATAGGTAGGCAGGTAGGTAGGCAGGTAGATAAGACAAATAGATTAGATAGATAAGATGGCAAGATAGACAGATAAGATAGAATCTCTCTCTACTCAATCCTGATTTTCAAAATACAGTTGAAGTAGCTCTACCATTTTGGCCAACTGGATTATTTTCCCCAAGGAACTTCATGAAAGTTGGAAGGTTTTTTTTTTTTTATGATAGGGTGATATGTTGACTATTTTGCATGCAAGTTATAAACAATAAAAAATGGTCTTCAGATAGTGCTAATTTGGCAAGAAAAGTCCTTTCTGGAGCAGCACTTATTGCAACATTTTTAAAATAAATTATTTTGGTTATCAGTACCTGAGCACCTAATCTGCAGAGATACCTATTCCTCAAACTAAAGTCACTCTTGGGTTGTAATTTGGCTAAATCATCTTCATTCTGACGTCTGATTTTTTCCCGTCTTTTTGCTCTGCAAAAACAAAGGGAATGTTATCAATAAACACATAGAAAGATGAGTGTGTTAGATCTTCAGTGAATGTTATTCTTACATCAATGTATGGATGTACTGTTAGCTAAAGGAAGGGGAGAGCAAGTCAAACATGTTAACAGACAGTAAAGTCAAATACCCTCTTGTCCAATATTTATTATTAAAGGTCAAATTGTAAGTGCAAAGTGCAAGTTTCAACATGGTCAACAACATTTAATCTCTGCGTGTAATCAAAAAAAAATCACCAGGAAACAGATATAATGCAAAATAATAATAATAATAAAAACAGCAACTTTTAGAGAAGTAGTAGCTGCCCTTTTTTAAAACTAACATGGCTTTTAATCAGTAGGATGATGTTGTTCAATGATATATATTTTTAAAAAATCATAACACTAGGATTTCATTTACATTCTTTTGATCCTGTAAGACATACAATATTACAAAGTCACGGTTTGCAATGAGAATCATTACATTTTGTAACAAACACAATCCTTTCAGAACACAAGCTGCCGTGTACCAAGACATCATTAGCTCGCAGACAAACCACCCTTATACAAAACAGAATGGTAGGTATCACTGTTCACATGCCAATTAACTTCAGTGAGCTGAAGGAGCAGACTTCACTTCAAACGGAGTAAGTCTCTTCAATGATGTGGAGTATACATATATACAAAAATTCTGCTCTGCTTGCAGTCCGGATGCCTCGATAAAGAGAGATGTTTGACACGCTGTATGTTCAGCATATGTAACTGTGTTTTCCTGAGTGAACTACTTTTGAGTGCAACTTGAGGTCTATCACCTGAACATGTATATGTACTAGAATACTCTTCAACGGGATTGTTGTTGATCAAGTGCTGCCCAGTTCTGGAAGGAATTTCCTATTCAGATTTCTTTTCTGCAAAACATATTGTAGCAAACATGTTATTGTAACTATGCGCTTATAAGTCCCTCAAAAATGCCACGGTGCAGGACTGAATATTTATGTATTAAGAACTAGCAGACAGAGAGGTTGCTCTTCTGAATAGAGGGTTCAGTTCTCAATTTTCTCCAGTCGCAACTGCTGGAAATCGGTTAACAGTTGCCTGCTACATTGAAATGGAACCACCCAAAATTATTCTACACATCTCCAAAATAAGCTTAACATGACTTTAAAGAACAACTTCGCAAACCATATATGTGATACAGTTTTGCCCATTTTTGATCAGTTTCTCATTATGGCTCTAATCCTTCCCCTTACAAAAGAAAAAGAAATAAAAAAGATGTTAAGCATTTGCTCCCCCTTGCTTTAGTTAAAGAGAAGAGGACACTTCTGAGGTAAATCCTAGTATCAATACCTTTGGGGTGATGGGTGGGTTTTACTTAAAACTGCCAGAACAACATAGTAATTTCTGCTGACTAAAATAATTCTGCGTCACATACTCTAGACTTATATGGATTTTACTATTATTATTAAGGCTGAGGTTGCCATTGGTCCCTAAAGAGTTGTCTAATGAATGCCCTTTAAGTTCCATATTCCACCTGAGTATTCCTACACTATAGGTAATCTTTTTGTAAATGGGTAAATCTTCATGACTAAGAACTCAATTTTTAAGAGGCTAAAAAGAAAAAAGAAAATGGGAAAATTGTCTTGGCTTGATCTGACATTAAGTGCTTCTAGCGGGTTTTCAAATGCAATTCCCACCTTCTTTGATGATCAGCTGTACTGAAGAATAAGATAGGGAGTTTTAATTGAAACATCTAGAGAACATCAAGTTAGGGAACTGGTTAGAAAACTGTATGTAAGCTAAAAACATTTCAATTGGGAGTCAGGTGGCATAAACAAACAAACAAACAACAAATAATTTTTGGGGAGCAAAGCAAGCAAATCCAATGCTCTCAATTCCACACAAATTCTCATGCATTCAGAAGAAAGATTAAAATGCAAAGATACAAAACTGCAGTTCTATACCTATATGTACCAGACCAGTACTTCCGTTAACCACTGAAGAAATGACTTGGAACAAGACTGAATTTCATTGTCTTGGAGTAAGCCTGAATTTTTGCTGCCTCCAAAATTTAATATATAAAAAAATGGTCTGAATTGACAGCATTTGAATTGTCAATTATATTTATAATCCTTTTTTCCTCTATTTCAGATCCTTAAACTGACTCCAGCAACAAAGGAGAACGATGTCTATTTTATATATGTATAATATTAATATATTACACAAACACACACACACTCCAGAACATAGTTCTACTATTTATTAAAAAAAATAGCTATTTCATGTTGAAATATATTTCTCTCCACTGAAATGGCTGCTATAGGGTTACACAGTACGTAGAGCCAGGACTATGAATAACCAAGTCAGATAATATGTGAAGTCTGTGTCAGGGCTCAGACAAATCCACCCCCATTCATTTCTTTGGTCTTTTACATTGCCAGTCTCTTTATAGATTTCTACCAACAATTAGAGAATAGTTTTAACCCTATTCAATCCTGTTTTCATTCATTATGATGCAGCTTAAATTATCCACTATTTTCTTCTCAAAGTATTTCCAATGAACCTCAGGTTATATCTTCAAAATCTAGGAAAGCATTCTGACTTTAGAAGGATGCACATTTGGAATGAACTTTTTATAGTGTTTAAGCACTTCACCTTTCCTACTGCTGTGTGAAAAAAGCCCAATGTTTAACTAATTAAAGAAGATTTAAAGACCAATTAATATTTAAAGAAGAAAAGATACACAATTTCCTCTAAAAGATAACAACAAACCAGTGCAATGTACTTTCCACAGGGTTGCTTCCCTCAAGTATTAAATGAAAATTGCAATTAGTACAAAACATAACTACTTTCCTCCTGGGATGCAAAAGCTACCTGTATAGGTTTTTATAAAGCCCTACTTAGAATCACTGAAATACCCTCAGGACCACCTGCTATAAATACAAATAACTATACAGCTTAATGTCTATGGAGATTCTTAGTCATACAGGTCATGGTTATCCCAAAGGTGCTTTTTCAAGGGGCAACTGGACTTTGTTTTTCCTTGAACAACTTCCTTCCATGAAGTTCCGAAGAAGTTTCTTTGATGAGAAGCAAAATGTCTTCAAGGAAAAACAAAGAAAGTCCAGCTTCCTCTTGAAAAAGCACCTTTGAGACGACTATACAACTTATGTGTCCTATCCATGTAACAATCAGGGAGAGAAAGATAGAAATTAGTATTTTTTGTGTGTTCCACCCTGTGAAACAGTGCCCCCTTCTGAAAGTTAGCTGGTGTCCTCCTTAATCACCTTCTCAAAAATAGTTCAACCTGTTCCAAAGAGTATTCAATCTACAAGGTTGCAGAGAGGATTGTCAAATTTTTTAATTATATTTTTATGGATATATGAAGACTACCAGGGAGTCTTGTTGATATTATTTATTGTGATTCCAAAGTCAAGAGTCTTCCACAAAGTCGTATAGCTAGGGATAAGCTTTTTTTACTTTTCAAAAACCGCAAAGGAGTACATTTTGAAATGTGTTTGAATATGAGTAGCTTGAGTTGGTAGTTAGGCTGTTGGTTTGAGCTCCAAGCTTAGCAATTTGGTTGCAAACTATAGATTATAATTTTGTTATATAATTTTGTTTTGTTCTATGAAAAAGTGCACCAACCACAATCCCACAGGTAGTGTCAGAGTTCCGACAAGCCCTAATCAAATCATTAACCAAATTTAAAACAAACAAACAGGCACCTGTCTACGCAGCAACAAAATTTTAACCCGTCGGCTGCCAAGAAATCAGATCACATCTCAGTAACAAGATGTAGCCACTCAAACTATCAAACAAGCCAAAACCAGACCATGACTCAAGCACCCAGATAAACAACTCTAATCCTAATCTGCATCACACAGTACTTAACTATATAGTCCAGCAACAACAACCAGCCAATTAAATAGTCCGAAATCAGATCACGACTCAGAAATATGTGAACAAACATTCAGACTAATCTGCATCTCATAAAAAGGTATTTAAAGACCTGTGTTCCAAAAGATGAGCACAACTCAAAATGCACTGACAATGTCTCCTCCAATGATGATGAAACACTTGCAACCAAATTGCCAAGCTCAGAGCTCAAACCAATTGCCAAAATACATTTTCTCGGGCTTACAAATTCATCTCACGATATAGTGAACATTTTGATCCTATTAAATCAAAATAGTACATATTTCAACTTTTGCAATCCAAGCATTTTTCTAATATCACTTATATTGTAGGACCACTACTATGTACTTACTCAGCCATGGCTAGCTTCTGCAATTTTTCTCTCCTCTTTGCAGACCAGTTAAGTTCTCCTTCTATGATAGAAAAGATATACATATAATTTAACAGGACATTATTTTTACAAATCTTTACTGTCTTTAATTCTCAAGAAACAGGTATTATAATACAAGTATATGTTGGCCAGCTTTAGTGGCATAAAAATTTAGGAAACTTTTTTATAAAACGAACAACTCCACGGTGAGGCTCATAGAATAAATTTCAGAAATTATGTTTCGACTCCAAAAGACATCACCAAATTTATGGCACTGCAGTGCATTCCACAAAGGACCACCTTTCAAAACCACTAGAAACTGCAATTGGTTCAATAACTATGATTCCTTGCTATAATGAACATATGCATTGTTCATCTTATTGCATACCCGCCACGTGTTGTAATTAAATTTTGGGATACAATTCAAAGTGTTTTAACGTATCAAGGCCCTTATGGCTTGGCCCCATACAGGATTGCCTTCTATGCTATAGTCAACACCCTCCCCTATGAATACATTATATTTATCAAAAGAAGTCAACACTCAAAGAAACTGTACTTCCTTCGGTCCAAAAGCTGATCAAACAGAAAAAACATTTGTCTATTTCCAATGCAACCTAAGTTAGTACTATTTTGAAGTTTATTAATTGGGCTCAACTGTAGTCTTTCTTTCAAGTAAACACAGCTGTATAATGACCTTTGAAGTGAAACTGATTAAACTTTTAATAAAATTAATAGAATTGCAATTTCAATATATTAGATAAAAACTGTCGTATATTATCTGTAATTTAAAAGAAAATACAGAACTATCAAGATTCAGAATCTTTACATTTTTATATTCAAACCATCAGCAAAGAATAGCTGATGTATTTTATTCTAAAAGAATGTGATATTATTTCAAGATAGAGTTACCACTTTTGCACATTGCTGATTCAAAGATGCAAGTGTCAAAACAAGAGAGCAAAATATTTACCTCTGAATAAATTCACAAAGTATAATGCGACTACAGCAATAAGGGCCACTGCAAGGCAAAAATAAGAAATTACATAAAGGAAAATAATATATCATGAAAATTAGCCTTAATATGCAAAACAAAAATAGCATATGCACAATTTTCACATGAAGAGTACCAAAGTGTAAATATTTGATGTCGCAGCTGGCTTCTACAAGGGAAAGTTTTTTTTTCCCCATATGTGAGACTGAGGCAATGTGAAACTCTGAAGATGTACTGACAATTTCCATGATGACTAACAGAGACTAGGAGTACAAAATCACATGAAAACTACATCTTTGTCAAAACAAGGACAGAGTTCTGTAACAACATTTTCTCAGAGCATTTCATTCCAGTTTATAAAATGCAATAAAGTTATTTTAAAGAAAAAAGGGAGGGGACTTCCTTTTTATTTGAACAAATGAGAAGGATGAGAAAAACATCCATTAAATCGGAATTTGTCCTGCAAGCAATTTCTAAAACTATTTCACGAACTATTGATGTTGTATAATTCCTCTATATACAGCATCAGTATATGCCTTTCACAGGGCTTTATACTTACAGCACAAACAAGAACTGAAGAAAATTTCTAGGAAGAAATATCCTCGGGAATCCAATATCACCCCAGCAGCAATGGCAATGATCGCAAGACCCAAATTCTGGATTGACTGCATGCTGGAAAACAGAAAGAACATTCCATAACCCCAATTAGTTTCCAACCAGCACAAAAAAGCAAATTTAGAAAGGTACCTCTGTTTTTTCTGTAAAATTTTTGTTGGCTAGTAAGATATAAAATATCTTACTAGCCAACAAAAATTGTATTTGTGTATTAAGATCCAATACATAATTACCACTTAAAAGGAAGGCTGAAGTAGAAAGAAATCACATCTTCACAGAAAATACAGTCTCACCTGCTGTAATGAGAATTGTCCAATCACACTTGGCCAATAAAGAATTCTATTCTATTCTATTCTATTCTATTCTATTCTATTCTATTCTATTCTATTCTATTCTATTCTATTCTATTCTATTCTATTCTATTCTATTCTATTCTAATAACCACCTTGTAGAACATAAAGAAGAGCTGCAACCAAGATAATGGTCAGATAAAAGAAATCTAAGCTTGAGGTAGAAAATATCTCAGGGAGGACCCTCCCTAGTTCTCACAAAGATAAAGGGAGGTGGGTGGACTGAAATGTGCAAGATTCGTGTTGGCCCTTCTATAGAGGTGACTGGTGAACCAAAATTATGAATTCTATTTTTATTATAAGGTTAGCGTAACAAATCTAACAAATCTGCCTGTGTTTCCGCCTCCCTCCCTTTATCTTCATGAAAATTAGGGAAGGTCCTATCTGATACATCTGTTTTCAGTTTTCTTCCAGATCCTAGAAAAAAAGCTTCAAAACTCACACATTAGTCAATTTCCTAAAGTACTAGTCCCATTTTTCAGACTCACAGGAGTGTCAACAAAAATAGGCTGTTTAATCAAAGGAAGAGACATGCTGTGTTCTTATGAGACCTAAACAATCTTCTTCTGAACATGCTGTGTTCTTATGAGACCTAAACAATCTTCTTCTGAAGCATTTTTTGAAGCTTGCATGAACACAACTTTTACAATCCCAGGCAACAATGTATTGGTAGCTGTGAAAGGTCAAGGAGGCCTTTCACAGGGGGATATGTGGGGATATATATTCAGACATCTGCCCTTGACGTCAACACTCATGTCTCTTGTCAGACATTTAATGTTGGAGAAATGAGCACCATTCTTAGCAGTCTACTGGAAAGAAAGAATGGATTTGGAGTAAGATCTGACATGTGTACACATTGGTCAGATGTGTCTGCGTACAATCCATTTATTTTTGGCCTGTTACACTTCAATCTGGTCATGTTGAGAGCAATTCACTTTCAATCAGTAATGAAACACAAAAAAAGCCAAACAGATTTTGAATCAGACCTAGAATATCTTAATCAAAGAGAATGTCCAGTACTCAGAGCTGTATCCAAGCACGGAAGCACCCTTACTTTGGAACATTTGCATAAAAAAAGGCAAACAGTTTGGTTAACCAAATAGTAATCTGCTAAGCATCTAGAATAGTCAAATACTGAGTTACTAATAAAATAGCAGGGGACTATAGAACAGTTATGATCAGTAGTTTGAAAATGATATGCAACAAGATCCAAAGATCTGTTACTTACAATCCGTAAGCAGTTCCCAGCTGGTGTTCTGGTACAACAAAAGCAACCATTGGCCATAAGGCACAGGCAAGCAAGGAATAAGCAACTCCAAGCAAACACTGTAAGGTGACAATAAAGCATTTATACAAGTCATTAAGAATGAGCTAACCAAAGTTCCTGAGGGACAAAATTGTATGGGGTTAATAAATGTCATTCTTCTATTCTATTACTAAGTTGTAAAGCTGCTTTATTCGTTTATTTTGCAGTTAACTAGCAACTACGTGCAGCTGGCGACCTAAATAATGCAACAGCCAATAGTATCTCAAATCATTAGATACATCATTATCATTAACAACTATTATCTATATTGGCAGTATCACATGTATAGGAGAACTGAAGCCCTCCAGATCTTAGGGACCAGAACTCTCATTATCACATCCTGATGATGTTGCCTAGGGTTGACAGACAGTTCAGCAACATTTGCAAGACCATGCTTTCCCAATGCTATAGAAAGCTTGGCACCTGGATTGTAAATTTTGGAGGAAGAAGTTTGGAATTTTTGAACAGTATTGTTAAACTGTGCCCTCCCAGGTTTGCTGGAAGCCTATTCATCCAGCTAGCATAGCCTTATAGCACTTAAGACTTATATACTGCTTCATAGTGCTTTACAGCCCTCTCTAAACAATTTAGAGTCATCCTACTGCCCCCCAAAATCTGGGTTCTCATTTTACCGAGATTGGAAGGATGAATGGCTGAGTCAACTTTAAAACTCCAGGCAGTGGGCCTGTAATCCTGCATTCTAACCACTGCACCACCACAGTTCTTATGTTTGGAGTCCAAAGGCATAGGGATGCATTTAAGGGCAAAGTACTGGACATATTTTGGCTTTATTTTGGAAAAATAAGCCTGAATGAAATACCTACCATTGCTATCCAAGGATTCCAGAAAGTAAAGGCCAACATAAGGTGAGAAGTTAGAGTTCCCACCACTGCACATATAACCCATGTGATGTTTCTTCCAACTTTATCTACCAGAATTCCAAAGATAGGGGACATTGGGGCTGATATAACATACACAATGCTGAAATGGAAAACAGAAGTGTCATGTCAAAGCAATGAGATCAATTTTCCCATTACAGAATAATTCTTCTTTCCTTCACCATCCTTTTTCCCACTGAGAAACCTTTGAACTATTCATGACTTGATATATTAAGATATGCAATTTACTATCAGTAAACTCACAAAACTCTAAGATTTTTAAGTCTAAAACTAATTTAGAACATACAGCACAATAATAAGGAAATTTTGCACTTCCTTTCATGATCTTATTTCAAGGATGACATTAAAGTGTCTTTGGAGGCACAAGCTTGAAGTAGACTGCTCTCAGGGAAGTAATCGTTAATGCAACAACGAAACAACTTAAAATTAATATCACTGACCTGTTAATCAAACTTGCTGCTTGAGAAGAAAATTTGAATTTCTCAATGAAGAAAACTCTGTAAAAAAATCAATGATACTTTTGTAGTTCTGTATCCGCTTAGGCTGTAATTAAACTGCATATCTAGCAACAAATTAACATTACCGTGAACTAGTGACAAATCATAAAAACATTCTTGACTTTAATAAATTATTCTGCATTGTATATAAGCATCCACTGATGTCTTCCAGAGAAAGAAGCACTATGTGTAGCATATATGACTGTTGAGTAGTGAGTGGGAACTCAGGGAATCATAGTCCCACCCTATCACTCTAGATAGAATGTATAATAAATATAAGCAACACTGTGGAAAAAGCAGTCACATTACAGATAGTCCTTGTCTAGTAAGCACAATTGGGCCTGGAAACTCAGTCGTTAAGTGAAGCAGTTCCTCAGTGAAAGGTGCTGGAATTTCAGATATGATTATAAGTCCCCTTTCTCCGGAAGGTCATAACTTAAATCAGTCATAAGTAGAGGACTACTTGAACTGCTATCCACATTAGGTAAGAGCATTATCTTTCTACATCTCTACTATCAACTGTTACATTCAATGTAAAAAGGACAAAAAGCAGGCATATCTATATAGAAAATATTTGGATAAGTAAAATCAAATCAGATCCAGGTGTTTGACTTCAATTCACATAATGTTCTAAAATCATAAGCAAAGTCATAATTTAGGTTCAAAGTCAAAAGCATTTCCTTTTTGTCTCCTACATTGTTTTGAATTTTTCTGATGTTTAATTAAAAGAAAACACATTTTAAAAAGCAAAAACCACATTTAAGTACACACACAAACATATTTAAAAGTCTAATAGAAATATAATAAAGTATAACAGCCAAATAAATCTGATTTCTTGATAATATGCACTTACTTTCCAAGTCCAATGAAAGGGAAGACAGCCACATAATAACAAACACAGATTAAAAATATGAGCCATAATGACAATGAGAAGTCTTTCACATCAGTTATTTTTATCACTTCACCTTGAGAAAAAAAAAATGCCAGTGTTAGCTATGCAAAACTGTCTAGTAAGATATGGCTTCAAATAAATGTTTTAACTCTCCATTTGTTAAACTAACAGAACTGAGTTGCACCATTAATGGTGCTAGTTTCACCATTAAGAATATGATATATCCCTTGACAGGTATGTAAAAAGTCAAATTCAAAGAATTATGAGCACACTAGATAATTATGACAGTTGCAGGATAAGAAAGATTCATGAACATATATTTCATTGGAGAAAACAGGCCACAGATTCTTCATGTTATCAGCAAAAAGCTCCACAGCAAGGGAAGAAAAATTGCTTACTTTCCCAACTAGAGTGAAGTCTGGTACTTAAACAACACTTTATGGCCAAGATGAGCAAAGTCAACCATTAGTTCAAAAACTTGACTCCTATTCTCAGTTTACGCATACTTAGAGGAGGGAGGGCAATGAAGGAGACCAACATACCAGTTTTCCCTTGTTCTTTGCAAAGAATTTTCTCTGCTCTTTTGTCCAGGTAAGCAAGAATAAAAGCACAAACTAGTGAAAAGATACATGTGGTACCACCTGCAGTTAATAGAACAGAAAGCAAACTAAGATTTATGTCATAAATGAACATAAAATTGGTTTACAATTCTACACATTATAATATAAAGTGCATAAAGTACAGTATATAGATAGTATAAAGGAATGTGGGAAGTAGAAAGTATCTACAAATAGCTTTATCAAACCAATTGCTAAAAACATTAGCATTGTGTCACCACAATATTTCAAATGAGGCATTGAAAATGAAGAACCAGGTACAAAATTGCATGGCAAATAATTTTTCACACCAGGAATCACACTTAAGTCTTAAGTGGCTTGTTGGGGGAAAGAGTACAAAAAACAATGGGGCAAAGGAAGTGGTTTGAATCAATATCAAATCAGAATGACATTGCATTTAAATTAAATGTGCAAAGCTTTTAATCTCAATTTTTTAAATAATGTTCTGCTTTTATTATATGAAGTGTTACAATATAGTGGCAATATTTATTTCATTTTATTTATTTTGTCAAGCGATTATAAGATAACAGGTATAAGTACAAACATAGTTATGAATACATGAAATGAATACATATAAGAAAAAAAGCAACAATAGGACAGGAACAGAAGGCACGTTGGTGCGCTTATGCACACCCCCTACAGACCTCTTAGGAAAGGGGTGAGGTCAATAGTAGACAGCCTAAGGTTAAAGTTTTTGTGGTTTGGGGAAGAAACCAGAGTCAGGTAGAGCAGGTAGAGCAGCGGTCTGGTGGGCCGTGATAAAATTTTGGTGGGCTGCAGAGAAATCTCACCCCCAGAGCACTCCCCCAAAGTAATTAATTAGGGTCCAGTTAATGTGAGGTAGATTGAAATTACCAAGAAAGATAAAAGCATGTGGGCATGATGTTGCCATGTTAGTAGTGAATTTAGCTTGTTTTCATGTTCAATGTCATAATCAGGCGCTCTGTAACATAATAAGAATCGAAATGTGATATTTAAGGACAGTTCACAGACGATCTCTCAGGAAGAGCAAGCTCCTGGGTAACTTGGATGTTTTTTAGGTGTAGGAACTTTTTATAGAAGATAGCAACACCACCTCCTCTACGGATTTCACAATCTGATCGGTAAATATGATCGTCTATTACTGTGGTAATGGAGTCAGGGAGAGATGCGTTGAGCCATGTTTCACAGACAAATATGATGTTGAATTTAGCCTTATTTAGTAAGAGGAGAAATTCAGGTATTTTATTTACAAGGCTTCTTGCATTGAGTAGTTTGCATTTAAGGCCAGTTGTAGTTGGAATTGAGGTAGTTAGGGGTGGGCAGGCCTAGTTTTGATGGTGGGTTGGTTATCTGGAGGGGATGTCGGAGCTAAAGTGAAGGCTTTTGAAGCCTTCAGGCAAACGCTAAGACTTCAAAATAGAAATCCCTAATTGATGAAAGTGGTATCTCCTGCAATGCATGCTGCTTGGGGAATTCTGAGAGTTGAAGTCTATACACCTTTAAAAACAGCCAAGGTTAAGAAATAGTGCAATCTGATAAAATACAAGCTTGATAAAACTGAAAATTGATAGTTTAACAACAGATTTTTAATTCCTGAAATAAAAAATAATTATTTTTCTAAACGATAAAAATATTTACTAACCTATCAAGAGTGCTATGCCCAGAGTTGTGTGGCCTGTAGAACTAAACAGATCTTGAACTTTCCAGTACACCCATCCCATCATATTCATATTCACAGTGCTCCCCTATGAAGAGATAATAATTAAGCTATATTGATTTATTTTCCTTCACTGTATCAAAAAGCAGCAAGCCCACAATTTGTAAATAGCCTTTAATTTGAATCTTCTATATAGTAATCAGAAAGGTTTCTGTATCTTTTTTTCCTTCCAATCAACAGGTAATGTTCTATATTCTACGTTTTTCACTTTAAGCTCTACAAAGCACATATCTAATTATGCCCCACACTTATTCCAGTAACTTAAGGCTGTGTACATATTTTTTTTTTTTACAATAACATTGTGGAATAATTTGGGCTGAAAAAGTATAGCTGGTCAATATTATCAAAGCTATGAATAGACTTGAACCTGGCACTCCATTACTAGTCCAACATTTTAACTATCGTTCTAGTTCTGGTTCCCATCTTTATTCATTATTCTCTTATCTAAATTCCAAATGTACTGTAGCTGTCTTAGTACAGTGTGTACTGCACACATTTTTAGGGAATCTTTGAAAAAACACTTATTAGAACATAGTCCTCAAGTGGAACAGGTACAATTACACCCATTTTGATCAGATGCTTGGAATACTCAGCCATAATATATATTCCGCTAGGCCATCAACATGTAACCTGCTCCCCCTCCCACAGTAATTTGGATTATCACCCATAAATCTCAGTCACCATCAGCTATCTCCGCTAGCAATCAGGGCACAATGCACCACTGTTTATGTTCTTCGTATACAATTTGGAATTACTTTAAGTGCACACAATGATTGTACACACATACCTGGTATAAAAAAATCGTTGCAAAAACCAGACTCTAACTTTTCAGTTACCATTTGATGTCTCCAAATGTCAGCACATTCCCTCCATGTAAGGGCAATGGGGACTTTACGTCAAATGAATGTTGGAAGTGTAAAAATTAAAGGAGGGACTTTTTATTATCTAAGGTGGACATGTGATAAAGCAAAAAAAAATAGACTATGATTCATATTTTAATACAAAAATGAAAGGACACTTTGATTTCTAACATGGATGAATGGTTGCAGAAAGTGATGGAATTGGCTGAAATGGCAAAATTGACTACTTTGATTAAAGAAAAGAATATGTACTTTTGTTTCCACATGGAGACCGCTTCTGAACTTTGTGCTTGAAGTAGAAAAGAATGAAACTTTGATTTTGGTCTTTTCCTGTTAGACTGATAGATCTTTATAGAAATGGCTTGTTCATATTATTATGAAAAAACAAAAAGCTGTGATTTGATGTTAATGCCTTATTTTACTGCAATAGATAGAGTCGGAAGTCTATGTTTCTTTTTCTTTTTTTTCTTATCTTCCTCACTTCTCTTCCCCCTCTTCCTTCCCACCGTTTTCTATTTACTTTTGTAGTTTGTATCTTTTTATCTTATAACCCAATAAAAAACAGATGTAAGGGGAAAGGAGAAAAGATGACAGTGCAAAATCAGTTTTACTGCTGATCCTCAGCTTAACTGATTTCATTTAGAAGTCTTAATGAAACAATATTCTCAACTAATCAAATGCCTTTTTAAAAACGCCTGAATTATTACTTGATAGATTCATCTCATATACAGACATGGAAACAATTATATTAAATAATAATTTAATGTAGCAATTAAAAAATTAAAAACAAAACTGGGTGTTTAGACTTACAATTCTAGCCATGCTGAGTTGCAGTCCAAAAACAAGATTTAATTCTTTTCCTTTAAACCAACTTACAGCATAGGTATTCTGTGCCACTGCTAAGGACTCACCACCAATCCTAAATGAAAGACATTCATGAGTATGAATAGTTGAAGCTACACGCATGAAGAAACCCACACTGTAACTATACCATTTGCAATCCATGCTGATTTGTAAAAAACTTTAAAATAAAACTGAAATAATGTAAAGCTTTTTGCAAACTATTTCTGATTTTTAAATACATAAACCTTCATTGGATTCTCTATTTTTAAATGAAATACAGCAAATATTTAGACACGATATCCAAACTTACCCAAATACAAATCTGCCAAATTCCATCAGCCAAAAAGCATTACATATTGCACCCATAGCAAAAATTACCTGTAAGAGGAAGATGAATCTCTTTTCAGTTAATTACAGAAATTATGTCACAGGCATGTATTTCAACTCTGTATTTGCATAAAACTGATTAATACGATATCACAGCTTTGGAGAAATTATGAATTTATTTTTCTGCATAAAATTGCCATGTGAATTATATTACCAGGCAGTTACACTGATATGGCGAAAGAATGAATTGTTTTGAGCAACACTAGATTGTTAACACTGGAAGGCCATGATTTACAATTGGGGTGGCATGCCTTTTTATGGTATAAGGAAAGCAAAGTACATGGGTATTTTAGGAGACATTATATTCGAGATGCTTTATTGTCAACATGGCAGAAAATAAGGAAACATTATATGAAAATACCAATCTGATTATCAACTAGAGGCATTTGCATATCCAATTGTTGTTAAAATGGAACACAGTTAGATAAAGTGAAATTTTAAATGAAAAGGGTGAACTCAAATCAGAGCAAGAATTAGATGAACAAGAGATAAATATGAATTCGTATTCATGTGCAAATAAATTCTAGATATGATAAAGACAGTAAGACAGAAGGGTTTTATAGAGAATTTACTGAATTAGATAAAATGTTAACAGGTACTGAGGAGAGGATGATTAAAAAATTATATGGTTATTTACTAGGAGTGAAATTAGAAGAATAAATTAAAGAAACAATATAGCCTGGGGGAAAATATGGATATGGGATAGATCTGGAAAAATGGCAGAAACCATCGACTAGAAACTATAAACTAACAATGTCGACAGCTTATAATTTGTATAAGATGTTTTACAGGTGGCATTTACCCCCAACAAGAATAGCAAGGATGTTCAAGGATACATCAGCAAAGTGTTGGAAATGCCATCAGACACCTGGATCATATTACCATATGTGGTGGACATGCATGGAAGCTAAAAGATACTGGATTAAAATACACACATGGCTGGAAAAAATGACGAAACAGCATATAGATCTAAAACCAAAGATATTCTTATTGGGAATTTTACCTGAAGGTTACAACAGAGAATTGACATATGTCATTATTAATGTTTTAACTGCAGCTAGAATTGTATTTGCTCAAAATTGGAAAAATTAGAAAATTCCGATAGAGGAGGGGGTGATTAAGAAAATAATGGAATGTGCAGAAATGAGTAGATTAATATTAGCAATTAGAGAACAAGAAGAAGAGTACTTTTAAGATATGGGATTTATTTTACCAATGGTTAGATAGAAAAGTACAAAAATGAAGCATAATGCAATAGCAATGATGTTATAATTGATTATTCTGGAATGAATTATAATATGAACTATAATTAGTAAGTACTAAGATTTGTTCTAAAGGAAAACGCAGAATTGAAATCAAAGTCTAATGATGATGTAATAATAATATAATATGACATGGAAAGTAATGTAATATGAATGTAAATTCAAACCTAAGAGAAAAAGACTATAGATATTGTGTACCAACTGACACACTGTATAATTGAAAGAAGACTTTATTTGTTGTTTTATGTTTGTTCGTCTGTTTGTTAAAAATAAAAATATTTTTTCAAAAAAAATTGCCATCTGTTTCACTTACTTGTCCCACACAGACGAAACAGCTGAATATTATTGTACCCCACCTGGAAAGGAGTTTGAATAATTTAAAGTCAGCATTGTAATTGGGAACTGCCTCCATACAAAATGACACTAGAAATGAGGTAAAATTCTCCTTTAGAAGTGAATGGACTAGATTGAAGAATCTTTTCTCTCTTCTGGATGTAATTATCTGAAAACTATCATTTATTTACCTTAAAAAAGTACAATCAATAATCATAAAAATAGATCAAATGTCAAATGTATATTCCATTTTCTTCCATTCATACTAGGGGTGGGATTCTACCAGTTCGCAACCTATTCACTAGAACTGGTTGTTAACATTCTAAACAGTTCGGAGAACCGGTTGTTAGAAGAAATTACTGGCCTAATCCTGTAAGGAAGGCAGGAAGGAAACATTCTGGTGTTGCTTACAGAAACTGCCTCTCCATTAACTCTTATTACATTCTTGGCAGGACTAGACTTCCTGTCTCAGGAACTTCTCTGGAGTTTTTTTCTCTCCTTTGCTCCACCCAGTCACATGACCACCAAGCCACACCCACTGAACCAGTGGTTAAAAATTTGAATCCCACCATATTCATACACATTAATTTTTTTGGGGGGGTGGGGAACCCGCCCGGGAAGGAGAGCCACATGAAAATCCAAAAAGGGCAATAGAAGATTTGACTGTTAAGGAGAAAAAAATAGAAAATTAGGCCAGCTGGGAATTAAGTAAGGAAAAAAAAAGATACAAAAACCCATTTAATTGACTAGATAAGCCCTCTCTTGGTTTATGTTGAGGATAATTGTAGGATCTAACTGAAATAAGCAACACAGTAAGCTATTTCTTGATATCCTCAAAGAAAAATGTTAATTTAAATTGATAGAATTCAAACAAGAAAACCAAGATTCTGCTGTAACATGAATGTATGTATTTGGATATAATCTTATGTTACAATTCTGAAACTTCGTGGACAACCAAATAATCGCTTACAAGATACAGGTATAATTTTGAATACATGAGATAGATACTTATAGGAAAAATAAAAAACAATAGAACAGGAACGGTAATGATTTGGAAACTTCATGGACAACCAACTAATCGGGGGTAAACAGAATGATAGAGCCTTAATAAAAATCCACTTTCAAATAGTGAACAATTCAGCTGTGAGTTCTTGCAAAATTATTAGGAAGAAGAGCTTGCACTTCCAGGCAATTGCGGAATTCAAAATGTACAAAATGCATAAATTCAAGAACAGAATCTTCCAGAAATGCCTGGAAGATTCAAAGTTCCCTTTGCAGTAAGCAGTTCTGATTTTCTAAGTCTCTGGAAGTAACCATCCAAACCAGAAATGGGTTGAGAGCTTCTGGATATGGTGTTTTCAACAAGGCAAGCCACTTTCAGACTTTTCCTAACATGCCCCAATCCATTTACAGTTTGGATTATATATCCCAGATCAGATCACCCGGACCTGAAAAGTTTTGGCATGGTCTGGAGGGAAAAAGAAAGATCCAACATTTCTCAACTGCTTCCTTTTTAAAACCACGAGTTTTGCAGATAGAGTACTCCACTTTAAGCATCATATTAATTTTAATGAATGGATTTTTTGAACTCTAGCAGATAAGGCAACTAAGGAAATGCTAACATTTGTCAACTAACCATACGGAAAAGAAACATGAACTACAGCTCATATTCGTGCCGCCATTTAAAAAAAACATATAAAATGGATCTAGCAGTTATCTTCAAGAAAAAATGGTCATAATTACCTTATTCCAAAGATTCTGTCTATCAAAAAGCCTCCAAAAAAACATAGAAACACATTAGGCCAGGAATACCAGGCATACAATGCCATGAATTCAGCTGTGTTTATTTTCATATCCTAAATAGAAGAGAACACAATATTTAAGCACTGCTTTAATTTTAAAACTTTCTTACAGAATAATCCATCCAACACAATATGGCATTGCAATATCAGGTCATTCCTCTAAAAATTTCTATCTTGCTGCAGGGAAAGATTAACACTGGTATCAGAAATAAAATACGCAAATATTGTTGCATAAATAAAAAATATATAGCTTAAAAAAGATAGTAATCAGGTAGGAACTAAGGTGTTCTATACATGGATTCTTCAGGCTCTGCAAAGAAATGATAATTCTATTCCAGGTCCTTGTACAAAACAATCCATATTTTTTGTCAACCTTGCATACTTTGGCTTTGTATTATCTCCCTGCTTCAGAGGATGATGCATTTATCATCAAAACAACTACAATAAATAGCCTTGCAGCTGACTTTTAATTTCCTCATTTCTTTTCTTCACATTAAAGATGCTAATGGCTAGTAATCCGGGTCATTTATGGCAGGGGTCGCCAATCTTTCAGACCTCAGTGATCACCAAACTCATAATTTTAAATACTGAGGACCAGAGGCCCTGGGAAAATCCCCCCCAAAAAGGTCTGTAGGAAAATTCCCCACCCCCTTTTCCCACCGATTGATCATTCTTTATTTGGGATCACAGGATACCAGCTCCAGCTCCGTTCTCAGGGTGAGAGAGAGAGAGAGACTCTTGGCTTCATGCAAAGAAAGCAGCAGTCTTTCTTTCTCTCCCCCAAACTCCGCCAGAAATGAGTCTTTGTGAGACTTGTCGCACCAGCGCAGCCTCTTGAAGCAGGATGACTTGCAGGGTCCCAAAGACTCATTTCTGGCAGAGTTTGGAGGAGAGAAAGAAAGACTTTTGCTGCTTTCCTTGTGTGCCCGCCAAAAGCAGAAGAAAGAAGCGGAAAGCAGTCCAGTGTCCAGACAACGTGCATAGAACAAATGGGGCAAGTTCCCCCCTCCACCCTTTCCCCCTCCCCTCACTAAGTGTTGTTCGCAATACAAGCGACACAAGCCTTGTGAGATTTCCACGCAGCTTGGATTAGTTAGTTAGTTTACTTTATTGTCATTGAACCTCATACAACGAAATCAAACACCATCTTCAGTGCACATCATGACCATGAAAATAAACACACACATCCTTCACATTCCACATTAATTGCTTGGGGGGTGCTTTGGGGTGACATTCCTCTGCAGAGCACCAAAATTTTCTCATGGACCACCAGTGGTCCCCGGCCCACTGGTTGGCAACCACTGCTTTATGGCATACGCTATAATTAATTTTGAACAGACAAGGTACTCCTCTTATGCTTTAAGATGAAATAAATAGAAAATGCCTGCATTTTTGGTTTTTTTTCTCCTGAAGGAAAGGTATGTATTCTTAGACCATTGTGATTACTGATAATTGATGCTTAACTGCTTTCAGCAACAATCTCTAGTATAATCTATCTGTCATTTAGGGACAATTAATATCCTGATTCTTCAGAAGAACAATTATATTTCATTATATTTTAAATAAGTTTTCATTATCTGGTGCTTATTTGAAATCATTTCTGGTTGTTAAAACATAAACAAGTTATGAAAATTCCTTGCTATAATGGAAAAAAACAACGCATCCCAAGATTTAAGCAGAAAAAGTAGTGAAATTCAACATATTTTGCTCTTCACTCACCCTCTGAACTTGAGCCTGCAGAGCTGCTGGGTTGTCATAGCAAAAATAGCTGCCTACGGAAGAAAAGAGCAGACAACTTGTGTAAAAAAAACATTCTGAAAATGCTTGTGTCAACAACCTATGCGGGTTATTTGGAATCCACAAAAAAAATTAAAATATCCCCTACTAAATGAGAAAATTCATTTATTTATTAAATGTATATCACTCCACCCTCTTCATTTGTCCAGGATGAAAAAAAAGAGAATCAAAGCTAAAGGAGACCTGGTTAATTTCCAAGTGATGCCAATACCTCCAAACCCAGCATCAACAGCAAATAGCAACTTTCCAATCATGGCAATTGATAAAAAATAACCATGAATGCCCTCTCCTCCTAGCCAAAACTCATCAATGACTAAAGTTTGCTTTCTCCCATTATGCTCCTTTCGTTTTCTGTCTTCATTGATCCCTTCCAGGAAGAAGGAAAACAGCCACGCAGGCAAAGCACAGCTCAGCCCATTTGAGTCGCCCCACGTCTAGCGCTGCCCTGAAATAATTTAAGAGCAAAAAGGGAGCGGCAAAATCAATACTGTCTGGCGTGCATCCGTGACACACTTTCTTTACACCCTCGCACAAGGACTTAAGGAGAAACTTTATTCCGCACAGCCCCTATTCAACCAGGAAGACAAGGATCACCGACCGAAGCCCAGGAAGCACATGAGCGCCAGCACCAACAGCCGGTGGGCCAGCCGCTGCGGGTCGCACAACGCCGGCAAGGGCTTGCGCGCAGGGTCACCATGGTCTTTGGGCAGCGATTCCTCATCCAGCAACGCCCGTTCCTCTTCCTCCATCGCCGCCATCTTAGACAACCCCCACCCCCGCCGCCGCCGCCAACAAAACACTAGGGATCACGTGATCCCCCTTCACATGACGTGACCACGCCTCACGTGAGTCTCGGCACGGTAAGCAGAAAGGGAAGGCCCGGCGATGGGCGTGGCTTAAAATTTCAAGCGATGTGGCCCGAGGCTATGATCGCAAAGGCGGAGGAGGGGGGATTTCTTGTAGATCAGGGACCTCCGAACTTGACTTCTGTAAGACTTGTGGACTTCAACGCCCAGAATGCCTCAGCCACCATGAATTCTGGGAGTTGAAGTCCGCAAATCTTATACAGGTGCCAAGTTTGGAGACCTTTGTTGTACTTCTAATCTGTATCTAAAATTCCTGTTTGGACGGTCAACATTGGGCTCCCTCGACTTGTGATGCGTTGCTTATTTAAAATGCAAGAGCAAAATTAAATTTTTTTACAGAAAAATGGGGAAAAAATGCTGTCTTTGCAAATATTTATGGTTTTTACTTATTGGTGGAAGTTCCTATCTGCCTCCTGTTTTAATGTCTTTCCTAAGTCAAGGGTATTCTATAAACTTTTATTATAGTTAGGCAAATTTGTTTGTTTATTTATTCATTCATTTGTTTATCTATCTATCTATCTATCTATCTATCTATCTATCTATCTATCTATCTATCATACATATTTTCATAACATTTTTCCTGAAAGTCCTGGGTTGCCTTTTTTTCTGGATTAACCAAAAGTTGGTCCATTGCTTGCAGCCGAAATTGACCAACCGGATCGTTTGCTTGAGCCTGATGTGGACTGAGAGAGTGAGGGGCCCAAAGTTATCAGGTGGCTTCCATGCCTAAAACAGTCTTCTAGTTTCTTCTAGTTTCTTGCCTGGTGCCTTAACTACTAGACCAGGAAGCTCCAAACTTGGCAACTTTAAGACTTAGGGATTTCAGGTACAAGTTTTCAAGTTGCCAAGTTTGGAGGCCCCTGTACTAAACCAAACTGATTCTTATTTGGATTAGGGTGGGTGTCAAGCTCTGTGGTTGCTGTTTTTCTGGTGTGTTAGTTTTATTTTGCCCAAATTAACCTTATTTATTTATTTATTATTAATTATTAATTAACCAAATTAACCTTAGACTGTCTACTATTGACCTCACCCCCTTCCTAAGAGGCATGTAGGGCGCATGCATAAGTGCACCAACGTGCCTACCGTCCCTGTCCTATTGTTTTTTATTTTTCCTATAAGCAGCTATCTCATGTATTCAAAATTATACCTGTATCTTGTAAGCAACTGACAAATCAAATAAATACTATATACAAATGTACATGTTTCCTTTCTTCATGTTATTGTCTCATAATACTAGCTCTGTATCCGTGCTTCACTATGAAACTATGTGATCAGGCTTAGTTTTGGGGGAGGAAAATAAGGGGAAAAAATTGTGCCTCTGCTTACAAGCATCCATCAGTAATCATCTGGATAGCGTCCTGTCAGTGTGTGAAAGAGTTGAGGGCTGTTTGGAAACTGAAGCAGTATTTGCTCTGTGAGCAAGTAGGAGATAGCAAGGAGCCTGGACATGGCTTAGCTCAATTGTTGTGTACTAAAGCTGCTTGGTGCTCTGAAACTGAAACTGAAACTCCTCTGCTTGTGTTTTGCAAGTGGGGAGGGGGAGTAGAACTCCTTAGCATCAGAGCATGTTAATAATATACTAAATACTAATGTTCTGATGGTCATTTTGAAAAATCCTTTCTTAATGAGCACCTAGAAGCCAAGAGAAATATATGTGCGAAATTTCAAGTTTGTAGGCTTTACAGTTCTGGAGATTTTGTGATGATGCATGAGTGGTATTTCACTTTTATATGAAATAGATAAGCCACACAGAGCCCTGATGGCGCAGGGGTTAGAATGCAGGATTGCAGGCTAATTCAACTCACTGCCAAGATTTCGATCCTCACCTGTTCAAGGTTGACCCAGCCTTCCACCCTTCCGAGGTTGGTAAAATGAGGACCCAGATATGCTGACTCTGTAAACCACTTAGAGAAGGCTGTAAAGGACTGTGAAGCAGTATATAAGTCCAGTGCTATTGCTATGGCTATCTAGGAATCAGAAAATAATATTAATTAAAAGGCATTTGTTCAACATGCATATTAGAAAAGGTTAGAGAAACAACAGATTGGCTAACAAAAATTTCAGTGCAACCTTTATATAGGCATGAAAGATCATAAATAATCTGCCATTTTTAATGGGAAGAATGTTTTTTGTTGTTTTGCTTTTGCTTTTTTTGGTTGGGGATTTTCAGACTTTGTCTTAGTAGATTATGCTTTGTATCATCTATTTGTGAGAAATGATAACTAATGTTTTAGTAGATGGAGGTTAAAAAAAAAACAGGAAATCTGGTACCATCTTTTCCAATTAACATATTTTCTCCCAAGATGTATGTAACACGGTTTTGTTAGCTGCAGCTCATTTGATTAGAGGATTTTAGCACATGGTGGCACTCTAGAGCTATCCACTAGTGAACTGGTTAAAAGAAACCTGAAAGATCTGCTGCACGTTTATGCGTAAATGAAATATTATAATATTAAAAATATTAAATCTCCTCTGGATAATCCAATCTAGTCACCTGAATTTAAAATACTCAACTAGCAACCTCTTGCTGGATAAATAGTCTTTCCTGTCTATTTGTTCGGGAATTATAGCTATAGTTAATGCACTGTTGGCATTATTAATTGATTTGTATATTATATTCCATTCTGTGGATGGCTTGAGTGCAATTGGTTATGGCATGTAAGGGTGCCAGTATACCCATTAGATTCTATTTTGGTGCTTGCCAGGATCCCTACTCAAACTGATTTTTAGAAATCTTTAAATAAAAATTAGGGGTGGTGGAAGAAATGCTGTAAAGTACCAGCATCAAGCATACATTATTTTTATAAGAAAGCTGCAGGACCCCATAAAAATTCTAAAGCTATTCTTATCTACTGTAATTGTGGGCAGCTGCATCCGAATACATGGATTTTAGGAAAGGAAGCAAGAGAGAGGATTTGCATCACAACATTGCTGCAATGCACTTGGTCCCTTGCAAGTATGAAAGGGCAGACTTTGTATCCTGACAATGCAATTCATTGTCATTATCCATTCCATCCTTGTGGCTAGCTGAGGTCACCTCATTTGCCCAGGTGCCCAGAAAAGCAAGACAGAGCAGTAGATACCTTTCAAGGAAACTAGCATTGGCCAATAACTTCACCAAATAGCCTTCATAATTGACGGTGGCCCCTAATTTTTTTAAGTGCTGATAATATATCCTCAAGGGTTCAGAAGGTTCTCATACTGTCATCCTTTTTCAAGAATCTATTATACAAGAAGCATAAGTTGCTTTTATGATACAGCAGAATGCAGTAGAGAAAACAGGGAGAGAATGGATCCCCCACCCCCCCACCCCCGTTATTTTAGCTCTGCTCTGGGCCAATGTAACTGAGAGTGGGGTTTAGAACATGCGTGTCAAACTCGTGGCATCACGTGACATTCTGGAATGTTTTTCCCATTCGCAGAGCTGGGGTGAGTGTGGCCTATGCATGACGCATCCCACCCGCAGGCTACCAGTTTGACACCCGTGGTTTAGAATGAAGGAATAATTAATCATCTGAGCCTCTGTCCTGCTACTTTTATTATAAGGATGCATTGGGGATTTTTATTATTAAATATTTTCTCTGCAACCCCTTGGCCTGATCTGATCTGTTCAAACTAAATCTTTATTTTGCTGATTTCCCTCCCGCACCAGATTGGGTCCTTTTCTGTTCCATCTCTAGAGAGTTGTTGTGCTGACAGATTCTCTGATGCTTTTCACATAATTTCCCCCCCCATATTCCATTGAGTTGGAAAGAATAAAAGAAAAGTATATCACATCAGTTTCAAATATAAAGATTTTTGCACTAGTTCACACAATGGTTGTGAAGTTGTATAAATATGCCCATTGGTTTTTTAATATAATATTTGGTTTATTCAAAGAAAGTTAAAATACAAAACATCAAAATATTTTTAAAAAGAAGAAAAAACACAACAAACAAGACATTCAAAAGGAAACATGTTTTAGGGGAAAAAAGACTAACACATATACACATAGTATCCTCCCTAGTTGAGTGCTGATAATAGGGCAATGTTCGTTTCCCACCCTTTGCAAAACAGGCCAAAAGAATCTTAAATTACTAAACACTAAATCTGTTTACAAATCATTAACCTGTTAGGTATACTACATTAATAACAAGATAGTTAACAAATGTTTTATTACTTTAACCAATTAACAAATATTATTTTTCCATATATGGCCATTGTTGATCTATAAGCAATGTTCTCTATAGCTTAACATGTTGCACGATTCCAGATAATTCTGGCTTATCATGATTTACCAAATTGTAGCTTAGCAAGGAAAATTTGCAAATAAAGTCCTTGCAATTCTTTGCTGACTGTATACATATTCCTAAGGCAGCCTGCTGTAATGTTGTATATCTCTGGTATGTTGGCTTACAATTTATGAAATCCCCAATAATCTTTCCATGTTGAAATTAATGGTAGAATTATAATCCATCAGTTCTAATTTCAAACCTGTGAAATGGTGTAATCATCTTAGTTTTCCCAGCGTACTATAAATAAGAAAGAAGACCAAGTATTCTCTGAGCTTGCTTGTTTGCTTGCAGATATTCATTACCAGCAGGGGTGGGATTCAAATTTTTTAATAACCGGTTCTGTGGGCATGGCTTAATTGGTAAGCGTTGCTTGGTGGGCATGTGACTGGGTGGACGTGGCTTGGTGGTCATGTTATTGGCTGGGTGTGGCCAACTCAATATCACTCACATCGAGGCATGCATCTCCTCGCCTGGCCTCTCATGACTGTGGGGATGCTGCAACAGTGTGCAAGTGTGAAAAATGGTCATAAGTCACTTTTTTCAGTGCCATTGTAACTTTGAATGGTCACTCCACACAAGCAAAGTACCAGCAAAGAAGGGGAAAAAAACTCCAGAGAAGTTTCTGAGACAGGAAATCTAGTCCAGCCAAGAATGTAATAAGGGTTAATGGAAAGGCAGTTTCTGTAAGCAACACCAGAATATTTCCTTCCTGCCTCCCTTTACAGGATTAGGCCAGTAATTTCTTCTAACAACCAGTTCTCTGAACTGCTTAGAATGTTAACAACCGGTTCTAGCGAATAGGTGCAAACTGGTAGAATCCCACTCCTGGTTACCAGGCTTGGTAACATCTTTGGTGCAAACAAAACAAGTGGGTTTTTTTGTTAGTTTGTCTTAATTCTATCTCACCTTCTGGGGAGGAATTATGATAACGTGAATATAGCAGTTTATATAGAGATAATGTTGCAATAGCTCACTGATAGCTAACCTTTTCGTCCTTAGGTGGTGAAAGTGCATGTGCATACATGCGCATGTGTGCCTGCACCCATCATGCACTCTGTGTGACCCCCCCGCCCCCTGCGCATGTGTGCATGATCTCCACATGCAACACGCAAACCCCTGCACCACGTGCGCCTCTGTGTATGCATGTACATCACGCCCGTGCCCCCCACCTCAGCATATACACAGCAGATACCGGACAATCAGCTGGCTGGCGGGAGGCATGTACACATGCCCAGTACACCTGATCTAGGGTGACAGCTCACGTGCCGGCAGAAATGACTCTGCATGCCATTTCTGGCACACGTGCCATAGGTTCACTATCACGGCAATAGTTTCTCCTAAAGAATCCTGGGTAGAATGAGTTTGTAAGGATATGTTCTCCCTATCTACAAGAAAAGGGAAATTACCACTAATTATTGTTTGTATCTATCCATTGTATAGATGCACTTTTAAAATTGAAATGTTGCAGAATATTGAAATAAAATACATTGTTGCCATTTATGACCAATTTGAAAGCATGCATTCTTGGTTCATATAAGTGCAAATACACATTCTCTTTATATTAAAATCTTAGTATCACTTTTCAATTCAATGCAATAGTAATTTAAGAAAAAGCCCAGAAAAGCTAAAATATTTTTGCTGTTATCAATTGACTTCAACATAGTTACCCCTCCACCTTTGCCATAGTTTCCATCACAGCTGCCTTTACCTTGGAGATGACCTTGTTCTGTCTGAAGCTAATGCCTTTAATGTATTATATGAGTTAAATCTAAGATGATTCTTAAATGCTTTACCAATAAGTGTTTATAACACAAATAAATACAGTAGACTAGAGCTAGGGCCAGACTTTAGAATGTTTATTACTAGAGCAATTCCTGTCTTCACATAAATCAAAGCACTCAAAGTGCCATATGATACCAAATGTTCAGTTTAACAGCATAAAATTGAGCAAAAATTGTGCACAGTACTTTATAGGGGCTATAAAATCTGCAGGCTTGTAATCACCCTGATCTATCAAAGATCACTCGGCATTCCAGATAATAAATATTCAAGTGAAACAACTCTTGGAGTTGTTTTTTTTTTTTAATATTATGATTTCCAGCAAAGGTGTTGCAAAATATAACAAGCTAGGAATGTAGCAGCAGTAGCATTTTCAAAATATTTGAATACCGCTTTCTGTGGGTTTATTCAACTTCAGTGGACCTTCCCCTGACAGAATGGTAACTATTAGACCAGGGGTCTTCAAACTTGACAGCTTTAAGACTTGTGAATTTCAATTCCCAGAATTCCTCTTCCAGTCATGTTAACTCAGGAATTCTGGGAGTTGAAGTCCACAAGTCTTAAACTTGCTAAGTTTGAAGAGCCTTGTATTAATTAGACTGTGCTTAAACAGCTGTATTTCTTTGCATTAGCAATTAAGTTCTATTGTCTTGTTTTGCTTTTGAGTAAACTTGTACAATTGTTTACTTGTTTTTTAATTGGATTTATACATTGCCCCAATCTGTTATGTTTCTGGGTAGCTTACAAAATCAAAATAGTAGTAAAAACAAAGAATTACACCATCCAAATGTGAAAGTCGGGAAAAAAGGCCATTCACAAAAACCTAAAACATCACTAAAGGATTTTATTTGATCTAGGTTCTAAGGTCAAAAAGATCTAAGGTAAAGAGCCAGGTTTTAAAGGTTCATTTAAATAGTGCCAGGATGGAAGCCACACAACTGTTGTGCTGTGTGAGCCATTTTCTTGAAGGGCAAGCTAAGGTGACACTTGGTTGATGCCTGATGAACTACAAGTATTATTTGGGAGGAAGCAACTAGCATAGAAAGAAAAACAGAAACAAAAATTGCCTAATTATATTGCACAAATCTCCCTCTTTCTCATTTCCCCATTAAGCAGTAAAATTGCCTCCCTCTCTCCTCATGCTTTATTTCCAGACTGTTTGGAACTCACAAAGGCAAAATTATCTGCCTTACATGTCTCTGCCAAATCTGAATAGTGGATAAAGGGTAAAACATCCCTTTCATCTCAAGTCTTTCTTATCTCTCCAGACTTCATTTGCAAGTGTTGTAGTTGTGTGTTGTACATTTCAACTTCAAGCAGTTGGGTGTTCTCCTGATGTGAATACTTCAATTCCAGGAACTCCCAGCTAGTAGTCACCCAACTGGATAAGACTGATGTAAAATGTTTGGGATCAGAATCTTTTGGGATCAGAATTCTAATTGACAGAACATTATATTGAGTTTTCCAGCTTCACTATAAGTACATGAGGTTTTCTATTACATTTTCTATTTAACAACTGTAATAACAGACATGTCTGCAAGTGGACATTTTATGTATCTCTGAAGGGTTTTTCTTTAGCTGGTGACTAGGTGACTCAAACAAGTAGTCTTATTCAAATTACAGTGTTCTTGCTTTACTCAGACTTGAGTGAAAACATATAACATTTATTGATTAAATATAAATATTTAACCATTGCACTGTGGTGGCACAGTAGTTAGAATGCAGTACTGCAGGCTACTTCTGCTGGCTGCTGACTGCCAGCAATTTGTCAGTTCGAATCTCACCAAATTCAAGGTTGACTAAGCCTACCATCCTTCTGAGGTTGGTAAAATGAGGACCCAAATTGTTGGGGGAAATTCGCTGACTCTGTAAACAGCTTAGAGAGGACTTTAAAGTTTTGTGAAGTCTAAGTGTTATTGCTAACTTTGTAACTTTGAAAGGTCATTAAATGAACTGTTGTAAATTGAGGACTACTTATATTAACCCTCTGGTAATGCTTAGAGAGGGCTGTAAAAGCACTGTGAAGCGGTATATAAGTATAAGTGCTATTGCTATTTACATTGAAAATAAAATAAATTACTCCTTCATTAAAACAATATCAAGGTAGAGAGGTTAGATTTGAAAGCTGGTGTCAAACTGGCGGCCCACGGGCTGGATGCGTCACACACACACAGGCCATGCCCACCCCAGCTCCGTGAAGGGGGAGAATGTTGCAAAACATCACATGACGTCTCCAATCTCTGAGCTTTGCAGGTGGTCCAGCAAGATATCATGGTTGATGATATTGAAAGCTGCCCAGGAGTCTACATGGTCTAGGACAGCTGAACTACCACGATCATGGTCCTGACATCGGTCATCTAAGGAAGCAACCAATACAGTCTCAGTCCCATATCTGTGTCTAAAAGCTGTCTGTATGGAGAACTACAGCTGACTGTCTTCAGTACTCTGATGACAACTTATGCTGAAATTCTGATGAATATTCCCAGCAGCTTTCTCGAGGCATTAAACAGTGATGAGGGACAAAATAATTTACAGCATAGCTGCCAGAGAGCATGAAAGCAGTCACCCGGTACTATTCTCTGAAACTGCTCCTCCAGGTGAAGTGGAACCATTCCAATACAGTGACTCTCACTTGGTCAGGCGCAGGAAACCAAGAGACAAAATAGAGTTCAAAGCACAGTGTGTTTATTCCATGGAACTTGTCCACAAGAATCTGATCTATTAATGGGTCAAGACAAATTGGTGACAACTAAGAACAAGAGACTTCAAGGGGGTTGGACTGGGGTCTCTTCCAAGGCAGTAGGGACTCTAGGCCTGGGGTGTCAAACTCAATTTAATTGAGGGCCACATCGGGGTTGTGTTTGACCTAGGGGAGCTGGGTGGATGTGGTCAGGGAAGGCATGGCCAGCTCAACATCACTCACGGGGGCATCTGTAGTGGCTGGGGTGGGGCTGCGGGGAATCCTCTTGCAGCCCTTTGCCAGCAAAAACAGAGAGCCATGTGCTGACCTCTTGAGCTCAATTTTCACTGGCAGAGGGCTGCAGGAGGCTGTTCCGGCCAAAAATTGAGCCCAGAGGAGCCATGTGTGGCCCATTTTTGCTGGCAGAGGCACCATGGGCTGGTTCTTCACTGTTTCCAGGGCAGCCCCACAGACCGGATCTAAATACCCCATGGGCAAATCCGGCCCATGGGCCTTGATTTTGATACTCCTGCTCTAGTTGGATGATTTGACTTTTGAGCTCAGCCTGGTCATCTCCAACATACTTCTAGGGATGCTCATAGTTAAAGGTAGGGGTGGGATTCTACCAGTTCTCACCTATTCACTAGAACTGGTTGTTAACATTCTAAGCAGTTTGGAGAACCAGTTGTTAGAAGAAATTACTGGCCTAACCCTGTAAGGAAGGCAGGAAGGAAACATTTTGGTGTTGCTTACAGAAACTGCCTCTCCGTTCACCCTTATTACGTTCTTGGCAGACTTCCTCTCTCAGGAACTTCTCTAGAGTTCTTTTTCCCTCCTTTGCTGGTATTTTGCTTGTGTGGAGTGACCATTCCAAGTTACAATGGCACTTTAAAAAGTGACTTATGGCCATTTTTCACACTTACGACTGTTGCAGCATCCCCACAGTCATGAGAGGCCAGGCGAGGAGATGCGTGCCTCGATGTGAATGATATTGAGTTGGCCACGCCCAGCCAATGACATTACCACCAAGCCACACCCACCAACTAAGCCATGCCCACAGAACCAATTGTTAAATTATTTAAATCCCACCCCTGGTTAAAGGGACCAAAAAAACAGAATTATCAGAGGCACAGTCTCTGTTTTACTCCTACAAAAAGCAAAGCAACTACTTTTAACTATTTAACTTTTAACTTACTATACTTTAGGTAGTGTTATTTTTAGTTTATTGTTCCTGCTCTGAATTTCAAGCAATAAAGGGGTAAGCACCGTAAACTCAGTTCAATAAAAATATGAATTTAAGTATGTATCTCGTGTAAGTAACATTTAAAATTTCAAGAAAGATTGGGTGTCACTATTTGGGTGGGGGGGAAGGTAAGCTATAATTTTTCTTAGCTCCCTGTAAATAGAGATTTTTTAAAAAAATCTCAGGCAGTAGATATTACTTATAAAGTTAAACAACCAACGATAGTTCAACTAAGCTTTCATGAAAAGAAGGTGGGATTCATGATATGTAATTTCTAACCAATCCACAAACCAACTTAAAACCTGCAATCTCCTTTGCAGCAGAACAGATTTTCATATTTATTTTCTGCACAGGAAGAAAATGAAAAATATGCTAACAGAGCAACACAATCACAAAATATTTTATTACTCTTAAGGTATCTAGTTCAGAGACTGATTTAAAATTTCCACTTCACACAGATTATATTGCTCTACAATATTCTATCTCAGAGTTCATCACACATTCTTTAGAATCCCCCAATGACATAAATATTGTTCATGATTAGAAGGAATGCAATTCCTTATACTAGAGGACAATTAATAAAATAAATCAGACCAAATAAATTAATCAGCACACAGTGTTTCTTTTTCTACCATGGATCTTAGGTTTAATTGCATTATCTTATGGCAGGCCAATAAATATGAAACCAGAAAGCTATGTTTTTTGGGCAAGAGTCTAGAATATATTTTTCTTGATGTCCCCACATGAAAGTATTTAAAAAGGGAAGATGGTCAAATAGCCTAATAGATTTTGCTTCTTCCAGTATGTGTTTTAATTGTGCAACTACATGTCTACTTATTGCTCAAACTGAAATTTTAGGTGGCATTGTAACATCATCCTCTGGCCAAAAAGCCAGGGGTAGGATTCTACCGGTTCTGGCCCCCTCTGTAGAACTGGTTGCTCTGAAGAGCAGCAAACAGAGAGCATGCATAGAATCGGTTCTAGGTCTGCTGCTCTTTTGGCCCACCTGCCCGCCCAGGCTCTTACCTGACCTGTAATTCCCGCTTTTTCAACCACAGTTGCTTTGTGTGACACAGCTGTGGTTCAAAAAGCAGGAAAAAAGTGCCTTTTCAACCGCTACACACCCATGCGCAGTGCTGCTCAGCTGTCCAGGCAGCTAACTGACGATGATATACATGCGTGCACAGCATAAAATCACCGAATCGGTAGTTACACCGGTCAGATCCCACCCCTGCAAAAGCCTACATAAAAATAGGAACAGATATATAAAAATGGCAAGCTTGTGAATGCCAGAGACTTTCCATTTTCCACACATTTGGTGTAAATTGTTCACTAGGACAAACTTTTTTGCAGTGGGATATTTCAATTTTATGCAGCTTCGGCTCTTTTAATCAAATACTAGCGTGGATAGGATCATAGTATCTGGAGATTTTAAGAAATGAAGCTGAAATAATTAGGGGATATTAAGATGAAGGATGCACCATGGGGGCAACTGGCCAAGTACAGGTAGTCCTTGTTTAGCAATTTCAGTTGAGACCAGTAACTCAATCATTAAGTAAAGCAGTTGCTAATTGAAAGTGTGACTGTGCTTAGTTTAGTTTAGTTTAATTTACTTTATTGTCATTGCACCTTGTACAACAAAGTTAAATACCCTACACATATACACGCATGCACGCATGAACGCATGCACGCATGCACACACACATCCAGCCATGACCTTGTGATTGCAGTTTGGGTACATGGCAACCAGCTCATATTTGCAGCACCCTGTAGTTTACATGACCATGATTTTTAGGGTATATGTGTAGCCATTCAAGCTTTGAAAAAGGAATGTAAGTAGTATAGGAGAGATTGTCATAACTTCAGTGGTGACTAAGCAGCCAGTTGTTAAGCTAGGACTATTTGTAAAATCATTTATTTGTTAAGTCACAAAAATTAAAGTTTCACTAGAAGATGTTATCTTTTTTCTCCTACAAAGCAAAGTGGCAGTCATTAATGTGGGGAAGTGAATGATGATGGTGTTTGAAGTGCAAAGAGAAAATATCTGCTCTGCAAACTCCACATAGGCATCAGAAAGGGTATCCGGCTGGCACATGCTCAGCTGCACCCAGTGTCCCTGACTCCCTGACTGAATTAAGGGATTACACAGGGTTGTAAAAAGAAAAAAAATCCTTGTGCATAACTAAAGAATGGCTGATTAGAAATGTTTCTAACAAAACTGGAAGATGGAAGGCCTTATATTACTCTCAGCTGGAGCTCAATAGAAGGGCAGTTTCTCAAGTCTCTTAGAAAATATTTCTTGGTTGGACCTGCTCTAAAAAAATCTAATCAGTAGAAGGAGGGCAATGCACTAGTTGGGCAAAAGAGCATCTTTTCCAAGGCTGCCTCAGAGGTCTGGAATGTCTATCCAGGGGGAATTTTGAAAGCATATTAGTTTTTGGGAGCTGTGAAAACAGATCTATTTCATCTGCTATTGAATGTTTTGGAATGAAAAACTTGAATTCCTGTTACTGAATTGTTTTGAACTTGATTCTTTTATATTACCGTAGTTGTTGTCTTTGAAATATGGTTTGGGGTATTTCCTTGAGTCACTCTGCTAGGATCTTCTTTCTTAATCTGTTTGAAGTATGCGAAAGAACAGAATTCTGAAAGATTTAACAGCTGTTTTCTCTCATCTCTTCTTCATCAGTTAGGTATTTGAAGAGCAAGACCTCTAGCCGGGGACAAGAACTATTGCAACTAAGTCATAAAATGAAAAGCCCACACCTGAAGAGAGAGCAGGACCTCTCTATCAAAAACAAGGGAAAGATGAGTTAGAAATTCACCCGACATTGGATAGACTGCAAGGGGTTCATGTCTAAGATATTTCAATGGTGATGGTCATCTAGGAAGAAGGCCAAACTTGAAATCCCATTTTGCTTCTGTTTTGTTTTTTAAAAAGTGGTCTAATTACCAGATTAATCTCATAGCTTTTTTCAAGAAATGAATACATTAATAGATCAAGTGGATATTGTGAATATAGTGCACCTAGATTTCAGAAAGTCATTTGTTAAGGTTGATGATAATGATATTCTTGACAAAAAGGACACATGTGGGATAGATGGTCTCATTACCATGTAGATTTGCAGTTGGTAAAACCATTGGACCCAATGCATGGTTATCAATGGACCTATGTCTATATGAAGGAAGGTATGCAGTGGGATACATTAGGCTTCTATCTGAGTCTGGTGCTCCTCAACATTTTATATATGTTTTCAATGAGGGAATATAAATAATGCTCACCATATTTGCAGATAACAAAAAAGTGAGGGAATTGCTAATACCTCAGAAGACAAGTTCAAGATTCAATTTGATAGACATTAGGTATATAACATTCAACAAAATGATGTTTATTTAATTTAAAAGATTTATAGGGTTGCCCATCTTAAAATAACTCTTGACAGCTCACTACAATAAATCTATAAAAACCATTATACTGTAGTTATATTAGAGAGAGAGATGGTTAACTCAAGGTGTTAACTCACAATGGTGAACATACTTAATACTCTTGCTTCCTATTTTCCCACAACTGTGAGATGGGTTGGGCTGAGGCAGAATGACTGCCCTGAAATTATGTGTTCAAAGAGAGGCGTATTTTTAAATTTATATTCATTACTTTGCCACGTGCACCTGTGAATAAACTAATGATTAAACAAGACTTGAAACCAAGTAACTACTATAGAGACTCACCAAACATGATTTCATTCATTTTCAGGTTCTGAATGGCCCAATATTTTTTCTATAATCTCCAATTTTACTAACCTGGAGAAAATGCATGCAGCATTTCCTGCTAAATTAACACAAGTCCATTTTGACCAGTACCCTACAAGTGCAACCAGTTTGACTCCAAGGATGTATATACTGTTCTGTGCAGGACAGCATCTTTCATCTAAAACTTACCTTGCTAAGTTATATTGTGCTGCCTGCTTCTCACCCAACTAGAGTATAAATGCTACATACTGATATACAGTCAGATTAAAACAGAATCTGAAATGTGGATGAACGTCCTTTCCACAATTTCATACATTTTAGTCATTAATTAAGTTGTATAGTATGTACACTGTTAAATGTCAGGTCAATAAAAACAAATCTTGAGAGTTAAAAATGACTAAGGGAGCATTATTGCAGAGTGACTGGCCAAAACTAAGAACAAGAACTGATGACATTGGGAACTCAGTATTTTAATAACTGAATGATGTACTGTATGGATGTTCCTTATTATTTATTAAATTATTATTTCTGCTGGTCAGAACAAAAGTGTGCCTCTTGTGTAATTTTGTGTGATTTTTGTGGTGGGATGTGAACTCTAATGCAGAGCTGGAGAATACATCCAGTAGTAATCTGAGAATGAGTCAGAGGAAATTTATATAGAGATGATGAACTTTCAGATCTGCTTTTTTAGAAAGAAAGAAAGAAAAAATGTAACCTATCCTATCACAAGAAAGTCAAGGACTGAACTTCTGAAATTTACTTAAGCAAAGATTGCTATTTCAAATGGATGTGGAAGATTTTTAAAAAAGATAATATTCTTTTCTTCTGTATATTTTTTGTTTCCTCAGCTATTTTCAGTTTTGGAAGTAGTCTTCATTTTTAATCCCAGCCTTTCTGGGAATCCATAATGAGTGGTTTTTCATAGTGTCATATAGCCAAATTTAATTTGGTAGATAATGTATCACAGAACAAAACAACTATCCATGGACAAATGGTTTTATTGCTAATCAGAATAATACTTCACCCGGACCACCCTTAATTAATCATACATGCAGAAGAATTGAAGTGAATGTGGATGACTATGTCATGTTCATAAGTTAGTCATCGCCAAGTCAGGTTGAATTCCTGCTGATTACATAGATAAATTATAACCCATTTCTAGCAATGCCTTGTGGCTTTTTGATTTCTACTTTCCAACCTTTTCCAGTTCTTCTCTTTTTCTACTTTCTTCAACCATGCCAAGCAGACATTTTTTTTCCTAATCCATCATCTGTTCATATTACATTCCCCAGTATGCGAGTTTCTGTTTTATTATCATCACTCCAAGATGAATATAAACATGAATGTATTGCCTCTCTTCCTATGTTTCTATGATTTTATAATCACATTAGTAAAGGGTTTCAATATATTCTTTTTCATTTCCTTTAATTGTATTTGCCTTGTTAGATTTCTTCCATAATTATTTTTGACTATTCCTAGCTGAGCTGTACATTTCCCTTTTATTTTTCTTCTTTAAAAGAACTCTAATTTTCCTCTTCTTATTGCCCTTCCTAAATTTATTGACATTCTTGTTGTTTCTTGCTTGATACTGAAAGTTTGTATATACTATAAGGTAAAGGTTCCCCTTGCACATACGTGCTAGTCATTTCTGGCTCTAGGGGACGGTGCTCATCTCTGTTACAAAGCCGAAGAGCCAGCGCTGTCCGAAGACATCTCCATGGTCATGTGGCCAGCATGACTAAATGCCGAAGTCACACGGAACGCAGTACCTTCCCACCAAAGTGGTCCCTATTTGTCTAGTTGCATTTTTACATGCTTTCGACTTGCTAGGTTGGCAGAAGCTGGGACAAGTAACGGGAGCTCACTCTGTTACGTGCGCTAAGGATTCAAACTGCCGAACTGCCGATTGACAAGCTCCGTGTCTTAGCTACCGCTTCCCCTGTATACACTATACTTCTTTCCTATTGCCCAGGCTTTCAGTCATAGCTATCTTTACAGCTTGTTTAGAAAGCCTTTGAGATTTTTTTCTACTTTAAAATCTTAGGAATATCCTTTTTTCTGCTTTAATTTTCACAATGTTTCTTACCCTTTCTCATACCAACTCAGATTCCATTTTTTTCTGCATTAAGTTTTTTAAACCAATTCCTTACTTTGATCTTATATTTTGACTTTAGGTTTTTAAGTTTAATATTTTGATAGAAATAATTCATGGTTTATTCACAAAGCTGCATATAGAAGTGTCCTGGCTGATTAAATTATAGTACTCCCATTTTCTGTTTCCCACAGAATAAACTAATAGTTTCTGACTTCAATTCCAGTGCTGTCCATCTGCTGATGTCTAGATGCTAGATCTGTCTTTTTATTCTTCAAATAGGTTTTGGCAATCTTTCATTGCAGTTACCCAATTTAAATTTCCCTGTGGAATCTCCCTGTGATTCCAGGTTCCTTCAGGTGCCCAACCTTTGTATTCCACCAATAGAGTCCTCTTTTGATATTGCATTTAGATTTTTTTGCAATTTGGTATCAAATCTTTCGTTGTTTTCCTTCTTTGAGTCTATTGTAGATCTATACACTAATAGCTTTGATGTTTACTGGATACTCATCCATCCATACTCATATCTATTCTTATAGATATGATCTTATTGTTTATTGAATTAGAACTTAGCATGCATGCATATGTGTGTGTGTGTGTGTGTGTTTTCTTAAGTTTTCGTGGATACTTACATGTATGGCATTCAGCTTTGTTCGGATATTTTCCCACGTCATTGTAGTTGTGCTATTGTAGTTGCACTCACAGATGAACACTATACAGAAGCCTGTTGATGGTAGATGAGATTCTGCCAAAACGTTGCTATAACTTTAAAAGCACAACTACAATGATGTGGGAAAATACCTGAACAAAGCTGAATGCCACACATATTTGGCTGTGTTCTGATTGGTTGGGGGGTTGGCCGTGTTGGCCGTGTTCTGATTGGCTGGAGGTGTGTTCTGTTCAGGTGGGGGCTTGGTTGTGCTCAGGTTAGTCTTAATTGCTGGGGGATTTGAGCTGGTGAGCTGTGATCCTGCTGTTTGGCTTTGAGTTCATGGTCGCGCCGCATCTTCATGGTGGGTGTCAGTTCACTTCATGTATGGCTCGGAGGGGTTTGAAGTGGGTAGTGATGCAGCTGCAGTGAGGCTTCTGGTCTGTGGTCGTGTCTCATCTTCTGTGTGGGTGTGAGTCTGCTTTCTATGTGGAAGTGTGGTGGTGGCATCTTGTGTGGCCCTTGTGGGTGTGGGTCTGGTATCATTCTTCATGTTAGGTACTCGTCTGTTCATGAGGGCGGGTTTCCAAATGGCTGGTAGGCGGGAGGTGTCATCTCGTTTATTCATGCTGTGTGGGCGTTTTTCTATCTCTATGGCTTCTCTGATTATTCTGTTGTTGAAGTGTTCGGTTTTGGCGATAGTTCTGGTATTTTTAAAGTCAATCTCATGTCCAATCTCATGTCATGTACTTAGGAAGTACTTTTGTTGCATACCCGGATATGGTGCTGCCTGCGTTGACTTTGGCATTGGTGGGGCACTTCGTATCAGGATACCTTCCACCACCGTTGCTTTCCCTTCTCCCCATGCTGCTGCGGCATTTAGAGCAACGCCATGGCATTTGGCACAGCCATGCTCAGCCAGCCCGGAGTCCTCCCTGCACCTGGAGCCCAGCGGAGACACTCGGCTTCAGGCGCTCCTGTCACCGCCTTCCCTTTGCCTTCAAAAGCAAAGTCAATTCTTTTAAAAACGATGCCCTACTATCGGTATGACAAATCCTCCCCTGCCCGAGAGGGCAACCCAACCCCAGATGAGGAGGCAAATCTCCCAGGGCTGCAGCGCAGGATCTGCCCACCCCGGGAAAAGCACCCAGCCACCATCCCCACCTGGCACTGGGCAGAGCACGAAGAGCTTTGCCTGGGGCGCCAAGCGCAGCTGACAGGTGGGACCTCCTGCCCGGCAGCGGACCTGTCACCAAGGCAGTCAGTGCCTCCCCGCCAGGCCCTCCACTCATCCTGCCAGGGACACACCAGAGCTGTGCGGGCTGAGCAGAGCCAGGAAAGCGAGCCGTGGGAGTACACCTGCCTGCCAAGCGAAAGAGCCAGGCCGACCCAAGCTTGGCTTCCTTCCCAAGTCCCTCCAGCCCAAATCCGAAGGGGCCACTGGGAGAGGCCGCCCGAAGCAGTGATAGCATCCACCCATCTGTGGACAGAGAGTCAAGGTGACGGCCTGCACCACGTCCTCCTCTGAGCTGAGCCCCGCCAAGTCAGCGCCTCTGCCCGATGCCCGTGCCGTTGCAGTGTTTGGAGCTGCCGGCACATTTGGAGATGTCTGGGGATGGGAACGGGCTGGGTGAGAGGTGGAAAGGATGGGCGGCTTCAGGCTCTCTCCGCCGGACCCGTCGACCAGGGAAGCAGTGCTGCCGTTGCCTTGCCTCCCTGTCCACGGATGGGTGGGTGCTATCACTGCCTCGGGCAGCCTCTCCCAGTGGCCCCTTCAGGTTCGGGCTGGGAAGGAAGCCAAGCTCAGGTCGCCCCGGCTCTTTTGCTCGGCAGGCAGGTGCACACCTGTGGCCCACTTTCCCGGCTCTGCCCAGCCCACAGGGCTCTGGTGCAGCCCTGGCGGGATAAGCGGAGGGTCCGGCAGGGAGGCACTCACTGCCTTGGCGAGAGCTCTGCCGCTGGGCAGGAGGGCCTGCCTGTCAGCTTCACTGGGCACCCCAGGCGAAGCTCTTCGTGTTCTGCCCGGCACCAGGCAGGGATGGTAGCTGGGCGCTTCTCCCAGGGTGGGCCAATCCTGCACTGTGGCCCCAGGAGATTCGCCTCCCCAGGTGGGGTTGGGCTGCCCTCTAGGCCAGGGAAGGCTTTGTCATGCCGGTAGTAGGGCATCATTTTAAAAGAATTGGCTTTTCTTTCGAAGGTGAAGGGAAGGTAGTGACAGGAGCGCCTGAAGCCAAGTGTCTCCTCTGGGCTCCAGTTGCAGGGAGGAGCCCTGGCTGGCCGCACATGGCTGCGCCAAATGCCACGGTGTTGCTCTAAATGCTGCAGCAGCATGTGGAGAAGGGAAAGCAACGGTGGCGGAAGGTCTCCTGATACAAAGTGCCCTACGAACGCCAAGGTCAACATCCAAGCCATCGTTGCCTGCCCACCCGAGGATGCAAGGAGGGGGAATTAAGTCAACCCCCCCCCCCAAAAAAATAAGGCCCGGCCTTATTTTGTGAGAAACACGGTATGTATATATGTATGTATGTTATATATGTATGTGTTACATGCATAATAACACTCCATTCCTTTATATAGAGTCATGTAATGAATAATATGTCATGCATTCTCTTAAACGAAAGGGCCATCTCAGAGCACCTAGTGATAGGGGAAGCAAGGAATGGGCCAAAATGTTGAAACACCGCTGCAGTAAATTGTGATGCAAACTGATTTCCTTTTGTAGATGTGTTGCAATAGCTAGCACATACAAAAGAGATAGAGCTTATGTCTTGACAACACAATGCTTCTTTATGATTTAAATTAAAGTAGGAAGCTTCTTAAGATGCCCATGCCCTGTATTGTCTTATTCTTAAAATACCAATTTTATTCATTTATGCTTTGACTAATTCAAATTTTCCTTTATTCTGCTTTTCATATTCCATGTGGAATGTTCCATTGTGGGCATCCTTATAAATCAAAGGGCTTACTTTTCAATACTAGCACCATCACTAACCAAATAGGTCCTGTAGTTTTCACACTGCCACTTCCAAATTTATTTGTGAACATTCCATATTCTTTAAGGAGGTTGGAAGAGCCTATTATGCGTGGAAGAGATAAATTGATTAATGATATATAAAGGCATAGATCTCTGTAATGGTAGCTTAATACTCTGACAATGTCAGCAGAGGCTGACGAAAGTTTAGTAAGTATAATAAATATCATTTTAGTTCCAGAGATTGCAAGATGTCTGTTTCTTTTCTTACACATATATATGTGTGTGTGTGTGTATGTGTAAGTGATCTCCTTCTACTTTCAACCTTATTCTTACTTTGTCAACAGTCGCGTATTAACCATTAAGCAGACTAAGCACGTGCCTAGGGCACCAGGCCCAAAGGGGGCACCACAAAGTTGAGAATATGGCTTCATTTGTACAGTATGTACAAAGGAAGGGGGGGGCACCAAGATTGTCAGTGCTTAGGCCACCAGTGAGCCTTAATCCATCACTGCATGTCAATCTTGGATTTGTAGAGCTATTGTGAAGATGGTATTCTATAGGAGGGCAACTAATCAAATGGAAATGATTTGAAGAAAAACAGATACATCATTATATGAATAATGAGAATCCTTTGTTAGAAAAAGTTGGACAGTCATTTGTTGGGGGTTGTTATAGTGGTAGATTTCCTATTTCATTTAGATTGAATTACATGGTCTAAAAATCCCTCTTAGCTATATTATGCCTGCATTCACATGAATGGGTTTCATATACTTCCTTAGTAATGTATGAAGAATTGTGAAAAAAGTAGCGGGAGATGTCATAGGGAAAGATGAAATGGTCGTAAGCTGCAACCATCAATCTCCAGTTTCTTCAATACTAGCAGCTTTATTGTCTGAAGAGCTGTTCGCCTCAATCTAACGAGCTTGGTAATAAATTGAACACTTTGTTATATGATTATTATTTATGAAATTTAAACTTGAAGTCCTTTAGATGACAGAATAAAACTATTTGTGTTTTTGAACAACTTCATAAATTACAGTAAACACCTTTTCAGATTCAGCATTTATCATAGCTCTGAAAAATCTGTCTTACAATATATACTTCACTGGATGGACAAAGTACAAGTATGCTTTTATCATATAAAATAATATTTCAGAATTCTAGGGCCAATTCGGAAATGAAAATCCCAATTCCTGATCAAAAGCAATTGTTGAAAAGCAATCTATTTATTCTAAGTAGATTGTTAAACTCAAGGATATCTTTCATGTAGAATATATGAACGTGGAGCATGTACGCTGTCCCCGAGTGACTGTCTCCTAAATCTTAACTAAACACATAGCTATCACAATATAACACAGAATATTAACTAGTAGCTCACAAACATCAACACTGCTTCCCTAGGGCTAGACTCCTCGGTGAAGTCAAAGGCAGAGATAACAGATTTTTAAAAAGTGGCATATTAAAAGGGGAAAGTGAAAAACTAATTAAAACCATTAACCTTTAATAGTTAAAGTAAATAAATTTTTTCACCCTTATTTTGCTCAGTTCATTAATTTCCTAACAGGGCTGGAAACAGGCTGAGGTGATAGATGTTTTGACCGCGGACTAATATAGTTTCCAAAAAGCTGATACAAAAACTTAGAAAAACAGACGAAGTTTTGACTGCACATGCCTTGGTCTCAATCTAAGAGGAAAGGTGGGAGTTTCCTTGGCAGGGAGCAAAAAATTCTCCTTACCCAATCAAGAATGTTGTTTCAGCTGCAAACAGTTCTCTGAAATGTAGCATGCCACTCAGGCCATAATGGCAACCCTCTGCACCTCTAATGTGAAAGCCTAGTGGCCATCTGCTCCCATGATGGAAAGGTCCTGAAGACAATGTGGTAGAAACAGCCTTAGTTCTTCATTAGACCTTCAATGTGACAGGGAAGATCTTTCCCATCTGACCTTAAACACATAGCTATCTTTTTGGTGCTTTTTGAAAAGGCAACTGGACTTTCATTGTTTTTCATTGAAGATGTTTTGCTTCTCATCCAAGGAGTGAAACATCTTCAAGGAAAAACTTAGAAAGCCCAGTTGCCTTTTGAAAAGAAGCACTCTTGGGACAACCATAACCGGAATGATAGGGAATCTTCATAGACATTCCCCATCTGACAAATGTTTGGCTTTTGTAGGATTTTTTTTTTTTTAAAAAAAATGCATCTGAACATATACTGAGACTGCACTTCTATTAGAAAAGGCAGCAGCTCACCCAGCCTGCCCCATCTGTCTGGCATTAGACTTGCCATATTAGAGGACAGAGTTATGCTCTATACATTTGAGCACAGACAATCAGTGACATCATAAAAATTATACAGAGTTACAAAAAAAACCCCTATAGGTCTGAGATGTACTACATCTGTCACCCCCTACTCATTCATCTTTTTTCATACATTTTCATAATTTAATCATTGTTAGGATGAATGGAACATCTCCAATATCAAATGAAAATGTTTATGATTGTGGTCAACTTTTTATAATATACCAGAAATTAAAGCATTACAATTCACATTTAAAACAATCAGAGCCACAATGCAAAAAAAAACAACAAATAAAAATGAAACATAGAAGTTATTTTTTTTAATAAACCAAAGTTTTTTAAAAATCATTTCTGTACTTAAGATAGCTCAGTTTTAACATCTCCTTTGACTTCTCTAAAGGTAAACTGGAGTTCTGAGTTTTATTTTTTTCTTGCACTTTTTTGGATGTTGCAGTTCTGTCTTTGCCTCTAAATAAGTGGTTGCTTTAAATCAAAAGTGTTATTTCACAAGGTTTGCTTGTTTCTTAAGAACATTTTGGCCAGATTGAATTGTCTTAAAGGAGTAGTGAGTAAGAAGATTTCACAATGTCATTTGAATGATTAGTCACTGTTTTCAGGAAATGTTATTAGAAAACAAAGTGGAAAATATAAATAAGCAGAAATTGTGCTCTGGTCATTCAAAAGGAGCCAAAGCTGTTGTTTCAATTTTACTGGAAATTTACTAATTTGGGGCTTTGCAGAAATGAACAGAGATTTCACAAATTTATTTTAGGGAAAAAAATTGGGGTATAATCCTTTCTTAAGAGTAGCCTGCCCCAGTTGGTACCATTCTTCACGTATGGTATGTTTGGAGTATCCTTCAATTTTGGACAACACAATTTGGGGAATTCTTTTGTAAGGAGCAAGAGAGGCAATGATGTGTGTGAATGGAAAATCTGTAGCAATTTGTCAGCCAATTTTGTACTCCCGAATTGCACTGCCAGCTTAATTTCACCTCACCCAAACTTTCTAAACATAAGATGCAAAGGGAAAGAAATCTGCCTTTATCCACTTTTGTCATAGCCCAACTAATCCTTGATTTACAAACATTTGTTTACTGACAGTTCAAAGTTATAACAGGACTGTAAAAAGGGACTTACGTCCAGTCTTTATATTACAACAATCTCAGCATCCCATAGTCATGTGATCAAAATTCAGATGCTTGGCAACCAGCTTGTATTTACTGTATGTTGATTGTAGTATCCTGGATTATGTCATCATCACCATTTGCAACCTTCCCAGCCAGCTTCTGACAAGCAAAGTCAATGGGGGATGCTGGATTTGCTTAAGAACTATGGGTTTCACGTAACAACTGCACTGATTTGCTCAGCAACTGTGGCAGAACAGATCATAAAGGCAGGCAGGAGTCACTTAACTCCTTTTGGGTCCAACTGTGGTTGTGGTTGAAAATTGAGGACTACTTGTACCTCAATCCAAGAAAGTGTCCTTCTATGTTGTTGCCAAGAAAATTACATGGATGGGTCTACAAAATAGTAGCACTTTCAAATTCAGCTAGAAGGAGACCTTGCTTACTTGTTTATCCATTTATGTTATTCATCTGAATTTTTCAACTAGCACTCGCTGGAAGAAGGGCCAGTCTGTTTTTTAAATGAAACATGCAGACATATCTATGAATGTAGTAAGAGCAAAATAATACATCAGTGGGTACTGTGTCTTTTCTTGATATCCTCATGCTCAGAAAACTGCTTACTAATCCATGCACACTTCTCCAAATATGAAATGAGCCAGGTTGGTGCAGTAGTTAAGGTGCTGGCCTGAAAGCAGGAGATTGTGAGTTCTAGTCCCAGCTTAAACATGAAAGCCAGCAAGGTGACTTTGAGCTCGTCTCTGTCTGTCTGTCTCTCTCTCTCTCTCCTCCCCCCACCCCCGCTCTCTCTTTTAATATTGTGGGGAAAACAGGAGAAGAAAAGAGTATTATGCATAAAGTATATGTATACCATCTTGAGTTACACATAAAGAAATACAGATGATAAATATCTTTTTTTTATTTTTTAAAGTTTTTATTTTTTAAGACAAACATATACAAACAAAACATTAAAACATAAAACCATCTTCCATTTTATATACATACAGTGTGTCAGTTGGTTACAAATCTTTTGTGCTATCCTTTCGTAGTCATCACAGTTTATATAAATTTTCACATTGTCAAATTAACGTATGCTTATATAGTTATCAGTTATTAGTCATCCATGACTAAACTATTTATTCCATCATTTTATATGAGATATTCCAAATTTTGTTTTGAAATTTATATTGTACTTTCATCCAATGGTTATATATGTCTATATTATATTTTATATCAATCTATTAGATTTATATCACAAAATTATCTATTCTATTACATTACCATGTCTTTTTATCCAACCATTGATAAAACAAATCCCATATCATATAAAATTGTTTATCTTCTTGTTCTCTAATTTCAAATGTCAATTTACTCATTTCAGCACAGTCCATAATTTTCTTAATAACTTCCTCCTGCATAGGTATTTTATCATTTTTCCAATTCTTAGCAAATACAATTCTAGCCGCTGTTAAAACATTTACAATCAAATATTTCAGCTCTTTATTGTATATTTCTGGTATAATTCCCAGTAAAAAGATCTCTGGTTTAAAGTCAATGTGTTGTTTTATCATTTTTTCCAACCATGTGTGGATTTTAGTCCAATTTTTTTGCATCCGAGCATGTCTACTACATATGGTGATATGAACTAGGTATCTGATGACATTTCCAACATTTATCCAATTTGTTCTTAAACATTCTCATGAGTCTCGTTGGGGGTAGATGCCACCTGTAAAATGTCTTATACAAATTTTCTTTATATGCAGTTGACATTGTCATTTTATAATTTTGAGACCACAATTTTTTCCATTTCTCTAAGTCAATCCCGTATCCAAAAATTTTCCCCCAAGCAATCATCCTTTCTTTAACTTTTTCTTCCTCCAATTTAAATTCTAATAAATGTCCATAAAGAAATTATAAATATCTTTGTATTTGTATATGTAATTTGAGAGTGGGAAGGGAACAGAAATATCTTTGAAGACCCTCATCTCTGAGATAAATAGAGGTATTTTATAAAATGTCTGAGAACCAATATATTAAAATGAAACATCTACTCTGGAAATTTTCAAACAGTTGCTAAGGGAAAGATCTTGTTTATGCCAAACTTCAAAGTCAATCACAAAGTTCCTACTCTTTTCCTCTATTGCTGTCTCAGTGGATACATCACCACAAAACTTGTTGACAGTTGCTTCCCCTCTTCTTCTGGCAAGCAACACTGTGCCTCACAGACTGCGTGAATGTGTTGTCACCAGGTTCTTTTTTCACTCCACAGAATCTTTTCTCTTCTACTTGGCATTCGGCCCTTTCCAAATTTCATGTGTCTTATCAACAGCACCACACAAGCCATTCATTAGACAAATGCTTTTCAGAACTGACTACAATGGCCCTTGACAGATTGTTATTGCCATGTCTGTAAATAAATTGAAATGTCAAAGGCTCAGGTTTGCTACCATCCAGAGTTTTTAAAGGAAAAAAAGAGGAAATGCCAGGGAGCACCAAATTAATATTTAAGAGGGTAGAGATGCAAATTTGATGTTGGGGATTTGTACTTCCCAGGCAAATGTGAATATATTGTACAATGAACATTTGTATCTTGTTGTGGGCATGATGTTTTTGATTGGAAGGTTTGCCAAACAATCTTTATTTGCAATGCTTGAAATCCTGCTCCTTTTCAACATATTTCTGTGTTGGTGGAAATGAACTTTAGTCATGCAGAGCTTTGTTTTAAAGTATCTGTAATATCAAAAAGAACACAATGACAGTAGTCTAGCAATTCTTATTTTTTATTCAGCATCTTCTCTATAACAGGAGACTGAGAAGGAAACGTCCATTGTTCCACTGCTATGTCTCATCTCTCAGATGAGTCCAGTTATCAAGTTTTTCCCATGCACTGAATTGGACTTCAGCTTTGGCTCTGCTGGTTGGGAATCATGAGTTTAAAGTCTAACACATCTAAAGGACATCAAGTTGGAAAAAGTAGCCTTAGACTCTTAGTCTTCCTCTAAATAGCACATATCCAGCTTTTTAATTGTGCCTTAATTCTGCCAGATAGGTTAGGCTGATTGTCTATGCCTTCTTCAAGATCACCTCAGTATTCTAGAAATAATAATAAGGAATAGTGGACATAATTTGATCCAGTAAGAAATTTTCTGTCTGCCCCCCTCTCTCTCCCTCCCTCCCTCTCTCTCCCTCCCTCCCTCTCTCTCTCCATTCTATCTATCATCTATCTATCTATCTATCTATCTATCTATCTATCTATCTATCTATCTATCTATCTATCTTCTATCAATCTATCATCTATCTATCATCTATCTATCATCTATCTATCTGCCATGGAGGCACAATGGTGAGAATGCAGTATTGCAGTCTAATTCAGCTCATTTCCAGGAGTTCAGTCCTCACCAACTCAAGATTGACTCAACCTTTCATTCTTCTGAAGTTGGTAAAATAGGACCAAGGCTGTTGGGGCAATATGCTGACTCTGTAAACTGCTAAGAGAGTGCAATAAAGCACAATGAAGAGGTATATAAGTCTAAGTGATGTTGCTATATCTATCTATCTATCTATCTATCTATCTATCTATCTATCTATCTATCTCTATCTATCTCTCTATCTATCTATCTCTATCATCTATCTACAGTGTATAGCATAAAGAAGAAAGTCAGCAACTTAAGGAGAAGAAACAAGGAAGCTCAGCTCATCACTGCATGACTTTGCAATTGTGTGAAATATTGGGGAAGGAATTGTGATAGCTTATACCAAAGTAACCAAAGCTGAGTAATCAAAACTATAATAAAAAGGAAAGAAAGGCTGATAAAGGACAGTAAGACCTTGATAAAACAGATATTGGGCAGAGAAGAAGAGGCATCTATTTAAACTAGGATGTTATTAAATTGGAAAGAATGTTTTGAACTTGCATAAAAAAAGTTTTCCATTTTGCACATCTGTAAAAATATACAGCCTCTCTCTCTAAACCTCACTCTCTAAGGAGATCCTTTTCACTCCAATATTGTCACCACCATGCCCAGTTTGATACTCCCAGGTTCTTCCCAACAATCTTTTTGTTGGTCTGATGATTCCCCAATCTCCCCAGAAAAATCCTGGTTCAACAAACCTTGTCCTTTATGTGCACATAGGAGGATACTTAGCTTCAAATGTTATCTGTGGCATCCAAAAACTGTTCTGTAGAATTGTCCATTAAATCAATATTTTAGTACAATAGGCTGTAAAACCTATAATCCCCTCTCAATTATGCTGGATTCCAAGAACCTTCGTACAGCAGACAACAGATTTGAAATAAGATAATGAAAACATTTTTTAATTACAGTTGTGTTCCACTATATATCAAAACTGCGATTGCAGGGTGGGGTGGGTTTTTTTTTGTGTGTGTGTATGTGTCTTATCATAACCCTGTGAATTAAAGAGAGGCATGGTATTACTCCAAAAAACCACAGTTTTTGATGTATGGCTAAGTTTGGATTTTGCACATCCAAACATAAATGTAACCCACACTGTAAATTACACCACTTCCCAAATACAAAATTAATATATGTAAGAGTCAGTTATATCTCCATCTGTAAATAAGTTTTACATTTAAACTTCTTTACCCACAAACTGATTTAATGACTGTTAATCTTTGTCTTAAACTGCCCTGACACCCCTGCAGGGGATATAGCAGCACAAAAATTCAATAAATAAATAAAACAAAACAAAAAACCATTACTGGATTGTACGTGGTATTTCTATTTAAAAACATGCTTCCTGAGGAAAATCCTGTTATTCTAGTAAATGTCTATGGATATTCTCAATCGTCCAGGTCATGTCTTTTTTCAAAATGAAACTGGACTTCCTTAGTCTTTTTCTTGAAAGTGTTTCACTTCTCATCCAAGTAGCTTATTCAGAAAAGAAGTGAAACTTTTTCAAGAAAAAAAGAAACTAGGGAAGTCCTGTTGCCTTTTGAAAAGTGCCTTTGGGTTACTCTTGTAAATGTCTTCAATAATTTCAGAGAGAAGACATGTATATCTCATGTAGGTCTCTGTTTCTCAAATTGGTCACTTAAAGATGTATCAACTCCCAAAAATCCCCAGTCAGTGCTTAATTAAACTCTGTTTTCTTTTCTACCCTGATCTTTCGCATCTAAAGAATCCTCATCCAGATAATGTCTGTTAACTATAGAGTTAAAATATCATGCACTGTCCTTCAGTCAGTACAAAATAATACTGGCATAAAACTGTGCTGTCTCCATTGCAAATCTCTAGCATGGCCCCTACAGCATCTGTTGCAAGTCAGAGGGTGAATGGTGTTCTCCTGATTTGTGTCCTGTGTCAAATATAGCAGATAGATTGTTGGCTTTCTCCTCTGCTATCCCCTTCCATCCTGTTGCTACCAGCAGGGGAAACATTCATCAATCAGGGTACTGCAGGACAAATGGGATGAGAATCTGTTTCGGAATCTGAAATGGCCTCTTCTAAGCCATTTTGTTTGCCTTACTCCCACACCCACACGTAACACCTGAAGGCAAGCTTTTCCGCTGGTTAATTGTCCTCACAGTTTCTCCTTAATTCCAGGTTGCTTCTTTCCTGGATTAGTTTTCATTCGTTGTTTCTTATCCTGTCCTCTGGTGCTTTGGAAAATAAACTGTGGCAGCCTCTCAAATACTGGAATACTACTATCATGTCCCCCCTTGTCCTTCTTTTCTCTAGACCAGCCAAACCCAAATCCTGCAACTGTTCTTCATATGTTTTAGTTTCCAAACCTTCATCCTAATCATCCTAGTTGCTCTTCTCTGCACTTTTTCCAAAATCTCAACAACTTTTTTGTAATATGGTGGCCAAACCTGGATGCACTATTCCAGGTGTAGTCTTACTTTATAAAGCAGTACCAATACTTCACGTGATTTTGATTCTTTGCCTCTGTTTATACAACCAAGGATTGTATTAGCTTTTTTGGCTGCTGCCACACATTGCCGATTCATGTTTAAGTCATCATCTACTCCAAGGTCCCTCTCACAATTACTGTTTTTGAGCCAAGTTTTGCCTAATCTGTACTTATATCTTTGGTTTTTCCTGCCCGGGTGTAAAACCTTGCTTTTCTCCATATTAAATTTCATTTTGTTGGATAGGGTTCATTGTTTAAATCTGTCAAGATTTATGGATCCTGAGCTTGTCTTCTGGGGTGATGATTATTCCTGCCAGCTTAGTGTCATCTGCAAATTTGATGAGTTCCCCTTCTATTCCATTATCTAAGTCATTTATGAAGATATTGAAGTGTACTGGGCCTAAGACAGAACCTTGTGGTAACTCACTTGCTTATTCCCCCTACATGTACATGTAATGCCATCTTGTTGAGTAGGGTTTGTTAACCAGTTACAAATACATCTGGTGATGATACTGTCTATTCCCCATAGCTTACCAAGAAGTAAGTTGTGGTCTACTTTGTCAAACACATTGGTGAAGTCTAAATATACTACGCCCACAGCATTTCACTGGTCTATTAATTTAGTCACTTTGTCATAGAATGAAATAAGATTGGTTTGGCATGAACTATTTTTTAACAAACTCGTGTGGGCTACTAGTTATAATTTTATTTGTTTCTAGATGTTCACAGAACTGTTTTTTGATTGACTTCCCAACTTCAAATATGAAGTTGTGAAATAAGGAAGTGTATGGAGACACACCATGGCAAAAATAGCTGGAGAAAGAAGAGGCAGATCCTCCTTGATTGTGCAACCCGTGAAGTTGCACAAAGGGAGAACTGAAACTGACCATCTGCTAAGCAATCAACCACCACTCTTACTTAAGGAACAGAACTTTATTGAAAATGGTGAATACAAGGAAATTAGCAAATAAGCACAAGCACATCTCTTTTCTTTCTCAAATAAAAGAGTGGAGCTTCCTTGGTGTCTAAAAGAATAAAAATAGGTGATGGGTACAAAACTCATGAAATGAGTGAAGTGCTGATGGAGAGAGCAAAAGCTGACAGAGGAATGACTACTGTATTTTGAAAGCTGATTATTAGTGAGGAGAAGGAAAGATCACAGCAAATACAACTCTGACCATCCAACTGGTCAACAGAGTCAAAATTAAGCAGGAAGTGCAATATTTACTGTAAAGCATTTAAAAACCTATTAAGAACATAAACCAATAACATCATCAGTTGAGAATGAGATTAAAGGCTGGGTTTGGAGAAAAAGGAACAGCTGTTTTGGAGCTAGATTGTCCCATGCCAATTGAGGTGTTCACAAAGAAAGTTCATATCTAACAAATTAGGCAGTTAAAAGAAAAGTCTTCATACCAGCTTGAGAAAATCACAGGAGAAGCTCCTTTGCTACTGAAATTCAGGCAAGACAAACTTCAAGCGAAGGAGTAGGTAAAGTGAGCTTTATTGTCTCTTGCACCAGTACCATCCTTCTCCACTGCTTACACAAGGGGAACAGAGACACCCAGTTTGGTGTTATGGTTAAGGTATCAGCCTAGAACCAGAAGACCGTGAGTTTGAGTTCCATCTTAGGCATCAACCCAGGCTGGGTAACCTTGGAGCAGTCACTCTTTCTTAGCCTATGGAAGGAGGTAGTGGAAAACCACTTTTGTAATCTTGTCAAGAAAACTGCAGGGACTTGTCCAGACAATTGCAAGAGTCAAGAGTCAACACTGACTCATAATCACCAAGTGCTCTCTGTGCTACTGATAACTGATACGTTATCAGTTAATTATGCTGCACAGATGTATGTACACCGACACAACTAATCTTTCCTGATTCTTCCGGTGCTGAATTTGAAAGAATCTTGACACACCAGAAGTTTTTTTACTTCTGAAAGTCTAGTTTATCTGATAACTCAGTAAAGAGGATAATCTTTGTGAGTTCCTGTCTCTCACTGATCTTAAGCCATGTATGTTAAAAGATTCTCTGATCCTTCCCTTTCCCTTAGTTTCCACTTACCTTCTTTCTACTGGTACCTTTTTTTAGTGATTTCAAAATCTTAATGAGGCATCCTGAAATGAGAACTTGGTTTTCTTTTCTTCTAATGTATTAAATTATGCAATGACAATATTAAAAAGTGGGGTGGGGCTATCAGATTTTCTTTAAACTCCTATGGCTCAACATTATACAATCTTCAATATGTGTCTGCTCCAATGATGTACATGGAATGTGCCTAATTTTAGATAAATAAGTGCAGTTTGCAAAGGGACATTGCCCACACTCAGCTGAATAAAATCTCCCTGTCAAAAATTGTTTTCAAAATATTCTCTGTGACTCACTACGGAATCAAAATGTGAACTTAAAAGAAAACAGCATAGGAATAGCATTGAACTTTGAACTTTGGTGTTGGAGGACATTCCTAAGAACACTGTGGAAAACTAACCAATGGATCATTGCATAAATCAGTCCAGAGTTCTCATCAGAGGCACATTACTTAAAATAATAAATGCCATTTGAAAGCTGATTCATTCAGTTTAAAAAGACCTTCCTGGAATACTGAGTAATCTTTTTTGTATATGTGCTTCTCATCAAGTGGTGTTCTAATCAATGCTAGGATTCTTTCTGTACCCAAGATCTTTCTATTTTATGAGTCTCTTTGCATGTAGAAGCCAACATATTTTAGAATGGATGTTCTTATAATCCACATCAGCAGTTGAAGTGTTGCATCATAAAAATCACACTAAATTCAGAAATATTTTTGTTCTTGGACTGGAATTTGTACAAGTTGTCTCATAAGAACTGGCTGTTTACATGATTGTTTGAGGAACAGCATGAGTAAGTAAATTCTGTATTCTATCCTATCCCATCCCATTCCAAATTCTATTCTTATCGAAGTCTTTCTTTTTAAATGTAACAATCCAAATAGAGTTGGAATGTCCACAAACATACTATATATGTAACACCATTGCTCTCTGTTCTTTTAATTCCAGCATTTGCTATTCAAAAGTGTAGTCATTTTGAAAATGAAAGGTCTCTTTAGTTATAACATATTTTATGTTTAAAATATGTAAGCTGTCCTTCAAAGATGGATTAGTGTCTATTCTTCTTTAGCAAATAAGAAGAAAAGTTTGATTCTGTTTGTAACCAGTAGAAAGAAAAGCAGGTATCTTGGAAAGAAGTCATGAATGGCAGGGAAGACATTGAAAAAAACATTATTCCACAGAATCCAGTTATGAAATGACAAAGAAAGTATGCAAATGTTGGATTTTGTCCAAATAATTTCTGCGGAATTAGAAAAACATGTGCTAATCATTATGAGGTAAGCTGCTTGTCATAATATTGTTAAATATTTTTCTGAGCAGGAAGGAAAGGGAGTGAAAAAACAGAATCAAAACTTAAACTTAATTAAATCATTGGTAAAAAAAAATACGTAAGTATGGAACCATGTGCAAAAGAACTTCATAAAATAATTTCCAGAAGCCAAAGCTGCTGATCTTGTATAGGCATTTGTTGACCCATGGAATAAGGAACTTATTAAATGGGCCATTGACCGGATTCATCTTGCTGGTCATGTAAAGCTTCACTTTCCTCATTGGTTTTCTGGAGATCTAGTCTATATAGGCAGGAAACAGCCAGAGGGCAAATATGGAAGATCTTTGAGACACAACTGTATCTCTTGCATGGAGTCGATAAGGATTGTCAGTCATCCAGGTAAAGTTGTCATGGTAGTTGTTGGTTCAAAGCATTTCATTGCTTATCCAACATTGAAAAAGCTACTTCAGACCCAACAAGAAAAAAAGTCAAGTTGCTCAATTGACTCAATTTCCAGATTCTTGCATGAAGATAATTGTATCCTCATCCAACAGCTCCTTTTACACACTTATAATCAGCCAGAAAAGTAATTGTTGAAGTCTTCAAAGACCAGCTATAATGAGACTGAGGCACTTTCAGGATAGAATAGTTACGAATTTTGGTCAAACAGAAAACAGCTTTTGATACCATCCACCATCCACCTGTGGCTTTACTTGTTTCTTAACTGTCCCCTTCTCCTGGCAGCTCTGTGCATGCGCACATCAGGAACAGGCTCCAGCTGTTCTTCTGCCCCACTGATCTCCGACTCCGAAGGCAGATAATAACTGTCGGGTGGCCCTGCCCCCATCTTTGCCTCTGACACAGAGCATTCATCAGAGCCTTCCCCAGACTCCAGGACTGGCCCATGTTCCTCCCCCCAACCTCCTCACTGTCCAAGTCTACCACCATCTCCACTGGCGGGCCACAACACCAGTAATCTTGTATAAATCTATAGTGTGTTAGGTACACTAGAGAACCTCAACTGGGTTTTATTTCAAACTGGATTTTAAATCATCATCATCATGAGAAGGACAGAATAGGTGGATAAAAATACCAAATCTAGTCTGAACATGTGGTTGTCTGTGGGACACAAATCAATACAGGTAGTCCTCGGCTTACAATAGTTTATTTAGTGACCCATTCAAAGTCACAAATGTTTTGAAAAAAGTGAGTTATGGACATTTTTCACACTTATGACCGTAGCTGCATCCCTACGGTCACATGATCAAAATTCAGATGGTTCATATTTATGATGGCTGCAGTGTCCCAGGATTATGTGATCAATTTTAAGCACAGTGGTTAGAATGCCGTACCGCAGACTACTTCTGCTGACTGCCGGATGCCAACAGTTTGTCAGTTCGAGTCTCACCAGGTTGAAAGTTGAATCAGCCTTCCATCCAAGGTGGGTAAAATGAGGGCCCAGATTGTTGGGGGCAATAGGCTGATTCTGTAAACCGCTTAGAGAGGGCTGTAAAAGCACTGTGAAGCGGTACATCAGTCTAAATGCTACTGCTATTTTGCAGCCTTCTGACCAGCAAAGTCAATGAGGAACCCAGATTCACTTAACAACCATCTTACTAAGTTAACAAATGTAATGATTCTCTTAACGACTGTGGCAAGAAGAGTCTGGGGCACACTCACTTAACAGATCTTTCACTTAGCAACATAAACTTGGGGCTAAATTGTGGTCGTAACTCAAGGACTACCTCTAATAAACCAGGAGGAAAACAGAAAAGATGTGAGAAAAAGGAGGCCTATTTGAAGTTCTAAAGCAGGGGTGTCCAACCTTGGCAACTTTAAGACTTGTGGACTTCAACTCCCAGAATTCCTCAGCCAGCTTTGAAGTCCACAAGTCTTAAAGTTGCCAAGGTTGGACACCCCTGTTCTAAAGTTTTCCTTTGGGGGAAAAAAATGAAAAAAAAAATGGCATTAGAACCAGGCAGAATGTCTATGGAGATTCTCGGTGATCCAAGTCATGGTTGTCCCAAAAGTGCTTTTTCAAGAAGCAACTGGATTTCCTTGGTTTTTCTTTGAAGACATTTTGCTTCTCATCCAAGAAGCTTCTCCAAGTGGGATCCTTCCATTCCCCACTATCCTGTCAGAGCTGAAGAAGCTTCTTGGATGAGAAGCAAAACGTCTTCAAAAGAAAAAAACCAGAAAGTCCAGTTGCCTCTTGAAAAAAAAAAGCACTTTTGGCAGAACCAGGCAGGTGAACCTCTTGACACCCAGCTAGTGGCACGTTCAAGCAGGGGCAAGTGTGGGGGGGGTGATAAATGGCACCTGCCAGGGCTGTCTTAACACCTGTGCCTGATGGGCACTTGCCCAGGGGCCCCACGACCAGAAGGGGCACCATACAGATCTGTACGTGTTAACCCTTCAATGCACCTGGCATCATATAAACACAGCAACATATTTATTACATTTTAATGCATTTTTAAATTAATACTAACATGCAAAGATGTGTTTAATTTTATCCATCATTTTACATTTTTATTCCTGTGAGCAGACGTCCTAGGGGCCCCCAGTACACTGCTTTGCTGGAGGCCCATAACGCTGTTAAGACGCCACCCCCCCACCCCCCACGGGCTATGAACCGTGGCTGCACAAATCTCACACATCTGGAGAACATCTGGCCGGGGAAGTAGAGCTGAGCAAGCTTAAGCCCACTTGCCTCAGCCGCTCTTCTCGGTTCCCGGTGTGTGGGGGAGACAAAAATTGGGACGATCGCCCGCGGGAGGGCCGGGGGACAGCCGGCTTCGGTTTGGCTCGGGGTAGGAGTAGCGAAAGGGCAGCGAAGGGCCAGCGGAAGGAGTGGGCGCTTTCCCACAAGGGCGCCTCCTCGCCGGGGCTGGAGGCTGGCCAGGGAGGGGCCGAGCCTCTGGGGCGCTACTTGAATCTGGGTGGCGTCCGCGCCGGTCCAAGTCCGTGTCAGCCCCTCAGCCTGTCTCGTCGCTAAGGATGCCTCGGATGGCGGCGGTCGTTCTCCTGCTGCTGTTGCCCGCGCTTTGCTCGGCTTGGCCGAGCATCGGCCGCTACCCGGAGTACCTGCGGCCTCTTTCCGCGGGCAACTTCCATGCCTCCAAGTCGCAATTCTTGCGGGTCGCCAGGGCGGCCGTCAACTATCTCAACTACGGACAGGGCTCACCCAGCTTGCTCCGGAAGGTCGTGCAGCTCGGGAAGACTTCGGTTAGGGTAGGTAAGAACAAAAAATGAGTCCAAGCTCCCGCCTTGGAGCTAATATCTGCGGGGAAGGAAATCCTCTAGGCCAGGGTTGTCCCAAAGATGCTTTTTCAAAAGGCAACTGGTTTTTCTTTGAAAATGTTTCGCTTCTCATCCAAGAAGCTTTTTCGGCTCTGTTGATGTTCTTCAGATTCTGTTTTCTGTTGATGGTTGATCCTAAAAAGCAAAAGCTGCCAACCACTTTGATATCTCCATTTCAGTTCTTGGGCTGGTTGTTCCATCTGTTGCCATTAGCTTGGTATTCTTTAACTTTCATTTTAGTCCTATTTTTTTACTATGCTCCTTGACTTTTATTACTTTTATTATTGCAGATCTTTTGCAATTACAACTATCCAGACAGTCTCTTCAATTTATCACAGGTTGTTTCTTCCTTTAGTTATAAAATCATGTTTATCTTCTTCCAGCCCAGTTTGCCTTAATATGTAAAATAGCCATGGGGTTGATTGCCTTAGAGAATTCATTACTGAGAAAATGCAGAATGCCCTTGAGAAGAATTGTATCCACTCATCAGTGGGGGGCTTAAATGCCCTTGTTTGACTTTTCATTTGCAAGTCTTAAGCAACACAGTTCTGTAAGTGGAAAGTAGACATGGGTGATGGGGAGAGAGAAGCACATCTGCTTATTCAAATAACTGAGTTCTTATACAAAGAACATTGTAGTGTCCTTTCATTAAACTCCCTTTTGCAAGCAATATGCTTGGAAATGGAGGTGGCTAAGGCAGAAAAGAGTACTTTGTGAAACTTAGAGATTTTGTCACCTGATGAAAATCATGTTTAAATCTGAGTCCTGTGTTTGGCTTTTAAGTGGTTAACATTACTAAAAAACAACAACATCAAAATACGTAGAATAACCATGCTAACGACAGTGATTGCAAAAATTTACTGCATAAATTACCATCAACATGTGCAGTGATGTTAAGACCTGCATTTTTAAAAAACGTTTTCCCTAGTTTTATACCCTGCCCATAATCCACTGCTGTTAGGTGACCAATAAATTCAAATAAAATAATTACTCTTACAAATAACCATTCCCCATTTCACTGGAAAAGTGAAGTCTTTCTCTTGAAGGTATTTAATCTTCAAATCTTAGTCCTATCTTGTTTTCAGCAGATTAGAGGTAAGAAGGCAGGTGAGGTAATTATTTCTTGCTGAAATTCCCACCAAACAGTCCGGAGACTCGGATAAAATCTTAAGACTATCAAAATTAGCTGGCATCCTTTACTGCTCCACGATGGTTTACTGCTTCATGGGTTCAAAGAAGGTCTTCTGTCCTTGGTCCAGAAGCAATAAACACAGACTGATGGCATTCCCTTCATTCTGAGCTTCAACTCTGAGAACGCTACTCTTTTCTAAGCATTGATAATACTACTGATCTATAAAGGATCCTTATGGCCATGTTTACTTTAATCCTAAATGGGTGGACTTTAGTTTTTAGGTGAGCCACCACAAGCTCTAGAAGCCACCTTAGGACCAGTTCCCACAGCTTATTAAAAGCTAGATCACCAAGTTCTTTAGTCTGAGTTCATTCCTGGTTGGCCACACTATTTGAACTCTTCCAACCCATTGTAACTTCAGAATTCCCAGCTACCCTGGCCAAAGGGAGTTGTAATCTAATTAACACAGTTGGCCTAACATATTCTAACAGAAATGCTGGCTAGGGAATTTTGAGAGTTAAAGCCTACATATCTTAAAATTGCTGAGGTTGAGAAACACTCATCTAAAAGTGACTAGTTAGAAGACTGAATAGTGTGACTAGCCTTTCAGCCAGTCAGTCACATGTTTTTTTTATCTCCTTTGATGATTAAACAATACTTGGAACACAGGGAAAGATTAAACTTTAAGCATTAAACTTGATTTGTGGGATGTAATTAATGCAGAGACTTATTCTATCTCCATTCTGTCCAGGAAAAAAAAGGTTTTTCTAGAAGCAGAATAAATCAGCAATCTTATCTTCGTAGGATTCCATAAACAGATATCCCTACCAGTAAGAGACAGCAAATCTGTACCACATATGAAGGTGTCATCTAGGTTTACACATTGTGTTTATTCAACACACTATAGTAAAGCAATATTGTGATGTCAACAGAAAGCAGATTGTCCCTAGTGTTTCTTAAATTTTCCAAAAATGTTGTCATTTAAAAGTCAGAGGGCAGAAAGATAGGTTCACACATTGTGTTAAGCTATGGTTTGTTTAATTATGGTTTAAAATGCTACTTGCTTGGATTTAAAAATACACCAACCCCAAACAAGCAGACTTCATTATGGGTTAATCAGTATGACCATAACCAGAAAAATAATTGTGAATTTTAATCATATCGCTTCATCCTTCATATAAGGTCTAGGTGCCAACCTTACTCAGGTGGTTAAGAAATGCTGCATTTAAAATCACTTTCAGATTGTAATCTCTGCCTATGTATCTTTTTTATTTTTCAATAACCTACACAATATTATATAAACTCTCTGTAGAAACATTTTTGAAGTAGGCAGCAAATACCTTGAGGTATTTTCTTTTTACCTTTTACTTTTACAGAAGAACAAAAGATAAAAGAAAGCAATCTCTGAAATGTTTTACAAAATAAACCAACTGGCTGGCCAAAATATTGCTTTTGAATGCAATGTGCACTGAAGTTATTCTTCTGAGGAAAATGCAATTTCTTGATTTAAAACAAAAAGTAAATGCATTACAGTTTTATGGGTTCAAAATACTTGTTGAGTTTCGGCTGCTTCTTTGATGCATGTTCTGCATGAATTGTTGGGAAGTATAAAAGTTCTGTATAATATTTGCTGGGTGCAAAAAAACTTGGTGGACGTTTTTTGGCTGAGCCTTGCTTTATTTTATATTTCTTGGCTCACCAGGAAAGGATTTGTCCAAAATATTATTCACAATACTATTCAACTCATTTCATCTGTTTAAAAAAGTTGTTTTTGGTTACTATTGAGATTCATTTTGGTGCGTTTACTGACTTCAAACAAAGAGCCCAGTGGCTCATGTGGTTAGGACACTGGGTTAACAAGCAGCAAGCCTTTGTTCGAGACCCGAGTGCTGCCATGGGGCAGGGTGAACTCCTATCCTTCGCTCTAGCTTCTGCCAGGTTCAAGAAAGAAACCCCCAGCTGGGTGTCCTCCAGGCCAGTGGTCCCCAACCTTTTTTGTGCCACGGCCCGGTACCGGCATCACAAAATCATCTGCGGCCCGGTACCAGCATCAGCACGCATGGCAAGGCGAGCTGAGTGACCGGCCAGCCAGCCGACCCCCGCTTCTCCCCGCCACCTTCAACTCCTCCTTCGTATCTGTGTCGATGGGCTTCGCGATGGCTTCGGGATGGTCGCTCGGCTCGTCTTGTCATGCGTGCTGAAAGAATCCTCGTGCCTTAGTTTTGTTCAAAGCCGCCCCCCCCCCTCGATGAAACTAAGGCGCAAGGATTCTTTCAGCACCCAAACGCCGCTTTCTACCCGGAAAAGCTCACCGGAAGCACTTTTTCATCAAAACAAGATGGCGGCGCCCAGCAAACCGGCGGCCCGGTAGAAATTGTTCCATGGACCGGTACCGGTCCCCGGACCGGTGGTTGGGGACCCCTGCTCCAGGCAACTATGATGTCAGTGGCTTATCCTTTCAACCTGGAGTGTATGTAGCCGACATCAAAAACCTCATGCCATAATAATAAAAATGTTAACATATGCGTTTCCAACCTGTGGCCCTGCACAGCTAGTAAGGCAGCCTCCATAAGACCGTAAACTTTTAACATCATTATGTGATTTCGAGCAATATTTATAGACATTAATTATGTATTTTATATGCTGCCCAAGACAATTCCTGTTCATTCAGTGCAACCCAGGCAAGCCAAAGGTTGGACAGCCCTGTGTTAATGTTTAACAGCTGCAGTGGTGCAGCAGTTAGAGTGCAGTACTGCAGGCTATTTCTGCTGCCTACCGGCTGCCTGCCTGCAATTGGTAGTTCAAATCTCACCAGACTCAAGGTTGATTCAGCCTTCCATCCTTCCAAGGTAGGTAAAATGAGACCCAAATTGTTGGGGGCAATATGCTGACTCTGCAAACCGCTAGAGAGGACTGTAAAGCACTATAAAGCAGTACACAAGTCTAAGTGCTACTGCTATTACGTTGACTCAAGGCCCTGGACTGATTTTGTTGCAACAGACTAAATCTGCTTCTATCTAATCTGGGCAGGGTTTCCCTCAATTGTTTCCACTGGGAGGAAATCCGATTGCATAAGCCGAACCCACTGAACTGCCACTAACAGTTTCCTTCACTTTTCTCTAACGTTAAGCAGAGACATATGTGGGTATACATAGGAAACCATATAGGAGTTCCAGGGTTTAGATGAGATTGGCAAGCTTAAAAAAAATGAAAAAACTTTCATAATGTGGTCACCAGGACACAAGTCTAATTGCGGTTTTAAGTCAAGGATTATGTGTACTTTAATGCTAAAGCAACCCTAAATATTAGATGAGACTGTAAAAATGAGACCACTTCCTTGAATACAAAGTCCCAGGAATTTTTCAGAAGGAAAAACTAGTAGGGAACAAATGTAGGATTCATTACATAGAAGTAAGTGCTTACATTAAATACTCATCATTTGAACTTCATTATAAGATTAATGCATGACTTGTTTGAGAAAACTGAAATATCTTTTTTTCTAGAATGACAAAGCAGAAAAGACGCATTACATCCCAACCGCGTACAGTTTTGCTAACATTCCTGAAATGATAGAAAAGACATACCCAACAGTACTGCTTAAATGCTATATAGTATTTTAATGATCTGTCGGTTTAAAAGGTGTTTGTGCTGTGTGTGCCATGCATATTGTGAAGTGTAACTTTAGCTTGTATGTCTTGCAGAACATCCCAGGAGTTGGACATGAGTACTCCTTGCAGTTTTATACAAAACACATTCAAACTGGGGTAAGTGAACTGTTCTACTTTCTGTAGAACAACTTCTGTAATAGAATTTTTCTTTCCTGTCATCAATGCACCAGAAACCAGCTATGATATCTGCTTTCTTCAGCATCATATCTAACAAATTCCATAGCGTGCTTGGATACAGTGGGTTCCTTATAGTATGTCTGACCAAAATCCATCCGTTGATTCAATTTATATAGCCACACATCTCATATAGCAACTCTGGGCAGCTTACAATATGTAAAAACAATGCTGGTCTGTGGCCCTAATGGGCATGTGACATTTTGGAGGTGGCTAATGAAGTAGAGAACCCCCAATCTTCTCTCTGTGCCCTTGTGCCCTCCCTCTCCGCCCTGCTTAGTTTTATTTTCATTCAATTTTTAAATTTAAGATCTTTATTGTTTTATTCCGCATTTTATCCAATGTCTGTAAGCCGCCTAGAGTTGCCTCTGGTGAGATGGGCGCCATGCAAGCTTGATAAATACTGTAAATAAAGCACAACACAGGCAGCAGCTCAGAAACTAAATCAATGTAAACCATATAGTACAACCCAGGTTCTCACCCCCACTCCAATCCCATGCTTGGGAATGCAACCCTGTCTTAAGGGCCGAGTGAAAACCTGACAAGGTTGAGAAAAATCTAATCTTGAGAGGAATGGCGTTCCACGTGAGAGAAACATTCCAGAGATGACATTCTTCAATGACAGGACCTGCAGAATGCCTCTTCTGTTGGATCTAATGGGATGAGAACACACAAGTGGGGGAGAGGTGGTTCCAAAATAACCTAACTCTATACCCTGAAAGGCTCTGTTCATGACCACTGGCACAAAACACATTGGCAAGCAATGTAGCTCATGGAGGAGCGCTTGAACAGGTTCGTGCAGAGGCACATTCATAGCTGCCTCTATCATAGCATCTGCACAACTGCAGGAGAGCCATGTGGAAGGCACTGAAGTTGTCCACTTGAGAGGTGATTTTGAGCAGAAACTCTGGGGCTAGGAAAGGATACATAAGATGAAGTTGTGCAAGAACCTACCTGGCTATGGCTGCCAGGTATTCTTTAAACAGGATCTGCCAGTTCAGGAGGATACTCAGAATGTGCAATCAGTTCTGTTTCGGGTAGTGGAACCTCATCCAGAACAAGAGATGGCAAATCCTTGGCTCCATGGGACCTTAATATCCAGAACCAGAGTCTTGCTAGGATTGATTTGAACCTGTCTTTCCCTATCTAGACCCCCATAGCCTCCAGACACCAAGGCAGGCCCTCCAATGAATCATTTGGTCAGCCAAGGGCAGATATGTGGTGCAGGGTATCCTTAGCACTCCATTGGATTCTGAGATACCCAGCAAAGCGGGAGCTGTGGCCTAGATAAAGACTCTGGAACTACTTCACATTTCCCCCTTCCCCTCCCACTCCAAGGGGCAGAAGATATGTCTACCCACATTCTGTGCCCCTACCGGTTGGAGGAGTGCAGTCCGTGCCAATCCACTAGGTGATTTACACCTAGTTAGATTTCTCCATGTGGGGATACTGTTGTAGCAGTATTTGCTGCCCTGAAATATGGGATAGCAAAGAAGAAGTTGTAGGATTTAATTCTATGAAAGCTTCCCATCCCTTCCATGTCAGGGTTCCAAGTAATATACCTATAGCAAACATAACTCCAAGGCAAGTAGATTCCTCAAAGAATAGTTTTATTTGGATATATCATATTGGCACAGGCTGGTGAAAACCAATTTTTAATGTTCCCACCATTTTCACCTAATTAAAAGTTTTCTCCCTCCCACACTCATCACATCACATGATCCAATCAAGATGTCGCCCGGTTGCCTGGTGACTTCACTCCTCCCCTGACTCCCTGTGAGAATGTCCTTTCTCCCAGGAGAAAGTATTTTGTTTTGGCTACAAACCCCAACTATTTCTATTCCCCACTCCCTATCGCTCATCTCCAGTGTGGCAACGCTGAAGTCTCAGACTGGCCTCTGTCAGGTCAGCTTCAGAGTTGACATCTATCTCTGACCAAGCAATGTTTTTCTCACTACATAATGCTTGAATTTCCCCCTCTTTGACATTTTTTTTGGAAGAGATAAAGTGCAAATAACACCCCCCGGTTACTCCTGGCAAGAGCTTCTATACCTACAGCAGATAAATGTTTATCCTAGGTGTGTCTTTTTCTCTCTCTGCAACGTTCACAAAAATCGCTTCCATTGCCCTCAAGTGGTTTTCCACCTTAGAAGTGGCATTGTCCATTTTGTAAACAGTTTTTCTTCTTCACAGTCTGCCGCTAGATCTACTGTAGGTAAGGACAACACAGCAAGGAAGTTTGGAAGAAACAACCCCGTGTTATTTTCTTTTGTTTTAAAGCAATACTTAGGAAAATGCAATGCAAAGGTACGCTACCAGAAGAAAATGTCTAAACCACTGATTGATATCAGTTGCACAGACAATAAAGATGCAGACCAAATCATGAAGGATGACTACAGCCTATATACAAAACTTAAAGGTACGTCCTGGGGAGGGAATCTTTTTCATAACCACCCAGGACTGCGTGCCTCTCCCTTAATGAACCCATTTCTAGATTCGCACGATACATTGAGCAATGAATTTACCCGATGACCTGGTTTTGCAGAATGCACGAAACTGCAAAAAAAAAAAAAAATTGAAGCAACATTAAAACTAAGCAAACTTAGCATGTTGTGTCTTTCACTTACTTGTGTTGTGTAAAACCAGCCAACAGGTTCTCGATCTATGATGCTCCCTTACTTTCAGTGTTGATCTGGCAAATGTAAATATCCAAAAGCCCAGGTAGCACTTGAGCTATGACTGTAATGGAACCTGCCCATTATGGTCAGGAGGTCCGTTAAGCGAACTGTCTCACTTAATGACCCCAATCCCTGTTCTCCCCAATGCATTTGTTAAATAAGTGCACATGTGTTAAGTAGAGCCTGAGGTGCCTCGTGTGGGGAAGACCCTGAGGAATCTAATGCTGGCATAAGCCCATCTACTTGTGGTCTCCCAAGGCCTTTCCCTACACTTTGATATAAACCATGCTCCACTTCTCACCCTTTAGGGTTCCAACAACCATGTGGGCCTCCTCCCCATCCTCTGTCACCTATTGCTCAGTTATTTTTCAAAGATCTCCAGAGCTCAGAAGATTGGGCTGGGGAAGGAGGACAGGCCAGTCTGTTCCTGGGCCCCATGGCACAATCCCACAAGAAATCATCTTTTTCTGAGGGAAAAATAATGCTGGCAAAACCCTTGGTTTCTTTCACTAACGGTAACCTTAGCTTTGCCAACCTCACTTGGAAAAAGCCGGCCACTTAATGGGATTGTGCCAAGTGGCTCAGCAATGGGTTGGCTTGTCCTCCTTCCCTCAGCTCTGGAGATCTTCAAAAAGGTGAGTAATCAGTGATGGAGAATTGGGAGCAGCACCAACGGGGTAGCAAAGCAGGCCCAATGCATTTTGGGGGACCCAGCGATCCAGGATGGGGTTATGGAATATGGGGGGGGGAGAGGGGGGAAGGAGGGAATGCTGCATCTATGCAGTCAGTTGTAAGAGTGAACAACCACAAGGTACTGCAACGAACATAACTTCAGGATTGGGTCACATAAGTACCTTTGGAGAGGATCTGTTGTATGATTGAACAGTTGCTAAGTGACTGGTTATAAGTCAAGGACTTCCTGTACTGGATTATTAATTATTAGCAGTCTAGCCTTTTAAAAACAACACATATATAATGATGCAACCACATCCATGTGTGTAGTACTTTAACTCTGTAAAGTATGAACAGTTCTGATTTTTTTTCCATTGGAGTTTTGCAATGGTGACACTTACTGGAGATGATATAAATGCTAACCAAGATGTATCTCCAACTTCTTCAAAGGGGTGAGTGGATGTTTATAAATCCGGTGTAGCACCTCTGCCTCTTAAAACATATTAATGTTTGCTGGTAAAATTTATCTTTTGACTCTGTATGAGAAAAACTTCCGCTTCCATAAAACAGGTTAACAACCCCTTCAAATCTAGCTCGACTCCTACTAAGGTGGGCTTCTTTATAGTAATATTACTCCTTTATTCTTTTCTCTCCCTCTTTTGTTCACCCTTCCTGCAGCCACATCATCACCAGATGAATTAAAATATTTTGCCAACGTTGGTAGCAGTTACATTGCGTGGAAGGAATCAAGTGAATATGACGGTTACGTCACGAGGGAAATCAAAGATGCAAAGAGATGGGTAAGTGACCAGAAAAGCTATCACCAGCCAATTTAATCAGTATGTAACACTGAACAACAATCACATATTAGCCTACCATTTTTAAACTGAACCTGTATGTTTACTTTTTGGTTCAGTGTGTTTCAGGGAATGCTCCTGTTAAATAAATGCCTAAATGAGGGGTGTCAAACTCAAGGATCCTTAGATCCTGCAGCGCCATTGCGGGACCTGCCTCTGCCAACAAAAACTGCTGGCAGCGGGTTACAGGAGGCCGTTGCAGCCGGAAACGGATCTCAGGAGCCCGTTTTTGCTGGCAGAGTGTCCAGGCCTCCACAAGCACCCCCGACACAAGTGACATCAAGATGGCCATACCCATCCCAGCCCCCCCACCCCCCGAGGTCAAACACAACCCTGATCTGACCCTCAATTAAATTGAGTTTGACACCTCATTTTCTAAGACACTGGTGGCCTATTAAGTTCATAATTTTAATCTCTGGCATGGTTCAGATTTAATACTAAGGTTTTCAATAATAGATGGGACAACCACTTGACGAGGATGCTATAAGGCCTCCTATCTTGAGCAAGGAGTTAGTCCCTTCCAGCCCTATGATTCTATGTTCTATGAAACACATATTTTAAGAAAGCTAAGGACATGGACAGTGAAGGAGGAGGGGTGAGGTAAGGAAGACACTGGGAAGGGTTTTGAGTTGGTGATGGGCCAGTTAGAAAGCTACTGTTAATGTCCTTGGCTTCAAGCATAGTATACCACACTCACCACATGTTCTTCTGCTCCCCAAACTCTCTAGGGCAGCCTTCTTTAGCTGCCAATGTTTTTATCTTGAAACACAATGTAAAGACAGAGCTAGAAAGACCTGAAGATAATGATGGTGCAAGTTCACAGGCTCTGTGGGAAAAGAGGGAAGATACCAGCCCTACTTTCTCCTTAAAGAAATTCTGGGTTTTGTTCTGGCCCCAAACTGCAAAAACCAAAATGGTTCAAATACTGCCAAACCCCTATCGGGATGGTTTGACAGAACTTCTGGAGGACAACTTCAATGGTATGGGACATTGTAGAGAAAGATCATCTTCTTTGAATGAACCCATAATCCCATGAGGGGTGGTCTGGGCAACTAAATGGAGCGGATATGTTTACTGGCTGGATGTCCTTCCTGTCGCCAGTGCGGAGTTACACTCAGCAAATATATTCTCAACGATACCCAGAGAAATATCTGCCTCTACCTAGGATTGAACTCACAGCCTCCTGGTTGTGAAGCAAGAGCTCCACCTCTAGGCCACCGCACCATTCATTGTAAAGAAAGATGGCTTTACTAAAATGTTAGGAAATATCCAAATATAATATTGTACTCTCAATACAGTATTTCAGCATGCATAACGTGTCTGAATGCTAACAAGATGCTCCTTAAAATATTATCTTCTCCAGCCTTCTTTATTCCAACCTTTTTTCCCCCTTCCTGCCCAGGTACGTGACAACACACTTGAATTTGACTACACCATTTTGGTTGATAGTGACGTCTCAAAGGTATGGAAGCTTCAGTATTCAACATTTTGTTTTTATAAAATAATGAGCCTTTTATTTTATTTTAGAAGTATTTTTTCATTAGGTGAATTAAGTCCAGTGACTATATAATAATAATTCCAATCTATTTTGTAAGGACATTAATATCAGGGAAGAAATGTATTCAAATAATTTATTACATAATTCAATACATGCTTAATCCTGCTAAATGCAGTAATACTCAGGGAATTAAGTTTAGGATTGCAGCCAATACATACACACTCTGAAAAATTACTGGAATCAATGGATTTCCTCTAAGTAGACTTACTCCTGTCATTGATTATTTTTACAGAATTTTTCCTGTCATATGCGTATTACCTGGAACTTGGAGCTGCCAATAAAAGTGAAATATACATGTTTTTCAGAAGACACTTCTGCAGAATCCGCAGATGGCTCTGGGGAAGAGTCAGGTTCCTATGAATTTTTTCAAACTAATTTTTAAGTATGGAGGAAAAACCTTCCATATGATGCAGTTGTAAACATTTTTGCAAAGTTGTAGCACATTTTTTGTTAATATTCCAAATTCAGTATTGACAATCTTGCATCTAAATCAATGCAATCTTTCTGGAAGTTTTGCACTAGTCACTTCTGATCATAAATATCTCTTTGCTGCTTAATTTCATAGAAATTCATTTTTACAGATTTTTTATTGTATGAAAAAACTGATGTGTCACTAAGTTTCTGGCATTAGAAGTAACTCATAAGGCATTTTTAAATATATATGAATAAGGATCTTTGGAAATTTAAAAACTGCCATTTTAAATAAATATTTGTTAAAATATTTTTAAATTTTGGAAAATATTTGATGCTGAGATTTAACTTAGCTTCAATAAAAGGGAAAGAATATATTTTGTCTGTGTCACTTCATATTGTACCACCTGAGCAACAATATTTCAAAATTTCCTTTTGATGCTTTATATAAGGATGTTTAAACAGGGTAGAAAATGAAGCTTGATTACTTCAAGTTTTTCTGAGATATAAGAGTTTGCAAGCCTCTGCCAGCAGCCTTTTAAGTACGTAATTTTAGGGAGAATAAACTAAAATTTACCATACACTCTTCACCTAATTGAACTAAAATTATCATAAATTCATATCTAATATTTTAAAACGTACAGGAAAAAAGAACTTACAAGTAAATTTTGCAGAGTTGAGTGCCTTCGCTAGATAGAAAAAAGCAAATAAATAAAATGTCTGTGTCAAATATATAATATATTGTTTTTTGAAGACAAATTACAACTGAATTTGGAGTTCTATTGGAACAAAAGGTGTAGAGATCATTGAAACACATACATTACAATTTGAATCCCTAAGTCTGAGGCTGGTTAATTTATAAAAAAAACACACATTTGTTAGTTGCAGAAACTATATTCCTACTTGGACTGAAAGCAACCTAATGCATGCAATGGGGATTTGTATACACTTTGTTTCTTAGATCAGAACGAATAGCTGATTTTAACACTTTAATTTCCATCGAATTTACCCCAGAATAATACTTGACCGCTGTTTTCCCTTGATTATCTATGGAATCACACTCACAGGTAGAAGCAGAACACTACCCCTGACTTCCAATCTTTGCAATTTATTATGGTCAATGGTATCAAATACTCACATCTAGATTCAGGCAGTAAACTACCAAAGTGACCAGTGCCATTTCCATCTCATTAACAGTTCCAAACAAGGGACACAGATAATCCATTCTTAATACAATTGTTATAGTTGGATATCTAGAATCTTTTCAACAATATTCCCCAGAAATAGACTGGGTAAGTGGTCAAAACAGTTGGTTTCACAGGCGGCGGCTTAAGAAAGAGTGTACGACCGCTTTCTTCCAGACAGGCAAAGCAGTATATGGAAATTTTGACCATTTTCTTAATCCAGACACTCACAGCTTACATGATTACCCAAAGGAGATAGGATGAGCCTGGATCTAAACCAGAAGTGCCCAAGTTCATATCCTAGACAATCCTATTGATTTTTTTTGGGGGGGGGGGGGGGGGGGAGTTTGTCTTTACTTTCAACAGCTGAGAGAATAAGGAAAATTCAAAAGGGGAAAAAAAATAATTCAATAAGGACGGACAAATCAACTCAAAATTTACTGATGAGGTGGCAAAAACCAAAACCCAGAACTGTACTCGGTTCTTGCAGCATATGCGAGATCAATCAGAACTATCTGCAAGCCCATAAACGATAGCATTTATTTATATCCTGCCGTTATTTTTTCCACAAATAACTCAAAGCAGCAAACATATCCAACACACTTTCATCCTATTTTCTCTACAACCACCACTCTGTGAGGTACCATGGTCAAACTGAAATCAGATCCTACAAGTAGTGCTGGCAAATCATTTCTCTACTATTACCAGGAAACGATACAGACATCTCCTTCTGGCCTCCAGGATGCAAGTTACTTCATAGGAAGCCAAAATTATTCAGTCTCCTTGCATCACATTTGGATAGTTATGAGAAAGCTTTTTGCTCTTAAGACGTTAAAAGAGGCAAATAAGATACCATTCTGAACACTTAAGTTTTATTCAAATGGCCCTGCAGGCCTGTGCAGTCCACCATTCCTGATAATTGAATACGTAAGTAGATGTAAATATTTCACGGCTCTCTTCATATGGGAGGTATGGAGGAGGGACAACATTCTCTTAGTACAAGTAGGTTGCATTTTGGGGTGGATGTTCCTCTGAGAAATCGGACATTTCAGACATTTTAGTAATATCCAATATATGGCCAATAACATACCCTTATGCTGCCTTGGGCTCATTTCAGTCAGTAATTGAGGTGTCTGGTTCTCTAGAATCATTTCTCAAATTTTGCTCAGGCATCAAAATAAGCGGGATTCTTATTGCAAGTGAATTCCAAGGTATGGAAAAATAGTCAATAACTTTAAAATATATTCTTTGCTGCATGTCTAGAAGAAGGGAAAGGGGGAAATCACTCTACCTTCACATATAAGAAAGTTAAAACTTACTACATATCTCTCAAATGTTCCTGTTACATTACAGGTATGCCTTGCATACTCCAACTTCAGGGTAAGGTTATTTAGTCTTCTAGTTCAGATTTGGGAGCAATTATCAAAAAACTCAGGTAGGGGTCTGCTAATTCTCCTACATTTGATTCCTTGATTAATTAGGGGAAGTATTCAAAAATTGGAAAGAGGTACGCAGAGAGCATTATGGTGAGGTTGAAGAAGACAGAAAGGTGAAAAGAACATTGTCAGGTTAATTTAATATCAAGCCCCTAAAATAAAACTTTTTAATATAAATTAAGATGGTGATTCATTCATGGAATTTCTGTACAAACAGTCTTTTTATGACTTCATAAAGTCAAAAGTTTGATTCAGGATGAAATTGCTCTGAATTTTCATTTGTTCAATTGTAAGCCTTGAAACAAATACAGCCTGTGGGCAGTTTCTTGTACATGACTGATCTGAAGATGCTTTAACCTTTGACCTTGCCCTTTTTCCCAGAAAGTTGTCCTGTTGCTTCAAGGTATTGGTTAATTAATTCTTCCTGTGTATTGACTGAACAGACTTGGTATTTAGTGTATTCCATTGTGTATTCTCCTTTTCCCTGAAGAGAAAACATTGTCATGTTATGAATAATTTAAACCATTTATCAATTGTCAAAATGGTACAGTGCTAGTTTACATGCATTGCATGGTGTTAAGAGAAAGTTACAAGCACAGTTGACACAATAAATAACTGATAACTGGACTAGCAACTGACTTCACAATTTGAAAAGGCATAGCAATTCTTTGAAATACATACACTCCTAGAGATAAAAAGCTAGATTTTAAAATCAGCTTGCAACCTTTCTCTATTCACGTCTTTGTCTGTACTCCTTTTCCTTCACTTTCTCTTCTCATGAGGTTGATAAAAAAAGATTTAAACCAAAGGCAGAGCCTAATTATTTATATATTTATTTATTTATGTGCTGCCCATCTTGTCTAGAGTCCACCTTGGGTTGCTTACAAACATTTATCTGCCCTGGTGGATCATCTGGCACAGAATAGCTGTGTTTTAAATGAACCAACCAAAACTGTTCTTCACCAAGAGTCAACACAGAAGGGAAAAAAAGTTGTAGGCAAAGCAAGAGCTTCTGCATGAACATAAAATCTGTTTATGCTAGTTTTGCCCAAATCCATATTTCTCTCTTGAAGAGGAAGCAAGAGGCAAAGGAAAAATATGCTTGGAGCGGCTAACAGTGGCAGTAATGTGGAGCACAATTAGTCAAATGGGTTTGCTTAACAGACAGACGAAAATCTCAGGCAGACAGAACTTAGGGTAAAGACTCATCAACTCTTCCCTAAATTATTCAGTCTCATTTCCTAGATATTCCTTCATTTTTTTTTTTTTGCTAGGTTACGTTCTGGATCTTTTGTTTTCTTTTTTTATTTTCCTTTCCTTTCTCCTTTCTCCTTTCCTTCCATTTCCATTTCCCTTCCCCTCCCCTCCCAGTTCTATTCCTACTTTATTAGTTTAAACAAAATTAATTATTTTCAGAAGTTGCATTTATACAAACATTGAAAAAATGGCATGTCCTATAGTAAAAATGACCTGAATGAGATAATGATAAATGCTGGAAAACTATAACATTGCTTTAACAAATTCAGAAAGTATCTGCTCACTAACCTCTGTACACGACCTTAGTTCTGTAGCATATCCAAACATATTGTTCAATGGCACCTAAGGTAAAAGTGATAGAGAGAGAATTGATAATAATTGTTTCTCTTAATTTAAGAAGCATCCATAAAATTACGAATCGGGGTTTGCAAGTCACTTACACATCTACCCTTAAATGCATAGTAAAATTTACCTTCTTCATTCCCTGTAAGCATATGAAGAACGGTTGCAGGAACTGGGCTTGGCTAGTCTAATAAAGAGAAGGACCAGGGGAGACGTGATAGCAGTCTTCCAATATTTGAGGGGCTGTCACAGAGAGGAGGGGGTCAAGCTATTTTCTAAAGTGCCTATAGGCCAGACAAGGAATAATGGATGGAAACTGAACAAGGAGAGATTTAACCTGGAAATAAGGAGAAACTTTCTGACAGTGAAAACAATCAACCAATGGAACACCTTGCTCTCAGAAGTTCTGGGAGCGCCATCACTTGAAACTTTCAAGAAGAAATTGGACTGCCATCTGTCAGAAATGGTGTAGGGTCTCCCTCTTGGGCAGGGACTAGATGACCTACAAGGTCCCTTCCAACTCTGATTATCTGTTATCTGTTAACTTAACAACAAAGAATCCTATGACACCTGAAACATCAAGTTATTTATATGTCCTGTTGTATGAACTGTAAGATATAGATGCAATTCCATAGTTTCCTCTTCCAAGGATTCAGACTCAACCATGTATGTACCAATCCAGGAGATCTGAATTTCTTGTGTCATAAAACTACAACCTGATGCTCTTTTCCACACATCATTCATTTGAAAGTATTATCAAATGAACTTTAAATAATAAAAGTGCCAAAATGAACAGTTAATGTCTAATTTTACTGAAGTTTGTTTATTTAGCATATAGCAATGTAGAGAAAGCTGGGAGTCTTCTGCATTGAAAGCAGTAGATGTTCGGCAACCAATGACACTCGCAAGCAGCATACTTCTTGGTTGAGACAAATTAGCCAACGAATCACCATTGCCTGAGGATTGCCCAATGGGGGCTACCCTCTTCCGTCCCCGCCCAGGTTCCCACCAAAATGGTAATTATTTATCCAGAGGTGGTATTCAGCAGGTTCTGACCAAATCTGGATAACCAGTAGTGGAACTTTTGAGTGGTTCGGAGAACCGGCAAATACCACCTCTGGTTGGCCACATCCCCATCTATTTGCTGCCTCCCAAGTCCCAGCTGATTGGCTGGGTCTCCTTTTGTTGCCCTGCACAGGAGAACGGAGCTGGAAAGCAGGTTAGTGAGGTGGGGTGGGGAGAGAATGGGGATTTTGCAATAACCTTCCCTAGGAGTGGGGAGGGAATTGGGATTTTACACTATCCTTCCCCTGCCACGCCCACCAAGCCACACCCACAGAACTGGTAGTAAAAATTTTTTGAATCCCACCACTGTATTCATCTACTTGCATTGTTCATGCTTTTGAACCGCTAGGTGGACAAGAGCTGGAGCAGGTGGCCGGAGCTCACCCAGCTACTAAAGTACCCTGGTCTTAAAACCAGGCCTGCTGATTGTTAAGCCTCAGCTCCAACCATAGAGCCCCCACACCCATTTCATCAAACTTTTTAATAAGCATAGTAAAAACTAACATAAACAAGAAGGAAAAAGAAAAAATTAGAAGAGGTAGAAAAAAGGAAAAGAAAAATAAAAGGAAAGAAAAAGGCACCTCCCCCAATAATAAATACGGGACTTTCCTTACACTGAGTATAAGCTAACAACTTTTCACCCTTTTAAAGTTACAAATAAAAAACAACACTTCCCTTCCTAGCCTAATATTTACCCATATGAAACCCAGAAATCATCTTTTTAGTCTTGATTCTGTAAAAAAAAAATCTACTAGGAGTTATCAGAAATACAAAACAAATAATTTATCTCTGATTAAATAGTCCAACTGTATATTCCTTCATTTTGTTCTTCACAAATCTTAATCTTTAAATCATTCCATTGGCATTACAAGATTTGATCTTTCATCAATCTTTAATATTCAAGTAGAATTTTCAAAGCTTTCATGAGCTTACTTTGAAAAATAAGTAAAGAGCCATCATCCAATATTTTTTTTCACAACTGTTCCATATCTAGATCCTTTTCTTCATTTATCTTTTGAATTCACATTTTGGTGAACTTAATTTTGTTGTCTTCCATACCTTCAAACTCTATAATATCTATATCAAATAAAAGTTTAACTTTTTTCATCATCTTCTAAAAAAAATCCATTGAAATCTGTATTCATTCTGAAATATTAATTATCAGTATCTCAGTCCAGTTATCAAAAAAAATTTCAAGATAAGAAAAAGTTATAACTGGCTTAGCCATTTTAATTCTTTTCTGCCTGCTCCTTTTGTTCCCTCAAGGGTCAATCTGTAACTTTTATTAAGTCACAGTTCCTAATATGGGTTTAGTTCCATTTCAATAATTTCCTAAAACCATGATTTTTCATATGCTTTTCAAATATTTCAGCAAAAATAACCAATATTAGCAAGAGCACTTAGACTTATATACAGCTTTATAGTGCTTTACAGCCCTCTCTAAGTGGTTTACAGAATCAGCATTATTGCCCCCAACAATCTGGGTCCTCATTTTACCCACCTTGGAAGGATGGAAGGCTGAGTCAACCTGGAGCCTGGTGGGATTTGAACTGCCAAATTGTAGGCAGCTGGCTGCAGAAGTAGCTTACAGTACTGCACTCTAACCAATGTGCCACAGAGGCTCCTGTATATTCTCTGGTCTCTCAATCCATTTAAAACTTTTTAAAATTAATTTCCCTCCTTTTTTGCCAATAACATATTACTATATTTTAAATTCTCAGTTTAAAATTTCTTAAACCCAAAGAAGATAAAAACAGCCTGACATTTTGAAGGTCTCTAATATTGATAAGGTGGTTAAACTGAACATTTCCAAATGTGATTAGAAAGTGAATTGGTACGGCTTAATGTCTTTATGTAAATGCTGGGCTACTGATGAGAGAAAAGACATTGTATTCCTTGGTTCTTGGTAGTCAAACTCACAAGAGACTGCTCTTTATGGTCTCTTCACAAGAAGCTGCCATGAGAGCACTCATAACCGATCTCCCACTCTTACTCTCTGGAGAGCTTCAAAAGACTAGTTTACTCACTGGTCTTTCATTCTTCACAGCAATTGTGGTTTTTGCTTATTCATGGAGATGTCTTCAGTCAGCCATGACCCATAGCAGAATCCACAGTTAATATTTTAATGACTTAACTGTTCAGATTTGTTACAGAAAGTGTTTTGGTAAATAGATATGAATAAAATCATTATTTGAACAGTAACTTTAGATGACAGTAGTATACACATACCTCAGCAGTTAGAATAAAATAGTCTTCAGCTGCCTCTTGCCCTGTGATAACACCATGACGGCGATTAATTCCAGCCATGACTGGTCCTTGGAATTCAACTGGTGCTAAGACTTCCACATCCATAATGGGCTCAAGAATACATGAACTTGCCTCTCTCAGAGCTGAGTTAAAAAGGAAGAGATGATACAACACCTATACAGACGTATGCTTTTTTATATTTACTATTTAACACACATCATCACAGAGAGTCATCTTGTGATAAAATGGGAAGCAAGTAAATTTAATATAAATGAATGAATGAACATCTATATAGAACTGCAGTGTAAACATCAGTTGTAAAAAAACAAACAGTTGCATGATATACCCCAAGACAGGCAGTTTTATGGCCACTCCAGTTGGAGGAAGCAGAATATAAATAGTAAACTGTCCATCTAGAATCAAGAGGGATTTCCCTTGCTGAAAATTTTGAAATGGGCATCAAGTGACAGCTTGTTAAACACTGCTTAGCGCAGGGATGTCAAACTGGCAGCTGCGGGTCAGATGCGTTATGCGCAGGCCATGCCCACCCCAGCTCCACGAATGATAAAAAGGTTGTGAAACGTCATGTGATGGCAATGTGACACGAGTTTGACATCTGTGGCTTAGTGGATTCCTGTTTCTTTAGAGGGCTGATGCTGATCTACAAACTTTTCTAACACATTCAATCATTCAAACATTCAATCATTTCATGAAAGTTGCATTCACTTCTTAATATAAAGCCCAAATATGTTTACAACAAGATGAGGAAAATCATGATAAGCAGATATAAATAGGAAATAAATGAACTTCTTCAGAACATCTAAAGTCATAAGTGGTGGACAGCAATAAAATGAAAGATGTGTGGGTGGGTTGGATAGAAAGAACTATTCTTGTTTTTAAATATTGATATAAAGATACAAATTGGGATCGGAACTATTATTGCTAAGTGATAGGGTTGTTAAGTAAAAGTAAAAGTCACATCCAATTTTATGACCTTTTTCACAGTCACTAAGTGAAACACCCTGGCCATTAAATGAATCATAGTCATTAAGCAAATCCAGCTTCCCCCATTGGCTTTGCATGTTGGAAATCGCCTGGGAAGTTGCAAATGGCCACCATGCAATTCTAAGATCCTACAACCATTATAAATATATGCCAGTTGCCAAGAACCCAAATTTTGATCGCATGATGGTAGAGATGCTATGATAGTCATAAGCGCAAGGATCAGGTGTTCTTTTCAGAACCCTTGTAACGTCGAACAATCATTACATGAGTGGTCATAAGTTGAAGTCTACCTGTATAAGTATTATGGATAAATGATAAAGAACAGTAAAAGCAAGAGAGAAAGCATTCGAAAAAAAAATTCTTCGTACCTTGTCTCATGGCACCTTCAGCAGCTCGGATGAAAGAGATTTCATTAGAATCCACCATGTGAGAAGCTCCATCCTCCAAGACAAACCGTATCCCTGAAACCTTGTGACCTATCAATGGGCCTTTTTCACATGCATCACGGAATCCCTAAAGAACATAACTGGCCATTAGTGGTTTCTGACCCAAACGATACTGTAGACTGTAACAGGCAGAATGTTACTGAAAATATACATACAGGAAATATGATTCAAAGCAGTGATTTGCAATCAGAACATAATTAGACATACCCAGCATTGAAAATAAAAAGAAACCTTAGAGATAGTGACATACTGTAAATTAAATAATTATGTGCCATCAAGTGGTTGCAGACTCTTAGAGACCACATAAAGTATTGTAAAATTAGGTTATGGCAAAAAAAAGAAATGAGGCATTTGAAGATGCCCTTGCATGGTTTTAAAATCCTAAGCAGTGAGGGATGAACTCAAGCCTTATGATGGTCCCCCCATATATCTACAACTTCCAAAAAGTGTTGGTGTTTCCTTAAAATTTGGGATCTAATTCATCATTCTGATTTGAAATGAAATCTCACCATCCACTAGAATGGTAACTCAAAGTAATTGTGCTTTAAAAGTAAAATTATAATAGTACAGGGCCCTATCTACAATCATGTCTGCTTCATATTTAATGTAATAAAACTAAAATAAATATATATTACCTTTTCAATAGACGGCAGAAACTGCTTTGGAATATTCGTCCCAATTGTTTTGTCAACAAATTCTACTTTCGTATAATTCTCTGGTTCTAGAGGTTCCAGATACCCTATTACTTTTCCATACTGGCCTGCCCCACCAGACTGCTTTTTATGAGTATAATCAAACCTGCAAAAAAAAAAAAATGAAAATATTATGCCACATGTAAATCACATCCGTTCCTGTTGTTTAATACTATGTGTCATGGTTAGGATGACAAGCAGCTTTGGGTGTGATCAGCAATGAACTTCAAACCTGCAGACAATTTTCAAATACAAACTTTTTATACAAGTGAACTGAGCTTAAATGGACTCCAGATGATGGTACGGAGCAGGAAGGTCCATGGGGATGGGTCAGACACGACTTCACAACTAACAAGTGAACAGCCCAGGTTCCCTCTCTGGATGTGAGACTGTTGCACTGAAGGACTCTTGTATTTTTATATTAAGACATTTCATTTTAAAGACATTGTTTTATGGGGGCACCAGGGAGATATTTATATATATAGGTTATTATAAGCTGTAAATAACTATACTATAGCTTTACAATGCCTTTGGTTTGTGTGAGAAGCGAATAGGGAATTAAGCAGAATTTCTCTCTTTGCACACAATGTAGAATTGAAGGGAAGGGTGAACTGCAATTTGGCAGTTCAAATCCCACCAAGCTCAAGGCTGACTCATCCTTCCAAGGTGGGTAAAATGAGGACCCAGATTGTTGGGGGCAATAGGATGACTTTGTAAAAGCTCTTAGAGAGGGCTGTAAAGCACTATAAAGCGGTATAGAAGTCGAAGTGCTCTTGCTCTTGCTAAATGAATGCGCTGAAAGGGCGACTACAGACTGCAATGACTTTCTGGGGAAGCTTCGGTTAAAAAAAGGCAAATCCTGCGTCCGGGATTGCCTCAAAGGAAGAAGCCAAATATTTGTTTTTCTCAAGGCAGAGCAGCCAATCCTCCCCTTCCGCTCATGACTTCTTCCCACGACAGCTCTGTGAGGTGGATCGGGCTAAGGGGGAGCCCGACCCACCCACAAAGCCCCTGGATCGAGGTTGGCTTGCAAGCTCCGCTCGGTAAATAGCCGAATGTAGCTGCAGAACCGACAGGGAAGGAGGAAGCACCAGCAGCAGCAGCAGCAGCACCGGCCCACCCTTTCTCTGGATTGCCAGCGAACTCTGCCCCCTAAGCAAACATTCTTCGGGATGGGACGTTATTCTTTGCCCTCTGGCTGCAAATCCCCCTGGAGGCGCTTTCATGGCCCGGAAGAACCGAGGAGTCCATAAAGCCGGAACAGATCGCCGCCTTTTTCTTGCTAGAGTCGAGGCCGCCCAAGAAGTTTGGGGAGGGAACCCGACCTCAAAGACGGGTTTCCAATGGGTTCTGAACCTCTTTCCTAGCCGGGGCCGATTCCAAGCCGCGCTCGGCTCAGGCGCCTTCCTCCAGCCCCGTGCGGAGATGCGGAGCCTGCTTGGCGGCCCAGGAGCCCCAGCTCGGCTCCTCCAGCTGCTGCTCCTGCTGCTGCTGCTGCTTCCGGCTTCCCTGGGGCTCGCGGACCCGGGGTGGCCACTGCGCGCCGCAACCGGCTCCGCCCAGCCGCTCCTCAAGAAGTTTGGCGGCGGCGGCGGCGGCGAGCAACTCCCCCCGAGCGCGATGGAGATCCCGCCGTCCCATTACCAGGCCAACAGAGCCGCCGGCGTGGTGCTCCACTACGCCACGTATCAGCGCGGGAGCCCGCACAGCCTGTTCGAAATGGAGCGAGTGCACCAAGCCAGCCTGGAGGTGAGCCCCGGAGGGAGGGAGGGAGGGAGGCTCCAGGCAAAGGGCGCGCGGGCTCAGGCAGGCCAGCACCGCGCCTCCCTCCCGGCTACCTACCGCGAGCACCGAAGCCAGCAGTTTGGTTTGGCAGAGCTTACAGCCCTTGCCAAGAGCAGGCGGGAAGAGTCTCGAGGGAGCAGAGCTGGGGGGAGAAAAGCGGGGGGGTGCATTGGGATTTTGGACCCCGAGGCGCGCCCCCCCCCCCCCTGCTTAAAAACAAAACACGACTTTCCCCTCGTCCAAACTGGTCTCCTCGCCCACCGTAAGAACTGCATCTGCTTCAACTCAGGATGTCACCCCTTCGTGGGATTTCCCGGGCTCTCGATCCTTGCATTTCCCAGACAGGGTCAATAGTAACAGCACTTATATTTATATTCATACAGCGTTTATATACCGCTTTACAGCCCTCTCTAAGCGGTTTACAAAGTCGTCCTATTGCCCCCAACAATCGGGGTCCTCATTTCACTGACCTCGGAAGGACGGAAAGCTGAGTCAATCTGGAGCCAGACAAATAACAAATAATCTGAGTTGGGAGGGACTTTATAGGTCATCTAGTCCAACCCCCTGCCCAAGCAGGAGAGCCGGAGAGACTCGAACTGCCCAACCTGCTGGCAGTTAGCAGAATTAGTCTGCAATATTGCATTCTAACAGCTGCTCCACCAGGGTTCTTAAAAGTGGAAATATCAATGGGAAACATTAAAAAAAAAAGATTGTTACAATTGTTTGCATTCCATAAATAACAATACTGATCTGGTCAAAATAGCAACTGAAAATCACTGAAAAAGTTGGGACTATATATACTCTCACAGCCTCATCATACTTATTGGGGTTATAGGACTTGTAGTCCTCAAAACACCTGAACACAAGCTGGAAAGGATGGAATAAGTGTGTCCTGTGTTTACCCTTGCAAGGCTGCCACACCATGAATTTGATAAAGACAACAGAATTTGAAAGAATCACTTTATGGCAATATGACAGTTCGCCATGTTTTCCAGCAAACAGCTTAAGTTAAGGCTTTTACACCTTTCCTGTTTGCAGTACCAAACCCGTTACAGACAAACAACAGCAACTTCTACCAGAATATTCAAAGCAGGCAATGTAATAATTCTCTTTTTATTTTAGGACATTCCAGATACTGGGCATAAATACCACCTTAAGTTTGAAGTAAAAGAAAGTATACAGAATGTAAGTTTGGGTTTTGTTTTTTGTTTAGTATAAGCTGGATGGCATTTAGAGACTGACATAGATCTGGAGGCCTTAATCTGCATCTCCACCCCAAACAAACATCCGTAATGTGGGCAGCCCTGCCCAAAATCACTATTTTTGAGGCTATTATTAGGAATGAGGGAAGCTGTTTTGAGAAAGGCAAAGGGAGAGCTGCTGGGTTATGTGTTTATGGATGCATGTCTGTAGGGGCTGAGGTTAAAACCCTTCCTCTTTTCTAAGCCAATTTCCTCATAATCATAGCTTAGAAGTATCTTCTAATCCAACTACCTGTCTAGAGCAGGAATCCTCAGATCATCCACCTTGTCATGGTTGCCGATAGCAATAATTGTGATGAAACATTGTTTGCGAGTGAGAGAACAAATTCAAGGGTATTGTAATTTATTAGTCATGTTTTATGATTTAAGCTCACTATGAACCCAGCAACTGTGGTTTATTATATAATGGCAATTAAAACAAAAACAAAGCTCATTGTTCTTCACAATCTAGTAAGTAAAGGCTTAAAGCCATTCCACCCTTCCCAAATCTCTATTCCCATCTAATACACATCTGATGCTAGTGTGTATGTATGTTTATGTTACCTAAGAAGAGGAAAAAAGCATACACTGACTCCCAGAAAAAGCTTTAAATAAAATGTAAAACCACTTTAAAAAACAAGGACTTATTGTGATATTGCATTCAATTTTTTTTAATGGAGACCTTACATACTATCAAGTTCTTGCTAATGAATTATCCCACAATACAACGTGGAGGATAAATACGAAATGACGCCTATCTTTTCTAAGTAAACGGTTCTGGTGACATGACAGAGCAGAAAGAAATAGAACATCATTGAAGGGAGTTGTAAACCTTTCAGCCATTATTATTACCCACAAACCTTAAAAGTTGCCAAGGTTGAGCAACATTGCTGTAAAGTGAGATTTGGATCTATCTCGTTCAGATGGCATCAGGTTTACTGTGAATTAAAATAAAGCCAAATGGTAATTCCATGTTGCTAGCAATACCTACAGAAGTTTAAACTGGTCCAATTATTTCTGCAACAGGGCAGCTCCCTGAACTGCACAGCCGACATACTTTATCATCATGGTGACACACCTGTTGCTCCTGAAATACATTATACTATGGAAGGGGAGTTTGAGACACATTCCAAAGAAGCAGATAACCTATTCTACAACAGAATTCAGCACTTGTCAGAACCATTAGAGACCAAAAATATACCAGGTAAACTAAATGTTGCCATTTAAAGTGTTGCATTCTGAAGTTAAATAACATCTATGTATCTATTTGTGTTTTCAAATAACCAGTGACAGGAGACCTAAACTTAATCTATTACAGTGTATCTTCCCACCTAAAAACTGATAGGGAACTCCAGAGATTCTTCCCTTCCTTTTATGGCAGATTTTCCATTTTTCTTTTCCAACATAAGTTGGAAAAGTTCTAGAGGCCTGACCATATTCCTATTCATTGGGATGTGTGACCATTTCCTGCAGGCGAATAACTATATTAAATATATTTATGAGATTTTTGCATCCTTTAAAAAAATATTGTTCTGCTTTATTTCATTTCTGTCATTCACCACCTAAATAAGGTGAAAATAAGATCTGACTTTTGTTTAAAACCAGTCAGAGTCATCATGATACAGTTATTTTGAAAACTGTGTTTTGATATATTTTGAAAACTGTGTTTTGATATATGGAAACACAGAAAAAGTAAAGTTTGCACTGTGATATCATATCTCATCCTTCTCTTAAAATCCATAAATAAGCAAAGATAGATAAATATATTACTTGCATTTCTGTCTACAGTTTTTTAATTTTTTTTAATTGGAAACACATAATGATAACAAACCAGGAGTCTTAAAAAGTGAATCCTAGTCTATGCGTACTTATGTCATGGTAAGTCTATTACTTTAGTATAAAATACCAGATTTCGTTTAAATTCCAGAAGATTAACATGGCTATACACTATATTGCCCAGATTTGTTGGATGTTTCATTTCTAAGGGGTAGCACTCACTCAGATAAAGTTGGTGCGGTATCTTGGGGCCATCCTCTGAAAGCAAATGGCAGCGTTAACCAGAGGGCCCTTTGCAAGAATTTGTCCTGTGTGCAAGTTGAATCCACTTCCTAGACCAGGGTGGAATGGGCTCTGCTCACTGTCATTCCTGCCCTAATCATTTCCCAATTGGATAACTGCATTGTGCTCTACGTTGAGTTGCCCTTAAAGCTGCCATGGGGCCAGGTTACTTGCTGGTCTCTTAAAGCAGTGGTTGCCAACCAGTGGTCCGGGGACCACTGGTGGTCCACGAGAAAGTTTTGGTGGTCTGCAGAGAAATGTCCCCCCCACCCCACCCCAAAGCAATTAATTCAGGCTGTGCGGGAACACAAGGCTGCGCTGTCCACATGGTTCGCGGGAACACAAGGCTTGCGTTGCTTGCATTGCGAACATCATGAGGTAGTGAGGTGAGGGGGGAAAGAGCGGAGAGGGAGAACTTGCCCCACTCATCCCACACACCTTGCCTGGCCACCGGGCTGCTTTTTTTCTGCTTCTTTTTCTGCTTTTGGCTGCACACAAGGAAAGCAGCAAAAGTCTTTCTTTCTCTCCCGCAAACTCATTTCTGGAGGAGCTTGGGGGAAAGAAAGACTTCTTTTGCTTCTGCTGTTTCTCTCTCTCTCTCTCTCTCTCTCTCTCTCTCTCTCTCTCTCTCTGTCTTAAGGTTTCTGGCTGTTCAAGATCTAATAGAATTGGAATGATCAAAATCCTTTCTCTTAAACACTATAATCTTACAGGACCTTCTTTGTCATGATTGGTGCCCTATAGAACAAACTTACCCTTGAGATCTGGAGAGACCTGACCCTCTCAGTCTTTCAGAAGGCTGAGAAAACCTTTTCCACATCATGCATTAGACCAGGATATGTGTGTGAGTGCCCATTAAATGTCTTTTTTTGTGAATTATGAAATTTTAGGATATCTTTTTCTCTCCAATGTTTTTTTTACTAATATTGGATTTTTAGTAAAGTGTTCAACACCCAGAGTTATACATTTAAGATGGGCAGCCATATAAACCAATCGAAATTATTAATGGTCCCAGCAATGATGCAAACTAATAATCGTATTTGGCTATAGGATGTTTGTAGCTACCATATTAGAAATATAAGTACCTGCAATAGATTAAAACATGCCCAGTATTGCCCACATAGTTCTGTCCATCCAGACTTTTTTTTCCTTTTTTTTCAATAGTTATTTCAGCTACATAGCTCCTCGATCAAAGTCCAAGTTCCAGATACACAAGAAAGAATGGATGTTGCATACCTAGATAAATTTTACTAAAGCATGCATACTAATAATACTGTGCCTAGCCCTGCATTTCTCTGTCTCAAGATTTATTTCAGTACAACTTTTACTTATATTATCAGATAATGATGGAAATATGCCAGCAGAAATGAAGCCCATTTTCAACTTAGCCAAGGTTGCCTCTGGATATATAATATGGCAGAATTCGACAGAAAACACCTGGTACAATATGATTCAAATTCAAAACGTCAAACAAGTGGTAAATAAAAGCCTTAACCAACTTCAATTAGAGTTTCTTCCTACTTCTACGTTATGACTGTTTTAAGAACGCCAACCTCACTATTTATGACTCAAAAATTGCTAACTCATTTCCCCAGAGCAAAATTATATAATGCAACTGTCCAGTAACTTGACAGTGAGATGGGCGGTATAATAAATTTAATAAAATAAGCAATAAAGAACTACAGGGGCCAAAGAATAATAGAAGTCATGTTACTTGGCATTCCCCTCTTGAGAAATCAGGACTCCACAAATTACAAGATCCATCAGCTCAGGTAAGACTAACACAAATGCCAGAGAGGGAAAGGTGAAAAGGGAGAGAGAGGTCTATTTTACTGGTTAGTTGCAGAAATCTTGAAGACCAGATCCAGGCCTTAAGCCAGACATTTCCTGGACTAATGGTTGCACATTCTTTTTTACAATTTGGTAACAGGTTATTTGAATTTTGGGATAATACCAAAAGCAAACATGAGATTATAGCACAGTATAAATCAGTTCCTGCAGTATGCTGCCTTTAAAAAAAACCAACAATCTTGTCTTCTGTTTTTCCCTGAAAGTTATAAGGAATGTGAGGTCACAAAAATCCAGTAAGCTATGGAGTCACCTCCTAATGATTTAATATTATGGGAAAAGAAGGAAAGAGTCATAAAATAAGCAAACAATTTGCTGGGATAAGACAAGAATGTTTCTTCTCAGGAGAGAATATAACCCTCTAGATTTTTTAAAAGAGAAAAGTTGCAAACTATAGTTGCTTGAGCCAGTAGAATTCTTTTTTTGATGTGGTGGCTTTGAATCTAAGCTAATATGATTAAAAGGAAGGGAAACTAAATCTCTTCTGATTATTCAGTTCTTAAATATACATTCTGTATATTACATAAAATTAATTATCTGTACTTAAATAAGGACTGTAGTTGCAGAAAGATTTTCCGTTTTATGATTTCAGAAAAGAAATGATGACTATCTTGAATTTTCCTATGAGGTTTTATTGCATGATATTGCCTCCCAGGTAAGCAATATTTTGAAAACAGTTTTTTTAAGTGCAAAGTGGAAGCTTTACATCTTATTTTCATATAATGACAACACTGGAGTGTGTCCAGGCAACAGTCAAGGACACTAAAGTGGATATATCAGAAATGGTTCCAAAATAGGGAGTAGTGCTATACAGACAATCCTCGACTTAAAATAGCAATAGCACTTAGACTTGTATACCACTTCACAGTGCTTTACAGCAGAGGTGGTATTCAGCAGGTTCTGACAGTTCTGGAGAACCGGTAGCGGAAATTTTGACTAATTTGGAGAACCGGCAAATACCACCTCTGACTGGCTCCGCCCCCATCTATTCTCTGCCTCCCAAGTCCCAGCTGATCGGCTGGGTCTTCTTTGTTGTCCTGCACAGGAGAACGGAACTGGAAAGCAGGTTAGTGAGGTGGGATAGGAATGGAGATTTTACATTATCCTTCCCCTGCCATGCCCACCAAGCCAAGCCATGCCCACCAAACCATGCCCACAGAACTGGTAGTAAAAATTTTTGAATCCCACCACTGCTTTACAGCTCTCTCTAAGAGGTTTAAAGAGTCATCCTATTGCCTTCAACAATCTGGGTCCTCATTTTTACCGACCTCGGAAGGATGGAAGGCTGAGTCAACCAGAACTCAAACTCCTGGCAGTGAAGAGTGAGTTAAATCTGCCATACTGCATTCTAACCAGTGTGCCACCACGACTCCTACAACCACAGCTGGAAGCAGAATTTCTGGTGTTAAGCGAGTCATGCCCAGTTTTAAAACCTGGTTGCCATGGTCTGGACTGAATCACTGCAGGGAGTCTCACATAATTGTTAAGCAAATCCAGCTTCCCCCATTGACTTTGCTTGTTGGAAGTCAATAGGGAAAGTCCCAAACGGTGACCACATGACCCTGGGATGCTGCAACCATTGAAAATATACGCCAGTTGCCACACATCCAAATTTTGATCATGTGACCGTGGAGAACGTTGCAACGGTCATAAGTGTGTGGATCGCTCAGTTTTCAGTGCTGTTATAATTTTGAATGGTCGTAAGGCTACAACCTGTAGCCTGTACTCTTAAGTGCAGCCTGCTTTGATTCATGTCCAGCAAAACATTAAGAGCAAGGTAGCCCGAAGAACAAATAACACTATTAAATTAGTCGAAAGCAGACCCCAGCTTTTGTTTCCAGAATGGGAATATGGCTTAATGCTATAATTTGGGGTGTGAAACACGTGGCATCACGTCACCAGTGGTAGGATTCAAATATTTTTGCCACCAGTTCGGTGGGCGTGGCTTGGTGGGCACACTTTGCGCGCGTGCACTCACTTTGCATGCAACCGCGTGCCAAACGAACACTTTGCGCAGGCACAGGGGCGTTCTAACTCACCTCCTGCAAGCCCGCATGACCTCGGTCACTTCAGGAGCTGCTGCGCAGCACTATTCTGTGCTGCGCAAAGCAGCTGCGCTTCAAATTCAGCGGATAAAGGTGAGTATGGGAGCCTGGGTGGGCCCAACAGCAGAGCGGTGGAAAGAACTGAATTCTGATCACATGACCATGGGGATGCTACAACGGTTTTGTGAAAACTGGTAATAAGTCACTTTTTTCAGTGCCGAAAACTTTGGTCACTAAACAAACTGTTGTAAGTCGAGGACTACCTGTGCTTGACTGACTCTTCAGCCAAGTACAGGTAGTGGCTTAGTTATATTAATTACAATCCTGCCAGCTGGATATGCTCATATATTTTATCTAAGTATAACCATTTGGCCCTAGCTTAAAAACTGAACTGTAGAATGAGTGCTGCTATTCAGAACTGAACATATTGGAGTGGTACATAAGCCAGAACAATCAATCATCCTGCTGGATTTAGCCCACTGTTCAAGCCTGTCAAGGACATTTTGAAATGTGGCTTTGCTCTCTAAAGCTTTAGCCGCTCACTCTGTTTTAGTATCATATGCAGGTGGACCCCTCTTGCAAGATGTGAGTTAATTGCAAGGTTATAGCAAAGTCTGCCTCCTACACTTTTCCTAAAAACACCCTAGCACTACAAGATAATGCTAGCCAGGAAACCCATCTTCATGCAAATCTGAAATATGGGAAGACTCAGCAGTGGTACCGCGTATCATACAGGAAAGGCAGTGGGGGAACTGAAATAGCAGAAGTACAAAGGACAAGGTTGGAGATGCATACGCAAACACAGGTGCACATTTTCACTGGAATCTCATGATCCACAAAGTTCAACTTACTGGGGCTCTGAAGTTCCTCTCTATTTCTACACTGGAAGCAATTTCAGCAGCCTTGCAAACTTTTTGTTTCACAATTCACAAGCATTACAGATCTGGCTTTCAAATAAAAGTACAGCAGACCATGTTTTAGAATGTTTTTCTGTGATCCACATTCTGAATTGCCAGGTCTATAGCTGATATAACCTTTATGAATAGGAAAAAGAGATAGGAAAAGAGGAAAGAAATGGAACGTGGCATAAAGTACCAAAAAGAAAAAAAGGAGCAGAACCTTGTTTTGGTGCCATACTTAGAAATAAAATAATACTTCCCAGATTTCCCTAAAACTTGAATATTTCTAATATTTGGTGTTTTTTATTTGCAGGAAATTATTCCTTGGCACATGGAAGTTCTATGGCATCCACAGCATGGAGTGAAAGTAGCACAGAATAGTTGCCAGTCAAAGTGATATTAATTAAATCTTACTTGTTCTTAAACTGGTGAGGTGATAGCAACTACATACAGCTAATAAAAATATTATATGGAGGCTTTAGATACACTTCCAATTCTGTATATCCTCCAAGAACCTAAATAAAATGTTACACATTTACACACTGAAACAAATGTGTTTGTGTTTATTTTCATGGTCATGATGTGCACTGAAGATGGTGTTTGATTTCGTTGTACGAGGTGCAATGACAATAAAGTAAAGTAAATATCCTCAGATCCTGGTTTGGCAGCACTTACTCATTAGACTGAGTACTTACGGTATAGTGGCCTCAATGCTCTCTCTGAATGCAACTTTAGGCTTCCCAGTCACACAAGGACAACCGTATTCTCTTTCCATTCTCTAAACACAAAGGACACAAAGTTTTTACTGATTTAAACACACTGCCAAATAGATACATCTTGTTCTGACCCAAACCGTTTTCCAATAAAACCAACACGAACCAAAGGGAACAGAAACCTTTTAATGATTCTAACGAATCCCCGATTAAAAGGCTGCTGCAAACTAATTAACTTTGATAAGCACGAGACTCGCCAAAACTATGCGAGGCTGCCAAGAATAACAGCTAAGGTTACCTAGAGATATTTTACAACACAAGAGTTTTCAAATACCAACTAAGATACTGCAATGTTTCAAAATGTCTTTGCTTCCTGCAAAGAATGTCTGATTCACAGCTGGTTTTTATCTTCTTGAAGGAGGGGCCATTACCTTTCAGCCTTACTCCCGAGTCGCCCATGCTACTGCAACTGCTCTTTCCTGCGAGCAGCCCTGCCCTGCACGCACACTTGGCACAGGCTCCTCGGGAACCTCCTCATCGCTGCTGCCAGCCCCCACAATCTCTGAAGGCAGCAGTCCACTCCCTAATGGCCCTGGCCCCTCATCTGAGTCCTCGCTCTCCTCAGCCATCTGCACTTGCTGCCAGCGAACCACATCTTGACTAAACACCCTAATTTAATGCATTAAAACAGTAGAATCCCAACAATGCTACCACTGAAACAAATGCAAGCCAAAATTGGGGAGGCAGAAAGAAGATACTCCAATTTCTCCCTAAATAGAATATTTTATGTAACAGATGCAACCTTGTCTCCTAATGTGTAAGTATATTTTTCTTTAGTAAATATGCATTACTCCAAAAATGGAAACCTGGACTTCAGCTATCATAATACAAGAAAGTGCTAGCTGAATGATTTATTTGGTGAGATATGGAACTGGTAACTGTACTAGATTCCGACAGGCCAGATTAAAGAAATGTTTTTGTCAAGTGACAGTACAATTGCACCATTCCCAGTGTAACCATAATACTCACCTGAGCATAGATTTCCAGATGTAGCTCTCCCATTCCTGAAACAATTGTCTCTTTGCTCTCAGTGTCAAAATGGACTCGGAAAGTGGGATCTTCTCTTACAAAACGGTTAATGCCTTTTGAAAACCTGTCATCATTCTAGAAGGAGAAAGAATATTTTTTTCCATTTTTTTATATGGTTACTTGCTTAAAGTGACTCAAAGTACTATAAAGTGGATTAAAAACATGATTTAAGAAGTCCTTTGACCAAATTCACTAACAGTAATGCAACAAAAGTTAAATAAAAAACAATTGGGTGATTCACAAATTGCCCTGCTGAGAAAACATTAAAATCGATCATCCTTTGCTGAGGTCAACAGGGTTAGGGCCAAACAAACCTCAGAGGGAGTTCCAAATTTAGGTGCAGCACTAGAGAAGGCACACCCAAGAGATCCCACAACATGACACTGGTTCAGCCATTTGAAGTAGGCCAAATCAGTCAATAGGCTAGGAGCAGTCCAATTCAGGGCCATCATTACCTGCTTATTCCAAATCATGACAACAAACCCATCTAGTATGTCAAGATCTTGAAGGCCTGTGGAAGGTTCATAGTTGTCATGCTGGCCATGAAGAGCCAAATTATGTCAAATTTAGGACCAAACGTGGGCAAGTAAAAGTCTCCAAATTCCATGCGTGTGGCAAATATCACCATCAGCGTTAAGGAGTTCAGGCAGAAAAGCCATTGCGTAACAGGAAAGCCAACACAGCAGTAACAATCTCAACGGATAAAGAATCTGGTTATCTGTGAGGCATTCCTCTTCAATACAAAATCCAAAAGAGTTCACATTTTTCCATTCACGGAATAGTTAACAATTCAAAAAGCTGAGTTTCAATCAAGGCTTATTCTGGAAGAGGACACCAACATACTTGCTACAAATGGAGAACTTCTTACTCAGGGTCAGATTAACTTAACTAGGAACACAATCAGGAATGTAAAAAAAAAAAAATCTCATGCTGACACTTAAGATATCAAACCTATCAAAAGTTTATAGACAGTACTCAAAATGACCACTCATCACTGAAGTTATGACCCTGAACAAGTGGTCCTTTTGACTGATCCTCCAAGTTCTGGTCACAGGACCCTTGTGGTCACACGATCACGAATTAGGTGCTTGATAACTGGGTCACACTTGAGACTTGCAGCATCCTGGAGTCATGTGATTGCCATCATGTGATTGCCATTTGCAACTTTCCCTGCTGACTTCCCACAAGCAAAATCAAAAGGAAGCTAACAGTAAAAGTTGCAAGTTCTCCCATAAGTCGGTCCAACTGTTTTTTCTACTAAGAAACTCTACTATGGAGTACAGAGATCTCATACTCTTTAATTCAGGTCATGGTTATCCCAAATGTGCTTTTTCAGGATGCTTCTTATTCACTATTCAGATGACACAGAGGACACAAGTGGTCTCAGCGACACTCCAAAAAGAACGCAAATGACTAGCTGTCTGCAAGGAATATTAATCCTTCCATTCCCCACCATCCAGTCAGAGCTGAAGCTTCTTGGACGAGAAGCAAAAAGTCTTCAAGGAAAAAAAAAACCAAGAAAATCCAGCTGCCTTCTGAAAAAGCACCTCTGGGACTTGTGAGCAGGATTTGTAGCTTCCTATTGGCTTCCCCACTGCTTGTCCTAGTCCTAGTCACATGAGGTCATCACTTAAGGAACTGTAATCCTCACATAATAGCAATAGCACTTAAGACTAATATTCTGCTTCACAGTGCTTTACAGCCCTCTCTAAGTAGTTTACAGAGTCAGCATAATGACAGCAACAGGGACTGCCACGATTCATGTTGCTAAGCAATGTGGTCATATAAGGTTGTGTTTTATGACTACACTGCTTAGCAATGGAAATTCCACTTGCAGTTATTATTGTTCAGTTTCCAGCTAAAATGTTTCAACTACATTTTAATGGCAGAAATGCCACCGGACTCTTGCCTACTACTATCAAAAAGCCCCAGTCAGATAATTTATTTATTCCATCAGGTTTTTTTTAACTTCAGATTCCAACCTTATTGACTGGCTTCATTGTTATGGAAACAACAGGATCAGGCACATGAATGGGTTCCTATAAAGAGAATCCACAGAAACAATTTCTCAGTATAAATTTTCTAGAAATCATCATTGCTTTTAGACAAGTTCTTCCAAAGATTAAAAACAAATTGATAAAAGCATTATAAGATAAACATGCATCTTCTTGAATATGTTTCATACCCATTATATTGTTCTAACAGACTACAGTTTTGGAATATCGCTGTACTGTCTTCCTGCATCTTCTATAATTCAAAATGTCCAGTGTTAGATCCTTATTATTGCAAGATTATGTAATGTTGGAGAGTTGGAGCCCACTGGATGATGCTTATATTGTTACCAGAAACAATAGGGTTAATTATTTTTATCTGTGCTTTGGGGAAGTTAAGGGGAAAGGCTTCTAAGATGGAAACTGCTCCAACTCTAAATATTACATAACTCCTTAAAACATGAAATCATACTGCTGAAATTCAACTATTTTGGTGGGTCTGCTTTGGGGTTCTACCCCACTTGTACTACAGGATCAAATCTGAGCATTTCAGGGAGTGGGAAATGGGAAAATTTAATTAAATAGACACCAAAACCTTTCAATTATGGCATGCATGAAAGAGACTGGATGCTTTTAGGCTACTACTTTACAGTTGGCCATGAATGTGCCTGAACAGATCTATTGTCTTTTCTATGTCTCCAATATGCCTAACCACTGGCTGCTACTGATATTTGAGGCTTGTTCGCAGTTTGTATTCACCAACAACCAACCAAATGTAAAAGTAGCCAAAAAAAATTATGTCAGGATTGCTCATTAACAAGGACAAAACTTGTATCTTAAAACAAGTCTGTGGCAGTCATTGGAGAAATAAATAGGACACGGCAATTTGCAGAATCTGGGACATTCATGACTAACCGTAAGTGTTGTTGCAAATCTGCAGCATATATGAATTAATAATAGAATTACTGTTATATATATATTCAAGAACTAAATATAGAAATAATGCTTGCAGATAGAAAATGATGTTCTTTCTTTTGCCTCCACCTTCTGTTGTAATTACAGCTGTGCAACTTATTGATTAGTTTTACTACTGTCAATGAAAAAGTCGTTTGTCACTGAATCTTTTTCACACAGTCCTGCCTTAATTAAAATGTATAAAATAAATCACATATATAAAAGTTCACGAGACTGTTTTTTTCACCCTATAAAAGTACATCTGCAGAATGCTATATCACTCTATTGCAATCAATTGAACACAACGTATAATAGGAAGGACAACTTCTTCAAATGAAAGCTAAAATACAAGAACTTCATATACCAAATTTTGAGACACATGATAGAAATGATAGAAATATAAGACCTGAGTGAAACATAATATATATATAAACTTACCATAGAAAGGTCAATATTGTCTTTCTCTGTGAATGTATCTCCACTAGCACAATCGATGCCAAAAAACGCACAGATATCCCCTGCGTAAACCTCATCCACATCCTAGCAAAATAAAACTATGTTTTAGATATTATATTAGGTATGTGGCATGAGATGCTGTTGACAAACTATGACCTTAATAAACAGAAACTGGCTCCACTAATTTTAGTGTCTAGATAGATAGATAGATAGATAGATAGATAGATAGATAGATAGATAGATAGATAGATAGATAGATAGATAGATAGATAGAAAAACATACATAATTAAGCATGAAATAAAATTTCAGAATTTTAAATTTATTTACATAAGTAAATGCACTGTTTCTCAAGAACAATGAAACAATGTACCACTATATCAAAGAATCTGGATGATTTTGCTAGTGCATTTTGAAACCCTGTTATGGGCCATCTTAGAAAGCATTTGCCTTGTGGAGATGGTCGCCTGATCCATAAACTGGCTGTCATAGAGTCTTCAGCCCATCATAAATGATCTGTTTATCAGCAGAAAATTTGGTAAGACTGAAAAAATGGCAAGAAATTCCCAACAGCGTGAAAAGCTGATAGTTTACACAAGGAAAACAATTTCAAGGAAAGGTTAATTACCATCCCGGGTTCATGAAACAAACTCTTCAAGCTAAACTAAGTTAACAGAGATCCCTATTAAGGGGAAGAATTATAGATTCTTCTATTTATACTTTCCAAAGTACAAGGCACTTCTTAAATTTATGTTTACACTCTTCTATCCACATAAATGTTGTTCCTCTCTCCTTTTTTTCCTTGTAAAGGCCCAGCAATTTAGGTGAAAATGGTCTTGCATACCAACAGACTTTTGCTATTTCTTGAAAGCTGTTCCATTTATTTGATGTGCAAAAAAAAAGGGGGGGGGAGGAGCCATAAAGAAGAGAATGTGGAGAGTGCATTGGCCCAGATCAGGGTTGGGGTGGTGGAGAAGCACAGGATACAACAGAACAAGCCAAGGAGAAGATAATTCTTAGGTCTTCAAGGGGTCACACTCTTAGATAGGCAAGTTCTCCATATTTTTAATGGAGACTGGACAGTGGAACAGACTCTCTTGGAAAGTGATGAACTCCCCTTGAGAAAAAGAGGATGATCACTGAGGAAGCATCTATTGATTTTCGAGAGCAGCAGGAAGCTCTGTTAAATAAACAAACTAAAAACTCTTGCCAACTCTCTGATGAATCACCTGCTCCTCCTCTTCTATTCAGCTGAGAAATAAAGTGCATTTGGATCATTCCTCTCCATGGAGAACAACTGAGGCACCAAAAAAGCAACTATGCAAATCAGAGCAAAAGAATCTTACACCCCAAACATAATATACAGCTCCTTTTGTGTTTCTACATTTTGGAATATCTTTTGCCTACAATATATATGTAAAATAATATATATTATTTACACCGGGGAATAGCTTAGAAAGAGGTATCCTTCTTTTTGATCAGAACCAAAACAAGGATGAAGAAGACAACCAAGAGAAAGTAAAGTGGTTCCCATCTTTCAGGGCATTGGCTGTTTATTATTCTAGGACAGAAGTGACCAGAGGAGAAACTGAGAATATTCCACATAGTTAGAAAAGAAAATGTAAGGTGAGTGTTATAAGAATGGAGTCCCCACTGTGCAGATAAGGGACTTTTGCCTTCAATATCCTTGATTTGATAACAGACTCAGTGCTACAGCATCCCGAGTTACTTCTGCTTATTAAGGAGGAACGTTCACTTTCTGAAAAAAAAAAAAAGGGCTGCATAAATTGGAAATGACATGTCCTAACACCTCACTCACCTCCAGCTTGTCTGCATGCATGCGGGCAAACCTTTGTACCCGTGTCTTTTTCTGAGTCCTGGTGTTATAGATATAGCTTCCTTTCTTTAGCATCCCTTGATAAACACGAACATATGTCAGCTGCCCAAAACGTCCAGCCTGGAAGTAGCAAAAACCAAAAGCTCAGAGGGTTAAAAAAAAAAAAAAAAGTTAAGACTTTCACTCAAAACAATATAACGTATCCTTAAACATCTACAGTAGTAGGTATAACAGCCACACTGATTTTCATAGAGGAAATACCTTTCTGATCATGGCAAGTATTTTATTAAATAAAAATACAAACTTACCTCAAGTTTAAACGCCAGACCCAAAAATGGCAGGGAATCATCTCGGGAATAACCTAGCAAAATCCTGGATTTTTCCGGATTATCCCTTCAGCAAAATAAAATTTAGTTTAAATGCCAGTATTTTAAAAGTATTTTATCATTGTTGTGGAGGTTTAATGTACGTAGTAACTTAATGCACATTATCACAAGTTATAAAGACCTATGTAAGATAAAGAATTAGCATTTGAGCACTATGTAGCTTGGACTATCAGGTTCTGTAGAGTTGGACGATGGTAGCATAAGAGAGCTGGAAATGGTATGGAAGAAGTATTGTCAACAGACACCAATTATTCTAGCGTCTGACAGATCCTGCATATGAAAGAACAATGAAAAACTATAAAGCCGGTGTTCTGGAGATGCCTTCCCAAAACAATGTCTTCATTTTGTACACATCTACAAGTGCCTTACATTGTAACTCACAGAAAGAACATCAACTCAGGAGGTTCAATGTAATCTACTCTCTTGGCCAATAATGAACTGTTATAAAAAGCTTCATCTATACTAGCTACCATTGCAACAGCAGATGATATGGCTGTTTGAATGGGTTGTGCAATGCTTTTGATTTGATTCAGAAGGGCTGCTTCAAACCATACAGCGTCATAAATACAACACCTGCTTGTCATTCCTTAAAGCAGCTGCATCTGTTTCCAGGAGGGTATGACTTCAGTAGAAGTCCAATGTGTTGCTTTAATGAATCAAGGGTGGTGTTGCATTTATCTTCCAGCACATTCTGAATCCAATACGAAGCTCCATATATCCCTCTTCATTAATTTATCACTAAGCTCAATCACCATCAGCAATTCAGTTTTGTTATTTGCCCCCACCTATAGGCTACACTGATTATCTACTAGCTCAGGACATGATTTTATAGGTATTTTGGCTGGGTTTTCCAGGTTTTGGTAATAGGCACTTCAGTTTTAAACTGGGACCAGTTTGAAATTTCAGTCAACAGCATGCTTTAAATCTGGATCTGCCACAATGCTAATGGGCCTCAAATTTACTTTTTAAAAAAGATGGTGACAAATCTAGCCTTTCTTATTTCCTGCTAAACTATCCAGGTCATATCACCTATCTGTAGGCAAGAAATTCTGCAGTACTACAGATGGTAAGGGTATCTCTTATGTATAGTTTAGTTTTATGTTTAACAGAAAAGAGAGAACCATAGGTACTACAGTACTGCCTGGAATTTCAGACTCTTAACTTTTTTTTTTCTTATTTTGAGCAGCTGGTAGAAACAAGATCATGCCATGCTGTCAATTTGCAGGCAGGGTAGGATGTTCTATAAAGATGCCTGGGATATCATAAAATGATTGTCTCTGTGCCAAGGAAACTGATTCTGTGAAACAAAGCATTGCATAAGTGATTCTATGCCATGGACTTCTTAGAGCCTGAGAAAATAAACAGTGGTTTTTATAAAACATTACTAGATCCAAACATCTGCATATTTCTTCATTATCAGAAAAATGGTTAACCCACTTATTCATCAAATGCCCTAACACTGATTAGAAATTTAATGCAGCTTCCCCCAAAATATGAGTAGGAAAATAGTTTTAGATGTATGAATGTCAATGATAACTGGAGTAATATATTTTAATTTAAGCAATATTAATAGTCCAAATCCTAGAAGAAAGCACACTGCTTTATGTAGTTTCTATCATCTCCCAGGTACAGTGGTATATAAACGGTGATGTTTGTTTGTTCAGGAAAAGGTCTATGAAAACTAGATTAGCTTTCCATAATCTGGTGCTCTCCCAGATGAACTAGAATTACAAATTCCCAGATTCCTAACCATGAAATCCCATCTGAAGTGGAACCATATCAAATACGATATGTTTTCTCCTCTATTCATTCTTAGTACTTACTTCTGGTTCAATAATGCGTAATTCTGCACTTCTGATGGATTTGGGAGATATGCCAGAACAGCATCCAATAGAGGTTGCACCCCTTTATTCTTCAGAGCACTTCCAAGCAGTACAGGTGTGAAGGTCTTACTGAGTGTTGCTCTTCTTACTGCAAGCTAGAAAGTGTCACAACATTTATACTTCGTTATTAACAATTGCTTGTATCCATTTGTCCCACCAAATCAAACATCTGAATCTTGGCATATGAAAAATATAGCAGAAACATTGCTTCATTCACCATGGTTGGCAATAAGTTCTTTATCTTTTAAATTGGGTGTTTGTTCATTTCAAAAACAAAAACAATTCTCTGAGTTGTTTTTTTTCCCATTTCTCAAGATGTAGCTAAGTCTATTCAGAATACATTTATTACCCCTTTCTTCTTCTTGATGGAATTGCCTTTGGGTTGTACAGATAGTCCTGGGCTTCAGTAAGTTGAACAGAGGACCAAGGAGACAATAAAAGTTGAAGAATGAGCTCAGCTTCAGCTCAGAACATGGCTGGACCCGTGAATGTATCAACGGAGAGGATGTGGGTTTTAGAGCAAGATATCCTATCTTAATGGCCTATGACAGGAGTGTCAAACTCGAGTCATACTGTCATCATGTGACATAGCATGATTCCCCCCCCCTTCACTAAAACTGGGGTGGGCATGACCAGCGCATGATACATTTGGCCTGCAAGTTTGACACCCTTGGTCTGTGATATAAAAGAGGCTGAACTGAAACAAAAGAGCCAGTTCAGAAACTCAAAATTTGACCCACTAAATATAGGCTTGCTCAGTCCTAGGAGGCCTGATTTTCTACCTGTCTCTTGTTCTGATAACAGATACATCAGTTGTTTTCCTTTTACCAGGAGAGCTAACTCTCAAACTGTCCAGGTTAAGCTCTTAAATTTCAAACTCTTTTTGCCCCTTGTGTAAGATATCTACTAAAGGACAGTTCTCCCAACTAGAAAAATATGTTCCTGTTCCATCAGTTTCAACTTCCCAACCTTGCCCTTATATTCTGACAAATTACTTTTGTTGTTTTCCTTCTGAGGATGTAGCACAATAGCCAGACTTTCATTTCAGCAGCAAATTATATAATATGAACAAAAAGCCAGTAATTTAAGCATTTGACCTTTAATAAACAAGGAGAGCTTGGTTCTTGATGACTAAGTGGCCATGTTACTTTCCTGGCAATAATGCAGAACTGTTTCTACTGCTTTCATCTCATATTTTTTATTTTCCAAATTTGGTCTATAGCCCTGAAAATTCCTGCTCAGCTTTTTTAGATCAGCCAAAATTGTTTTAGTGCTGCCACCTCCTGTGAGGCTTGCTAAAAATAAACATCCAGCAAGTTTCTCCATAAAAAAAATCTAGATCACTACCTGGCTGGCTGCCACAGTGTAAACATTAATCACTGTGGACAAATTACCTAGCTCAAACAAGCCCAATCTTTGGTCTTTCTCAAATCTATTAAACAATGTAAAATCAGCTAGCTATTGTATATGCTGGGCTGGGGGAGAGACCCAAGTATTTTTCATCTACTAAGAAGGAAAACATAATTACTATACTACTTCAAAGCTCAGGCTAAAATAATGTACTTTTATTTTAATAAACTGATCTGAAAGAAATATCTGCTTAAAATAAGAAATGCTTCTGTTCCGAACAACAGTCTTACGTTACCTTCCTATATCCTACAGTTCTATGATGGTGCAATTTATAAATACAGCACAAAAGGACTATAATTTTGCTTAGATTTTGTTGCAAGCATTGTAAGACTTGTGAATGTGGAGGTCTTTACAGCACCCAGGTAACATGAATAGACACAAATAGCATGAAGCCATAGCAAAATGTTTGTTATCTCTAGCTCCAAGAGGAACAATCCTGCTAAAGGTTACATATGGAAAGGAAGATGAGACATATGGTCCTATTCAGGCCATAGCTGTGCTAAAAGTAGCAAAGATCAGGTGATGAAAAGACTGTATTTCAATAATGGACAGCAATTACTAGTCAGAGCTGAAAATAGACTAGATACGTTTTAATTATATAATGTCAAGTTTCAAGTTTATGATTACCACCATCAAATCAGCAATGACAACGCTGGAAAGTAGGAAACAGAAAATTGTATCTTTTTTTTCTTACTTTCCTTCTGAAAAATGTCTACATACTGAAGAATGGTAGAACATGTTATTTTAAACCAATTCAGGACAATTTCATTTTTTCATTTTTGCATCGGCATGGTGTTTTCCTATTTAATTATTTCATTCTCAACTGGCAGTTCAACATTCTTTGCAATGTGAAAGTTGACAGGCATTTATGGATCCCATGCTTGGAACTAAAATAATACAGATCACAAGTTTATATAATCTTGAGAATTTACGAAATTACCGGAGTTTGTAGAAAAATGGATACTTGAGTGAACCCATTTTCCTTCCAAATTCAAAGGCCTTCAGTCTTCATAAAATCCTTTAAGCTTTTTAATGTAACCTAAGCAAAACATCCATTTCTGTCTTTGTGGTTACGAATTCTATAAGCTAGTTGTGCATTATGTGAAGAACCAAAACATGTCTAAAATTGAAATAGGCTGAAGGGAATTCATCCTATTTTGCACTAGTTTTAGTTTTACATAGATGAAAAGGCACAAGTAATTTAGGGAGTAGGGTGAACATGTGGACATTTTCTAAATTAAGACAAAAGACTTCACTCCACTGAAGATTTTACTGAATTTAAATAGTTACTTTTACACTAAAATATTTAAGATCAGCTTGAACATATTTCTGCTGGATTTTAAAAGTATTCAAATATTGAAGTTTTTCCCAACTGAGGTGGAGATTCCAAATTAATTCTCCAACTGAAATCCTGGAGTATAATACGACCTTGGGACTAAATGATTATGTAAGAGCACTTAACATGGATTGTAACCTTTTAATTATGTAAGAGACAGAATCAAGCAGCAAACTGAATAACCAGCATGCAGCATTTTCCCAGACTATAAGTCATCAAATTCTAAGAAGGATAACATGAGATGACTTCCAAATGCAGAGCCTGTATTTTCCAGGCTCATCAAGTCTTCAAGCCAAACCCAGTCCTAAACTAAGCAAGTTCAGCTGCGGTGACACAGTTTCCATTTACACTAAATTTATACATTAGAGGAAGCAACTGAGTCTATCAAGGATAAACCTGCAATAAAATAGTCTTTCAGCGGAACAGTACTTATTTTCTGGGAAACAACTATCAATAAATAGTTAAGCTCCAATATCACACCCATACTCAGACAGGAAAGCAAGGCTGGAAATGACCTCTAAGATCTGTCACAACCTTGTCTATCACACTAAACAGCTGGTTTCCTTCAGGCAGCTTTCTTACCCTCCGGTCATTTCTAGCTATTAATGACTACTGGTTGTAAAAGCTTAATGCTTCCCTGGATAGCAGCAAAGTGTCATGAGAAAGATATTGCAGACACAGATACTTTCTAATGCTGCAATTTAGTTCACCTCTTAAAAGTAATAAAATACAATACTTCCTACATTCAAAGCAGTAACAAACGAATGCTGGCTGTATCAACCTCCCACAGTTTCATGTGAAGTGTTAATACCACTTTATAATGCTTTGGTAAAACCACTCTTGGAATACTGCATCCAGTTTTGGTCGCCACAATGTAAGAAAAATATTGAGACTCTAGAAAGAGTGTAGAGAAGAGCAACAATGATTATTAGTTAGGGGACTGTAGGCTAAAACATATAAAATAATGGTTGCTGGAATTGGGTATGTCTAAATCAATGGGAAAAAGGACTAGGGGTGACATGAGAGCAGTGTTCCAATATCAAAGGGGTTGCCACAAAGAAGAGAGAGTCAACCATGGATGGAAACTAATCAAGAAGGGAAGCAACCTAGAACTAAGTGGAAATTTCCTAATGGTGCAAGCAATCAACCAATGGAACAACTTGCCTCCAGAAGTTGTGGATGCTCCAACACTAAGTTTTTAAGAAGAGATTCATTTGTCTGAAATGGTAGAGGGTGTTCTGTCTGAGTAAGGAGTTGGAGTAGGACACTTTCAAGGTCCCTTCCAACTCTTTTATTCTGTTCTGTTATTTACTGCAGTATTAAAAGTCGGTAGTCGTAACTTTCTGCTAAATTTTTCCAGAATTTTAAGAAAAGTTCTCATATATATTCCCTTACAATTAACCTGCAAGAAGTGTTAAACTTGAAAGCTTAACTTTCAAACATCAATCCAGTCATGCTTCCTCTTGCTGGTTGGGCAATTCACAGTCCAACTGGCAACCTTAATTTATAGCTGAAACTAAGACAGATAATTATTCACTCAATATAAACAAGTGAAGCAGATTAAACTGCGAATGGCAGGCAAAGCATGCCCAACAGAATACAGAAATAAACTACAGGATCCATATGGAAAATCACTGGGTATCACCAGCATTAAGTGCAATAACTTATTAGTTTTATATATCACAATTTCCAAAAACTTTATCACTACAGTTATTTGAGTGCCTGTGCATTGATTCAATTATTGAGATTGAGAAAATAAAAAATTCTTCAAATATTCAAATTGCTCTATGTTATCACTGTTCTAGAAAGTGTTATGAATAGAATGCTGGTGACCTTTTACCACTGCACCATCGAGTATTTTAACTTATTGCACCTATGAATGGCTTGCCAACTGCACAGTGGCAGATAGGACAGCTCTCCAGAGGGTTAACGTCATTGCCCAGAGGATCATTGGTTGCCCTCTCCCCTCTTTGGAAGAGCTTTATAGCTCCCGCTGCCTTAAGAAAGTTCAAAACATTCTCAAAGATCCATCTTATTCTGGGCACCCTCTCTTTGTACTATTACCATCTAGCACGATACAGAAACAAGGACAAATAGACTGAAAAACAGCTTCTATCCCAGGGTAGTAACTATATTGAATTCTACTATATAGTGCAAGATTAATGCAATATCGGGTTTTCAATTCAATTGTATAGAATGTGAAGGATGTGTGTTTGTGTTTTATTTTTATAGTTATAATGTATACTGAAGATAGCATTTAATTTCGTTGTTGACAATAAACTAAACTAAACATTAAATTTAAGTAAATTGTAGAGTATGAAATCATTTTTATCCTTATTCTTCACTAATTCCTATGAAAGCATCCATTTTGTTTTGCTTTTGTCTAGGCACAATGAAGCTCTACACTACTAGTAGAAATACTTACTTCAAAGGCCTTTAGTAAGTTTTCAAAAAAGAAAAAGAATGATTAAATTCTCTTACTTTCAAATCAGTCACTGTTGGGATTTTCTCTTCCAGAAAAAGCTCTCCAAGTTTTTCATCACTGTTTGCAACACATTCAATCAGTTCCTGGCGGCGATCTGAGGACTCTGCTCTGAACTCAGGAGGGATATCATCATATTTAACAATCTGGCTGCAGAAACAGGAAAAATGAAAAGTTCATCAATATTCAGCTTCAGCTGTACGATCTGGTGTTTTGGACAGCTGGCTTGAAAAGATTTATGGTCCCTAGCAGCACACATAGTGATAAGTTTTAATTTTCATCTTCATTTAATTTTTCCAGTTTAGGAAACCCCAGAACTATGAATGTGATTTTATAAATTATCAACTATTCAAATCTACAGCTATACAGCCTTTGGTGATTTTATCTAAAGGAAATTAATAGGAAGCTTTAGATCTGCAAACTAATTTCTGCCTGCTCCAGCTGCTCGGCTCTTCTGATTTCCTGCTGCTTTTTTGTTAGCTAGTAAAAAGAAATCATTACTGAGTACCCAAATCCAGGATTTAATCAGTAAGACATCACAGATCTTAAAGCCAATGTGGATGCAATGCACCAAACTATTATAATTAAGACATCTAGAACATGGGGTAGTCTGCCTTTTCCTCCAAGTTCTCACTTTTCCAAAGATAAATGGATTAAGGTTTAGATTAAAAAGCATCAAACTACATAATGAGCCATGACTAGGTCCATATCCCTCTTGTTAAAATGAAGAATCAGGAATTATTTGTTTTTGCTAAACAAGGTTTACTGCGTTGTTGAGATTTTTAATATTAATTTTGATTTGTTTAAAACTAGCCACAGTTAATCAGTTAGCATGAACAATGTAACAAGGTAACCAAAATATTTTAACTCTTCTTTCCCAATAGAAAAAGAAACCGGGAAGCACATAACTATGTCTGAAAGTTGAGTCATTGCAACTTGATTTTTTCCCCTTATTTGAGACTTTCTGCTGCTCATCCAAGCAGCTTCATCAATCAGAACAAATTAGTTAGGCAGAGAGATCCATTAAAATGCACCAACTCCTCCCACCCCAACCTCAGGGGTTTCCTTCCCAAAGTAATGTGTTCTAATTGATGAAACTGCTTGGATAAGCTGCGAAAAACTTCTCAAACTAATACGAAAATAAGTCCAATTGCCATGACAGACAACTTTATCCTGAATGACTGAGAATCTTCATTGACACATATCCATTAGCTTTTCTATAGAGCCAGATGAGGAGGTGGTGGAGGGAGAGTCTGGGTCAGCTTTGGAGCCTTTGGAAGGTTCTGTTAAGGAAACAGCATCAGAGACACAGGGGAGCCTTCCATCTTCCCCAGGTGGAGAGGAAGCTGTCTTCAGGGCCTGAGCTGAGTGAGGGGGAGGAACAAATGGGGCCCATCCCAGATGCGTGTATGCGCAGAGAGGAAAGGAGAGGAGCAAAGGAAAACAGTAGGCCAACTATCAGGGAGAGGCAGACACAGACAATAGCTAGCTCCTCCCTGGCTGGGAAACAAATAGGAAGGGGTTGGGAGTGGCCGGTTGTTACAGAAAAATCATTCGTTTCTAGTCTACGGTAAGCAATTCGGATTTCTTGGCTAAACCCAGGTTTGTTGGGACTACTTACATTTGATTTTTTGTTTATCCAAGTGAATAAAAGACTGTTACTGTCCTGTTATAAAAAGGGGCTTGTTTTACTCACAAATATATGTCTTATCACTACTTGCGATGGCCGGGTCAGAACAAATACAAACACAGAGCTTGCTAACAGACTTTCTAACAGACTTCAAAATCTGATTAAGAGAAGACTCCTTCTTTATATTGGTAACCCATGGAAGGTTCCAATGCAACCTCCCGTGTTGGTTAAAATCAACATCAGAAATTCCCAATGAGAGGTGGGCTGGAGGATAGCTAGATTCAATATAACAGAAGAGTTTGTTGTAATCACCAGAATGGCAAGCTTCAAATTCTATCTTAATCTATAAACCCCGATCACAATAGAAATCACTATATATGGATTCTTGCTTAGGCAAAGCCAACAAATTACATTAGAACTCAACACAGTGTGAACCCAGGTAATACATTATAGTTAAGAGATAAGAAATATTATTGCTGTTCTATTCCTAGCTTGTCTTTCCTGAATAATCAAAATTACTGAAGTTTCCTTCTAGAAGTAAAACTCTACCTCAGGGACATGAAACATGTTTGCATTAGGAAATTTTAGCACCTTACCCAAAGTCACCATCGAAGTATATAGCCTTTTCTTCAATTAAATCAATAATTCCTCTGAGTTGCCCTTCCAGTCCCATGGGAATCTGAATAAAAGCAGCATTCTGCTTTAGCTTGGTTCTGTAAAAATTAAAAACATATACAATTTCTATACTTCTCCAACTTGAAGTCCATTGAGCCTAGAATGATTGTGGATTTCTGTAAAAATTATAAAGTTGAAGATGAAAACGGTAGAGATAATCTCTGACTTCATCTTCATGACTTGTTCTCTAGCTTTTGACTGCAGCTGAGCAATCTCTTTGGTACAAATTCTGCATATTTGGCATGAATTAAGAATCTGAGATATACCATCTAGGAAGAGATGTGCACAAATATTAGGCTTTTATTTTAAAACAAACAAGATATATTTACATTCTTCAATGTAAATATCTGCAAAATTCTTGACTGATAGAACATTCTAAATGTTTACGTATTTTATTCAGAAAAACATAATCACCTGTTAGTGGAATTGTAAGAGTCAGATATGCAAACACTACTATTACTATTAAATTTGTACAGTGCCCAATCCTCAACAAGTTTCAAACAATGCAACCATCACAAGTCAAATCACGGATGAGAAATTTAGGATGTTTTCATTATGATTTTATGGCATTTATATCAGGTGATCATCAGCAATCTTATTTCATGCAGCCTTGGCAAAACTAGAGAAACTGTATATTTATATTCATAGTTACGGTCTCAGAGACACAATTTTGTCCAGTTGACTTCATAAAAAGAACACATTATTGCATTTAGTGATCATTAATTCAAAAAGTTTATCTTAATTACAAGATTTAGACAGTGAAATTAAGCAGCTGACTTTAAGGGTCTTTTCATATTTTATAGTGAAATTATTTGTATAGAATGAGGAAATCATTTCTGTATCAACTTACAATAGCCTTGATACAAATGGCAGTGATATTTAATCATTTTATCTACTAGAGTTTTGAGAAGGCAACTCACAAGTCAGGTGACAGGTAGGTGGGATGCATTTAAATTTAGAAGTTCCTACCTTAATTGTTGTATGGCTCTGTTTGGATTTGCGCCCGTGCGATCCAATTTATTGATAAAGGTCAAGAACGGAACATTGTATCGCTTCATTTGTTTGTTGACTGTCATTGTCTGGCACTGAACCCCTCCAACAGCACACAACACGAGAATGGCCCCATCAAGAACTCTCAGTGACCTTTCCACTTCAATTGTGAAATCAACATGCCCTATAAATGAAATAATTGTATATAAAAGTTTTAAGATTCACTGCTGTTACTGAATTCACACATTTCCCAATTCTTATGGTTTTCAGAAATGGCAAGCAACAAATTCAAGCTAAACCAACATTTAATTAAGCATGTCCAAAAAACTTACATAAAACCATACTCTATAGAGAGATTTTAATCTCTCAACTGGCTGAGAAACTCGAACACTATTGGCTAACTGACAAAACCATCAATCAAACGCAAAGACAGCTTTTCTTGGAATAGATTATATCCTGCAATAGATTATATCCAGGAATAGATTATATCCTGCAATTTAACACTGATAGAGTACAGGATGGAAATGCGGTCCTTGGTGCTTTCTGAACTTGGTTGTTTTCTTGCAGATGTTTCATTTTACCAGCCATTTTAACATCATCAGCCCTAGCAACTAAGACAGCGCCAAGTACCCCTCACCTTTAACACCATCAAATCTGCCTATCCCAGTTCCTCAATGGATGGACATAAAAATACCAAACCAAGTCTAACCACCTGGATGGTCATGCAACCAACCATAATAGATTTCTATAGGAAGTATTGTGTGCATGCTACCAATGAATTCTGATATCTAATTTTCAATGTAATAAGTGCCTTAGTGCTGCTGGGAAAGGGGAGCACAGACACATTGAATAAAACAGAGAATGACCTAAATCTAAATTCATAGTTGTATGCCAGCATACGCTCATTCATATTCACTAAAGTTAAGAAGAATGCATTCAAAATCCCTTTCACAAATATCTTACAATTACTCCAAACTGATGCCCTTTAAACATAAGAATGAATTTATTCTATCCCACCTTGCATTTGAGAGTTCAAGAAAACATATATAGCATTTTCTCCTCTTGTTTTTTCCCATAATAATTTTGTGGGTAGGTTAGACTGAGAGTGTCTGACTGGCCCTAAGTCACCCAGTGAACTCTGGGTCTACGAATGGACTAGAACCTGGCCCTGTCTGTTCCTAAACAATACCTTAATCATTACAACACATTGTCTAGACCAACGATCACAACTGGTGGTCTACAAGAAAATTTTGGCTGTCTGAGGAAAATTGCATTTTTTATATTGCACTAAATACTATTTCTCTTTTTAAAAAATTCATATTAGTAGTCCCTGGGATTTAAAATTATGAATTTAGTGGTCCCTGAGGTCTGAAAGGTTGGTGACCCCTAGTCTAGATCACAACTCTTAAATTCTCAGCCAGTAGTTTGGAGGACATCAGATTGGGAAAGTTTGCTGAATAATATGATGGCCATATAAGTCTATCACAATCAGGCTCTCTGTGACTGATGAGCCAGGCAATACAAAAATGAAATGAACATGGCTAATTGAAATTCCACTTTATATATTTAAAAGAATTCTGCTTAAAAACAAGACTAGTGTGAAGTTTCATGTTGCCAATTATTTGCTAATCAGTTGAACAAAAAGATCACAAACTAGATCTGCAAGTTATCAAATAGGTATTCTTTTTTTACAGCAAATAGAAATGAAACATGTGGAAAACTAAATATGGTATGCAAGGACAACGCTACCTGGGGTATCAATTATGTTAATATTTGTATCTTTCCACATGGTGTATGTAGCAGCAGACTGAATAGTGATTCCTCGTTGTCGTTCCAATTCCATGGAATCCATCACCGCACCAACTCCATCTTTCCCTTTGACCTAAGAGGAAAGAAAACAAATCAATATATCTGCATGTGCACTTCTGTTCTTTTATATAGAATAAAGCTGTTGAAAATAACTTAATTTAGCCCTACTTCAATTCTCCAGATCAAAAACTAATAAATACAAGAGAAAGGAAGGGAGGGAGGGAGGGAAGGAGTAGATATATATTTTAAAAAATCACAAAAGGTAAATGTTTTTAAATGATTTTTTTAAAATGTCATAAACTAATGAATAATTCATGTCTGATTTTCAGCTATCAAGAAAATGTGGTGCAATGATTATTATATCAGCTTTGATACACCCCAAAATACTTTATGTCAAATGGGGAATAAGCCAATTAAGCCTAAGACTTTTATACATTTATTCATAATGGCCAGATTATTAATAAGGAATGGAAGTATAACTCAGGCCACATAAGATTTTATAGACTAAATTGGACTTGTAAGTAAACAGGTCATTAGTGTAACTATTTCTAGATAACCTGGATAGTCTTGCCTGAAGTTCAGGTCTCCTTCAGAAAAAACATTTTTTTCCTACAAAGTCAATCTTTTCAGCTCATTCTTGAATTTGGGTAGAAACTTCGATTTAAATGAAACAAGAATACCCAGACACAAATAATGCACTTCGTTCTCATATTTTCAGATACTACCAATTTTTCTATATTATTATAAAACATATTCACTCTTTCGGATTTTTAGAATTTTTGCCCTTGTCACTGAATTCAAAGCTTTATGTGGGTCCAATTGACATATGAAAGGATTCTATGTGAACAACAGGATCAAAATTTGATGCCCATTTTATTTATTTCATAAGCAGCCATCCAAAATGTAATCTGCAAATCACCTCTATATTTGGTGAGCAGCCTGTCCCAATATTGTCTGTTCTCCATGTTGAACTGCTTCACTTCAACAGCAACTTGAAAAAACAGCAATTTTCTAAAATAAAATACAGTATGTGTTGAAGTGCTGCTACACTTCTATGAAATTATGATCTGGGACTTTTGAAAGAAAAAAATTGAGTTTGTACTTTTTTCATCCATTTTCTTATAAAGGTACCACCAACACTTTAGTTTTAGCTGATGGACAAACGAGCTGATAATCTTCTATAAAGTTATCTGGTTAAAAATATGAACTTATGGTTTATTCAGCTATGGCAAATCACCTACTGAAACAGCACAGCACCCCAATATCATATTAATGCTGTCTCCATGTTTGTCACTTGATAAGAAATCATGAATTTAAGGTTTGGCTTCCGCTAGATTTAACAACATCCCATGCAGCTTCTCTTCTCTCAAATTCCACTTCCGATTCATATGTCCAAAGAAAAATTTCTCCAGCACTCTAGAGACCCACACAGGTGCTTTCTGAAGCAAGCATCAAAGTTCACAAACAATGTTTTTCACACATAGGTTTCATTTTCACCCAGGAATTTGAGAAGATGGAGCCATGAATATTGACTATAGCCAAAGGGACAGAGACTCTTGGATGTTGCTCTGGATAGCCTTATACTATATCCCTATAATGATTCCTATAGGCAACCATGCTTGGAAAGATTAGTGTTTAAAATCTTCTCCATTTAAGACTATAGCCCTGACTCAATTGATAGACCCTCAGAGCTTTAGATATTATTCAAAATCCACCTTTATTAATTTGTTATATTTTTAACAAAATAGAGTCAACCATAATCTTCAAAATTCCTATCTGTTCTGTTTATTTTATGCCATCTGCATGTACGTTATCTTAAATTTACAGGAACAGTATTCCCAAAAGTTGACAATAAACAGAAACCATGAAATAACAACAACAACAACAACAATATAATGCCAATCTTCCCCATTGGTACCAATATATTCATAAATACCTCATGCATTTCTGCTATCTTTCCTGTGTAAAATAGAATACGTTCAGTTAATGTAGTCTTTCCTGAATCAATATGCGCAGAAATGCCTATGTTCCGAATTTTTTCATTGGGAAAAATTCCTGAAGAACACCATCTACAGCTGTATAGCATCAGCTAGGGAAAAAAACATGAAGTGTAACAATAATGTAATATATATTAAATACATAATAGGATTCATATACATTTTCAATGTAATAGTCTATTCAGTAGTTCTGGTATGATAGCTTCCACCCTTACAATGAATATTAGTTTCACTGGGGTTAGGGTTGGGCAAGAAATCAATATACTATCATTCATTCATTCATTCATTCATTCATTCATTCATTCAATCAATCAATTTCTATAGCTGTCCATCTGAGTCAATGATTCTGAATGGCTTACAATTCAAAAAATATATATAATTAAAAATAGTAAAAATATTTTAAAACAAAAAAAACATCCATATTAAATATATATTGGGACAAGATACTTAGCCTGTTAGCAGTGCATCCAGGAATTATTTTTAATAATCATAATTAATTATCAAGTAAAAGTTTATACATTTTATAAACATTTAACATTTTTTCAGGTAAAATGAAAATAAATTTAAAATCTGCATTTTAGTGAGACAGATGAGATTGCTGAATTTAACAAATAATAAAAGCCTAGAAAACAAATTATAAAAGATTTCCCATAATGAAAGCTTTTATGGAATTGTGACCTACTTATCATAATACATCTAATAATGTATTATGTACCCCGAGTAAAAAAATATTAATAGTATAAGAAAAATTCCTGCTGAGCAGCATTTGTTGTTAAGAAAATATTGCTACTGGAAAAAGAAAAATTCAAAATTTAAACCTCTTAATTACAAATATGCTTCCATATTAATTTTGGACAGAAAAAAATAGATTAAAGTTGATTTTAACAATCTGAATATATCATTTCAACCATTTCAGGCAATACTGTAACAACCATTCCTTACAAATCAAATACACTGTGAGGCAAGAACGATATGTTGCAACAATAAACAAAAGCCAACAAATGTTAGCAAATAACTGTAAAGTAAAATTGAAGTTGCAAGTTCAAAGTTGCAGTCCATTGAAAAAAGATTAATATCATAATTTAAGACTTCAGATGAGTTTTAGAAGGTGAAATGGTTAAAACATTCATTCAAATGAAGTTGCCAATTCATTGGTTAATTTGGAACAATTCTTGCTAAAGAACTGGAGGGGAATCCTTTAATAATGTGCTTGTTAGGCCTTCTACAGTTGTACATTGTTCTATTCCTGTTTTTTCTCATTTTAACCACTCAGTTAGGCAGTATGTATATCTCTTATTCAAACATGTTACTGACATGTTTGAATACTTTTAAATAATATATCAGGGTGGCATATTTTTTATACTAATTTTTATTAATGGTTATCAAATGCTGTTTACCTTTTCTAGAATAACTTACCTTCAGATACTCAAACTGCCTCTTCCTTAATTAAGCTTTCAAAGAAAGCATTTAGGGATGAGATGGAAGACTATCGATACTATGATCTATTTTTGTAGGGACAGGATTTTATTTTATTTTAACTGTTCTTTTGTATCAGCTGTATAAGCCAGTGAGAAACTCCTTGATTAGAATGGCTTATCAAATATAGTAAATATATAATTTTGAATGGCAACTGTAAGAAATGATCATTAGCATTAACTGCAATTTGGGGCTTCAGCAACCAATTATATTTTCTATAGTGCATTTAGCCATGTAGGAATTAATGCCATATTTCATATTCTCATACTATTTACTTCATTTGGCACAAATAAATGCCAGATTAAATGCCAGAAGAGTTACAAAATCTGTAAAAGAATGTTTCTCAATATTTGTATGTACTCTTAGTGTTCATAATGTAAAAAAAAACATTTTCTTGAAGGCTCTTAAAATGATAGAACTTAGCCATAATTTGCTCAGTTATCATTCCAAAGTTTATCCTAACAGGATGCCATCATGAGTTTTTAGCATTCTGAATTTGCACAACTGTTGGCTGGACTTCATAGGATGTGGAATAATTAAATACACTGCTCAAAAAAATAAAGGGAATACAAAAATAAGACATCCTAGATCTGAATGAATGAAATATTCTTATTAAATACTTTGTTCATTACATAGTTGAATGTGCTGACAACAAAATCACACAAAATTATCAATGGAAATCAAATTTAGCAACCCATGGAGGTCTGGATTTGGAGTTACACTCAAAATTAAAGTGGAAAAAAACACTACAGGCTGATGCAACTTTGATGAAATGTCCTTAAAACAAGTCAAAATGAGGCTCAGTAGTGTGTGTGGCCTCCACGTGCCTGTATGACCTCCCTACAATGCCTGGGCATGCTCCTGATGAGGTGGCGGATGGTCTCCTGAGGGACTCCTCCCACACTTGGACTAAAGCATCCCCCAACTCCTGGACAGTCTGTGGTGCAACATGGCATTGGTGGATGGAGCGAGACATGTGTCCCAGATGTGCTCAATTGGATTCAGGTCTGGGGAACGGGCAGGCCAGTCCATAGCATCAATGCCGTTGTCTTGCAGGAACTGCTGACACACTCCAGCCACATGAGGTCTAGCATTGTCTTGCATTAGGAGGAACCCAGGGCCAATTGCACCAGCATATGGTCTCACAAGGGGTTTGAGGATCTCATCTCGGTACCTAATGGCAGTCAGGCTACCTCTGGCAAGCACATGGAGGGCTGTGCGGCCCCCTAAAAAGATGCCACCCCACACCATTACTGACCCACTGCCAAACCGGTCATGCTGGAGGATGTTGCAGGCAGCAAAATGTTCTCCATGGCATCTGTAGACCCTGTCACATCTGTCACATGTGCTCAGTGTGAACCTGCTTTCATCTGTGAAGAGCACAGGGCACCAGTGGCGAATTTGCCAATCTTGGTGTTCTCTGGCAAATGCCAAACGTCCTGCACAGTGTTGAGCTGTAAGCACAGCCCCACCTGTGGACGTCGGGCCCTCATACCACCCTCATGGAGTCTGTTTCTGACCTTTTGAGCAGCCACATGCACATTTGTGGCCCGCTGAAGGTCATTTTGCAGGACTCTGGCAGGGCTCCTCCTGTCCCTCCTTGCACAAAGGCAGAGGTAGCAGTCCTGATGCTGGGTTGTTGCCCTCCTACGGCCTCCTCCATGCCTCCTGATGTACTGGCCTGTCTCCTGGTAGCGCCTCCATGCTCTGGACACTACGCTGACAGACACAGCAAACCTTCTTGCCACAGCTCGCATTGATGTGTCATCCTGGATGAGCTGCACTACATGAGCCACTTGTGTGGGTTGTAGACTCCCTCTCACGCTACCACTAGAGTGAAAGCACCGCCAGCATTCAAGTGACCAAACCATCAGCCAGAAAGCATAGGAACTGAGAAGTGGTCTGTGGTCACCACCTGCAGAACCACTCTTTTATTGGGGATGTCTTGCTAACTGCCTATGCTTTCCACCTGTTATCTAATCCATTTGCGAAACAGTATGTGAAATTGATTGTCAATCAGTGTTGCTACCTAAGTGGACAGTTTGATTTCGCAGAAGTGTGATTGACTTGGAGTTACATTGTGTTGTTTAAGTGTTCCCTTTATTTTTTTGAGCAGTGTATAACATGCGCATTTCCATTCAGAATCAATAACTATCTTTTCCAAAAGAAACAAATTAGCTTTAACTTCTTTAAGATTACCTAAAGTTTGCTCGATGTTAAGATCTTTCCAATCAACTCGCAGGACGCCTTGAAAGCAGATCACTCTCACACATTTTAATCCCTCCCAAATACAGGTGAAAAAGATTTAATATCAATCTAAACTGACCCACTTTGTTCTCCAATAACCCATCTCATTTCAAGAGGCGTACAGCAAGCTGAGCATTACCATAAGTTTTCAGCTGTCGGGTTTTTAACCTATCGAATAGCTTCCCCGTAACAAAGAGATTCTGCATTTAATGACAAATCAAGCTTCCCCGCGGAGCCTTTTGAACCACCCCCGCCAAACCAGGCGCAGAAATGTAGACACCGCTTCCCACTCAACCTGCAGCATAGCTGGGGCCGCTCTGACCCCACGGAAGCTCCCTGGTCCTACCTGTTGCCGAGGCAACGCCAAACCTAAGAGTCGCCGACACCTCAACATCGTGAAAACGCCGCTCCCTCTGCTTCCAAAAGTCACGCCGGGCACGACTCTTACAACTCCATTTCCGGTCTGAGCCGAGTAAATACTTCCGGAGCATGGGAGCGGATCATAGAGTCACCTCCCCATACCGGAAGCCAGCTTCTACAGCGCCCCCAAACATCTGGGAGGAAAGAAGCGCTTCGAAAGAGCTAATTAGAAGCAGAAGCAGAATAAAACTCGAAAGGACCTTGGAGGTCTACTAGTCCAGCCCCCTGGTCAAGCAAGAGAAACTATACCATTTCAGACAAGTGGCTGTCCAGTATTTTCTTTAAAAAACCCAGTGATCATCCGCGGTTTACAACCACAATTGATCCCAAAATTTCCACTGCCAAGCAAGACAAGTAAGTCTTGCCCCACCCCACAATCCTTCCTGCCCAGGCCGGCCCCCAAGTGAATCGCTGCAGTTGCCAAGCCAGCCACACAGTTATTAAATGAATTTGGCTTCCACATTGACCCTGTCTGTCAGGGGATGGCCAAAGGGAGATTGCATGACCCCAGGACACTGCAACAGTCACAAATACATGCCATGTGCCAGGTGTTTGAATTTTGATCAGGTAACCATGGCGCAACAATCACAAGTGTGAAAAATGGTCATAAGTCACCTTTTTCAGTGTCGCTGTAACTGACAGATGTCACTAAATCAGAGATGTCACTAAACAAATGGTTGAGGACTATATCTCTACTGAACTAAAACACAATTTCTAAAGGTGAGGCTGATCATTTCTGCTTTCCCCAGACAGCAAGTTTGCATGGAAGAAAAGGCCATTTGTGATCTTGGATGCGCTTCTAAAATGGACAGCATGAGGCTGATTTTCTTGTTTTAATCCCGAAATCTGTTTTCAGTATCCAGGGAATTCTACCTGACAGATGCATCGGTCGAGGATGCTTCCTTACACCCCACCCTTACTAGACATCCTCTCAATGTTACTTATGCCCTAGTAGTTTTGGCTGGTCTAGAAACAAGCTGAGCAGGGGGCAGACCTGATTAGACTCTGATTGAGATACCTCCAAGTTAAACATACCTCAGGGTTAAAGCCAGGGGTGGGATTCAAATTTTTAACAACCAGTTCTGTGGGCGTGGCTTAGGTGGTGGGCGTGTCTTGATGGTCATGTGACTGGGTGGACATGGCTTGGTCATGTTATTGGCTGGGTGTGGCCAACTCAATATCACTCACATCGAGGCACGCATCTCGCCTGGCCTCTCATGACTGTGGGAATGCTGCAACAGTCGTGTGAAAAATGGATATAAGTCACTTTTTAAAGTGCCATTGTAACTTGGAATGGTCACTCCACACAAGCAAAGTACCAGCAAAGGAGGGGGAAAAAACTCCAGAGAAGTTCCTGAGGCAGCAAGTCTAGCCCTGCCAAGAATGTAATAAGGGTTAACGGAGAGGCAGTTTCTGTAAGCAACACCAGAATGTTTCCTTCCTGCCTTCCTTACAGGATTAGGCCAGTAATTTCTTCTAACAACCAGTTCTCTGAACTGCTTAGAATGTTAACAACAGGTTCTAGCAAATCAGTGCAAACTGGAAGAATCCCATCCCTGGTTAAAGCCCAGTTTGGAAAATCACATTTAAAATGAATGGCAAGTATAGGTAGTCCTCAACTTATGACCACAATTGAGCCCAAAATTTAGGTTGTGAGAAATTTGTTAAGTGAGTTTTGCACCATTTTATGACTTTTCTTACCTCATTTCTTAAGTGAACCCTGAAGTTGTTAAATCAGTAATATGGTTGTTAAGTGAATCTGGTTTCCTCATTGACTTGTCAAAAGGTCACAAAAGGCAATCACATGACTCTGAGACATTGCAACCATCATAAATGTGAGTCAGTTGTCAAGCATCTCAATGTAAATCACATGACCGTGGGGATGCCACAATGCTTGTGTGAAAAACGGTCATAAGTCATGTCACTTTTTTCAGTGATGATGTAACTTCAAATGGTCACTAAATGAACTGTTGTAAGTCAAAGACTACCTGTATGTATAAAAAGAAGTGAGCCTTGGAAAAAAGGTGATGGGAAATTATACCACTGCTAGGAAAACTACTAGATCCACAAAGTCACAGAAACTGAATTTGACTTGAGTCAGTCCTTATTTATATTATCAAATCACTAGTACAACTCCAAGGATCTTGTTTTATCTATCCAATAACCATATACATGTGATGAAAGTTAAAAGTGGGTGATTTGCCCACTTTAGTCATCCAGGTGCGTACACTGCAAATGAGTCAGCCACACTGTATTCAGAAAAGAGGATTAACTCAGCAATCTTGTTTGATGATGGATTAAGATCATATTAAATTTTAATGAAATTTTCCAAAGACTTCCCATCAGTGACTCCATTACAAAACGAATCATGAGAATATACTGTAATCGAACTAAGAAGAATTCTAATTTTATTCCAAGGTAGATTTTTCTTCTTTACAATGACAAAGACACAATGTGATTTAGAGCCACATAGATGTAGACTATGTTGCATCTGTTGACTTCAAAATGAAGAAAGGGTTATATTTTGAGTTTGTTCATATTTGATTTTTTTTTTAACTCAGAGAGAGCAGTGTAGCTAGGCAACAGGAGCCAAATATTTTTTTTCAGGCAGAGAATCATCAGCCACACCAGTCTATGTTTGGAACTTCTAAACTGAGAAAGTGGAATGCCACCAGCACACATAACTGATAGGCCTTTTGAGCATCTTTCATATTTAACTGCTGCCAAAGACACAGAAATGTATCTAAAACTTTTGCCAACAGTTTACTCCCTGCTATATATTGAAATATTTCTCAAGTCAGACAATTTTAAACATTTTTTCCCAAATGACCATACAAATATCTGGCAAGCATTAATATTAGTATCATACTATTCAGCTAATTGCTTAAAAGAAACTTGTAAAATGATTTGCTACTTTTCTTACTGAGAACCACAAGTTTCTGAGTTCCATAATAACAGCAGGAAAATATGAAATAAGTGGCAATCTCACTTTGTCTATTGCAATTCTTGGTTTGACCCCAGGATATAAAGTAGTCCTTTATAATTGAGCCCAAAATTTCTGTTGCTAAGAGAAATGTTTGTTAAGTGAGTTTTGCTCTATTTTACTACCGTTTTTGCCACAGTTGTTAAGTGAATCAGTGCAGTTGTTAAGTTAATAATCCGGTTGTTAAATGAATCTGGCTTCCCCACTGACTTTGAAGATTGCAGAAGGTCAGGGACAGTGCAAGCATCATAAATATGAGCCAACTGCCAAGCGCCAGAATTTTGATCATGTGACCATGGGGGGGATGCTGCAACAGTTATAAGTCTGAAAAACAGTCATAAATCATTTTTTTCAGGGCTGTTGTAACTTTGAATCATCACTAAACAAACTGGCTTTAAGGACTCCCTGTACATAATCTTAAAGTCTGAATAAACCTGTGCTGCAATTTAATATTCCCTAACCATAGAAAAGACTTATGTTTTCAGCAACAGCTATTAAATCTGAAAAGCTAAAAAACCTTAAATAATTTATTAATATGTTTACAATATTTTGTTCTTTTATATTTTGTACTCTGGCCAGAGATCTTTGAGAATAGAAAGGGTTAACAGGCTTATAAATGCTAGTTAAGAAAGTAGGCTATAGATTATAATTTCAGCACAGCATTGTACCATTTCTTCTGCAAGACACACACACATTTTGTTGAATAGTTCTTTATTATCAAAAAAGTGCATGTTAATGAAGAACTATTTGAAATTTGAAAGATTGATTTAAGTTAAAATTGTCAATCTAATATAGCATAGTGTTTATTCAATAAGAGGAATGGCATACATATACATACCTTAAGTTACATACCTTGAAAGAGCAGAGGTACATATATTTTACTTAGTAAATGTTTAATAAGATATCACAATATTAGAACTTTCAACACAGAAGCTCAGATATCAAAACTATATTTCCCAGTTATCCCTATAGAGCAGCAATATCTAAACTGACAAGCCTTGATAAACAATGAATCCAAATATCCGTGTTTTAATGTGACTTTGCATTATAAGATGCTTTATCAATTTGAATTGCTTAAAACGTCATGTTGACAACTACTTTCAGTAAATCTGTACTTTCCCTACTGCAAAACTTGCATCTCTAGCTTACCCTTCAGCTTCATGAAAATGAACTAATTAATCAGTAAACAAACAAAATAATTATGAACAAGAGGAAAATATCTTCAAGAGAAAGAAGGAGAGTGGCACTAAAAACTGTCTTAAAATGGATTGATAATTCAGAAATTCTTCATCACTTGATGTCAGCTGTGCACCCTTTTTGCTCCAGTACGGAATACGAAAACTGAAATGAGCTTCAGTTACCACTTTCTTTGAATTCCTGTTTGCCCTATGAACGTTACATTGCTATTTACCTGACCCAATCCTAATTAAAAAAACCACATTTTTCCTATTATAAATCATTGTTTGTAAAAATTATTACTTTTTCCATCAAAATAATAATTAGAATGTGGAATTCAATCATTTAGAACACAACTTTCAATCAAAGCAGAATGTGTTTTTTTTTACAAATCTAAAGAAAATAAAATGGGTTGGGTTAAATATTTTACGCAAAGATGGCAGAACCCCCCCTTAGTGAAATGCTTTAGTTTGGATTCATGTTTTTATTTTGTTTTGTTTTTCTCTACCCAAAATATAACTAAGGTACTAATTCTGTTCATGTAATATATTGGGGAAACTAATTTTGGGTAGACTTCAGTAATAATAAGAAAATTGACATGTTTATTACATAATGGCTAATGATTTTGCAGTTCAGCTATAACCCAGACTTTGAAAGACTGGCCTTTTGCCAAAAGCATACACACCAGTATTGCTTCTTGAGTTACAATGCTTGTAACAATGCTTTAATTTAAAGTCCTTGAAACCTGGTACTATATTTGTAATGCTAACTTTGTCCCCATATTTGTTAGAACAGTTGGGTGTTAATGAAAACAGCTGTAACATTCCACATTTTCTTTTAAAAAGCCATAAAGTACATTTCGGTATCAGTGTTTTTCATTTACTGTTCAGAGCCAAGTCTTACCAAGAAGCTGAAACCGACATAAACATTCAGTAGTCAAAAGAGAAAAAAAAAGAGTCACTAATGCTAGGAACAGAAAGCTTGGTCTTATTTGTTGATCCAGAATTATTGTGTCCTCTCTCCAGACAACCATATTAACAAGAAAAGCAACACAATTATTTTTTGCTGGGTTTGAGAGGAACATGTGATCCCTTGACACTGAGTTTTTCAAGAGAAGATGTGGGTCTCCTCGGTCCTTCTATTGCTGTTCTTGGGTGCATCTTCTCCCTGAAAAAACAAGGATAACAAAAAGGGAATACTTTGAGGTTTGTTTTATACAATGTAACATCAGCTAAACACAGAATATACAGGGGAAAACCTTTAACCATTCATTAAAGCAGGGGTGTCAAACTGGCGGCCTATGGGCCGGATGCGTCACACGCAGGCCACGCCCACCCTAGTTCTGCAAATGGGGGAAAAATTTGTGAAGCCACAAATTTGACACCTGTGCATAAAGAAACAACTGTTATATCTAGAAACTGTTTTTCAGATGGCTTGCAAAGCTAAAGTGCAACGTCCCACCTCAATTAGCGTCACCTGTAATCCTATGAAGATGGAGTCCTTCAGAGCTGGGGAAAAGAAACATGCAGGGGACCAGGACTGCACCAATACAAGAGTAGAAAACTTGTGAGACACAACATGTTGCTAAAGTCTTAGCTATTAAATACTAAGGGATACCCAGGGTTGTAATTTATCAATGTTTGTGGGACATGTTCCTTATCCCCATCTTGGGCAGTACTGTTTTCCCACAGATTTTCTGTTTTGATATTTTTCTTTTGTAGGTTTTAATTGAACTAACCAGCAGACAATTAGTGCCAGTATTTTTATATTAGGATGCTTAAGGTACACAGTAGTTGAATGCATTCCTGAAAAATAAGCATAGAATCCTTATACACATATGACATCATAAAAGAATTCTGACTCTCTCTCTCTTAAAATAGTGTAAGGCAAAACAAGAAAGATTACATTGTATACCTCCTTGGAGCATCCTCCTTGCTTACATGATGAATGCTTCTATGTTTTGGGGAATCTATATTGTATCTTCCTCCAGAGGGCTTAAACTTCAGAATCTCCTTTTGCCATTGTTCATCAAATGCATGAGCTTCTCCTGGCAAACAATTGCAATTTTAAATTATAAATTTCTTCATTTGAAAGTGTGTATATCTCTCTCGATGTTTTGCACTAATAAAAAATACATAATTATCTACAAAATGCACAATACACCATTTTATATGTATGCAGGTATATGCTTATGGTGCCATCTAAACAGCATTGATCATATAAGAAAGAGGGGAGGGAGGGAGGAGGAAATAGAAGAAATAGAAGCCAGCAGCATGGCTAATTACCTTCATCTAAATTAATGAATTCTTGATTCAATTCTTCATCACCAGTTTTGTTGTTCTTTGCCTTCTGAACTACATGAGCACGATCATGAATATGATGACCAATGGCCATTTTTTCCAACCCGCTTTCAGAATCTCTACAAGCTTTTCTGATTTCTTTAATCTGAATTAAAGCAAAAACAAACAAATAAAAAATGTAATAAGAAGAAAACATCCTAATTAGTTTTCTGGATTTCTCCTTTCAAGTAAACTTTCTACAAATCATGGAAACATATATATGAAGCCTAAATTAATCACAGAATAAACATGACAAGTGCAGAAGGCTACACTATGAGCACATATCACTCACTATGCTGCGGAAGTTATACTTTAGGGCGGAGGTGGAAGAGAGCAGTTCTAGCAGCAAAAACCACACATAAAACAATTCAGTTGCATGCACAATCATGTCTCTGAATTATGGCCTTGGCATGTATGTTGATTCACATATAGAGAAACTAGGCATGAATTCCAGTATTTTAAGGTTTCAACATTGTCTCATGAGAATGGTTCAAAAACTATCATAACTTATCTAAATATAGCCAGTGAATGGAACTTTTCAGCTACAGAGATAAAGAGTGTTCTGCTATTTGCCACATGAAAGGAACACTAACTATCTCGACAATCTTGGCTACTACTTATCAGCATGCCCGTTAAGTATATTATTAGAAGCTTTTTGATAAAGAAGTACTGGCTGAGCCGCTAAAGAGATTTACTGTGGGCTATTTTCAACAGTTTTATCTTGCTTGCATGCTCTATTTCATGAACTTGACGTTAAGGTTCAAATTCAAAATTAGATGGCAGCACCTATGAGCACAGCAATGAAGGGGCTTTTTAAACATCATGCCATCACTTCAAACTCAAGTTTTAATTTCAAACGTTTATACTAATTTTCCAATGCTTTGTTCTATTGCATAATAATACATTTATAATAATACATTTAGAAGCACATACCAAATTAGAGTAATACTATTATTAGTTAGGAGAGGATTCCCAAAATGTTATCGTACCCCTCCTGGAGCAGTCCGTGTCTGGGCTGAAGCTTGGAAAACTTTTGGCGGTTCGTCACCCTTCTTGGAATAGGTCATCACTGAGGAAGAACTGTAGGAGTGAGCATTTGGATCAAGTGCCATCTTATCCTGAAGAAAATAATTTAAAAACAAGCAAAGACTACACAATTAGAGTCCAGAATGGAAGCCAATATTTAATGGATGTTTGCAGTCCTCTACCACAAGACTATAGATTACACTGGGTGGAAAGATCCTGTGAGAATACTATGGCAACCTATTTTTCTGTAACTGCCAAGAGAAACATGTATCTATGCACATCAAACTAAATGTGAGGCATAGTTGACTTCATTAAAGCTGCACTTAAGACAATAAAAAGTGAATCTTAGGAAATGAAATCACATCTACAAAACTTAATATCCCAGGCCTGTAAAACGTTCTGAAGCATTATTCAAACTTACCCATTCACTTGGCAAACAGGCTTAATTTAACAGAAGAACTGATTTTGGAACTGTCAGATGCTGGAAATGAGTAAAAGTCTACTCTCGTGCAGTTTGAAAGAAAGTTTTTCCGAACTAATTTCTTTCTTTCTGGCAAACAGTCAAAAGCTAACACAAATATGCACCAATCAGTTAGGCACATTTAAAGACGTATCTTCATGGCAGGACAGGCATTTCTATCCACTTTTTAAATGCATCAATTAGATATATCTAAGGCCAGCATTAGGGGGTGGGATATGAAACCAAAGAAAGCACCACATTACATTGTGAAAATGATTCTAACTGTAGATAAGCTCTACAGTTCCTTCATTATAGAACACACAACTTAGATTGAAATTAAAAACTATCAATTGATAATAACGCACTACTAACCTCTTTCTCTAAGGCAGCATTTTCAAACTGGCGGAGGCAGCAGTGGGGGGAGGGGGGAGAGAGGGGATGGTTGTGCGCGCATGTGTGCTCTCACCACTTCCATGGCTTTGTTCAGAACAGGTTAGGCCCCAGACCAGGCCACAGACTGGGATTGGGACCTTTACTCTAACGAAATCTATTTTTACCTATTATTTTAATGAATAATATTCATGACAAAATTGACATAAAAATTTAACAACTTACAAAATTTCTTTGCATTTCCATCATACCAGTTCTCATGTTTGACATCATTCTGTCCATTGCAAAGAACGGATTTCTGAAATTCATGTTCTGCTTCAACAGAGGGGAAGAAAAAGAAACAATGAAATGCTTCAAAACTCAGAAATTTTATTACAATTCATTCACGCACAGGTGGGAAGAAGCTTACTTTTTCAGACATCAGAAGATAGGACAAAGATATAGCAATTAAGAGCAACAGTTTAAAAAAATAGAAAATGAAGGTGATGCTTGGTGTTTTATGAAACACTTCTCTTTTTCTATTATACTCTTCTCAATTCAGCTGTAGTAAAACAAGACAAACCGCCGGAAATTTCTCTAAGCTAATATACAAGGTAGTGTATAAGAATAGACTGCCAGAATATGTTAAACCACATCTCCTAAAGTGTCACTTCCAAGTTTTGTCAGTAGGTGAAATTCCAAACCGTGGGACAGCCAACATCACATCTAGTTTGGCCCTTAGTCAAATATGTTCCTAGAGAAGATTGTTGGACCAGGCATACAAATACATATCTATAGAAGTATCCGAAAGGCTTTCCTTATTAACTTTACGTAAAATTGAATCAAAATACGATTTCATAGATTTTAAACTCATTTCTCAGTCATTAAGTTTTCAATGAAATAACAAGTTATTACAACAATAATTAGTTCACAAACATATGAAAAACAAGTTTATATCATTAGGTAAATTGAAATATCACTGTAATCTGTTTTATGAAAAAGAAAATTTAGAATAGAGTGGCAAAGCTTGTTGATTATGCTTGTTACTATCAAGCTAAAAAGCACAAAATGAAATCTTCACTAGGCTATGATTAGCCATGTGCAGAAAAAAAATGTTTCTTTTTGTGTGGATTTCTTGAATGGCTATCTACGTCTGGGTCAATTTAAAAGCTGATTAATCACTCCATAAACTAGGTTCTCTTTTGTGATTTGGAATATGCAATTTAGGAATACAATTATATGTGAAAAAAGATACAGACTAATGACAGAACACAACACTTGTATGGCACACTGTTGACTCAGTTCCATCATCTATAATGGGAATGCAGTAACCATGACTTCTGTTTAGACTGCTATCACGTTACCAACATTCCAGCCAGAGCATTAACACCTTTACAGACCACAGAGAAGGCTATAGAAGCAGGCAAAATGTTATAGGAATACCAGTAAACTCACCGAAAATATTAGCATGTAAATGTATGGCTCACATACAAAATGAAACAAGCAAGAAAGCAAGAATGGAGAAAACTGAATGAAATTCCTTGTATGTCCAATCACACTTGGCCAATAAAGAATTCTATTCTATTCTATTCTGTTCTGTTCTATTCTGTTGTGTTCTATTCTATTCTATTCCATTCTACCCTATTCTATTCTAAATTCTAATTCTATGAAACCAAAGAACATCCAACTCATTGAAATATCTGACATGTGCGCTCTTGATCTTTCTCTCTTTCTCTCCCTTTCCCTCTCTTTCTATATTTACCCAGTGCTAGAGTGTCATAGAATTTGGACGTTCTCAAAATTGGATGAGAGGAAGTTACAAAAGGTAACAAAGGGCTGAAATTTAAAAACCATGACTACAGCATTTAAGTCATTTTTTATTTTTATTTTATTAGAACAAAAATGATGTCTCCCATTCCTAATATAGGTATACAATAGCTCGGTTGGCCGAATTATTCCAGGACCTCAGCAGACATGTTAACAATCCTTTTCCCCTGACAGTGAAAATATAAAAATCATAAATAGTAATTTTGATTTATAACCGACTTCCCAACCTTCATTAGGCAATAAAGTCTCTACCTTTTAAATTATCATTTGCAATTATAAATGTTAAGCTATATTTAGGAATCCATTGATGGAATTGCATCTAATGATGTGTCTCTGACAGCAGAATGGTTTTGCTGAGACAACAAATTGTCCCTTCTTCTAAACCTGCTCTAAAATTTGAGAAACTTTAATACAGTTAGAGGGAAAACCCAATTAATGAACGGAGCATTAATGCTTTCATAATGTTGGTTGTGTCTAAGTGCTATATTTCTTGTACTTCCCAATTAGCAAACCTCATAGGATACTACATAAAGAATACATGATCATTTTTATATGAATGGTATGCCCAAGAAAAAAACATTGATAGAAACTGAAGCAAAATGTTTTCATTAGAAAAGAATTTAAGAATTAAAGATGGAAGCAAAAGGCCTGCAGAGATATTCAAATGATATCTTGGCCATTTTTAATTAATTTCCCCCAGTCTCCATTAAAAGGTATAGGCCAATATACACTGCATACAGTAATTATGGAAGAAGAAATTAATATTTTGATATTTGCAATGGAGGAAAAAACAGACTAATATGACGTGTTTTTAGAAAGTAGTTTTGGAAAGAAACTACAGTACAATACAGCATGTACAGTAATGTACATGCCAGGAATGTTCACAGAAATTAGATTATTGTAATAGGAAATGCAGAACTTTGCCAGTTTTTCACTGCTTTGTTTTTCAAACAATATAAATCCTATATTTAACTCCATGCTAAAAGCCATTGAGCAGGTCCAAAAGAAAGAGGCACAAAGATCTTTCTGATCAAGTAATATATTTCAAACACAATCATGGTACAGCATCATTCACACATTCTTATAATGGCCTTGGACAGAAAAAGTTGGAGCTTACTTTGATTCAAAAAGGACAAATAAAAGCATATTTTCCCTACAGCAAATATACTTGCTTGAATTGTTCTGTGACAAAAGAGCCAAAATATGTTCAAAGAGCTCATGACCTCAGTATATAACTGACCCCAATTTTAATTGCTACCTGTTCAGTATATATTGTTTGTTTTACATTTGTTTAAATGATTTAGAAAGATACGGCTGAATGACATAAATAACTATATTATGAATTTATTAATATAGTCTCACTATATAATATAGATTAATACAAAGAAAGGCATTGGAAGTTGAGTTTTTATTCCTCTCATAGCTTTATTATATATGAAAGGAAAATAAAAGATAATAAAAGAGACCCCTTTGGAAATTATAGCATCATTTTAATCTCCACAGACACTAAATAGGTATTTTAACAATGATTTCCCCAAAAGGGGGAAAAAAAAACACAAAACAGTTTCACAAAATGAAACAAGCATACTAAAATGTACGTATAAAGCAAAATGCAAGATGCTTAGCTTTAGAACAAGTGAAATAGACATGTCCACATCACCAAAAAAATAAATAAATATGTGTGTGTAATATACTAACCATGCCACCAAAACAGCCAAAAGGCATAAGCGGAAAACTCATGGCCTAAAAGAAAAATTGTAGATCATATAAATTGCAGCATTAATATTATGGCCTTAAAATATAACTGAATGGAAGTGCACCTGGACTCAACTTTCTTGAAATCTGCTACTAAAATAACTAAGAAGCCTACACATTTTCTATCAAGTGTACTTCTTATTACCTTCAACAAAAAAAAGCAAGTTTTGTATTATTAAGCTAGCTAAGAATCTTGCAGTCCTCATTTCTACATCTTTTTTTTTATGGAAATCTTAATTTTCCTATTCACCTTTTCTTTTTTTTTAAAGAATCATCTATTCGCTTCAAACATTCAAAAATTTCCACCTACATATATATTTTACCATAAACTAAATTTAAACTATGTTTACTACTTCATAATCCCAATGCACTCCAAAGTTTTCTTAAGATCCCTTGGGGGGAGAAGTATACTACAATTGGAAGGGTTATATCCTATTTTTCATAATAATAATAATATAAATATATATAGCATTTTATTTTAAAAAAAGGATTCACTTAGCAAAGTGAAAAAAAATAAGATAAATGTAAGGTTTATTTCTGGACAAAAAGAAAAAATGAAAAGTAACAAAAATGCTAATGCACAATGCCCATAGCACCAAATCTTAGCAATCTTTGTTGTTAGTATACTGACCATGCCACCAAAAGTGCCAAAGGGTATACATGGAAAACTTGATCCCTGAAAGAGAAGCACCAGTCCATTCAAAATTGTTGCTTGGTTTAAAAATTATTATGGTTTAGAAAATTCAAGGGGAACAAAGGCATGCTCAGATTAAATGTGTGTTGTATTTGTATACTAACCATGCCACCAAAACTGTTAAAAGGCATAAGGGAACAGCTCATCGCCTGTAAGAAAAATATCAATTTATGTAAATTGCTGCAAAATAATTGTTGCAGAAGGATACACATGTCATAGATTAAAATCAAGAAATTCTCCAAATCAATCTTAAAACATGAAAAATGTGAGGGCAAAGAGATCATCCATACAACCTCTTTAAATAAAAGGGGCAATAGGGAACAATGTAACAACTGGGATAGGAAAATCATGAATCTATTATTGTTTCATGGCATATGGTCACATAGTAGCTTTTGAGAACCCTGGATGAGGATTATTATTTGGTCCCTTTTCTTGTGGTTCAGATCAGGGTTTGGGACTGAAATGGCATTGATCGCACTCATGGATGGATGACCTCTGGCCGGAGTGGGGTGGAGGCAGTGCATCCAACCTGGTTCTTCTTGACTTCTCAATAGCATTCAATAGCCTTGATCGTGGAATCCTTCTGGGCCAGCTGAGGGAACTGAGGGCGAACAATTTCTGTGCTGGCTTTCCTTTTTCCAGGGCCAGTTCCAGTCAATGTTCACAGAGGGAGAGAGATCTAGCCTGCGCCCTTATTTTGTGGGCTGCCTCAGCACTCTGTTCTTTCTCCTATTCAACTTTTATATGAGGCTGCTGGGTAGGATGATCCATCGGTTTGGGGTGAGATGTCATCAGTATGCAGATGACACCCAGCTTTATATCTCTACCCCAGGCCTCTCTTGAGTGAAGCCGTGGACATACTATTCCAGGGTCTTGGGGACTGGATGAGACAATCCTAGCAAGACCAAGTGTTGTGAGTATTTGGACAACACCCCCCCCCTCCCAACAAGGTTCTTCCAACTTTGATTCTAGATGGGTTGAGCAATCCCAGACAGACCCAATGTGAAATCTAGGTGTCCTCCAGGACTTGTGGCTCCTGCTTGAAGAACAGGTGGAAAAGTGGCTAGGAGGGCTTTTGCACACCTTCATATGTGCCAGTTGCTCCCATACCTGGACTGGGAGGACCCTGCTCACAGTAACTCATGCCCGTGTAACCTTCAAGTTAGACTACAATAACACCCTTTACATGGGGCTGCCCTTGAAGACTGTTTGGAAACTTCAACAGGTGCAGAATGCAACTGTGCAGATGGTGCCAAATACATAGCACACATAACGTAGCACACATATGTGAGTTGCACTGGTTACTGATGTGTTTCTGGATGCAATTCAGGATGCTGGAAGCACTATATGGCTTGTGCCCAGGGTACCTGATAGAATCACATTTTTTTTCAAGAGTCTCTACCTTTCCAACCAGATTGAGTAGAATGGATATGGTGCATATCCTGTCAGTCAAAGAATGTTGGCTAGTGGAGATAGAAGATGAGCTTTTTCTGCAGTAGCCCAAACTATGGAACATTCTCCCTTCAAAGATCAGAATGGCCCCCAAACCTGTAAGGTCCTAAAAACCTGGCTATGTTCCCAGGCCTGGGTGTTCAAATGTGTCAAGGATCCTATTTACTGGCTATACTGCTAACTGACCAAGTATCTTGCTCCTATGTGTATTTAATTTGGATGTTTTGGGTGTTTATATTGGTTTTATTGTTTATTGTTTTCAAATGTTTTCAAATATTTTTAACAGTAACATATATGTTTTGAATAGTAAGCATCCTAGACTAGAATCATTGATTAAAATGGGCAGCCATAGAAATTGAAGAAACAAACAAACAAACAAATAGATCTCCCCAGCCTTCTTATAATCCAGGAGCCAAGTTTCATTTTTGTTTTCATCTGAATTCAGACACCCTGGGACAGAACAACTCCTAGGGCATTCATGCAGGCAGTTTGTTATGTGCCAGGTGTGAAGGAAGGGAAAGTTACCAGCTCTCATCATTGTGCTTCTTTTCAAATCATAGTTACAACTTGCACTATACTTTCATTTGGTATATGAACAAACATTGCAGCTTCTGCCACATCTAATTTCAAACTGAAATAGACATGCTTAATGAATGATTATACTTTAAGCTTCTATATCTATCATTAAAAAAACTTTTAACTAGCTTTGAAGTATCAAGTTAAGCACTATAAACATCACTCATGTTTCCAAATATTCAATTCCATGTAGATTCAGTGGAGATTATCCAGTTCAAAAAGAAACTTTGAATACATCAACAAACTTGTTCCTCTTCAAGGCATAAATTTTAATTAATAAATTATAGCAAGCTGAGAAAAATTGCCGACCACAACAATTAAAATAAATAAGGGAAATAGTCTGCAGGCAAGCAAATTATGTTGTAAAATCAAAGATTATGTAAAATACAAAAATAGTCATGGAATCCTAACAATGTCAGCAGATTCAAAGGTCATTGAAAAGACATATTGAGTAAATCTGTCACAATATACAGAATATTTTGGCTTATAAATCCACCACGGATAAGTTACTTGCCAGTACACATATAAAAAGATGAGGCTATAAATACTACTGAATGCAGGTACATTCACAACACAGAGAACAGACTTAACTATGACTGAATGGAAAAACTATCAGTCAGACTAAATGACTGCACAGACTGAGACTTCAGAAGAAATTAGTAGGAGTAGTTGTGGAAAGTTGAATAGAGATAGCACAGCCAATCTTCATATTTATGTAAGGAGAATGCTGTATGCCACTTAGAGTTATGCAACTGAAGCTGTCTATAAATCCTTTAAAAAATAAATTAGAAGTACATCAGAATGTCCAAAAACATGGGTGAAGGATACAGTTATACTAAAAGCATCACATGAAAAACGTGTTTATACTGGTCATTCCGCATGTTTTCAGCAAATTTACAGTACTTTATATACAACGTGCTTACAAGATCCCTGTTCACAAGCAGAATCACTCAACAATTCTACTCATTTATGGCTTATTCTTTCTATCTCATGACTCATTTATCTCCGCCTATTCCCTTGCAAAGCATACACTACTTACCTCTACTCCTTTCTACTTTCTACTTTCATGTTATATTCTCCTCATCCCATATTTTTAAAAAATCTCATTTTACACAGCATAACTGACTTCTACAATTAAAATTTGAAGCAAATACAAATTTTAGTCATACAATTGAAAAATTTTTCCTTACACACAATCAAACTGGAGAATTTACATGGAGCATATACTGAGGCCTAGGCATAACTCCAGGTACTCTACTAGGTACCTATGAAATATTGGGGTATATTAATTTTTTTTATTAATACATGGGCTAGGAACTTAGTAGTAGCAATAATCTGCTGTCAAAGTATAAGCAGTTTCCAGTAACTCTAATGGTAGCTAACTAGAACGTATGGAATCTGTATTCAACAATGTCTGAAGGCAATCAACTTGCCAAAGCCAGTGTATACTTTTTGGGAGAATATTAATATCTAATTTCTTAATGAAAGGGTATTTTAAACACTACTGTAATTAAGCCCAATGAGAATATTACTGCAACAAATATGAGGAAATGATTGTTCCATGGGTCTAGCATAACTCACCGTGGCTAGCTCATTGCTGCCAACTCACTACCGCCAAGATGCCTCTGCCAACTCACAGGTGCCAAGTCACCACAGGACAAATCCACATGGCCAACGTGCTGCACGGACAACTCACCATGAGTGGCCAGAGGGAGAGCCAAATAGGTGGACGAGCAAGAGGTGAGCAGAATGCAAAGTGCGTCAGGGAGGACAGCTGGGGGCTTCCCATTTTCACACTTCCCACCGCTGCTGCCATGCCACCAGCGGCTCAGAGCCTGGCGCAGATCAGCACCTAGATCAGCATCATCAGAGGCAGCTTCAAGCCTGGCACAGATCGGCATCTGCACTGGACTCAGAGCCCAGTGGCAGCTGTGCAGGTGTGTGAAAATGTTGAGCTGATTTAAGGGAAAGAAATGTAGAAAACCAAACAATGCACAAAAGCACCATAATCCCTGGAAACAGAACAGGCTTCCTTTGTTCAAAAATGGGGGAAAGCAAAGAACTGTATAGCAACATAGAACCCTGTAATTTTTTAGGTAAATTAATGTAGTACTGCAAAGACTGTGCAAATTTAGATTTATAGCCTATCATCACTAGAACAATTCTACTTCCTATAATAGATAGCTTTTTGGCTGCATGATGCTATCTATCATTCAGCTTCTGAATGACTGTATTCATCAAAACAATAGGAGATCTCATCCCCTCCCCTAGTTCCTGAGAAAGAATAGCATTCTTAATATAGCCACATTCATGTTTGCATTCTGTCATAATTTTATGAAAGGTTGAGATGCTCTTCAGTGGCCTTATCATAACACAAAATATCACAGTCACAAAAATTAATTGTCTGGGAGCATTAAATCATGTATATAATAATCAAAATGCCAAGATACTTTAAACATATGACATGCATTTTAAAAGTAATGATAAATATAGATTCCCACAGAATCTATAGGGATAGGCATAAAATAATGTTTTTTTCTATGTTAGCTCTATGATCTATCACATTGTGGCAAGGAAGTTTGGTGGGGATATTCTGGGCAAGGTCACTTTCTCCATATTGTTGTGTCCCTGCACATCTCCCAATCTTCCTGTCAGATCTTTCTTCTACCTCTTAGCTTCCTTTAGCCACACATATTTCTTCCATCAATAGCCTTCCCTTTTTTCCTACTCTTCCCACCTTGGAACACCTGTGCCCAGAACATGCATGTTTTGGGTTTCAGTCCAGACAAAACATGCATGTTACATGTTAGGCAAGACTGTCCAAAACTGCCTGTTCCATGCTGGTGACAGTTTAGCCTATTTTGCCAATTCTCCCAAATCTTATAAACTAATATAATGTTTACAGGAACATGTTATTAAGGCTTTGACTATAAAATGCTTTGAGCTGATGTAATGATAATTGATGTATACTTTTTTAAAGCCTTACCAAAATTAAATTTAATTATAGAGGAAACTGAGTTGACTTGTGAAAACATATAAAGTAAATTTGTGCCATTTCCAACTGAAAAGGCAGGTAAAAATGTTACAATGATAACATGTGCCAACAATGTTCTATCTCAATTAAAGATCTGTGAATTTTTTCTTTCTGGATGCTGAGCAAAATCCAATTTGGTAGCGTTAATACTCGTACACATCATGGACTTTGACTCAACACATCCCTCTTGCTTCTTTGCCCTTTTCTCCATTCCTCAAATCTTCTCCTGGGGCTGGGGCATCTCTCTGGAATAGACCTTTGAAGATGAGCACATGGTTTCAGGAAGGAGTGAAGTTGCCTCTCTGCTAAACTGATCAAAGTCAATCTGTCAGCAGAGATGATTAATCAGAAATAACTCATTAAAAGCAACTCTGTGCTCCTAGCAACTGATTTACAGTCCATTCATACTAAGAGCAATTCAAAATGGATGTTATTATTGTATTGTCCTCCCCAACTTAGTTAGATTAGAAGGCTCCAACATTTCTGATCCACCGAAAAAGTAGACTTCACTGCTAAATAATTTGTTTCATTCATTCCCAGACAGTGATGCATATGTAATAATATTATTTAAGTGCATACCAGCAAGACATTTGGATTTTTGTTATTGTCATTTAATGACAACTAAAAGCCAGATAAATTGCAGGTATTGTTCAAGACACATTTATATATCATATTTATAGTCTTTTCTGGAATTAAACAGCTATTTAATATAATATAAAAAAACCAAGTTGGAGAAGCATCACATGTATTTTTATTTACTTTTCTTACAGGTATATAATCCCACAATTATAATTAGAACAAAACAGCAAAAGGCCAAAGGCATAGTGGTCTTTCTATATCTAGGAAAAAAAAGAGTAACTCTAGCCTAGAAGGCAGATGGGGTATTTCTATTTCAAAGGATGTCCCTGAGTACAAATGTAAGAATAAAAAAAAATCTGGCAGTTACCCTTCTGACTTGCAAGTGACAGTTTCTGCTGCTGTAAGCTATATCAGTTTCCAGTGCATAGATTACAGAACTTAGCACTGTCCTTCAACCCCTGTAGTATTAAAGTAGAACATAAATTCCAAAGATTCAGTTATCTCACTTTGTGAGAAAAGAAAAGGATTCAGAATTAAAATAATGGTTTAAATCAATGTAATCCTTCAGAACTAAAAATCAAGTAAGAATTTTGTAATCTCCATATTTTCCATCAAAACATGACCACCACCCCCTCACACACAGGCGAAGTAAAGCTGAAATTGACATTATCTAAAAGACATACCTTGTCATTGTCTCTCAAGGCCATTTGAGAATTGGGATGTCCTCTGTGATGTATACCCCCTTGTCTGTCTTCAATTGAAAGAAATGGATCTCGCCCAAAAGGTTCAGAAAATAAATGTTGTACATGTTCATTATGGGCAGTAAATGTATCCCTGAAAATAAAATAGGATAGCTAGAAAATATTTATCTCTGCATTAGAGAACATGCAAAGTTCTCAAATACAACATATAACAAAAGCAACTATTTACAGAGAGTTTACATAGTTTTCACTGATCACATTGTTTTTCAGAGTTAACTGGTGCATATTACATTATGATACCCAAGAAAGATTAAAAGACAGAATATTTAAAACAAGTAAATCAGTAAAACAGGGAGTGTGCATGATCTATGTATCCACTGTCATAAGTTCATTCAATTACAAAGACAGAAGATTTGACTTCTCAAAATCAACAGAATGAAAGGTATATTTTGCTGCAATATATTGAGTATATTTACCTTGCAATATACTAATACCATACAAGTTACATCAGTGAATTCCAATTCATTACTTAAATTGAAATACAGAACATTGTTTTAATTGGTGGCGCTTATACATATATTAGAAAGCTGCCATTTGATATTTTAGTTTTATATTATAGTGTTTTCTATAAAAAAAGTTATTAGAACATTGATTTGGTACAGCTTTCTGTCCCAGTAGTGGACTATACAAAAATAGGGCAGCCTTTTGCAGAAGGGAAATTGCTTCTGCAGCTGTCTACACTATTCAGGAAAAAAGTTGGCAGGACCAGAAAACAGTCTGAGATCTAGTAAAGCTTCCCAGCTGTGTAATCAAGGAGACATTTATAAAACCAATTTTATCCTAGACAGTATTTCTGGACTGTCAATTCCAATCCTCTCCTTGTGAGGCAGAGGAAGCTTTTATACTAGTTTACCCTTTTAGAACTTACTCCCATAGTGAAGTAGTGCTTAGCAATTTGCATGATCTACAGAATGCAAAATAGTACTTCTCAAAAATGAGAATTAGTATTTATATTTAAACATTTTCTGACAATCACTATGACTAATGTCATGCAAACCCCACTATATTTTATTATTTTAAAAAATATGTGTATATATATATACCCACTACTACCTATTATAACAATATCTAACTCTTGGTTACATTTAACCAAATTTCCAGCATATTCATTTATACGAATATAAACACCTGCTTTGCTTCTCCATGCCATGCTTATATTTTTCCCAAAATGCTCAAGGGAATGCATGCTATGTATTTTTAAATTCAAAGAAATAAGGAGAAGAATGGGATGATAATTATACTACAAGGAAACCAGATGTAGTATAATTAGAGGTTTAGAACTTTGGGGACACAATCCGGAAGGGCTAATGTAGTGTGGTAGAGAAAATAAACCTAACAAACAAAATGGAGGCTATACCCTTTTCCTCCCTTTTTTAGATGTGATCAGGGTCAAACTCAGTTTATTGCTGCCTAATCCCATCAGACCCATATTGAATCTTCCTGCCCTCAGATAAAGTTCCCTGAATCAAAGAATAGAAGCCCCTTCACTAGCTAAGAGAGTAGCCCATACAAGGGAATTGCAACTTAAAGAAACCCCAATGTTTTATCCCCAATCAGTTCCATCCTTAAAATTTCATCTCCTTCCACAACAAGAGATGCTGCTCTTCTAAAAGGTCATTTTATCTAACAATTGAACTCATCCCAAGTATACCGACAAGGACCTGCCTAGTCGGTAGCAAATCAGATTTCTAGGATTTCAAACCTCAAACTTTTATGAAAACCTTTCCTTCTCCATTGTTGGGGTCCCTATTTCTTTTAAAGGAGGCACACAATGGAAGTTCCAATAAGAATGGTTCTTCTCAGTATTGTATTCCTTATTCACAATGAATCTACAACAGTAGGGTTAATTCAATATTGTGTATGAGGGCATCTATTTGTCCAGTGGAATTTCCGTCTCTTCTCCTTTATATGTTTTCCATGGCCTCTTGGAACTGAGTTTAGTGGTTCTCCAACTTTTAGAGCAGAGCTTTAAGGTGCATGGACAACAGCAAGAATGACAGGAAATTGTCCTCCTTTTCAATATCACTTGCAAAAGTGATTTGATCAGCACGATGGGTTAACCCAACAACCTACATTTCTTTAATGTGGAGTCACATGTGCCTTTGCTCATTTTCAGTCTACTAATCTTTTTAAAGAAAAAACCAAGTTACTTTCTGACTTCTACATGTTGACTAAATAATTTTTTTAAAGGATGAATACCAAGGAAACAGCCTGTCTGAGCATGCAAGTCTCTGGATTAATGCCACTGATTTTATTACATTAGAAGTTGGCAACAAAACTGACATAAAGTCTTAACACCCTGTCAGAGCCATCAAAACAGCTGCTGACATTGAGTAAAATTGTCCTCTGATTTCAAAAGTTGTATAACTACTGTGTAATTGTAGCTTACATATAATCTGTAACTAACGTAAAATTGTACCTTAAGCAGAGAAATTACAGTACTGCAAAATTAATAGCCAAACATACTGCTCCTAGAAAAAGTTGGAAATGAGCCAGATTAATATAGAAGCCTGATTTGGGTATAGATATTACATTAATCCATAAAATTTAATATGCATGTGTATGTGTGTGTGTGTGCATGTATGTATTATTTCTTTGAAATATACAATAATTGAATTTATTATAACTTTTGGAAGCTAACAAAAGAAAAATAAAATATACAATGGTACAAAACCTAAAAAAGACTGGAGAAACTAGTCAAACTAAAATCAAAGCACTTAAAGTCAGCATCTACTGTAATCTGGGGCCTGGGGGAATAGCTGGTCTTGAGGGCATGTTGAATAAAGTCCCGTGGGGGTGGGGTGGGGAAGCTAATAAGAATTTCAGGGGAATGTTGTTCCCAAAAGGAGGTATTAGGACGAGAAGGCCCAATTCTTGAGTTCCACAAAAGACACTGATCAATGGGACTCAGAACAGGACAACTGCAGGAAACTACAGTGGACAGGCAGTTTCTCAAATAACTAGAAACTATTTTCTGACTGAGTACTCAAATGATAAATCAAAAATGGCATCTGAAAATTATCTTTGGCTAAAGCAGGTCATACAGATAAAAAGTTTCATCACCATACAATTCCAAGTATGGTAAAAGTCTTCAGGACTGCTTATAAATACCCAACTTAAGAATATTTGTAAACAATTAGTAACCCATATTCAGAAATACGACAATGGATTGTCATTGATGCTATGATTTGTTGTGAAAGCAGATTCCACAGATTGTTGTAAAACTAGATTCTACTAATTTATGTTCATGTAAGCTTTGTTGTGAAAGCAAAAAGCTTACATGAACATAAATTAGTGGAATCTAGTTTTAAACAGATTTAAATGCAGTTTAGATGTTAAAATATTACTTTTACAATTTGATACTAAACAAAGTTTCTAATGGGATTCATACTTACAGTAGGTCTGTATATAGTGAGCATTTAGCAGAATATAACATTACAGAAACATACAATGGCTAACTCTCTATTAAGAGTCAGTGATTATTGTTACAGGGTAAAAATTTAAATTTTGAGCTAAAAACAGACTTTTAAAAATAGATCATTCAACATATATGAAGCAGCAGCAAAAACTTTGAGAATTCCAAATACTTTTAGCAAAATTAATGAAATATTTTAATAAAAGGAGTTATTTTAAAATATAAAAAAAAATTGCCTCTTTTTTGCACAATATATGAGAATTCAATTTTATCTTTGAATTTTCAGAATGTAATAATCAAAATCTAAGCCACAAGGAGTTGTTGTTGTTTTTTAAATGTTATTATTTTGGTAGTGTTTCAGAACATTGCTCACCAAAATATAAGCCAGAAATCTAAACACAAGAGTAAAACATCTCCAAGGGAACTCCAACATGCCGCAGCAAGAGTAGCTTTCTCTCATTCCGTACAAGAAGGTCAATGACAGTTTCATGTTGGGAAGGTTGCAGAAGAGCAAACCAAGTTACATTCTATATACAATTATATGCAAATAAGCACTATGTACCTCAGAGATGCTTACTTCAAAGCAGACATGAAGAGGCCTCTAGAAAGTTAGTAGGCTCTTCATTGCCTAAAGCCCTTTCTGACTTACACCAAAGATGCAAAACGTAAGGTTTGCGCTTGGCCTACCATCATTCAATTTGCAGCCTCATGGGATCCTGAGAAATTTAGCCTACAGTTTTGCTTGCCTTGGGAGGGTCAGCAGCTGGATTTTAAGACTCAAAATATATACTTAAACATAGGGGCTTCAAATGCCCATTTCAGCCTATGTAAATTCCAGCATCCTTCAAAACAGAACGAAAATGTCTGTGGAGATTCTTAGTCATTCAAGTCATAGTTGTCTCAAAGGTGCTTTTTCAAAAGGCAACTGGACTGGTTTTTTTTTACTTAAGGAAGAAGATAATGTTTTGCTTCTCATCCAAGAAGCTTCGTCAGTTCCGATGGTGGGAAGGAGAATGAAAACCACTCTGAATTCTAATCCTCTCCATTTTGGGAGCTGGCCTGTGGACCAAGGGGTCAGTAAGGACAATTAACCAGTGGGGATAGCTTGCCTTCAAAAGTTGTGGGTGCTTCATCACTGGAGGTTTTGAAGAAGAGACTGAACAGTCACTTGTCTGAAATGGTATGAAATGGTCTCCTGCTTCAGCAGGGGGCTGGACTAGAAGACCTCCAAGGTCCCTTCCTGAAATATTCTATTTTATTTAGATCCCGCTAACATGCAGACATAATATATGAATAATATGGGGGACTGAAGATGGAGCATCAGGGGCAAAGCGGTTGCATCTCCGCTGGCGCATTGTGCAAGGCGGTCCCTGCTGCTCCTCCTCCTCGGCCCCCTGCAAGCCCATCCTCCGCACGCCGCATCCCAGGTATACGGCGGATACATAGTTCGATGCGCCCGGCTCTCAAAAGGCCACGAAGGCAGGTGCGGCCGTCCTCGGAGGGGCCACCGGCTTCTTAGTCCGCAGAGCGGCTCCCCCTCCGCTGAAACCCAGAAGGCTTCATTCAGGGAAATTATCCGGCGCTCTAATCGCGGCCCCCGCCTTCCCCGCTCAGTCCCACCGCAAGTCAACCCAGGCCGCGCCTGCTCACCGGAAGAAGGGATCGTCTTCGAATACCCTGGAGAGCCCGAACATGATTTTCTGCTCCGAAAAGGCCTCTGCCCTCCTCCTCCTCCTCCTCTTTCCTCCTTCAACGCCGCTCGACCGCCAGATCTTTCCGTTGAGGCCGCCCGACGACCGCCTCTGGAAACGAACCTCCTACCCCGCTCTCGCCCCGCCCCTTTCCCCTTGGAATCCCGCCTCGCTTTTCCCATTGGCTCCGGGGAGCACGCAGTATGGCGACGGACGATAATAGAACAGAGCTGCTGCTACCATGGCAACTGGCTCCAAGGCAAGTCCTCCGGCTTGGATGAGCTTTTTGGCCAGAGGGGGTCGGTTTGTGTGCGGAGCCGTACTTCGGGGCCGCTGGCCTCCCTTTATTATTCCTTATTTTTTTATCCCTTTTTACCTTCCCAGAAAAGCCATTCTGCGCAATCTCTAAAAGAAGACACCAACACAACTGCGGCTAGATAACCACGTTAGAAATAGCAAGTGCGCAATGAAACGGAATTCATTGAGTCGCCCATCTCTCTCTCTCTGAAAATAACGGAACGTTTGGATTTGGTTTGATATGTGATGGGATCTATTTACGACTACGATTAAGTTACTAAATTGCAATGAATATAAAGACAATAATCGGGGGCACTTTATGATGCTAATAAAAGCATCTTGAGACTGAGAGGTGGGCTCCAATTTGGCTGTGTGCTGTAGAATCTGTTATAATAATTATAGTGCTGACATTCTGGAGTAAAAATGTAAAAATTAAGACAAATTCCTGTCTGGAATCCATGTTTTGGCAGCATGGTCTGTGATTTGATAGTTGTGTCAGGGGGATCCCATCTAAACATCTATCTGTATGTTCATTCAAAGCATTTCTGTATGGCTTTTCTCTCTCCAATTACAGCATTCAAAGCAATGTTCAGGTGTTTAAAACCAATAGTGAAAACACAAAACACTTAACACATAATAATGGTAACAAAAGCCTTGTCCAGAAATCTTGAACTTGTCACCATGACGCAACAGAAGAAAAAGCAAAATATATTCACTCTGCTTTTCATCGTTACTGTTTTTTTTACCCTGAGTTTTAATAAATTATATCAGTGAAAGTTGTTTCAATGTCCATTTTAAATTTGTTTGATAAGTTATAAGTTAAATTTTGACACTGTATTGATAAACTACTTTGACAGTTTAATACTCTGAAGTACAATCAAAATACCTATTCTGTAATGTGGGAAGCCACCCCTCCCCACTCCCTAGAAGAAGGAAATATTTTGAGGAATATTTTTAAAAGGCAGGATAAAATATTTCCCCTAAAAGAGAAATAAAAAATCTTGAGAGAGACAGAAACTCAGACCCCCAGCTCCCTGCCCCCAGCAGATATTTTGTGCCCATTAAGAAAGACTGGGCCAGCCTATCCACAAAACAAAAGATCTTCAGCTCCAGGGTGAAGAATTAAGACATGACCCTTCAGGACTAATAGGATTAACCCATTAAGACACAGAGCTCCATCTCCTAAGGACATTGCATCACCCTCAGAAACTTCAGCCAAACCTGGGAGCTCAGACAACGTACAGAGCCAGCTATGACCCCTACATAACCCCTACAGGGGCCACATGGGAGTCTGGTAACAGCCAATACAATACATATCCTTGCATAAGAACAGGAAGTTCAAGTGCAAAGCCCAAGAGAAGATATAAAAGCCACCCACTCTCAGCTCCATGTGGTCAGCTGTACCAGAATCATGTGCTTGGTGGTTTTGCTTCATTAAATCCTCTTTCCAATCAGCTTCCAGCAACCATTTTGTCTCTAGTACCTTTCTCCCAGCTTGGAACTGAACCAGATGGATTATCCAACAGTAATATTCTTTTCCATCAGACATTTTTGTCTAAAGTACTCTTATCGTGCTGTTGATAAACAGAAAAAACCCAATTATCTCCCCTTCTTTACAGAAAATCAATTCTAATTTCTGAATGCTAACTGTTCTTTTCCACTTTTCTCCTGCCTTGTATCACTTAAAAAAAAAATTATTCTAAACATAGCTACATAATTGAAACACATACGTCTTTACTTCAAAAAGAGTGGACCATTGTGTCTAAAAGAAAGGCCATGTTCCTACCTGCTTCGTGGCAGCCCTCTTGAATTGCTTCATATTATTTTCATTGGAACAAAGTGTTTAACACAAAGTGTTTATATTATACTGTCATGCCCCAGCATATAACTTTTATAGTAAAGGACAATATGTCAGTAGAACGAAATTTGTTGGAAAAGAGAGCTAGCTCTGATTATCAGTCTTCTATTTATTCAAGTTATTCCAACATTTTGTAACCAAGACATGTTACACAATTTCCCTTCCCATTAACCTGGTGAAAGTTAAATATTGAGTTCCCATAATAGCAGCAGAAACATGATCTGATTCATTAGACGAGCTCAGCTATTCTGCTATAAATGACATCATGATAAAGGACTGTCCATTCTTAGGGCTTAGCTGATGCAGGCATTTTTTGACCTTCCCGAACAGATCCTTTTTATTAAAGCAGATCTGAATTTACAAACTGCCATCATGCAAAAGACACACATTAAATAAATTGAAATACAAATGTGCAATCAAGTTCTGCAAAACAAGTATATTTAAATTCTATACTTCAGAGATTTAATTGTGATTGATATGTTTATTCTATCTGTATTAATTTTAGGCATGCTACTTTGGTCCTGCAAAATACTGAAGGACTACTGCAAAGGAGCAAAAAACTAGAGTTTTCTGTCTCTTTCTGGCCATCTGGTGGTCATCTGGAATTTTGCAGCTCACATTTTATATATCTGTTGATTTACTGTGATTTTTTTTTATTCCACCATGCAGGTTTCTGATTGGGTTTTAGTCATGCTCAAAGAAGACTTCTTAAAAGCAATCCATCTATTCTGTCTGAATATTTCACAAGAACAGTTCTCCATTCCTCTACTCATTGCAGAATACCTTATGCCACCAGACTTGAAATTCTAGACCTAGAAAACCTAGAACTACATCACCTCCGGTCCAATCTAAGTATAGTATATAAAATCATATATTGCAATGTCCTACCTGTTAAAGGATACTTCAGCTTCAGCCATAACAATACAAGAGCACACAATAGATGCAAATTCATGGTTAACCGCACCAAACTTGATTGCAGGAAATACGATTTCTGCAACAGAGTGGTCAATGTCTGGAATACTCTACCTGACTCTGTGGTTTCTTCCCCAAACCTCAAAAACTTTAACCTTAGACTATCTACTATTGACCTCATCCCTAAGAAGTCTGTAGGGGGCATGCATAAGCGCACCAACGTGCCTACCATCCCTGTCCTATTGTTTCTATTATTTTTCTTATATATATACATGTATTCATAACTATATTTATACTTATATCTATTATCTTGTAAGCAATTGACAAATCAAATAAAATAAAAATAAAAAATAAATATACTCTATTGTGAACTATCTTACTGTTTTTAATACTAAATTTTATAAGATTTTAATTTCTATTAAATAGGTTAAATTTAATTAAAAATCCAAAACAGTTAGCTAAGAAACATAGAAGCTGATGAAACATAAGAAAATAATGGACAGAGTTATAATTTTTAGCATTATTTTTTTGAGCATGTGCATGCACGGTTGGTGTTTGGTTGGAAGTGTTTAAATGGCAAATGAAGTTCTTTCATCATTGCTGAGATGTAAGGATTGTTCCTTAGAATCCATCATATTTGGGGTTGGGGTAAATGAAATTCCCAGCTCATACAAAAAGTCTACTTCAGCCCGCTCCAGGGAGATTCTGGGGCTGAAGTAGATATGGGCTGCAAAATCTAGAGATCCATAAATGGCAGCAGAGAGTGAGAGTTTTCTGTAGTTCATTTCTGTCATCTAGCAATCATCCAGATTTCTGGAGGCCAGATCTGGTAGTTCTGTCTGAAGTGAGCAGGCTGCTGGGCCTCTGCATGCAACTTTTAAATTGTCCATCCTTTGCCAAGCTTTTCATGGCAACCATGATAAATAATGATGCGACAAAAAAAAAAAGAAATGAAATGTAATACTACTGAGATATCAGTTCAGTTCAACGATCTTCATTTATGCTTGTTGGAATCACTGATCATGCTAAGCCACAATTTTTAAATTAGCCAGAATGACTGAAATAAACATCACCCTAAGTCAAAAGCATAGTTTCAAAAGCCCAATGGATTCCCTCATATGTTAGGCTAAAAGCAGGCACATTAAGGCATAGGAGGGTTATTAATTTTTCTTCATGTAAGAATTATAAGCTACCTTCCTCATGGGTATGAATTATTCAGGACAGCTGAGTCATATAAGAAATCATTCAGTACAGCTCTGTTGTGGTCTGCTGGTGGCATGTGGAGCTGGCAACAGAGTTGGATAGTGGAAAGGAACATGGGTCAGTTCTGGAGTCTGGGGAGGGCTCGGACGAGGGATCTGCGTCCAACACAGAGTTGGGGCCAGAGCCATCTGAGAGTTATGTGCTGACTCCGGAGCCTCCAGAACCTGACATCAGCGAGGCAGAGGAACAGGGGGAGCCGGTTCCCAGTACGTGCTTGTGCAGAGCTGTCAGAAGGCAAGACAGTTAAGACAAAAGGGGCAACTCAGGAGTAAGGCTTGGAGATGATGACATAAAGGAGGAGCAAGGGGAAATAAGCCTTTGCTGGAAGCAATTTTGTTCGCTCTGGTTGGTTTAAAATCTGACGCTCTGTGTTGACTTTGTGCTCCCTTTGGTCATTGGCAACATTTCAAGGGAGATAAAGGTGGGTGATTATCAGCCTTGTGGCAGACTTGTGACAGCCTTCTGTTGGACTATTCATAAACTGTTTGGGATTCATTACAGGCTGTGAATGCATTTAATTCACAGCCATTGAAATAATTTTTAAAAAAGGATATTGGAAACAGTGTGTGATTTTTACTGTCTCAGGAAGCTTTGGTCAGAATAGGCTCAGCCCTGGGAGAGATAATAGATCTCTTATTATAAGGATGCAGGTAGTCCTTGACTTAGAACTGGTTGCTTAGTGACCTCCCCAGGGCTACTTAGGACCTGGATTCGTATTTCAATGGAAACCCACACACCCCTGCAGCCACATAGTCGCATTGTGGACACTTGGCAACTGCTTATGGACCTTTGCAGCATCCCATGGTCATGTGACCATAATTCATCACATTTTTTGCTGGAAACCAGAGCTTATTTCCAGTTTCTGGCAAAAATGCCCACTGCAGACTGCTGCGTTCACTTTATGACTGCCATGTTCGCTTTATGACCACCACAAAAGCATTTGTAAAATTGGGCATAGTGACATGGCGACTTGTTTAATAACTGCCACAACTTATGACTGTGATTCCCAGGGTCAGTTATGGTTGTAAGTCAAGATACGCTTAGATATCCAGTTCTGTTTAAAAAATAAGTGATAATGAAAGGTATCAGTATGTGAAGGACACGGTGGCATAGCAGTTAAGATGTTGGGCTTGTTGACTGGAAGGTAGGCAGTTTGAGACCCAAACACTGCAGGATGGGATGAGCTCCTGTTCCTGCCCCTATTTCTGCCAACCTAGCAATTCAAAAGCATCCAAATATGTGTAGATTAATAGGTACCATTTCAGTGGGAAGGTAACAGCATTCCACATGGCTTGGTATACAATCATGCTTGCTACATGACCACAGAAGTGTCTTCAGACAATACTGGCTCCCTCAGCTAAGAAACTGAGATGAGCATTGCCCCCTAAAGTCAGACACAACTGGACAGTGGAAATCTTTACCTTTTACTTATTAATATGTGGTTACTCACTATATAGTCCAGTGGTGGCAAACGTATGGCATGCATTCCACAGGTGGCACGCAGGGCCCTCTCTGTGGGCATGCGTGCTGTTGCCCCAGCTCAGCTCCACCACGCATGCGCGTGCACCTCCTGCCGGCCAGCTGGCCTTTGGGTCTCTATTGTGCATGCATGGGGGGCACATGGTTGGGGGTGGATGGGGTGCATGCATGGGGATGGCGTGCATGCGAGTGGTGGGGCGCATGTGTGGGGGTGTGCGCATGTGCGGGAGCACGGGCGCATGCACAGGGGGGCACCTTGCCATTTTGGGTGTATGCGCACATGCGCTTTGGGCACTCAGTGCCCAAAAGGTTTGCCATCACGATATAGTCTCTATTTTATTACAAGTCACTGTTTCATCACTTGTTCAAACACTTGAACATCACCTGAAGGTAATGGTGTGTAGCAGAGTCTGTGGATCACATACATGATTGGATTGTATTTTTTAAAATAAATGAATATGTAAATAATTGTTTCTCTTTTGTTTGGGGGCTGAGGTGGTGACATGCCAGATGTTTTCCTAATGTTTGACATGCCAAGCCCAAAATATCCACCGTCCCTGGTTTAAAGCCTATAAAACAGCTCTTAGTCTGTTTCAAATATGTTTACTTGCAGTTTATTCCACACAATTAGGTCACTTGGAAATGTAAACAGAAAAGTTGGCCAAGATTGTTGCAATAACACCATTGTTCAAATACTTCTGAACTCCATTAGTGACAACAGTCTCCAAAGGCATTTGTGGGAAAGAAGATGATATATTCAAGCAGAGAGATTTGCGGGGGAGGGTGTTGTCTGTTATTTTATTGATTTTAATCATGGTGTTAGAAAATGATGGACATGGGAAATGGATTTCTGGAATCAGAGTGCTAATTCTAATCAGAATAAGGAGAGAAACATAATTTTGTTCAGGAGTCCAGATAATAATAGAAAAGATGAGAGAATATCCTGGACAGCAAGAAGAACAAATAATTCAGTATTACATGAACTAAAAGCAAACTACTCATTAGAACCAATAATAATAAGGCTATAATTTATATATTTTGAATAACAATGTGAGGGCAACACTCAGAGGAAACCCTGATGCTTGGAAAAAGGGAAAGCAGTTTTTTTAAGAAAACCCAATTGAAGACAAGGTAGCAGCACACAGTATTATCATTGATGACATAAGCAGAAACTTAGGAGAATTCAAAGAAACGGTTACTTGAAGGGCAATCACAAGAAAATGATGTCTGTGCAGTCATAAAGAATTGAAAACAATTGGACCAATGAGTAACAACAAGCCAAAAGATTAAACAGAGAAAAGAACAAAAGTTACTCAAAGAAAGGATAGTTGATCTTCAACTTCAACTTAATTATCTAGATCAGTGTTTCTCAACAACTTGAAGATGTGTGGGCTGGGGAATTCTGAAAGCTGAAGTCCATACATCTTCAAGCTGCCAAGATTAGAATAGAATAACAGAGTTGGAAGGGACCTTGGAGGTCTTCTAGTCCAACCCTCTGCATAGGCAGAAAACTCTACATCACTTCAGACAAATGGTTATCCAACATATTTTTAAAAATTTCCAGTGTTGGAGCATTCACAACTTCTGGAGGAAAGTTGTTCCACTGGTTAATTGTTCTGTCAGGAAATTTCTCCTTAGTTCTAAGTTGCTTCTCTCCTTGATTAATTTCCACCCATTACTTCTTTCCTGCCCTCAGGTACTTTGGAGAATAGCTTGACTCCCTCTTCTTTGTGGCAGCCCCTGAGTTATTGGAACACTGCTATCATGTCTCCCCTAGTCCTTCTTTTCATTAAGTGTTGAGAAACACTGATTTAGAGTAAGCTTCCATATAGCTAACAATGAGTGCAGAACTCAATTGGTGGATGCCACATATTTTTGCAAATATGACAATGACATCCAAGCCTTTTTTATTTTGTATATAAAAGGGCCCATGAAGATTTCACAATAATTAAATTGGAGTACAAGTCAAAACACTATAACATAAAGATAAGGTGTATATTGGATAAGAACTCTAATAGATTTATGTATAATCCTCAATTGTGATAGTCCTCTCACCAGATCCAAGTGGGTGGGCACATGCAAATCCCTTCTGTAAAACAGTCAACTAGTGAGGTGCAGGAATCATGTCTTCTTTTTCATAACATCTACTAGAACAAACCCTCCCCTGAGAGCTAAGTAGCAACAATCCTGCTAGCCTTCCAGAAAGCTTTCAATGCCTGGGGAGAATAGGAATACATATAACGAGAACCAAATACAACATAGGGGGTATTGAGTTACTAGTAGTTTAAATCTCACCAGCGATGCTGTGTGTGTGGGATGTGGGTTTGTCCTTAGATGACCATGTGCCACAGATTCTTCGTGCTTCTGCTTTCTCCAAATGCTAAAGGAAATGGAGTCTGGATTCTCAATGTGCACTTGTTTTGAGAATGTGGGTAATGGGCTGGGGGTCAGCTTCAAACAATACATTTGGTGTTTTTCTCTCCGGCCACTAGATGGGGCTAGAGAGCAACAACAGTACATAAAAGTTATATGCTGGGGCATGACAGTTATTGTTCACAATTTCTTTTTCTTTCCCTTTTTAAAATTTAAAACTTTTTTGTAGGCTCTCCAAATTTCATATCCCTATGATAGATAGGAGCAGACATTAACTGCAGACAAAACAAGCTCTTAGATTAAAAATAATTGTACCATGTTAGTTGCAAAGCCAGGGAACTCCAATGCTGAAATCCATGGACTTTGCCATGAAAAAAAATCCTTTTATCCCACTTTTCAGTTTTGTGTAAATTCTGTGAAGAAATAATGAGGCAACACACAAACTCTTGCCCTCACAGAAAAAGTAATCAAACACGTAGCCTAGCTCTGAAAAGGAAAGACATCTTTAGAAGAGCAAATTCCAGTGAAAGAAACCTTTGGACCATTAACATTCTTTCTGTGAAATTCTTCCCAACATTTGTATGAATCTGCCTGCAACTAAGAACATGGGGAGTTAGCAGTTCAGCTCCTGTAAAAGAGAGCAGCAAAATAGATTGTTCCATGCAAGAAAAGGGTTATCAGAAATAGCATGGACCCTTCCTGTCCTGTGTGACAGGATAATAAATTTTAGTTAGTAAAATAGACATTCCTTTATGCAATTTTCTAAAAAGTACATGTCAACTATTCATATATGTCAACCATCCTGTAAATTGAGTTGAGGAGGAGAGAAGGATCAAAAATGGCCTTTGAGATAATAGTGTTTTCTTTTGAAAGAAATATTAGAATTAAACCTATGGTGCTTCTTGTGGCATTATTTACAGTAAACTTTTAATTAATTGTCCTTCCTCCCCTCTTGAAATAAATAAATTATTTTAGTTTGAGAGATATGCTACCCCCCCCAGTTGGTTTCATGGAATATTTGCTACTGCCAAGTTATATCATTCCCATAGTTCTTTACACTGAGTTAGTTGAGTAAATATTGCATAGAAGGTTCATTTGTATTTAATACCTGGAGACTGAGAGTAAATCAGAGTAGAACAAACAGGGTAGAACAAACAGGCTTCACTTGGATGTTTACTAGAAACATACTTCTCTCTGTAAAACTTGAGGGCTTTGGTTTACTATGGGAGTGATTATTTACTGACTAGATAAATACTGTAGATATTTACTCCATGCACCTTTCCCCCTTGCAACGCTATTCAAATATATTTCAGTAAGATGCAAATAAAGAAATTAGAACTTAAACAAGAATGACTAAATTCAGGCGTATCTAAATAAAGGGGATTGTTTGATTTCAGAAGATGACTGTTTTACATGTTTTTCTCAGCTGCAAAGTAGAAATGTAGAGCATTTCCCATATCTAATCTAAGCCTTTCTTTCTGATAGTATATGAAAGTTTTGCAGAACTCTTGGATGTATGGGAAGGTGATAAATTCATCTTGGGGAAAAATCATTAACAGTCATATAAACCTGGGGGGAAATCCAACAAAGGGTTGGAACTGGGGGCCACAGGGCCTATATTTTCTTTACTGAGTGTACTGCCACCAGGAAAACTTTTTTGATGTGATTTTTTTTTCATTATCCCATATTGACCACCGAAAGAAGACAGGAAGGGCGGAATCCAACTCAAGCTGTCAAGGATCTTGTTTGCATCCTTAAGAGTCCATAGGACTGAAAGAATCCCAGCAAGATGTTGCCTCCGGTTATCTCTTCTGATATTTTGGCTGAGATGTCCAGTTCTGGAGAAATGTAAGCAACTATATGAGTCACATTCTTTGCATATCTGTTACCTTGCCAAAGGAAGATCTGCTCCCTGCCCTGCCTTGCCCCACCTCAGTAGGGTGTGGGTCCGAAGGATAGGAAAAAGCTGTGTACGTATAATCCTATGCAGTATCCTAGGCAGCTTTCTCTCCTAGAGGTTAACCAATGTAATGGAACAATTGCAGAAAACAACACTGAGAAAGTAGATCCTGAAGATATCACCCCCTACAGATAACAAGTGCAGTGACTAACTTGATGCTGTAAGAAATCTGTTCTGTATTATAGTCAAGTGTCATGCCCCATCGGAATCTGATTCAGAATGGGAGGCTGAGCAGCTGACAGGGAGTGGGAGTGTGGCTTCATTGGCTGTGGAAGAAACTGGGGAAGGGCAAAGTCCAGCTGGGCAGAGCAGGAGAGAGGTAGAGCAAGAGAGAGGGAATTCAGAGGAAGACCCAGGCCCACCCCCTCTTCATCGTAGGGCACGCAGGGAAGAACAGAGAAGGGAGCAACATGAGTTGCATGGCTTATGGGGAGAAAAGGGCCCCGATTCCCTTCATTAGCTGCAGCTGGCAACACATTGTTTAAAAAGAGAAGCTGCGCACAGCAAGTTGTTGGGAGCAAATTGTGAACTATCTGGTATCATCAAGGCTTATCTATGTTCCTGGCATCTTCCCAACTGTGTGTCTTTTGCTGTGCTTTCAAGTCTGCAATTCCTTCTCCTGCAGCAAATTGTGAATTATCTGGTATCATCAAGGCTTATCTATGTTCCTGGCATCTTCCCAACTGTGTGTCTTTTGCTGTGCTTTCAAGTCTGCAATTCCTTCTTCTGCCCTGTCAAGTTAAGTACAGCCGCGTGGTTTGTTTGGACTTTTAGTTACAGTTTGTATGTACTGTGTTTAAGTGAATTTCCTCCACTTAAAGACTGTTTCTGGGAGAGTTTTTCCCCAGCCAAAGGTAACCAGGACAACGGGGGCAAAGTTGGAGATAATAAAGGGACTCTTCTTGCTTATTTGACTGTATTGCCTTTGTGCCACACCCTGGGTCATCCCTGTGCAGCTTGCTGCCATCACTAAATATCACTAAATGTTCCAAGATGTCCCACAAACATAGAGCCAGTATCATATGGATAAGATTGCCATGAAGCTCAGCAACTCTAGCCACCTTTCATCTCAAGGGCATGGAGACTGAAGTTTCATGTATCAATAGCCATGTGGACAACACCAACCTGAAGATGAGCTCAACATGCTGAGGTGGAGAAGCTGCTGAACAGATGGTGGGCAATACATCAGAATAATTTATAATTTGTTCTTCCAGCCTCAAGTATCAACACTACGTCTACTTAAATCAATTGTAGAACAGAGCTATCTGGAAACAATTAATTTATCATAGAGAATAATCCTCCCCTCCCCTGTTCCCACCCATAACTTTCCAATAATGATTCCACTTCCAGTTGTCAAAAGTACCCCTAGCCTAACATTCCCTATCCATGTACCCACATTAAGTGGGTATAAACTATGCTTTTAATGTTGCTCTACTGGCCAACATATAGAACATGATATACCTTGTCCTCAGTGAGAATTCCTCAGAACTTTTCCTCAGCACTACCCTTTGAACTTTTTGAAGAGGCCATATGTACTCTGCATTCAGTGACAGATCTATTTTGTCTCCCCACTAAAGATAACAGCACCTTCTTTCCTTCTGTAGCACCACTCCTTCTTTTCTCAATAGTGGTTATGATTCAGAAGTTTCTGTTTTTGACTCATTCTTTTATCTCTTTCATCCATGTTTTGCTACCTCTACTTCCTTTGATCTTATTTACCATTCTCATATATTGTCCATTTGAATTTCATCTGCAGTATATAACTCTTTCCCCACAGCTTCTTGCAATCTCTCTAACTATACTGTACACCCCTACTTGCCTTCTTCTTGCCTCTATTCATGTTTGAATGATTCCTGTAGTCATTTTTTCTGTATCGTAATGTTTATTCTCAGTACTCTCCTTTCCAAATGTATTCCTCTTTTATTCCTTCCACTTTCTTCATACTTGACTGTCTTCTTTCCACAAAGGCCTCCTAGTCTTCATTACAATTCAGTTCTCCCTGAGCTTACCTCAGTGCAATATTTTTCTTTCCTGAATTACTAAGCACATTAAGTATGGCACAAAATTGGTGAAAGAAACAATACTTTTCATGCCATTGTGTTCACTCAAAATAAGTGTTAGAGAGGGGGAAATTCCAGTATTAACTAAACCATTATAAGTTCTGGAGTAGTGATATTCTTGGAGTCCATCAACAGCTAAATGAAATAATTTGGATTTAGCTTCCATTCTTATCTGTCCTCAGTTCCAGGAATTAGTTATACATAACTATAGCAATGAATTCTACTTTTATGAATTACAATGTGTTCAGTTGAATTCTGAGATTTCCTTTTTTAAGGAAGCTGAATGTATTCATCCGAATTTAATGTAAAACTTTGGCTGATGCATTGTCTTGCACTTCAAAACTTCAATCTTTATTGATCCAATACATGTTCTTGAAAAACTAGCTACCCAGTTTTGAGCTCCAACAAATTATTTTACTTCATTTTAATGTAAACTTCACAAAACATTTATGGATGGCTCATCATTCATAAATATTCATTTATACATATGCACAAGCTCACTAGCAAAGCATCACACAGAATGTATTTGAGTATGTATCAGTGCAATGCAATGTTATTTCACCTATCCATCCATCCATCATTTCATCCCTATGTATATATAATGCTGTTCTGTTCAAGGATGCTTGCTGTTAGTGTTTGGGGATAAACCCCCTAGCAGAGTATGCAGCAGCAGTCAAGCCAGGCAGGCAAATGAGAGAGAGAGTGGGCCCAAGAGTATACACACACTGGAGACAAAAACACTGTTTGTAGTTATAAAATAGTTATTTAATACACACAGAGATTAAGAAGTGTCATTCAGTCCATATATCATTATCCAGTATATCCATCCAGTTATAAAGTCCATTAACAGTAAATACAATGTCTTTATCTGCTTGTAAATCTTCTCCTCCTGATACCTTTCTCTCAAAGACAAACGCTGAATCCTCAGCTCACCAGGCAAACAGTCCTTGTGTTCAGTTGAAATGGTATCTGGCACAGTAGCCTCCAAAAGCAAGCAGATAGACGTTCCAGCAGGCAGCAGACCAGGAACAGAACCAGGTGCATCCAGAAGCCGGGTCTATTACGTTTCCCTTCCTACCTTTATTACTGCCTGCAACCGCACCCACAATGACATTGCAGTTTCTTGTGCTTAAAGCAACAAAACACTTAACCTAGGTTTACATATTTATTCAACCCAAACCTGGTTGGTGTATCCATATACCCAACATTCTCCCCTTTTGGGTGACATAAATATGTAATGCCTTTTACATTCTAAACCCATATTTTTCACAACTCTCTAGATGCTTAATAGCACCTTGGGCTTTAGTAAAATGATCAGCTACATTGTCCTCCAACATGCAGTACTCCAGCTGTATCAATTTACTCTGTACAGATTGTCTTACATTAAGATACCTCAAATCTGTATGTTTACTTCTCGTTTTAACTGCAATATTAGTGGCCATTTGAATTGCTGCCTGATTATCTTCATGTACAACTATAGGGTAATGTACAGTTATACCCATATCCTTCAACATTTGTTTGTACATAATTAACTTAGTACACAGTAAAGATAAACAGGAGAATTCTGCCTCCATAGTAGACAAACTTATATGCTGTTGCCTTATAGACTTCCAGCCTATTAATGTCTTACCCAGAATTATGGCTGTTCCTGAAGTCGACTTTCTAGTATCTCTTTCTGCTGCAAAACTAGCATCTGCATAAGCACTCAATATGAGATCACCTTTTGGCTCTAAATACAGTGCATGGTGTAATGTTCCTTTAAGATATCTTAAGATTCTTTTCAATGCTATCCAGTGACATTGAAGCGGATCATTATTGTGTCGTGCCAGCTGATTAATACTAAAAACAATATCTGGCCGTGACCAATTGCTAATATATGATAAGCTACCAATCAAAGATTGATATAATGCCTTATCAAACTTGGGACTTTGTGTATCCATTTTGCAAATATCCTGACTCATTGGAGTCTTTGCAGGCTTACAAAGTTCCATCTTATAATCTATTAGCAATTTAGGTATCTTATCTTCCTGAGATATCTTAAAACCTTTCTGTGTTCTCAGTATATGCAATCCTAGATATCTCTTTATCTCCCCTAATTGCTTGATTTTTATTTTCTTGGCTAATGATGTTATTATTTCATTTGCTTCATCATTAGTCTTAGTTATCAGAGCAATATCATCAGTAAACAACAATAATAATGATATTTTCCCATTCTTTTCTCTCTTAAATAGACATGGGTCGGCTAAACCAGCTTTAAACCCTATATTGGTCAGTTCCTTTACAATATACTGGTTCCATTCATAACCCGATTGTTTAAGACCATAAAGGCTCTTCTTTAATAACCAACAATCATTATCATTATTATTGTCTTCTTTAACTCCATTAGGCCTTTTCATATACACAGTATGTCTTAGTGGAGCATGCAAGTAAGCAGTTTCCACATCTAAATGGTTAACTATATATTGCTTGCTTGCTGCCCACACTAATGCTGCCCTTAAAGTTGCTGCTTTCAGACTAGGTGCAAATACTTCATCATAGTCTTTTGCACTTTGTCTAAAGCCTTGGGCTACTAGCCTTGCCTTATGGATTGTGTTTCCATCCTTATCTGTTTTTATTTTAAAAATCCATCTGCAGCCAATGGGTTTTTCATTACTAGGTAATCTCACGTTTTCATATACCTTCATATCCTTCAGAGACTGTAATTCCTTATTGATAGCTGCATACCAATTTTCTTTCTCTTTAGAAGTATATCTTTTAATCTCATCCACAGTATTTGGGATTCTATTTTCCTGGCACACTGAGTTAGCCTGGTATCTATCAGGCGGTCTAGAAATACGTGTAGTCCTTCTGGGTATTACTGGGCTTGGTTGAGTTACTACCTGTTCCTCATCTTCAGCTATTTCTTCCTCTAGGGGCTGTACTTCTTCCTGTACTTCTTCCTTTACATTATTTTTAAAGTTACAGGGATACTTAATGGGATTTCTATATGATTCAATAACCACCTCGTTATTGCTATCCTGTTCTAACTTATCCCATCCTACGTGCTCTAGAAATTGGGCATTAGCACTACATAACACCTTAGATGTGCCTTTCTCCCAAAATCTATATGCCCTATGGTTAGCTTGGTAACCAACGAAGAATAATTGTTTAGCTCTATGTTGCCCTTTACGCCTGAGTTGTGTAGGGATATGCACCCATGCTGGTGCACCAAATGTGTGCAGGTAACTCAAATCAGGCTTCCTGCCATGCCACATGGTGAATGGTATTTCACCAGTGGTTGAGTTAACAACGTTATTTAATAAATTATTAGCACACATTGTGGCCTCCCCCCACAAAGAATCAGGTAACCCAGAATCAGTTAACATAGTACGGGTCATCGCCTGCAATGTTTGGCCTCGCCTTTCAATAAATGCATTGTGCTGTGGTCTGTATGGTGCAGATGTCTTATGAGCTATTCCAGCTGCCTTTAATCTATTCTGGAATTTGCTATTAACAAATTCCATACCATTATCTGTCACCAGGGTTATCAGTTGCCGTTTGGTTTTTCTTTCAGCAAACCTTAACCAATTGAAGAAGTGTTGATATGTTTCAGTTTTGCTTTTCATTAGGTAGCAAAACCCATATCTAGAGTAATGGTCCATAATGCTCAGTATATATCGAGCACCCCCCATACTGGGTTTCTTTGGACCTATAATGTCTGCAAATACTACTTCTAAAGGTTCTTTAGTTTTGAAACCATTTAGCCTATTTGCAGGCAATATTTTACTCTTATCTTCACAACAGACATTACAACGCAAATACTTATCACAGGGTTTTAACCTTATTCCTTCAGATAACTCTACTGTACGTTTTAGCATTTTAAAATTCACATGCCCCAAACGCCTATGCAATAAATGGATACATTCATCATGAGGCTTGATATTATTAAATACAGTCTGTGCCTCCCCTTTCTTACTATCATGTAAGACATATAATGTTCCATTTAAAGCTGCAGTTACCCTTTTGCCATCTCTTTCCAGTATGCACTTATTATTCTTAAATGTAACTACATATCCTAGTTTATCTAATACTCTTACAGAAAGTAAGTTCATCTTTAACTGTGGTACATATAACATTTTTATATTCTGGTTTAAACATGGACAATAAGCAATACCTTCACCCTTGGCCTTGAGGTGCCAACCATTGGCAAGTGATATACGTTGAGAACTTGTGGACATTTTTATAAACTTTGTCTTATCTCTCGTGATGCAGTGGGATGCACCACTGTCCACCACCCATAAATCATTCTTCATATCACAATTGCTAAACATGGCCAGTTCAGAGGATTTCTTTGGCTTCTTTACATTCTGGCTTTTTACTTTTCTGCAGAATCTTGCCAAATGTCCTCTGCCTCCACAATTAAAACACTTTTTAATTGTGTATGCCGTTGAAGATAACTTTTCTTCTTCCGGGTGCTTTACTTTACACAGCTGGTTTCTTTCCAGCTTTGAAGATAATTTCTCTTCTTTATTAGGCTTATCTTCTCTCAGCTGGTCACGTTCAAACCTTCTTCTGGCTTCTTCTAATAGCCTGCCGGTAATCTCAGTTACTGATAAACTGTCTTTTGGCAATACCTCTAATGCAGTCACAAAATCATCATAGCTTCGATCCAAAGAAGACAGTATGATGTATACTTGTTGCAACTCATTAAATATAAGCTCTTTTTCTTGTAATTCTTGAAAAATGCTTTTCATACAGTTTAAATGAGTTAACATGTCGCCATTTATCTCAAGATGTGTTCTAAACAGCTTCCGTGTAAGATTGATATGAGCTCCTACACTGTCTCGAACATAAATCCTTTTGAGATTATCCCAGCAGTCTGCAGCATTTTCCACCCCACGGATATGAATGAGTTGCTGGTCAGACAGGGTGAGACCTATGATGCACAAAGCCTGTTCATTCTTTCGTTCATAGTCCTGTATCAGTTTATAATCCTCTTCATCATTGGGATTTAAGTTTGATACATCTGGTGGGTTTGTTATTATGTCCCACAAACCTTCTCTTCATAGAAGTAAACTACATTTCATTGACCATGAAACATAGTTTGTTCCATCTAGTCTGGATATCATGGACAGACTTGGCAAATTTACTTGTGCCATTGCTCTTGTGAAAAACAACTATTTAACAAACAGTTTGTATTTACAGTAATGTGCAACTCCCACCAGCTCTCACTGCTATATCCTGGTTAGTTAGACTGTGCACACTGCTGGGCCCATAACCAATGTTAGTGTTTGGGGATAAACCCCCTAGCAGAGTATGCAGCAGCAGTCAAGCCAGGCAGGCAAATGAGAGAGAGAGTGGGCCCAAGAGTATACACACACTGGAGACAAAAACACTGTTTGTAGTTATAAAATAGTTATTTAATACACACAGAGATTAAGAAGTGTCATTCAGTCCATATATCATTATCCAGTATATCCATCCAGTTATAAAGTCCATTAACAGTAAATACAATGTCTTTATCTGCTTGTAAATCTTCTCCTCCTGATACCTTTCTCTCAAAGACAAACGCTGAATCCTCAGCTCACCAGGCAAACAGTCCTTGTGTTCAGTTGAAATGGTATCTGGCACAGTAGCCTCCAAAAGCAAGCAGATAGATGTTCCAAAACAGCAGGCAGCAGACCAGGAACAGAACCAGGTGCATCCAGAAGCCGGGTCTATTACGTTTCCCTTCCTACCTTTATTACTGCCTGCAACCGCACCCACAATGACATTGCAGTTTCTTGTGCTTAAAGCAACAAAACACTTAACCTAGGTTTACATATTTATTCAACCCAAACCTGGTTGGTGTATCCATATACCCAACACTTGCCTTCTTAAAACACCTGTGGTGTTCTCTATGACCAAGGAAACATATGGTGCATGTGGACATCAGAAGGCCATTCACTATACTATCACTAAGAACTTTATTTATAAATAGGATTTCTATCCACATTTTTTATCTTTAAAAATACCAAACTGTTAATATTGAATCTCCTTCATAATTCATTAAAGTCTATGGAAATTTACTGTTGCATAAAGAAAGAGGAGGTTTCGGAACTCTTAATTTGTGCAGATGTTAACAGCAAGAACAGCTCTGCTTAGAAAGCAGCTCATTATGAGCTGCTCACTAGCATACTAATGTCAGAAGCTCATTTCGGAGAGTGATGTCTCTAATTGCTCTGTCCTTTTTATGATTGTTGTCTGATTGAGTTAGAGTTTTTTTTTATAAAGATAAAAAGGATTTTGGAGGAAATCACCATACTGTTACAGGATTGTCAGTCTGGAGGGCATTTCAAATTAGATTAATGTTGTTGCCAGTAATAGATGAATACTTCTTTTATAAATGAGATTATAGTTTGAAGAAACCTGCCAAATGGTATTCATTCACAGTAAATATCTTTAATTAAAAGTTTTGAGGTATTTTTATTCCTGAACTAATGAGTTCTGCTGTGATTCCCCTTAGGAATTAATTTGCCTTCTTAATTCTTATTCATTTCCATGATATGGCTATTTAAATCTTATTCAGATATGGCAGCCTCATTAAGCACATTCATCAAGAACAAAAACACATGTTACAGTATTGATGTATTGTTTGCATTACTTTAATATTGTTCCATAAGCATTATCTAGAGGCTTCCATAAGCATTATCTAGAGGCTATCATCATTATGTATTTTAAATTCAAAACAAAAAGTGAAATGCATTAGAAATACAGTATTTCTAGTGCAAACTGTCTTTAAGTTAATAGGATGTGCCATAGCACAACTCATTCATTTCAGATTGGATTGATGTAAGCAAACACTCCTAAAAATAACTATAGGACTAGCCAACAGTCCATCTATCCAAGTATGTATGTATGTATGTATGTATGTATGTATGTATGTAGTATATTCAGTTTTGACTGAGTTTTAGTTTTGAATCTATTCACTAATTAATTTACATACTAAGAAATCATGAAAAAAATAAGTGTTTCATGCCAATTTAATCAACTGGGATGATTTTAGAAGTAGAAGCAGCAAATTCACATGATTTACCATAAATTAATATTTGCATGCCAGATGGATAGATTCAGTTGAAAGACCTGAAGAACCAAGTTGCCGGCAAATCATTCTGTGGCTAGTAACAATGTTGGCTTGATGGCACATAATCAACCATTAATATTTACTAAACTATATTCATGTGTTTATTCCAAATATTTATTTCACACCTATGAACCAAACTCTCCCAGGCAGCATAGAAAAGACCACTTAGCCATTGTAGAACAACAAACTGTGTTTTTTGCATTCCTGTGAAAGGACATTTTATCAGTTCTGAATATTTTTTTTAAAATTACAGAAAATGAATGCACATAAACCTGTTTCAGTAGGCAAAGTTTCATATGTACTATGAAAACTACCAATCAGAAATCTAGGCTATTTCATAAATGCTTTTTTTTATAATTTAATAGCCATTTCACTAACATAACTGCTTATGAATTGATTTCAAATGTTTTTTTTTTCCCAAGGATAAATCCTGCAGGTAAGTAATAAATACCAGCAATGTCATATTATAGTCTAATGAGTTCTGAGAAGTTGAAAGCAAACACTCTAAAATTGCATTGCTGGATGCCATCTTCTGGTTTAAGATAGAATTAACAGAGTAAGCAGGACCCATACATCAACATCAGAAATGCCTGCTTGATAGCTATACCAAATTGGACAGATGGCCTTTGAGGCCTTATCAATCTTTAAAATACAATGAAGTTTCCCCAGTTCCACATCTCCCAAAAAAATTTAATTGGCTAGAAATGAGCTACACATAGGCAGTCAAGTCCAAAAGTCTAAGAATTCAAATAAATTTGGATTTTTCAGAGCATGAATTGTAGGAGTATGCCCTGATGTAAAAACAAAAAACTGATATTTGAAAACAAATCAGATACATTATTCAATCCAATTTGGAAACTATCCATATATTATAATTTTTATGGCCTGTACCATATCTAAACTTGGGGTTTTCTTAACATAAGACTTTAATATCTATGTTTTTGTTTGTTTGCTAAATAAGGACCATATCCCTAATCAGTCAGAAACATAATCTTCATTTTGACTTATGATTCATATTATACATGTATTTATATCTTGCCTTTATTATTTTTATAAATAACTCAAGTCAGTGTACATACCTAATAGTCCTGCCTCTTCCTATTTTCCTCATAATAATCCTGTGAGGTGGGTTGGACTGAGAGACAGTGACTGGCCTAGGATCACCCAGCCAGTTTTCATTCCTAGTGCAGGTCTAGAACTCTCCTAGTTTCTAGCATGGGAACCCAATTACCAGACCAAACTGGCTCTGGTGTTGGTTTCTACTTATTTGGATCTTGATTAAGAGGTGTGTGAAGAGGAAGAATGTGCTTAGGGCTTCATATCTGTTTCTTTGATCTTTGGTTGTTCCTTTTTTTGTATGTTTATCTAATGTCTCATTTTCAGAGTGAAAACCCTGTAGGATCTTGTTACATTTTGGATCCTAGTCTAAAATGTCTACTGTTTTTCCAGGTGAATTCTTTTGTACTTGCCAAGATGTTGTTAAATTTAAGAGTTCTCATCATGTCTTTTTTAGCTGCCAATTGATGTTCTTGGATATAGGACCTGTTTGTCCTACATAGTTGGTTTTCACTGTCCTTTCCTCGAGTTACAAATTATTTCTCTTTTGTGATCTGTGATGCTTTTGCCTAGGATTCTCTGAATAAATTTCATTTGTTTATAGGATACCATAATGCTAAGAAGTTGTAACTACCAACAATATACTACAAATGCGAATTTATTTCCAGGTGGTTAAATGCCTATGGAATGTATGCCTTAGCAAACACATAAATTCAATGTTGTGTAATAGGTGCTTCCTCATCTGTCTACCTCCTTCCACAGTACAGGGTAAGCTTATTAGAATAACAATTAAAATCTTGACACCTCTAATATTTCAAAGCTGCTATATTGCATTTCAAATAATGTGTCAGTAATGCTTTCACACTATGAAGAATACTTGTGTCTCCCTTTGTGGGTATCTTGTTTCCTTATCAGCTGCAAAGCAACTCTCTTGGGGTCTCCTTTTAGTGTATGCATACACATGGTCAACTTGTCTTTGATCAACATTTTATATAAGATCTAGGTATGTTTCTGGTTCTTATTCTTGCCCCTCTCGAGTGCAAGATTACTTACTTCACACCTCTTAGCTTTGAAAAATAAAATTATTTTGAGTCCTCAAGGATATCATAGCATTTTAGCAATAAATGCTTGCACAGAGTATTTTAAAATGTGTTTTGTCTGTGGAATATTCAAACAATACATTGTGCTCATAGTAAGTCTTATTTGAGACATGGATATTAACCTGGATAAAATTATCTAAGCTGTTTATATGATTTAGTTTCATAATATCCTTGATAAAGGAATTGTCTTAAATGCATTTGGTTTCTTCATAATAAATTATTTCTTACTGACGTTTGAGATACTCCTCTGTGTGTGAGGAGGGAGGGAGGGAGGGAGGGAGAGAGAGAGAGAATAGTTTGAGATGAAAGCATTTGATAAATTGAGAAGAAATGATCAAACCTGAACAATTCTGCTAACAGTGTTGAAAGTTTTTTTAATTAAATGGACACAGAAAAAGATGAAGCCATACTTGTACTATTATTAAGAAATAAATTCTCTGTGTTGGTGATAGAACGCATATAGAAAACAAAAGAAATCATTCACTTTTGGAGATCGATTTAGGATAAGAAAACTTCTAAAGAAATTGTAAGAAACACTTCCAAAAAGTATGTTAAAAGTAACAGAGTTCTGCGAGAAGAAATAATGACATTCTTAATCCAGATGCAAAATATTTCGCACTGAGGAGAATGGGATACTGAATGTTAGGACCCTGTTAGAAGACAGGTAAATAGGTAAGTGTGATGGTATCAGAAACTTGCATCATGAAAAAAGTTTATCTTCTGTATTCTCTTATTTTAGTACAAGCAAACATAAGATTGTCTCAACATTCTAACAGCATGTTAAAAGTAGTTCCTCTCTTCCTCCAAGATACAGTAAATGCTCATGATTTTTCAAGGAATACATGTATAACAGTTTGTTTTGTTAATTGTGTTAGCAAACATTAAAAGAATCAAGCAGGAGGTGGAAATCCACTACAGTATATGCATAATAATAGAAAGCTTAAAAAGAGGAAGACAAAAACAGGCCTGGCCTTTGGACCATTATTTCCTGGAAAATCAAGTGCTATCTAGAAGATAACATTTTTTCCACCTATTCTTGTTATAGACCATTGATGTTGATGTTATCCATTCAATTATGTCTGACTCTTGGTGAATCTATGAGTCAGGTCTCTCCACATCTTGCACTACTTCTTTGAATTGTTCTTAGTTTGGCTTTGATGTCAGCTTTGATGGTGTCCAGCCATCGTTTTCTTTGGTGGCCTGCTTTCCTTTATGGTTAACTTTTCCAGACATAACTGCTTTATCCAGTGAATTCCCTCAGAGGACATGGCCAAAATATCTATGACAATTATTACTTTCTAGATTTCTTGAAGACTGTGAGTACTGTATTATGAATACAAAAATTATATTCAGTCTTACTAATATCTGAAGGCAAAATCACAAAAAAATACTTTTATAGCATAAAAGAAGTTGATATACATCTACTTTCCTGCCATATTATCAAGAAAGGCAGTATAAAACCTCATAAAGCTTTCAACAAAAATGGATAATGATTTATTAAAGACTGAAAACTAGAGGAATCCCAAAATTTCACTACTTTTTGCCTGTTGTATTCCAATTTCTTGTGAGGATTGCTGTAAGCCTGTCGTTTTACAAATTGGTAATCTGAAAATTAAGGTTTTACCAATTTAGATATGTACCTATTAAGAAAGGCATTATGATTCAAATGCAGATTTCATACATGTAGTTTCTTTACTAATCTTTGAAACCCACCACATTTGCCTTTTTAGCACAGGTTTGACCTTTCATAGAAATGTTGTGAACTGAATGCAATTGAGTGGCATCAATTTTGTCCTGCTTTCATTTTTCTAAATGTGACAACTTCTGAAAATATGATGAAACTAACTGCAGTTAGACTCATCATTGATTTCTACAGGTTTCTGACATACTCCATTTGCAAGTAACTTCCATCTATCACACACGAATTAGAGATCATCAATAATGTATCAGTAAATAAATAATGCTTATATATTGCAGTTATGACAACAAATTTTATTGTGTCAGAGGTAGCAATCTATGATGTAGCTCTCAGAAAAAATTATACGATTGCATAAATGTGAATTAAATTTTTGCCCTGAATTTTTCAGTTGCTCCTTAAAGCTGAATACTAATCAACATTCATAATTTCTTCTGTAATTATTTTTAAGGGAAAACTATACTACGTAGCAGGTTAATAAGCATATTAAACATTTTAAAGCTGTCAGAGAGCGCTGCAATTTCTTCTTCAGAGTCTGAAGACTGATTCGGTGAAGTCTACTTGGTGATAATAATACAACAATAATAAAAAATGCCAATGTATTTCAGAAATTTGTTATTGATTTAATCAATTTATTAGTCACTTCAAATGGCAAAGCAACCTTTGTTTAGGCTGCATCATTATATAATCTGTTCCTTAGACTTCAGCACTGCTTGGATTGCTTTAAATAAGATGACATGTACTCTATTGGGGAAAAAACTAAAGTAAGAAAAACATTAATTTCAAAATTCTAGATTTTTCTAGATTTTCTCCTTTTGCTTGCTTACTCATTCCATTCTTTTTAAAAACACGATTAATATTTTTTTAAAAAAAAATATGGATTGTGTTGTTTGTATGCGTGTGTGTGTGTGGAGAGAGAGAGCGCATATGCACATTCAACATATTAAAACATTATATCTAGAGGGCCTGAGGACTATAGACCAAGAATGAGGATTTTCCCCCTTGTCTTTTTGCAAGGAAGATTTTTAAACTCTTATTAATGAATTTCTATGACACCGACTTACCGATGTGCCTATTTCTATATATGCAATGTGTCTACTTGCAAGGAATCTTATTTTCAGTTCCCATGAGTTTTTATAAACTTCCTTCCCTCTTTTTCACTTTGTCATTATAGGTAGCTTTGACTGGCCTACACTCTTAGCCCCTTGTTTGGCTGCACTCTCAGCTATTGCTTTTGTGAGGATATTATAGCCACCTTAGCTTTCGGGCTGGTGTTTTAGAATTTCCAAGCCACGTACCCATCATGGACAGCTACAGGGACTTTAGCATCTCACGGCCTTTAAATCTTGGGCTGGGAGGGGGCAGGTTTGTTTCCAGATTTGTCTTCTTGTAGCTTTTCACTCATGCTTAATGGAAGAAAGATGACACTTGAAGTGATGAAACAAAGCATGACAATGTGATGCTTTGAAAATAAATGCAGTTTATATTCACCGATACATAGAAAAATAAAAAGACACATTTTAGTCAAATATTTAAATGTTGTCTAAAAAGATGAAGCTGAATAGTCTGGACCCCCTCTTCGCCCCCCCACCCAGCATACTTGCCATACTAAATGTGTTTTCAACATGTTCATTTTCCCCCCATGTCCATATATCATTTCATGAAATCATGTAGCAGCTTCTGGAGAGGAGTCGGGTTTTCTCTTTTTTGTTTTAGTGTATGTAATTCATTACTGATAACTCTTATGTATGTTCTCAGTTGAATACTGATTTTGCAAAATTTGATGACAACAAATAAAGCTTTCCCCCCTCATTTGCATTCTAGTATATCTTGTGGTGTATTGAATATATCCAAGAACATTAATTTAAAAAGTGTCTGCTGTCATTTGTATAACTAAATTATAGTCAGAATCTCACTTCTCATACAACTGCTTTCTCATTGTTGTTCTAGCTTTCAGTCACAAAACATTATTAGGTAGGAAGATAATGTTTTTCTTTCTTTCTCTTCATACATTGTTACTGCTAAGGTCTTTCATGCATATAGAGGAACATGCCAATATAGAGGAACTTGGGAGGAATTGCCCTTGGAAGAAGCTTAAGTACCCCATCAGGTGTGAAATAACATTCAGAGGAGTTTGAATCTCAACAACAGGAATACACTAAGAAAATGGACGCCATAAAATATTTCTACAAATAATTGTTTTGTAAAGTAATAGTCATTATTCTTTTACTTAATGCCTTTAATATGACATACATCTGTTGGCGGATTCCAGAAATATACTTCCTCTCATACTTCCCTTCATCCCACCTTCACTCTAGGCAATATTTATATACTCATTCAAGTGTGTCATGAAATTTTATACAATGGAACACAAGGAGAGTATGTTGGCTATTTAATTCACTCAAGCCACTGGACTGCCCATTAGCCTCTCTTGTCGAAGAGACATCAGCCTTTGGAACCATCTTTCTTCTGCTTCTGCCTTGTCAATATATAACTGTAAGAAAAAGAAGAAAAAAATAAGTATACAGCATAATTAAATAAATAAAAAGTTAAAAAGACCTTAAGATTTGTGAATATCTGAAATCCTTTATTAAATTCATCCCTATAATGCATTACTATCAAGGAATGTATGATGCACTGCAGTGCAATAACAAACTTAAGTGATTTCAATTTCTATCAATTTCTGGTGTTTTCTGAATCAGAAATTCAGAACGTTATTTTTAATGTCAGAAATCAGTACTAGAATATACAATGCATTCACGTTTGTCAATTTTTTTCTTTTTAATAAATTTACAGACATTTCTAAAATTCTGTTTTCACTTTGTCATTATGGGTTACTGAGTGTAGATTAGTAAGAGAGAAAAATGAATTTCAATAATTGGCTGCAGCATAACAAGATTGACAAAAATGAAGGGGGTCTGAATACTTTCTGAATGCACTGTATATTCATAGAATGTCATTGAGTTGCACTAAATTTGAATTCTTTGCCCAGACATTGAAAGAAATTTGAAATTTGAGATTTTTGTTTTCCAATTATTATCTATACTGTGTATTTCTAAAACCTGTAGATAACACTGTAATCATAAGCAAAAGATGACTACAAAGCTGAACTTTAAGCAGAAAAATTATGCAGGAGAACAGGTACATTCTTAAAAATCTTAGAGAGACCTTCATGTCCTTAATAAAAAGTTTTCTATATGAATTAGTGATATCTTTATTATGTCATGCCAGGAATAGTGACTTTTAAATTAAAGAGAAGTACAAATGATCTTATTGGGAATCAGTATGCAATAAGGCCAAACTAGATCCTGTTATCATCAATGAAGTTAAATTATTGATCAATTGTAAAACAGATGTTTCATCTAATAGGGAGTTAACAACTTAAATCCCTGAAAATCCCTGAATTTCCAGAGGGTCTCCTGAAGTACAATCAAAATACCAAGGCAATGAGACTAATAGGAAAATATTAAATATGTAAGAAGCAACCATATCTTCTTTTTTCAATTAAATTCAAATTAAATCAATAATAGTTTTTTTGTCTTAGAACTAGTCACTAGTTGTCTGCTTTCCAGAGTAGAAAGAACAATGACATAGGATTTATTTATTAATTTTACAAATAAATAAATTTTATCCAGCAAGTCTGGATAAAATAACACATCAATAAATAACACAATGTAAATGTCATAAGGCAACAGAGAATTGAAAAAAGGTGGTTCCTTGCAAAATTGTATCATAACAAAAGGATTGGGGTAACTGCCAGAATCCTGACATCCATCCTTCTGGGGTGACAACAGGGTCTTCAATGCTTCTAGAAAGCCAATCACGCCAGGACCTCTCAGGTGGAGGGAGTGTTGCTGTTACAGTGGACAGGAACCACAATAGAGAAGGCATCCATGTGTGGTCAACTAGATGGCACTGTTTCATCTTGTTCATTCATGTGGGATGCATGAGTTAAGAGACCTGGGAGCAAGCCTACTATGCCAGATCTGGGGATATGGGATGGACAGAAACTATTGGAGATAGGTAGTCTTGCAAGTCACCTGCCCTTGTGGCATGTACTGTAGGACTTTAAAAGCGGTAACCAGAACCTTGAATTACACCCAATTACACCCAAACTTACTAGGAGGCAACAACATTCATGTGCAAAGACTCATGAGTAATTTACTCCCCAAAATTATATATTTCAGCTTTTAATAATGGCAAGATAGAAAATATAAGCAATTTCAAATTTCCGCACATTCAAATGGGGGAAGATAAATCCAGAAGAAATCTGATCTTAGATCCCTTAAAGCTTTTAAGGTTTAAGCTTCTATAAACTGAGTCTGGAGATACAGTCAACATTCATAGTCAGTATTATATTAAAATTGCAATGCCTGAAAAGGGGGTTGGTACTTACCTGACGCGCCCGTTCTCTTTGAGCTGTGAAGAGCAACCAGTAGTGGGAGGTGCTTCAGTCTCTGCATGTCTAGGCTGGGCTTAATTTGTGGAATGCTCCTCCTCCTCCATGGGACTCCTCCCCAGCGTTCCCCAGTTTTGGCGAAGATGAGAGAAATAAATGCCCTCGTCCTCAATGCCCTAACAATTCATTGACCGAAACAGGGCCTCACCAGATGGGAAAAGGGTGGGGCTGGATGCTCTTCACAGCTCAAAGTGAACGGGCATGTCAGGTAAGTACCAACGGCCTTTCTCCCATGAGTTGTTTAGAGCATCCAGTAGTGGGACATACCAAAGCTTGGCCTGTCCTATGGGAGGGACTCCGTCTGGCCTGGAATCCCCTCCTGGTCCCTGTGGACCCATTGCAGAACTCTTCTGCCAAATGAGGCCTCAGCGGATGCAAACACATTTATTTTATAATGCCTAATGAAGGGCGATGGAGAGGCCCAGCTTGTGGCTTGACAAATATCAGTTATTGGTGCCTGCATGGCCCATGCTGCCAATGTTGCGGCACTCCTTGTTGAATGAGCTGTTATGCCCCTGGGCACCTGCAGTGGTTGAGTCTGATACACTTTCACTATCATGGCCTGTAGCCAACAGCCTGTTGTAGAAGATGAGACCTTGCATCCCTGAGTGTTGGGCTGAAATGACACAAATAAGGCTTCCATTTTTCTGAAAGTCGCTATGCGGTTAATATATATTCGCAATGCTCGCCTCACATCAAGCCTATGCCATTGTAGTTCCAGCCCTTGGGATGGTCTGGGACAAAAACTAGGAAGTATCAGCTCTTGTGCCCGATGAAAGGCTGAGTTAATTTTGGGTATAAACGTAGGATCAGGATGAAGGATCACCCGGTCAGAATGGAAAACACAAAGATCTTGTCTGATAGACAAAGCTGCAAGTTCCGAAATACAACAAGCAGAAGTGATCGCTACAAGGAAAACTACTTTATACGTCAGAAATTGGAGACTTGACGATTTCAAGGGTTCGAAAGGGTACTTAGTGAGTGCAATGAGGACCTTGTTAAGGTCCCAAGTGGGATAACAGTGAACTGCTGGCGGGTGTAAATTTGTGGCTCCTCAAAGGAAGCTCTGTATGCGTGGGTGAGGAGAAAGAGACAGTAGACCCTCAGAAATGACAACCGATGCCAAGACCACCACCTGCCTTTTCAACGTATTAGGTGATAATCCTTTGTCAAGCCCCTCTTGTAGAAACTCTAAGATTTGAGCCACTGACGGATAGATGGGATCAGTTTGAGACTTAGTACACCATTTGCAGAAACTGGACCACGTGGCATTGTAGATGCAAGTCATTGAGGGGTGTCTGGCAGCTTGGATGGTGGCGATAACTCTGTTGGAAAACTGTTCACTCTTCAGATGTCTCTGCTCAACCTCCAGATGGTCAGGTGCAACCATTGAGGGTCCGGATGTTGAAGGAGTCCCTGGGTTAGCAAAACCCTGCCCGACAGAATTCTCCATGGTGTTGACAAGGATAGACTGCAGGCCCTTCCGGTTTAACAGGCTTCGGAGGCAGCAGGAATTCGCGTTTGTGCGCGATTCCTGCTGTGCTCGCTGCTGGAGTGCCTTCGATCCAATTGGATTAGGAGGCTATAGTTATCCTGTAGGGATAGCTGAAGAGAGGGGGGATCCGGGTAGGGGTCGGGAGATATCGCACCCCCCCTTCCCAGCCGGCTTAACTCCCTTTTCCAAAGGTGGTGGAGCGACGGTCAGCAATGGCCGTCACAAAGAACCTCTCAACTGGACAAGTTATGTGCTGGAGGAAGTGAAGACAGAGAAAGCTTTTGGCTGAACGGGGACGACAATTAACATCTGAATACCCTGGAACTTTGGCTTTTTAAATGATATACTGTTTCCCAGAGGTGGAAAGTAAAGGGAAAATTTTTTCTCTCCTCACTTTCCTTCCCACGGAGACAGCAGATGGAAATTGGAAATACCCGCTTTGGCAGTAGAAGGTACTAACTTTCAAAATTGAAGCCAAGGGGACATTAGATTTCTAAATACTGATATTTTAAAATTTAAATCTTTTTGCTTTAAGTGGGAAGGAAGAGAGGTAAATGATTTATACTAACGTTTGTTGAAGGAGGCTGCTTGGAGTTTTATAAGATTAGAGATTAAATCGCAATAAAACTTCCAAAAAATGCCTTGGAATTGTGTAATTGAATGTTGCCCCAGGAAGAGAGAGTAGAAGAAAGTGAAACAGACTGTGCTGACTGTGCTGACTTTGATTGCTTGATGACTTTGGGACCTTAACTATCTTTTGAAAGACTAAGAAAACATTTGGATTGTCTAAAAAAAAAAAATTTTTTTTTTACAATGGTATCTGTTGAAGAACTGAAAATGCAATTTGAAAGACTAAGAGAAGAGGAAGAGGGCTCTTTTGGATCTATCTTTTGCTTTTTAGAAATGGCGATTTCTGCTTACCAGGAAATGCAACAAGAAAAAGGCTGGGATGATGAAGAAGAAGCCATCTTTAATGGACATATGATTTTAAAAAAGGGTAAAAAGGAGAAGAAAATGAAGAATTTAAGTTCTAAAAAAACAATCAAGAAAGGGAAAAGTAAGGTGAAAAATCGATATAATGATAGAAAGCAACAGAAAAGAGGAATACAACAGAGAGGGGAGATTAAAAAGTTGGAGATTGAGAGAGAGTGGGGCAAAAAGGTTAGATTTGATAAGGAAGGAAGGGACAAAGCGAAGGGAAGTTATAAAGACTTAAAACAAGATGTTAATAGACAAGGATAGACTGCAGAAGTCTGCAAACCACGGCCGTCTGGGCCAGTAAAGGAGCTATTAGCAGAAGCTCTGTCCTCTCACCCAGCAGCTTCTGGATGACATTGGGGATCAGAGGAAGTGGTGGGAATGCGTACAGAAGACCCTGGGGCCAACGGAAGCGGAGCACGTTGAAGTTCTCCTCTCCTTGCGAGGGGTACTTGGAAATAAATCTGGGGAGCTGAGTGTCGAGGGGGGAAGAAAACAACTCTATCACCGGCTGCCTAAATCTCCTGTCCACCTCTTGAAACAGGGTCTGATGGAGGTGCCACTCCGATTGATAGATTGTGGCCCAGCTTAGCCAGTCTGCCTGTGTATGAGACAGGCCCAAAATGTGTTCTGCTCTGATGGAAAGTAGGTTGCTCTCCACCCAACAACACAAGTGCTCAGCTTCCCACGTGAGGTGTTTCGACTGTGTGCTGCCCTGTTTATTTATGTGAGCTTTGGCTGTTACGTTGTCGGTCAATATTAGTATGTGTTGCTGCGTACCTGTGGAAGAAAGCTGCAGAGACCCAGTTGTACTGTTTGAAGCTCCAGCCAGTTTATGCTGCACGACTGTTCTATGGCAGACCAGCGGCCTTGGGTTGTGAGCGATTGAATGTGAGCTCCCCATCCAAACAGGCTGGCATGGGTGGTGATGGTAAGTCTGTGTGGCTCTTTGAAGAGGCAGCCTCTGTTGATGACTGGTCTTGTCCACCAGAGGAGAAATATGAGGACTTTTGATGGTACTTGACCTTGTATTTGGAGTTGCTTCGGCCGGAGCGCTGGTACGGGAGCAGGAACCACTGGAGGGATCTAGTGTGGAGCCGGGCCCAAGGAATGATAGATATACATGAGATCATCTTGCCTAACAATTTTGATAGTTCCGCTAGAGACACCCTCTTAAGACCCCTGATCTCCTTAACTAATTTCTGAATGCTGTTTAGTCTATCTGGTGACAGGTAAACTTTGCCTTCCACCATATCTATGACTGCCCCCAGATGGGTTAACTGAGTCGATGGTGTTAAATGACTCTTTTTCCAATTTATTGAGAACCCATGTTGTTGTAGGGATTGTAATGTGTTCTGAGTATCTCTGACTGCTTGATGATAGGAAGCTGACAAAATCAAGATAACACTGGAGTCGTACAGGGATATCACGGAGATGAGCAGATAGTGCTGCAAGAACCTTCGTGAGGGTCCTGGGGGAAGAAGCTAGTCCAAAAGGAAGGGCCAAATATTTGAAATGGTGGTTATTATAACCGAATCTCAGAAATTTATAGTGGGAAGGCCGAATAGCACTATGTAGGTATGCCTCCGTCAGATCTATAGACATAAGGATGTCACCTTTTCTGATGCCAAGTAAGATAGATTGCAGGGTGTGCATTTTAAACTTGCGATATACTAAGAAACGGTTGAGACGTTTCAGATCCAATATTGCTCTCCCCCCCCCCCGAATTTTTGGGAAGAACAAAAAGATATGAATAGAAACCCCGTCCTCGTTGGTTGGTGGCTACTGGTTGGATGGCTCATATGTCCAGTAGCTGTTGGATAGCTGTTTCCATGAGATTACGTTTAACCAGATCTCTGGAGAGAGGGCATGACATGAAAAAATCCGGGGGAGTGGATTGAAACTCCAGCAAGGCCAAATCTGATCGTGTCTCTGACCCAGGAATCAGAGGTTGAGGAGTCCCATTGGTCCGCGAATAATTTAAGACGTCCACCAATGGGGGTCGGGTCCAGGGAGTTCTCTTGGACGCCCAAAGGACCTGTTTCCTGCTCCCCAAAAGGACCTGTTGGATTGACCACCCCTTCTGCTCCTATCCCTGAAGTTGGACCTGTCTGGCTGCTGCCCTGGTCTGAATGATGGGGGTCTCTGGTAACTGGGTGAAAAGGGTCCCTGGTAAAAAGACCGAAAGGATCCCCTCCGAAAGGACTGAAGGTTTCTAGAATCTGACTTCCGAAAAAGGGAAGAATTTTTTTTTTGTTTCGGGTTTCAATTAGTAGCGGATCAAGGGAAGGGCCAAACAGTCTGTCCCCCCACAATAGGAGATGAAGCCAGCTTGCATTTGTGCTTAAAGTCCGCTTGCCAATGTTTTAACCATAGTAAGTGTCGTGCTGTGACATGTGAAGTAATGGCCCTGGCTGAAAACTTGACTGCATGATAAGTTGCGTCAGCTGAGAATTCAGAGGCTGCTATAAGTTTAGCAATATCTTGGTGCGCTCTAAGGTTGGAATTAGGGACATGTTCCCATAAGAGGAGGAGCCATCTGAGAGAAGAATGGGTAAAGGAGGCAGCCGTGGCTGCTCTGATGGCGCACGCGTCAGACTGATGGGCTCTGTGTAGGGCTAGCTTGGCTTGTTATTCCTCCGGCTTTAATGCCTCCAGAGCTTCACTGGGAATGGAGGAGGACGCTAATCCCACTATAGGTTCATCTATCTCAGGAGTATTCAACAATTTTGAGAAATCAGGGGCCAAATTGAAATATTTCCTGTCATATCCAGTGGGGGCTGGGTACACCGCTGCAGAGGCCCACTGTTTCTGTACCAGGTCCGAAAACATGGGAGGAACTGGGATCACTTCTGCCTCGACTACTGGTTGGTTGAAAATTAGATCTTCTGGTCCCTCTTCTGAAGGAGCTGGAGTGGTAGAAGGGGTCGACTTGTTTAGGTGTGCAATGTTTTTTGCCTTAAACAAGAGAGATCTGAAAAGTTGTGGGTGGAATAAGCCTGTAAATACAGGTTGGTCAGGAACAAGCCCGCATCCTCAGACATTCCCCTTGGTGTCCCAGGTACTTGGGCCTGTTGGTTTTGGGAAGCCAAGTTGCATCTGGATGAGAGGGAGAGATCTAGGGGAGGAAGAGGGTGGGAAGAGATAGACGGACCTGGACTGGAGGAGGGGAAGTCCTGTGAGACCATGCGCGCCTCCCGTGTGCACTTATCTATCTGTTTTTATAAAGTTTTATGGCGCCTGATGGCATCCCTTTCTGAAGTTTTAGAATTCCCTTTAGACTGCTTAGGTTTGTGCTGAGATTTGGCTTTGACCTTCAAGGATGAGGTCTGAGAGCTGCTACCATCTGCCATTTCGATTGAAGTATGAAATTGGAATTGCAGTATGCTTGTTATACAATGCAATACTGTGAAGGCGGATGGCACGCCCAGGGGTCTGATCTGAGGACAGACCGGTTGCCCTGATGATGTTTTTATTGCCCCCTCTTTTTTTAAAAAATAATACCTATCTATAATGTGTCATATCTCAGTAATAATATTTTATTGATATTAAAATATTACACCGGATAGATGATGATGATGATGATTGTATAACCACTAATGTGTGTGTGTGTGTGTGTGTGTGTATGGCTATGTGTATATGAATATTAATTAAATGGCACGAGGCTAAGTGCTGAGAAGCCAAACAGCCACATTGAGAATGCCTAAAGGCCCAGATTGATAAAGGTAGAGGCCTTTAACAGCTTCCCTGCACAGGTGGACACAGGCGTAGGTGCCTGCTGTTGTGCCGCTGGGTTGATTGGGCTGTGATGGTTAAGCCAACAATTTAAATGTAGGAATAGCCTCGAATGTAGAAAAAAAACAAGACGAGAGTATAATGATTCCAAGTGTTCCTGAAGGAAACCTCTGCTCGGGACAGAGTTATCTCACACAGCACGAAATGGAATACAGTCAGCGTGGCTACGAGGTCTTTGTTAGAAAAGATGGCCTCCGGCCATCTTTTGGCAAGCTCCCCAGCAACAAACTCCCGCCGTGTGAAGGAATAGCCTCCAATGGCTCTTCCTATAAGGCTAAAGGGTGGGAAAGGGTAGAAGGCACTAAGCGTTTGAATCTTCCACCCCGGCAGCGTTCAGAGGGGGAAGGAAAGCGATACGACTCCGTTGTGAGCAAAGAGCTCACGCCGCTGTTCGGGTAAAAGAAACTCTGCGGCTATCTGTCAGAATAGCAGGGGTAGAAAAAGCTGTTGTGGGGAGGGAGCGCAGAGCAGCGCCGAAGCCTCCCGCCACTTTGGGGCACGAATCGGCGCTTCCCTGTAATGTGAGCAATCTCCGACTGCCCGATGTTAAGGAGCCAGCATCGAGAGATTGCAATGCAGTTAGAAGGCTAAAGAATTCTAAAGACAAGCTGATTAACTTTCAAACCTGCTAGCAAGGAAAGAATTTTTCCTGTTTCGGCCAAGGAAGAATCACAAGCACTGCCTATCTCTCATGAGGCTGAGCCAAAACTGCGGAACGCTGGGGAGGAGTCCCGTGGAGGAGGAGGAGCGTTCCACAAATTAAGCCCAGCCTAGACGTGCAGAGACTGAAGCACCTCCCACTACTGGATGCTCTGAACAGCTCATGGGGGAATCACTGTTTCACCGGTAACTGATTTTGCAGCCATGTGTGAGTCTACCTGCAGTATCCAGACATAATTTAAATGTGTTTTATTGAAATAACCATAATGTTATTTAATCTGAAAAAAAAAGTAAAAAAAGTTTTGAAAAATAATCTTCCTTATATCTGAACATAGCAATTGGACTTCATATTATTATTGCTCATGCTATAAATTTAGTCAGAGTTTTATGGAAGTTCTTGAGTATTATTTTTAAAAAGGCAAACAAATTCACATGTGGATAAACAGATTATATAACCTCATCTCCTACACTCTTTATAAGTTATTTTAATCAAAGACTGCCATAATCAGCAAACTTACATTGGGATGGCAAAGCGAGTTTTCATCTTGGTATTTGATAGTAGTAGGAATAATTCCAGGCTTTACTTCTTTTTCAGTAACAGCAACACCAATGTTTGTCACTTCTGTAATTCCTGGTTCACTTTTGATATCAGCAGATTCTGTGACCTAAATGTATTCACAAAACAATCTTTATAGACAAACTAATTCTGCTATGAATCATTTGAGAATACCTCTGCGTTGTAGTAGACCTGCTGAACTTTCAAAAAATTAACCTGCTGAATCATCAGTTGCCATTTCTCTTTTGTGGTTTTGCTTTTTGTCCCTCAAGAAGACTTTATATTGTTTTTTTTTTAAAAAAATATATAATTGATTAACAGTTGAAGCTGTTCAGTAGATGTGAAGGTGATCTGGCTACAGCATCTGTCGTCCCATTGATCACCAGAATTGAAATAAAAGTAAATAATATATAGGAATACCTCATGCATGTATATATGTATCTAGAGTTTTACCCAAACAATTCAATAAAGGATGTGAGAAAGCAAGGGACTGCATGATGTCTGAAAAAACTGTGTCAAATAATGTGTGAAGAAAAGAACAGGAATTTCTTTTTCATTTTAACTTGGTTAATATGAAATTCTACTCTCGAGATAGTTCTGAACTGGGGACAAATTCTGGGATATTTCACAGCTGGAAAAGGAAAATCACCCTCTCCCCCTTCGGCACATAAAATTAACCCTGTGTTTGTCTGAAAAATATATTTTGTTGCAAAATATAAAGTACATTTCTCACATTTAAATACAGTGTCATATAATAAGTGGAATCTGTACTTGATTTTAAAATGGCCAGGGATTAGGATTACTACAGTACTAGTAATACTGGTATAAACAATCAATGTCAATGATAGTTGCATTAATATACAGTTTTACCACAGGATTTACAAGAATCCTATGCAAATAAAAAAAATCTTGAAAAGTTACCTTTTTGACTTCTTTGCTTGATCTGAACGTCTGTGGAATAAAAGAGTCACTTTCAATTGCTTCAATTTCTTTGACTCGTTTTACTTGCTCAACAAGACTGGCTTGATCTATGAAAAAAGGTACAATGTCAATATTGCTCACCATCACTTTAAATATTGTACTGTGCAATATATTCCTAATGTATTTCTTCTGCTAAGAAAACAGAAAAGTCGAACATAAGCAATGGTGCTTCCAATGAGATTCTATTTGTAACTGACCAAGAAAACAACCATTTACATAAAACACACACAAGGTGACCTGCTAACCACCCAATTAAATTTTATTAGTTTTAATGCCATCTCTCCTTTGAACAAAAGTAATTGGTTTGGAAGAGGAAGAAAACACATCTTCCAAGCCAAAGTAGGGGATATGTTGTTACCTGTTGTGTCTAAAAGTGTCTGTATTAATACTGTATTCATGTACATTATTTTAATATTCTTCTGCAACTTTTAAAATGAGCATCCCCAATATTTTTGCAGTTGGGAAACATTTGAAGAATTCCAGGGTAGAATATATGACATACATATGTTCAGTACAGATAGAAATTAAATAATAAGGGCAAATAAAATATACTGAGTGCAACAACAAGATGCATAAGAATATATTCATAAAATGAAAATGTTGAAAGGGACAATTTAGACCAACAAATCCAATTCTATACCAAATAGTATAGGAATTCCATTTACAGCATGTATTCTGATATACATGAGAATCCCAAAGAGAATTTATGAGAAAAAGCTTCTTCAGATGACAGGGGAACCTAAGGGTGTGAGACAGTTGGTGAGTTAGGAAAAGTCCATTCATAGCCTAAGGGTGTGTGGTTGAGACAGAAGCTACGATTCATCATCTAGTCATCTCTTAAGCACTTTTCTTAAAAAATATCAGAATACCAAATACTCCTTAATATGTTGAGTTGATATGGGGCTAAGCAACTCAATTCTTCTAGAGTAGTTCATTATTGATTCATATAAACAATGTATGCTAATTTGCTGATAAGTAGATTGAATTGTTCAGAATATAAGTTTAAAGCTGCACTTTGTCAAATAATGGAAGAAATATTAACAAACTCCTTTCCACGCTATCATATTCTACAGCTGAAATATATTTGGCACTACAGTTCTAAGCTATTAAATGATGTCCTCATTAGGTTGGATATACTGTAACAGAAATCCTTAGATAATGAAAATCCATCTTCTTCAATGTTCAATATTTCTACAAGTGTCCTTTAGATCATATGGTGGCCTTTATTTTTAAGTATGTTTACATATCACAGTTACAGTAAAATAAAGCATACATATGTACTCTTTCTCAAGTATATTCATGCATGTTGATTTTCTGATACCCATGAACCTATCACAATTTGTGTAGGAAGAAATGATGCAGTCCATATGCACCCTGTCAAATATTACCAACATTTTTACAATATAAAATCAAAATAGGAAACCATAAATAGACAAAGGCATGATTCAGATATTTGAAGTACTCTAATGCAAGTGACAATTATAATCTGGGGACATGTTCCTCAAGGGAAATAGAATCATAGAATGTTTTCTTGAATTACTGCAACAACATTAACTGCATAAAAACAGACTGGAAGGAAGTTGCATCCATTAGTCTACAATATTGTTGACAAACACATTATTGGAAGATAAAATGACTTCCATATACTGTTTGTCAGATGTCAGTAGAAAGGATATATATTTCATAGTAAAATCAAAAATAATGGAGTCAGAAAGCTAAGAGGATACAGAAAAAAAAATCAATACTAACTCATTGGACAGCAAATCCTTTCACTCTGGGCAGACGTTAAATATAGAACTATTTATATTGGTGACTGATGTGTTGACACCATTTTTTCATACATAAATCATTTATTCTAGAAGAATTACAGTTGTGCTTGCTTCTAAATAGAATAAAATAGGAAAATATGAATATACAAAAAAAGATCCAACATACTTTTGTGAGGAGTTTGGTAATGCCTTGATCTGAGTCTTTAACTTCAATCACTCTGTTCAAACCACATGGCTTATATCTGTAGGTCATCACTACTCTATTGTAGATGAAAAGCTCTTGAAGGCAGCAGATGGCACTATATAACCAGTTAAATGAAAAGATTTATCCTACGGGATTAAGCGCCCTTGTTTTTTGGATAAAAATGCACCTTACTTGCCTTCGTGTGATTTGTTTTCATCAACCTAAAAGTTGTAACAATGTTTAATGGGCATGGTTTTCAGCTTTTTAATGGCTACTTGGCAGGAATTAGCATTAAAATGAATTTTAAACTGTTGTGGAAATTGAAAAATGATTAAAATATAAAAAGTATAAGCATATGTTAAAAACCCAAATTTTCTACATGTAATAAAAAACTAAGAAATGAGCATTTTATGATACACTTTTATTTAGCTCCTATTACACAAAACTCTATACCAGAATATGCTGGTATTATGGGTTTATTAATGAAATGGCATTAATAGCTAATGCCTTAAGCATTAAAACAAGTGCAACATACAAAGATATGTATATGATCCTGATGATGCAGCTGAATCACATAAAGAAAAAGAACTGATATAACAGGAGCATTATGGTATACTGTATACTTTAAATCTTATTCTATTATATGGGTAAGGAAATCTGTATTTTAGGCTGAATGTGAACGTGGATCCTCTGTAATATATAAGCAGTTACCATGCATTGAAAGGGAAATGCTTTTTGACGGGAGGCAGGCTCAAATAAATTTGTTAGCACCCTTTTATAATTAAAGCTTTCAGATGCCAAGAATACACATATACATATAGAACAGCATCATTCTCTATTGCGTTGTTGCTGTTTCACAGCATTTGAAGTATACGTTACACATTTTCACAATTCTTTCGATTTTAAGTACCAATAAAGGAGAATGTTCAGGGTTGAAATGATGGGTCCTTGCTCTCTGAGCTTGGTTGTTTTCTTGCAGACATTTCATTACCCAAACTGGATAACTTGGTAACTGGTTGTTACCAAGTTTGGGTAATGAAATGTCTGGAAAAAAAACAACCAAGCTCAGAGAGCACCAAAGACCCCTCAATTTTAAGTACTGCATTCTCTCAGGACTCACTCTTCTGTATTTCTATTGAAAATAATGGAGTCACTGCATTTGTTAACTTTATTCAAACTACAAGCTTATTCAAGGTCACAAAATGATGTGGAAGAAAAAGAGATCATGCTACTTCTGAAGCACGAAAAAGCTACTTTGAGTATTTGACCAATGATAAATCTTACAGACTTTGGAATATTCGTAAACATGAAAAAGATAAATCCCTTTCTTGATCTCCTATTGCCTTTTGGGAAACTATGATAGGAATCCATATTATGAATCATAAAATCCTTAAAATTTCAAGATGTTTGTTGGTCCCACCCCGCAAAAGAGTCTAAAGTTACATAGTACTATGATCCATTCTGCTACTGCTGCTAGGTTTCCATTGTTGAGTTTTTATTGATGCTAATTAAAATTCTACGGAAAGAAAAGCTGCATATTTCTCAGGAACTTGCCAGTGAATGTTGTCTGCCAGCCATCTCCAAACACCCTATAACCACGTATAACTAGCCTGTCAAGAGAGCTAATGCAGACATCGTGGGGCACATCACATTTGCCATTGTGGTTTATATCAGATATACTCAGCTGTTTTTTTCTCAACACACAAAAGCATGATATGTAATTCAATGCTCAATTTGCCCCTGTCTCGTAGGAGATTTCCCCCCCTCCACTAATTGATAGAAATTAAGCCATTAATCAAGCCACTAGCCATCATTCAAACCAGAGAAGATGAATACAAACTTTCATCATAACCACCTTCCCCATTTTAGTGTTCATTAGCATTAATTTTTAATGTAATTATGCTATTCTTTTACACTGAGCTCATAAATTACTGCTCTTTTGTTGCTGGCTAGCCTTGTAAAATCCAAGGTAATGCTTTGTGCTATTCTTAAAGGCAATTACTAGCTACTTCTATCTTTTATATCTATATAATAAAAAAACTTTATATAGTAAGTTCACCTAGCATAGATATGCTTATAAATATAATATATACACGATGCTCATAACACAGAGACTCTACCATTGATGTAGTGTTATCCTCCTCATAGCTTGTACTGTTGTTACTGTGGAAGGGAGTGTTGAGTGATCAGGCACTTTTTGATTAAGTTGTGTGGGTATCCATTTTGTTGGAGGATATTGTAAAGATGGTCAGTTTCCTTTTTCTGATATTCTGGGTTATTGCACTCCATTGGTGCTCATCTGAATAACACAGTTTGCCTTGTGGAAATGAGATTTTTACTGTGGCAATGAAGAAGTAAATTAGTGTGAGTAGCTTTTAGAAAGCTATGAAAAGAATAACACTACCATACCTCAAACACCTCTCAGAAACAAGCAACAGATTGTGTTACAAACACACAGAGCTCTACTTTTCTGTTCTACATAGTGACTGTTATGGCCACTACTCTGCATATAGATGCCTTTTTTCTTGAGCTATTAGGTCTTTTGGCTTACTTAATATGTTTTTGAGGGCTTTAATTGATTTCTGTGCTATCTGCCCAGCTTCTTGAAAAATACATTCTCAACTCTCATACAACTCTTCTCATAGCCACAGTTGCATCTGCCTTATTTAAGAATAGCTGCCAATGATAGTACCTCTATAGAAAGCAACACACCAACCTAAGATCTTAACAGAATAACAGAGTTGGAAGGAACCTTAAAGGTCTTCTAGTCCAACCCTCAGTTCAAGCAGGAATCCTATACCATTTTAGACAAATGGCTGTCCAATCTCTTCTTTAAAACCTTCCTACTTTTTCCTTGGCTTTTTGGTCTGGTACTTCACTAGCTGACCAAACCTCTTTGGCATTTGGCTGTTGTGGACTGAACCTGTTTTGTATGTCACTTACAGCTTGACTCTGGACAAAAACCTATTGCTTGTCTGTAATTTCTAGATCGTGTGTGCATCTGCACAGCCAACTCTTTATCTGTCTTTGTAATTGACTGCAGTACTACTCAATGGCAAATCACCTGAAAACTGAACCAATGTGTTTCCTCAACCAGAAGCAGTGCAGTGACAGACATCCAAGTCCTACCATGAAAATTTAAATTATTCAAAGATTAATGTGGACAATGAACTTAACCATTGGTCTACTGTAGATGTAACAATGTTTCTGTACGGGGGACATATTTGAACTGAGATTATGTGGTAGGTATATTCACAAATTTCATCGTGGAGATGGCCAGTTATACAACCTCTATGGTTAGTCCTTGACATACGACCTTTGTTTAATGATGGTCCAGAATTATGATAGCATTGGAAAGGGTGCCTTATGGCCTGGAAAGCATTTCTACAAATTGCAGAGTGTTGCACCTCCACAAATGTTGTGGTCACAAGATTACGGTCTGGTAGCTTTACAACCTGTTCACACTTACAACAGGTTGGCAAGCATCCCATGATCATGTGGTTACCATTTTCAATCTTTACCAGCTTCCCCTTGAGGATGACAGCAGTGAAAGTTGCAAATTATTGCCACCTCTCTCTCATCTCTGGAGGCTGGCTGAAAGAGCTGCCGTCCAAAGAAGAGCTGAACTCCTTTGGCAGGGTGCAGAAACAAAGCCAAAATACTGAAGATTTCAGCTGTGTTCCTGTGTTCTGTCAAATGAGTTCCCTTCCATGCCATGAGCGAAGAGCAGATTCAGCCAAGTAAGGTAAGGAATGTGGAGTGCATTCGTAAATATTTCTTTGCACAGGAGCTAAAAATCCTGTTTGGATTTCAGCAGGGAATATTTCCAGCTCCTGAGCAGAGCCTCTTTGGATCTCCTCCACCTCACTGTGGTCCTTACCTGGGACTCTGTCTAACAACCTGTACAGTCACTTAATGACTGCAATTGGGAGTGCCAGGATTACAGTTGTTGAGCAAAATAATCTCTGGGCAGCCACACCATGTCTCACTTAACTACCACTTCACTCAATGAAAGAAATACCAGTTCCAATTGGGGTTATGATTTAAGGACCATCTGTACATATTAGAAAGTTAACTAACTGCTGTCCCAGAAGACAAATAAGCAATGGGTGGAAATTAATCAAAGAGAGAACCAACCTAGAAATAAGGAGAAATTTCCTGATAATTAGAACAATTAATCAGTGGGATGGCTTCCCTTCAGAAGTTGTGGAAGTTTTGAACCTTTAGCACTGGAGGTTTGTAAGAAGAGATTGGACAATCATTTATTTGAAATGATGTAGGTCTTCTGCTTGTGCAGGGGGTTAGACTAGAAGACTCCAAGTCCCTTCCAACTCTATTATTCTGTTAAATATATTTCAGAGTACAATGCTATTTTAATTTTAATCCTGGACTTCAGTCTACACCTCATGCTTTGTTAAAAAAAAATCTGCTATTTTCAGTGATAAGCATATCTGCTCCAGGATGGTTTTTTAATAAAGACAATGTATTTTACATTGAGTTTGGGCTACCTATTTAACTTTCAAATATGTTACATAATGTTGCACTTGCCTAGTACAGTGCTGAATTTATAGAAAATGGTTCCTGGCAGAGATCAGCTAATAGGTTTTTTAAAAAACTGAATTGATTATTCACTGACAGCTCAACTCACTATTGCAAATGCATCAACTATGTAATAAGGAACTATTAAGATCACTGATTTTCTGAATCCAATTGATAGCTAACAGGCTAAAGCAACACACTGATATTTGTATAACTAATACCCCAAACCTAACACTTTTGACATAAAAATCCCAATACACCAAATGGTGTAAATAAATGGAAGTTTAAAACCTTACTCTCAGAAACCCAATATAGAGTTATGACAGATTGTAGTTTGAAATATTCCACACATGTATCTATTAAGGAAATAATCACAGATATATGTAGATTTTACAGTATCCTTCCCCCGCCACGCCCACCAAGCCATACCACGCCCACCAAGCCACACCCACAGAACCGGTAGTAAATTTTTTGAATCCCACCACTGTTCTGCACTATGAACCAAACTCCTTAGTATCCAGATATTTATCTTTATTTTATTAAAAATAATCAACTTCTAGGAAATTACAAAGGTTATCTGTCTGAGAAATGAATTATTGTTTTTGATAATAATGGCATACTCTTTATAAGCCTCCCAGAGTTGCCTATTTGAGAGATGGGTGACATATAAATTTAAATAAATAAACAAACAAACAAACAATAAAAGAATCCTCAAAGAATATTGCTGGTAATAAATTGTGTATATTATTCATTTAAATACGGAAGATGAATTTAAGCCAAGAGTCATTTGGAGCCAGACAGCATCAAATAGAAGGAAAGCAGGAAAGCATAAAACAAGTTATTTATTTAAGTACATACATTCTAGGAAAGCTTTTTAAAATAATAAGTGACATGTATGTATTTTTCTACATTCTTTGTTGATAGAAAAATTATTATTTTCCTTCTCACTAAATGTTACCATAACATTTATTTAACAGAAACCCTAATATTAGGCTTACAGTTAGACTGCATGCTATATTGTATTGTAAATAACCCGACAATCAAATTTTGAAAATTATATAATCATAAACCTTGATTTAAAAAGTATGTGCAATTTTGTCATTTGAATCAATACACAATACATTTCTCATTTGCAATAACAGCTATATTTGCAAAAGCTGTTTCCAATACATGCTGTCCTTTACTTTGCAAACAGTATGTAATTAATAATCTTTTCGTTGAGAAATTGAAAAATGGAATCTGATTTCCATGTTATTTTATATTTCAATTTATAAAGGGAACCAAAGAACTAATAATTTTTTCTTTAATAAAAAAAAAAATGTACCAGAAGGAGCCACTGGAATCCTTGATTTCTTTCTGATTAACAAATTATGCATACTACTAACTGATGGCAAACTAATTTTTATCTTCAATACAAGTAAGGAAGAATTTTCTTTTAATTTCTTTATGATTTTATCTTTATTATTATGTCTTCTTGTGCTGTAGTAGCATTTTTGTATTAAATTACATTAAATTCTACTAATGTGTAAATGTAATAAAACTATTCATTCTCTAAAATACACTGCAAATGAACAATAGTGAAATTGGTAAGTAGGTTTTATTTAATAATGGGCGATACAAGCAGTATATTTCATTCTCTTGACCTTTTCTGATCAATAGGGCCCAATATTAAAGACACATCTCATTTTTATAACTGCTAAACTGAAAACATCATTTAAGAAATAGCAGAGATTTTGTAATAAACTGCTATTCTGGTATTCTGGTATTATTTATTCTATTAAAATGAACCTAAGTTCCACAATATTATTACACAAACTGGAGTACCTCTCTTCATGTGATCCTAGAATCCCAACTATGGTATTGTTTAGATGTGATAGATATGATTTAGTTACTCATGTTCAGCTTATACAAATGGAGAGAGTGCCATTGGCAAGTGGACACTAGTCAGCCATAATGATGAACAATCTGTTGTCCTACATTGTCCTTTAAAACCCTACTTGGTCAGGAAGCTGATGACAAATCAAATGTATTTGACCAGGGACTGTATGTGTAGGATTGTGGAAATTACCTTGGGGAAAATAACTAAAAATGTTACAAAAACATAAAGTACAGAAACATGCCTTAATCTCTGGGAACAGAGGGAATATTAGGAAGATACTCAGGCTGACTCCTTCCTGACCTCCTGAGGTATGAGAGGGAAGGATATAAAAAACACAATCAGAGTTGCAATGTACTGTTAACATAGGCCACAATATCTCAATAAAACATACCAGACTCCTTGTTTTGAACAAGCTCAAAGCCAGGAGCACCTGAAACAGCATGAAATAGTTGGATCTACATGGATGTAGACCAACAATTTGGGCAGTGGCCACTAGTTAAATTCCAGGATAATGTTTAATGTTCTCCCTCTTAAATTTTTAAATGCATTGTAGCATTTGTCTATTTTGATTTGCTTCTAATTAAAACTGACGCTGAGTTTGTTTTTTTAAGTTGCTGGATTTTTAATTTATTTTATACTATAGTTTTTGTGAAATTGGCTGGTTTGAACTATATATATTTTTAAAGTTTGCTTTGGAAAAAATGTTTGAAAAATGAATTATTTTGATGATTAAAATTAAAATTTATATTGAAGAGAAATATTCTTGTTATTAGGAGATAGATGATGAAGGAATACCCTGTTATAAGCTCTATCTACTATTTTCTTAAATTTAATTTAAAATTAAACTATTTGGCTTTATTTTATCAGCTTTTGCAATAGCTACATACAGTTTTATTACTGGCTGCTAACTTTATACTTCTCCATGTGAGAAAAGATCATATAATAGGAAAAAGAAAGAATTGGAAAAGAATAAACTCCGACATTGTTTAAATTCTAAGCTACAAAACTGATTATTTAAGAAGAGGAATAATAGTGTAAATAATAATATAAAAAAACCAATCAAATCAAAGCATCAATATAAAAAATCAGTCAATTTTACAATGACGAAACTGAGTAAATTATGCTTTGTTTTTGGTTATGTTACTTCTATAATATAGATATTTTGTTAAACCTCTTATATCATATTTATTACTATTATAAAATCATGGTAAAAGTATACATAACAATAATGTATATAATTCTCTACTGTGCGGAAATTCAACACCACGTAGTTATTTCAGGTTCATAAAATAACACTGCAGAATCATGAAGTACATATATAGCTGGAGATGCTACTTGAACCTTTACAAAAAATTAATTGAATATATATATACAGAATATATAAATCCTACAGTTTATATAAGGAATTTTATATACATCTAATTTATACCCTTTCGTACAAGACGTTCTGCTGAATGTTTTGTTATTCAAAATATAATATGTCTTTATTCAAAATGAAGGCGCTTTAGTTACTAGTATTTACAACAGTGTTTACAATTAATTCTCTTTAATAAAACAATAACTAAACCATGCAGAATCTAAAATTTAAATGGAGTTTTTTTAGTGTATACACTCTAATATGATAAAGGCCACACTGTTAGAGTTCAGGTCATTGTCATAACAATGAACTTTAATAAAACTAACTGAACATAAAGTGTGACCTTTGGCAATACCTAATGAACTTAAGGGCATTTAAATATATTTTCTTAACATTGAGTACAGCACTCTGAGATATTATGGCTATCTGGGCATGACCTCATACACTAGAACTCTGCTGTACCATATTATCTTGTTCTCAGTCAATTAAATTAGGAAACAATGTGAACTTTAACTACTGAGTGCAAAATAAAATGACACCTAACCTTGCTAAAAGTTTGGCATCCTGTTATAAAGGACTATCATTTTTAATAAAAAAAAAGCTATTCTAAAAATATATGGAAATGAAAATATCAGGTAGAAATGACCCTTATAGGTAAAACAATTGAGTCTTGTGCTTGTTTTGAATAAGACATTTATCTAAGTCCTGCAGTATAACTGATCATATATAAAATTAAGACTTGTCAACAGTCCTTTTCTTGAGCATAATGTTAGATTACCTTTAATAGGCGGCAGTTTAGAAGTTGTTTGTGTCAAATAAAGACATTTCTAATTGCTGCACATAAAATAACATGAATTCTTTAATCAAACCATTTGATTAAAAGTTATTCAATATAAATGAATGCTGCATTTGAAATATGGAAACTCTTTAAACCTTCATTTGGAACTTCCTAAGAAATGTGCCCTTTCTAGGCAACAAGAAAATGATTCTGGTGAAAATAAAAGATCACTTCATTTTCAAGAAGGGGATAAAGCCCAACAATGACCTTTATCGTATAAAATTGCAGGAAATAATTAGTATAAAAGTCGAGTCCTCAATTCACTTTACAAATGGAAGTTACTGCTGCAAACTGTGCCACCTTCATGGCAAAATCAAAAGGGATAAATGGCTAAAACTCAAACCACTCCTGACCCAAAGTGCCTGTCTTTCTGTCTCCCTCCCTCCCTCCCTCCTTCTCTCGATTCCTTCTGCAATATGCATGCCCAGTGCAAGTAAAATTAATAGCATTTATTGGCATGGTTTACATACTCTAACTTATATCCTATATTTATTATCTGTGCTGAAAAAAAGAAGAAAGCTCTATTTTTACTTAGCTATCTTTTTTACAAAACATTTTGATTAAATAATAAAACCTCTGAAATAAAAAGCACAAATATTAATAATTAAAGAATCAGAATAGCGAAGTATATTCAATGGATGTGATAGGTGTTTACTAAGTATCATAGTACTTAGTAACATTCCCTTTCTATCATATATAATTGCTTTATCTGAAAAACTGCACTAACATTTCATTTTTTTGTCACATACCTCCCCTAACAGATTGTTGGAATGCTGTAATAAAGCTGGAAATACACCAAATATCGGACAAAGTACCCATGACATTCTCAGTAGCAAAACTACGGTAGTTAAGCAGGAGATGGATGTCATGATAATTAAGTAGATACATAGTTGGCTCAAAAATCATAATGAGCATACATCAATGCTTCCTCATCAATTTAGAGAGAGTTATCCTAGGTTTGTGCAAGGATCAGTTCTTTTTATCATTGCTCTGGATTAAAAGGCAAACTGGTTTGTGGCTGATTCAAAATTAGATGGGATAACTAGAGCTGACAGAAATATAAATTCAAAACCATCTTGATAATTTAGTGAAAAGGTCTGAAAGTAACATAATTAAATTTAAGAGAGAGAAGTATAAAGTTCTTGTGTTAAGAAACCAAACTCAAAACTGCATTAGTACAGGGCAGAGGCTACCTCACTTGGTAATGCACTGGTGAGAGGGTAGTTCTTCAGTGGAGAAAAGATAATTAAATGGCTTTGAAGAAGTAGCAATCCTCCTCAAAGATCAGGATCTTAGATTGGGAATGCTTCTTTGTCTAATTCTGTTATCTGAGGTACAAGGATTGCGGGAGTGAGCATTTCTAATTTAGCAAACAAATTGCATTTACTCCTCTACAGAGGTAGTTTAGCATTCCTTATACAATAATATTATGATTTTATTATTGTAACATGTCGTATGAAACTGCCTTGGAAGACTATTCAGAAATGTAGTACTCAAAATTTTAATTAGGTAACTCAGTGGGATGATAGCTTGCCAGTTTTAAGAGATCTACACCAATTGTAAATTTATTTCCATAAATAATTTAAGGAGATAGTTTTAAAGTTCTTCATAGCAACATGAAACTCAGTTACTGTAAGAACATCTGAATAATACTTTCTCAGACTTCCACTGCTACATTAGTGAGGTATCTTTCATTGGTGGAAATTGATAGGATTAATTACCCATCAAAGTAAATCAACTTTTAATACATTGTTCAAGAGGCTAAACTTTTTTTACACTGACATGTACCTCAAAAATTATTTTGTTTTAAAATGACATCTTCAGCTTATGCTCACTTTTGATGGCTACAAGGACATGCCATTTTGTTCTTGATATGAATGCAGAAGTGTTTTGTCATTGCTTTCTAATTGTGCATTTCTCTACATCAGTCTATCTTACAGCCGCGGTATTCTAATGGCTTTCCAATCCAAATGACTAGGCTAGTCCTATTCACTATCTAAGCAATGATAGTTGCTAAGGGTATATACATTATACTGAATGAACCATGTTTTAAATATTGTATAGTCAAAATTATTTTTGAAATTACAACAAATTTGAATTGTTCATCTACATTTTTATAATAGGTTGATTAAATTCTTATACAAATCTGTTCTGGATATGTTTTTCTAAAATATAATTTTAGTAATAAATGTGATAGAAAGCTTTAGTATTAGTCCATAGCAGAATATCTCCTGATCTGAGCCATATTTCTACCTCTAGGGAAGCAGCATTATTGTTCTTGTAAGTGATATATAAAATACATGAATGATGGATTGAAAAGAAATATTTGTGATTTCCTGAAATTAAATTTAGTAATTATGGATGATGTAATTTCCTGATATTAGAACAGACTTACTCATGCCATAAGGTGCTTCTTTCCCACTTGGAGATTTAGCACTTCATACCGTTGAAGAAAAATCAATGTAGTTTACAAAGTCTAAAGATTTTCCATTCTAGTCTTGACTTTATAGGAGGCAAGATTGATAGGAGGAGTATTTAAACCTGAAGTCTAGATGAATGGTCTTGTATTCTTTTATAGCAGCTCTCAACTGACAATTAAAAACTAAGTCTCGGCATTACTGCAGTCTCTCCTGCAGGATAACATATTGTCAGAAAAAGATCTTATCTCAGATATCACCTGTTTTAGGACTAAATCTGAGAGATCTTGACCCTAATGGGATTACCATTATGTTATTACCAGTAAGAAGATTACTCATTTTTGACTTAAGTATTATATTTATTTTAAAGGCAGGAACCAGCATTGTACAACTAATACCTGGAATGTTTGAAAATTTCCTATTTGATTTCCTATTACATGAAATTTGATTTATAGTTTTAGTTAAATTTAAAGGAAAAATTAAATGAAAGAACAATTCTTTTTAAGATCAAATTCTTTTGATCTTTATTTTCATATTATTTTCATATTTTAGATCCATTAATCTAAATCTGTATGCATAGAAAATTAGATGTCAGGAAGAAGGTTGTGCTAGAATTTTTCTTCTTGGTAATACAAAAATCTTGTGAGGGATTCTTTTTAAAATAATATTTATGTATTATGAATGAGATTATTTATAAATCCTAACTTGCACTTGAAATTCAAGACAAATAAAACTCCAATTCTTATTTGTAAAATGAACCTAAAATTATTCTACTTCTTGAAGAATTAGAAGAAAATAATAAAAGTCCATGAATACTGATAATTACTAGAAACATCACATGTTTCAGACAGAAAACAAATAGATTACATATTAGATTGTTTATATTAATATCCAAGTTCATATAGTAAACATTATTTTTATTTCAAGTGTGAAAGAATAATACAATATTAGTTCTTATCAGAAAACTACTGTCTCCTCTGACGAACAATTTAGTTAAATCAGGGGTGGGGTGTCAAACTCAAGGCCTGTGGGATACTTAGATCTGGCCCATGGGGCCAGCCTGGAAATAGCAAAGGACCGGCCCACAGTACCTCTGCTAACAAAAACTGAATGGCACTTGCAGAGAGCTGCAGGAGACCGTCCAGGCCCAAAATGGGGTGTGGGGGAACTGCACACAGCCCCTGGGCTCCATTTTCGCTTGCAAAGAGCTATCAAAACAAATTACAAACAAAACAAAAGGAGAAATGTTTCCCTTTTTGAATTTGAGCATGCAAGAAGGGACAGGAAAGGAAAAAGGGAAAGAGAAAAGATCAAAAGAAAAAAGAAGGGAAGATGGGAAGAGACCAAGGAAGGAAAAATAAGAAAAGAGGGGAAGGAAGGAAGGAAGGAAGGAAATTAGTTTATGAGAGTGAATGAGGGTCTCAGGGAAGTCCTTCCTTAGCACTTGGCCACCACAGGTGCCCCCAATATGAGTCCCATGTCACACCCACCATGGCAATCCCCACCCCTCCGAGATCTGGTGTGGAAATGAAATCAAGTTTGACACCCCTGAGTTAAATCATCCTCATTGTCCATGCTCATTTATGTGGGGTTCATTTCTAAGCGTATACAATATGATGTTCTCCAACTATGTGCTTTGTGAATTGTTCATATAAATGGAACAGATTAAGCTGCCTTCATATATATATTCAATCACATTTGTAGCCTTGATTTCTTCTCTTAATTTGTGGCCAAGACATCGTATTATCCCTTTCAGAGGTTGACCTCAGAATATTAGATTTTGCCAGATAGTTCTCTTGTACGAAACTGAGAGGAGACATTTATTCACCATGCCTTTTCATAGAAAAATCAGCTTTAAATTTGCCATGATAAAAGATCAATAAAGCAGTAATTGCTTGGCTTATCATTGTGTGGAGAAACAAATTGGGAGGTGAAGCTTAGCATCCACACAGATTTCAGTGAAACAAGGGGAGTTTCAGGATCACTAAGCTAGGAAAGGGAAAGGTCTCTGAGCAATAATTAAATTTACTCATGCTGATTTTCTGCCAAATTTATTTCCCCAGTGTATATAAAATATTCTACAACTTACTAACTAGCATAACTAATCAATTCAACATATGAAAAACAAAATGCAAGCTGAAAAATTAAAACACTGGGGAACCTGTTTAAGTATTGTTTTATTAAATTTAGAAGAACAGGTCATTTATTTATCTTTGATATTTGAGATGAGTTTAACAAGTGTACTAACTCTATATTCCAAATTCTTATATAACTTTCATAAAGCTATTCATTTCAAGTACCAAAAGAGAACTTTCAAGTATTTTAATTATCGTCTAGTTCAACTGAATTTTTTTCACGGGAAATTCAGTTTTAATCAAGATATCATTTAATTGCATTATGAAGCATACACTAAAATCAACTGCTTACTTATATCATAACAGTAATTCAAAATAGCAATAGCACTTAGACTTATATACCGCTTTATAGCTGTCTCAAAATGGTTTAAAGGATCAGCATATTGCTCCCAACAATCTGGGTCCTCATTTTACCCACCTCAGAAGGATGGAAGGCTGAGTCAACCTTAAGCCTAGTGGGATTCAATCTGCCAAATTGCAGTAGGAGTAGCTTGCAGTACTGCACTCTAACCACTCTAATGAGGCTCCATTCCCATTCATTCATTTCTCCGAAATACTTAATATGAATGAATATGAATGCAAAAAAAACAAAATTATTCCCCTCAGTATTTATATTATATTCACCTTACTTATATTACTGCTATCATGACTGCATACTTTGAATTTGACTAACCTGATCTGTTTTTTTTTTTTAAAAAAAAAACAGGGTTACCAATAAAACTGTCATGAAATCTGACACTGTCACATAAGTAAGAGTTTAATGCTATTTTTTCAGTTAGATATAAATTAAAATAATTTGTATTATATAAAATATTTTGTAAATATTACATTTTACTGATAGATTTCATGCAGCAAATTAAATTGGGGTCAGTGAAAACGAAAAGACAATTATTCTATCAAACTTATATTAGAGCTGCTACAAACCAACAAAATATAAAAAGAGAAAGGAGAATGAGGTTCCTTCTGCTGATTAGAGAGGCTATGGTAATTTAAAACATTTAAAATAGAACAACCTCCAAATCTCTAATCTGTAACTTAGGTCAACTATATGTAGATTCTAATTTGTCCTCCATTTGTATTTATGAGAAGAAAATGCACTATATGTAACAACAAACCAGCAAAGGGTGGGGTGGGGTGTCTACTGGTAGCTTGGAGGTAAAATAATTTGATTTTTGAGCAATTAAATGTAGCATTTTACATCTAACTACACACCCGATTTGACATAAAATTACAATAAAAGTAATGTTAAATCAATGGTATCAAGAGGCAAATGAAAGAATTACCTGTCTTCATGAAATGAAAAACAATATGCTTATTTATAACTCAGCTCTTGTTTAGCACACCAAAAAACCAAAAGCTTTTAGTTCCCCATATATGTTGAAATATACTTCTTTCAAAATTTAAGATTAGAAAAATTTTATTACATCTATTTTAAACTGAACTATCTCCAGGTAAGAGAGATTAGTAATTTCAATTATTAAAAAACTGTTTTTGTTTTATGTTGGATTTAGTAACCATACAAACTATTAAATAAAGATCTGATATTTAAAAAGTTACTCTGTAATTTTTTTAGAACCAAAACAACATGCACATTTCATGTTTTCCTGAGAGTTTAATTTTTATACCTTAATAAAAGCTGACATCAGGTTGTTATGTCTAACTTCTTTTTCCCAGATTTATAGGTAAAAATTCATATCTAAGCTATTTTGAGGTTAAACTGAATTTAAATTATTCAAATTAATTACACCGAAACCTGAAAGTTTTGATACAGATAGCATATCACTGATACAGAGGTGGTATTCAGCAGGTTCTGATCAGTTCTGGAGAACTGGTAGCGGAAATTTTGAGTATTTCAGATAACTGGCAACTGCCAGGCCCACCAAGCCATGCCCACAGAACTGGTAGTAAAAAAATGTGAATCTCACCACTGCAGTGATAGCATAAATACATACAAAAATCTATCGTGTATTTCTATTGTGCACACAGCTTAACTGAGATCATTTGTATTTATTGCTGTTAATTTGGAAAAGTGTATGGACATTGATTATGATGTTTAAAACTTTAAAAACAGCAGAAGTTGGTGAAATTTTGCTATTTTTCCCCCCCAAGTACAAATGTATCCCTGTCTGGCCATGTTACCACACAACAACGAAGAGTAGGAATGGGTATCTCCTGCTTAATCATTTCCCTTCCTTGAACCAAAAGATATCCATACTTTTTCTTCTGCTTTCAAAACTCCTTGACTCAGTCATTTGGGACCTGCCTTCATATCATTCTGTTAAAATGCCCGGACCTCAGTAACCCATGCCTCACCAGTCAATTGGACTGTTGCAATATGCTCTATTTGAGATTGCCCTTGGAGATCATGTAGCCCAAACTGTGTAACATTGCACCTACATTAAAGTTAATAGTTAATAGTCTTCTGGATCTAATTCAAGAGCAAAAGATTACCTTCTCAACCCTATGGGCAGTATTTTTCTCAATCTTGAGTCCTCTACAGAGGAAGAGCTTGAGGGTTCTGTATAATATCTAAGCTGTTTCTAGCACAGGACATAGGTTTGATGTTGTTCCGGACATCTGTTGGAACCACTTTCCCAAGTTAGGAATCACAACCCCATATGCTCCTACCATCACTGGGACCACTTTGGGCTTTACTTTCCACATTCTATCTATTCCTCTTTCAGGTCTGGTACTTCTCCAGCTTCTCATACAGAACATTCCTGTCTCTTGACACCACTACAGCTATCACTACTGCTGTCTTCTGGTCCATGTCTACTATCATTATGTCTAGTTGATTGGTCATTATCTACCTCCCCATCTGGATCTGGAAATCCCACAGGATCTTAGCCTTGTTACCTTCCACAACCTTCTATGGAATCTCCCATCTGGACTTGGGAGGATCTAGCCTATATACTTGCAGATGTTCATTATGCCAGCTATTTGGCTGTGCCGTTCAATGTATCCGATTCCTGCCTGCATCATGCACCACAACACTATGTCTTGGATTGACATGCCCCTGGTGGAGACTGACTCTGAGGAAGAGGAGGAACAGCCAACAGGGAGTTGGGAGTGTGGCTCCGGAGGTGGTGGACAAGGCTGGGGAAGGGCAGAGGCCGGCTGAGCAATCAGAGGAGGATCCAGGCTCATCCCCTGTCCATCCTAGAGCACGCAGGGAGGAGAGGATCAGGGAAAAGCGAGGTCTACTCAGGAGGATTGATCCTCCTTGTGGCTTGCAGCTGGGAGCTATGTATATAAGTTTGTAACTGCATAGTCAGAATTGCTGGAGTCAAAGTTTAGTGTTTTCTTTGAAAGAGGTTTATCTTTGCTGGCATTCTTCCCAAGGACTGTCTTCGGTTATCTTCCTGGAATGTATGATTAATCATTTTGGCTTGCTTTGGAACTGTCGTCAATGCGGTTTGTTTTTGGTTTCCTTTTGCCTCATTATTTACTTTTGTGAGTTTAAACTGTGCCTAATAAAACAGTGAAGTTAAATCAAAGGCATTACCGGACTTTAATATATGTTTTGGGTTTGGGGTTATTTTGAGAGACTACAGGTCATCACATTTTGACTCCAACCACCCCTTCAACTTATTTTTGCTTTTTGTGGGGTGACCATGGATCAGCTCAGAGCTGACAACACTCAATTAAGCCAGCAAGTGGCTCTTTTGACTACACAGGTGGCACAAATGCAAGCTGCCTGGCCATGCTGAAAATGCCCAGTGGCAGTGCCAGATAAATTTGATGGTTCGCTGGCCCAATTTCCAGCATTTTTTGGGCAGTGCCAGCTTTACATGAGCCTTTGGCCTGAGGACTTTCCCACTGACCGGGATAAGGTAGGGTTTATGATTAGTTTGTTGTCAGGCTCTGCAGCACGTTGGGCGACACCTCTGTTGACCCAGCCCAACCAGGTCTTGGACAATTACGCTGAGTTTTGCTGTCAGTTTCAGGCCATGTTTGAGGACCCTGTTTGAAGCCAAACAGCAAACAGATGTTTGAGAGAGTTGAAACAGGGGCGTGGCTCACTCATGGATTATACTCCTAGTTGCTAGGTGGTTGCTCAGGATGTACAATGGAATGAGGCAGCACCATTAGACCAGTTCCAGGAGGGTTTGTCATCAGAGCTCCTGGATGAGTTGGCGCGCACTGAATGCCCTCGCACCCTTCAGGAGCTCATGCATCTGTGTCTTTGTATTGATGCTAGGCTTCAGCAGCGATGGGTGCGACGACAGACAGAGACCGTATCTGTTTCCATAAAGATGGCGCCCTTGGTGGAAGTGCCTTTGGAGGAGCCCATGCAATTGGGGGTTGTTGAAGTAATTCCCTATTAGGAGAATGAGCGCATACAGGGACACGTAGTGACAGAAGTGAAGAATAACACACACAGCACACAGATACACTGTACAGTAAATGTAGGTTTTTACTTCCAATAAATGTTTAAGCACAATCCAAACAAGCAGTCCAAGTCATTCACAGGTAAGGCAGTCAGTGTTCAGTTCAGGGATAATCCAAAATATCAAAGTCCAGTATCAAAAAACAGTTCAGTAATAGATTTACATCAAATCCAAGAATAACAGTCAATAGGGAAAAATGGAGGAACGGCAACTCTCTCCAACAGAAGGAAACGGAGACCCACTCACTTCACTGAGACTCTCTTCTGAGACTAAACAACCCAGGTTTCTGGCTCCATCTTATGGCCATTTGCGGAACCACACCCAATTACAGATTTAGTGTTCTTCTAAAGGCATAGTATTAAAATGTCTAACCTAGTTTATATATTTCCAACCCAAATAACTGTTAGGTGACTTACATTCCTAACAGGGGTTGCCCGCCCTTGCCTGACCCAAGTAGAAAAAGGATAGACATCGTCGTGATGGTTTATACCTCTATTGTGGTAATTGAGGCCATTTTGAGACCAAGTGTCCTGTTAAGACATCCACAGCAGCGACTCCTGCACTGGCAGGAAACAAGTATCGCTCAGCCTAAGGGGGTCTGGAGGTCGAGGTGTAAAGTCTTTAAGCCCGCCATCTTCACCAACCTTGTCATCCTCGCCACCTTTGACATCTTCAGCATCTCCACCACAGTTGTTATTGGTGAAGCATCTTGTGCTGCCAGCAAGTGTGTTCGTGCCTGGTGTGGGAGCGGTGGAGAGCCAAGCTTTGGTCAACTCAGGGGCCACAGCCAATTTCATGGATGCTCATTTTGTCAAGCAGTGGTTCATCCCTCAGCAACAGGTATCCCCGCCAGTAATGGTGGAGACGATTGATGGTCAGTCCCTTTGTTCAGGACCTGTGGTTGCTGCAACCAAATTCCTTTGCATGCGTATTGAGCAGCATGTGGAGGAAGCCGTGTTCTATGTTGCCGCAGTGTCTCATTTTCTGGTGGTACTGGGTTTGGAGTGGTTACAGGCCCATGATCCACAGTCTGTCTGGTCATCTGGAGCTGTGCAGTTCCTTGATAGGAAGTGTGCCAACCATTGCTTGCGCTCCTGTGCAGGGAGTATGGCTACGCCCGTGGACCAGGATCTACCTGAGGAGTTGGTGGACTTTGCTGATGTGTTTGGGGAGAAGGAGGCAGATTGGTTGCCTCCGCATTGGGCGTATGACTGTCCAATCGACTTGTTGCCCAATGCAAAATTGCTGATGGGTTGTATAGATTCCCTGTCAGAATCAGAGGTGGCTGTGTTGCGGAATTTTATTGACAAGAACCTCCGGAAAGGGTTTATCCGGCCTTCTACCTCCCCATTGGCTGCACCAATGCTTTTTGTAAAAAAGAAATTGGGGGAGCTACGTTTGTGTTGTGATTACCGCAAGTTGAATGCAATTACAGTGAGGAATAGGTACCACTTCCCCTCATCCCTGAACTGACTGAGCGGCTTCATCAAGCTAAGATTTTCACGAAGTATGACTTGCGTAGGGCCTACAATCTGGATCGCATTCATGCAGGGGACGAGTGGAAAACAGCTTTCCGGATGAGGTACGGTCATTTCGAGTATACCATAAAGCCTTTTGGATTAACCAATGCCCCAGCTATGTATATCATGCATTTCATGCACAACATTTTCCGTGATTTGTTGGATCAATTCATGGTCATTTATTTAGATGACATTTAAATTTACTCGGACTCCCTGCGGGAACACTGGTAACATCTGTAGCTGGTGTTGCAACGTTTGCGTGATAACCACCTGTTTGCTAAGCATGAGAAGTGTCAGTTTGCACAAAACATGATTGACTTCTTGGGACATCGTATTTCACCTGCTGGGGTGGAAATGGACCTGGAAAAAATACAATCATTGCAGGCGTGGGAACCTCCACAGTGGGTTAAGGATGTGCAACAACTGTTGGTGTTTGCGAACTACTACCGCAGATTTATTCCCTGCTTTGCTGCCTTGACTGCTTCCCTTTCTAATCTGCTCAAGAAGGGGGAGAAGTTCCATTGGGGTACTGAGGAGCAGTCAGCTTTTGAGCCATTGAAGGTTGCTTTTGCTTCCGAGCCTATTTTCAAACACTCTGATTCAGGCCAGCCGTTTATGGTGGAAACAGATGCTTCCGATGTGGCTGTTGATGCGGTGCTCCTCCAGCCTATGCTCCCGCAGGCATCTTGTTTCTGTGCACTTATTATTCCTGGAAGTTGTCGGCTCCAGAGTGCAACTATATGATTTGGAACAAGGAGCTACTGGCAGTTAAGGTTGCTTTTGAGACATGGCAGCACCACCTGGAGGGGGCTCTTCACCAAATCGAGGTTCGGACGGATCATTGCAATTTGGAACACATACATACAGCTCGGACATTGAACCAGCATCAGGTGAGATGGTCCTTATTCTTTGCTCAATTTGATTTCTGGGTGACCTATGTTCTGAGTGGAGGGAATCAACGTGCCGACACCCTATCTCGGAAGCCTAAGTATACCCGAAGGGAGGATAAAATCTTGCCCCAGACAATGATTCCGTTGGAGCGGTTTGCGGCCACCAAGGAACCTGTGGGCCTTCGAGTGAGGATTCAGGAGCGCAGCAGCAGGACCCATTTGTGGCAGCTCGATGTTGAGAATTGGATGAGAATGGGAGACAAGAGACTCCTTGGGTGTATATTGGGGACCTGTTGCGGTTCCGTGATCGCATTTACGTGCCTGGAGGTCCTCTTCGAGGGCTTATTTTATATCATTGTCATGATAGTCCGGCAGCAGAACACTTTGGGGTGTTCAAAACACTGCACCTCATCTCTAGGACATTTTGGTGGCCGAAACTTAAACATGATGTGTCAGGATATGTGGCGTCCTGTGGGATCTGTCGACAAGCCAAGTATGCTCCTGGTGCGCCCCCTGGTTTCTTGCAGCTCTTGCCCACGCCAGAATGACCATGGAGGGCAGTTTCATTGGATTTCATCATTGAGTTACCACCATCGAATGGTGCCACAACCATTTTGGTGGTGGCGGATATGTTGACTAAAATGGCCCACTTTATTCCATGTGCGGGTCTTCTGATGGCTCAATTGTTTATCTCCCATGTATTCCGGTTGCATGGGTTACCAGACTGAATGGTATCAGATCGGGGGTACAATTTAGGGCGCGCTTCTGTCAGACCCTACTCGCAAAACTGCAGGTTCAGGTGTGTCGTCCGCCCATCACCCCAAAACTTCACCTGGGTCGATGCCACTGATGTTCATTTGGTCCAGGACTTTCACGCTCGGTTTCTTCAATGTCCTCGTCCGCCTGGTCCCGGGAAAGGGGCCCTGTGGGGGGGATAGTGTCATGCCCCTGGTGGAGTCTGACTTTGAGGAAGAGGAGGAACAGCTAACAGGGAGTGGGAGTGTGGCTCCAGAGGTGGTGGAGGAGGCTGGGAAAGGGCAGAGGCTGGCTGAGCAATCAGAGGAGGATGCAGACCCATCCCATCCATCCTAGGGCACGCAGGGAAGAGAGGATCAGGGAAAAGCGAGGTCTACTCAGGAGGAGATTACCATGATCCTCCTCGTGGCTTGCAGCTGGGAGCTATGATATAAGTTTATAAACTGCGTAGTCAGAATTGCTGGAGTCAAAGTTTAGTATTTTCTTTGAAAGAGGTTTATCTTTGCTGGCGTTCTTCCCATGGACTCTCCTCAGTTATCTTCCTGGAATGTATGATTAATTATTTTGGCTTGCTTCGGAACTGTCGTCAATGCAGTTTTTTTTGGGTTACCTTTTGTCTCATTATTTAGTTTTGTGACGTTAAACTATGCCTAATAAAACAGTGAAGTTAAGTTGAAGGCATTACCGGACTTTGTTATGGGTTTGGGGTTATTTTGAGAGACTCCGGGTCATCACATGGACTCTCTCTGAAGCTACTTTGCATTGTCTGTACCTCAGATCCTGTCTAGTGTGGTAGATCCCTATTTCTATGGGATCGGTGCTTAATGACTGTTATTGTGTTCTTGTGGTGCTTAGTGCCTCAGTGCTACCTTTAGTCCAGCCCTTTGTAGCGACTAGTAGTTTTCCCCATTTCTTCCACATCAGCTATCTGTTGATGCTATATCCCATGCAGATCTTGCCCTGCCATGGCACTCTCTCAATTTGATCTTCCTGCCATGTCTGCTGCTGTCTCAGGCATTCCCTTAACAGCTCATTTTTGGGTGCCATCTCACGTATACATCCTGGATGCTCCAGGTTTCATCCAGAACAGTAGTTTAACACTCACCAGACCCTACTTTTTATCAGTTGGTGTAGTCTCTGCATGTTGGACTTGGAGTAAAAACCTCTGTATATTTTGAGATGCTTCCGGGTCTTCACATCAGCAGCTTCCGGGTCTTCCTTTGGTCAACTCACTATACTAACAGAGTATCTAATTCCTGACAAGTGGTGATGGCATGAATTTTGTTCTCCAATTCTGATGTTTCATCAAGTTCTGTTTGGTAGTACTAGGACATTGCTTTGTTTCTTGCCTCCTCACTGTGGTTCGCATGTGACTGTGGGATACCACAAAGATAAATTTTCCCCATAGCAATCACTGAATATTATTCTTTCAAGTCTCCCAACAGTGCACTAATTACCACTGTAACTAAGTTCATCTATCTTGCTTCAGGTTGTCCTCTTTTCTTTGTCCTCTTCTCTTTCCTTCCTCCTTTTCCAACTTTAAAGCCTTCTCCAGAGATACATCTGAGTATTAACTAACATTTAATTTAGAACCTCAGTAATTATATTTTATTAATTCTTTATTGCTAACATTTTGTTTCTTTCTAACACTCTTTTGTTCACTTTTTAGTTATCTTAAGGACTTCACTTAATGTCTGTGTATTTAAATTTTATGCACATTATGCTTTTATTTCACCTCTTCTTTGGTCCTTAATTTTCGTGGTACTTTATAATTTTATATTTGTATAAGACATCGGTCAATGATCATAATAAACTTGAACTGGCTTTATTTTTTGGTTATCTTTTCTTTTTGTTACTAATTTGAATTTATTAGTTTTTCTTTTTGTTCAATGTTATATATCACATAGTCCTTCGGAATTGAGATAGTTTACATAAAGACTGTAAAATAAATAATTCATAAATATTAATTTTCATTTGCTATAGATATATCTATGACTTTCTTCCTTGTGTTATCCTCAAAAGTAGTATACAAATATAACAGATAATAAAATGGATTATTCAAATGCTACATTACAACTTTTTCTAGATTTCCAAGTGGTGATAGGTCAAGGAATCACAATTATGGATAATGTACCTGCACCAATCAGATCAAAGGATAGCTATTTGTTTGTTGGTTATAGCATTCTTAAACAGTTGAAACATATTCTGATGCAATCAGAAGTCAAGCTAATAACTGGCGCATACTACTATGGACCTCTTGAAATAATTGGTTTTTATTATTAAACTGATAGTTTATTAGATGAAATTTTAAGATATTGATTCTTTAAAGCTCTAAATGACTTTGGTCTAAGTTGTCCTGGCATATAATTATCTCCACATGACAGTCAATAGACGAATCTTTCTTCAAAAAGTCCTGATTCATGCTGAACAAATGGAAGAAGGTATTCTGTATCACTTCTAAACGTACAGAATGTTCTCTCTTCAGAATTGACTTGCCTCATCTCATCTTCAAGGAGACGTCAAGTTCAGCAAGAATCTTTAAAATGATTGATTCAATTTTTTATGCATACGTTTTTATCTGGATTTTAACAGTTTATTTATTTATTACATTTATTGGCCATCTATCTTAGAAATCATGTGCACATACAGTGTTGTAATAAGGACAAGAAATGGTAAAAGTAAAATAAACAAACAATGAAAAATAGGAAACAGAAAGTATTAGAAATGAATTCTCAAAATTAATGGACTATTAAAATGAGTAGTTTAATATCTTCGTTGTTTTTTATTGTTTATTGTTTTTTTCTTTTCACTTTGTTTTTTCTTTTTCTTTTGTTTATCTTAATTTTTTACTTTAATTTGTGCAGTATAAATTTTTATTTTAATTCATATCATTTTATAATTTTATGTTAACATATATTTGCTACAATTATTAATATTAAGAAATTTAATATACAAAAATAGATTATATATATATGCATTTAACATTTAATAAAAATCATTAGAAAACAGAATGAATATAAAATAGAAGCGATATAAAAGACTGTTAGTGAAATTTCATTAGAAACTGATTTGAGCATGGGAATGGCATTGGTCAGTCCCTTCCTAATTGTAAACCTGTTGTAAATTGTCCTTGAAAAGAAGGTATGCTACTGAAAATTGAAATCAACAGCAGTTAATACATTAAAGAGACCTAACATTGAAGATGTCTTCACTGGGAAAATTTACATATCAAATAATAAAAGCAAGATGATTTGCATAGAAAAGGTCCTCAGCCAATTTATGTTAACCACCACAAAAATTACAGACAGATACATACATATAGAAGCTTTATGCATGCAGAGAGTATTTGCTGACATAAATAGTCATAAATATTTTATGGATAAAAAGAAATACAAAGTACAACATATTTTTACTGATCCATACTTAGAAAATTATTGGTTCACAAAGAAGCCATTGAAAAAGGGGTTTTAATTTGTTCATAAATTACTTGATCTTAGAAATAAATTTATGACATTTCAAAGCATGTGTTTTATATGGTTGTTCAAAAGTAACTAAACCAGGAAAAACAGTCATTAAAATGGCAATTGCTATTCAAACTCAGCAAATGTACAGTAATGAGCTTTGAACCAACACAGATAGTTTCACATATAGACTAATGGGAATCAATCTGTACATGGATCTGTGTTCAGTGAAAACATTAACTCGGTGAATGAATGCTGAAAAATGAGCATGATTCCCATATTAGAATTACTAGAAAAGAAACAGAAAGTATTGTCATTATAGCAATATTTTTAACATAAATCTTTACAATAACTATACTTAAAATACAGCCCTACTGATCTGGTCAACAAGGATTTTGTAGATCTTTGACAAGTCAAATTAAGCCTTTACATCATATGATGAGAGACATAATTTCTTTCTACAAGATATATTTCCCTCATCTTATTATATAGAATGTGGGATCATACAAATTGATTGAGTGGTAGGAGGTTTAAAATAGTATTTAATATGAAATTGCTGTATGTTAATTCCAACATCCAATGTAACACCTCTCTAAAAATCACAAATAGAAACTGAGGAAATCAGAGGAAACACAGATAAATTACCTTCTTTTTTCTTCCTTGCTTCTTCTTCGCTTCTCTCTTTTGCTTTTAATGCTTCATCAGCTTTAGCTAAAAATAATGTATTGACATGATGATTAGTTCTATAATAAACAGATCTGGAAAATGTAATATACTCAGAAACATAGTCATTTGAATCTTTGATGGAAAGACCTGCCTTTTTAAACTTTTATAAATTTAGCATAACATTGTTATAACTGAATCTCAGATACAGAATGAAATTTTTTTTGTATTTTTTTTTGTAAATGACTCTTTTTAAATGTGAATTCCTATTCCCAATATTTTTCCCAAGGACATCCATCCAAAAAGCATCTGCCTTTGGAACTAAAAGTAAATGTAATTCCAGAATGATTCTTCAAAGACAGGGCAAAACTTAATCCTTCCAAATAGGCCTGAGCCTTCTAAAATGTAATAATAAGGAAAGGAAAAAAGAAAAGTGCTGGATACCAAGAAAACCCAGTGAAGCCCTCACTTTCATAGCTTGTAAGTCCCTGAAGAAGTTGAAGTAATTGATGAACAGGCAATGTTTCTAGATTAATGGGACAACAAATCTCCCAATCTTTGTTATTTTGTCTAAACAAAATATCTTAGCTATTCATGCATCTGTGTAATAATATTTTTTCGTGAAAAACAAACAGCTTCAGAAAAAATATAGCACCCAAACCATTTTTCAAGCCATGTGCAGACTTCAGCACATACTACCTGGGAGTATTCCAGACTAAGTTTCCATTACCAGAGCATGGTTGTCTAACACAAAGAAACTCTAAAAGCTATATATGTTTGATACACAGTATTATCCAAATGGGATATAATCTGAAAATGAGAATGAATGGATAGAACACACCAAATTTCCTAGAATGCATTGCAGATGTTTTCAAGACTGATCACAAGATAACTCTGACTTAAGTCCGGATCTATCGATCACTGAATTCAATATCTTTCTTCCTTCCCTCCCTAATATGTACAGGAGACGTTATATTCAAGGCCATACAAAATTTATGCCTTTTGCAAATCAGAAGCTCCTTACAGAGGAAGCCTTCTCTTTAATTCCTTTAAATGCTGGAAACTCCCAATTAAGAGAGGTAAATTTAGTCATCTTTCCATTACTTTTTTTCCAAATACGGTAGCAAAAAAAGACATTTAGTCAGAAAGAAGTTAGTTTAAAAGTAATTTTTTTATTGAGTTGAGTGGGTATTTTTAAAATTCATTTAAATGGTTAAAGTAATACTTGAAATAATGCTAGATCAATTTGTATGTGGATACATTATTCTACCCCATTGCCTTGCTAGACAACAGAAAGGAATATAAAGGGCTGTCTAGAATGTCCCAAAACACAGTGTTGCATAGAAGGTACTATATGAAGAATGGTATGGTCAGCGTGTAATTGGACTATAGGATGAAATAAATTCTCTATACGGAGGCAGAATATCATTTCATGGAAAAGACCCTCTTTTTCTTTTTCAGTGCAAACTATAAAGTTGTATTTAATTCATGTTATGACAGCACTTTTTAAAGCAGCATCTTCTTTTTAAAATATCTCCTCTTATTACTTAATTAAGTACAAGTTGCTCAACTGCAAGGATTTTAAACACTTTACTACAGATGTTAAAGAAGATTAAAAATACACAGCACAGTAACAAGGGACTATCAATATACTCTGTAAATTAATTAAATTTCTGTTCTAGCACATCATTTATTCTGAAGCATTAATGTCTCAAAGGGGCCATTCTCTTTTATTGCTATCTCACTGCATGATGAGTGAACTTAGAGAATAATCTCTAATAGCATTATAGTTGATGAAATATTAAGTTTTTTAAAATATTGCTTTGTCAAAAGATAGAGAAGCATAATGTAGGTAGTTATATTCTAGACCAGCACTTACTATGTAATAAATCCATTAAAGAGTAACAGTTTCAAATACTAGTCTTCTATACCAACATATTTGTTATATGAATATTCAATTGATTTAGTAAGCATGAAAGGCACAAATGCCACATGACCCGCAAATTTAAAATCTAATATCTCTTTTCAGTTGGTATCTATGCCTCCTTAAAATACACAGCTTAAATACTGATGTTCTGAAATGACAGCACCAATTACAGAGACATCTGTTTCCATTTACAAGCTTTTAGATACACTTAGAATACATTTTAAATCATGAAATATTAAAACTTTTCTGCCTGCGATCTCTTTAAAGAATGTACTAAATTAGATAATAAAACAAACCACTGGTAAGTATAAAGATTTTTACTTCATTCACACTAGTACCAAAGTAAGGATAATAGAAATTACATTTAAATTTAATTTTGGTTATATGTGTAATTGTAGCTATACCCCTTGAGTCATGGAAATGCTCAGCTCATGTTACTTTCAAATTACCTTCTCAGATTCACATTCCACTCTTTATAACTATCTTCAATATGTATTAGTAAAGCTCATTAGAATGAAATTTAATAATGCAAACATTAGGAGGGTTTCAAGATCCTCCATTATCAACACAAGATGGATTGCTTATATATAGCTCTTGGGCCAACCAGGCAAAATTTAGATTAAATAAACTAGCAGGCTTAAATTTGATTTATTTATTCCACCATGCCAGTGCGTTCTTCATAACTGATGTTTTCTGCATAGGAAGAGTTTATTGGATTAAAAAAAAGCAAGCTCATGAGTAAAAATGCCATCTCATAGTTAGAAATGCATTTTTATGCATTGCAGAACTTATACTGCCGATCTTTTCTCAGTACTGTAGAATTTTAAATTATTTTATTTTCCATTCCTGTTGATTACTTTGAATACGGCAGCATCCTAAAAATCTGTCTGTTTGTCTACATATCATTCAGATACTCAAAGCAGAATGCATAATACTCTCTTCTCTAATTTTTCCCATAATGGCTGTGGGAGACTATTGGAACCAGACGACGGGAGGAGGAGGAGGAGGAGGATTGTTCAATGAAAGTGAGAAGAGAGCAAAGCCATAGGCAATGGCCACTGGAAAGAACCATTTCAGAGATGGTTCTTTCTATAGATCTGTCTGATAACTTATTTCTATACCTTTCAGGATTATGTTTTTACCATGATTAGCATTACAGATGTCTTTCTGAAATCCTTGTGGTTGTTAATTTACCATAGAACATGGCATTATGTATGAGGTAAACTGGGCTAAGAGGAAGGAACTGGTCCAAACTAGTCCACTTCATCCATGACACTTCCATGGATGAAGGTAGATGAGAAACTGGTCTTTCTTTCAATCCAGCATCTAAACTATTACATCACACTAATATGATCCCCAAACGGAAATGTTTTACTTAACCCATTTGGAAAGTTACATTCTAAAATCATTCAGAATTCTTTATAAGTAACTTTAAAAAATAGAAGCCAGTTGGGGAAAGGCACCAGACTAGAAACTATAGGCACAAAGCCAGCCAGTCTCTTATATTCCAAGAGTATATGGATGGTGCATACTATTTTCATTTTAAAAAGTCCTCTAATTGGCTATGTTCCACACAACAATCCTGTGAATAACCACCTCTTAGCAACTTTTATTCAAAAGCAACTGACAACTTTGGTCCAAAAAGAGTTGGATTATCCCCATGAGAACTATTGAAACATATAGTTTGATATTAATTTGGATTGTTAAGCTTCATTTAGACATGAGATTTGCTGAATGAGTGCTGGGCCTTCATGCCTTTAATGATAAGCAACATTATGCAAACTGCTGAAAAGGAGTAAGATATAGACAGAGAAATTAAAAGCATAAGAAAAAGAAGCATAATGTACACTTCCGTGCAAAAAATTTTTTCATTTCTATCACATTCATAGAGTGATTCATACATTGCCTTTTATTTTTAAAATTTCTTTCCTTTCTTCCCGAAGATCTCACCCAGTCATGACTTTCTCAGTCTTCGCCTTTCTCTTAAGCTTTCACTCTTCTATTATATATTTATTTTGTAATTCAGTCCTCATTTATTCATTCTCTGTGACCAAGTCACATTTAGCTAATATTCATGTTTCTTCTGCCATATCTGTTTCTTCCATACCACAAACTGGACAGAAGCAGAGCCATTTTTCTTCTTTTAGCAAACATTCATTCCTTGGAACAGACCATATATTACTTACTATCTTTCTATCAGTAAAAACACATCTTAGCATTTTCCCAACAGTTTCCCAATCTTTAGTAAACTTTTCACCAAGGTAGAAAAAGGTTGCCCTTTTTTCATCATTTATGAAGAAATTATTAATCAAGAAGAAAAAAATGAAATGGCAGTTCCGTGAAATAAATTATATTCCCCAGACTGTGTATTTCCATCTTCTTATCCACAGTGTAGCTGCCAGTGTAACCTGTCCTATGGGCTACAGAACTGTCACCAAAACTTGGTATTTAAGAATAGGGACTATAGGAAATAATAGAGTGGAGTCAAGTGGAGGCTATGCATATCAAAGCTTAAAGTCATTAATTTTGAAAAGAAAGCCCTCTTTTATACAATCTATATTCTTTTTTGTTTATCTATGTAGAAAATCAGAGCACAGTGGCTATCTGAAAAATTAATAAATTATACATTCCATTTACTAGTTTTTAAGATGCCATAGTATTCTGATTCATTAGTTTTAAAAAAGGAATGATTACTACTACAAGGTCATAAACACAAATGTGCACATTGGTCTTTAATAGCAGTGAATTGCAAGGTCTTTTTTTTAAATAAATGAGATATTATATAACATGCAATGTCACACATTAACCAATCAATTAATGAAATGTTCAATAAAATATAACCTTAAGAATATAGTCCATAGACCGATAAGCTTTGTTTATATGGCACCAACTACCTATTAAGATTAATGAAACTATGTCAAACCTACAAATAGCACAGATAACTGTCTTTATTTTGGAAAAAAATTCAACAGAACAGAAATATATAATTTTTAACAATAGGATTTTATCCTATACTGTTTTGATTTTAGGAAATGTAATAGTAAAGTATAAACAAAATCTGAGCAATATTAAAAATCAAACCAAACTACAAAATTAAAGAAAATGAAACAAATCTATTGAAAATATGTGCATTTGCACATTTTTTAATTTTTGTCTTCCTGTACAAAATTCATTAGCATCACTACATGTAAAATCTGTGAACAAAAATCCAGATTAGATCCCTCATAAAAGAATCAGATTTAGATAATAACGAACCTAGATTTTAACAAGACCCCTTCAATTCTTCTTCTTGTTAAAATCTAGGTTCACTACTATCTAAATCTGATTCTTTTTTGAGGGATCTAATTTGAAAGGTATATTTTTCTTCAGTGTATTTTAGGAGTACAAATATTTACATTTTCCCTGATTTAAAACACTGTCCTATGCATGTTTATCATGCCAACCTCAGTGAGTTCATTGTCAATTAGTTATGCGTGTGGGGGGATATCTCCTGCTCTCCCCCCCTCCCACAAAAAAAATCCTAGAAATACAGAATGCTAACCATATTATATATAAGTGATATTTTAGTCCATCATAGTATAAATGTATAGTACAACCATAATTAGACTATAATGTGTAATCCAGGTCTTTGTTCCAACTGCAAGCCTTAAAGGACAACAGCAGAGCTTCAAGTTAAGGACAAAACTATGTTTTTAGATAAATCCTCTGGAAAAGCTTTCAATTGCTGTAATTTAAGATAAATAGAAAATAGTCATGCTGTGAACATTTCTACATGGATTCCCATGACCTTTCTTATATAACTACATATCATTTATATTTAGGAATATTTCTTTTGCTTTTTTAAAATAAAAATGAGAATTAGCAGCATGGCAAGTAATGTAATAAAATAAAAAATATGTAAATAAGTAAATAATAGGTTAGAGTAGAAATTGCAAATAAAAAAGAACTAGAATATAAGAGTATTAAACTTCTGATTCTATTTTAATGATTTCCATTTAGATACTATTAATGAATCATGAAGGCAACACCTATTCATAAGGAACCAGATATTCACTAGATGGCGCAACAAGAGTAATTTATATCTTTATTTAACCACGCAGTCTGCCTGTTGGAATGAAACAAATGCAATGACAGATAAATCACTCATTTTTGGTTGTTGGCCTAATCCTGAAGTATTAAATTAAACTAAAATCTTTTCATCTGTTTCCCCATGAATGCTGCTAGAAAAGTTTATGCTGGAATAAAAGCAAACAATATTTTTAATAAGAATGAAAACAATTAGAAAAAAGTATTGCTTCAAAGCAAGCAGATGATACTCATTTTGACTGTATTTCTATAGATACAATTATATTTTGAAAAATTTAGATGACAATAGTGCTTCTAAATATTTGTTTTCATATTTTTTTCTCAGATAGAATTAACATTTACTTATAGTTATATGTACAGCAAATACTTGCTGAAAACTCTATATGATTCTTGTACATTTGTTCAACAGATAATGTCATATACTAGTTATATCATTATTTTGTTCATTAGCTATAAACAAAATACATACATATATCATCAAACAATATTTGGAATCATATTAAATAATGCAACATCATCACTGGAAGATCTAATAAACATACAGTTTTTTAAATAGTGCCTTATATTGTCTTTGGGCAACAAATAATTTTATTGAGAAACATTATAAATGAATTTAAATTGTGCCAAGTTTTGGTACCTTGGATTTTTAACGTACAAATTTTCTAAATATAATTCCCCTAATATCTATCTATCTATCTATCTATCTATCTATCTATCTATCTATCTATCTATCTATCTATCTATCTATCTGTTGGAGCCAGCAAACATCATTTAAGTCCAATAATTAAATTATTTAAACCTAGAAAAACTAAATTTACCAGGAATGTTAACGTTCTAATCTTAGATCTGTACAGTGGAAGGAAGAAACAACAGAATGCAGGCATACAACTTTTAGCAGTGGGATGCGATACAATCAGATAAACCTCCCCAAAGACTTTGCAAATCCTGATTACTACCTACTGTATTAAGACCATGTTTCTCATCACTTAATGCTTATTTTCATCACTTTGCTTAAAATATTGATAATCAATTAGAGCTACGTCTGTTTTGCCACTGAATCTGTGTCACAGTCTATCAGACTGTCAGGGCCAATTCATTCCTCATTCGAAGTTAATTTTTTCTTCATAAATCTGCCTTTCGAAGAGTCATTAGGTGCAGAACATAGCCTGAGGTGCAATCACCTATTCTCTTTCATTAGTGGCAGGCAGAGTAGGTGAGGGAAATTATTAGAACTTTGGAATGATCACAAAGCAGCGTGCTGCCTGTCAGATCCCCCCAACATTTAATTCATCTAGCCAACTCACCAGCACTCTTGCCAACAGTTTTAAATGGACATTATTCATGAACATCTGTGACATGCTGAATATTCTGGGCTACAAATGATGAAAAAGCAAGGCACCCTTTGACTTTAAAATTAATTCTATGGTCAAAACAATTAACAATATAACCCACATGCTTGTGAGGTTATTTTTAGTCATCAGGAAAAAGAAAGTTAAAAAAAACCCCTCACATTATATGTCTTAAGATGAAAAACATTTCAGTGTACTAAGTCTTGCAATAAAAAGTAATACAATGTTTTCTTTATGTAGGAGGTTAACTAGTTTTCTTTGTGCTATTTAATATATTAAGTGGTTAGTTAACCACACTATAAAAACCCTTTGATGTGTTTATGAAGAGGAGTGAAATGAATTTATACATTTAATTTCAATGCAATACCATGTTATGTTAGAGTGCAGTTTCTTCTCATAATGGGCAACCGTATGTAGCAGATGAAAACATTATTTCTAATTATCAAGCATAAATACAATATTTCTGATAATGAAATTTTTTTTTTATCTGTTACAGATAGTTACCCATCTATATGGAAAAAGAATTATACACATTGGAGTGGTCTAGAAGTACTGTTAATAAATAAAAATAAATCTCCCTTCAGATAGCTCATTTTGTAATAAAAATACTAAAGATGCATAGATCGTCAGATTTGATTTCCAAATAATATCTCAAAGTACACAGGTATGTAGATCTAGCATCTCTCTGCATCACCATGAAGCAGTTATGTCTTTCTCCAGAATCACATTACTGCAGTATTGCATACAAGCACTTTTCATATTCCTGTTCACTCCAAAGCAATATTCAGAAATCAAATTTGAAGCACTGCACAGCTGTAGTGTGTGTGTGTGTGTGTCTCCTATTTACCTATAGGAAGATAACCCTGAAGTAAAGATTTGTCTTCCACATTCAAAAGGCAAGAGAGCAAAAAATGTGTTTGCTTCTTTTACATTAACTACAGCTGAGATGGCTCTTTCTTTTTAAAAATACACCATTTGGATAAATATAGTATTATTAATTAAGAAGGTCTTCGGCATTCAAAAGATTGGACACAAATCCCTTTCAAAGGAAGTTACTGTACATTATCTTAACAATCACACATAACCAGAAACACATACAGATATACCCATACTGCCAAGAATCTTAGTAGAATCAATGCAACTGATAGGTAAGATACTATTAGATTCAGACATTTTAGAAAATAAAAGAGTTTGAAGAACTGAATATCCATGACATTCTCTAGAAAAAAAAGACTTAAAGAGATTACTGTCAAAGCAAGGGTAAGAAGCCTTTAAATTAAGAGAATCAGTGAATTCAGTCATGAATAAATTGAAGGATCATAACTTAAGATTTAAGCAGAAAATGATATATTTAAACACATCTGCAAGCAAGTTCCCATTAAATACATTATTGTGGAGGATTAGAAAGAAAATCAGATACAGCAGTCAAAATTGGGGACGGTTAAACAGAGAAGTATAAATCAGAAGAAAATGGAGAGAATAAAGAGAAATAGAGGCAGTCCTTGATTTACAACAGTTCATTTAGAGACCATTCAAAGTTACAATGGCACTGAAAAAAGTGACTTATGACCATTCCAGCATCCCCACGGTGATGTGATCCAAATGTAGACACTTGGCAACTGACTCATATTTAAGACAGTTGCAGTGTTCCAGGGTCATGTAATCGCTCTTGCAACCTTCTGAGAAGCAAAGTCAGTAGGGAAGCAGATTCACTTAACATCATATTACTTACTTACAATTATAATGATTCACTTAATAATTAACAAGAAAGGTCTTAAAATGGGGCCAAACTCACTTAACAACTGTCTTGCTTAGCAATAGAAATTTTGTGTTCAATTGTGGTCATAAGTCGAGGACTACTTATAATAAGTGTAGAAATGTGGAAGAGTCTGAATAGAACTGCGTTTGAATAGTTTATATTCTGGAATAGAATATAAAGTCTGATGATCTAAAATTAAGATCAAAGGAAAATATGCAAAATATAACACATATTAATTAACTTAACATATGTAAAGTAGCCAATTTTTCTTTTAGAAAAACAAGAAAAGCAAATGTGAAATTCTAAACTGTGTTTCTAGTTCTCTCCACACTTAACTAAAATGTCCTGGTTTGAAACTTACATAGTAAGTTGGCCACTTACATAGCACAAGTTTTATTTTTTACAGAAGATAAAAGACTTATAACAACCAAAGCCCAGAAAGTTTGGTAGCACCTTTCCTGACTTACCCATTTAAAACATGTAAGGTTTTGTGTGCTACATCTGAGTTTGCCATTGTGCACATCTTTATAATTCAGACTTTTGAACAATTTAAAATATTATGTTTTATTTTACTTGACTAGTTAAGAAAAACATAAACTCAGAATCAGTGACAGAAGATCAGTAATTCTGATTTAAATATTATTATATAGATTGTATTGTTTGTAATCTCTTGCTAATGAGCAGAATGTAACATCTGATTGAAAACTGAAGTTATAACAGATACAAATAATTTGCCACATTAAAATATTTAGACTGAAAATCTGGGGTTAGTATGATCTAGATTTAAATTTCCGTTAAGCCAAAAAAACCCTTAAGTAGTCTTGAAGCACTTATTTACCTCAAAACCACAGAATCTTAAAGAGTCATTGTAAGGAAAAATATACAGGAGGATATAGCTGAATATATTACACAAAGATTAGAAGAAAGTTATATGAATATGGATGTAATATATACATATATAAAATCTGAAATGGGTCTGAAAATAGGAATAAGATAAATTGGTAAAACTGCTGGAAACAGTGTCAGAGTGCGCACAGTTTGACTAGGTGAGACAACCCAGGTGCAAATAAAGCACACAGGTCTGTATTTACATATAGTGATTTTATCTCTACAAAAACATATGCTGATACAAATACTTTGATACAGGCCTTGAACAAACAGCAATCAGTAATCAGCTATACCACGGAAGCACACACAGAGAAAGAGATATGCCCTCACAGGGTCTCTCTTATATTACAGCCTCTTAAAGCGGTAGCAGTCAAATAACCCTGCGGACTCATTGCTACCATTGCATCATCATCAGAACATTGCAGTATTAGGAGCTTACAACCTTACAGTATCTGGTCAGCTATTAAATCATCATTACCCTGACAGGCTGGCTATAAAAGCTTTTTTTTAAAAAAGACTTTTCTTTTGGTCCTGATACATTTGAGTCACATTTCTTGCAAAATTGGAAGTCTTCTCTATATTTATCCTGTATCTGTTCACATTCTACCAATTAGCAAAAATGTTTTTATTTAAGCATAATGTTTGTGTATAAATTTGCTAGCTACTAATTTGAATGAGTGATATCTTTTTCACTGTTGTTTATTTTATTAGTAGTAATCTTGACCATCATTTCTGAGGGGAATATGATCTGTTCTATACTGGGCAATCTCACAATAGCAAATTGCAACTGGTTTAATGAGGGAACTTGAATTGCAACAGCTAAGAAGGTAGGTTGAATTTTTGTTTCACTACTTAGTGAATGCTCAGGTCTAGAAAAAACACAGGGAAAGTAAGATCTTGCCTCCTAGCTAGGGAGCAAGTACAGGTGAAAGCCATTCCTTCAAGAATCCAAGGGCAGAAAACCAAAGAACCCTGTCCAGAATAATAGCTCTTAGAAATAAGAGGCAGAGCTAGATGGTGGACAGCCAATGAGGCAATGGTTGAGAATGTGGTCTGTGTTAATTGAGGATTCAAACACTAAAATTCTACAAGCCAATCTAAGTCTGAGAATGGAACAAGTCTATGGAAATGCTGGTCAATTCTTGGAAAGTTGTTTCAATGGAAAGCAAGGTCCTGGAGGCAGCTCCTCAGCAGCCCCAGCTGCATTTGTGGTTGTAGTAGGGGCATTATCTTTGCTTCCTGAAAAGCCTTGACTCTGGGCTTTGAACTTTCTGCATATCCTGGGGCTAGGTGCCCTGCCAGGATCAGGCTCCTCATTATCTGAGTCTGTCCTCACCTGCTCCCTGATCTGCTTTGGTGATTGGCTCTCTGTTCAATTGCTGACTCATAGGAGTCATAGTAAACCATAAAAAAGCAGAATATGAATTCAGTAATTAATAACCATTGGTCTGCTGAAAAAGATATATCCTTAACAGAGAGAGCTACAAGCTTCCAGATGGTAGCTTCTTAAACTCTGTCTATCCCAAATATGCAAATTAATATGTGTAATAAATGAAATATAATTCTCGACACTGTATCATCTAGCTTTTCTCTGAAATGGCTATCAACATTATTTCCATCCTTTGTAACTCTACTGCTCTGTCCAGATAAAAGACCTTCCCCCCCTGCAGCACGCACACATTTGTTACATAGGACTCCCTCTACTTCCCATGCATCTGGAATTAGAACAGCAACCAGGAGTGCTGGGATTGCCATTGCTAAGTGACATGGACACTTGAAAGCATGCTTTAACATCACATTGCTTAGCAATGGAAGCTTAGCAGTCTTAATTGTGGTAATAAATCAAGGATTACCTATATTTCATAGTAGCTTACTTTCATAAAATATATATTTGTAAAGGCAAACATTAATGTATTAATATAACAATGCAAACAATCAGATTATACTAGTTTTAAAACAGTGAGGAAAAAATAGGTTACAAAACACTAATAGCCAAGCAGGATGTGCTGAGACTAGACAAGTTTAAAGTACAAGGTAAACATCTTGTTTGTGTCCTGAAGCTCTGTTTCCTGTTTGTCTTGCCCTACACCTTACCCTGTCAGTAGGATCCCTTCTGATCCATTTTAAAACAAGGCTACTGCAATATATCGATCTTCTTTATACCCCCAGAATAATAAATTTCCAGACAACAAAACACAAACTGGCCAGAACTGCTTAATTACATCTGTGCTGAAAAGAAATCATTGATCAGTGGTAGTATGGGAAAATAAACTGCCCCCCAAAACAGATAAAAGTCGATGAAATAGCCAACTACGTGCCCCATTTGGGACTTTTTTAGGTTAGTGATTATGAACAAGTAAAAGAGGCTATACTGACACCACCTTCTTTCTGAAGCTCTCCCTGGAAGTTTTTATGCTCTGAGCATAGTTTTTGATTACTCTAATTAAATTTAATATTGCCAACAGATCTTCCTATTGATCCCTAAAATCTCTTTATAAATAGTAAATTAAAAGCCATGAGTGAAGGCTCTAGAAGTTAACAGGTAGTTTTAATGATTTGATCATAACAATTTTCTCCAATGTTTCTTGCTGTTGGATATTAATATCACAGGTGAATTATTATTTTTAGAAATGGTAAAACATTGATTAGCTATCATTTTTACCAATATAATTGCTACTATGTTTCACAATAACTACTGTATTATTTCACTAGGTAAAAAATAGTTACACAGTAGCAAATTAAGGCTTGTGTATAAATACTAAGTGTTACAGTGAAGAGTTTTATTGCATTTTACTATACATGATTTCCTTATGACCTACTACCCAACTTGGGACGATTTATAATAATGTTTAAAACCAATTAATTCAAGTCAATGTTCTAGAAAACATTCAAAAACAATATTGTTTAACATTAAATCCTAGTATGAATTTTGAACATATTTCCATTTAATTTCCAGCTTTTACTGCACCTGTTAATTGTTGCTATACACATCATTAATTACACATTTAATATTGTAAATTGTATATTTGTACTAAATAAATGTCTCAAGAATGGAGTCACAAATACTTGTGCAACAGAATGATTATCTGATTTACAGTCATTTGCAGTCATAAGAATAAGTATATATACTTTCTGTCACATTCACATAATAACTCACCTTTTAACTACTACTACTTTCGACTGTCACTACAATTGTTTTGAGATTCTGACTTTTTTTCTAGCAGAAATACCTGTTATTATTTGTTATTTCCTTTTCCTAAGTAATTTTCATTACTTAATTTCAAATGGCATCAACTTATGGTTTAGCTCATCCATATAAAGACTAGCCTGTTGGCTAATTTTATGTTCATCTGTTGTTTCCATATAAAAAGCTGTCAAATATCTTTATATTAAACATGATATATTCAAGAAAGAATCATTCAAAGTAAAATAAGCAGATTTGCTACCTATTTTATATTTACAGTTATAAATGCTGCTAGTTGCATTAATGCAAATACTGTTCTAAACTATATACAATAGTTTAGTACAATAGAATGGCTATAAGATTACATTTCAGTCCTCCATATATTACTAAACTTCATTTCCAAGGTGTTTCAGCAGCATAGCATAGTCAGTGTCAGAAAATAGTAAAAATTATGGTTTGCCAGAGGATTACATATTGCCCACTCCTTTATGAAGTTCTTAGCATTAGTATCAAATATACAATGTTGTCTTCTTGTATTATAAGCAAATACTTAAAACAAAGGTTTTTCTTTAAATTATACTTCAAGTTATAAATCACAGACTAGTACAGCAAATTCTATTCAACAACGAAGCTGTGCATTTTGCATTCCCAATTTTTTTTTCCCAAAAGCACATATATTTATATTAATTTAATGAATCAAAGCAGTGTTCTTATCTAAATTCCTTCCAATAAGGATGAACTAGCTACGTAAAATCCAATCTAATCCAATCCATAACTAAATAAACTATTACAGAGAAGAATTGCTTTTTGCAACTTTTCACAATTTCTGTATTTTGATAGAAATCTGAAATATTAAGCAATATCAAGGATAAGATTTTAAATTAAACGCATCATTTAGATAACTTAAAAGGGTTTATTTTTACAATGAAAAAAGGTGGGCAACATCAACCTCATTGTTTCAAGTACTACATGCTTCACCACTCCATTAAAGAGCATAATTTAATCAGTTTGTGTTTTCTCAGGGAAATCTCATTCAGAGAAATTTTACTGCCATCTATCTAAATAGTAAATAATTATTGTCTCAAAATGAGTTTTCGTTTGCCAAAGGCAAATCCACTGCTGTTACTGTTCAGCTCTGTCAGAGAAAACAAGAAGTTAAAAAGATTATAAAGATACCATTAACAGCATGGGACTGCCTCGTCAGGACTCAAAAGTGCTTAGTAATTGAGGCTTATATTCATAGTGTATTAAGATCCATATAAATAGCACAGTTAATAGGATGCTTTAGGCTTTATTCTGCTGCAACCTGGCAATAATCACCTACAACAACTGAATTTAGCAAATTTATTTGCTGGAGAGTACAGCTAATTTTATCTGATTTTTTTTTAAAACTAAGACTTTAAAGTAACAACAGCATATGGCTTAAAGGCATGTTTTAAATTTGACCAAGGCAAAAAATGAAAAAGTTTAAAATACTGTAGCTAATTTGTCTAGGTAGCAAGTATCTCCTCTGGAATTATCATGGGAGAAGGAGTGGGAGAACAAATATATTTTTCTTATGGATACACTTTATTGTTTTTAGGGATAGTGTAGTTAATAATTGACATATTATATTGTAAAAATATATATAAATACAGAGCAAAATGGGATCTTATCACACAAGCTGCAGGCATAGATCTATAGCAATTAATAATTATAATTATACTTATCATTATCATTATGACAAACAGAAATCTACAGATATGTGAATGCTCTCAATTAAACAAAAGCACTATATTACTTAAAGGCCAGAAGTGTGTTAGCCAGAAGTGTGTTAGCAACAAACAAAACCAACTTTTTATATGTGAACTAGCTCTATACCCGTGCTTCAAACAGATGCCCACAAAACTATAGGTAGTTCTTGAAAAGCAACAGTTTGTTAAATGACTGTTCAAAGTTACTATGGCACTTATGACCACTTTTCACACATATAACTGTTGCAGCATCCCCATGGTAACATGATCAAAACTCGGGTGCTTAGCAACTGGTTCATATTTATGATACCATGTTTCTCCAGCAATACGGCCTCCCCCAATAGGAAGTCCCAGCATGCTTTATAGGCATAAAATAAAATTAAGCCCCTCCCCCCAAATTAAGGCCTATATTAAACATGTGAAATGGGGGGAATGGCGGGGGGCCCTGGCCATTAGGAAGTACTTTTGTTGCATACCCGGATATGGTGTTGCCTGTGTTGACCTCGGCGTTGTAGGGGCACTTCATCTTGGGAGACCTTCCGCCATTGCTTTCCCTTCTCCCCGTGCTGCTGTGGCGTTTAAAGCAACGCCATGGCGTTTGGCGTAGCCATGCACAGTCAACCAGGGGTCCTCCCTGCAACCAGAGCCCAGCGGAGACACTTGGCTTCAGGCGCTCCTGTCACTGCCTTCCCTTTGCCTTTGAAGGCAAAGCCAATTCTTTTAAAAATGACGCCGTACTACCAGTACGACAAGGACTCCCCTGCCCAAGAGGGCAGCCCAACCCCACGTGGGGAGGCGAATCTCCTGGGACCGCAGCACAGGATCGGCCCACCCCAGGAGAAGCACCCAGCCGCCATCCCTGCCTGGCACTGGGCAGAGTGTGAAGAGATTCACCTGGGGCGCCCAGCGCAGCTGACAGGCGGGCCCTCCTACCCAGCAGCGTAGCTCTCACCAAAGCAGCGAGCGCCTCCCCGCCAGACCCTCCGCCAGAGCCCTGCGGGCTGGGCAGAACTGGGAAAGCGAGCCACGAGTGCGCACCCGCCTGCCAACCGAAAGAGCTGGGCCAACCTGAGCTTGGCTTCCTTCCCAAGTCCCTCAAAGCCCAAACCCAAAGGGGCCACTGGGAGAGGCTGCCCGAGGCAATGATAGTGCCCACCCATCCGCGGACAGGGAGGCGGGGTGACAGCAGCGCTGCCTCCCTGGCTGGCGGGTCCGGCAGAGAGAGCCCGAAGCTGCCCATCCTTTCCACCCCTCGCCCAGCCCATCCCCACGCAGCTCCAAACGCGCCGGCAGCTCCAAACACTGCAGCGGCATGGGCATCGGGCAGAGGCGCTCACTTGGCGGGGCTCAGCTTGGAGGAGGATATAGTGCAGGCCTTGCCTCCCCGTCCACGGATGGGTGGGTGCTATAACTACCTTGGGTGGCCTCTCCTGGTGGCCCCTTTGGGTTCGGGCTAGAAGGACTTGGGAAGGAAGCCCAGCTCAGGTCAGCCCGGCTCTTTTGCTTGGCAGGCAGGCTCGCACCCACAGCTCGCTTTCCCAGCTCTGCCCAGTCTGCATGGCTCTGGCGGGATGAGCGGAGGGTCCGACAGGGAGGCACTCGCTGCCTTGGCGAGAGCTCCACCACCAGGCAGGAGGGCCTTCCTGTCAGCTGCACTGGGCGCCCCAGGAGAAGTTCTTCACACTCTGCCCGGCACCAGGCAGCGATGGCAGCTGGGCGCTTTTCCCGGGGTGGGCCGATCCTGTGCTGCAGCCCCGGGAGATTTGCCTCCCCATGTGGTGTTGGGCTGCCCTCTCGGGCAGGGTAGGCTCTGTCGTACCGGTAGTAGGGTGTTGTTTTTAAAAGAATTGGCTTTGCCTTCAAAGGCGAAGGGAGGGAGGCAACCGGAGCACCTGAAGCCGAGTATCTCCTCCAGACTGGTTGCAGGGAGTAGACCTGGCTGGCCACGCATGGCTGCATGCAACGCCACGGCGTTGCTCTAAACGCCACGGCAGCATGGGGAGAAGGGAAAGCAACGGTGGCGGAAGGTTTCCCGATATTAAGTGCCCCACCAATGCCGAGGTCAACATCCAAGCCATTGCTGCCTGCCCCCCAAGGAAGCAAGGGGGGGAATTAAGTCATCCCCGAAAAGACAGCCTAGCCATTTTGGGGGGATCAAAAAAAAAAATAAGGCCTGGCCTTATTTTGTGAGAAACATGGTAGTTGCAGTGTTCTGGGATCATGTGAACAGCTTTTGCAACCTTCTGATAAGCAAAGTCAATGGGGAAGGTATATTTACTTGACAATTGTGTTACTCACTTAACTGCAATGATTCACTTAACAATCATGGCAAGGAAGGTCATAAAATGGGGCAAAACTCACTTAACATGTTTCACTTAGCAACATAAATTTTGGGCTCAATTGTGGTCAGGACTAAGTTGAGGACTACATGTATTCTGTTAATTTTAGGAAAGGGTCGAAATTGCATGGTACCAAGTCTGAACCACATGGCAGATTGCTAACATAGTGAGATCTAACTTCTTGCCATGTTAGGTAAAAGTTCCCTTTTGTTCCAAACGATTAATTATTGTTTCAAATTTATGAGTGTTGTGAGCAGTGTAGTTATCTTAATTGGTGGTGGCTCAGGTACAAAGGAATCCATATGAATAAGATCACCTGCACTCCCCAAATCTATAAACATGAGTTTTCCAACTAAAGCCTTGGTTTAATTTGGGAGAGGGGAGAAGTGGGGCTGGTGAATCTTGATATTATGGTATATACCTTAGACTTAGAACTGAATGACTACAGACCAGTTGCTCTAACATCTGTAGTTATGAAAACCTTTGAAAGGCTAGTGCTATCCCACCTGAAAACCATCATGGATCCACTGTTAGATCCCATGCAGTTTGCATACCAAGCAAATAGATCGACAGATGATGCAGTTAACATGGCTCTGAACTACATCCTACAACACTTTGAATCTTCAAATACCTACCTGAGGGTCCTCTTTGTAGACTTCAGTTCAGCATTCAATACCATCATTCCAGACACTCTTCTAAGTAAATTAAACCAGCTAGCGGTACCTGAACACACTTGTAAGTGGATCATAAGCTTCCTAACAGACAGGAAGCAGCAGGTGAAGCTAGGCAGAATCACATCCGAAACCTGTACAATCAGCACAGCCCCCCCCCCCAAAGGCTGTGTGCTTTCTCCACTTCTCTTCTCCCTATATACCAATGACTGCATCTCAAACGATCCATCTGTTAAAATACTGAAGTTTGCTGATGACACAACAGTGATTGGTCTCATTCGAGACAATGATGATTCTGCATACAGACAGGACGTTATACAATTTGCCTCGTGGTGTAACCGGAACAATCTGGAACTGAACACACTCAAAACCGTAGAAATGATGGTAGACTTTAGAAGAAACCCTCCCATACTACCACCTCTTACAATACTAGACAACACAGTATCAACAGTAGAGACCTTCACATTTCTAGATTCTACTATATCACATGACCTAAAATGGATACCTAACATCAAAAATGTCATCAAAAAAGCACAACAAAGAATGTTCTTTCTGCACCAACTCAGAAAGCTCAAACTGCCCAAGGAGCTGCTGATACAGTTCTACAGAGGAATTACTGAGTCTATTATCTGCACCTCTATAATTTTCTGGTTTGGTTCTGCAACCCAACAGGACAGACACAAACTTCAGAGGATAATTAGGATTGCAAAAAAAAAAAACAATTACTACCCACTTGCCTTCAACAGAAGACCTGTATACTGCACGAGTCAAAAAGAGGTTTGTGAAAATATTTACAGACCCCCTCCCATCCCGGACATAAACTGTTTTAACTCCTTCCCTCAAAACAACGCTATAGAGCACTGCACACCAGAAGAACTAGACAAAAGAAGAGTTTTTTCCCGAAAGCCATCACTCTGCTAAACAAATAATTCCCTCAACACTGTTCAACTTTACAAAGTCTGCACTACTATTACTGTAAATCTTCTCATCACTCCTTATCACCTATCCCCTCCCACTTGTGATTGTAGGACTGTAACTTTGTCACTTGTATCCTTACGATTTATACTGACTGTTTCCTAGTATGATTTGATTGCTGATTGCACCCTATGACTATCATTAAGTGTTGTACATTATGATTCCTGATTCTTAACAAATGTATCTTTTCTTTTATGTATGCTGAGAGTATTTACACCAAGACAAATTCCTTGTGTGTCCAATCGCACTTGGCCAATAAAGTAATCTATTCTATTCTATTCTATTCTATTCTATTCTATTCTATTCTATTCTATTCTATTCTATGATGATTTGTTTGTAAGACATAATGATAAGACCATGTTTTTCTGGTTTTCACATTGCTGTGAAAAAATACCTTACCTTAATTCTCAAATTTGCTTTCTGGCAAATTTCAGAAATGTTAATCTATGCTATAAACATGCAAGGAACTCATGCTTTACAAATCTTCCAGCATTGAAAGATATTAATACTATAACCCATATGCTTTGAAATTCCAAGCACAACAGCAATTTCCTTCTGAATAATCCATCAGCTGTCCATGTATATATGTTTTAGAGAATATAATGAGTCCCAATTTGGGCATGGTTTTCATTACAATGAAGAGCACTAGGTTAATTTCTATCATATCTGATTTGGAGTTTGTTAAATCATATATAGGTAGCCCTTGATTAATAACCAGTTGCTTAAATTGTGATGATCTTGGAAAGGGTGCTTTGTGGCTCGTAAATACTTCTGGCCATTTTAAAATGATGTGTACCCCCCCACATGACATTTGGGCACTTGAGCACTTTAGGAAATTTGGCAACCAGCTTGCATTTACAACTGGTTGCAGGGCCCCACAATCATGTGATGCAATTTGTGATTATTTTTGCCAGTTTGCAACAAAAAACAACCTTCTTGGAGAATGGATACAGACTTACAACTGCATTATTCACTTTGTTAACAATATAAATATGGTTATAAAATTAGATTTGGTCATGTGGGTGCCTTGCTTTACAGTGATCACAACTTACAACTAAAATTCCGGTCCCAATTGCAGTTGTAAGTTGAGAGTTATCAGTGCACATTCTCTGAGTGCCTTGGAAGAATACAGTAGGACTGTATTGCATCCAGTTAAGCAGCATAACCTTACATGTATGCAAAAAAATAAATTGCCTTTTTATTACCATCGTCATGAAAAATATATTACATAACCCAAACAAGGAATGACCTAAACTGTTATTTTTCTCACTCAAAACCAACAAGTGGTTTTCTATTTAGGAGCAATGTTAATTCCCCCCCCCCACACATTTTTTGCACATGTTTCGTATCATTGGAAAGCACAGGGAAGATTGCATATCCTGTAGTTTTAATCATCAGATTGACTGGCCAGAATATAAATAGATTTCTGGTCTGATTCACTAGGACGTTTTTAAGTGAAAATCTAAAAAAGGAAACAAAATCCAAAATGTATCTTGCTAAATGTTGATAACCATGAGTTAAAAATACTGTGATTTTCTATTAAAAGGACATTGACAATTTTAATTTTATTAATTTAATAAGAGTTACATTCCCTTTTTATATAATTATAGAAATACACATTATCCATTAGTGGTTAAAATAAGAATAATTAAAACTCAATTAGTAATATGAGCATTTTAGAAAAAAATAATATTAAAAGATGAAGCATTATATTTAAAACTATATTCTTAAAGCTATAGTAGATTCTTATAATCTACGGTATAAACCTTCAGAGATAAATGCATTTTATCAGGAATGAAAATCTTCACTGACTTAAAATGAGAATAAAAATTATTACAATCTCATAATTTGGCTTGCAGCGTACATTAATCAGAAATCATAATAAATCCACATGCTCCTTAGACAGCACATTTGTCAAACAGTTTTGTAAGATAATGACATTGACAAATGGGTTCCAACTTAGAAGGGTCAATCATAAACTCATCAAATGCTTCATTTAATTTCTTAATTTGGACAAACACAATTTGTTTATGGGAAAGATATCAGGTGTTCATGAATGAATAATAGCTAGGAAACCAAACTCCATTAATCAGCTCATGATTACAGATGACTCCAAAACTGTTTATTCTAATTTCATTCATTTGGATTAAAGAAAATATGAGCAAATGAAACTATTTAGAAAAATGGCATACACTTTCCTATTTAATAAATTAGCAATAAATACTGTTTCAATAACTGTAATACAATTCAGTTTAATACTTTTTGTTAAATTGAGAAATTAGTACAGATTATTGATCATGAAAATATACAAACATAAACAAAAGTTGTGAAAACCATAATAGGGTAAACATGCATATTTCAAATATAAGTTCCAAATATTATTGAAAAGATTTCAGTAAAGCCATTGTAAAATATTTTGACCCAGAACTACTAGCTGGAGATCATTATGACACTATTAAATTGTGGTTTCCCAGTAACCAATTTTCTGGCTTAACACTTATAGGACATATGGACCCATTAAGAAAGATTTGAGAGTTGAGTGTTAAGGTTTACATTTTAATTCATACTCATTTCTCAATAAAAAATGTTTTAGAATATTTAAAGGCCATACCATATAAGCAAGTCGGGAGCCTGTTGATCTCCAGATGTGAAAGTCCTAACATTCTTAATTATTGGCTGTGTTTATTGAGATTGATCAGAGTTTGAATCCAACAACATCTGCAGGCTAACGTTACAGGAGTCCATAAATTATGTTTAGGCCCATTAACCAAATATTTCCAGCTGTCATCAAGAACACAATACTACTCCCTCTAAACACATGCAGTGTTTTACCTTTCTCATCCAACTAGTATAAACTAGCTTTTCTCATATCTTCTTTTGGTAATGGTTTTGCTATTAATATGTTTAATTTTGTGCCTCCTCTGGTTTTCATTTTTCTCTTGCTAGGACAATTGTATATTTTTCACCAAGTTAATACAGTCTTTTTGGAACTCTCTGAGAGTCATCTAGAAATATTAGCCTTTAGTTCACATCCTACAATGATACATCTTGTAGTTCTTTTTAATTTGTATATAAGTGTGTGGTTTTCATGTTACTTTTTGAGTATAATGCCCTATATTTTTAAGAACCTAAAAGCTTTTTGCTACTAACCATACCACCAGTTCATAACCTTTTGCTAAAATAATAAAGTCTTAAATATGGTGTGGTGGAGAGTCTGGTAATATTAAGAGAGAAGTCCATGAGTTTGTTTCCAAAAGGTTATATGTTGTTAACCATAGTAATAGAGATGAAGTCCTTTGCTTCATAATGAATCAAAATATGGAATGAAAAATTAATGTTTCTGCGGGGTTACATTATCATTTGCATGATGAACAACAAAGTCTTCCTTCCATCTATTGGTATCATTTCTGATATTTGTAGTGCTTGCTGTATAGTATCACATCTGTTCAGGAATAACAGGCTGGTAATTGCAGCATTTAGTCTAACACAATAAGAGGCTTGCTGATTTAGATTATTATGTACAAAATTGCCTAGTTTGACAGAGCTGATATCAAAGCATATTGACTAGGAAATTAAAATATCAATCAGCAAATCCTCAATTTGAATTTCACCACTCTTAACAATTTACTAGATAGACTTTCTGAGAGTATATCTATAACAAAGGGTTAATGATAGCATTAGCCTACCTTATAGAATATTATATAAAGTTGTTATAAGGATTACAGACGGTAAAAGCCATTTACCAAAAGTCTAAAAAGGAAAGTCATTTATCTTGGCTGACAAGAATGCTCAAAGACGGAAGTTGCTGCAGCAAATGAATGTCTTCCTAAAAGTGCTGCATAAACCCAAGAGATAGGTCTTTGCAATCACTAATATACCCACATAAGCTACCAGCATCTGCACAAAACACTTACTCTCCCACCCTTATTTTTTTATAGTCAGGCTTCTGTTCTTCAATTGGCAAACTCTTCCTCTTTCTTCTTAATAATCACCCATATCCTTGCCTGCATGTTATTCAGCCAACAGGCAAAAAATAAAAGAAAATAATAAATGATGACGCCACATACAACAGGCATCATATAAATACCATACATAGAATAGCCCAAAGCACATACTCTGCCAAAGAGAATTTCCCTAAGGATGGGCTCCAGCATGAGTCCAAAAGTTTGGAATATAAAACCTCTGGTCTTGCTGACCAACCCAGATTGGATCCTGCACATATACTCACTTTTGTTAATAATGAAGGGTACATAATATTTTGCATTTTCGTAGGCACAATATAATCAATCAGCTGTTACCTTCAATTCTACAGGCTATGAGAGCAGTCAAGAGACACCAGCAAGCCCCTTACTGCTACAAAACCCTAACTGACTATATACTTGAAAAGCATAGGCTAACTGATTTGGCTTGCTTCTTTAAAAATCTCACATAATTGAACCTGGTTCATTGTGACTTCATAAAGACATCCATGTAATCTTCTCTCTTTCAACTTCCAGAGTAGTCTGCATTCAAGTACTGGCCAGGGGTCTCTTATCCGAGTACTAATCACACCCAACATTTTGTTCCATGGATGGCCAGCTGCAGTTTCTAGAAAAATGCTTGTAACTTCATTGGAAAAAAAATGTGTTTTTAGCATGAAAAAGAGCCAAAAGAGTGCATTGGGATATCTGCAAGAAATGCCACTTGCCTACAAGCAAAAATTGGTAGGAATAGAAAATGAAGACACTCAAGTGCTCAAGTGTAGAATTCAAACAGACTAACAACTGCCACACTGAATCCTGGACTTCACAATTGTGATAAGACAAATAGACTGGATAGTGGGCACTGTAATATCTGAAGAAAGTAGAAGAGAAAAAAATGGAGATAAACACTGTAAACAACTGTGGCAAAAAGATGGCAGCAACAATGATGGTTGCCTTGGGTGCAATTCAAAAACATCTTGACAAAATCCCCATCAGTCAATTACAAAAGGCAGCTTTCCTTAGAACAGCTTACGTCCTGTGACAATACCTTTAATATCATTAAACAATGTCACCCTATCCCAGTCCTTGGGACGGACTTGATAGATGGACAAAAATGCCAAATCCAGTCTAAATATCTGGCTGACTGTGTGATCAACCATAGCAATTTGGTTGGTTATCTACCTGGTGTCAGCGTTCCAGGGAAAATTCATTCCTGTCAGTAACTCCAAGACACACGTCATCTCAAAGTACTTTTATTAGAACAGCACCTGGCACATACTGTGGAAGTCCAGAACTAAAACTTCCCGGCTTCTCCACAAAGTCTCAACCTACAAACCACCCCCTTTTTTCTCATCACTACATCACATGCACCAATCCTAAAGTAAGTTCTAATTCTTTCTGCGCAATACTTTGTAACCTTCAATTATCAAAATATTTTGTCTACTAAGCGCTACTCAATCAACAGCACCCCCCTCCCACTTTCTCCAACTATGGGGCAGTGATGTGGTAGCTGACACCTGGGACGGATGGAGTTATATGGATCATGAGTGGGGAGGAAATTTGTGTGGGGATGAGGTGGTGGCAGAAGAGGAGATTGCTAGTCTAAGACTGCCAAATGTTCCACAAATTATATATTTGCCCTCATAGGAGGGAAAAAAGATTCCTTTTCCCCCTAGCAAAGATTAGGGTGGGGTAAAAGAAGACACTGTATTTGGTATATGTGTCTGTATGTATAGGAGGCTTGGATGAAGATGATGCATGTGAGAAAACTGAGAGTGTGTGTTTTGTATACTTTGTTTGCTTATCCTCAAATGGTTATTGTATACATGAAAGGCTGTCCTGGCAATTAAAGCATTTTCAGCTACAAAAATTTTGCCTAATCCATTTCTTTTTTTATCCTTTCTCTTTCTGAAGAAAAAGGAAGACTTGATTGATTATTACCTTATGAGTCTCGACTCCTGATGAATGTATCTTTTCTTTTGTGTATACTGAGAGTATTTGCACCAAGACAAATTCCTTGTGTGTCCAATCACACTTGGCCAATAAAGTATTCTATACTATTCTATTCTATTCTATTCTATTCTATTCTATTATCTGGGTGGGCTCTTTATCATGACAAAGTTTATTTTCTTCATTTTCCAGGTACAAAATTGCTTCCCTTTAAAAAAAAACTCTTTTATTTTCCTCTCTCAGGACTGTTCTTCTGAAATCAGTACCTATTGCTTCTCATTTTTCATTCTAAGACTCTCTTCTTATCAAATAAGTCAGTGATTTCTACCACTTCTTCAAATTACACAAAAGAGAAAAAAAAGAAAAAGAAATGTTGAAAATGTTTGCTCTGTTAGTTGACTGCTTACGCTGAAGAACCAAAGTGAAGGTTCTTCTGCAGTCTTCTCCATAACTTCCTGTAGCCTAACTTGCAACGGTTTTTTTTTTACTCTTCTTTACAAATGGGAGAAAACAGATTTTTGCATATTAGTTATTTATTTCTTTGGGAACGAAGGAGGGAGCACCTTTTTTATTTATAGTTTTGAAAACAGATATTACTGGGTTTTTTTCCAGAGGTTATCAAGGAAGTAAAAAAGTTTAACAACTTTTAGGAAACAACATGAAAACTGTACAGCATAATCTTTTTTTACACTGTTACATTTTATTGCAGTGTAAATTAGTCCACCTACAGGTTCTTTCTATGTGGATTGGTTGGTTTCATGAGAAATGGTGGTACTAAGGAGAGTAGGCAGCAATCCAGCATATTTTATAGGCCACAGGCAGGAATTTACCATGGCCAGAGTTAAGGACATTGCAAACGGTGGGATATCTCTAAGTTCAGTGGGATGTGCAAGGACTATGCCTGGAAGGGCAGCAAGGAAATGGCACAAATAAAAGTAAGGGGATTCTTGGAATCTGTTCTAGGAAGTTGTATGTATGGCAGATAAGATACAAATGGACATTTAATCTTTATCACTAAACAAGTTTCCAGTTGCTAGGGAATCTTGGACAAAGAAGAACAGAAAATTCAAGAGATTTTACCTTATATATTAAGTGAAGACTGGAAGATAAAACATGCCTGGGGGATATAATCAATTAGGCAACATTTACTAAAATGAATCAAATGAGTTAATTAAAAGGTTCTTCAAATTCTCCACCTATGCTCTCCCCATACTTTTAAATACAATATTTTAGAATAATGAATTAGATTCTTGTTTGGCATTATTTACAAAACTTGGGAAATATAGTTATTATTTATTTATAAAATATAAAATGTATAGGCTGCCCATCTCACTTCAGGGTAACTCTAGGCAGCTTAACGAATTTGAAGTTAACAAGGTGAGTTACCTGTTCCTCATCTTTTCAAATTACATTAGATCACTTGAAAAAATTCTACATGTGTTGGAATATATAAATGTAGAAATTGTTCAAGTGATCTAATGTAAATTGAAAACATGATGCATAGGTAACTAATTGCCAGCACCGCTCCAGTTTTAGTACTCCAGCACCCCAAGATTTGGTAGCAAAATGGTACTTATAATTTCTTTTTTCATAGCTGCTCTCATCCTACTAAGTGAAAAAGAAAAGGGGAAGCTATTCTGCAAAATGTTCCTATTTTTATTCTTTAACTCCTCCTAAATATTTCAAAACAACCTTACCATCTCTTGTTTGTATTGTAAATTCTAGATGAATCATGGATGTGGATGTTTTATGTCATAAATAGTTTTAGCCTGACACATAAAGTTCAAAACCCATACTTTGCTGATACTTACAGGTAGCCTGTTGTTTTTGATGTAAACTTTTGCTTGTGTGTATGTGTATGTAATTTTGGATCAATGTGGTATGTGTGTGAGAGAGTGTGTGTTTGTGTGTGTTGAGAAAGAGACAGACAGACAGACTAGTTTACATCTGTAAACAGGGATGTACTAATTTTTTAAGCAGGTACCTTATTTTAAAACATATTTTTAATCAATATGGTTTCTGGGAGAATTACACACACACACACACACACACACACACACACACACACACAAATATGAGAACCTTGCATGTATATTTATTGGGAGAGAATATTCTAGAAAAGAAAGTTGCCAAATGTAGTTGACAATGTAGGAAATACATTTTAGTTTGACTAGAAAAGCTCTGAATTTGTCACTCTCTTCTAAGTGTGTTCTAATAGACCATGTTGTTTAGCATCAACTACACTCTGCTGTTATGATTTGATAAAGAAAACACAGGTTGAAGTATGTTTATAACTCTTAGATCGCTTTAATCACGGCTGGTCATTATAACTTGATTCCACAAGCCTAAGCTACTGCTGCTTTGTGTCACCTTAACCTCTTGCCAATTTGTCAAGGCACAAGACAAAAGCATGTAGAAAGGAATAACTTCTCAAATTAAACCATTTTGACTGCTTTTCTCTGAATTCTGCATCTCTCTTCATATATCTTGGAAATAAATTTGTTTTCAAGCTGAGTTCTTCCCTTATGTAGAGTTCTACCTGCCTGAATAACGGAGGGATTTTTTTCCTGTTATTTTTGTGGAAAGAAAAAAATAAGGAATCTGTGTGCTACAGGCATAACCACCAAGGAAATATTGAAATAATTACATTAGCAAACAAATTACTTAATCTGTTCATCAGCTAAGATACCAGGTTAGAAAACAAAAGACTCTGAACTCTAATCCTGCTTTAGGCATGAAAGCTGGCTAGCTAACTTTGGGCCAGACACTGTCTATGAGCCCAACCTGCCTCACAAGGTTGTTGTTGAGGGAAACACATTAGGAGAAAAAAGTATTAGATACGATTGTTGCTTTGAGTTATTTATAAAAAATATATAAATATAAAAAAATAATAAATAAGGAATTGTTAAGTCAGCTACTGTTGGGAATTGCCAGCTGGATGAGAAGGGATTAATCGGGGAATTAGCTTATGGGGCTTTATCTGTTTTCATTCCAAGAGAAGGCAAGCAACCTGGGGAGATTCCTCTATTACAGGCAGAATGCAATAAATTAGGGGTCCCCAGCCTATGGGGTCCCCAGCCAATGGGCCAGACTGTGGCCCATTGAAAACCAGGCCACATAAGCAGCAGGCAAGCCTGTGAGCTCACAAAGCTGCATTTGTGGAAGTGCTCAACCCTCTCCCACTCATGCCACCACTGTTGATCCTAAGAGCCAAAAAGGTTGGGGACTGCTACAATAAAATAGTTAGCTTGAACTCTAAACATGTGGTTCTGGTTGCTTGCACCAGACAGCTATATCCCAAATAGGCAAAATATTTATTTTCGGGAAGTCATTATATCTTAAAAAGGAAACAGGGGAGCTATATATAAACATGCAACAAACTCCACTCACACTAATGCTGTTCCCTAGTTGCATAATGAAATGTCTGCAAGCAAACAAGCAAGTTCAGAGAGCACCAAGAATGTCACAGTTCAACTCTAATCTATGACATTCTCTTCTAAGACATCCAAAATATATTGCCAATTTCTTGTTCCAGTCACTGGAAATTATAGGGAAGGTTTATAATCTCAATACATATACAAACTTTTAAATACAAACCAATGACTTGATAGAACATTATTAATATTATTAATATACATTTTATATTGCTATATTATTTTCGTAATGTAAATTACTGAAAGACGTGCATAAGCATATTGCACATGATCCATTTGTGGTAATTTTACCTTCCAAAGAAAACATAAGAGGTAGCCCTATGAATATAAATAGAGCTAATATTAAAAACAATACTGTAGAAATATAAGCAATCTCATACTATTCTTTTTTAAATTAATCATTTCTGATATATAATATTTAAATGGACATTTGTAATATTTCATTTCTTCCCAGCTGGCCTGAAAACTGGCTTTGCACAGTTACTAAGCACTGAGCTAAAAGACTCGTCTATTTAACTAAACAATTTTCATTAAAGAAACAAAAAAGGAAAGATCTGTAAAGTAATGAATGATCCTATTAGTTCCACCAGACTAAAATCATATATTCTATGTATGTGGTCTCCTCAGCCACATCTGTCATGAAACATCTTAGCCCCACAGACTGTATACCACTTATAAGACTGAACAAATACAGATTTATCACACTCTAATGAAATGTTGAAGAAAATCATAGAAAAAATATTCTGCATTTGCCACATCTAACATCAATATATTTATGTTTTACTATCCACTTCATTTACAGAGAATTTTTTTTAAATAATTGTGATGCACAGCTAAGTGAACAAACTGGCTATATAATCAGAACATAATGAGTTAAACAGCTAAATATTCAGATAAGCTGTCAAACAACTTCATTATATATAAAACATAAATAATTCTTCCATTAGTTTTTATCACATATTGCTAACGTCCTATTAACAACTCTATTTTGAAGTCTGCTTTAAGCCATCAACAATTCTTTCTTTAAAATATAGTATTTTGCATGTTTTTTTAGAAACAGGTTTGAAATGCAGATTCCACATGCAGATCAGTCATTTCAACTCGCGACTTTGAAAGCACACATCAATCAATTTCTGCAATTGTTCTTATAAGTTGAAAAGACTCTTTGCAGAGTAGAAAATTTTGGACACCATTTTTATATGATTAGCACAAACTAATTATTTGGAAATGTTCATATAAAATGTGTTTGTAAAGTATACATTTTAAAAATTCAATTAAAATATGGATTACTTAAATATGTATTTAAGTATTTGTATAATGCATATAAGTATATGTATTTTCTACTGGGATGAAGTATTTAATATTGTGAATACTGTCTTGTCAGTATTTGAGACAAGAAGGATATATTTAATGTACAAACAACCATGAAACCTTTTACTGTTCTCCATCATTCAATAATTAATGCTGGAAAAGAAATCACAGACACCCAAGTGGTTTGGCAACTGTAAGTGACAGAAGCTACGCTAAATCCTCTGTTTACACTGGGGATTAGTTGAGTAGACTATGAGCAGCAAAGAGAGCTGTCCATGGTCAAGGGAACCAGTTCCTTGTCTGCCTATAGGGCACAAGGACAAAACACGGTCCTGGTATGAAGTGACCCATAAACATATTCCAACGAAGAATTTATACAAAGCCAGTCTGCCTCACAGAAACTCCATATGACCATTAACTAGGCTGCAAGGCCTACCAGGAGGCCTAATTACAGGCCTACAGAGCCCAATAACAAAAGCTGAAGAGCTTTAGCCTAGGGATGATCTGCTTTATACTGACTTGAGAGAGTCCATATAGAGTGACAAAAAGAAAGAGGTTTAGCTTTAAAATTCTCCCAAGAGAGAGAGCATTGTAACTAAGCCTGGAAAGCCCACATGCAACATACTTTAGATAGGCTTAAACATACCACCCTCTCAGAATTAACATTCAGGAACTGCCTGCTTAACATCTGCTCAAATAGAGCACATTGATGTGATATTGTTAAATTGTATTAAAATAATGCAATACTTATTTATTCTAGTGAAAAAATAAGTAAATAAAGTCACTCAAATATATCATGATTAGTGATAAAGTGGGACCTCTTAAGGATATAAAATTATTTCCTTCCCAGATTATTTGGTTAGTTTCTGTAGCTGAATAAAGAAATATATAAATAAAATGAAAACTATGAAGTATATTAAAAAATGTTAAGAATGATGTAATCTGTACAAACATGTAATATAATTTATATAAAAGTCTTTTTGAAGGCAAAAGTGAAATATATAATGGCTACATAAATATATTTCAAAAGTCATTTTGAATCCAATATAAAGAGAAATATGAGATATAATATTGTTTATATATATAATACTTTAAAATATACTCTTAAAATAAAATTTTAAAATATATTACTATTAATAATACATTGCTATTAATAGATTCTCTGAGGTTCAAATGTTTTTGCTGATCTCTCCAAAGTACTAATAATAATTAATATAGTCAGTGTTATTTAAGAGTGCTCAATAACTGTATTGTATACCAAGAGAGAGAGAGAGAGAGAGAGAGAGAGAGAGAGAAACACACACACACCAGAGATTCAAGTTAATTTTTTATCATTAATGAAAATATGGTCTTTTAGCATCCTTCTGCATGAATGCTTTATTACAAATATACTTCATAAATAAAAATACAAATGAAAATTACAGCAATTTGATATAGTTAAAAAAGAACTTATAGAATAAATGTGGAAACATGGAAGTGAAAAGAGCAAAGTGTTAACTCCCAAAGCTTTAAAAAACACTGTGTATTGGTCATTTAATTATTAGGATGAATCCAAAAGCTATATTCCTTTTCAATATTTCAACAAACCTCTCACAAAAGGCTCCCCTGATTCTTTCTTTAAGATAATTTGATATCAGATGAAAATCTACTTCCATTTACATTGAAAGGAACAGCTTGAATAATTTTCATTTTGAATAGGGTATTTTAAAAATACATAAGTTTCATGTTTTTCCTGAAAATTGTCTAGAAGATGTTTGTTAACATGAAGCCATAGAAAAGGAAATAATATTATTTAAAATTTTATGACACTTATTTTCTAATCACATATTTTATTCCAGAATACGAATCTATAAATTCTAGTTTAAGGTTGTTGTTTTTAAATAGTATTAAGAGGTTTTGCAAGAATCTGAAATAATTTTAAAAATATGCATCTGATACAAATGGATAAAACTCATGGTATCTGTAATATTCTGAAAAACAGGATGTCTTAAACAATGATTTCATCATGAGATTTAAGTTAAAATGAATCTAAAATTAAAACAAAGATAGTCTTGACACTGGATGAAGCAAACAAAACTTTAGAATAAAATTAGAATTCAATAAAGCAAATAATGTATTGTGGATTTGACAAAGATGTTTACCTTGTACTAATTTTAGGATATTTTGGCACTGTCTTTTTTTTCAAATGAATTCTTATACCTGTCTAGATACTGTAAATGCAGTAATTAATCATATAATATACTAGGGTTGATTTATTAACTATATAACAATAACAAACATAAGTAATGTGGCTGTTGAAAATCTATCTTCTTTATTTTTTTAATTAATATTTTCACTGGCTTTACTTACCAGCAGCTTCAAGGACCAACTGTAATCTAGCTTTGGCTTGTTCAGCAGCAGACTGGGGAAAAAAGGAAACAAAACAGATAATAATATATTTGTGCAAAAATTAAATGTTCAAATCTGAGTAGATTGATGTCAACATATCTCATTTGTATTGTATTATGTATTAATAGGTGTATGTAATTCAGTAGTGTTCCACTTTATTCAGATTCTGGGGTCAGATTTTCTGACAATTTTTTTTGTTTCAGAATTTGAATTTCTTAAAATAATCTCCTAAAACGTAAAATAAAAAGAGACAGATTTTATCATGGACATGTTTTACATACACGAAATATAAATATGAATAAAAAAGGCAATTAAAGGCATTTAAAATATGCAAATAAATGAAATAATAAATTGTTTGAATTAGAGTTAAACAAAATGAAGCCATTTTCCTTATATAATCCAATAAGTACATCATCCATTTCAAATCATTCAAGAACATTCATGTCTAAAATATGAAAGTAACATAACATATAAACTAAATTAAATCATTTGTGATTTAAATTATTGTTATTATTTTATTTTTTATCATTTGTTTTGCTGTAACTATAGGTTTTGTTTATTAAGCCCATAAAAAAAACCAAATCTGTTTTGCATTACACTGTGACTACTCATTTATACTACAATAATAATATGTAATCAATTTTCCAGGTATTAACTGTCAAAGAAAAGTATTTTAAAAAAATAAGCCAAAGGTTGCAATGACAGTACCATTTAACTTAATAGAAACTGATAAAAACATAAATAAGTCAAGATATGATTATATTTTTGGGAAATGTAGTTTAAAACTTTGATCAGGCAAAATATGACAGCAAAGTACCTCATCAAAGTACTTTTTCCTCAAACAAAGAAGTAACTATGAGAAGTGTAATTTTAATATCAAAATATTTCTAATATTTCATACTGCACAAGAAATGTTGGAAGTCCATACATCATAGCAACTGAAGAAGCACATCAATACTTTTAAATACTGTATTTCATCTGCTTAATCTCTCCCACTGGTAATCCAGCAAATATATATACATATATATAACACATACATACATACATACATACATACATAAATACATACATACATACATACATACATACATACATACATAATGTACACACACACACACACACACACACTTACAGCAATCAATCTGGTCTCTTTTGACCCAGTGCATATTTTACACCTTCCTATAAGAATCCCTGAAGGATAGTACAGGTAATCCTCCACTTACAACTTTTGGTTAGTGACTGTTCATAGTTACAACTGCACTGAAAAAACTTATGACCATTTTTCATACCTAAAGCATCCCCAAGGTCACGTAATCAAAATCTGGACACTTGGTGACTGGCTCATATTTATGATATGTAATCATCTTTTGAGACCTTTTGACAAGCAAAGTCAATGGGGAAGCCAGATTCCCTTAACAACCAAGTTACTAACTTAACAACTGTAGTGATTCATTTAGCAATGGTGGCAAGGAAGGTGAAAAATGGGGGGAACCTCACTTAACTGTCTCGCTTAGCAACAGAATTTTTGATTTCAAGTGTAGTTGTAGTGAAGGACTATCTGTACTTGCCTTGGAAAAGGACTGAGACAGCATGTGTCCAGCCTGTACTACTCGTGCTGGCAGAGGAGGCAGCCCAATTATTTTGGCTGGCAGGATCCAGGAGGAGGGCCTTCTCTGTTGTTGCTCCTGCCCTCTGGAACATCTTGTCCCCATCTTGTGAGGTTGGCTCCAACCCTCTTTTTGTAAGGACCTAAAGATGTGGCTCAGCCATTTGGCTTGGGACCCCAGTGGGGGAACAGTGCAATGGAGATGGCTTATTGAGTAATAACAGTCCTACCTCCCCCCACTCCGCCCCGCCCTCCCCATGTGTTCTTGGTTTTAATGTCTGATTTTAACTTTTTATGTTTTTACATTTTACCCGTACATGTAACTAAGCTGTCCAGAGTTAAGATGGGTGGCCAATAAATGTTATAAACAAACAAACAAACATTCAACAAATTCTACATAAGAGGCTTTTACCTAGCTATTGTTAGACTAAAGACAAAACTTGCCTGAAATATTAATATATCCCACACCTAATTTATTTAATAACGAAGGCGGGGGGAATTCATGTGTGTGTGAGAATTCTAGCCCATTACAGACCTTTGTTTAAATTCTCCTCCCAACCTCAGGCTGCAGCACAATCATATTGTTTTAGGTATGGGCAAAGGAGAAAACAGGCACTCCACAATGGCGGGAAGTAATTAGGAGGCAAATAAAAGCCATAAAGAGTCAAACTGAATATATGGAAAGCATAGCCATGATCATGTAATTTTCCACTTAGTGACTGCTTTGTTTAGTAGTGGAGTGACTGGTTCCAATTAAGGTCATTAAAAAAGACCTTAAGATCTTCAATCCAGTAGAATCCTGTATATGCCCTACAGTATTCTGCTTTAGCTTTTCTAGGTCTTTTATTTTCTTAACTCCATATCCCTAACCCTAACATATTTACTGTCTTTAATTTTGTGATTCCCAATTCTTTGCTAAATCAGAATATGGTACGATGCTCTTATTTTTACATATAGTGGCCCAATTCTGTGCAGATAAACTATGAAGCCTATATGATCGATTTTATCATTGTAATTATCAATTCTAGCACCCATACAGATATTGTCTAAGATGATCTATCCCTAATCTGGTATTTCGGGTCTTCCAATGGTGCACTCATTGCTACAATAAGTGATTTCCATCCATAAGTGATTCCATTACTGCTGGTGTCCTCTGTTCTTCCTTTTTCCCTATCACCTGGGAAAACTATCTCCAGAAAGCAAAATCTTCATAATATGGCTGAAGTATGCTAATTTGAGCCTGATCATTTGTACCACAGATGATAAATCTGGACTGATTTTCTCAGTTTGATTTGATCTGTTTGTTTTCTCAGCATAAACCATAGCATTCTTCTACAAAACTAAAGTTCAAATGCATTGATTATCTTCTTATTCTGCCTATCCAAAGTCCAATTTCACTTCCATACCGTCTCATAGGGATTACCATGAAGTTGACCTAATAATTTTATATAGATTTCAACATACATTCTTATCCCCAACTCAAGTCATGTACATTTTAGTTACCTGGATTACAATCATTCATTCAGCGTCCATTCACAATTATGATAACACTTACAACTGGTGCTTGAATTTATGGCCATTGCAGGGCCCTCACATGATTGGAATCTGAGCTTTTGGCAATGCAATCTTTTGGCAATCTGGTCACACTTACAGCAGGTTGCCAAGCCCACCATGATCATGTGATCACCATTTGTAATCTTCCATGTCAGTTTTCTCATAAGGTCAACAGGGAAGCCAACAGGGAAAATTGCAACTGCTTCCTTTTTTCAGCATAGGGCACTGGTTCCTATGTCCTTCTTGGATTGGAAAGTCTTTCGTTCTAATCCTGGGAGGACAGGATAATTGACCACTGTGCCATGGAAAGGAAGCTTTCTCAGCTTTGTTTCTCGAGGGTAGCATGCTGCTTCCCCTCCTTGCCCTGGCTAGAAAATCTTTCTAACTTTCTAGCACATGGTGGTGGTCGGGAGTTTGCAAATTGGGCCGGAGAAAGGAATATGAGCCGGTTCTACAAACACTGAACAACTGACACAATGATTTAGTGATCATTCCTGGAAAGGTTGGGATAGCAGTCTTTGAGCGAGGCGGTCACATCAATAGCTCTCTTAACAATTGCAATGACATGACTATAATGGGCAGGCTTCATTATGGTCATAAATTGAGGACTATCTATAAAAATCATTAAACAAAATACATGGCTATTTACATTCATGTATGAAATAGTTTAACCGTTTCATTCTTATAAAACAATGAGCTTTGGTTAAAACAGGTTAACATCTCTGCTAAAAAAACCAGCAACATCAATTAAGAGGAAAAACACTCAAGAAGGAACCATCTGCAGCCAATACTATTTGTTGACTTATACATAGTTTATGAAGTTTAGAGTATTAAATTCAAATTGGCCCAATTTGTTCAGTATTCAGATTTTAAACATCCTTTGAAAGCCATTTTAAGGGCATTTCTTACCTGTTGGAGGAGAAAGTTGTATCAACAGATTCTGTTTAAGTAAAATCTCCATCATTCTAGCAACATTTTTTCAATCTAGAATTTAAGGATTCTTAATTATAGTTTTCATTCTAGATTTGTTTCAAATGAGCATAGACCAAACTCGTTCATTTCATTTATAATTAAGTTTATCATGATATTGTGGAATTTAATGATATTTGCATATCAAAATTATTTACATTGAAGCTAGTAGTATAAATTATGTAATATTCATTCATTTATACTGGTATTACTTATATGATAGTTATGTGATAGTGGTGTTGATTCAAATGACATGGACTGTCTTGGAAGCACGACAGAGCTATTCAAGAACTGCTGATAGATTTATTTGATGATTGCAATATTTTCATTTGAGTTAATTAAAGAATAAAAACGTGTATGTCTGCATGTGTAATGTTTGCATTTGAGACAGTTCTTAAGACTTAAAACCTCAATCTATACCACAAATTTCCAAATGTAAAAAAAGTGTTATTATTTAGTTGTATTGGTTGAAAATGCCTTTCAAAACAAAAACAAAAAATCTTCCAGCAATCCAGCTAGTATTTAATCAAACTTCTATTGGAATGTTTATGGAAGAAAATACATACTTAGAAAAAATAATTAAATTCTCTTAGTAAAATCCATTATTGTCCTCCATAAAATGTCTACACACACACACACACACACACACACACACACACACACACAATGAAATCAGCAACATTTTACACATTCTCATACTTCAGAGAGCGCTAACAGCATTTCACTAGTTGAAAGCACTTTATCTTCATGTCTCTATAAGGCAGGGTTGGTGCATAATATTGTAATTTATATTGCCTAAATGTTATTTTGAGAGCATTGCATCATTTCTCAAACTTCATGACCTTTACAATTTTCTAAACTTTTATTTCCCTCATTATTCTGAACAGATTTCATTACATATTTTGAATGTAAACAACCCTGAATAATGATGGGGATCCATTACGTATGTACAGCTCTGACAATTGTGCATGAAACCGAGATGGAAACCCAGTGCATTAATTTACCTCTCATCTTCAGTAACTGCACTCCCATAAAAAGTTTTATACTCAACTCACATAAATCATGGAGAAGAAAAATGAGAAAATCTGGTGGCTAACTCATCTTCTACCATTCTGCGAAAATGAAATTCACTGAAATACCTATCAAAACTGCAATCATAAAGAGATAATGTCTTCTTAGGTCTATCTGCACTTTCCGATTTAATTTCCTCCATGCCCTTGACATCCACAGATACCATTAAGATTAAGCGCATATAGTAACTGAACAGTTTTCAGATTTTGATATATGGGGCCTAGGCACTAAATGTAATATCATCATTTGAAAATTAATGCAATATTTCTTTTGTTAGTTTTTTGACCAGGAAAGCAGAATGAATACTTTGGTTTCTCTCAAGTAATTTCCCCATCAGAATGACATGCAATTATGAATAGCTATGCACCTGGTCAGAGGTCAGTCAAATTACTACATCATTTAATGAGTAGAGAGATCAAAATGGAGCACACTGTTGCTGCTGAGAGACGCCTTGCAGCCTGCTACATCAAATGTGATAGAATCATTAGAGTAATAAGCATGAAAATCTGTTTGCAGATTAACCTGTGGTTTCATGCTGCTTTCATCTAATGGGGCACTGTGGAAATCTTGTCAGCTTTTCATCAGCTATGATCAAATTACTGAAATTGCATACAAACCACTGGCACAATTGGAAACAATATCCACAAGTACAAGGTTTTTTATGTAGATGCCAAAGAAAATAACCATCTTTGTATTTTATAGTTTTATTTACTTCATCTGATCGTTGTGATAATCTGTGCTATAAACATCTATGTATGTGTGCAAATTGTAACATAATATCAGTCTAATTTATGAAACAAAAGTAGCCCTGAAAAATGAAAATATGCTATTCTTGATACTGCTAAACTAAATACTGTGAGAACAAAAAGATAATCTGATGATTGGAAACTATGTATTATTTGTTTTGAAAAATCAAAGTTTTATTTTAAAATAGAAACATTAAAGAAATCAATCTTTTTCATATTTCAACATCTGTTTTAAATAAATTTATCTAATACAAAAAGAAATGTAATTTTATACAAAATTTTAATAGATTTTCATTCTCTATTAAAACATGTTTCTGGTTTATTTTGCTATATTATGATAACATCTTTAGTAATTATATATTGCAAAATATTATATAAAACTCCCTGATGAATAAAATTAGAAATAAAGTATTTTAAAATTAGGACTGAAAACCTGTCTCATAATAAATAAATTTATTAAGTTAAAACATATTTCCATGTTGTAAAACAATAAGCACTCGTGATTTTGATAGAATGAAATAAATCATGCAGTAAATTATTATTATTAATAATAATAATAATAATAATTTGTCAAGCAAGTATTAGATAACAGGCATAAGTATAAACATGGTTATGAATACATGAAATGGATGCAAATAAAAAAAAGAAACAATAGGACAGAGACGATAGGCACGTTTGTGCGCTTATGCACACCCCCTACAGACCTCTTAGGAAAGGGGTGAGGTCAATAGTAGACAGTCTAAGGTTAAAGTTTTTGGGGTTTGGGGAAGAAACCAGAGTCAGGAAGAGTATTCCAGCCAATGACCATTCTGTTGCTGAAGTAATATTTCCTGTAATCAAGTTTGGTGTGGTTTACCTTGAATTTTTTATCTATTCTGTGCTCTTGTATTGATGTGGTTGAAGCTGAAGTATTCATTGACAGGTAGAACATTGCAGTAGACAATTTTATGAACTATACTTAGATCAGACCGAAGGCGATGTAGTTCTAGGTTGTCTAAATCTAAAATTTCAAGTCTGGTGGCATAAGGTATTCTGCTATGATTAGAGGAGTGGAGAACTCTTCTTGTGAAATATTTCTGGACTTTATCAACTGTATTAATATCAGATATGTAATGTGGGTTCCAGACTGCTGAGCTATATTCAAGTATTGGTCTAGCAAATGTTTTGTATGCTCTAGTTATAGTGTGATATTACTAGAGAAAAAGGATTACGTTAACAACTCTTAATGCCTTTTTGGCTATGTAATTACAGTGGGCTCTAGCACAGTGGTGGCTAAACTTTTGAGACTCCTGTGCCAGAAATTGTGTGTGCACGCTCACATGCCAGCACCCAGAAGGCAATGCACCCCCCATGTTCCCTGCACATGCACGTGCAATCCCCCTCGCTGCCCCCTTACCTGCACTGCGCCTCCCAGCTGATTTTTGGCCCATTTGCGGCCTTTTTCGGCCTCCCAGAGGCTTGAGGAAAGCTTCTGCAGTCTTTGCAGACCAAAAAATGGGCCTGTTTCATCACTTCCAGTATTTCTGAAAATATAGGAATGACAAAACGGGCCTATTTTTTGGTCTGCAAAAGCTTTCTTTAAGTCTTTGGGAGACCGAAAAAGCCCTCAAACAGGTTGAAAATCAGCTGAGGGATGTGTGCATGTACAGTGAGGTAAATTTGCCTGCGGCCTGCGTGCCAGCACAAATGGCTCTGCCACCAGTGGCATGCGTGCCATAGGTTCACCATCACGGCACTAGCACTTAGATCATTAGAGATGAGTACTCCAAGTTCCTTGACATAATTGAGGTCATCAACAAGATCTTGACTATTCAGCTTGTATTTTATTTTCTGATTTTTTTTGCCAATATATAAGACAAAGCATTTGTTTGTTGAGAGTTGAAGTTGCCATTTGTTTGACCATTCTGACACATAGTCGAGGTCTTTTTGAAGGATAGCAGTATTGTCAGTGGTGTTGAATAGCTTTACATCATCAGCGAAGAGAACCAAGTTGCTCCTGGTATGATCAAAGAGGTCATTTATGTAGAGTATGAAAAGAATTGGTCTTAGAACACTGCCTTGAGGGACACCACTGTTGACAGGTACAGAATTTCATAGGACACTCCCAATTTTGACCATTTGTTATCTATTTGACAGGAATGCATCTATCCAGTTATACAGGTGTCCAGAGATACCATAAGAATTAGTTTTAGTAGTTTGTCATATACCACTGAATCAAAGGCTTTACAGAAGTCTATGTAAATAGCGTCCATTGCTTTGTCCTAATCAAGTTGTGTAGTCCATAGGTTTTTGCAGTGTAGGAGTTGCAGATTACAGGATAGTTTTTTTCTGAAACCAAATTGTTTGTTAGAGAGTAGGTTGTTTGTCTCTAAGTTGAGGATAATGGATTAGTTAATAATTGATTCCATGATTTTACAAATGACCCAACATAAAGACATTGGTCTGTATTAAGTTAGCAATTAGACAGAAAGAATTTTTATCTATATATAATGAATACAGTACTATTTGATGAAGCTTTCACTGAAAATGTTAGTCAGAAAATGCAAACATGGACACTGATGATGAAAATGATGTGTCAAAACTATGTTATCAATGAGGTAGTTTAATAATATGGGTGACCTTTAATTCTGAAAACAATGCAAAGGAAGTCCACACAGCACCTTCACACCCTGAGATCAACCTGTCTCTAAACCTGATGGCTTTTTGGAGATCCCGAATGCATGACTACATTTCTGGGTTTGCAAGTCTTGAGTGTACATTTGATCTTGAGAATTAGTTCTATTGAAATATCTGTATCATATTTGTATTGATAGTTATTTTATCTTGGCTGAGAATTCTTTATTCATTTAGGGATCAATTTGTTTTGCTGTTTTTTTTTAAATTATTAATTGTTGTTAGCTATAAAATCAATTATAATATCAATTATGGTAGATGAAGCTCATATTAACTGCCAATTCAAGTTTACTGACAATTCTTCTGAAGTAAGTTATCGATGGTCATCAAATGATATTTGCAGTATGACCTTAATTGGGCCTTTGCACTTGCAAATGAACCTTAAATCGCATAAATAAACGTGACCATTTTCAAATTCTTCAAAGAAAACAAGGGAACTGACAGCAAGTATAGCAACTCACTATCCATTAAAACTCTTAACCACTTGCATCACAAAAACAAACCATCAGAAAGTTATATTTTCCTTGACTTAGTCATTTGTTTAGCAACTGTTCAAAGTTACAAAAGCACTGAAAAAAGTGACTTATAACCAGGCATCACACAATTGTCACAGCATCCATACAGATTTGATCAACATTTAGCTGTGATTTTAACATAGCAAAAGTTCATATTGGCAATTGGTATGTATTTAAGGCAATTGCAACATTCGGGGTCATATGATTGCAAGTTTCCCAGCAAGTGTCCAACAAGCAAAGTTAATAGTGGTAGCCAGATTTGCTTAACAACAGCAAGATTCATTTAACAACTGCAGCAATGTGATTAACAACCATAGCAAATAAGGTTGTAAAATCAGGCATAACTCAGCAACCCTTGGTGTGCACATGTGTTATCTTTCCTGCAGGAACTGTGTTGGTTGCTGATTTGCTTACAGGTGCAATTCAAGTGCCATTCGTCACCTTTAAAGCCCTTCATGGCTTGTGACCAGGTTATCTGAGGGACTGCCTCTTGCCAGTCACATCCACCCGACCCACTAGAGCAGGGAGGCAAGGAATGTCATGTGTCCTATCCCCTAAGGAGTTACATCTGGCGCGGCCTAGAAGAAAGGTCTTCTCTGTGGTGGCTTCCTCTCTTTGAAATATTAGAAATTAAGACTGCCCCCACTTTGACACTCAAGGCCCTGAAGACTTAGTTTTGCCAATGAGCTTGAGGAATAAAGAATGAGATGGAGCCTATCAAATGGCTTATTTGTCTGGGTGTTGTTTCAGGGTTGGGTGGGTGGGCCGGTTATCGTTTTCATTTTTTTCTATGCTGTGTTTTTATTGTTTGTAAACTGCCTAGAGTTACAGTGAGTGAGTAGGCAGCTATATAAATTTTGTAAATAAATAAACCGCCATGCTTAAAAACAAAAATTTGGGTCCCAGTTGTTGCCGTATATTGGAGGCTATCTGTGTAAGGTTTCATCATCCTAGCTGAATCTGAAATCTGAAATGTGTGCAAGTAGTAAAAGAAAGAGCATATTCATATGGTCAATAGAATACATTATGGAACAAATTTATCCTGAAAAAGAAAATAGAAAGTGTGTACTGAAAAAATTGTTTTTTATGGCTCTATGCATAAAATCAAAATATGTCCCATTTATCTCCTCTAAAGACAAGGGTTCCCTGCTTGAACTGGTAATAAGAAACTTTGGGCTACAAAATAAGATCAAATGTTAACAGCATGGAACACTTTTTTTTTTCAATATTCTATACTACTGCTCACATCTAATAGTCAGCATTTAATAATTTTTATTGAGAGAATTTGGTCTGCTAAATTTTTGGCTAGGCTTAAGTCTAGGAAGTCTTAAGAAAATATGTCAACTTATTTAGAAAATGCATAATGAAGAACAGTATCTATTTTAAATTAAATATAGGAAAATGTTTAATTCCCCCTATATTATAATGTACATGTTTTACACATGAACACTACTGATGGCAGTTGTACACCACTGCTAACAACTACATTTTTGCACCTTACAGAGATAACAAACACACTACAACATAAAATGCAGGGAGGTTTTGTACCAGTCACTAACAGAAATGTGCAATTTACCCAGTATGTCATTTTTTCTGATAACATATTAGTCCCTGAACAACAACAAAAAGAACAAAAACTTGTTGGAAAAGTATATTTATATTAAAAATATTTTCCTATTTTCTGAATCTTAATATCTTTGATTAATAGGTGCTGAAAATTCAATAGAAACTCTAATTGTCTCTTCTGGTATCAACAACATAGCTAAGCCTTTGGCCTGTCTCTCTTCTGTATATCAGAAATTGATCCATAATCATCAATTGAAAGCATCAGAGTAATATATACACTCACAAACCTCTAGAATATTGTGCCTAGATACACTTAGATTGCTTTAAATCACTTTGGAAGCCAATTTTGGTTAAAATGTGTATAATAATCTGTTTTCACTGCTGTAAAGTTTAGTTTTATTCATTCTTTTTGTGATTTTGGGGGGGGGGGGGGCATTTTCCATTTATTTTTCCATTATATCAAGTGTCAATTATTTTCATTTATTTATATATTTACTTGTCTGCCTATCTACCTATCCACCTAATTTATATGGGAATTTGAATGCTATCTATTTAGATATTTGTTCATAAAATATATCTTATATTTAGGATAAACAAAAACTACCAAAATATCTTTCCACACAGAATTTCAAATTTGCTATAAATTGCATTATTTCATGCACATCAGTTAATTTTCAGTAATGATAAGTTAACAAATTTTTAATTCATTATCACTTATAAACATTAGTGTTTATGATTCAGCAGCATTAAAGCCTTCAGAAAAGGTGAGGATGTTGTCATGGATGAATAGAAAACCTGAAGTTTTAAAGACAAAATTATAGTGGAACATAAGAAGTAAAAACATGGGAAAGTTCAGCATAGAGAAAGATAAAATGAATTTTAAATTTCAAAGGAAATTTAAAAGCAGCGATACAATATCCCTAAGTTCACAAGCTAGCAAAAGAATATTTGAGATCATCTAATGTAAATTAGAATCCTACATGGAAAAACAAATACCAGATGTTCCAGCTGGTTGTCAGAAAGGTCAAGGAATAAGAGATATTATTGCTAATGCTTGCTGGATAATTGAGAGAGTCAAAAGAACCCTGCATGTGGTTCAGTGAGTGATATAGAGGGTATAGAGGATGGCCTTGAGAGACAGATGGAAGATTCATCACTAAGGCAATAAGCAGATAAACATGATTTGAGCCCATACCCAAAAAGAGATTTATGAAAATTCCTTCCCCATCCCCTCACCTGGAGATTAAAGAGGAAGAAGAGGAAGCATATTCAAACTTGCCAGATTCTATTATAATATCTGTTCTTTAAAAAAATAGCTTTACAGTGTCTGTTTCTTGGTCTGGTTCACCTTATAGGGCTGACATTTATTGAAAAGTCTTCAACTGAAGTGATTGTGTTAAGTGGAATGTCCTTAAGAAAAAGGAAATCCAAGAACATCTCATTCATATGCTTGGTAACTGACTCATATTTATGATGGTTGCAGTGTCCCAGAGTCATGTGATCACCTTTTGACAAACAAAGTCAATAGGAAGCCAGATTCATTTAACATCCGTGTTACCAATTTAATAACTGCAATGATTCACTTAACAACTATGGCAAGGAAGATAGTAAAGTGGGGCAAAACTCATGTAACAAATGTCTCACTTAGCAAGAGAAATTTTGGACTCAATTGTGATCGTATGTCAAGGATTATTTGTGTATTCAACCTATATCAAATAAATTATATTGTCTACCATGAGTTACTTTTATGCTTTTTGGGGTTCAAAACTACACAGATTCCAGTTTGTGATATGTTGCCAAATAGTTTCTTCACTCAATGTAACATATAATATATCTGAGTATACTACATACAAAGTATGCCAAAAGCAGGAATTTCAAGGCATAATTTGGCCTGCCAGACAAAACGTCCAGATAAAACTTGTGTAAATGACATGTTCTCACCTGAAGCATAAGGCACAAATGGAACAAGTGCAACTACAGTTCTGCCTCAGCCACACACTTTTCTCACAAAAGGAAAGAGAAAATATAATGAATACCGGGCCAAACAATTACTGCATATGCAGAAACTAGGTTATTAGGAACATGGCTAACTTTTAGCTATATTCCCCAATGACATCATCCAGTCTAAATCTGAAAATCAGAGGAAGAATCCAGCCACTGGGCTTTTTGCTGTTGTTATACAATAATAAGCTTGTTATTTTTAAGATGTACTGTAATGTTCCTTCTCCTGTCAAACATGCTTAAAGAAATATTATTTCTTGTTTGAAAGCAGACTCATAGGGAATTATCAGAAGCTACCTTTGGTTTCCATACAGTTCAGGAAGCATAACTCTATGACACAACTATTTTTATCAGTACAAAAAAATACATTGAAGTAAAAAAAGATAATCTTGAAATTGAACAAAAAGAGAGTAGAATAAGGTACAAATATATTATTTCCTTTATAAATAATAAAATCTATAAAACGAAGTCCTAATTGTATAACACATGCCATTTTTTACTTAAGCATATCTGCAAGTCACATATGAAGTGCAGTGCAAGACTGGCATGAGTACATAAACTGAGCATTCCTAACTCTTCAAATAGCAATGATTATAAGTATCTTTACTGAGAAAAATACATGAAACATACTACTCAGGAAGAGCTTTTAGCAATCCCTATTGGTGTTTATTGATTGACATATTACAAGGAGAATATCTTCATTGCTGAAAGGCAGTAACTATCCACAAACCACTGATGGGCTAACAAGCTATTAATGACAGTCTGCAACCCAACACTTAAAATGGTCAGAATTCTTTCCTTGACCACAAGGACAAGTGGGTCATTCATGTAAGACTTAAAGAGATGGAATTTTCCAATCTTTAACAAAGGTTTAATAAACATGAGATTGTGCATTTTCAATACTGACATTCCAGCATTGACATACAGGTTCAAACATTAACATTCCTGCTGATCATAAAGTAAAAGATAATGCCCAACCAGACAATCATACCACAAACCAGAAAAAAAAACAACCCAGAAGCAGGACTATACGCAATCTTTGACCTACGACAGTTATTCAGTGACTGTTTGAAATTCTCACGGTGCTGAACAAAGGGAATTATGACCCCTGCCTGAAGTTAAGACTGAAGCAATGCCCAAACAGTTGCATGATCAAAATTCAGGCAAGTAAAGAACCTGAGCCTCTTGGGCACAGAGGGATAAAAAGGCATGGGCTTCCTAGTTTATAACAGTTTTCTGCATACCAGTGGGTGCTAAGCTCCAGAGCCTCTCCCACTCACAGAGCCAACCCCAAGCAATTGCTTAACCCACTTGTGGGCTCACTTAGTGACTCTAACTGGGAAATCTGGAATTGTGGTGGTCACTTGGGCATTTCGCTTAATGACACTTTGCTCAACAACCAAGATTCTGTTCCAATTGTGATCATAAGTCAAAGACTGCCTGTAATTCACAGAACAAAGTAGCCCTCAAAAATGTAATAAGAATCAAACCATCATCATCATCCCACCAGACAAAGGTTGAACTAACCTAATACAGAAACTAGACAATCCAATCAAGAGAATCTTTAACAACCTAACCAAGAAAGCTAAAAGTAAAAGAAAAAGGAAAGGATGAAAGCAGTGGATTCATCCTTCCACATATCTATGGGCAGCCAAAAATACGCAAGCCAATTGTCCAATTGTATCATTACCAGGGACCCCAACATATAACATAGCCAAAGAATTTAATCAAAAAGGCTATACTGAATATTCTATCAATGCCTCACTATAGTGTATCCAGAAAATCAAAGACTTAAAAATAGAAGAATAGATTTTGATTTCATTCAATGTCACAACACTCTTTACATCCATAAACCAGGAACTAATAAAAGAATTCATGGCAGCACTACTACACAATATGCCCAACTTAAACAAATACAGTAAGTCTGAAATATCCAGAATCATGGACCCCCATCAGCCTCTCTCTGACTACCTACTTTCAATTTGATGGATAAATACACCAATAGTTAAAGTTTCAGTTAAAATGTATCTTTTAGAAGTCTTATTGAAGTTTTACTGCAGATTCTTTTTAATTCCAGGCAGTCTCCTCCCTCTTTCAGATCCTGCCCTTATTCTTTTTCTCTCCCTCCTGCTTATGAAAAAAAAAATTAGCGTCCAGAAATCTTTATTATCCCTTTGACATTTTGTTTTATTTTCAGCTTAATTGCCTGTTGATGTCAAAGTGGATTTTTCCGATTTCTTATTTAAGTCTCTTAGTTCTCAGTATAGGGAAGGGAAGAGAAGAGAAGAAAAAAAAACCCAAACCTTTCCCTTTTCACTTTCCTTCGCTGCTTCCGACTCTTCTTTGGGAGCGATGTTATTTTTTTGTAAGTTTAAATTTCAGGGTACCTTAGTTGTTGCTTTTACAATTTAACCCGGTCAGCCAAAACTTTCACTTCTTATCTTCCTCCTGCACATTCTTTTCCGGTCAAGTTCTTCTTTGTGGTGGCCATTTCTGACCACCGCTGCAACCGCCTTCAGGAAAGGGAGTAATGGCCAGCTAAGGAGGAGAGATGCAGCTCTCTTCCTTCTGGCAGTCTCCCCCCTCTTCACCACCTCTACGGGGTGGCTTAGCCCCAAAACCAGCCGGCACTGGGTGCTCCAGCGGCGAGCCCAGACTGAAACTGCGCACGATCGCAGATTTCTGTCTGTCACCGAAGAGACTTCAAACCGGAAGCCCCTTACGTCCTTATGAAGCGCAGCTGCTTTGCGTGGCACAGCAATTGCCACGTAACAGCTGCTGATGTGTCGGGGGTGTGCAGGATTGCAGGAGGTCATTCAAAACACCTCTGCATTTCCACAAAGTGCATGTTTGGCACGCAAAGTATGTGTGTGCATGTAAAGCGCACCCATCAAGCCACACCCACCAAACCAGTGGTAAAAATATTTGAAACACACCACTGCTTGCCTCTACAGTCTGAATTATTTCTGGCAAGATTTTGATTTCTTTGCTTTGGATGGACCTTTGAATTCTGCTGCCATGAATACTTTATTTCACATTATAAATTAACAGGAGATGATTACAAAAACTGATTATGAACAACATAACACAATCACCAAAATGATTCACTGGAATGCCTGTTAAAAAAAATTATCATGTGCCAATAATGAAAAATCAGTGGGAATATAGAGTTGAAGAAGTAGTCGAAAATAAGGTGTTACAATATTGTGAGATTTCCAAATACAGACTGATAAAGTCTTGGCTCATAACACACCCAATTTAACTGTGGTTGAATTAAAATCTAACTAATTAATTCTATTATTGTATTCTCAGTAAATCTAAGATGATTTATTTTAAAATAAATTATTTGTGAGATAAAAATTAATCTTTTCAAGTAACTGTCATGATTGCAACCAGAAATGCAAGCTTCATAGAGAGTAGGCACAATAGCCAATAGGCTGAAGCAGCCTCGAGAAGAATTAAATTAATACCACAGAGAAGCTATACTAAAGGTTAACTGAGCCTGATTGAAACAAACTGAATGAATGAATTTGCCCACTATAGTATATTTTAAAGCTAGATGTGAAAAAAGAAGTTCCTGAATAGAAACATAAAAGGAAGAAATAGCTGTCAAATAAACCTTTAAGGAAGACAATCAGAGTACTTCACACACACCCCAAATCAGCAGGAATAAGAGGACCCCAGAGTAGAGAATAGATACTCAGGTTCAAAATTTGGAAGAAGTTATTTAAAAAATTTCCACTTAGAATATGAACATAATGTTAACAGCTTTCTGGATGGATAAAGTACCTCCTGAACTATTAGAATAATCTTTATCAAACTCCTCAGGTGATCAGTAGGAACGTGTCTATCTCCAGATGCAATAGACTGAGACAGCAGATCTACTGTTGTTATTGTGACAAGCAGTGAAACCATCCAATAAAGAAATGAATCAAATTTATGAACTGTAGCTGCAACAGCACCAAATAAGAGCAAGATATTATTAGAAGAATTGTTCCAATAAAATAAACTGGTGGGAAGAAACAGAACAGTACAGGTAGTGTACTGCTTATCTATGACAATTTGAGATTATCATGGCACTGAAAAAATGAAGATTACAATCAGTTCTCAGACTTCTATTCGTCCCAGCATCACCATGGGCAGGTAATCACGATCTGGATGCTTGGCAACTGGTTTGCACTTATGATTGACTGCAGTGCCCAGTGTCACATGATCACTATTTGCAACCTTCCTGCCCGCTTCTCCGAAAATCAATGGGAAATCTAGTAAGGAAGATTGTAAGTTGCTGAGTAAGTCACTACCATCTACATATTTTCCTCCATCCCATTGTGTTTCCACTTTGCCAGTCATTCATGCACCCCCATGCATCCTCCCTGACCCATATTGCACTTTCAAGAACTCTCTGACCCATGCCACTTTTCTCATGCACCATCACATACACACATACATACATATGGTTCCTATTGTGCAACTCCTCAGAAACCCTTACCACACTTCTCTCCTGCCTATTTGACAGCAGCTATTTACATGCTTGCCAGCCTGGGACTTTCGGCTTCCTGCCAGCTTCTCCACTGACTTGTGGGAAGCCAGCAGGATGTTGCCTCGCCTAACAACCATGATATTCAGCTATTAATGGCAACTGGAACTTCAAGGATTGCCATCACTATGAAAACATCGCTTGGTGATAGAAATTCCAGTCCCTATTGCTATTTTAACTCAAGGACAACCTGTATCCATAACCACCTGCAAAAAAATGAATAATCATGCAACCCTAAATATATTACTGATCAACTGCCATATTGTTGACTATTTCTATAGACTGAAGAAGTCTATCTGAGAAGTTTCCATCAAGAGAAAGTACATCAAAATTTCCATATCTTCTGAGCAATTAGTTATGTGAGCAAATCAATTACTAGATTCAATGTATTGGCCAAAGTATTAGGAGCTAATCTAACAGAGATATTATCAGGAAATTTAAAACTGATTTAGCCAGCTTCTCTGGAGAATGGAGCTGACTGACAGACTCAAACTGTCTTGGAGGAAGCTCAGAATTATACTAGTCTAATAGGAGCTTCAGGGAGTCCCATTTAAAAAATGAGTTGTCAGTTATACTGGGATACTGGAAAGTCTAAGAAAGTCCTAATATTTACAAGGAGCTTTGCATATTCCAAGAAATATTAAAGTTAAGAAAGTGTGACTAAAGTATGACTGTACATGCACTGAAGACACAAATTGTTATTGCTGTTGCTGTTTTTTATTTTGGTCAACTCAAGACAGCAAACATATCTAATACACTTTCCTTTTCTTTCTCTTCCTGAGAAACACCTAGAAGTTGGATACAATACATTCTTAACGTGAGCCAGTTATTTCACAGATATTCTGGAAAGAAAAATACTGTTCTTCAGATTACAGTCAGATCTTGTTTCCCTACTGTATGTCCTGAATATCAACAATGACCCACCTGCCTTCCCTAGCTTGTTTCATAAATGGAACTCTGTGTGAAGTTATTTGGATTGGAATCATTTCTAAAATTGAACAAATCTATTAACCTGACAGCACTGTGTTTACAGTTAAGCACTATATTTTCATTAAAAACTGTACTTTTATTTAACAACAACATATCATTTAAATCAGTAATTCATGCTATATTGAAAAAAAACTCATATTGCATTTAAAAACTATCAAATTAATGAAATGTATAAGCAATATAAGAATGTATGTTTCAAAATAGAAGTTTGTTATTTTCGCATCTAGATATGCCAAAAAAAAACCCCAATGAAGAACAACTTTAAGTTTATAATTAAGGCAATCATCAATCCAAGGATTATAGCCAATTTTATTTCATCTCCACATCAAAAAAATTTAAAAAATTAAAATCTCTTGAAACATAAGATAAATGAAAATGTAAGCGCTTCACACATAATAACAGTAAGCTGACCCTCTGGGAAATAGTTGACTTTCTCAATTCAAGCGATTCAAAGCTCATTCAGAACTATTCATTTAGAATGCAGATATCAAAGATGATGCAAATATTCAAGAGGAAATTAGAACTTACCAGATGTTCTAATCCAGTTTTGATGTTTCCGGCATCTCTGAAATAGAAGAACAAAAATTCTAAACAATTATTAATCATTGGTATACAATTATTTATGTTGAACTTCAAAAACTATAATGATCAGTCCTTTTGTTTAGTTTGTTTTAATGTCTGAAGCTATATTATTGAATAAAACTTAAATGCATCCTCTAGTATAATTCCAAAATGTCTTTACCATAAAATCTAAAACATAATACAAATATATAACAGAATAAGTGAATGCATATGATTGCTGATAGTTGGTAAATTTTAAATCCCTTTATTAGAACCAGAATGTATGTACCATTTATAAAAAGAAATGTTTTCAATTATTCTCCCATGAATAAGAAAATTGTTTCTCTGTAAAACTGTATGATCTTAACATCTAAATAAAGTTGACTGATAGCACATGATTTAAAAATTCAGCTGATTCGTCTAATTTCAGTGATGTGTGTTTAGGAGAATCAATATATAGTACACAACCAACAAAAATAAAAAATTGAGTTGGGTCAATTCGTTCAATATTCTTTGATCAATTCTATTAAGAAAGAAGGTGACTTAGTTTTTGTATCAGTAGATCCAACATAAATCATTGATAACTTGTTATAGCTATAGCTGTGTGAAAAAGTCCTGCACACTTTCAGTTTTAAGCTGTATTTACATGTTTAATCAATTTTCACTCATAGAAAGCACACAAATTTAGTACTTTGATGCAAATTTCTGTAGTCGGATTGAGATGCATAATTTTTATGAATATAACCAAAGTCTTTTTGAGGTTTTAAGTGGGTTTATGTGCTAAAACAAACACAACTTGAATTTTCAAGAATGTTAGGATTGAAAGTAGCCAATCAGCAGTGAGTGCTGACTAACCCATCAAAATGCACAGAGGCTAAATCTATGAGCCAATCAATGTTGTCATACTCTCTGACTATAAATAGGCCTGAAAAGCATTGAGAAATTTAATTTAGCTCTGGCTGTGGGCAAGGATGAAGGCTTTTGCTTTCACCAGTACTAAGCAGCAGCATCACATCATTGTGCTTCATGAAGAGGGTTACTCCTGTACAGAAATAGCCAAGAAAGTGAAATGCCATTACACCACAGTGAGCAGAGTGGTTGAAAAATACCAAATAACTGGTTCAGTTGATGACAGACTCTGTTCTGGAAGACCAAGAAAGTCAACAAAACAGCAAGATTGGGGTCTGCAACACATTTTGATGGCTGACAGAAAGCTCACCTCACCTCAGATTACAAGAATTTGGGGTAAAACATGTGATGTAAAAATGTGCAAAAGCACAGTGCATTGCAGACTGCTTGCCAGAGGGCTCAAAGGCTGCAGGGCTTGAAGTAAACCTTTGCTCACAGATGCTCACCGCTCTCATAGATGTGCATGGGCCAAAAAGTATGCCAAGTGGACCAACGAACAGTGGGCCAAGGTCATCTTCAGTGATGAGAGCAATTTCTACTTGACTGAGAATCAGTGCAATAAGTATGTTAGAAGATTTCCAGCTGGAGAATTTAGGCCATACTGCCTGAATCTATCTGTGAAGCATTCATTGCATGTGATGATCTGGGGCTGTATCGCTGCTTCTAGTATTGGTCAGATATAAATCGTCCAGGGAATCATAAATTCCAAGCAGTATGTTAAGTCCTCAAAAAGACCATGCTTCCTTCAACTCAGCAACCTGTAGGGAAAGACTTTTACTTCCAGGATGACACTTCCTTGTCATCAAGCCAAGTCCATCCAGCAAGGAGTGTTTGACTCCTGGACTGGCCACTGCAGAGCCCGGATTTGAACCCAATTGAGAATTTGTGGGCCAAGATTGGTTACAAAATAAGCAAGAAGCATCTAAAGACCAAGCAGGACCTGACTGAATCCATTATTGCAGCCTGGCACCACATTGTCACCAAAGATCACGTGCAAAGACTTATACAGTCTGTGATGAAGTGATGCCGCCTGATGATAAGCAATAAGGGCTGGCCAATTTCATATTAGTAACCATGTCTGGTTACCTAAACGGTCCTTTTCAGGGCCACAAACAATAAAAATGTTAACAAAACACTAGCATTGGCCTTAGTAATTACAACACATATGCCACTGGGTATGCATCAGTTAATCTGTTTTCATAATCATTGTAAGCATGCATTGTAAGTATGCAAGAAAATCCACATCCAAACAGCACCAAATTGCAAAAAGCTTATGCTTTTCACTTAAAACCATGACTGTTTATTTAAATATAACAATATTTGCATAGCAGTTATCATAAAATATAAAAAAAAATGGCCTATCCAAAAAAATGTCATAAACCATAAACCGTAAACTGTGCAGGACTTTTTCACACAGCCGTAACTTGCTCCAATGTTTTATATCTATCTCTAACCATCCTGCTAAACAGCATTTTCTTCAGGATCATAACGTTTGTAAATAAATTTATAACACAGAACTCATACTGCCAGGAAACCTTGCTTTTTATCTTAAGCAAAAATTCATTTGCATTTTTGGCAATAAAAAATAAACATGATAAACCAATACTTTTATTTCTCTATCATCACATGCATTAAACATTTTACCCATTCAATTAAGCCAGGCACCAAATTACTTTAGAATTTAATTTTAAGAATTTAAAATTATTTTCCATGCAATGAAAATAGACATAAACCAATCTTTTTATTTCTTATTTTTTTTAATTGGCTTGTGATTTTTCAAAGAGAATATTATCAGAATGCAACTTTTCTAAATTATTTCCTTACTATTCAGATTTTTAAAAAATATGAATTACATTCTTCTTTGCATTTTTCTATTATAAATGAACTATAATCTACGTTATTTAATATAAGCCTTACTTAAAGATGCATTGCAAAATAGAGGAAATTCAGAAATTACCTATTGGTTTGACCTTAGTTCAGGAAAGAATGCTGGCTCAAAAAAAGTGAAGTATTTTTTTTCTCTTTTCAACATGTGTTTTTGTAGAATTGTGAAATAATAAACCCCTCATTTCAACCTTGATTACAAATATTCTCTTCTATTAGTACCAATCAGCTGTGTAAGAACAAGCTCAATCAAGGTAAAGAGAAAGCTCTCCAAAGAAACTTTCCTAACACTTTTAATAATCTTTTTCAAAATTTTACGAAAGTTATCATTAAATTTTTGATGTTAAAAATCCTTATATCAGTTTTAAAACTACATTACATGAAAATATATTAAAATATATTAAAATGCCTAAACTGTGATTATTTTAATGTGGTTTACAATATTGTATTTCTTATTTTTATTGTGATCTATCTAGAGAATTATATGGCCAATATAAATACACTACTGAATCAATAACTGACCTAAGGTGACTTAACAGATGCTCAACTAATTTAAAAGATCTCTGTCTCCAAGTGATAATCTGGTCTAGCCATGTATCAAGTAAGTAAGTTTTGGACATTGTCAAAGGACAATTCTGAGTAAAAGCTATAAAAATGAATAATTTCTATGTAAAAGTTGTATTAGAGTAGGAAGAATTTCCAGAGATAGCATTGAAATGTTTATTTTACTTTGCTTGTAAAATGAGCAACTAGGTTTTGACAGAGTATTCAGGGATTCATAGCTATAGTAAATTATCACAACAAAATTCTTGCATCTGACTATTTTCAATGTTCCCATTACTAACAGCAATTATAAAACTAATTATATACAGCATCTGTAAATATTAATTGCTCAAATCATTGAATGCATTTTGAAAATCTATTTTCAGCCATTTCCATATATTTTTATTCATATTTTTAGATTTAAAATGTGCTAAACATCTGTTACTGTTGTTTTTTTAAAAAAAAAACCTGCATAGAAAAAATTAGTCTCATGAAACATGTAGAATAATAATCAAAATTTGCTATACCGCATCATACATTATTAACAGAAAACTGAAGTCCTCTATTTATATTGGAGCTGAAGGTCATAATGAACTTAATTGCTAGGAAGCAGAACCCAGGTCACTGACACACAAAGCTTCTTGCTAATGGTATCAAATTTGTTCTCTTTAGTGGTCTGTCTCCTATGCTGTGCTTGTCACAACTTCATCAATATTTGCACAACTGTTTTTGCTCTGTGCTGAAAGCAGACTTAATTCAATTATAGATCTTAAAACTGATAAAATGGTCCTGAAGTGGAAATGGGAAAGATATTATTGGCAAATGAATAAAGATCTGTATTGAACTAACACACGAGAGTATAGAAGATTTTTTTAAAAAAATCATTCCTTGTCTTAAGTCTTCTGGGAACAGTGAGTTTTTCTTTCCTTCATGCAGCACATTGATTTCTGAATTAGACTGCAATATTAAATAATTAATATACTTGCCATGATTGATGTTTTGCATTAGTTGAATATTAGGTTATCAATCAAAATCCACTTGGTTTAATGTAATAATATTGAAAAAGTGTCACTGTCTGTTCATCCAATTTGTAGTTGAAGGAGCACAGATAGTAATATTAGAATAACAGAAGGTTCTGAAGCAGGAAGTGCTCTAGCTAAACATACTGTATATAAGGCAAAGATTAGGAAACTAGGAGTGACTTTGGACCAGTTATTCTGTGTAAGCCTAACTCACCTCAAAGGGTTGTTGTTGTGGGGATTACGCCAAGGAAAGAGTATTGTTTGTCATTTTGGGTTTTTTTTATAAAAAATAATAAAGGCGGGATTAAAAATGTAAAAAAATTGTAAATCTAATTACTTTATGGCATTCATGATTTTCAATGCAATTTTCTTTCAACTCTGGGATTTATCATGGAGAAGATCTTGTCATACAGGTAATCCTTACTTTATGACCAATCACTGAGCAACTATGCCAAGTTACAACTGACCCCCACCTCCCAAAAACTTACAAACCAGATTTAAAATTCCAGTGGCTGCCCCTCCTCAGTAATTTATTATTTTATTTAAAATATAACTGAGTGAAAGAATCAACTCATTAATAATAAATATAAGAAAAAAGGGCACCATTTACCAAACTTGAATTATACATAATACATAACTTATGTGAATAATATAATCACTGTTATTCAAGAACAAAAAAAAATATTTTTCTGCAACAGGTGAATTAGCACAGGTACTCCTTGCTTAAGGACTATTTGTTAAGCAACCATTCAAAATTACAATTGTGCTGAACGAATGGCAGTTATGACTGGTCCTTGAAGTTATGGCTGTTGCAATGCCCCCATGCTCCAATTCTTGAGGCTTGGCAGCCCACCCACATTCACAACTACATGTCTTTCAACTCTCTCCATCTGTCCATCTCTCCCATCTCTACCCTTGTGGCCACCCTACACTCTGCCCCCTCCCTATCTTTGTCTCCCTGCAGACCTTCACTGTTTGCTTCCTTCCACTGCTGAGGAGGTATGGCCTGCAAACGCAGCTGCTGTCCTTGGGGGAAGGGAGGAGTTGAACAGAGGTGAGTGCAGCAGGGTTGCAGACCCTTGTCTCCTGAAGAAGTTTGTTGAGTCAACCATGAAGGAGGCAGCAGGTAATGGTATGTGAGAAAACCTTAGGAGATAGTGTGATGGTATGCTGACAGATGGGGTGAAAACATGATGGTTTGGAAACTGTCAGATTAAAAGAATGTACAGCCCACATCTGAATAGAGGGCATTCCCTAGGACAGTGATGGAGAGCCTTTTCGGCACCAAGTGCCTAAACTGGAACGTGAGCGTGCTGAAGCACCGGAAACCAAAGACTAGCTGGCTGGTGCGCGCATGAGATTCAGGTTTCTGGAGCTCTGGCACATGCAAAGACTACCTGGCCAGCTTGCATGCCCCAGAAGAGCAGCTGGCGATGGCGCACATGCCCACAGAGAGGCTCTGTGTTCCACCTCTGTCATTCATGCGCAAACACGGCCCTAGGATCTCATGCTGTAATGTATACAAAATTTTTGCATTGAGAATTTATTCTGAAAATTTGTGGTCAGCATTAGCCATGAAAACTATGGAAGGAAAGTTCAATTTTCAATATTCATATCAATTTTATATATTTAGAGCAGGGGTGTCAAACTCATGTCGTCATAGTGGTATCATGTGACATATCAGGATTTTTTTTCCCCTTTGCTAAATTGGGCATGGGCATGGCCATCTGGCCTGCAGGCCAGGAATTTGATAGCCCTGATTTAGAGAAATGGGGAAGGGAACAGACAAACCCCACAATTTGTTTCTAGCTGTTGACAACTTCTAGAAGGTAGAATCTAGATAATGATGATGTCAGTGTCATCTACGTACACTTATTCTAGACCCAAGCATGTTGCTCTGATGCTGCATCAAATAATTTCCATAATAAAATATTTCGAAACTGCATTATATATCATTTCATTTAAATTCTGTACTAATTTCATCATGAAATTTTGTACTAAATTCATCAAGAAGAACAACATGACGCCAAAATCTAAGGAACTGGTGTGAACAAAATTCAACATCACTTTCTCATGTGACTGTTGATAAAAATAGAATCGCCAACATGATCGCCAACATCCAATGATGGATATCGCACAAAAAGAAGAAGAATTTCATCATTTCTATCTTCATTTTCTATTCTTAATTGGGAAACTTATTAGAATATGTATACTTTTCTCTGACAAGTTACCATTGGGGATGGTGCTTGGGAGTGCATGAGTAAGGAAATGTCTCTGAAACAAGATCCAACAGATCATGAGTGGTCTAGTATGCTCTAAAGTTCAAGATTCTTCTCAAACATATAATGAAACTAAGTAAATTCAATGGATTTTTTAAAAAATTCAAATGGTGTATATAGGTAATCCTTGCTGAACAACAGAAATTTGGACTGGAATTTCCCTCACTAAGCAATGCAGTTGTAAAGCACAATGTTACATGACTGCATTGTTTAGTGACAAATTATGAATAGCCCTGTATCTATATGGAAGTATCAAAAGCTATGAAAATATTAAAACTGGCAAGGCATCAGGACTGGATAGATTACCAGCTTCTTATAATAAATGTTTTAAAGATTTATTTTTGCAACCACTTCAGAAAATGGTGAGCTCTATTTTACAAGGAGATGCAATGTCAGAATCTTGGGGAAAAAACAATATTGCATTGTTACCAAAGTGAAAACAGGATCTAACTTATACTATAAATTATAGACCAATTTCTTTATTGAACAATGATTATAAGGTAGTTTCGTTAATTTTGGCAAGTAGGCTAAAACATTTTTACAAGAATTATTCATGAAGATCAATGTGGATTTTTATATAAAAGACAATTAAAAATGTCAGAACTATATTGAATATAATAGAATATTTACCACACAATGGCGAACAAACCACATTAATATTTTAGATGCTGAAAAAGCTTTTGACAATTTTAACTGGTCCATGTTTAAAGTTCTGGAAAATATGGATTTTGGTGAGAATTTTCTTCATGGAATCAAGTCACTGTACACATCTTTAAAGGCTCAGATTATAGTCAACGGAGATTTGAGTAAACAATGTGATATTCCAAAGGGGACAAGACGTAATTGTCCTCTGTTCCTTTTTTATTTATTTTGTTTCTTGAAGTTTTGAATAGAGATATCAGATATTAGTCAGATATGAAGATAACAAGTCTAAAAATTAAAAATGAGACCTTTAAATTGAGAGCTTTTGCTAATAATTCATTTTTGATTTTGCAGGCTTCAAGATTAATAAACAAAAAAGGAGTATGGCAAAAGAAAGCAAAGATAATACCAGAAATAATAGGTGTCTTGTGTGTGCAATCCCAACACATCTGGAACACCACTTTAACACCATCGGCATTGACAAAGTCACCATCACTCCCAAAATCACAACTGCAAAGGGCAGCTTTACTTGGAACAGCTTACATCTTGCAACCATACACCATTAAAAGTAATATATGCCTATCCTTGGGAAGGACTCAACAAGTGGGGGAGGGGGGGATGCCAAATCCATTCTAAACAACTGACTGACTATGTAATAACTATAACATTTTAAACATGGGATGCCACCAAACTCTCAACAACCTTAAGATCAAGGGATTTTAAGCTACCTCATTAAATGTCAGGGAGAAAAGTCTACTGGCTTTTGTTGGGTTCCAGAGAGGTGCTAGGATGAGTTTTTCTTCCATTATTGCCCTGGAGCTGTATGATATATGTAGATGGGCCAGATGAATGACTTGATCAAACCTAAGCACCCTCTCCCTCTTGGCAAAGGTTGCTCGTTGTGGTTGTTGTGTTTGCTTATAAAATTTTTATTAAGGATTTTCATAAAACTAAACATGGAATAATATAGAGTAAGATGAGGAAAAAAATGTGAAAGAAATACAAACAAAAAAGAGAAGAAAATATACGTAAAGAAAAGACTATTGATCTTTTTTACTAGTTGCAAACTTAGTCTCTTTCCTCCTTTATTAAAATTACATCGTACTTCTCTTTCCATCTTCAACCCTCTTTCATCAGTATATACATAAATCACCAGTTCATTTTCCATTTTCAAAAAGCAAAAAGTCCACAAGAAGTTCCCCATCTTTAATAAATAAAGTACTTGTTTTGTCTTATCCCTGATTAAACAAATCCTTTTTGTTATTTCTGCAAATTCCATAATTTTCACAATCTATACTTCCATTGTAGATATTTCAGTATTTTCTACCTTCATGCATATAATAGTCTCACTGCAGTTACCATTTACAAACCAAATCTTCCATAAGTCTTTTCTAATTGACTATCCATAAGTCTCATACATCAATGTTACATCATTTTATGAAAATTCTCTTTTAAATTGCAATATAATGTGAATTTTGGTCCTTTTAACTACATTCTTTCCCACTGGTACATGTGTTTGTCGTAATCAAAATTCTTAACCCATCTTATCATGCATTCTTTAATTTGTTCTCCTTTCATTTCAAGCCTGAGCAAAAGTTTATGTTTTAGCAACACATGTTCATCACTTGTACATAATTCAATTTTGAATTCCATTTTATGTTTTTCAATTCCAATTACTTCTTTGTCTATGTTAAATTTCTCCATTAACTGTGAAAATTGTAAATCTTTGAAAATTAAATCTCTCTAAAGTCAATTGTTTTCTTCCATAATTCATTAAACAATTCAACAAACACTTCATTTTAAATTCTCCATGTTCCTGAACAAGCAAATCTGGATAGGTTAACTATTTCACTTTGCCTATTGATTGGTGTGTTTGGACTTTCTGCTGATGTCTCAATGTATCTCTATATTGTTTTATGGTATTTTGTATTATTGTATTATTCATACTAATATTTCAACTAATAGTAGAAATACCTGTTAAGTCCTAATATTTGCCACTATGAAGGCACAATCTATCAACACTGATTAGCATTGCAGAGAATTCTTGGCCTCACACATTGCTTCCACCAAACTATTTAAGGAAGGATTATTATTTTCCATATCAAACCCCAAACCTCAGATTCTGGACAATATCTGATGGTATTGTGGTAGAGATTTGTGAATAAAAAGGTTTACTACAGTTAGGCTGCTTTAAATATCACTAAGTCTTGGGAAGTACTCTTTTAATACTCATTCCTTTATTTTATTTCTAAGAATTTAAATGTTGTAAAGAGTGTTTCTGAAATTCACTTAATTATAATAAAATGTCACATTATTTATTGGAATCAAATTGTTAAAATGCTGAATCTATCAAATTTAAAGAATCATTTTACAAAAGAGAATCTTATCCTCTATATAATGTAAATATGTAACAAAGGTTTTATATAAAATTAATAAAACTTAAATTATAGAAAGAAATTATGTGTAAAAACAATTATTTGTCTTATTTATTACAGTTACTAACAGAATTATGTGAATTAGAACACTTTATTACATGTGATTAGCAATCATTTCACTTCACAAAACACAATATATGTTCATAGTTAAATAAATATGTCTATAAACAAAAGAGCTGTGAGAAATAACCAATAGGCTTTCTACTTTAAATTAGGGCTGGGGTGGGAATCATGGTATTTGGTCTGGCTACTATTAGACATAAATAGTACAAATCTATGTACAAATAGTACTATGTACAAATAGTACTATCATTAGTGGTCTTCATTCAAATCTGACTAATTAGGGCAGATTTATTGATTTTCCATTTTCCTTTTATATTTACATTTATATTATAAATATAAAACTGTAGTTAAATTAATGAGACTTTCTTCTAAAAATAGCAGTAAGTAAAAACATATAATTAAAAACTTATCTACAAAGAATAAACTCCTAAAGAAAAAAATGCAAATAAAATTATTGTCATCATCTTTTGTTTTTTATTTGCAAGTATAAAACTGAAAAGAAACAAAAGCAGGGAACCCAGCATCTGTCATATCAGAATATAAAAAGATGATCCTGGCACAAAATGAAAAAGCTGTAATTCATTTGCAAATCAATCCTGCCAGTTCTATTTCAAGCTGGCGGTAACTGTCAAGAGTTAACAAGATAATCACTTTCAATCCTGCTTTCAATGGTACATTACACTGTTACTCCATTCAATAAGGCTGTTCTTTGGGGCACCAGATGAATGGTTTTCATTTCTAACCTGCACAAAAACTTGCCAGAAACAAAAAAATCCACAGGGCTTAAGGGGAAAAAAACAAAACCCTTTCTGAGGATTTATTTGCCAGCATTTCTTTTTAAGCAAAATAAGATATTTGGACACATTGGTGTCCATTCATTTCTTATATTCCTTCAGGTCCTCAGTCTGTTGTTTTAAAAGTATTTGGCACAGAAAGATGGAACAAGGCATTTTTTAAAAATGTATTAGACAAATATATCTAGAAAACTTTATCTAGCTACCTCGTAAAGCAACGAAATATCTAAAGAAATGAATCCTTCCTAAAATTTTAAATAAAGTACAGTTGTGACAGTAATATTTTTTTTAAAAAAGCATAGTCAGTAAGAAAAAAACCCTATTACTTATTGTATATCAACATTAATGTATACCAACATAATTTATGAAACACATGAAATAAAGATTAGGAAGAACTACTATGTTATCTTTATGGGAAAAAGTACATTAGTTACATTACTTTTCTCCTTGCTAGTCCTTAGTGTAGTCATTAAAATTTGGAGCATTACTAAGATATTTTAGAAAGTTACTGTCTTAGATTACTAAAATAAACTAAGAATTTTCAATTGCTTGTAAATTCAATGTTATTCAGATAAACTATTGCTGAAATCAAATTCCTTAAATATTAGATAAAAATTCCTAGACTGGAAGAAGCCAGTCCTACTGAATCTTCAAATTCCTGATGCCCTCAAGTGTTATTTCAAAAGATTTGTCAATCATCAGGAGGAGCCTAAGGGGCACAGGGGATTGGAAGGGCACGAGGAGGACGAACTAGGAAGTGATAGAGATATACTGCATATAAGAACACTGTATATAATAATATATATAAAATACACAAAATGCTTATAAATAAAAGATAAATCAGGTTATATAGGATTTTTATTCTTTTCACAATAATTAGCATACTATTTTTGAATAGTAAAATATCTTCAAATATCTACTGCTCAAGTAAACATTTATTTCTGCAAAACACTTAGACTTATATTGTGTTTTATAGCCCTCTCTAAGAAGTTTACAGAATCAGCATATTGCCCCCAACAACAATCTGGGTCCTCATTTTACCAACCTCAGAAGAATGGAAGGCTGAGTCAACCCTGAGCCAGTGAGAATTGAACTGCCGAACAGCTGGCAGTCAGCAGAGGTAGCTTGCAGTACTGCATTCTAATCACTATGCCACCGCTAAAAGAAAAGTTAGAAAAGGTAGAATTTGAAAGACGGGAAACTATCATGAAAAATACCTAAGGGCTAGCAAAACATTGTTGAAGGCATAAAATGATACAATCATGATTCAGATGAACCCAAAGAAATAATATTTCTGGTGTACAAGCCCAAATAGTAGCAAGGATAAAAAAGAATGAGGGAAACACAAATAGTCTGATAAGAGGCAAAGAGACTTAAATGAGAAAACTCTGCTGAAGTCACTACAGACAGATTGAAAAATGTCATACAAATTTCTATGACATGCATTAAATGAAAATTCATGGTGATAGTTTTTTTGCCAATAAATATAAAATTAATAGGTTATTCTTTCCTTTAGATTAGCTGTATTCTTTTCCTTCCTTTTATGGCCTTTCCCCTCAAAATGATGCCTGTTGCTTGGAGGTTTCAATCTATCTATTAAAAGCTGATATTTGAGCATTATAGTGTTGGTGAGAAAAAACGATACATATAGTTCTGACTTTTGTGATGGAGAATGAGAAACTCTGAAGGCAGTGCTACTGAACTGCTTACAGTGATGTCCGGCAGCGTCTCTACCTGAACTTTATGTTACTGACAGTTTCACAATGAAATAGAGTAGACCAATCAATGCTGGAGGCATCATAATATAGGTCTCCATCTGAATCAGGGATGATCTGGGCTTAACAGTAACAACCCTCAATATTTGTTTTGCCAAAATAATTTATATGTTAATTTATTTACTATTATTTTAAAGAATTTATTATGAACTATATAAAGATTTAAGAATTATTACATCTAGTGGGAGAGGTGTTACAGCCTTGTTTTGTCAAACATTTTTGTTATTAAACTAAGAATGAGTAGGTTCTGAAGGTCAATTAAATCCTTAATTTTGAAGATAAAAACTCTCATTCTTAGTTTTAAACACCTAAATTAGCAAACAAGATGCCACATAATATATGCTATGGGCATAGGTTTTCTCTGAAAAGCTGAGCTCTTCAAATGCTTCAGCTGCGATATAAACAACTGAGCCATGGCCAATACAAGCTAATTTGAATAATCAATATGACAACCTTATTTTTCTAATGCAAACAGGATTGATACAGTAAGGTGTCTCACTGCCATATCACAGTCATGGCCTCTTTTAACCCATAATTAGATTTAGGTGATTATCCCTGCTCTTCCTTACAAGTGTACAGCTTGGATAACAGATGACAAAAGCTATTTGCTACTTATTTATCCTTTGCAGCGGGTAGGTTATCCAGGGAGATAGGGGAAAAGATCTTCAAACAATTGTTATTCATATCATCTACAGTTTGAGATAGTCACAGCCTCCTTATGTGCAAAGTGAAAATAGCCTAGAGCAGTAGGTACATGAAGGATGCTTAAAACATCAGGGCAACACAGATGGAAATTCAAGGTGATGTCAGCCAAATTATGCCTAATGCAAATTGAGTTTTACAAGGAAGTACTGTATCAGTCAGTTGTCTCCTTACTCAGATTAGTATGAAAAGGTTTTCACTAGATTGTTTTTCATTAATTTGAATTCATGGTTTCAATATTTAATTTTTTTTAAAACTAAGTAATACTAATAGCACTAAAATTGTTTAAATAAAGCAGCATAAGTAGGGAATGTTTATGTTTATACCAAAATAAAATTACATTAAATATACTATATTAATCTCAAACATAACTTAAATAGCAAATGTTAATATTTAAGAAGAAGAAGTATTCATTACTAAATTATTAAGACAAAAAACGTAACCAAACTGTTCATATGTTTTTCATTAGACGAAATTACATAAAATTAAAGGAAATGCCAATTACTTTTAGCTGCATGGAAGGTGAATTCATCCTCTGATAGGATATACATTAGCCCATATAAAGACGTATTTACTTATTCCATGTTTTGCATTAAATGTTAGCCTATATGTTTAAAGATTTATTTACTTATTGCATTTATGAATCAAATCTCATATTAACCACTGTATATTAAAAGAGAATTGTTTATAATTTGTTTGTATCAACTTTAATATTCAAAATTATATAAGATAATTGATCAGAAAAATTGATACACTAATGTTTATGATCAATAACCTTTTATTTAATTTTGAGTATTAAAGCTGATGTAAATAAATTTCAATTTCAAGTATTGCATTTGCAAAATTTGGGGTGCATTTCAGCAATATTATTTCTGTATCTTCAGATAGAGAGTTTCCATAGATAAAGCATAAGATAAGAGGCCATTCATATATTAGAGATCTCTATATAGCAACCATAAGGCAATGCACCCGACTGCAGTAAATGCTAGCTTGTTTCATAATGTTGACTTAAATGGTGGCAGAAATAATTCAATGCACTAGTTGGATTTACGCATTGTGCTAAACCATGATATGGTTTAATTGGTTTAGATTTAATATGTTGCATGAATCCAATCACTCTGGTTTGTAAACCATGCTGTATGGATTAGTCTTTTGGAAAATGCTGCCTTAATATGAATAATCTGCATGGTGATATAAACACTGCATGTAGCTCTTTCTATTACTGAGAAACAATCTGTTAAATATGTAGCTTGGCAATGTGATGCCTATGTGTAGCAGTGCAATTGCAAAAGGCTTCCAGTGTACCCTTAAGGCTCAATCTTCTCCTTCCTTCAACTACTATAGAGTTGTGGCTTATCCCCTAATCCCTTATTCCTTTGCCAGGGCTTGATTGAAAGGAGCAGCTACAGCTTGAGGTGACAGCAATGGCTGTCATGCATGGGCTGAAGATGAAACATTGTATAACAAACAGTATAGTGCCAATAGTGTTCTAGTGTAGTGTTTGTGATAAAATGGCACAAACTTTAGTCAGGCCATTTAAAAATATATGTAAGTCTTCCAGTGTCCTTTGATCTTTCTTATCTCATCCACAAATCTAATCATAATTGTATTTATCCACAATATTATTTGGCTTCCTAAAATTGACATGAACATGAATCTACTTTTTAAGGTATGTGTGAATGCAAATTTATGTGGAATAATAAAAAGACTTTTAATTTTATAGGAACAGGTGGATACTTAAGTATCAAGTACTATTCTATTTACAATGGTAAAACCTTCCCAATTCGAAGCTGAAGATACTATTCCCTGTTACATATTCCACCAGGATACTAGATGAAGCAAAAGCTTTTGAGTAGCTGAAACTTAAATACCCAGTATGGATTCATCCATTTTTAGCTATTCAGTTGGAAGCCTGCTTTCCAGCAGGAAATACTCTAATTTTGAATTTCCAGGCTATGTGGGCAGAGGTAGGGGGGACTTTACTAGAAATCTGGAGACGGATGCTTCTGTGGGGGGGGAGGTTCCTGGTCTGTAAATAGCACTAAATTAGTTTCTTAATGCTTCTAAATAAAGTTTAAAAGTTATTTTGTTAGTGTCTAGGTCTCAGTTTAGCATATCACACCAACCTTAGATCCTGCTTTATTAAAGAAAGAAATATTTTCTTAGAAAAATCATTAACTAGATCCTTGGTTTACAATACTGTCTTAATAGGAAGTGGATGATTCAGAATCAGTTTGGCCTATGGTTAAGACACCAGGCTAGAATAGGAAACTATTTCTGAGTTCTAGGCCCAGTTTAGGCATGAAAGCCAGCTGGGTGATTTGGTCAATTCCTGTCACAACCAATGAACCAATGAATTAACTTGATTAATTTGAAAAAAGTGGACCCTTCATTTCTTGAAGACTAGGAAGCAACAATGAAGAATAGGTGACATATTACTACATTTGGATTATTTAGACAGTTATGTTAAGGAAAGGAACCAAATGAGAATAAGCAAACTGTGGCAGAATAAATGTTGAGTATTATGCATCTTGCAGTAGCCTGCTGCATAATCTGGAAAACATTTGGCTAATTCAACCATTCTTATTATAGTGAAATATGAAGTCATATAGGGAAATATTTGTACATCTCATCACAGGTAGAGGATATACAACTGAATATTTAGTTTGACTGCCATTAAATAGCAAAAGGGGTAAACTATATTTGCAACTAAATTCAATACACAATTGCATAACAGATTTAGCAAATTTGCAATATTTTTATACACATTTTACTTCTAGCGAGTATTTTTAGTATATTTCTCATGAGTTTACTTCATTAACATTCAAAAATAGAATGGAGATCAGCATTAGCAACTGGGAATATATTTACATGCTAAATGCTTAAATTTCATTAAGGCTATAATTTACTTATACACACATTAACATTGTAGAGACCCATAGTATAGTTTCTCTGAATCACATTAAAATGAATCCAGCTGTTATCTTGCTTCCATAATGTAGTATTTTGATTCAACTATACATATACACACTTAAATAAGTTTAGCTTTTCATATTAAAATGAATCCAGCTGTTATCTTGCTTCCATAATGTAGTATTTTGATTCAACTATACATATACACAATTAAATAAGTTTAGCTTTTCAATTTGCACAGTACAATAAAATAAACATCATGCTATTTACACATGACTATATATTTTGGCTCTCAATACAGCGATTACAGAATGTGAGCCTCAGTGGCTAATCTTCAATTCAAGCTGGGAAATTTAGGCATGGAAAACTTTATTCATAAAAAGAAAAATCAGTTATTTTAGAAGTGGATCCTGAAATTGCTTTGCTCAGTAAGATCATGGCAGTTGTCCATCTCATTTAATTTCATATAAAATTATGTGACGTCCGCCTTGTTCCTTGATTTCAATGCTAGCTTTGGATCATTATCCCGTGGAAGTTCCTCACTCTGCCACTAATTCTTTCTCCTTCTTCAACCACATTCCTCTCTATAAGCCTCAGCCCCTCTCTTCTCAGCATCTCCTACAGCAGTCAGCAATGCTTTGTTTCTGAGCACATGTGCTTATCTCAAACAGCAACTGATTTGTGTTTCACAGAACTGAAGAGTGATTCGCTATGATAAAGATCCTCTTGCTTCAGGAACAAAAGCAGACCAGAGTCCTTCTTTAGTGATTAAATATACTTAGTTTTAGAAGTAAATAATTATTGGTGCAATCAGATGCTGATTTCAATAAATTCATCATTAGGTTTCTTTTCTCTCTAAGAATTAAAACAGTATGCTTCTTGAAAATGAGGAATCCTTTTCCATAACTTCTCTCCAGGATGAATGTACTCAATACAGAAAGAATCAGAAAGTTATTTCCTTTTTCTTTATGTATAGCAGTAATTCAGTATACATATATATACATGTATACACTGCCCCAAAAAATAAAGGGAACACCTAAACAACACAATGTAACTCCAAGTCAATCACACTTCTGTGAAATCAAACTATCCACTTAGGTAGCAACACTGACAATCAATTTCACATGCTGTTGTGCAAATGGAATAGACAACAGGTGGAAAGCATAGGCAGTTAGCAAGACATCCCCAATAAAGGAGTGGTTCTGCGGGTGGTGACCACAGACCACTTCTCAGTCCCTATGCTTTCTGGCTGATGGTTTGGTCACTTTTGAATGCTGGCGGTGCTTTCACTCTAGTGGTAGCGTGAGACGGAATCTACAACCCACACAAGTGGCTCAGGTAGTGCAGCTCATCCAGGATGGCACATCAATGCGAGCTGTGGCAAGAAGGTTTGCTGTGTCTGTCAGCATAGTGTCCAGAGCATGGAGACATGCTACCAGGAGATAGGCCAGTACATCAGGAGGCATGGAGGAGGCCGTAGGAGGGCAACAACCAGCATCAGGACCGCTACCTCTGCCTTTGTGCAAGGAGGGACAGGAGGAGCACTGCCAGAGTCCTGCAAAATGACCTCCAGCGGGCCACAAATGTGCATGTGGCTGCTCAAACGGTCAGAAACAGACTCCATGAGGGTGGTATGAGGGCCTAACATCCACAGGTGGGGGTTGTGCTTCCAGCTCAACACCATGCAGGACGTTTGGCATTTGCCAGAGATTGGCAGATTCGCCACTGGCGCCCTGTGCTCTTCACAGATGAAAGCAGGTTCACACTGAGCACATGTGACAGATGTGACAGGGTCTGGAGACGCCGTGGAGAACGTTCTGCTGCCTGCAACATCCTCCAGCATGACCGGTTTGGCAGTGGGTCAGTAATGGTGTGGGGTAGCATTTCTTTAGGGGGCCGCACAGCCCTCCATGTGCTCGCCAGAGGTAGCCTGACTGCCATTAGGTACCAAGATGGGATCCTCAGACCCCTTGTGAGACCATATGCTGGTACGGTTGGCCCTGGGTTCCTCCTAATGCACGACAATGCTAGACCTCATGTGGCTGGAGTGTGTCAGCAACATGAAGGCACTGATGCTATGGACTGGCCAGCCCGTTCCCCAGACCTGAATCCAATTGAGCCATCTGGGACATCATCTCTCGCTCCATCCACCAACGCCACATTGCACCACAGACTCTCCAGGAGGTGGGGGATGCTTTAGTCCAAGTGTGGGAGGAGATCTCTCAGGAGACCATCCGCCACCTCATCAGGAACACACCCAGGCATTGTAGGGAGGTCATACAGGCACGTGGAGGCCACACACACTACTGAGCCTCATTTTGACTTGTTTGAAGGACATTACATCAAAGTTGGATCAGCCTGTAGTGTTTTTTTCTACTTTAATTTTGAGTGTAACTCCAAATCCAAACCTCCATGGGTTGCTAAATTTGATTTCCACTGATAATTTTTGTGTGATTTTATTGTCAGCACATTCAACTATGTAACGAACAAAGTATTTAATAAGAATGTTTCATTCGTTCAGATCTAGGATGTCTTATATTTGTGTTCACTTTATTTTTTTGAGCAGTGTATATCACAGTTGTCCGCAACATCATCAGTGACTATCAAGCATCAACCATCTCCCCTGATGAAATACTTGACATTTCTCGCATTGACCAAGAGCTCAAAAACAGAGACGGCTCTGTGGCCCCACGCTTCTGCAGAGTCATTTGCAAAAATGAATTAAGCAAATGTAAATTCATTTATACTATAATTTCACTCGCCAAAAACAACACCAACCATAAAATCCTCCTATCTCATTCTGACCTAACTTTACAGCAATGTACCCACTCCCATATACTACGCACAGAACTCAAAAATCATCTAGACAATGGAGAGAAGTACCTGTACATTGATTACTGTGCAGACTGTATCAAAAATGTGACTGTATCACACAACTCACAACTCAGCCTTCAAACCTTCTTCAACCAATCCACCATTACCCAAGACTAGGCACGCATGCCCCCAACTACCTCAATTCAAACTACAACTGGCCTTAAATGCAAGCTACTCAATGCAAGAAGCCTTGTAAATAAAACACCTGAATTTCTCCTCTTACTAAATACGGCTAAATTCGACATCATATTTGTCTGTGAAATATGGCTCAACGCATCTCTCCCTGACTCCATTACCTCAGTAAAAGACTACCATGTTTACCGATCCGATTGTGAAATCCCTAGAGGATTTCTTCTATAAAAAGTCCTTACATCTAAAAAACATCCAAGTTACCCAAGAACTTGCTCTTCCTGAGACTATTATCTGTGAACTGACCTTAAATATCACATTTCGGTTCTTACTATGTTACAGAGCCCCTGATTATGACATCGAACATGTAAACAAGCTAAATACACTACTAACATGGGCAGCATCCTTCCCACATGCTTTTATCTTTCTTGGTGACTTCAATCTACCTATTAACTGGACCCTAAACGAATGTACAATTGAACACATACATTCAACCTTCTACAATGCTGTAACAAATCTGGGACTGGAATAACTAGTAACCAACAATACTAGGCTTAACAACTGCCTCGATCTCATCTTCTGCAATAGTTTGAATTCAATTTATGGAATACAAATTAAGGAACCCTTTTCCAACAGTGACGACAACATTATTGACTTTTGTCTCAACATACGTCCACACAATAATCATTACAACAAAATCCCCAATTATAACTTCAAAAAAGGCAACTATGATCTTATAATCAACAATCTCTCTTCCCTTGATTGGCAATTTCTATTCACTGGATGCAATACTGTTGAAGACCATTACAACATATTCTTACTAGAAATCAAAAGAGCCATCGAACTATATGTACCAATAACCAAAAAAACAGATTCCCCATGACAATAAGGAAGCTTCAATCCAAAAAGAGATCACTTTGGCGAAAAAACAAATCCGGTCACGTTGCCAACTTCAAAAGCCAATACAAAAATCTATGCCACCAGATAAAAACTGAAAGCACTAAATATCACATTAAACAAGAGGAAACCCTTCTACACACAAATTCCACCTGTGCTTTCTACAATTTTGTAAACAACAAACTAAAAGACTCAAGGTCCATCCCACCCTTGAAAGAACCTAATGGCAAACACTGAAACGACGACACCATCAAAGCAAACCTCTTTAACACATTCTTTGGCTCAGTATTTGTAAACAGCAATGGATCAAGCCCAGTACTTCCTAGTTGAACTACAGACAACTACAATAATCTAATACATATCGATTTTACAGAAGACATTGTTGAAAAAGGACTGCACAATCTAAAACCATCCCAATCTATTGGACCAGATGGAATATGTGCCTACTTCTTAAAAAAGCTATCCACTGCCATAACTGAACCTCTACGCATAATCTTTGAAAAATCTTTCAGGACCAGCTCCTTGCCAAAACTATGGTCACAATCCATAGTCATCCCCATCTTCAAAAAGGGAGACCCCAGCCTAGTTGAAAATTACAGACCAATCTCCTTATGCTGCGTCACCTGTAAAGTCATAGAATCAATTAACCAATCCATTATCCTCCACTTAGAGACAAACAACTTACTCTCTAATAAACAATTTGGTTTCAGAAAAAAACTATCATGTAATCTGCAACTCTTACACTGCGAAAACATATGGACTACACAACTCAATCAGGGCAAAGCTTTAGTCACAATCTACACAGACTTCTGTAAAGCCTTTGATTCAGTGGTACATGACAAACTACTCCTAAAAATAAAATCTTATGGTATCTCTGGACACCTGCATAACTGGATAGAAGCATTCCTGTCAAATAGACAACAAATGGTCAAAATTGAGAGCGTGCTATCAAATTCTGTACCTGTCAACAGTGGTGTCCCCCAAGGCAGTGTTCTAGGACCAACTTTCTTCATACTCTACATAAATGACCTCTGTGATCATATTAAGAGCAACTGCATTCTCTTCACTGATGATGTAAAGCTATTCAACACCAAACCACAGACAATACTACTACCCCCACAAAAGACCTTGACTATGTATCAGAATGGTCAATCAAATGGCAACTTCAAATCTCAACAAATAAATGCTCTGTCTTACATATTGGTAGAAAAAAATCAGAAAATAAAATACAAGCTAAATAGTCAAGACCTTGTTGAGGATCCAAACTTTGTCAAGAACCTTGGAGTACTCATCTCAAATGATCTAAGTGCTAGAGCCCACTGTAACTACATAGCCAAAAAGGCATTAAGAGTTGTTAATCTAATCCTACGTAGCTTCTTCTCTGGTAATATCACGCTACTAACTAGAGCATACAAAACATTTGCTAGACCTATACTTGAATACAGCTCATCAGTCTGGAACCCATATCATGTATCTGATATTAACACAATTGAAAAAGTCCAGAAATATTTCACAAGAAGAGTTCTCCGCTCCTCTACTCATTGAAGAATACCTTATGCCACCAGACTTGAAACTCTAGACCTAAAAAACCTAGAACTACGCCGCCTCCGGTCCGATCTAAGTATAGTATATAAAATCATACATTGCAATGTCCTATCTGCAAATGAATACTTCAGCTTCAATCATAACAATACAAGAACACACAAAAGATACAAAGTCAAGGTTAACTGCACCAAACTTGACTGCAGAAAATACAACTTCAGCAACAGAGTGGTCAATGTCTGGAATACTCTACCTGACTCTGTGGTTTCTTCCCCAAACCCCAAAAACTTTAACCTTAGACTGTCTACTATTGACCTCATCCCCTTCCTAAGAGGTCTGTAGGGGGGCGTGCATAAGCGCACCAATCGTGCCCACCATACTTGTCCTATTGTTTTTTATTTTTCTTATAAGTATCTATCTCATGTATTCAAAACTATATTTACTCTTAGACCTGTATCTTGTAAGCGATTGACAAATCAAATCAAATAAAAAAAATAAAAATAAAGAATTTAGCTAAGGGGATTACACTTTACAACCTGAACAATCATGTGGTAGCTGCTGGCTGTCACCATGCAGCTAACCCTGAAGTCTTACACAGCCTTCCCATGGCCTTGTGCAGCCAGCAGCTGCCTCACGAAGGGCCATATCAGGTGTGCCTCACCGACAGAGAGGAAGAAGCAATGATCAACTGGGGGGGGGGGCAGAGGGCAGCCAAATGCAGGATGGCCAAAAGAGCAGAGGTAGAGGGATGAGCTAAGCCAGATGAATGCAGCAGGGCGATGAGTTGCACTAATAACAAACCACTTAGCAAAAATACAAACTCAAGAATAAAATGCAGCATACTAGGCTCCGGTGTTTTAATACTTAAATTATTTTAATAATAAAATACTTTTGGCATTTATAAAGATATACAAATCAATCTCTTTGCAGAAGACCCGAAACCCAACATACAGTGCTAATTTGGATACAGTATGATTTTCTATTTTCTATTATGAAAAGATTGTAATAAAAAGAAGTTACTTTTTGCTCTATTTTGAATATGAACATTTCACTGAAATGAAGCTTTATGCCCTTCATAATTCATTGATGTAAGGAATAAACTACTTTATATAGTCCACCTAAAAATTACTAAATTGTAAGTTTATATTTATTAACAAGAAAATGTGGAAAGGCAGTTTGGTGTAGTGCTTAAGGCATCAGGTAGAAACCAAGAGTTCTGTTCCCTTCTTGGACACAAAGCCAGCTGAGTGACTTCGGCAAACCACTTTCTCCAGGAAAACCCACACTTCTGAAACAACCTGCCAACCAAACTGCAGGGATATGTTCAGGCCGTCTTTGAGAATCAGACACAATTGAACAGAAAAAGAAAAAAAAACAATGTAGTGTAAATCTATTTTGTAGATAAATTGCCTGCTAATATGTCTATTCACCTATAGAAGGCCTGCATAACTAATGGACCATCAAGATGAATGCAGTACAGACAGGTTAATATCTGTAAAATGCTTTTTCTCCAATACTGTGCACACAAATTCTGTAATTATTTTATCTTTTTCTTTCTTTTTTATTTATAGTTAAAATATATTGCCACAAATTCATCTATGTATTACAAATAAACAATATTTTCTTTTTGCAAAACCATGTATAAAGGTCAATGCATTACCTGACTTCTGAAATTTTTCAGTTCAACTTATATTTCAAAAAAGTGTGGTTGTGTGTGTATATGTGTGTGTGTGTGCGTGCACATACGTTTTCATTTATTTAAACATTACAGTTCCATAGAAATAAAAACTTTAATTGCTGAAAACAAAATATTTTATGAAAGACATATGCTTGGGTTTTTTTAAAATATCTTCTAAAGCTTCTAGAATAGCTGATTAGCAAAACTGAAGTATAATTACAAGTTTTTAGAATCAAATTTCTAATCTTGTTTTAATGCTGCATTATATGTTATAAGATACAATGCATATAGCTTATAACAAAAAGGTCACTATTTCCAATGAATGATTGTTAAAGACTTTCCTGCTTTGATTGCCTGGCAGCAACCTATGAGATACATATTTAGATGATTACTGCATCTCTGAGGTGGGAGGGGGAGGAATGAGTGCAGTTTAGTAGTTCTGAATGGTACTTTAACTATTTAAAATCAGTAAAGAGATTACAGGTCACATTAACTGGATTTTCACAGCTCCCAATCATTCTGTTTCAACTGTTCATAGGGTCCAGTCAAACAAGAACCAATTGCTTCAACAATGCAAGACATTCGGAGCCTGAAAAATATTTCTTTAGGTTTAAAAATATTTCTTGAGAACAAAATAAAACACAAGGAAACAATATTACCAATTCTAGTACTGTTTAAAAAGCAGTACTGTTGGAAATTTTAAAGTGCTCTCAATTGCCAAATTTATACATTGTTTCAGACAACACATCTCTAAAACATACCACTCTACCACTCTATTGAATGGGGTAGGTGTAAAAAAATAGTTTCAAATAAGTTAATAAATCTTTTTGTATATGGCTTAAGAGTGCTTGTGTGGCGTTATGATACAAGCATCTTGGACAGAAGAAGCTCAGTTTGGGTCAGTCATTGTTAGTTCAATTTACATCATAGGTTTTTTGCTTCAGAACAAGCGGGTGGAAAGAATTTTAAATAAAGACACAAAGTATTACAACATTTGAAGAGAAAATAAAAGGTACATTTTCTTGATGTGATGAGGCATGATAAAAATCCAGTGAATACATAATTTTACTTGGTTACCATATCTCTTTTAAATAACATACATGAACACACTACATATATTTAGACTACTCTGACAGATCATTAATACATCTCATTATATAAGAATCAGCTTAGCCAGCAAAGCTTTTTTTAACTGTCCAAAATATTTTATTTTCAATTGTAGGAAAAACAGTTCAGTGGCTTTTGATAAAATTGTATTGCCTACTTTTTATAAGCATGTTTTTATTACTATTTATTATATATATTCATTCATGGTCATTTTCTAATTCATTAGAAAATTCTTATAGCATCACTATTATGATATACTGCAGAATGATATGCTACCAAAAAAAATGCTCAGGCTGAAACAATATGTATTTAGTAGGTTCTTGAATGCACATTTTTGAAAGAGTCAGGAGTTCAGATTAGTTCTGCAAACAATCTTCTATGCAAATCCCCAGCTTTACCCTCACAAAGTGGGAAATCATATCCTCAGGTCATGACAGCTGTTGTCTTTTGAAACAATTCCAGTTTGTCTATTACATGAGTATTATGTAATACACAAGCCTCCTAGATCTCCTTTTGGGCTTTATACCTTCCTACCCTCCTAGTTAAGTTCTGGATATCTGTGTACTCACCTGGATGCAAAACTCAAGCAGGTGTTTGCTCATGTTGTATAAGTGCTTAATATCTGAAGGCAAAACAATACTTTAGAGGCCACAGAAGCATTCATGAGCATATCTATGCAATTTCTAAAAGGAGCCCTATCTTTTCCTGGTATCACTTGTTTTTGATAGAGCAATGTTCTTGCTCATCTCAAATTTGGATGGGGCAGAAGAAGAGATTCTCCCTTCCATATAGTTTAGTTTACTTTACTTTATTTTATTGTCATTACGAAATCAAACACCATGTTCAGTGCACATCATGACCATGAAAATAAACACAAACACACATCCTTCACATTCCACACATTCAACCGAAAACCCCCAACACTGCACCAACACTGCACTATACAGTAGAATTCAAAAGAGCTACTACCCTGGGATAGAAGCTGTTTTTCAGCCTATTTGTGCTTGTTTTTATATTTTGTACCGTCTGCCAGATGGTAATAGTTCAAAAAAGGGTGCCCAGGATGAGATGGATCTTTGAGAATGTTTTGAACTTTCTTAAGGCAGCAGGAGCTATAAAGCTCTTCCAAAGAGGGGAGAAAGCAAACCAATGATTTTAATAACGTCATCTGGGCAATGACGTTAACACTCTGGAGTGCTGCCCTATCTGCCACTGTGCAATTGGCAAACCATGCAGAGGTGCAGTAAGTTAAGATACTCTCTATGGTGCAGTGGTAGAAGGTCACCAGCAGTTTTTCATTCAATTGTTGTTTTCTGAGAAGTCTCAGGTAGTATAGTCTCTGCTGGGCCCTTTTGACCAGTGCTGCAATGTGAGCGGTCCTCTTTTATGGTAACACCCAGAAACTTAAAACTGCCCACTTGCTCCACTCAGTATCCATTGATAAGCAAGGGCTGAATGTCTGATCTGTTCCTTCTATAGTCTACTATAAGCTCCTTGGTCTTATTGGAGTTGCGGACCAAGTTATTGTCTCCAATATAAGGGAGGATTAAGGATTAAATATTTCTTTTTTTTTACCAGGGTTACAAGATCCAACATTTTTTTATACTTCATATTGTTTGTACAAACCAAGAGTACAGAATAATAATTAATTTTTATTTTAATAAAAGCAAAAATACTTAATAAAACAGTTTGTACCAAATCACATGAAGATTAGTATATTAAAGTCAGAACCAGAAAAGAGATAGAAGGACAGAGAATAAGAATTTTCAGGAAGCAAAGGAACACTGAAAAGAAATAATAGGCTGGTGACATTCCTCTATATATTTTCCCTCTCAACTTTATCTAAGTGCTACCTTTTCTTTTCAAGATATTGGGTATTAGACATGACTCTCAGATTCAGTCTGGTAATTGATAGAAAATCCTTACTTGTCTGAAGATATCCAACTTATATCAGAATTAGTTTGGTTAAGTGGTTAAAGTGCTAACTTAGAAACCAGGAAACTGTAGTTCTGACCTCTCTTAGGCATGAAAGCCATCTGAGTAAGTTTGGGCCAGTGACTTTCTTTCAGCCCAATCTGCCTAACAGGGCTGCTATTATGACAAAAATAGGAAGCAGAAATATTTGGTATTTGGTATTGCAATCTTAAGTTATATATAAAAAGGCAATATAAATAATAATATTCATATTATTGCAGGCAAAGAAACTTGTAACCCTGCCTTCCTCAATCTCAACTTTCTCACTGGAAGAGAATACTGACCTTAGAGTCATAAATTTACCAGCTAACCAGCAGTTCCTTATTTTAAATAACTGAATAGCTTTCATGTTACTCCTGCCAATGTATGGAAACATAAATGTTTATGTGGTGACCCGTAGTCTCTCAAAATAACCGAAAACATATATTAAAGTCCGATAAAGCCTTCAACTTAACTTCACTGTTTTATTAGGCACAATTTAAAGTCACAAAAGTAAATAATGAGGCAAACAGAAAACCAAAACAAACTGCATTGATGAGAGTTCTGAAGCAAGCCGAGATAACTAATCATAAACTCCAGAAAAAAAACTGAGAAAAGTCCATGGGAAGAACGTTAGCAAAGATAAGCCTCTTTCAAGGCAAACACTAATTGACTCCAGCAATTCTAACTACGTAGTTGAAAACTTATATACATAGCTCCCACCTGCAAGCCACGAGGAGGATCATGGTAATCTCCTCTTGAGTAGACCTCGCTTTTCCCTGATCCTCTCCTCCCTGCGTGAACCTAGGATGGATAGGGGATGGGCCTGGATCCTCCTCTGACTGCTCAGCCGGCCTCTGCCCTTCCCCAGCCTCCTCCACCACCTCTGGAGCCACACTTCCACTCCCTGTTGGCTGTTCCTCCTCTTCCTCAGAGTCAGACTCCACCAGGGGCATGACAGTTTAGAAGAAAAATCATCAATTGTACTAGTATTTCATATAGAATACTAGATTATTTTATGGAACTCTGCAAATTCTACTTGTACATGGCACTTAAAATGTGAATAAAATCACCTGAAAGACTTCCCTTCCTTAGCAATATTGATGGCTGGCTTTGAGAAAGGCTGAAAGGCTAAGGAACAAGAGGTATTATTGCAGATTCACATAATTGAGAAAGCCAAAGAGTAACATACTGGTTATAGAAAGCTCATTACTGTTTTGATTGTGTGAAGTTGTGAAGAAAATGGGATCCCAAAACAGCTTATTGTCCTTCTGCAAAAACAATACAAAGAATAGAAATCCATAGTCCAAATAGATCATAGCAAAGGATCTTGGCTCCAGATTCACAAAAGATTGAGGCAAGCCTGTATATTTTCTTTGTAGGTGTTCAACATATTTGAGTACGGATTTAAAACTGGAAATAGAAACATCTATAGTCTGCATTATGCTAATTATTCCACTATGATAACTAAAAGTGCAAATGATCTGCAACCTTTAGTAATGGAAATAATAGGACTATGAAAAATGGGGCTGTGGTTAAATATGAAGACCAAACTAACCAGAACCGATAATGAAGATATTGGGGCAGGAACTTAAGGGATTTGCAGATTAATAAGCATTTGGGATAAAATACACAGTACAAAATTAAAATTCCATACAATATTTTGAATATTATGTTTGCTTCTTTTACTATACACATTCATTCAAAATAATTTACAGCTAATATAGCAGATACACAGTTTAAGGGAAGCCTTCACTCAGTAAATTTATGACAACTGATTACCGCCAGTTTTGTTATTCAAAAAGAGTTTCATTGTCATTATGGTATTTGATTGAGATGTTCAATGTATTGATTAATCCTGATTAGGTATCAAATTGTACAAATATTTAAATGAGGCATCAATCCAAATACACTTAAAATAGAACAGATAGGCTATGCAAACTGTGTTAGAAAAAATAAATCAATTCAAGAACAAACATATAACTGAACAAACAATGCTGCTTGCTACTTATTCTATGGAAAAATCTTGGAATTGTTTTACAGGTGTACTTCATCCAATCAAACATTTAGCATTTGTTAATCCTGAAAGATGACAAGACCTCTTTAAAACATCTCATCTTTTTCAATAAATTTTGCATAGAAACATGTTTCTCAAACACAGAGTTGCCTGCTGTCACATTGGAAGCATGATAAATGTTTAATGAAAACAACACCACACAGCTTGATGTCAGACAACAGCTATCACAAAGACCCACTTTGATCTAAACAGGCACTTTAAAAGAGTTCTGAGCATGGTATATACTACAGAACTCTTATAACCTATATGCAAATTAGGAAACATTAGCATAAATGACTCCCTGATGCATAAAGTACTATGAGATAAAGAAAAAAGACAATTTCCAACAATCTATGATTGCTGTCAAATTCAGGACAAACAGTCCTTGTTTATTTTGAACATCAGCCATGTTCTATAAATTTATCAATTTTATTAATGACAAAGGAATTATAGCCATTAGCTATGAAAAGAACTGTAATAATGAGTAAATTTAAAAAGAAAAACACTAGTAAGCATTTTCCTAGGAGTTACTTTAGAAGATTTATCAGTAAGAACAGTACTGTTTTTTAAATTTTATGAAATTTATGGAACATGAACCAGTGTTACAAACATGGTATAAGCAAGTACAAAAGATGATTTTTTGGCTTACTTAAGAATAAATTGCTTTGCATTGTAAAGGAAAATGTATTATGTATTTCCCAATGTGATATTATAATATATATATTACATTTCTAGAATGAGAAATCTTTTTTAAAAAAAAAAACTTTTCATTAATAACAGTTAGCTCTGAAAATAGTAACTATAAACATTTATGATCTTTGAAAAATTCTAGATAGAAATCTTTCAAAAGACTGAAGTTTACCTATTCAATCATGCACAAAATATTTCAATGCGTTGAATAATGACTAGGTAATGATCCTGAGTAATACCATATGGAAATCAGAAAATCAAATCTAATTTTCCACAATAGAGAAAAGATTTTTAAATAAAAAGGAAAAAATGTGATTTAATACAATTTAACAGATCTTTATGACACAAATTGTTGCTCTAATTCTTATCCTAGTTTTAATAAAACAGCAGAACCTGTTATATAGATCAAAACAGCTTTTCCTTTTAATATAATAGTTGTTTTACACTCACTGATTTTATAGTTTTAAATTATTGTAATCTGAGATAATCTGAGATAAAGAAGGAATATCTTGACTTCACTACAATTCCAGACCATTACTTCCTATCTCAAAAAAAAATCCCTATTTTTCTCCAAGTATTCTGAATGGATTATTGATTGCAAAGCTTTGGCTGAGCAAAGCCAAATAATCACAGGAATGCAACCTTAGTTAGAAAACTCTGGTAAAATGGCAAAGACGTGGGGCAGTCCAACGGAATAGGTACAGAAGGAGAAACTGTGGCACTAGGACTGGGAAATAGATTATTTCACACCTCCAGTTATGCTAAAAGTATTCCTAAAACTCATCTGAGGATACGCATGATAATTTCAGTTTATTACCATTATTTTCTTATATTGTTCAACTAGGATGTTATTGTGGCTTTAACACATTAAAGGAATTCTGCATTATTATTTCCAATAGTTAGACAAATTTAAATGACCACTATAGAGTGGTCAAAGCTTTGAACATCCTACTTTTTGCCCATTAAAATTCTGGAGAAGTAGAGACCTTGAAATTATGTTTTGTTAGTTTAGTGGGCCTCATGAAACATGAATTATGGATTTTATTTATTACTGAAAGATTTTAAAAATGGCCCAAAATTACTTTTTCAACAATACAAAACCTTTGAAAGATTCTCATTTATTCTCCATTTTTAATTTTGAAAAGGAAAATTTTAAAATGTATAATATTTTAAATTTAGAATTACTTTAGGAATGGAATAATGAGGTTCAAAGCATAGCTTTCAATTAAGCTTGTTTTGTCATAGTGGACAGCACCTAACTCAAGAACCTCAACTCATTGTTTTAATGAGTACATACATTTGTTCTGTGCAAAATCTTTCTACTATGTCCTGTTCTTTTTCAAATTGCACTAAATAACACTTCAAAATGACATATAGCTGTAAAGAGAAAAGTTTTTTAGATCCATATTCCCTACACAGATATTTTTTTGATCCCTGTCTGATTAAATTAAAATTCAATTCCACTTAAAAGGTATATAAGGAATTAATTACATCAAGAACATTCCTTCCAATTTCATTCAAAAGCCTATTATCATTTGTTCCTAACTTGTATAAAGTCCTTGATTTCAGTTATCATATACTAGTTGATCACTGAGAACAAAAATACTGTATGTAACTTTAATTATATAATAATTATAAATATTACACAAAATAAAATCAGTCAGGAAAATATTTCATTAATTGTTGAAATGATTATTTTAATCTAACATAATATGTGGATTTTAAACAACCTAGGTTTGGTTTGGTTTCAAGAAAAGTCACATTAAAGTATTTAGAGTTGAAGCAATTTAGGGATTAGTTAACAATCTGTTTTTCCAAAATTATTGGAAATATTTATCTTATATAAATTCAAGAGAACCACTCTAAAGTAGTACTGATATATAAATCCTAGAACTCTCTAACCTTTCTAGAGTTTAGAAAGTAAAAGTAAAAGCTTACTAACAGAAGTTATTTAGCTTATTTACATATTTAATAAACTGACAACTAATATTTTTTGGACAAAAACAACTACTAAATGTTGCCCAGTAATAGACTAGAATGGCATCTAGAATTTTGTTTTTTGCAAGAGTACATCTTTACAAAATATTTTTAAAACAATATGCCTTTTGTAATAATATTAAATTTATTAAAATTTCTACATACCACCATTAAAAAAACTTGCTACAATACATAATTCCTAGCAAAGTTACGACTGCAATCATCACTTGTAGATATAACCTGGAAGCAATTCATTTCTTCAGAGAAGCTGAATCAGAGAGAAAGCTCGAAAGCATAGATATGCCCACATGCTCGTGTGTATGTATAAAGTAATAAATCAGAGACAGATGTAAGCACTAGATTTAAATTAATTTGCTTCAGACTTATGCACATTTTGACAATATTAGTATCAGGAGAGTAACTTAAGTATAACATTATAGAAATGCATTTACTTACCTCCAGACATGAAATACCATAAAAATAAAAAAGAAGTACCTAACACAGTGTAGTCATTTTTGGAAATCTGATAGATGACTTTTATTAGAATAAAAGGTTCCACTGAACAACAACTCACAAAGAGATCTATTAAAATGATCTTCCAGGGTTTTTGCCAATGAAAAACATCTGGTTAAATTATGGTCATGCAATAAATACTCCTTTCTTCAATAAATCATAATGTTGATGATCCAATTATGCATTTAAACCTAGCATCACTGCTATGTCATATAAACCGATTATCTTAAGAAGCAAAAATGACACTTTATAAACAGTATAGGAAAAATAGTAACTTTCCACTGAATGTAACATTTTAATACTTATCAATATCAAGCATTTTAAAAAGAAAATTAAAGAGATAATATCTGAGCTTATTATTTGATTAATGAAGGAAAAAAAATGATATATAGCAAAATAATCCAGTATAAATCATTTGCCAGAATTACTGAATTTTGGGTCCTTGGTACTCTTCATTCAGATGTTTCATTGCCAAATTAGATAACATCTATAATACTAGAAGGAGTGGGGTTTGCTCTTATTTTTCTATACTAATTGTATATAAAATAGTATATCGTACATAAAAATAAGTGCACATTCCATTCCTTTCTAGCACTGATGTTACCTAGTTTAGTAATGAAACATCTGCAAGAAAACCACTAAACTTAGAGAGCACCAAGTTCAGCTGAACTACAAATATTTTTTCTATTATTATTGAACTTATAACACTATCACATGATAAGAAGGAATTATCCAATCTGATCAACAAATTTCCAAAGGTTTTTAGAAAATGTCCTATCCATTTTAGCAAACATGACTGGGGTATTATATTAGGCAAGATGGGTGGCCTACAGGTTTGATAAATAAATAAATACTACATAAATTATCAGTTTTCTGTAAGTATAATATGCAGTATAAATGTAATGCTCTTCTTTCAAAGTAACTCCCATTATTGCCTATTGCTGCCTATCTATTAGAACATCTAAAATCCACTGATCATATTTTATATGAGATGTTTCTGAATCTTGGGAAGATTTCTACTCATGTCATTTTAAGACAAATGATTTTTGAAATGGTATACTTTCCCAATCTAAGAGGTCCTTGGTGCTCACTGAGCTTAGTTGTTTTCTTGCATTACCCATTTCATTACCCCACTCTGTTGCAATCAATATGTCTTCAATTCTTTCAATATTTATCAGTCTGCTAATAACACGCAAATCACATATTAGAGAAGGGGGGGGCTTTTTTTTTTTTACTTGCATTGCTTTTTAGATTTAGTCCAGGCTTTCTATCTGCTTTAATACTTTTATGGATTGGGGGGGAGGGTTTCTATATGCCACCAGTATCTGTTAGAGTTAGATGGTATAATAAAGTATTAGCATTTTCTCATTCTAACAATTCAATTGTATATAATGATTATTGAGAATGCTTCCCTCCAGTCAATAATAAGTTAATGAGGAAGGCAGATAAAGTGGGGACTAATAGTTTAAAGAAGTAGTAAGTCTTCCAAATCCAAATGAAGTCACATTCACCAGAAAGTGCAGACATGAAGTTGGAAGATGGGGTGTTTTCTCAGGTTTTATGTATTGAGACTTTAGCTATGACTAACTTTAACTGATATACCTGTCCCTTTCTAGAAGAAAGCAACCTTTAAAATGCTAGTGACCTCTAGTACTGATTGCTATAGCAAATTCTACACGCCTTTGCATCTAGTCACAAAACTGCTGATGATACAAAACTCAGCAGCCCAGTTAGTTTCTGGAAAAACTCAAAAGAGCCACATTATGACTGTGCTTAAAAGCACACCAGCTGCCAATTTCCTTCTGGATGAATTACAAAGTGCTGGTTATTAGTTTTAAAAACCTAAATGGCTTGTGATTTTTTTTTCTACAACTCACATTATCCTGAGGAAGTTTTTCCCTTTATTTAAATAATATTTTTAAAGAAATTTAAAGATTAAAAAACTAATACAAACTAATAAAAATATGAATTTAAAAAGTGCAAGGAGAAAGAGGGGAAGAAAAAATGGTTAAAAAAGGAAAAAATTATAACGTAATGACTTCTCCTCTCATCAAGATAAGTTCAATTTCCGTAATTTATCACTTTCTCTAATATTTTAACCTAAAATCTCTTTGTGTCATATTTCATCTTTTATTTATTAGCCAACAGTGAAGCTTCATTATTCAATCTTAATCCAGCAAATTGAAATCCATGCTACCAAATCATTGTTCTGATTTATTATTTGTATATCCCTTTTAACTATTAAAACAGCAACTGGTTTCATTTGTAAATCCATATAACATCTTTGTCAATATCATTCTAGTAGCCTGTCAATTTTAAATGCATATCCAAAACAGCCTAATTCAAAGTTTTATCCTCTCCTCTTTTGAGTCTATTTTTACAGAAAGTTCTGAGTATACTGTTGCCAAAAATCCTTGAATTCTTCCAGAGTTACTTTTCTCTGTTCTGTATTAGTTGGTTTTCTCCTTTAATTCGACAACAGGTATTTCTCTGCCCATAACCCCAACTGTAGAGCCTCTCTCATGAGGACTTTGGACCTTGTCCCCCCTTGCCGGTTGACATGAGCCTTTGCAGCCATGTTGTCCATAAGGACTAGAACATGAGAGCCAGTCACTGAGTGCCTGAAACGCTTGAGCCAGAAAAATTGCTCTTAGCTCTAGCCAATTTATGGGAAGGATCTGTTCTAACCTGGACCAAATGCCCTGAGCTAACTGGCCCTGCATATGGGAACCCCAACCTATGAGGCTGGCATCGGTGGTTATCACTAGCCTGTCTGGGACCCTGAACAGGAGTCCCTTCCAGATTGACGGGGAACGCCACCAATTGAGAGATCTCTGGATTTGTGGCAGGAGCGAGACCTTGATGGATGAGTGGCTAGTTCCTGCTCATTGGTAGGGAAGCAGGAACCACTGGAGCGGTCGGGAGTGGAGCCAAGCCCATGGGATGATGCCAATACAGGAGACCATCTTCCCCAGAAGTTTGGACAGCAGTGACAGGGGGACAGCTTGATGTGTCTGGATCTGGCTGATGATCTCTGCAAGGCTCTTTTCACGATCTGGAGACAGGAAAACCTGGCACAATGTGGTATCGATGACTACTCCCAAGTTGTGGTTGTGGGAGAGAGCTGGCTCTTTTTGGTGTTGATGGAAAATCCGTGGCTCTGGAGATATAACAAGATAATTTGCAGATCCCGATGGGCCGCATGGATGGAGGACGGAATCAAAATGTCGTCCAAGTAGCATTGGATCCTCACTGGAACAGAACGCAGAGATGACATCAATGCTGCCAGAACCTTCGTGAAGACCATTGGAGCCGATGAGAGGCTGAAGGGAAGTGCTCGATACTGGTAATGGGTATTCTGATAACAGAAACGGAGAAACTGGCAACGATGAAGCCAAATGGGGATGTGGAGGTAAGCCTCCGTGAGATCAATGGAAGAGAGGAGATCGCTCTCCCGAACGCTCTCTAAAATAGAATGCAGAGTCTGCATTTTAAATCGCCTGTATTTTACAAACTGGTTGAGAAATTTTAGATCAAGGATGGCGTGCCACCCCCCCACCCCCCCGGGAAACAATGAAATTGAGAGAGGGGAACAGGTTGAATAGCCCTGATTTCAAGAAGGTGTTGAATGGCCTGATTCATGAGGACTTGCCTTGAAATGTCCCGAGAGACAGGACAGATCAAAAAAATTTCTGGGGGTGGCGTTGGAAAGTCCAGTTGTAACCCTGACCTAATAGTGCTGAGCACCCAGGCGTCCGTCGTTAACTCCTCCCATTTGGAGGCAAAGAAGGCTAGGTGACCTCCGATGGGTGGGGAGAACAAGGGATTACTTAGAGCGACAGAAGGAATGACCCCCTCCCCCCCGAAAGGGCCGTTTACCAGTAGAAGGTTGTTGCCTGCCAGATGCTTCCACACATTGGTCTTGGCGTTGGGAGTAAGGCCTCTGAGAGCGGGGAAAGTGGGATGAGGTCTCCGTTCAAAAGGCAGGAGGGCGATAAGGAGCTGGGCAATAGTTGGCTTTCTTCCCAGAGGAAGAGAGAATTTTATGTTTATCTCTGGTTTCGATGAGATATGGTTCCAGAGCATCGTCAAAAAGCTTATCGCCTGCGAATGGAACTGAAGCCAGCTTCCATTTTCAGCGTGACTCTGCCTGCCAATTTCGGAGCCATAACATCTTCTTGCTGCTACTGAAGATGTCATGGCCCTAGATGCAAATTTGGCGGAATTGAGAGTGGTATCCGCAGTGAATTCCACCTCTGTGATAATCTTATTAAGGTCTTGGTGAGACCGAAGGTCAGAAGCAGGCAATCTATTCTGGAATTGGCACAGCCACCGTATGGATGCCCTCGTGAAAAAGGATGCTGCTGTTGAAGCCCAAACAGCCCATGCGGCGACCTGGTGATTGCGCTCAAGGGTCTGTTCGGAATGTTTATCATCCAGTTTCAGGATATCTTCTGGTTCTGTGGGAGTGCCAGAAGATGAGAATGAGGCCAGAACCGGAATGTCAACAGAAGGCACTTCCAGGGCATTGTCCAGGGCTGGGCTGACATTGTAGAAACGCTTATCCAGAGAAGATGGGCGAGGACCTGCCAAAGGGGAAGCGCATTGTTCCTTGACCATGTCCAGGAACAAAGTGGGAGAAGGCAAAACCTCTGCATGTACTACAGGCTTGGAGAAGAGCGAATCCTCTTGGCTTGAGGGATTTCCTTGTGGTTCGGGAGCCACTTCCTCCAGTGACAGCTTAGCAATGACCAAGGCCTTGCTGAGTAATGGCCTGAAGAGAGTAGGTTTGAAGACCAATGTAGAGGATGTCTGTTCTGGGCGAGAATCCTCTTCCTCTGAAAGATTTTGGTCAAAAATCTCACCTTCTTCACGCTCTGAACGAGAGGAGTAACTGTGTTCAAATGGTGAAGCCCTTCCTTCCTCATCAACCTCCTCCCATTCTGATAGAGAAGAATGGACCCTGAGCTCCTGGGACCTGTGTAAATCAGGGTGATGAGGCAAGAAACTTATAGATTGAGAAGGGAGAAGGGCCTGAACCCTTTCCAAAAGTCGAAGAATTTGCTTGAAGCCTTCAGCCAATCCCTGCCTAATGGCCAATGAGACATCTTGGATATCCCCTGGTCTATGCTCAAAGGTAGAGGCAGAAGGCCGAAGGCCCGCTACTGTGGGAGTGAAGGTGGCTTCAGGCCTAGATTGAGAAGAGGTTCGAGGCCTGGAGGGAGGAGGAGGAGCATAGGGAGCCTGTTGGAAATAGGGCCCAGATCTGCTGAGATCCTGAAGATCTGATTGTTCTGCAAAAGCCTCAGGAGACCAGGATGGAGGGTGAAAATGCTCATAGATAACTTCTCCTCCCCTGGGAAGGCTTGGCTGGGGCCCATGGGTATCACCTGAAATATGCTGTATTTGCACTCCCTTCTGTTGAATAGTTCTGTTGAACTGCCTCTCCAGGGTCGCATATCTGTGCTTCTCTGCCCTCAATTCAGCCTGAGTTGCCTTCTTAGGGGCTAGAGCCTTAGCTTTGATTTTAGCAGCCACCTCCCTCTGGACTGATTGGATGTGTTGCCTACGTATTTTTCTCTTATTGGGCTTAAGAGACCGTTCCACTGGGGCGGGGGGAGCTCTGCCTGAGTCTTATCTTGCTCCATTTGTAGAATAAAGGCTCTTGCGTTGGAAAGAAACTATTTAGAAATTTTTTTATTAAGTCCTTTAGGGTATAAAATGGCCCCCGGGCTTACAAAATGGCCGCTCACCTCGTGGTGGAAGTCTTCAATCCAAGATGGCCACTGACTAGGGGAAACAGGCTCAGAGATCGAAGAATCGCTCCTTAGGCTATAAAGAGCCCCGAGTGAAGTCAGCAAAGGAAAATGCAGCCGCCGGCCACACGATCAGCTGGCTGACACTATCGGTTTGCTGATCGTTTTTTACGATCGCTCAAACCGCGGGCATGGGGGAGTTCTGCAGACGCTGCCCAACTTGCCTGCACAGCGCTCTGGCAACGCTGCTCCCAACATTGCAGAAGAGAGAGCCCTGCTCTCCTGGAAGAGCAGCTGCCCAGATCCCTGAAAATCGCTGGTGATTGCTATCTAACAGAAACGCTTTCAGAGACGCAGCTACTGACTGAAAGGAGCTGAGTCAAAAGCTGGGGTCTCTCCCGGGGGCTGGCTTTTATATCTTAGTACAGACTCAGCTAAATGACATCATAGGAAGGAGTCAACCCATCCTGGGCTCTCGATGCAGTGCGGAGGAGAACAGGAACTATATCAAAAAAGCTTCACTAAGAACATTTAAAAAGCAGAAGCAAGAAACAGACTCCTTGCAAAGAAAAACCCCTCTTTAATTACATCTTGAGAATTAACTGCATTCACCAACAGAAAGTCCAGGCAAGAGTCCTACAAGTAGTTAACTGATGTAGTAGTCCTTATTAGCTTGTTAAGATAAATGCAAGGCTGTGAGCTTCAAGCTGGGAGGCTGCAAATTAAATCAAAGAAATAGACAAACCTCAGTTCTGGCAAGGCAGTCTTTGTGCCATGAATCACACAAGGAGCAAACTTTCTAGAAATACGAATGATTGTCTGCTATAACCACCCCTCCCTTTTCCTCCTATTTATTCCCCAGCCAGGGAGGGCCATTCAGCATCATTTGTTTTGTTTCCCAAGCCGACTCATTGTCCTCTGTTGTTCACCTCTCCTATCTGCTCTGTGCATATGTACATCTGGAACAGGCCCCAGCTGTTCGTCCTCCTCATTCATCTCCAACTCCAAAGGCAGTTGCCTCTCCAGTGGCTGGGAAATGTTGGATAGCCCTGGCCTGATGCTGAGCATCTATCAGAGCCTTCCCCAGGCTCCAGAACTGGCCCAAGTTCTTTCCCAATCTCTTCATCATCCAAGTCTGCCACCAGCTCTGCTGGTAGCGCTGCAGAATTAAATTAAAGGGCAACTATGCAGTTTCACATCCATTTTCTTACAAGAGCCAATTAAATTTCTATGAAAACCCCTTAAAATGAAATGTTATATAACAACATTCAAACTAGCTTATTTAACATGTTTCCCATGTTACCTACCCACTTTTGTTGTAATGCTGCTCTTTCTCTTTTCCTCTGGATCTTTCCTTCTCCCTTGCTTTCTCTTTATCTCTGCCTTTACGTCTTTCTTTCTCACGAGACCCACTACGGGTTCTCCTGTGACTAGTTCTTTCACTGCTGCGACTGTATGATCGTTGTTGTGGTCTGGAATGTGATCTACAATTAGAAAAATCAACAAAAACCATGTAAAAGAACAATTACAGAAATAATTACAATAATTTTAATACTGTTATTCATTTATTCTTAAACAGTTTGTTCATAAATATGTATTTTTTAAAAGATGCAGATAAAATTAAGTATGTGAAAACAAACCTAGAAGAGATTAATTATCAAGCATGAGGCAACAAGTATATCACAAGCAGGGAATTATCATTTCCTTCAGAACATGGAGAAACAAGAACAGGAAGCCATAACAGAGTATCAGACCAAAAGAAGCTCCAGAGTAAACTAATTTAAAAGAATATTGTTTATAAAAGAATAAGAAAGACCCAAGCACAAAAATAATTTGATGATAATTTAGGATTTTTCAAACCAGGTCCAGTAAACCCTCTAATTCTGTCAGAGATGACGTGCAAAAAAAAAAAAATTGAAACTTTTTTAAACATAGCCCATTTTCTATCACCCAAGCTTTACCTTTTGAACAGAGGTTCTGGGAAATTTTGTTTTAAACTAAGGGGTTCAGGAGCTTGAAAATGTATGAAAATCCCTGCCTTAGTTAATAATGGGAAAATTTCTCATCCTTTTTTTTTCCTTTTACAATATTTACGTGCCTTCTGAATCCTGTCTGGAAGAGTAAAAGCTAATCTTGAATTATATGAGATATGCAAAAATAGGAAAATTGCATTTAGTTTGGGACAATACTTCTCTCTGCAGTTTTACCCTAGTTAGGTTACTGATGATAACTTGTCTTCTTTTAAGTACAACTTTTTCTAGTTTCCTACCTAGAAACTAGAAAAGTAGACCCTAGTTTCCTGGATCATGTGAGATACTAAGAACAGCAAAAAAAGGTGTTTTGAAATATATAAAGGAAAAAGAAAGGAGTCTATATACCAGATTCTCATTAAATGGAATAAAATGCTAATAGCTAACAAAAACAAAAAACTAACTCAGCTCCTATTTTGCTTTAATAGAAGGATGCGCTTTTCATCAGGCAATTGCAAAGAGTGGAAAAAAGTATGGGATTTATAGAAATATGGTCAGGGAATCTATATTTACTTTGATCAAATTGAAACTTACCTTTAAACAATATGAAGGTTTCAGCTGGTAGTTTAGTAAAATATTTCTTTAATACCGCTCAGAAATCTTATAAAGATGTGCCAAGCAATTGGAAGAGGGCAACTGTTTCCTTATCTTACAAGAAAAAAACAAAATGCTGCACTGGACATTTGCAGTAATATGAGAATGGACAATGCATGAACATTAGCTACTTTAGAGAGATAGCAGAGGAAAGAACGAAATGGAAAAATTGAGAAGCAAGCAGTGAGTCAAACTTCAGCTGCAACTAAGCAGAGATGGTATTCAGCAGGTTCTGACCAGTTCTGGAAAACCAGTAGCGGAAATTTTGAGTCGTTTGGAGAACTGGCAAATGCCACTTCTGACTGGAGATTTTACAGTATTCTTCCCCTACCACACCCACCAAGCCACACCCACAGAACTGGTAGTAAAAAAATTTGAATCCCCCACTGCAACTAAGATAAAGTTGATACCCAAGCATGTAAGCTATATAAGAGGTGGGGATGTTGTAAACCAGTTTTCAACTACTTTGCTATTTAAAATCACTTTAAGATAAAACAGATTTTATTTTGACTAAACCCTGGAATAAACCAAGTTTTGATTCTGTTAAATCACAACTCATCTGAAATATTTTGGCAAAAGAACACAAATCCAAGTTTTGAATTCAGGATTCAAAACAGAGTTCATGCACACACCTAGTTGAAAACTATTTGGAACTTCAGAATTGTAGCACTTCAGAATTGGTCACTCAGCAATGCTTCAAAAGATTTGGGAATATGAATATAGCATTGATTTGCAATTCTTGAAAGCAGTTATAGTCTTTCCTGGGATCACATAACAGGTACAGAGAACATCAGTGCAATTGCAGGAAAAAAACCATAATTGCTTCAGAGTGTTGCAGACAGATGCTAAGTCCATATTCCCATTCATTCTAAAACATCTTTTGGAAACTGAATTCAAAATTCTACATACCATAATTTTTTTCAGATTAATTAGCCAGTCAGCATGGTTGTTTCTACCCATCTGATTCTATCAGGAAGGGCGGGCATGCTTCAGGTTCCACCAATCAAAGAATGTTGCGTGTTGGGTCCTTGAAGATGTGCCCTTTCTCCCGTGTTATCCAACTTGTGGAACATTTTACCTATGGACAGCAGGATTACCTAGACCCTGCTGGTCTTTTGTAAGGTCCTAAAGACCTGATCCAGGCAAGTCCAATTCAGAGGGAATGAAATCACTGGAGGATGTTTACCTTGGTTTAAGTTACAAAAATTATAGATGAATATTTATGCAGTATTAAAAATTTCCAATTATTATTATTAAAATCAAATGCCAAACTATTTAGCAATAACAGTAGCATGGTGATTCATTAATGGAGAACATTATTGTGTCTAACTTATAGAGCAGACGGATGCTTGGCATCCCTTAGCATCTCTAACTATTGACACAATATAAGCAAGATTTCACCATCTAAACTCATAAGCAATCTCTTTATTTCTTGAGCAATTTGTACACACATTTTTTAAAAACTCTGAAGATATCTATAAAGGACTATCCAGTTATTGTAGAGCAAGTACTAATTTGCTAATTTCTTCAGAAGTAATTAATGAAAATATTAAATATTGAACAAAATATCTTGCAGTAAATTTAACATCTGCTCATAAGCATAATTGGTTTTGCAAGAGCCTTATGTAGTCCAAACACTAACCAAGTTGAAACAAATAAAACAGATTTTAAAACAGGTTTGAGAAAATCTGCATCTAATTAGCAGGTAGGCATCACAACTGCATAACATTTTATACATTTGTATTTATGAAGTAACAGAAGATCTAAGAACTTTTTAAAATGGCGTTTATTGTTCAAATAAGAACTGTGCTGCATACTAAAGTGATTTAAATCCTATAGAGCTGCTTTGAAAAAGATCATAAATGGTGAAAGAAAACATGTGGAAAAACTGTAAAACTAGAAAGAATTTGCGACAGAAAACAGATCCGCATTCCATAACCAAAAGGAAACTACACTTAATTAAATGTACACTACATCTGCAGTATCATCCTAATAAAGAGTGAAACTACTAATGTTCATTGTTCTGCAGTGAATGTGGCCATTGATTGTCATTTAACATTCACCCAACAATATTACACTAATACAATAAAGCATTCATTAATATATACAGTTTTCAAAAAGGTAAAAATGGTTGGGTCTTCTTCCTCCTCTATCATAGAAGACGAGTTAAGTAAGTGAATTATACCCACTAGAAAACAAAACCAATTGCATTGCTGAAATTTTCCAAATTGCTAGTATGCTATATTTTGAGAATCAAATCAATCAATAACATTTTGTCTAATACCAGCATCAGTTATTCAAACCAAACAAAGATCCCACTGTTTTCAAATAATGGCCATTACAAACTTACTAATTAAGAACAAAATAGTTCAAAATTAGACAGCAATAGTTAGAGAAGAGAACTGACAGAATTGCATATTTTTAATTCAATGGTGTATCTGCAGCTATCTCATATTGTTCAACATGAAATTAATCATATTGAATGAATTCATATTTGATTCAAGAGGTTCCTCTTCCACAAAATCTATGCTTAGCACACCAGTGGAATCCGGGATGGACTGGAGAAGAGGAAAGTAACATAGTAAATATGTATAGGTATTTTACTGAAAGATATTCCATATCAATACTGTTGTTAAGACAATTATCACACTATTGAAGTATATAACTTTTACACAACCCATAAATGAATTCTTTATTCCATCTAGTTTATACATTTCTTAAATCCAGCCATCAAGCCTAAGATGGTTTCCAAAGAACTGATATTTAACTATTATCAGACTCTTACTAGATTCTCAAAATCACATTCAGATTTATTGTTGAATGTATAATAAACAAAATTGTAAACTATTCAATTCAGAAATAAGAAATATACAAGAATATATAGAGCCATCGTAAAATACATGAAACTCACAACTCATAAACACATGCATCACAACAATCAGTACAGTCAAGGTGCCACCAGACTATCATCTCCCCAGGCCTATTGGCAAGAAGCACGTCTAATAAAGAAGAATATTTGACCCTCAGGGTTGACATGAGGATCCTTGGTGCTCTCTGAGGTTGCTTGTTTTCTTGCAGATGTTTCATTACCCAAACTAGGTAACATCATCAGTGCTCTGAAGCAAGTTTTGCCTTGGAAAAAGCCAGCAGAATCAGAGCAAATCTGATCTCCGAGAGGATGATGTTCCATAAAGTGGGTGTCACAGCAAAAAAATACTATTCTATGAGTCCTGCAAAATGACATTCCTAGGGAAGTGGCATTTGCAACATGTGCCTCATGCTCGACCTGATGGGACAGGTATATGGGGAGAGACAGCCCCTCAAATAAGTTAATTAGTTGCATAATTGCCGAAGGATGTAGCATTTTTCTTCAGTTCTGCTGTTTAATGATGGGTTTCAATGTAAATAAAACTAGAATTATTTTGAATAAATCTAAAACTATTAGGTTATAATGTTATTAGTTACAATTTGTTAATCAGTAGTACGTTCCTACGTGAATAGCAACATAATCATACTTTGAAATAGTTTGCAATCCAGACCATAATATGACTTTTGTTTAAGACACAGGGTGTACTCAAGATAAAACTTATAGTTTTCTGAAACTGCCTGCAGATATGTAGGACATATTGATTAACGTTATGGACTTGTAGCCTGATATAAGCTCTAAATTGAAATCGACTGCAATTAAGGAATTTGTTGAAAAAAGATTTGTTGTGCTGCTTAATCAGTAACAAAGCAAATGGGATAAATGTATCTTTATAAATCTGGCTATTTAGTTTAAAAGTGTTCATATACTTTAAACTTTATGATTTAAACATTAAAGCATTACAACAGAAAGTATAATATTGAGTTCATTTACTAAATCTGCTGTGTGTTTTACTGCTTAATATGTGGCTTACATAACTTGACAAGATCTTACAGATGGTCATGATTATGTTAAGCAGGACAATACACACACTGAAAACTTTTACATATGCTCACCTAATGGCCTGCCATATTAAATCCAATAAAGTACAATAAAATATAGCAGGTCACTGGGAAAGCTTTTCAAGTTAACAATTGTGTTAACAATTGTGTGTATTGTATATATTGTTAATATACACAATACACACAATTGTTAACACAATTGTTTACTTGAAAAGCTTTACAAGCACATATATCGATGTACAAAACAAGTTTGAATATGATTAATGTAGTTATCTTTGAATAAATGTCAGAATTCAGTATAACCACCTTTTGTGTCTAGTCTTAATGTTTAATTACCTTTTTTAAAAATCCATGAAAGCCCTAAAATGTTGTTTTGGGGTAGAAACTTTTACTCAGCAATCCATTGGGAGCAAAGATAATTGTGTTGAAATATATTGCAGTGTTTAAGCTAACAAATGAATAAAGGTAATCTATACGAACATATGCCATTACCCTGAAGTTGTTAAAGGATCTATGGGAAGAATATTATTCATACCTGGAAAAACTAATGTAGCACAAGAGAAAACAGTGATGAAGGAATACTAACTCATATGGAAATCCAAATATAGTGACAGACACAATTATTTTACTAATTGCTAATGAATATAGTAAGGTGATTTCAAAAGGAAAAGTTTGCTTGGACTACTTCAGGTTTTGACCTCTGTATGAGCAAAAGCATTTCAAACTGAAGCTCACCAAAACTGATTAACACCACCAGTCAAGGCCAGCATGTAGTTGAAGCCTTTTCCATCTATCATATGGCCCAAAGGATGGTTAAATGAATCTTAAAATGGCTACAAACTGCTCAGTGACAACATTGAGTCCTGTCAATTAGAAATAATTAGGTAGTCATTTTGGTGGTAAGTCTTTTTAAGTGCATACATAATGATGCAATGATGCTTATTAGCGATCTCATATAAGCTATGCTCAAACAGTGTGAAATAATTATGTAACTCACAAAGCCTTGCAATTCTCTGTACTTCACCTTAATGCATTTAAAAAACCACTTCATTACCTCCAGTAATTAATCCTCGATTAATTACAGGAAAAGCCCAGTTTACTGTGCTATGTTTCTAATTATCTTATAAATAGTTATGGTTTTAATTAATGTGTTCATTAAGCTGAATATCTTTCTCAAAGCTAGGCTCAGAGCAAAGGTTCTACTTTTGAAAGAAAAGGCCTAACTAGCCATAAGGTGAAGCTATTTTGGATGTGTTTGCTTTTATTTTAATATATTCAACTTCTTAATTGGCATTTAAAATCTAATTTGGAAAAAATTAAAGAAGCTTACAAAGGATTTTTTTCTTATCTGCAACCAAAAAGCTTAATAGTTTTAATAGGCAAACTTTTAACATATATTTGATATACCCAGGAATCAGATTTTAAGTGCCAGGCACCAAATGAATTTAATAAGCTGTAAGGCATTTTAGTTTACAACAACAAAAACCAACAATTTCCTAGCCATCAAGTGAATTTTACCATTTAAATACGTAATTGGAGACATTTAGCAACTTTGTATAATTAAGTGAAAATATGTTATTTGAATAATTGCATTCTACTCTGAAATTTGGTAACTTCTGAAATACTAGAAGATGCATTATCAGTAATCGAACTAATGCACATATATCACTTTTCAATCAATAGCTCAATTTAGGTGACATGTCAAACTTTGTTAATGGCAACATAATCATGATTTAGAACAACCTTGTTCATTAATCTAGAGATAGTTAGCAAACTGCAAAATATATATAGAGGTTCATTTGAATGTCTAAATCAGGGGTATCAAACGTTGTCACGGCATTGTCGCGTGACATATCAGGACTTTTTCCCCCCTTCACTAAACCAGGGTGGGCGTGGGCCGCGAGTTTGACAGTCCTGGTTTAAATCAACAAATTACCTAAAATATAAGAAGAAAATACCAACTGAGATGAGCAGGAAGTTTCTCCAACAGCTTGTTTCTTGAAGTCAAGTTGAACACTACCTCCGAATTCATAAAAGGGTCAAAATTACCATATGCGTATGCCAGGTATTTTTCAGCCAAACCGAGGAGGACTTGACATGTGTTTCCATCCCAGGAATGTCAACTTTAAAAGACATCCACTTTAAATGGTCTAGCACATAACCAGGTCTTTGGGCTTTGGATTTTTCAGAACTTTTGGTCTCTAAATTCTTACAAGTAAAGATGGCACAGAGTACAACTGTCTACAGAGTCTCTTGCCCATGTGGGGAATTTTGTGCAGCCTCAATTTGGTTGCTCCTTAGCATATGAAGCAGCAGGGCAATGTTGCTAAACTGGGTATCAAGCTGAGCATCCCAGCCAAACTTCAAACAGGTGGTAACTTACTGTGGCTTGTGGTCCTGGTATCAAACATTGTTTATTGACTATTGCTGCTAAAAATTGCTTAGAATTAAGTTCCATGTCCAATTGCAGAAGAAGGATTAAGGTTTCCCACATCGTTTCCTGACAGAATCAGGACACTAATCACTCTAACAACCCTTGTGGATGGGTAGAAATAAGCTGAGTTTGACTGTAGGAAAAGGGAATTATTTTTGTATGGCAATAGCCACACCAGTTAGATGACTTGTGCTGCCTCTTCCTCATGCAGAGGACCACATACAATCAAGTCCTTCTTTTCTTAGATGTTTACACAAACTATTCATTCTAAAACAAGATCACCAAATTATACAGCAGTAAATGCTCAAGACCACACTACCTAAATAGGACACAATCCAGTTTAGCCCATCTACAATCCACTTCCCGTGTCAAAATTACTTGTTTCTACTGAATATCAGCAGCCTTCAACAAAATATACCAACTTTCTTAAGGACAAGAACTGCATAATGGCAGCTACAGAGACAAAAACTGCATAATAGCTACATTGTTGCCAGAACAATTGAAATAAATGTTTGAAAATAATTTATTTTCTTAATTATTTTAGTACTGGCAAGGTTTTCTTTGCATTCCCTTCTCTTCTCAACCTTTGAAAATCATGCACAAAAATAAAGTTTGCATCAACACTAATCTGGTAAGAGAGAAGTTCCCTGAGAATGGGCTCTGGCATGAGTCCGAAAGCTCAGAAGACTAAACCTCTGGTCCCAATTACTAACCCAGGTTGGATCCTGCAACATTATTCTCAGACATGTATATTTGCCTTTACTCTTGCTTGATTGCTTCTGCTCCTCCCTCTCTTCCTCATATGATCTCTATTCAATTTCATTGCCTTTTTTGTCTTCCCAACTTAAGTAACATTTCTCTTACTCTGACTATCCCACTATTTCTTTCTCCCTCTCTGTATCTCTCTCTCTTTCTGAGTTTTTTGTTGTGTTTGTTAATTCTGCTAGAAGGAAAGAAGAGGAATGACATGACTATGATTATGAGATGTGATTACCTTTAGTTGCCCTTGTATTTTTATTGTGTCATTGTCCTGTATTATTATTTATTTTTATTCATTGCTTTTAATCCTATCTTCACTGCCAAGTGACAATTACAATATGGGTAGCTATATAAATTGATAAATATTGTTTGAGTGTGCATTTCTATTAATGAGGATGGTTGTATTGGAGAAAGCAATAGCCAGCAAATGCAAAGGGAAAAATCAAATAATTTTTTTTAATTTTATAAATGAGGTACCTTACTTTACAGACCGTTAATTTTAATCAATAGTTATTAATTCTTTCAATATACTGTTTTGTCCTAGTTCTGGGCTGTAACCTCTTATATTAAGTGTCCAACTCCAATGGACTCAATACATTTTTATTCACTCACTCACTCACTCACTGTTATTCAATTTCTGTTGCTGCCTATTTCAATCCATGACTCCAGGTAGCTTACAATTCAAAATTACAATATAGTACATACTGCATAGCATACATAAACATGCCTACACCAACATATCAAATGCATTCAATTAATGTAGAAGGGGAAATCTGCAAGATTGATTTTAAGTTCAAAAACGTGGAGAAGCTAGACACTGCAGAGTATTGTGTCAGGTTTTGCCTATTCCTATGGCAGAGGCATTTATTGCTTCTCTCCTAAATTCAGGTGAAATATGGCTATCATTACATCACAAACAAATAAAATATTGTATGTATGTATGTGTGTGTGTGTGTCTATATATATATATATATATAGCTGAATGCCATACATGTAAGTACCCGCGAAAACTTAACATATATACATACACACACACACACACACACACACACACACACACACATTTATGCATATATATATGCATAAATGTATGCATGTATATATGGGCTAGAATGTACATCTATACAGTATGTATGGATTCTACTCATATTATTTCACAACAATGTTCAATGAAACAGTTTGAAACTCATAAATTTTGACAAAATCACAAATTGCTGCACGTAAGGTTTAACTTTTTCACCCTTCATTGTTCTGATTCCTCTCTTATAAATTCTTTTTGCCATGTTAATAGTATTCTTCAATCTGATGTTCAAAAATTAAACCATACTTATTAAAACAACTAGAGTAACAGTAGGCCTTTCAAAATAATGGAATGTTCTCATAATAGCCTTAAAATGGAAATGACTTTTGTATGTTTTCACATTGAATTTGTGGGAGATGTTTGTTAGTTGCCAATCTTACACATATGACTGAATGGCTTTACACCTCCTACAAGTTTACCATTTGCAGATAATTGAAATCTAATATCATTAAGTAATTCAACACTCATCACATAAAAGTTTAGGGTGCAACTGAAAAAAGATGACTACAGTTATATAGGAAAATATTTGAATCATTTATTTTAGTTATATTAAAAAATGATTTTAGATTTATGCTATTTGTGTCATGTTAAAACATTAAATGCTGCTTTTAGCATGTAACTAATAATGTATATGCAATATGAAGGAAGGTAAAGATTTTGCCATTTTTCATTTCCTAATATTTTTCTCACTTAGAATATATCATACACCAGAATGGGAATACCTAATACTTGACAAATATACCATAAATCTGCAGTGTATAATGGAAGATACCATTAACATCAGTCCCACAATTATATGCCTGTCCTCACATTATGAACAAGTTGATAATCACATAAGTTACCATCACATAGACATTCTGAATGTTACATTTGTTCATATGTCTTTAACAGTGTTTTAACAGAGTTTAGAATGTCAGTTCTAAACCTTTAAAATAATAACACATACTAATTTTAGATGCAGGAGATTTATAACAGATGTATTGTTCTGCATCCTAGCAATCCAATAACATAATTGTCATCAAGTTTTACCAGCCAAATAGGAAAACACATTATTTCATTGCATACATTAAAACAAATGCTTTCACTGATATATTTTCAATATAACTTTCTAAAATAAGTTTTAACTTTAGCATATTGTATATAAATGATGCAATTAAATAGAAGTTATAACTGGGGCTTAAATTGTTTTAAAAGATTAATATTGCTCCAACATTGTTGCTTTAATTCAAATAAATCCTTGATAATGCAAAGAATTAAATAATGCAACTCACACAGAATATGAAGAATGCAACTTGCACAATTAACACAAGTTAATAATTAGCAACATTAGCAAGAATAATTCAGGACCATACACATCTACAATATATACAAAATTGTAATACCATCCAAGAAATCCATAACATTATAAAAATAAATGCCACATCCTAATCTTCACATGGCAATAATTTCAAACTGGTATTTTAATCTCATTTCCTTGAATAATATCCATACTCTAGGGTCATTTTCCTTCTCATATTCAATATTGTGCATGCTTGTATCAAGATTCCTTTCTTCATATCCTGTCAGAGTATCAATCACTGCCTCCTGTCCACTCAATCCACATTTGATTTATCAGCCACCGTCTTTCTGGACTCCATAACTCGACCCAAACCATCTTAACAAGACATTGACAAATAGCACTCAGTATCACATCAACCTGTTCCACTTAGTAAACTAAGAAACACTAACTGTGACATCTCCACATAAGTATTCTATTCCAATCCCCAGACTGATGTATATTAATGAGGAGATGGCATTTGAAATGCTTCTCCCACATCAGCATCTAATATGATCAAATTAGGAAATAGGATGATTTATTAAATTTTGTAGAGCTGAATTTTTTTTATATCCTATATCTGTGGTTTCAGAAAGTGAGCTGTTACTTTCAATTTTTCTGCTGACAATGTGCCTGTATTTCTCAGATGAATTATTGTGTTTAAAAAGATTGCAAACAACAAAACGTTATTAAGCAAATGCCAGTAAAACAAACTAAATCTATTTTAAAATTATTAATGTAATATAAATGTGGTAGTTCTGCTGAAATTTAGCTTGTGATTTTACATTATTTGCACAGCCCTGTTTTATTGAAACACAACTGTAAATCTATAGTATTATAGAGAACCTCATTCTTGATTCAGATTGCATTTAAAATAGGATAAAAAACTGCAGTGCAAACATTCGTCTTTGAATAAAGGAAAAATACTTAAAGCACAGAAGATAATAATTAGGAGTTAACAGTCTGATAATGATTTGCTGGTCTAACAGACTAGTTTACTAGTCTTAATTTATAATCTTGATTTCTGTAAGAAAAATACAACAATGCAGCACATAGTTCCTTAAAAACATACCAAATGAAAAATCTTGTGATTTTTAATCTGAAGTCAGTGTTCTGTATCCAAACAAATAAACCATTATCTGGCCAAATCTGTTAAGACAAGATAACTTCCTGCATTTGTAGAATCACAAATTGCCCATCTCAAATTTAGCCAATTCTATCCAGATATGAGAACATAGAAAGATTACATAATTTTTTTCCTTTAAATATAAATTTCCCTTCTTTCAAAAATAAAATTCCACTTGGAAAGGTAGCCCAATTTACTTTTAGGACAAAAAACACAACTTATTTTAAATATTCTTGATGGCTAAATATGAACATGGGAATATTTATTTTTTAAATTAGGCAAGTCTCAGAAATGTGACAGGCTCTACATAAAATAATATATTTATCAGAAAAGGCTTTTCAGTGAACACCCAAATTGTTCCCTCCATTGTCTGAATCTCTTAAATTTACCATAGCTAAAATGCAGATAAATCTGGGTGTTTAATACTACATGTTAATCGATGTACCAGCTATTTATACGTAATGTAACAATGGAAAGACAAATTATCTAACTTAAAACAGCACAAAACAAAAGTAAATCTATAAAGACCATATATATCATCATTTTGACCAATTTATAATTTATTTTACTTTTATAAAGCTAGAGCTTTGTTCAAACAAATAAAACATATTTTTCAAAAGAAACACAGTATAAAAACTGACATAGTAAATATCAAGTGGCCAAGATAAAGTATCTGCTGAAAATACACACCTATTCAATTTGTAATGACATAAGACATTGGTAAACAACTGTGTTCAACTCCGCATCTACAAACCAGGTTTGCTCCACATCAGCAAAATTTTTACTGATATTTATTACGTACTTGCTAATATTCATTCTTAAAATGACCACTTATTAACTTATTCAACCAGCTTATATGCCACTATTTATAGTCCACAAATGGATATTCAGTCTCCTAGATACAATTAATTGCTATAACAGTTTTTTTTCCCCTGACCTCTCACCAAAACGTACTTCAGTATAATTTAAGTCTACATTTTTCTTGTCCTCTCCCAACAAGTCTGCCTATTTAAAATGGTTCATTAGATACTTGAAGAACTATCATGTCTCTCCACTGTCTTCTCTTGTCCAAGCTCTTCAACCAGCTCTTCCCTAATGGTTAGGATCATATCTAGGAATGTCAATGCCCTTGTCTCTTCTTCAACCTTTTGGAAAATGAAACAATTAGTGAAGCCAAAGAGCAATTTGTAGGATCTTGCAGTCCTAGCTGACTTGGTTTTCCAACAACCAAATAATAACCATCTTCCATTATTACTTTTTCCCTCCTCATTAAAAATTCTATTATTCAGAGCCCTTTTGATTTTATTTTTTTTGCTCTTTGGATTGTTATTTTGTTTCCAGCCTTCTAGTTCTCATTATCTTTTTCTTTTTTTCATATACTTTTCTTTCAATTTTTATGTCTAAGTTGCCCAGCGTCACTATAGAGCCAGGCAGCCTCAAAATTTCAGTCCCTGGGTTATGAATAACCACTTCACGGACAATCCCTACATACAAGCAGACTGCCTATTACTTAAAATTGCAGAAAGTGTTCTCTTTTTTTGAGAAAGTGCTGAAACTGCACAGTGCTTTCAGGAACCGCTGAATTCATATGTTTTTAATATACAGCCTGTTCTCAGGGGTTCCTGGAAGCACTGTGCAGCTTCAGCACTTTGTTGGCTTAAGGAAGGGCAATGCTGTCCGCCATTTTTAGTAACAAGCAATCCAAGCTCTGACTTAAATACAAATTGAAGTTAGAAACAGTTAGGGAACAGAACTTGTTCTTAACTTGGGGACTGCCTGTATCTCCTTCCCTTTTGATTGGCCTATTGATTTTGATTAAGTTGTAGCCCTCAATTCTACAGTTTTGTCCCATCAATAATATTTGTATTTGCCTTCCTGAATTAAGACTCGTTCTTCCTATTTTCCCTGCATGCTTTACAAAGAAAATTTATTGAGTTTTGTAGCTTGACTTTTTCCTCTATTTGTTTTCAGTCCCAGGCTTCTTCTCATACTTTGCATTGTACTGTTTTCCAAACTCTTGTTTTTCTTTCTCTAATATTCAGTTTAAGGCTGTCTAGATCAGGTTCACAAAGCACCTTTTACACAGTCTTCTCAGTTCCCATGAGTGCCTCTCTTACCAGGAGTCACTCATCTCAGAAATAAGACCCATTATCAAAGATGCACTTTTGAAGAAGGTGCTTCGGGACATGCTGGAGGACATACAAAGTACACTTTTGAAGGATTTCCAGATGTCTAATAATAGATACAGAGGTATGAGAACATTACTTCTCTTTAATGCTGCAGCAGTATTACGGTAAATGTGATAACACTGCAAACATATGCTAAGTCAATCATCTGCATCCTTCAGAAAAGCATTTGGGAAAAACCTGGTACTGTATTTTGCTACCCTCAAATGGTGATGCATCATGGTGTCATTTGTTAAGTTCTTGATTTATTATACTTTTTATAATAATTTTTGTGTTATTTAAAAGCTCATTCGAGTCTTTGGAAACTGTGTAGCATATAATCAAAGAAATGCATACTGCAAATTTTTACATTTCAATGTCTCAAGAGAGACCATACCCTAATAAAAATAGCTACTATATACCTAATGGGTATGAATGAAGAGGTTTGCAAGCGCTGCAATCATTGGAATTCTAGATTAGCCCATAAGATTGTATTTTCATCCAAATGATAAAACTAAAAGCATTCATTCACAAGATCTGAATGCACTCTATTTTGATTTTTCTTCTCCATAAAATATTAGATAACTTTTTAATAAGCAGTATACTGTAGTCCTAAAGCAATATACTGAAGTCCTAAATACAAAAGCTGGATCCCACCAATCCTATGATACAAAATAAATTCAGGGCAATGCCCAGGGCCATTTTTAGTAATAGGCAATCCAAGCTCTGACTTAAATACAAAATGAAGTATTACAGTATTATCACAGCACTCTTGCAACAAATGGTTCATCATGTTACCATCATAATTAATATTAAAAATAATCTCTATTGTATTTTAACATGTACTTAATAAATTTGTATTGCCACAAAAATAAAATATTAAATCTCCCAACACTGTATAAAATGCATATTTTCAAATAAAGTTTTCTATTTTTATATATTAACTATTTTTCTGAAATAATTGTAATATAAAGATCATGATTCTGCAGAACATCGATGTTTCATATGATTATGATTTCACAATTTCAGCTTTCATACATATTACTTGGTACCCTTATTTTGCTATATTTATTGTGGATTTCAGGTTCACAAAATATTTGCAGTTTCATAACTCCATTGATATCACACAAAATTCCAAGTATTTTTTTTTAATGAAAATTACTTATGAGTATTATTGGTATGTCCTTTTTACTTTAGCTTAAGCAAAATATTCAAATGAGCACATTTTCTAGCAATTAATACCCAGCAACATGATTACTTTTTAATCTGATATTATCTATATATGCTATCACCATGTATTTTGTATAATAGATATCGTAACAAAACAGGTCTTATATCAAGTCTAAACAATATATACGGACAAAGGAACTCCAAGTTAAACCACAACTTGAAAAGTACATAAAGGTCAAAATACTTTAACCTTTTGCTGTTACATTTATAATCTTGAAGTTAACATAAAATCATTAATTAATGGTTATTAAGACTTGGGAGTGCAAAGTGAAAAACATTTTATTTGGTAATTGTTCTTCCAGGGCGAAACTGTCATACCTTCTTGATCTGCTTTTTGATCTTGATCTCTGAGACCGATACGATTTTCCTTGTGCTCTTGATCGGCTATGACTCCGTTTTCTTTTGGACCCATACGAAGAACTGCTGCTTGATCGATGCCTTCGCCTCAAATAGAGACAGAAAACTCACTTACAATGGATCATTGTTTTTTTTTTTCATAATCACATAAATCAATATAGTAAATATGGTAAAAAAAAATCACATACACTCCAAAATATATAGATAAAATAAGCAAAAATGGTTATTAAAACTTTTTTTCTAAGGCTAAATCCAACCTATCGAAACAATATACAGGTTCCAGAAGACCTTTGGAAAACTCAAAAAGCTTAAAAAGATTTTTTTATAAAATGATAAACTATCTAAAGATAATTTTTAATAAAATGATGTAAGGTTGGTATTTGTCACTGGAAGAATTATTTAAAATGTATAAAAGTACTTTGAATTTATGTTAGAAATGTAGTTTATCATGCTGAGTGGGTATATAAAAAAGGTTAAAATTTTTGAATTCAAATATGTAACATTAATTCAGATGATGTTAAAGACAATATACAATAGAAACCAGAGATTTTCCCTTTGAGAGTGATGGACACTTAGTTGTAAAAACTCATGGAACTTAGTTTTTATATATGATAACAGCAACAAGACTTGCACAAGATTTGGAAAGTTTGTCATTGCCTACGATTGAAGAGAGAATAGTAAAGTTAATGAAGCTGGCTAGGATGGTGAAATTGATAGCTTTAATTAAAGAAAAGTCACTGATTACTTGTAATGCTGACTGGAAGCCCCTATGAACTTTTAGCACTAAACAGAATAAATGAAATTATGATATATGGACAATAGAAAAAATAATAGCTAATAGAAAAAATGAAAGTTGTGAACTTAGAGAAGAAGCCTACAGTAGTTTTTGATTTACAACTAGTCACTTAGTGACCGTTTGAACTTACGACAGAACCTCTAAAAATTACTTATGATACATTCAAAGTTATGGCTACTACAGCACCCTGCACTTATTCACCCTTATGACTGACTGTAAGAACAGAGCTCACCCCCCCACCCTCCTATTCAGCCCTGCTGGATCCCTACAGTCACTCATCCAGCCAAGGGAGAGATGTGGCTGGCTGTAACACATGCTAATCAACTGGAACTTGCAACCATCTAGTTTCCTTCCCTCCCAGCTAGGAATGAAGATATGACTGCAACTTGCAAGCCTGTCTATAACTCCTGAGATCAAGGTTTCAAGCTTGTGCAGGGGATCAAGAAGACAAGCAACAGTATACACTGACTTCATCAGCGTCTGTATGTCCTTGGAACCCACAAACTGAAAGTAGCCTAATCTAACCATTCAAAGTTATCAGTGCTGGCATCCATACTGGCCTAACTGTGAGATATTTTATTTGTAAAAATTATTAAAAGCAGACAAAAGTATTAAACTTTGTGTGATACTCTCCAGAGAAAGCAGCAGGGGTCTGAATATGCCCCCTCACAACCTAACTCAGCAAAGCAACCCATGAGTTTTGCAAATATCCTGGGTGGAAAAAACAGTGACTTTGCTGTACATATTAATAGAGCAAAAGTGAGCATCAAATGATGCTTTTTCTCAATTTTTACATATTCTATCCTGTGTTCAGATATTTTATTCTACAAAATTAACATATAAACCACTTAAAAGTAAAAACAAAAACAAATGTAAGATTTTTACTTTAATACATCTCAGTCTTGAAGGATATGCATGATCTATAAATTGTATCAATCAATGTATCCTCAAGAAATATATATTTGAAACTCAATAGCACATTCTGTTGCAGTAACTATGCAGGGATGTAACATTGTCTCTATTGTACAGTGATCTTTTTAGCCACTTACTGATAACAAAATTTTCAGGTTGAACATGGACTTCTATGGAGAAAAAAAACTATGCACATTTCATGGATGTTAGTTTTTTAATAAAGAAAAAGAAAAAATCCTGATATTAAAAGTTTAATAACTGTTAAAACTTAGTAGTAAACCTTTCCTCCAAATTTTAAAACTTAGATCTAATTAAAACTGAATCAAGAATATTGTAAAGAGTTAAGCTCTTTTTACTTTATAACATAAAACTATTCTCCACTGTGACTCATATTACTTTCATCAATGCTTCATATAGAATATAATGTGGCTTCAGAGTCAAATTAATTCACAGCATGAATCCTTGTATATACTATATACTGTTCAGACTGCAGAACAATGTAACAAAGTCAGTATGTACATATACTGCTTACTACTAGAACATTAGAGGTGTACTACAAGGAAATATGCTACTGCAGGCATATTAATAGATTTTTTATAAAATCTGAAGCAAAGGGAATTGGCTAGCAATAAACACATACACACACACCACTCTAGGATATAAAGTTAAACATTTGTTATTGATAAAATCGTTCTGAAATTAGACAACATTGGGTGATAAATATTTTCTTACTGTATTTGAGTAACATATTTTCCAAAAGAACCTTTCCCTGGGTGCTGCTTTTTGTGTTTTTTGCATTGTTCTTTCTTTTTAAACGTTTTAACAGCACCCAAAGTCACTGGCAGTTGACTATAATTTAATAAATTATGGTTGGCTCCACAATCAATCAGATGTTTAAACTGGATTTGGCATTTCTTTCTTCCTATCAAGTCCTTCCCAAAAACCTGGGATAGGCAGATATTGATGTTTGATGGTGTTAAAGGTATTATTACTTTCGCTATTTTATTGTCCCACCAGTTCTTGCTTATAGGCAAATGGTTTCTTGCAGATCTTCCAATGCACCATTGTGCCTACTTTGTCATATCGTTGTTTGTAGTCAGTCTGTGGAATCTTTTGCAGTGTCTAATTAGCTGGCCTTTTGTTTCTTCAGCTTCTTTGCACAGAGACATATTTAGATTAAATTTGACATTTTTATCTATTTATTATCTCCTTCCCAGGGTCCTGGGATATAGAGATGTAATTGTTCGATGGAATTAAAGGTATTGTTGCAAGATGAAAGCTGTATTATCAAAAAGCAAACACCTTAGTCGTTCTCTGATGCAAACAACCATCCCAACCTCATTCTGTCCCAGCACTTTCTGGCTTTCAAAAAGCTAAGTACCTACATCACAATCATGTGACCATAGGGAGGCTGTAATGGCCAAATTTCAAGGACAGATTGTCTTATTATTCAGTGACATAACTTTGAATGATTGTTGAATGAGTGGTTGGTAAGCAAGGACAAGCTGTATGGAGTCAGTTCTTTCTCTAAAAAGATGCCATTTGTTAAAAAAAAAAAGTTAATTAGGCAAATTATATAAACTGACACATGTTATATGAATGCTACAATTTATACATCGCTTTTAACAGACCACACCACAAGATGAAATACTGAACTATACCTGAATATTTTAAAAGTTTCATTTACCAATAATTTTAAAACTGAAGTAATATGTTTACCTTTTTTCATATGAATGTGAACGAAATTGGACATCTCGAGACCGTGATCTTGATTTTCTTCCTGATTTTTTATGGCTATAACTTCTATCTGAGGAACTGCTTGAAGATGACCTTCTACGATGTTTCTTTTTTCTTCTGCTTTTAGTCTCTTCTTCAGTGTCTGATGAATGGCGACCCATTTTAGCAAGCTAGTTTTTACAAATATTAGAAAACTGTAAAAATTACAAAGTACCGTATGATTAATAGAAAAGTGTATCATTACTAAATGTCCACTCATTGGTCTAAAATTGAAACCAAGACTGTACCTACTATCTATTGTCACTACGTAAGTAACACTGTTCTCCAAAATATAATCATGCAAACTTTTACACTTTTGGAGAAGACACAATGCTCTATGTAACCTTAATTTAAAACAAGAAATAAACTAAATGATCTTAGAATGTAAGCTTGCACACTCTTAAATCCTGTTAGGCTCAACAGAACTTTATAAAATGGATAGACCAATTTACATTTCATAGAAAGCACAAATAATTGTTAATGCAGTTGTAGCAAAACCTAAAGGTACAAAAAGAAAAAGAAACAGTACTGGAAAACTAAAAGAATTTGGTGCATTAGCAGATTTTAAGATTAACAAACAGAAGTTGAAGATGTTAACAAAAATATGTAAATACATCTAAATTTGTGTGGCAGGGGAAAAAACCCCACAAGGTGTTACAGGTGCAAAAGAAAGGAGGAGGATTGCATCTACCTGATTTGAGACTGTATTTTGCAGCTTGCTGCTTGGTTTTGTTTGGTTGGTGCTGCTGAGAAATGCAACACAACTTGATATTTGCATGGATGTTGTGGTATAACAAAGCCAAAGTTAATGTGGATTTTAAAATCATTATGCTGGACATGTCATACTGAAAATATGGAATAGATATAAACCCAAGTTGTGCCCCAAAACATCTTTGTGACTGTCAGCACAAGAAACATTTTACAGATGAGAAATAATAGGCAAACCCAAATGGGCAGCTTACTGAGATACTAGTACTTTGTCAAGGGGGGATACCAAAAAAAATCAAGAATTGGCAGCAGAAATAAATAACTGGCAATATTTTTCATATCTACAATTATTAGAAAGATTTAAACCAGACAAAAGTTTGTGGTTTTTCAGTACTCTAAGAATGAAATAGAATTATGTGCAAATGAAGTATATGCAATTGCTAAAATGTATAAACTTTGTTTTTGTAATTTGAAACAAGTGAAAGAGTGTACAATGAAGTGGTCTAAAGTTTAGCCTCTAAACGGTTTGGTTATAATATACAGATGGAACAATGGAAAAATATGTGGCTGAAAAGATTGAAATGTACATATTATAATCCGTAGCTGGTGAACAAGTAAGAAAAAGCTAGAAAATTTCAGATTCAAATACATATACTGATTCAGTGGCTTTTAAAGATTAATAGAAAATTGAGGCCAGAGGTCTTTCTTTTGGGATTGATGGACAAACTGTTAGGGAGAAAAAGGCATGAAACTGCAAAGGCACTGTTGTATTGTCTTGTTGGCATAAACCTACAACAGTTGATGAAGATTATGGATCTTTTACGAAATGGCTAAATTGACATCTTTGAGCAGAGAAAGAATATATTTTTTATTGATGACCCTTTATGGACTTTTCTCATAAAATTGGGTGTGTGTGTGTGTATGCGCGCCCGCCTGTGTGTAAAATTAAAGCCAAGCTAGCATGAGAAACAAGGGATGGTGGTTATTTAAAAAGTTTAAATGGCAGGAGGACGGACCTTACACAAACCGTTGCTCCCCTTCCCCAAACTGGACCCCAGATGAATTGGGCTGGCTTCTGGCAAGTTGGGTGGGGTGGGAGAAACAGGCTTCAGTCCAATTCAGGCCTAATATCTGAGGCCGGCTCGCTGCTTTGAAAGCAAAGGCGGCTCCGGGCCACCTTTAGTACCCAGAAGGCTTTTCAAAGGAGCGACCTCAGCCTCCTCCCTGCCCAGCAACTCTCCCCATCGGTTCAGCTGACGGAGGAAAAAGATGGGGAGCCCTAGGAAACCCCGGGACGTGGATACCCTCCAAACAGATTTCCTCGGTCGAGAAGAAGGAACGGCCCGAACCGCCAAGGCTCCGGGCATTGCCCATATTATAGGGCTTCCAGACCGGATTCTGTCCCCTATATTCCCGAAAACCAGAATATGAGGCGCTAGAGCGGCTTTTTTGAAAGCTCTCCTAATCCTCCGCCTCTTTCCCGAGCCCAGCGGCAAACCGCACCCCACCCCCACCCCCTTTCCCCGAAACCCGAGCCCACTTACCTCAGGAGCCGGCTGAAGGCCTCCGCGCTGCCGAGCTTCCGTAGTTTGAGCTCAGCGCCTTCCTCCACCAGACCGCCAGCCAGACCTTACTAAGCCATCACAACACTCATCCATCCACGTGCCCAGGCGAGGAGCGCCGAGATTATCGATCGGAAGGCCGGCGTCTTGCGTTGGCGGCGGCGCGGCTTTCTTCCTGGCGGCGTTGCTTCTTCTTTTGTTTTGGTTTTACCCCAAACAACCGCATTCACATTAACACATTTTTAAAAAAATTTTAATTAACGTCAGTATCAAGGTTTTTTTTTTTAATGCACCGGTGGATGGGTTTTTTGTGTGTGTGTGCGTGTGGCCTTTCTTTATGTCCGGTTTTTGTGCACACGCGCGTCACATCTAGAAGGCGGGCGGGGGGGGGAATCCCGAATAAATCACAGAGTTCTATCTGTATAAACTGCACTTTGATTAAAATTGAAATGATTTATCTGCAAACTGCTTTTAAGATGCTGCAGTTTTTCTACAGTGGAAAGGAAGGGTTTTCGGAGCTTAGGCGCATATTAGTTTCCCAGTTGAGACTACGTTAAGGTTGGTTGAGATTATTGCTAAAGGAGGGAAAGTTAAAAGCTCAATTGGAGAAGGTAAGAATGAAATTTATCGGTTTTCATTTAAATCAAGAGCGATTCAAGCAGTTCACTGTTTCCTGTCACAGGTACTGCAGATCACTTCTGCAAAAAAAACCAAACCCATTTGACATAAAAATGAGACACTTTTGTTTCACAGATTGAAGTAGTTGCTGCTTACTCTGGATGACTTCAGGGCTTGGGATATGTGGGATAGAGCTGTTCATTCGTAGGGAGCTGAAATGCTATTCAAGAGGGCAATGGAGATCCTGGTTTTCTGCTCTTTGGTCCACCACTACCTCCTCTCACCAATCATGATCTTGGAAATAAACTATCTACATTAAATGCAGACCAATCCACGTTCAAATGTCAAGGTTCAAGTTTAAACATTTGAAAGCCACAAATCCGTTTTCAGGTTTTGGTTATGAAACTAACCATGTTTGTACATTTCACATTCAACTTACTTGGATTTGCAGAAGAGCAAACAATCTGTTTCTGACATTTTACACTGCATAGGTATGCTCAAAAGTGAAATATTTAAATCAATGATACATAAGGAAATGTTATAGAGCTTCTGGTTCAAATGGCATTTTTATATTCATTTCTCTGGGAATAACTCAGTCCTGAGAACTAAATGTCAACTCTTGGTGAACATAGGCAAAATTGCACTAATACTACACCTGTATTCATGCTTCTCTGAAGTAACCCTCACTAAACGCAGAATTAATTACTAAATTGGATATCTGCATTTACACCTTAATGTCCAAGTCAGAAGTACTACTACATATATTTGATTGAATTGATAGATTGGAAGCATTTCTGTTTTAATTCCTAATTAACCTCAGTGGAAAGGTTATTTTGCAATTTTACTAGTGTAAAACAGAAATTTCTAGCTCTCACCAGTGTGACATCTGCAATTTTTGAATAGACTCCTCAATTCATTGAACACATTTCCAACATACAATTATACAATTTCTTTTTTTATGTATTTAAAAATAATTTTAAATTAATGCATTAATCCATAGTTTGTTTTATTTTTCAAATAGAAGCCTATTTATTTTCATTCAGTAATTAAATGACACTGTCAGAGTCACTTTACTGGAAAGTTGTCTCCATATATTAATTTTCTTTAATGCAGTGAAGGAATGTACACTAGAGCTTATCCGGAGATGTAGGAAACTTGAATTAAATCCTGTCATTGTCACTGAAAAAGAAAGAAACACCAGGATTAGTTTAAAAAGAATTTACTATAGAAAGCTTTTATAAGAATTGGTATCCGGAGCCCCCATTCATTTCTCAAGATATCTTTGAACTTGAATAGATGGTGATTTTCAAGAGATGCCTTTAAGATTCCAGAGTTAATATTTCTACTTTCCAAATAGAATTATATTCATATTGTTCTTTTTTACTTGTTCAGTGAGAAGCAATTTCTATCTAGTCTATAAAATAAGTTACTCATAATTCTGTGGTTTTCTAGGAGTTTGTATCACCACTTTCATCTGAATAAGAGCACTTAATTGAAAGCCATAAAGCGTATAAGACATTCTGACAATTTTCTAATAAAGTATTTAAAAGTTTAACTTTTACCTTCTGGATCTAAAACACGTTTAGATGCCTTGATTCCATATAATATACATGTTGCTTATAATATTACATTAGCTGAGAAAAGGGGTAATATATATCTCAATATAAAATAATGTAGAAAATATTTGGAATCACTCCAACCAAATGGAAAACTTTGCATTCTGAGTATTAAACAACAAAATGTACTAATCAAGGGAGGGGAGCCAAATAGCAATGAGCATTTCAATTTGGCTTTTAGATACCGCTTAGGATTCCTGGAGTATGAAAAAAAAAAAAAAAAACCCTTTCTGGGCAATATAATTCTCAGCAGCTTTCAATTTACTCCCATGAGACTTTCACATCCCTTCGTCCCTCCCCATAGGAATTGGGAATCGAACCTCACCTCTCCCTATTTCTTTACACAAAGAAAGTGTCAGGGGCGCTTGTTCTTACTAAAAAAAAATGAACATGGGCTTGCATCTAATGATTGCCTATTCATGGATGGTAAATCCAGATTCTCTCAAATGATCCCATTAACTCATGTTGCAATTATACAAGTGATAATACTTTCTCCCCTTTTAACCCTTACCCTCACCAGCAAGTCAAAAAAATGACTCCTTTTCCCTTACATCTCCCAGTTAAAAAATTCCCAAAATGAGAATCTATACTCCATCTGAATTTTCAATCTGGAGACTATTTGGTACTATAATCAAATAGTACCAAAAAAGAAGGCCTCGGCAACATCAAGCAGGGTGACATCTGGTTAGTATTTGGATGGAAGACCACCAGGGAATCCCAAGGCAATAAGCTAAAAGGGGAGCTGGTAGGAAAAATGCTGTGGCTGCCTTGCCTTCTGTTGCCAAGAAAACTTCATGAACCTCACCAAGTATCACGCCTGGCTTGGATGACACTTTATTATCAAAAAGAGACAAACTGGACTTCTTTCCTAGTAAAACTAGTGCAGTGATAATCTGGAGGGAGACCGGGGTTGCTCAGTCGGATGTCAGTGACTGTGGCAAACCCGAAGGCAGTGAACTTAACTGGAGAATGAACCCAACTGCAATTGTGGACGTAAAAGGGAGGGAGTATCAATAAGTGGACGGGGCAAAATTGGGGATGGGTGGATGCCCGGTGGGCTAATTCTGCCAGAAAATGAGCCTCTTTTGTTTGCTTCCCTCCACCACCCCCGACCTTCCGAGTGCCCGATCGGCCACAACTGTTGCAGCCGTCTTAAGTTCGCTGCCTGGAAGCCTCGGGCCACGGCTCTCAAGGGAGCCACTGCTTTGGGGCTTGCCCTACAGACCGCTCTCCCCAGCAGCGAGCTCTGCTCTTCTGCCTCTTCCCGAGGTCAAGAGCCGCGGATCCGGGTATTGGGATGAGGGAGAGGCGACCCAAGGGAGGCAGGTCTGGTTTCAAGAGAGGGTCCGTCTCGGGCTTGGCGAGTTCTTCTTCCAGCAAGCGGTGGCCAGTCGCGCCCCTCGCTGGCTTGTCGGCCCGGAGCGCTTCCAGGAGGCGTTGAGCCCAAGCGCTCTTCTTTCCCTTCTGGCAGTCACCCGCCCGGGTGACTCCACATTTCAGCCCCTCCCCTGCAGATCCAGCCCCTTTCCCCCAAGCGTTTAACTAACTCGGGACACACCAGCGCAGGATCCATGCCTAATTAAATTAATTAGGGCTTGTTGTCAATCCTGGATTAATGGCAGAGAGAGAGAGAGAGAGAGAAAGAAAGCCCAGCAGCCGGATCTGGAAAGGGGGCGAGGGGCGGGGTAGGGGTGGGGGAGGGAGAACTTCTCCCTCTCCCCCACCCCCCACCCCTTCCCCGCCTGGCTCCTTTTCTCTTTCGGCGGTGCGCCTGGGCTGCTCTAGGAGAAGGGGGTTCATTCCCAGTACCAAAGGGGAGGTTATTTGCTCCAAACGAGGGGTTGGCTCTGCAAAGTATAAATAGTGGAGACTTCAATCACCGAAGCCCAGACAGATCAGAACTCTTCGCGGGGAGAATTGTCAAAGGCCGGTTTTTACAAGCTTCGCTCGGGGTTGGGAAACCTCCGCTTCCATTTAACGCTCCAGCCAGCCCCCTCTGCGGCTTTTCTCTCCCTTCCCCACCCACCATCCCCCGCTTTTTTTTTCTTCTCCTCCCACTCCCCCTCCTCCCGACCCCCTTGATGTGTTTATTGGGGGGCTCGGAGCAGCCAGAGGAGGCCAACGAGGGGGAGAAAAAAAGAGCCCAAAGAAGAGCCGGCGATGGAAGAACTTACCGCTTTTGTCTCCAAGTCGTTTGATCAGAAAGTGAAAGAGAAGAAGGAGCTGATCACGTACAGGGAGGTGCTAGAAAGCGGACCCCTCAGGGGAGCTAAGGAGTCCGGAGGCTCCAACGAGCCCAGCGCGGAGGAGAGCGGCAGCCCGGCGGCCCGGGGAGCTGGTGGAAGCGGCGGCGGCTCGGGAAGGCGATCGCCGGTGCGAGACCTGGACATGGGCGCCGTCGACAGGAATCGGGACGCGGACACTCCTAAACTCAGCGAAGGTAAAACGCCCCCACCCCCTGTGTGTGGGGTGGGGTGGGGGGCAACAGGCGAGGCTGGGGACCACGCGGGTGGCTGTCGGAGATGTGGGCTGGGGGTGTCAGGGAGAGCCAAGGAAAAGGCGCGCCTAGCTCAACGCGCGCGCACGCGTGTGCTTGCGTTTCCACGCTTGCGGGTTCGCTCGGAAAGCCCCGCTGAAAAATCCGCGTTGAGTCCGGACCGGCAAAGAAAGCGGCGAGAAAACTTGGCGAGAGAAAGGATGGAGCCGGGCGGTCCGATCTTCGGTGCCTTCAATTTCCCTCTCTCGACAAGCAGTGCAAAGCGCTGAGAATATTAAAAACTAAACCCAATGGGACGTGGGGGGCGGGGGAGAGAAAGCCAGTCCGGCCATCTCCCAGGGAGGTACGATTCCAGATAGCCGGGGGTGGGCGGAAGGGCTGGGGTGGACGGAATTCTACCTGTGAATTTTTGTAGGTATCGACTGTGGATGCCTCTTTGAGAGAGGTGCTGGTTAGGTTGGCTAACTGAGGTTTCCCTCCGGTAAGCGTTGCCTGCCTGGTTGGCTGTGAGGGTTTTGTTTAGGGTAGTTCTTCAGAGAGAGGTTTTTATATGGGGGAGACTCCAAAGTCTTTTTTACCGCCAATGTGAAGGTCCGATTGCTCTTCACATTACTTTTTTAAAAAACACGTTTAACTTCCTACGAAATACGTAGAGTAGGTCACTCTGAAGTCCATCTTTAAGTAATATTTACGGTTGAAAATTAATTCGCTTCCACTAAGCGACTCTTCGATATTTGCAAATGTAAACAAAGGCGGGATTAAATAAATCGCATATTAGAAGGGGGACCAGAAAGCTTAAAGTGTAGTCATTATTAGTGCATCAAATATTGCGTACAGTAAAAGTAAGAAAATTACGCTTTACCTTTTACAAAGTGCATTTCAAAAAGTGTTAATTTGAAAGAGGCGATTTATAGTAGTTCCTAAGCATCACGCTATAAAAGAAACATTTAATCATAAGCATCAGTGAAATCCGAAGAGAGGAGGCTTCTTCTTATAGCTTTATTTTCTGAAGCCCTCACGACCTTCTACTGAAAAGAAGAAACCGCACCAGCGTCCAGGAAGAAAAATGAATCTTAAACAGGGCCGCAAACTTTCAAGTATATTTGAATATCTGTGTGTGGTTTGAGTCAGCGAGTGCCATATTCGCGGAGAGGAGGTGGAGGCGGATTTCTTTTTTCTTCCCCCAAACCTTTTGTTTAACGAAAGCAGCTTCTTCCAGATCGGAACTGGATTGAAAAACCTGAGCCGGAAATGATTTGCTAAACAAATTCCGAATATGATTAGAGAGGGAAGCGCAATTGCGATAAACAAACTTCGGCGGAGCGATGGGCAAACATGTGCGACTAAGGTAGATAAGCTTAGGTTCGGCCAAGTAAAAAGCCCGGCCTGTTGTCCAAAGTGAAGGGTTTGTGTCTGCGAGCGCTCGGCTGTGTAGACTCGAAAAAAATGAAGCAAGAGGGAAAGATTAAAACCGAGTTTCTCTCGTTTATGATCAATGGCAGCAGGCCTTTGTCGCAGGAATGTATAAACTTCCAAATTCCCCGCATGGATCCGTTTTCATTTTCATCTGGAATGGGGGAATGGGGGAGAACCAGGACAAAGAGGCGGCAAATGGAGAGGGATACGGTTTAAAGTTTTAGACATCAAAATAGGACTGAGTTGTTATTCCAAAGATTTTCAATTTGGAGGGGACATTTTTTTTCTGTTTCTCTAAGCAAAGAAACCAAAGGATAGTATTGACTTCTCCAAATAGATCGAGGAAAGGTTTCGTGTGGAAGATGCTGCCGCCTCTCTCCCGCACCTGCCGCAAGGATTTCGCGAAAAACCCGCCCGCCTTGAAAAGCCTGTCGGGTTAGGTAGTTTCCAACCGCTTCCCGGTTGACTTCGCTTCCCAAAGAGCCATTCTATCTCAGAAAGGCCTCCGTGGGATGGTTTTTTGGGAGGGAGGGGGAGGCAACCAAAACAAAAACAAAAAAACAGGACTGCCATGTGTGTCCAGAAGCCGAAAGATTCCTCCACCAAACCCAACTTCAGCTAAGGCTCGGATTTTTTTTCAGGGTAAATCTTTTCCTCTCCGATCCAATCGTTCTTCAGACCCTCCTTCCAAATGGAAAGATCTGGCATTCACGCATCAAAAAGAAAAATAGCCCCAGTCGACTTATAAAGTCTTTCTAAATTCAGTGTTTCAACCCCTTTGGCCTCTGTTCTGCAGAGGATTGGGGATTATTGGGGGAAGCGAAAAGGACCTTCGGATCCCGTTGCAGAACTCGAGGTGCTTTCCTAAATCTTCATAAGAAACTCTTAGAGGGAAAGAAAATCCTCTGTGTGTGTGTGTGTGTGTGTGTGTGTGTGTGTTTGAGAGGGGGGGAGAGTGAGAAGGAGAGTGGGAGAGTGGGAGAGAGAGAGAAAATCTTGTTGATGTGTAATTCGATTGAGACCCTGGGGTACAATTGTCCAAACTTATAAAGCACCAAGGCTTTGCATCTAATACCTCGAAGAAGGTTAGGTTTGGACTGCGCTGCAAAGGAGAAGAAACCCTTGGGTGAGTTGTTCAGAAACAACTCGCATTGAGTTCCGCCTTCCTCCCCCATAAAGGCATCGGTTTGCCCGCTGAAGTCCATGGGACATCGAAGGCTTGGGAGTGGGGGGCTCAGAAGGGAAGACCTAGCCAGATCAAAACGGTAAGCTAGCTCTTCCGCTTGGCCCACCGGGCGCCTTCGCCAGCCGAGTCCTCCAGCCGCGAAACCGTTAAGGGAGGTCACCTTTCCTCGTTCATTGATCTCTGATCCTCCCCTCCCCCCTCACGCCCCCCTCCGCCCTCGGCTTAAGGCAAAAAGAGGCGTGGGGAGACCCGGCGATCAGAGCAGGCCCAGGGCTCCGGGGGAGAAGGTCCGGCACGCGGCTCTGATCGCCTTCTGCGTCTCGTCCTGCAGTTTCGCCGGAGCTGAAAGAGCGCAAAGAGGATGCCAAAGCGATGGAAGACGAAGGGCAGACGAAAATCAAGCAGCGGAGGAGTCGCACCAATTTCACTTTGGAGCAGCTGAACGAGCTGGAGCGGCTTTTTGACGAGACCCACTACCCGGACGCCTTCATGAGAGAGGAGCTCAGCCAGCGGCTGGGACTGTCGGAAGCCCGGGTGCAGGTGAGGCCCACCGCTTGCCAGGATATTGGGGAAAGGGGAAGGGAGTTCAAAAGCGACGCTTTCCTCCGACTAGCCGCTTCTGGACTCGGGGCTGGTGGCGATTTTCCTCTGAAGCATCCCGGAGCCGCAGCGCCAGTGAGGGTGGCTGGGTGGCATTTGGGAGCGAAGGTTGCAGTTGCCGGCGGGCGCTCCTTTTGGATCGCGGCTGGTTGAATTGTACGGTCAAAAGAGAGGCCGCCCTTCCCCGGGCGAGCCTTTGCTTGGCCAGGAGTCGCGATCCCTTCCCTGTCAGGAAACAGCAGCCTCCCGCGAGGGGGTGTAGATTCCCCGCGGAAGGAGCCCTGGTCACTCCAGTTTGGAAAGGTTCCTAGGGGTGAACACGTCTCTGGGCGCTTTCGAACGACGCTTCAGCTGGGAAGGGAGATCCGTTGAGGCACCAGCTTTTGGGTTGCCGAAGGAAACGAAGGGAGATGCACTGGCCGTGAGTCAAATCCACCCACCCTGAACACCGCTCAGGCTCATTCGGCAGTATAAGCGAGCCTCCCCGGGCGCCTTCCAGAGCTCAGATCTCTTCTTAAAATAGGGGGGGGGAAGAGGGGGAGAGGCCTTAATACCGAGGTCTTGTAATTTGCTTGCGGCAGGTTTGATGGAGCGTGGGAGGAGACATTCAAATTAGGCTTCACCTGGCGTGAGATGAATTCAGGTTACTGCGGGAGGGAAAATCTATTCAATGGTGTTGAAAACCTTGCTTCTATTGTCCTGCTGACAAGCCACCTTCTTCCCTTTCTAACCATTACTGTTGTTGTTACCAAGCTGGGGTGCTCAGTCGGAGTCTTAGGGAATAAGTCATAATTGGCTGGAGTTGCACAAGGTGCGGATCCAAAGCAAAAAACCGGCGCAAATGCAGCCAAGAGGTTGTCTGTGAGAGAGGCGAAGATGGAGCAAGATGGGAAGGCAAACCAGGTTTCATGCTGGCCCGAGCTTCCCACTGCAGGGCAGGCTGAATTGCGACTCCATGTGTGAAAATGATTACCCATTGAGCAGGTTAGTGTATGTAACCTCAGACAACTGGGTGAAATCAAGTAAATGTTGATTCAGCAAACCACACTTTGTTGATTCAGCAAACCAAAGGCAGCCACTGTGAGTGGGACTCAAATAGGATCTTTCCCCTGGCTTCAGTTCTATCATTCCAGGTTTTAAATTATATCAATCTAATCTTTCCACCTGGAACAATGTATACGGCCATACCAAACTGTATCTAGGCTAGATAGTACAGGCACACACAACACACCTTCCTTTGAGTATTGACCATCTCTTTTAAAAAGCAAAGTCTAAAACAGGAAATTGGATGTGTATTTAAAGCTTCCTCTCTTGTAAGCAATTTTAAAAACCTCCATGAAAGGTGAAAGGAAAGCTTACACACCCTCAGTTTAGAGAATGCAAGCAGTTTTATTTTTTAAGAAGCTGCTTTGGAGATTTCTCTCCCCCCACCCCCCTTTTCCTACACCTTCCAAATTTTTCCTAACAGTTCCCTGAGCCAAAAGTTTTGTAAGCTCACTCCTTCCCTCCAAAGATGCTGGCAAGCCAAAAGCCAGATTCGTTTGTCCAGTGTTCCAGTGAACACTATACATCTCTATCTGCTGCAACTTGTGACTCCCGAGGAAAGCGAGGAAAGCGGACCCTCCTTTGTGTGAGCCCAAGGAGTCGTTTTAGGCCTTGAACATCTGCAGCTGCTCTCAGTGTAACTGATCCTTTCCCCTCCATCTTGGCGGCATGGACTGCCATCTGCACCAAACTGGGCTCCAGTTTTGAAAAGCTTTCTCTGCATCTTGTAATCGGATCAACTCAGAATCGGAACGGTCGAGTTGCAGCAAAGGCAGAAGAGAATCAGGGGGGGTGGGGAAAGTGGGGCAGAAGCACAGAGTTTTATTTTTTTTAAAGATATAGCCTAGGGAAAGTTGCAAGGGGAAAAAAAAACCCCTCTCTTTGTTTGCCCTTGTTATTCCTTTCTGATTTTCCATTTATCTCCACTGCTCTTTAGTCTGGCCACTTAAAACACACAGAGTTCCAAACATGGGGTGTCTATATTTTGAGTAGTAGGACTAAAAGGAAAAGAGAGAAATAGGAAAAAAAGTGGAAGGAATTAAATGCTGCTTGATTCCAGAGAAAGGAGGTTTGGTTGCCTCAACAAAAGAATAACTGGCGCTGGGTATAATCCGTAGAGAAGAACTTCCAGAGATTTGCATTGATTAGAGTCTGGATCCTTTCAAATGGCCCCAGAAAATGCCTATGAGTTGGCTTTAAGCATCCTTTCCTGCCTGGTTCTCCTTGGCAGATGGCAGGAAGAAGAGCTTGCTAGCTGAAATCCCAATCTCCAGACCTATTCCTGTTCAGGTTCACACAGAAGCAATGGCCTTAGATCTGGTGGGTTTACTCTTGAGTAAAGATATTGAGTCTTGTGGCTTTGTGTAGCTGCACAGGATTCAATTATTTTATCGCAGTGATTACAGAGAGTTCTCTGGACGCAAGACACACGAAGTCGGATGGGACCTGTATCCACAAAGCAGGCAGGCTGGGCTCCCTTTGCTGCTTTTGGTCAGTGGCTGCTGCCCCAGGAAAAGCTAGTGGGAATGGTAGCTTTAGCCTGGAAATCTGGAATCTCTTGCTAGCAATTCCCTGAAAACAAAACAGTGTCTTTCACAGACTGAGTGAGCCCTCCATCCCACAGTTGGCTTACAGGTCTATTTCTTTAAAGCTAACAGTCATTACCCTGAATAAGGTTAGCTCTAGAGTATTTGGGTCATCTCAATGTGTCCTAAGGTGGGTTCTAGGTGTGCAGGCATCCGCTCACTTCTTTTCAAACTCACTCCTTCCTCTTTCAAAGAAAATCTCCAGCGAGATTTTTTTCCCTTTGAAGGACAGCAGGTTTCTGTCACTCCTACCTTCTTACCTTCTCCCTTTATACACTAAAGCCTGGAATCCAACCAATTTAAAGTAGAACTCACTAAAGATATAAGGCAGTTCACTTTTAAGCCTTTGCTCAAATGTTAGTCTTCTGAACTCAATGGATCTTAATAGTATATTCTTTTGAACTCGCCTGGAGTATGTGTAGGATGGCAGAGGAAGAATAGATAGAGGATCAGGCAGTCCAAATTTGTTAAGGGGTAAAGTCCCAACTTTATTCTTCTTCATGTTTTTAAAACTTTGTCTTGCTTTAATGTAGCCAAGAAAGGATATTTTGCCTGCTGTAGAGCTGTTTTCATATTTTTTTTGTTTTTTTTCCTAATATGGGAACAAATGAGATTATCATAATAATGAGATAATTATTCTGCTTCTGTATTGCATGCTAGTCCCCAGAGAAAGAGAACATTTCTCAGCTTCTTTATTATGACACTTTTATGACCCTCCACCTTAAAGTTTGTAATTAAATGCTTTAGTGTTTTGTTTTTTCTTACAGAGAAAGCTAATCAATACAACTAGTTTTTAATGAGCTCATTCCTTTTGAGTTATTTCATATATATATATATATATATATATATATATATATATATATATATATATATATATATATATATATATATATATATCTCTTTGTGCAAATATCCAAAACCCTTGATCCAATTTCAAACTTTCACAGTTAGATCAAATAGAGAAGTTCAACAGGAACATCCCTGCAAAAATAAGACTGTATTGGCAATGAAAATCAGAAGAGAGAATAATTCTCCTTTGCTAACATGGGATAGGAAGGAGCAGGGAGACAGAGATTTAGACTTAGGTTTTGCTAATCCAAAAACCTGGTAATCAGATCCCACTTCAAATGTCCATCTTGTACCAAATACTGTTATTTCCCTTTAAGCCCTAGAACTATGTAGTCACACATTCTGAGGCTAGGAATTTGTTTCCTAGCCTCAGATAAACCCATCAGCTCAGGTCCCTTTTGTCCTGTTTTGATTCCAAACTCTTCTTCTGACTACCCCTCAATTTGAGAAGAAAAAAAATGTAATGGTTTCCATTGTTCAACTGGGGGTCAGTGCATTTATCTACTTTAGACTTTAACAATGTTATGGCATCTTAAAGTCTTATATCATTGTTATTAAGGAACAAACACTCTTTTAGAGTTTGTGGTGCTTATATTTTAATAATGTTCTTAGCCTTGAAAGCATCACAAGATTCTGCTCATCCTCTTGAGGAAGATCCCATGCCTTCCTGTTTCCTTTCTGCTCTCCCTGGTTTTACAGTCCAAATAAATTTCCCTTCTGCTCCATCCAGGTGAGCTTCTTGCACAATAACCCAGTTTTTAATATCTGACCATAGCATATGCCTCTGAATCTCAGATTGGAAATTAGGTAGCTATCTCTGGAAGATTCTTTTTTTCAAAAATATAAACTGGGACCACCCAATTAAGTTCATCCATTTTACTTCCTCTTATACCCACATTTTGTGTAAAGGTTTAATAGAATTACCAACAACATTTACTCAGAAATAAGGTTAATTGGCTACAGAGGGACTTCCAGCAAACTGAGTGAAGGAAATAAACCTCACTCTCCCAGTTGAAAATCATAGGACTTACAGCAGACATCTAGGCACATCTACTAGGAGACAGGACTTACTGAGCACAATAGGATCAATCCCCAGTGAATCTGTATTGGGTTACAGCATTAAAGTGCTTAACAGGCCTAAGATGAAATACATTTCACTCAGAAGGGAAGTAAGACCCATTGATTTTACAGAGGAAAATTTCAATCTATCAGCGTTTACTTGGGATAAATTTCTTTTGTAGAATAGGGATTGCTTCCAAACCATTAGAAATATTTTCTGCCCCCATCTATGTTTAAGCTTCAAGCCTAGTTTCAACTGAAATATGAAAATGTAAAACTAGTTTTCATTTCAACTGGCTTCAGATTTATTGAGGAAGTCACATCAAATGTGTGTGTGATTACAAAACTATTGATGCATTTTACAATGTTTAGCATGTGTGTAACATATCTTCTACTGTACTATTTCTTAAGTTGCTAACGTGTAAAGTGCATGATGCAAGTATTTGATAACTGCAGTGTCTGAAAATGAGATAAGCTTCTCAAAAATGAACGTGTAAATGGTGTTTTCACTCTAGATCATTGTTTAAATATAGAACAGAAACAGTCTAAACTTTGGACTATAAGACTGAAATCTGTGCCTTTCCAACTTTTGGGACAATAGCAGCAACTGATCTTTGATACATATACAGAATCTAGTTCATTGTGAAGGAGAGTGCCTCATTCTACCCCATGGAACTTGGAGATAGTTGAAGGGAGATTCAGAAATATTTGCAGCACGTCCAACATTTGTAAGACAAGATGTTACAGTTGACTGATGATCCTTGTGATGCAATGCTACCCAGGCTTATTCAAAAAGGAATGCAGCTGTGTTTCATGGGATTTACTGTTAGATCAGGGCAGCCTGAGGAGAGTCCAAAGTTGGACAAATAATTGCAGTGTGCAGCCAGGGAAAAGATCTGAAAGTTCTCTAGAGACCATTTAGATGGAAACGGGCTGGGCATAGCAAACAGGAAGGGAAAAAGAATCTCTGCTTACAAAATGCAGCTTTCCTGTAATAAACATGGCATCAGAGAGATCACTTAATATATATATAGTTGTGGCTTTATATTGACTTGTTTGCTTTCCTCCCTGTTTGTCTACCCAGGTCTGGTTTCAGAACAGAAGAGCTAAATGCAGAAAGCAAGAAAACCAGCTCCATAAAGGTAGGTATGTGAAATGGAGCCAAAGGGGCCTTTGCCATAGACATGCCTTCTTTAATTACCGAGCTCTTGAGTGTCCTGCTTGGTTTGGGTGCTATAATCTCTGTTGAACGTACCTAGCATTGCAACTTTCTACACATTTATCAGCCTGATTTCTTGGGATACAAGGGGACTTCCTTCGGTGCAAAAGTACATAGGATGGTGCCACTTGGGATAGCATCAAGAGGAGCAGGGAAGCTATTTGCCCAGGATCATGGGGATGGAGGCACACAGGAAAAGTCCTTTTTGTCTTGTACCTGAGCCCAAATGGCCTAAATGCAGGCACTAATCGTTTTAGCTTCATATTGTCAAGTTCTGCTTCTCTCTCCCTATTATGGCTGGGAGAGTCTAAGGATAAAAGTGGACCTTGATTCAATTCTTGTTTGTTTCAGGGGTCCTCATTGGAGCAGCAAGCCAGTTTGAAGCATGCCGAGTTGCTCCCTACGTGAATGTTGGTGCTTTGCGGATGCCTTTCCAGCAGGCAAGTAGAAGGGCCAGCCAGGGGCATCTCTCGAGACCAAGGGGCCACCAGTAACTCCCATTCCTTTCCTGTAGTTCCCTCCATCTTGCTTTTTGGAGACAGAAGCCCTGGACACTTTTTTTTTTCTGCTGAAAGAAAATTTCCTTCTGCAGGGGGAAGGAAGGGAGAGTTGTAGTCTTCCTTGTAATCATGGAAGATCTGCAGATCATTCCAATCTTCTGCATGACCTTATTGAAACCATCATCATTTAATTGCCCTGCCAGAGTGCTCAGGTTTGCTGTGGAAAGCTCTTGAAATGAAAAAAAGAAAGCTTTTCTCCCTGCTTTGATTTTGCTAGGATCCAGTTCTCGTGGCTGTAATCTCAAGGAACCAGGGTGCTGGATTGGAATAGAGCAATCAGCGGTCTGGAAAGATGCCATAATTGGCAAGCCCATTCAGGACATAAGCCTGATATCCAAGACCATTTTTATCCATATTACCTGGAGAAGGTTGCATTATCTGTTCAATGAAGTTTTACTTGCAGATAACTATGGAGAGAAACAATCTCTGTGTGAACCAGGCATGTTTAATTAGATAAAGTCCCATGAATTTAATGCAGTGAAGCTAGTAAGGCCAATTAGAAAGGCAATCTTTGATGCAGCCACAGAGTGCTCACCCCAAAGAATTGAGTTTTGCTATTCTCATTGGATACAACGATAGGCATCAAGACTGAATACGAATATCCTAATTTTGGTACAATGATCTTTAAACAAAAAATAATAATATCACAACTGACATAGCTCTACAAAGAGAATTCCATTTTAAGTAGTTTAATTTATATGCTTGCTGTCTACTAAAAATAGTGTTCAGTGTGCTTTTTAAAAGCCGATATACTTTTTTTCTTGGTAATTCCCTTTTAAACAATCTATGATTGGTGAATGAAGGCAAGCCTGACGACTCTGTTTCTAAACATGTTGGGCTCTTGCCCAGCCTAGTTGAACATCTTAAGACATTGATTTCTGGGGCTTCTATCTCTAAATCATGGCCATTACTTGGAAAAAAACTCTAGTTGATTTCAAGGGGATTTATAATGGATGTATTAGAAATAGCATCTTGGAGCCATAAAGCCAGAAGGTTTTTAATGACTTGTGCTCAGTCCAAACGAAACTTGTCCTCCTCAGGCTTGCTGCTAGTAATGGTATATTCTATAATGCCCACCCATTAAATAATTGTGGACAGATCATTCTTTTCAAACCTTTGTTCAGCCTTTCCTAACCTGGCACCCCCTAAATGTGATGGGACTACATTTCCCAGAATTCCCAATCAGCACCGGTAGCTCAGTCCTGGTGGGAATTCTGCTAGTCATAGATTGAACAGACCAGTCAGTACAAAGCTAGAAAAAACAGCCATATCTCAATATACATGAAATTCAATGCTTTTTAATTTTTTTATTGAATATACATAGATTTTAATTTCAGGCCTTTTGTATAGGATTAAATGTTCTTAGTTGCATCCAAAAGAAAAACTGTACAAAAAAGATAGCTGGTATCCATGATAGTCATAACAGCACAGCAAACCTCTTTAAAGCTCCAAACAGTTATAAGTTAGAATCTGAGTAAACCATACTTTTATAAAATTCAAGCAAAATGATGACTGAGAACCATAAATATCTACAGCCTTTACAGAACTCAAGAGAAAAGGGAAGAGATAAAAATATAGTGTTGAGACTTGTACCTACCTGCTTGATGCACTTTAGGGTTGCAGTACTCAATAATATTGCCTAAATATTGCCATAATAATTATGAATTAAGAATTAGCAGGACACATATATAATGTTCCCATGTTAAACAAAAGTACTTTGAAAAAACAAGCAAATTCAGAATGGATAGACATAATTCCCATCAAGCATATTTATTAGAACCAGAAGCCTAAAGTTCAATAGCTAAGAAGACAATCAACTATATTTTAGTCAATTTGCTAACCATAACTCCTTATGGTTAGCTAAGTAGCACGTATACCATTTGGCAGCTGCCACAGAAATAAAACAGTAAAAGTCCCGGAAGCTCTAAACCAACATTTTTGTGCTTAATATGTGTAATGAACATATATAAGCAGACAGACCAGTCAATCAATGCAAGATGCAGCAAACCCATCAGCAGAAGAAACCAATCAATGAACCAATGCATTTCTGAGTTCAGGCAGTCAGTGTTCCTGTGTACATCCTGCATCTTGGATAATAGGAAAAGATGAGACCTACACATCAAAAAAAACATTTAAAGCTTTCTTATCATCTCAAAAACCCACCCACCACTACACATAATATTAAACAAGGTTCAGGTATGGCTCTGTACTGCTCAGCTTCGAAATAAAAGAGCTGGTTCACCCATACTAGACTAGGATAAAATGAAATTTGTCGTCAACATGTTTGGAGCTTGTGACATTAACCAGACTGTCACATAAAGCTGCCACAAAATTCATTTGATTTGATGTTACATGGGCTAGTAATTTTGTTTTTGCTAATGAGGATTTAGATTTAGTATGATACATAATCCTAGGCAAGAAGAAATGAATAGATTATTTCCTGGCATTAGATCTATTTGAACTCCCCAACCATTTTTATTCTGAAAGTTGAGCTTTTTTCCCTTCTCTTCTTGGCTTATCCTTGACTAGATGATAGTAATTCTAGACTATATACTATCTGTTCATGTCATTTACTCCAGCTAGACAGAAAGCTGTTTTTTGTGGGGCTGTCTTCAAATATTTAGAGCCTGCTCTGCAAAAGCTCAAAACAGCCTTGACCTGTTGTTATGGATGCTATGTACCTGTTTTGAGACTCAGCCAAGTACTGTGAGAGCACTTCTGCAACCTTGCCATTTACTTTAGGTGCTCTCATTGTGCTTTTCCGAATGTGATGACTTGGAGGTTTCATGTTGTGAGTAGCTTGAAGAGTTTGCTAAAACAGATAGATGCAAAGCTGTAAAAGCATCTGCTTAAGAGCAAGCCCCATTAAATGCTGCCTCTTCCAGCTTTGAGGATGTACTAATACAACCTATAAATGTTATACATGCATTACTCAAAAGCAGGGCTTGTATTCAATGGGGCTTAATCCCAATAAAATATGCTTTTGACACCTGATAGCTAATCCCAGGCAAGCTTCTGAACAGAACTTCAACTCTCCTGACCCACCACAACAACATAATTTTTAGGAATTAACTCCTTGCTAGAAAATGTAAATCAGGCATTCTGAACAACTTGTTCAGTGCTTCAGTTACAGATAAAAAGGTGGAATTTTGGAAAGACATTGATTTTTCTCATTTTAATTTGTCCTCTTGTTCTTTCCAAAAAACGGGAGAAGGGAAGACGGACAGAAACACTCTTTGCCTTCTCTTCTATATGAAGTCTGAGGTCATCTAAGGCCACAGCATCATTTGTTGGGCCTTGGCTTTCCCTGGTGTGAACTTTGGCCTGATAAATTTGTAAACGGTGCTTAATGAGGCGGCAACCAGGTTTCATTCTGGCCCATGGTTTAATAAACAAACAAAAACACCTGGTTGGGTTCATCCATACTAAGGCATAGCCTAGTTCTTTTGATGGGGCTGAAGGTCACAGTTTACTCAGGACAAGCCCCAACCAAGTCGGCTAACTTCTCCCTTCCCCCCACTTCCCCCAAGGATACCCCCCCCCCAGAAGTGGGTGCGAGCGCTGAAGGGTGGGGGAGGGGGCCCGATGGCTGGGCGGTCCGTTAACGCTCTTGTCTTTCTCCATTCTCGTTACACCTTTTAGGATAGTCATTGCAACGTGACGCCCTTGTCCTTTCAGGTGCAGGCACAGTTGCAGCTGGACAGCGCCGTGGCGCACGCGCACCACCACCTCCACCCGCACCTGGCGGCGCACGCGCCCTACATGATGTTCCCGGCCCCGCCCTTCGGCCTGCCGTTGGCCACCCTGGCGGCGGAGTCTGCCTCGGCCGCTTCGGTGGTGGCCGCGGCGGCTGCGGCCAAGACCACCAGCAAGAACTCGAGCATCGCGGACCTCAGACTCAAAGCCAAAAAGCACGCGGCCGCGCTAGGCCTGTGACTCTTCGGGCCCCCCCAGGGGCGCGTGGCGACCCCACCGCGGGCAGCGCGGGGCCCCGCGGGGCAGGCTCTCCGGACCGATGCCCCCGCCACCTTCCCGCGCTCCGCCTTCCGACAGAGACCGACCTCGGCGCCCTCCGGAGCGAGCCCGAGCCCGCGAGCGCCTGCGCGCCTTTCAAACTGAAGGCAGCCTCCAGCCGCCAAGACCCGCAGCGGCCTGAGGGGAGGGTGGGTGAATCCTCCGAGGACGTCGCTTGCTTCTTTGACCGAGGGAGTTGGGGCGAATATTTGCCTTCTGCTCCCGCTGATAAAGCGAGAAGACTTGGGGCGGCGGGCAGCCGGCGACCCCCTCGTAAAACGGAGAGGGGAGCGCGAGGCTTTACTGAGAAAAGAGCTCGAAGAACTGTAGACGCGCAGCTGGGAAGTTCACAGGTTTTGAAACGGACCCTTTTTTCCTGCGAAGTTCACTTTAATGCGAGGAAAGTGGATAAGAGAGGCGGGCCTCCCTTTCACGTTGCAACTGATAAAGCTTGAGTTCGAGCAGCTACAAACTTAGAAGTGGCGATGGGGAGGAAAGATTACAAATGGCGGGAGGGGGAGGAAGAGGGAGGATGAGAAACGGGGGAAAGGAAGACGCGCGGTTCTTTCTCTCCCCCTCCCCCCGCTTTTTTTTTCTTTTCTTTTCTTCCAACGCTAAATTTAAGTCGGAATATTTTGCTAGGACTGTTCCGGGTCTGCATGGGGTTCGGTTAATTATTATTATTATTATTTACTTCTTGGCGTCCCTTGGTTTGCATCGCATCCGAAATCTTGGAGGAGAACGAAATCCGTCAGGGAAAGAAGCACAGCGCGCCGAGTTACGAGAGGTCGGGAAGGGAGACCTCGCAATACAATGCATTGAAGGGGGCGCTCCTGGTCGCCACCGATCTCATCGAAAGCAATGGGCCATGTGTGAGACATCCTCGCCCCCCCCCCCCGCCCCCATTAGTACTCTAGCCCTAGTCGCTTAAGACTCTTCTGATCTTTGGCTTGGGTTGCTGCAGAGTCTGTCAAAAAAGTCAAAATGGCGGCCGCGACGGCCTAATCGAAGGCCCAACTACCCTCTACAAGTCGCCATTTTGACTTTTTTGACCATATCCTGCAGACAACCGCGCGATACGTTTTATTTATAACACTTATTTTCCAAAAGACATGGCAAAAATGATTTGCCCCATTCCTGTTTTCGGTTCAAACATCCAGCCGCCTCTATAATAAAGGCTGACGGTTACGTTATAAATTTCGGACCCCCTGCCAAGGCTGCCTACATTTTCACTACTACTCATTGAGACCAACGGGATCCGTGGCCAACAGGTCACACCCCATTGATTTCAATGGGATTTCTATGTAGCTTATTTCTTTGGTGAAGTTTGTTTGGCTGTCGGATTTCTAGTAACCTTGGGTATCTTCCTCCTCTCTTTGCTGTACGGACGGGAAGGGTATCCATGGCCATCCGTGAGGCATTTCATAATGGCAAGGGGGTACGAAGTATATTTTTTAAAAGAAAGTGGTGCACAAAACCAATTTATTTCGGCAATCGTAAATAATTGGTCAGTTGAGTGTTCCGTCAGACCTTTCGACCCGATCTCATAAAGGTGGACCCATTCCCGCAACCTTGTGATGTTACATAATCTATATCCATGTATTTTTTTCTTTTCTGAAGAAATATAAATATAGATATATAAATATATAAATATATATATATATAGCGGTAATCTGAGCGGCCGCGAAGTAGCCGGTCCGTCCGTTCGCTCCAAGCCTCTCTTTTGCCAAGAAAATGAAACCGAGAGGGGAGAGAAAACTCTTTGCCAGTTGAACTCTGCTAGGAACAGAGCTTTATAATTATTTGTTCTCCATGAAAACAAAACAAAACAAAAATTATTTATAATGACCGTATTTTTTCTAGTGTATTTTAAGTTATTGAGGAGGGGGAAAGAAAAAAAAGTGGCCAAGAAGAAACGCTGATATTTTATTTCCGTGTTGTCGGCACGAGAGTTTGTTCCACTCAGGTTTGCTTCGCTTTTATTTGTTCATTGTCGACGTCACAGTTTTCAATAAGTGCCAAGTTATGAATTAAGACACTTTGCAATCTATTGAATGGAAAAAAAATGAGAAAGTAAAATTTTAATTGATGGTTTCGCACAACTTTTGTTCCTGATCCTATTAAATCAATAGTGCCATTCTACCTTTTCAAATTTATTTTTCCCCTTCTTTTATCTTTTTGGGATTCGTGCTTTTCTGTGTGTTTTAAGTGTGTGTTACTTACATACCGATGTTATTTTCTGCAAACTTTAGAGAGTAACCGAATCTGTCAAAGGGAGGTCGGCCTTTCGTCTCCACATATCTTTATATATTCCTGATTTTCAAAATGTGGCTTTCTTCCCGAACTCTTTGGTTGATGTTTTTATCTCCACAGAAAAAAAAAACTATGCTATTTTAACAGCAGAGTTCAACGATTCCTCACGCATTTATAAAAAGCACAATGCAATCCTATTAGTCTCAATTCCGGAAAATAAATCTATGGGTTCCCTTGATAATTTCTTTCTGATACGTAAACTTAGAGCGAAATCTAATTATACTGTAGGATTCGCTTATATGCTTTTCCTTCTGGTTGGAGATGTTGAAAAGTTAGAAAACCCAAGAGGTTCTTTCCGTTAAAGGAATTTTTCCTGGGGGAGGAAAGGGCAGAGGGGGGGTTAAATAGTTTATTTTACTTCCACATTTGTTTTCCTTGATCCTAATTACACTGAATGAAACAATCGGGCTCCATTGATTCTGCAGAATGATATCCCACAAACCCGTTATCAATGCGATCCCCGGGGATCTTCCTCATCACTAAATCCTACTGCTTCGATATCATCCCCAGTAAAAGTGGATCGGGTCATCTCCCATAGGAGCAAAAATATGACCAAATTCGCTTTCCTGGAAAAGGGCTTCCCCAACCTTTGATGGGAGGTGTTTTTGCCTGCCAATTTAGGGTTAGGGCAGCTCTCAATCAGATCCGGGGCATAAGGTCTGGTTGCAATTCAGTTACAGTAACCAGATTTCGTTGAAGGGACCCCGGGGGGGAGGGGAATTAATAGCGATCCATGGCGATCGGGATGAAGGCGATTTCTACCAAATACCTGCGCGCTTCGGCAGTAGCCGGGGTCACAAGGCAGGCAAAGCCAAAATCCAATAACTGAATCACGGTTCAGCGTATCGTGTGGGTTCAAACCTCGTGATTATTTCAATAAACCCCGGTGAAACAATGGTGGTTCCGGGATAACTAAGTTGGGCACTGTCAAAATCTCTGCTCTTGGGTAACCAGGGCTCCCTCTTGTACTTCCACGGGGACTTGTAAGGGTTAGTCACTTCGATTGTTCACACTTCTGGGAAGGCGGGGCCGGCATTTCTGAACAACGGGCCAATAATATTTTATTTACCAAATAAGTCTGCTTTCTCGTGGTTGCTAGAGGTTTTCCTGCACGTTATCTCTGGGGTCAAAGCTCTTCAGGGCCTGCCGCGGGAGGAAGCATACCAAAACACCCATCTAGCATCTTCTGCTGCCCATTCACACGTACAGAAAAGGAAGGATTCATGGGCCCGGTCACTCCAAAGTTCCTTGGGCCCCCGCTTGGGCAGCAATCCTAGCCACGTTTCCCTTGGACACACTTAACTTTGGACCCCATGGTCATGTTCATTATAACCCACCATGACTCCCAAGTTGACTGCGACTGTCGATCTCGGGTTGTAGTGCCCATTGACTTAAATCAGCCTGATTTTTCAACGTATCCTGTAGGAAAGACACGCTTGTATACACCAATATACTTCAAACTTGTGGCACAATCCCCATCATTTCTTGACAACTTGGCAGAAGGAATTGTAGCTGGTTACCATTGACAGCTGAAGTCCAAGATAGCCTTGATGTCTGGAAGGTTGAGAAAAATCGGGGCATATATAAGAAATAATATAGTAGTGGTTTGGGACACGAGTTATTTTTCCTAAAAGTAGACAGATTCAAGATTTCATAGGGAGAAGGAAATATGGAATCTTGAACCAATGAGGGATGCATGGACCATCTAGAGCAGGGCTCTCCAACCTTGGCAACTTTAAGCCTGGCGGACTTCAATTCCCAGAATTCCCCAGCCAGCTCTGGGAGTTGAAGTCTGCCAGGCTTAAAGTTGCCAAAGTAGGAGAGCCCTGCTCTAGACAAATTCCAGAAACCGAGCCGGACCCGATTCTGGTGGTTTCTGAATCTCTCCCCTGCTCCCCAACTCCTCCGAAAACACGATGCAGCCTTTGGTTCGCAGAATTGCCACGGTTTTGTTCTTACTTCTCTGTCTGACTTCGTGAGAGGAGAAAGTAGATCCAGGGAAGAAATGGTCTCATCCACTCTTGTGTTCTCTCCTTCCTTGCCCTGCCCTGCCTCACAACTCCTTTGCATTTTTTTTAATAATCTTTCTCATTATCCACCATTTCATTTGGCCACTCAAGCCCCCCTTTCGCAGTCGTTCCCTCTGTCTGATGCTTCTCAAACCCATTGGAAGAGCAAAGCCGTTATTCCTACACCTGCTAGTCTGTTGGGAGCGGGGCTCTGCCCAAAAAGGGTGACTTGGTGGCGAGGGCGAACCTCCGACTGAGAACCTTGCAGTCCTTCTTCACGTCCAAGTCAGTCTAGATTGGCATGCCTCCATGAACCGCAAACCAGGAAGCGATTTAAATAACGCGTGGGAAAGCCGCCGGAGCGAACTCGCCCTTCGAAGAACGGGACTGTTGTTGATATGGCTGTTGTTGAATCGAGCAAACGCAAGCTTTGTGGGACGCTTATACAATTTTGAAGAAAGAAAACCTACAGCATAAAATGCCAAATAATTAGCACCTGAAACAGCAAAACACCCACGCATGAATATAGCCCCCACCTGTATCTATGTGCACGCCATCCCTCTGTTTGGATGTAACACTGACTTTCAAACGCTGGGCAGTAAGCAGTGCTTTATTTTAGTTCAGTGTGTTTATGGCACGGATGCCAAGGTCATAGCATATCACATCCCATGTCCATTCATTCAAGAGTAACTCACCTGACCTAACTTTATTCCCCATCGGGAATAAGAGACGAAGCTGATATCACTGATACATCAAGTGTTGCTTTGATTTGAGCGAATCCTGTTATCGGACTACACAAACCTAGACTCCATAGACACGTGAACCCCGAAATATTGTTGGCATGTCTCCTCGGAGGTAAGGCCTTTGGAGTTGGACTCTTCATATTTGGGACTAGTGTGAAGCGGAGGGAACCAACTTAACCTAAACACAAGGGGGTTTGAAAGGGGGCACTTTGGGCTGAATTACATCCAAACGGCTCTTCCGCTATCGCGATGCGTTCTCCTTCCTTTCTGGAATTCAGATATAGTTCGGATCAATTCGTTTTCAGGAGAAACCAAAATCAGTCTCGGTTTGCTTTTAAAAACGCTGGAACTACCCGCCGAGGAACGCTTCGGAATCCCCTCTTATTACAGCCCTGTTAACTGCAGCGCAGTCTAATCCACAACGACCCGGAAAAAGGAGAGAAATGTCCAAACTCTGCTTGCTTGAAAGTCCCACTGACTTTTGAGCAAGTACTCACAGGATTGCTGACATGATGGAGTCAACAGTGCTAAGGAAATTTATTTAAGAGAAATCCCACCTTAAAGAAGTAAGACTTAATTACAGTGAACTTTGTAATACTTTGTTGCTGCTGCTGCAAGTAACAACAAACATTGAATTTATAATAAATGAGACTTGAAAGTAAGCAGGGATAGAATCTTACGTGCTCTCTTTGGATATTTCTTATTTCATCCCTAATTAAGAGACACAATTTTCTGAAGGAAATTCCTATAAATACTTACCCAGAAGGAACTCCACTTAAATTAGTAGTATTTACTTTTAGAGAAACAGGTATAAGGTCGTAAGTTATATTGGGTCACATCACTTTGCATCGTTTAAAACAGTGGCAACTGGTGGTGGGGAAAAAATCTTTTTTGGAGGGGGTTTGATTCTTCAGTTATGTGAAAAGAATGTCAAGAAAATTCGCAGTCTAAGACAGCTTTGCTGGCTGAGGAACTCTGGGAGTTGAAGTCCACAGCTCTGGGAGTTGAAGTCCACAGGTTACCAAGGTCGGAGACTCCTGGTCTAAGAGGTTTGGCATTTCTGCTGAAGACAATGCTTCAGGACTACTAGTCTAGTTCCAAAACAGCAATATAAGGAATCGGTTGAATCCAGGACTGTTGGGTTCAGTAATCCTCTGCTGAGCCTGGGTTGAGAATTAGCCCCTTTGGTGGAAGAAGAAAATGTCAAAAGCCATAACAGGACAGAAACTGGCCCTATAGTTGTGGAAAAAATACCAAGAGTGTTAAAGATATTAGAACTATTTAAAAACAAACAAACAAACCAAATTTAGGTTGTGATGTGAGCATTTTCTACTCTGATTTCCTCTAGTCATTTCTTTAACAGGTTTAGTACCTTTTCTCCCTTGTTTCCAAAGAAAGATATTTTTCATCTTTTATATCAAACCCATAAAGAAATTTGAGGCACTCTTAAAACTAACTTTTTTATTAGGGCTGCAAAATCTGAGCAACTATTGGATGGCTGCATAGAGGCATTGTTTTCTTTGTTTACCCTCTACCCTCTGGCTGTCTGGATTTTTGCAGCCTATGATGGTGACTTGAATTTTATTATGTGGGAAACTTCCCTGAATCAAGTCTACTTTATTAGTAAATTCCCATGAGATTGGGATCTAATACAACAGATTACTTAAAGGTAATACAGATCTTTCTTTCCCCCCTCTCTAGGGATTTTTAGCAGTAGTTGCACCTTATTTTATAGAGGAAAAATCTTTCTGGAATCGCTGACAGTATTGTCAGAACTGAAAATGTCTTCTAGCCCAACAAAATGTATGCTAACCATGAAGAGAATAACCTGAAGATAATGAGTGGCTGATTAACACATTATCTCCTAAGGTCTTTAAAAAAAAACTTCTCAGACAAGTTCTGAACTAAGGATTGTGGTTGGCCAGCAGATGTCCAGACCCATATCTTCCTTTCTGTAGAACACAACTAGATTTAGCTAGACCATCTCCATCTTCTCTGGGGCTATTTCATTGCTAGGGTCTTTCTGTCCTAGTATCTTCATGTGTATTTCTTTATTTCAGAGCATTCTAATATGGAAAAGCCACAAACTGTGTGTGGAAGGAGAACAAATAAACCTGTTGAGAGATGCAGAAGTCAAGCTCATTCCATCTGTGCTGCAGTGACCTGATTGTTGAATGTTTTCTCTTCTAGCTGAAGATGAAAGAAAAGGGAAGAAGGCCAGAGGAGAAAAGCCAATTATTACTGTAATCAGGACAAATTGTTTTCTAATAACTCAGAAGAGTTACAATTGAGACATATAAGGATGATAAAGGGGACAGCATATTTTGTGTTGACTCAAGGATGGGTGGATAGCACTATCATTCATTAATAGGAAAAGATCTACCAAAGGATGGAGAATCATGCCAGTAGGCTTCCAAAACAAACATCCTTCAAATGAGCGGGGAAGTAATTTCAGTTGTATTTCCAACTCAATTGGACAGAACCTGGAAACAAAAGGTTGGACAACTCAGCCTTGCCCATAAGTGTCTACTCTGTGGGCCAAGATTTCAGGAAGAGGTCTTATTGTACATTGCTGCATAAGGGCTACAACAGTTGTAACTTACAACAGTTCATTTAGTGACCATCCAATGTTACAGCAGCACTAAAAAAAAGTGATTTATGATTGTTTCTCACACGACCACTGTGGCAACCTCATAGTCACATGATCAGAATTAAAATGACTCATATTTATGATGGTTGCAGTGTCCCAGGGTTATGTCCTTTTGTGACTTTCTGTTGTGCTTTGCCGGCAGCAGGTGCAGACGGCAGAGGTTTCTGATAGCGAGGACTCGGACGAGGGGCCTGTGTGTGATGCAGGGATGGAGCCAGGGCTATCAGAGAGTGGGGTGCTGCCTTCGGAGCTTGGGGAGTCTGGCAGCAGTGATGCAGAGGACCCCGGGGAGCCTATGCCCAGTGCGCATGGACACAAGGCTGCTTGAAGGAAAGAGCAGCTGAAGGAGCAAGGGCGACTTGGGAGTAAGGCTGGAAGGTGATGGCCCCTCCCATAAGGGATAAGAAACAGCCCTCGGGATGTGTTCTTTGCAAGAAGCAAAGATGTTCTTTAGACTCAGTGTCCTAGTTGAAGCCCTGCTTTCTCTGGTTTGTTTTTGAAACTTCTGTCAGTGGATATTTAATAATCAGTAATTAGCCTTCTGTTCTTGGCAGCCTTTTGCAACCTTGAAAGGGCTTGCCTTTGATATTGGACAATTAGGTTTTAATGTCTCTTGGCTGGAATGCACTGAATTCCCAGCACCGCATTAAAAAAGGTTTGCTTTTATACACAGCTTGTGTTTGTTTAATTTGAACCAGGCTTGGGTCAAAACACTTTCTGATGAGTGAAGTCAATGGAGGAAGACAGATTCACTTAGCAGCTGTGTTACTAACTTAACCACTGCAGTGATTCACTTAACCATTGTGGCAAGAAAGATTGTAAAATGGGGAAAAACTCAGTCGTCCTCATCATCATCATCATCATCATCATCATCATCATCATCATCATCATCGTTATCTTAGCGGCTGCCCAACTCCAGTGGACTTTCAATGACATGAAGATTCTACTCCTTCAAAAGTTTTCTCTGGAAACAAAAAGGATAGAAGAAAATGGGAAATTTGAGAACATTACAAATGGCAAAGATAAAGCTAGATAAATAAGACTTGGTTTTTCTTTTCCTTTTTTTGGTTTTTTTTCTTTTTTTCTTTTTTTTTTTAGGAAGACAGAGGATACAGGCTATATTCAGTAATCTGAAAGATTTGATCATACTTGGGACAGAGAGAACTTGAGTCTCATCATGTTTGAGAAGGCATTTCCAAGTGACACAGCTGAAATCTTTGCAATAAAATTGTTCCTCAAAGGTAATATTCATGGACTATGATTTCTTTTTGAGGTAGTAAAATTGAGGCTAGTAAAATTGACACCAGCTTGGTTAAAAAAAGGGCAGTTTTTCTGTCACTTAAATGTAACTTCCACAGCTGGAAGATACCCCCATAAACATCTCACATTGCAATCCTGACTTTAAAATACACTGTAATGGGCTTAAATCAATAGTAGAGATACTGAAGGCCACTGTTCTCAGCATATTAAGCATATGCATCTCATATGCATACAGTCTGTTAGACTTTGTCATTCATTATTGGAGGGAAGCTAACTCACCAGCAGTGTCTTAGAACAACTCATAGAGGCAAGACAAAAATCAGTAATGGAGGCAGCAAATGCTATTCCGATGTTGTTTCTACAGATTCAAAAATATGTAAAAGCTTTTAAAGTAAAAAATGAGCAAAAGGCCTGAGACTGTAATTCTCAAACCCATTGACCACAATGGAGCTTCTCTCTCTCTCTCTTTCTCTCTCTCTCTCCCTCCCTCTCTCTCTCTCACACACCATTTCTTGTTTTGCACCTTCATTGCTGTGACTTTAACAAAGCATCTTTAGAGATTTACAGTTTCAAGATCAGTAGACTTTTCAGATATGATTTGGGGGGAAAAGTGGCCAGAAATTTTCCTACACAATGTTCTTTTAAATGAAGACTATAAGAACTTAATATGAATAGTGATAGATCAGACCAAAGGCCAATCTAATCTTGTATTCTGCTCCTTCCTACCACAGCAATTACAGGGAACCCACAAGGATGAAAAATGCCTCAGCAACTGGCATTATGAATTGTACTGACTTTGATTACGGAAATATTACATATATACATCATGTTTAATATTCTGATCCTCCTTACATTTGTTGAATCCAGTGTTTCTCAACCTTGATCATTTGAAGATATGTGGATTTCAGCTCCCAATATTACCCAGTCAGGCTGGAGAATCTGAGAGTTGAAATTCATCCATTTCTAAGGGGCCATATTGAGAAATATTGGTGTAATCTGTTTGGAAAGACAACAAAGTCAATAGGTACTAATACCTTATGATAACATATTTGTTAATTTAATGAAGTGCTAGGAAATAAAAACTTCTCCTTCCCTCTGGTTGAGTGATGGCTAACCAGGGATGGGATACCATTGATGGCTAACCTTTTTATCATCCCATGCAGGTGGGACCCCCGCTCCCCCCACCTCCTGCATATGTGTGCGGAACCCCCCACTCCTCCATGCTCCCCGTGCTCCTCCTGCCCCCCTGCGTATGCACACACATCTCCCACATTCACCCCACCCCCCACGTATGTGCGGCAGATACCTGAAAATCAGCTAGCTAGCAGGAGGCACACATGCATGCACAGTGGAACTGAGCTGGGGCGACATCTCACGTGTCCACAGAGATGGTTCTGCATGCCACTTCTGGCATGCGTGCCATAGGTTTGCCCTCCCAGCTCTATACAATGTTATTGGATAATTCTGACTTCTAATGTTATAAGAGGAACAACAACAAAAAGTCTCGTTACCAATATTCTATACAACATGAACAATTATAGTTTCTTATTCTCTCCAAAATATTTTATGGCCAATTAATTGATTTAGATACAATAAATGTTCATTCCAGAAAAAAAAACACCTTTCTACGCAGATTGTTTAAAATATATGTGCAAAGAAGTTATGTTGATTAAATTGTTGTTCTTCCAATTCATAGACTGGTGGAAAATATACACAGCTCAAGCTGAAGTGTAAATTTTAGTTCTTAAAAATATGCCAGACACAAAGCTTTATTCAAATAAATGAATACATAGCTAATTATAAAAGCTGAAATTAAGACTGCTACTTATTGATCAATTAGTAAAATGGATATCAAATGTCTCAATAGAAGGTAGCACTAACACTGTATGTAATATGTAAACTAATTATATTACAGACCTGTTACCCTAAGCCTACAGTTTATATTTAAACAATCTATACTTGGAATTCAAAATATACTTCCTATCTGACATATTTCCAATAAGACCAGTGGAATACAGTGGTTGGTTCATATTCTTAACATTACTTTGAGGCTGTTGATATATGTAACTCACAAAATGATTGATGCACACGATATGAATTTTAAATCTTTACAGTATGTTCAAGGTGCTCATTCTTCCTGCCTTCAGGATGATTGTAATAAAAAAATGAAAAATGTTCTTTTACCATAATGGAAGGTGATGATTGGAAAAAGATAATGCTTTTTTTGCATGAAAATGGACAAGGCAAAAATCATTTCAAACAGGAAAAACTGGGGAGACAAAAATATAAGCCTATGGCAAAACCACATATAATTTTATATTTTTATTATGTCTTCATTTATATCAAACTCCTCCAGACAGGTGAAATTTTGATGGATATTTTATGAGCTGATCAAGGTGTGTGTCATCATTTTTATTTTAAAGAAAACATTTTAGCTGGATATTTGCAAGGCTTTTTCTTGATACCAAGGTACAATTTTTGTAGGAAGAGAAAATACTGGTTTGAATGTTAGGTTTGATAATGCCATGAATTTATGCAAATTCTTATTCAGTGAAAAGGGGTTTCTCTATTTAATGCAGCCTTACACCCTTCAAATGCTGGGTGAAGAATGTTACAATAAGAGATTTGTACTGATAGAAGAAATGAGATTGCATTGCTTTGTTTTTCCTTTCTCCTTTGTTTTCTTTCTCAAGAAACAGGGCTGAAAAGAAGAAGCAGCACATGCTTTGTTAGAGATTCATATGCTCTTTATATAGCTATCCTTATTCAGACCGCAACCAAGGGTTGTACATCAGAGCCTGTGGAAGGTTTCTGAGTCTATTTTTTATTGGCATATCATCTTCATATTATCTCATCAACCATTTCAGCAAATCCCAGCTGAACTGAAAAAAAGAAAAGGTAGTACAATTGTGCTCGAGTGTACAGTTGGTGAGATAAAATGAAACATTATTGAATCGCAGAACTCAGTTTTCACAATTGTCTGCATCCCACCATTGTAAATTAACAAAGTAATAGTCTATGGTGAAAATATGTATAAAATATTTTTAATTTACTATTTGGCCTGCTAATGGTAGTCCTAAACTCCATTACAATAAAATAGAAGTTGTGATTCCCCTTTCTCCTTGACTTCCCTCTTTGCCTTGTTTGCCATCTAGGCAGCCTAAACAATGTTGGACAACTTGAAATGTTCCACCTTATTTTGATATATATTTATGTATACATTTATGGGTAAGATTTATATAGCCATCCAACTGGCAAATTTGTGAATTTTAAGACTTTTGGTTAAATCCAACAGGTATATATTAAATAATTGCAAGATTAACATACATGTCTAGAAATCACTACCTTCTTTAAGTAAAGCATTATGAAAAAGCACATTTAATCAGATGATGGCATAATACATTAAACCATAAATTAACAATATTAATGGATTGAACAATGAGCTAAGTCAGGAAAGTAATCCAAGTTAACATTAATTAAAAGTAATATCTTGCATAAGAGCAGGTACTGGCCTTTAATGGACGTGGTTAAGGTAATATTATATAAACACTTTCCATTCTATTAAGGAAACTGATTCAAAGCTTCCCTTCCAGGGATGGATTTTTTCTCTCTGATTCCAAGTATGATTTCTTCCACATGGTTCTATTCCAACTTCTTGCATTTGAGTAAATGATTAAGGTAAACTTGCCTAACCTGAGTATGTGTTAATGTATCATGTAGTCCCATTGCAACTTGTGCTAGGGCAACAGTATGCTGACTCAAAAGGTGATCTCTAGAATGGAGATCCTAACCCACATAGAATAGCATGAGCATACTTTGGGGGTAAAACTAAGCATTTGCGGCACCATGACTCAAATAGCAATAACATTAGCATTTAGACATATACCACTTCACAGAGCTTTACAGCCCTCTCTAAGCAGTTTACAGATTCAGTGTATTGCCCCAAACAATCTGGGTCCTCATTTTACTGGCCTCAGAAGGATGGAAGGCTGAGTCAACCTTGAGCCTGGTGGGAATTGAACTGCCAAATTACAGGCAGCTGGCAGTCAGCAGAAGTAGCCTTCAATACTGCTCTAACCACTGTGCACAAGGGCTCATGTGATCTAACTGATTGGTACCTCCCTTACACATTAGCAGGGAATGCTGAATGTGGTTCACATAGACTATAGATGTTAACCAAGTGTATATTTTCTCTATCTTAGTAAAAAGCCTTTTGTGGAAGCTTCAATGGACCAAATGATGGGCAGTTGTCAGGTTCCAAACTCTAGAAAGATACTCTGAGTTATTTCAAAGCAATTTTCTTTATTGTTCCTTAACTATGGACTAAAATCTTGCAAACAACTACTAAATCACTAAAAAAAAAACTTACTTGCATAATTAAAGATATACTCTGAGAACTTCTAGGGAGAAGTGATCTTAACTCTCTTCCTCCCAACCAAACTATCTAAACTTTGCTGTCTCTCGCTCCTCTGGAATGCAGCGCCACCCATCTGAGAATCCAGACTGCACTCCACCACAGCAGTAAAAGTGAATATTTATGGCCCAATTGGATGATAACCCTGTAACTCAAAATGAAAGAGGAGCAAATGTTAAAAAGCATAAATTAATGGACATAAAAGAAGCAAAAATAGATGTGATGTGTGTGGGAACCAAGGGAAAGGGGAGGGATATAAAAGATGGGATGTTTTTGTGGAATAAAGTTAATAAATGAAAAAACTTCAGGAGATAATTTTGTTGAGAATTGTAACTGTCTTAATTCCTAATTAAAAAGGCATAAAACTTGAAATAAGCAAAATTGGAGTATTGTGCTGTGGCTTTATGCCAGTTAGGGAGTCTATAGTCCAAATTTTTGCTTTTCAGCAGGTCATGGAGAAATGTGAGATAGTAAGTTAATCGTACATGTATTGATTTTGAGAAGATGAATAGACTTAATTATAGAATACAGACTTGAAGGTTAATTACAGAATATTTATATAAGGAGGAATTTTATCATGTGTGAAAATAAACAGAATGCTTAGTGAATGATTCAACACTGAGCAGGGAATGAGACAAGAATGTATGATATCCCTTTTGTTGTTTAATGGATTTATGTATAAATGTGTAAGAAACTATGATGGTACTTGGGTTGGATGTGTGACTGTATTTTGTATGGATATGATGTCATGTTATTACCTGAGAAAATTTGTAACATACACTGTATTGGATGGAAAGTATGAAGCAGTGAGGAGTATAAGTCTGAAAATTATGAGTATCCAAGGTCAACGTAGTTGTGTTTCACAGGGAAAATGAAGTGAATAATTGCAGCATGTACATAATTGGCATGCAATAGAATCAGCTAACAACTTGGTAGAAGATTTAATAAAGATGATAAAATAGTTGGAAAAAACTGAGATTTGCAAATCCTTATAGAAAAGTGGAGGATAGTATGTGGTCTCTTGTAAGGAATGAATGTCAAACAAAAAAAAAATGAAGACAAGGCCTGGGAGTAACATGATAATAACCTTCCAATGTTTGAGAGGCTGTCACAGAGAAAGTGGGGAGGGGTAGACATATTATCCAAAGCACTTGAGGGCAGGACAAGAAGTAGTGGATGAAAACTTATCAAGGAGAGATCTAACCTAAAACTAAGGAGAAATTTCCTATTAGAGAGAATGATTAATCAATGGAAGGGCTCATTTCCAGAAGTTGTATGCTCTGTCATTGGAAGTTTTTAAAGGGATATTGGATAGCCATACGTTCAGAATGGTATAGGGCAGGGGTCTCCAACCTTGGCAACTTTAAGCCTGGTGGACTTCAACTCCCAGAATTCCCCAGCCAGCAAAGTTGGGAGTTGAAGTCCGCCAGGCTTAAAGTTGCCAAGGTTGGAGACCCCTGGTATAGGTTCTCCTGCTTGAGCAGAAGTTTGGACTACAAAACCTCCAAGATCCCTACCAACTCTGTTATTCTGTATTCTGTTTACTTTGTTTTATGAAGGGGTGAGTGAATGTTGGACATGTGAGGAGTAGCATGAGAGTAAATTACAAGCAGTGAGAATTATGAGTTACTTAAGACTAACAAAAAAAGAGTGACTCAAAAAAGCAACAGGATCAAGAATGAACTGTGCTGAATGAATGTAAACTGAATGCAGACATGAATGGTATTATGAAAGAATGATGCTAAGTTGGCTTGGTCATAGTCCCAGGCAAGATACTAGACCCAGTTAAAGGGACATATATCTTGCACAAAGACAAAACTTTTATTAGCTAACGTTATGCACTGATACTATTAGAAGGATGCCCTCATTTAAACTGATGATGTTTTCGTTTTTTTAACTAGTTTTTCTTATGTGTCTTTAATAAATTGTGGTCTTTTGAAATTGCCTTGGGAGGACTTCATTCAGAAAAGTACGATGTAAATATTTTAAACAATAAATCAAACAATATCCATCTGCTAACAAGCCTCTCATTTTGTGTGTTAAAGGATTACAGTAGGTCAATATACTGATTTCATTAAAAGACATATATCTGAAAAATGGTGGTGATAAAATTATATACCTATAATGTCATTATTATTTTACAGTGTAGCTTGGATTTTTCTATAAACCTAATTTTACTATTCTTTCAGAGGTCCCTCAGTGGAAATAATTTTAATCAAATCAGCTTTAACTGCACCATGATTAAAATGGGCCTTTATATAGGCCAGCCTGGTTCTAACGTAATATTTAAAGACTGTGTAAATATCACTTCCATTTACTGACGGTTGTTATTAAACAACTCAGGTTAATATAGGGTGTATAAGCAAGGGGGAAAATAATGTATATAGGCTAGAAAGTGAACAGGATTAGATTTTCCTTATACATGCACCACAGAAGAATAAATTACATGAATTAACTATTCTGATTTGTTTTCAAAGTATTGAGTTGTGGCTTGAAACAAAAGGTTTGACTGATATTGAATAATAGATGGATCCTATCTATATTCAAGCTTCTGTGGATGATAATGGACTAGAAATCGTCTTTCCAACTCCTTAGCTATTATATCACCATGGCTCTTGTAAAGACCAAGGAACCAAGTATGAAGGAGTTAGTTCAGAGTGGTTTATTTATTGCTCTTCATCTATAAACAGAAATCTTGCCAGGCTAAGGCAGAAATCTGCATAACTATTAGCTCTACCCTGTGAGTTGTTAGTGAGATTTCACCATCACCCTTGGATTGGGTTTTTTTTTTCTTTGCTGTCTCTTTGCTCTCTGGGAAAAGGCCCTTCCTCCTGCAACTCTGAACTATATTCCCTCACATCTCTCTTCGTAATGGAGCAAAATGTGTGCATCCAGACAATGGTTACTTAGTCAATGAAACCATGATTTTATAGGATGTATGAACCAGATTTATGTGGTAGAAGTTGGTAACTGTAGACCTTGATCACATGCCCCATATTTTGGCTGCCATTTTTATTCCTTATGCTATGGAATACATTAATAACATTTATGTTCTCTGTTCTTAGGCATTCTAAGCTGCACAACTCCTTTTACATTCCTAATACACGTACACCAGGGGTAACTTGACAGCTTTAAGACTTGTGGATTTCAACTCCCAGAATTCGTCCTCCAGTCATGTTAGCTCAGGAATTCTGGGAGTTGAAGTCCACAAATCTTAAACTTGCCAAGTTTAAAAACCCTTGACATACACAAACAAATCCCAAAATTGCTCAGTACAGAGGTGGTATCCAGTAGGTTCTGACCAGTTCTGGAGAATTGGTAGCGGAAATTTTGAGTAGTTCAGAGAACCAGCAATACCACTTCCAACAGGAGATTTTACAGTATCCTTCCCCTTCCACCCACTAAGCCATGCCCACAGAACTGGTAGTACTAAAAATTGAATCCTTCCATTGGCTCAATGCCATTAAAAATACCCTCTATTATTATTTTATTTGTTAGATTTATACCTAATAAAGTCAAGGTAGCCCATATGTGTGTGTGTGTGCGGGGAGGACAGTTGTCTCCATTTATTTATCCCTGCAACAATACCTGTGTAATATAGCTGAGTTGAGAATGAGCAATGCTACTAATGCTATTTGGCGGAAATGAGTATTTCGTAATGGAAAGTATCCTTCTTTTAAAGTAAAAATAAAATGAACACCTGCAACTATGTGTGCACCTGCTTTTATCTCCTGTATATTAAACATTTTTTACAAGAAAGATGTATGTTAAGATACATGTAATCCTTGACTTACAACCATTCATTTAGCCACTAAGTTACAATGGCACAGAAAAAAGTGAATTGTGACTGTTTTTCACCCAAACATTGCAGCATCCCATGATTAAAATTCAGACGCTTGGCAAGTGGCATGTATTTATGACGGTTACAGTGTCCTAGGGCAGTGATGGCTAACCTTTTCAGCTTGGTGTGTCAAAAATTGGGAAAAAGTGTAGCCTTCCTCGGGTCATGTGTCACTTCAAGAAATATCAATAATTTGGTAATATTTGCAGCCCCAGTAAAGAAAGAGTTATATTTTTAATATTTTTATTATATTTATTAGTTCAAAAAGCTAAAAGTTTTGGAGATTTTTTTGGGAGGGTTTGCATGGTGCTCTGTGAGGATGGTGAAAAGCAAGAACTGCAAGAGCTGCTATGGAGGCAATTAAAACTTAGAGGAGGTGGAGAGGGGCTGACTAGACTAGACATCCAAGCGTTTTACAGTGGGAGAGAAGAAGGGAGAGTCACAAAGACAGAAATGCAGATTTTAGTATTAATTGCACTTACAGGACAGCCACCCGATGCTGCTTATCGTGAGCACTGTGTCTGGTTGTTGTGGTGCAGTCCTCCTGTGATGTTTATGATGGACTGGGCTGGGGTGATCACACAGGGCTGTGAAACTCGTCTCCCTGGTCTCAGGGCTGCAGGTGCAGGATGTGGGGATCGGGAGGCTACCTTACAGGGCTGTAAACCTCATGGATCTCCTTTCCTCCTGTAGCATTCCTGAGGTAATGAAACTGACAAACCTCAGTTTATGGCGGTTAAAACTGGTTCTCTGCTGCAAAGATATCGCGGCAGCAGTGACACCATGCCTCCACGCAACAAGCAGGGAGCAGGGATTGGAGCAGAGCACAGGCAGCCTCTAAATGTGCAGGTTTTCCCCACACCAACAGGCATGTCAGTCAAAGTGCCTCGGCATGTCACGAGTGACATGCGTGTCATAGGTTAGCCATCACTGTCCTAGGGTCATGTATCACCTTTTGTGACAAGCAAAGTCAATAGGTAATCCAGATTCACTTAACAACCATGTTACTAACTTAACAGCTGCAGTAATCTATTTAACAATTGTAGCAAGGTTGTAAATAGGGAAAAAATCACTTAACAACTGTCTTGCTTAGCAATGGAAATTTTGAGTGGCTGTAAGTCAAGATTACCTGTAATGCATTGGGCAGTTTTAGCCATATCATACCTAAGCCCATTTCCTACTTCAACTGTCATATACTTTCCTCTTTGACCTCCTAGTTGCAAGTCCTTGAGGTTTGGCCCTTAAGGCTACATTATTGCCCTTTTTTTTCACATAATTTTCTTCACATTGTAAATGCATAAAGGAAACTTAGTGTTTCAGCCTTTTGATCTGCTTCTGAACTTTCTGCATAATTCCACTACTCCGAGCTTGAAGTGATGATAAGTTTTCTTTATTAACACCAAGCAATTTCCATAACTATTTGAAGCAATAGTTACCCAGTTATATTATCTAGGAGCTTGCCCAGTATTGATGGATGTTGTTTATATGTGATAAATCTGCCATGACAGTTAATCTGTGATAGCTGTTTTCATACAAATCAAATTTCACACAGTACCAGTAGCAATCTTCATGTGTTAAAAATGGTTCTGTGATCTGGCCCTGACATAGGCTATGCATACATTTTGCATAGGCCACTGATTATTCTGATATATGTGTGTGTGTGTATCTATGTATCTATGTATATATATATATGTGTGTGTGTGTGTGTGTGTGTGTGTGTGTGTGTGGATGTGTGTGTATGTATATATATATATTCTTAAGTTTTTGTGGGTACTTACATGTATGGCGTTCAGCTTTGTTCGGGTATTTTCCCACGTCATTGCAGTTGTGCTTTTAAAGTTATAGCAACGTTTCGGCAGAATCTCCTCGGCAGAATCTATCAATACAGAAGCCTGATGATGGCAGATGAGATTCTACCGAAACGTTGCTACAACTTTAAAAGCACAACTACAATGATATGGGAAAATACCCGAACAAAGCTGAATACCATACATGTAAGTACCCGCGAAAACTTAAGAAAACAAATATATATATATATATATATATGTATTTGTTTTCTGAGGTTCTCGCGGGTATTTATATGTGGATCTTTGGTTGTTCGGGTTTTCTCCCGCGTAAGATTCGAAGTATCTAGGCAACGTTTCGATGAAGTCTCATTCATCATCTTCAGGCTTCTGTCTCCGGCTCTGTGCTTCTCAGAGTAATGTGAGATTGCAGCTGCTTCCTCCTTTTAACTGCCAGTGGGGTGGGACTTGATTGGGTGGGGGCTTGGCTGTGTTCTGATTGGGTGGGGGTGTGTTCTCATTGGTAGGGGTTTTGGCTGTGTTCTGATTGGTTGGGGGTTAGCCGTGTTCTGATTGGTTGGAGGCGTGTTCTGTTCAGGTGGGGGCTTGGTTGTGCTCAGGTTAGTCTTAGTTGCTGGGGGATTTGAGCTGGTGAGTTGTGATCTTGCTGTTTGGCTTCGAGTTCGTGGTCGTGCTGCATCTTCATAGTGGGTGACGGTTTGCTTCATGTATGTCTTGGAGGGGTTTGAAGTGGGTAGTGATGCAGCTGCAGTGCAGCTTCTGGTCCATGGTCATGTCTCATCTTCTGAGTGGGTGTGAGTCTGTTTTCTACATGGAAGTGTGGTGGTGGCATCTTGTGTGGCTCTCATGGGTGTGGGTCTGGTGTCCTTCTTCATGTTAGGTACTCGTCTGTTCATGAGGGCGGGTTTCCAAATGGCTGGAAGGCGGGAGGTGTCATCTCGTTTGTTCATGCTGTGTGGGCGTTTTTCTATCTCTATGGCTTCTCTGATTATTCTGCTGTTGAAGTGTTCGGTTTTGGCGATGGTTCTGGTATTTTTAAAATCAATTTCATGTCCTGTGGCTTTGAGGTGTTGGACCAGGGAAGAGGTCGTTTCTTCTTTTTTGATTGAGTTCTTATGTTCTTCAATGCATGCACTTATTCTTCTGTTAGTTTGTCCAATGTATGTGGTAGGGCAGGCAGTGCAGGGGATTTCGTATACTCCTTGGTTTTCTAATTCGATTTTGTCTTTGGGGTTTCTTAGGGTGGTGGATATTTTTCTGTTTGTGCAGAATGCTGTTTTGATGTTGTGTTTTTGGAGGATCTTGCTAATTTTGTCTGTAGTGCCTTTTATATATGGGAGGAGGGCTTTGCCGTTTTCTTGTTCTCTGTCTTGGATTTTGGTTGGGGTTTCTTTTTGGATTAGGTGGGTAATCTTCTTTCTTTGGAATCCATTGGCTGTAAGTACGTTGGTGAGAGTGTGTAGTTCAGTTTTTTGGTGTTGTTCATCGGCTAAGCATTTTGTTCTGGAGATGAGTGTCTTGGCTATGGAATTGATCTGTGCTGGGTGGTGGTGTGAGAGTGCATGTAGATAGCGGTTAGTATGTGTTTTCTTCTGGTAGATGGTGTGTCCTAGGGAGCCATTGGATCTTTTGTATACCAAGACATCTAGGAAAGGAAGTTGATTGTTGGCTTCTGTTTCCATGGTGAATTGTATTTTGGGGTGTAGGCTGTTGAAACCAGCCTGACCAGAACCAACCCTGATGATGCTAACAAAATCAGACTTGAAATCACCAACATCCTCTGCACTAGCAAACCACCCAAAAGCAACTTATCCAAAGAAGAACAAACTGCACTACTTAACCTGAAAGAAGACACCAGCATAATAATCCTACCAGCAGACAAGGGCAATGCGACAGTGGTTATGAACACATCTGACTACCAAACCAAGTTAACCAACCTACTCCAAGACCCCGCATACAAACCCCTAAAGACAGACTCCACCACCTACCTAGAAAAAACTACCAAATCCAAAATAAAAGCCTCCCCCATCAGTGAAGAAATCCAGCAACGAATCATACCCAGAGAGAAATCATCCAGATGTCCCAAGCTTTATGGTCTCCCCAAGATACACAAAGAAGGAACCCCACTCAGACCAATAGTCAGCTCCATAGGCTCACCTCTACAAAACCTGGCCAAATTTCTTGCCAAACAACTACAACCCTATGCAGAATCCATCAACTCACATGTAAGAAACTCATTCCAGTTCATCGAGATCATAAAGAAACAAAACTTACAACCTAACGACCTACTAGTAAGCTTCGATGTCATATCCCTCTTCACCCAAGTGCCAATAAAAGAAGCCTTGACTGCCATCCAAAACAAATACAACCCCCCCCAAGCACATCCTAGATCTGACCAACCACTGCCTATCCAATACATACTTCACCTACAATGGACAAAAATACAAACAAATAGAAGGAGCACCCATGGGATCACCCCTCATCGCAAACCTCTACATGGAACACTTTGAAACACAAGCTCGAGAAAAATACGACCACAAACCCAAACTCTGGCTCAGATATGTAGATGACACCTTCATAATCTGGCCACACGGGAAAGAAAAACTGAACAACTTCCTCACACACCTCAACAGCCTACACCCCAAAATACAATTCACCATGGAAACAGAAGCCAACAATCAACTTCCTTTCCTAGATGTCTTGGTATACAAAAGATCCAATGGCTCCCTAGGACATACCATCTACCAGAAGAAAACACATACTAACCGCTATCTACATGCACTCTCACACCACCACCCAGCACAGATCAATTCCATAGCCAAGACACTCATCTCCAGAACAAAATGCTTAGCCGATGAACAACACCAAAAAACCGAACTACACACTCTCACCAACGTACTTACAGCCAATGGATTCCAAAGAAAGAAGATTACCCACCTAATCCAAAAAGAAACCCCAACCAAAATCCAAGACAGAGAACAAGAAAACGGCAAAGCCCTCCTCCCATATATAAAAGGCACTACAGACAAAATTAGCAAGATCCTCCAAAAACACAACATCAAAACAGCATTCTGCACAAACAGAAAAATATCCACCACCCTAAGAAACCCCAAAGACAAAATCGAATTAGAAAACCAAGGAGTATACGAAATCCCCTGCACTGCCTGCCCTACCACATACATTGGACAAACTAACAGAAGAATAAGTGCACGCATTGAAGAACATAAGAACTCAATCAAAAAAGAAGAAACGACTTCTTCCCTGGTCCAACACCTCAAAGCCACAGGACATGAAATTGATTTTAAAAATACCAGAACCATCGCCAAAACCGAACACTTCAACAGCAGAATAATCAGAGAAGCCATAGAGATAGAAAAACGCCCACACAGCATGAACAAATGAGATGACACCTCCCGCCTTCCAGCCATTTGGAAACCCGCCTCATGAACAGACGAGTACCTAACATGAAGAAGGACACCAGACCCACACCCATGAGAGCCACACAAGATGCCACCACCACACTTCCATGTAGAAAACAGACTCACACCCACTCAGAAGATGAGACACGACCATGGACCAGAAGCTGCACTGCAGCTGCATCACTACCCACTTCAAACCCCTCCAAGACATACATGAAGCAAACCGACACCCACTATGAAGATGCAGCACGACCACGAACTCGAAGCCAAACAGCAAGATCACAACTCACCAGCTCAAATCCCCCAGCAACTAAGACTAACCTGAGCACAACCAAGCCCCCACCTGAACAGAACACTCCTCCAACCAATCAGAACACGGCTAACCCCCAACCAATCAGAACACAGCCAAACCCCTACCAATGAGAACACACCCCCACCCAATCAGAACACAGCCAAGCCCCCACCCAATCAAGTCCCACCCCACTGGCAGTTAAAGGAGGAAGCAGCTGCAATCTCACATTACTCTGAGAAGCACAGAGCCGGAGACAGAAGCCTGAAGATGATGAATGAGACTTCATCGAACGTTGCCTAGATACTTGAATCTTACGTGGGAGAAAACCCGAACAACCAAAGATCCACATACAAATACCCATGAGAACCTCAGAAAATATATATATATATATATATATATATATATATATATATATATATATATATATAAGAGAGAGAGAGAGAGAGAGAGAGAGAGAGAGAGAGAGAGAGAGAGAGAGAGAGAGAGAGAGAGAGAGTGTGAGTGTGTGTGTTCAGCTTTGTTTGGGTATTTTCCCATGTCATTATAGTTGTGCTTTTAATGCCATAGGAAAATACCCGAACAAAGCTGAATACCATACATATGAATACCCGTGAAAACTTAAGAAAACACACACACACCTTGAGACACTCTCTTTACTAAGATGGCAAATCCTCTCAGACATTTTGTGAAAATGGCTTTGCTCAACAAAGTACCAAATTAACAAGCGAATTAAATGCCTGATTGCATTTCAAATCTCCCTCCCTTTGAAATCTGCTAAGGTTTATGGACATGATAAATATCAACTGTTTAAAAAAGTTCTTATATTTTATTTTATATTCCTGTTCAGCCCAGGAAAGAAGTACCAACATTCATTTCTCTGCTTGAACGAAGAATAGTTTCAGTAAAGATAGAGTTGTAGACCTTTCTCTGGGTGCTGCTATTCTGGCCTTCATTAATTCACCAGTCTCTCTGTATTTAAGAGAAAAATTCATTGCATGGGCATTTGTGTCTATTGATACCATTAAATGCTATCAGTTGCTTGACCCAAAATAGCACAGTTGTAAAAAGAATACAATAAATAAAAGAATACAATGAAAAGATTTCTGTGCCTTCAAAAGAACCTGGTAGAGAATTGCTCATGGATGCTGTCAAATTTACTGTCCCTATTAGGATGACAAAAACAAAGAGGATAATTTATTCTGGATATTTTAATTAAGACCATACATCTGCCATATCCAGAATGAATAATCCATCTGTTTCACAATCATCCAGTTCCATTTAAGTTTGATATTCAGCTTCTACCCCGAATCAAAAAAACGTGCCATAGCTAACTTTTCATTCTATACCACAATGAAAATTGAACTTCAAAGGATAATTTGTTTGGCTGTGTACCAGCATAGTAGTGCTTTAATTTTAATATGAAACACAAACATATTTATCAGCCTTTCTGAATTAGGTCTACAATTATCTCCAATATAGCCAGTACAGTAAAATACTTTTTGTTGTATACACTGCTCAAAAAAATAAAGAGAACACAAAAATGAGACATCCTACATCTGAATGAATGAAATATTCTTATTAAATACTTTGTTCATTACATAGTTGAACGTGCTGACAACAAAATCACACAAAAACTATCAATGGAAATCATATATAGCAACCCACAGAGATCTGGATTTGGAGTTACACTCAAAATTTAAGTGGAAAAAAACACTACAGGCTGATTCAACATTGATGTAATATCCTTCAAACGAGTCAAAATGAGGCTCAGTAGTGTGTGTGGCCTCCACGTGCCTGTATGACCTCCCTACAATGCCTGGGCATGCTCCTGATGAAATGGCAGATGGTCTCCTGAGGGATCTCCTCCCACACCTGGACTAAAGCATCCCCCAACTCCTGGGCAGTCTGTGGTGCAATGTGGCATGGGTGGATGGAGCGAGAGATGATGTCCCATATGTGCTCAATTGGATTCAGGTCTGGGAACGGGCAGGCCAGTCCATAGCATCAATGCCTTCGTCTTGCAGGAACTGCTGACACACTCCAGCCACATGAGGTTTAGCATTGTCTTTCATTAGGAGGAACCCAGGGCCAACTGTACCAGCATATGGTCTCACAAGGGGTCTGAGGATCTCATCTCGGTATCTAATGGCAGTCAGGCTACCTCTGGCGAGCACATGGAGGGCTGTGCGGCCCCCTAAAGAAATGCCATCCCACACCATTACTGACCCACTGCCAAACCGGTCATGCTGGAGGATGTTGCAGGCAGCAGAACATTCTCCATGGCATCTGCAGACCCTGTCACGTCTGTCACATGTGCTCAGTGTGAACCTGTTTTTATCTGTGAAGAGCACAGGGCGCCAGTGGTGAATTTGCCAATCTTGGTGTTCTCTGGCAAATGCCAAACGTCCTGCACGGTGTTGGGCTGAAAGCACAACCCCCACTTGTGGATGTCGGGCCCTCATACCACCCTCATGGAGTCTGTTTCTGACCGTTTGAGCAGCCACATGCACATTTGTGGCCCGCTGGAGGTCATTTTGCAAGGCTCTGGCAATGCTCCTCCTGTCCCTCCTTGCACAAAGGCAGAGGTAGCGGTCCTGATGCTGGGTTGTTGCCCTCCTACAGCCTCCTCCACATCTCCTGATGCACTGGCCTGTCTCCTGGTAGCGCCTCCATGCTCTGGACACTACACTGACAGACACAGCAAACCTTCTTGCCACAGCTCGCATTGATGTGCCATCCTGAATGAGCTGCACTACCTGAGCCACTTATGTGGGTTGTAGACTCCGTCTCATGCTACCACTAGAGTGAAAGCACCACCATCATTCAAAAGTGACCAAACCATCAGCCAGAAAGCATAGGGACTGAGAAGTGGTCTGTGGTCACCACCTGCAGAAACACTTCTTTATTGCAGATGTCTTGCTAACTGCCTATGCTTTCCACCTGTTGTCTATTCCATTTGCACAACAGCATGTGAAATTGATTGTCAATCAGTGTTGCTACCTAAGTGGACAGTTTGATTTCACAGAAGTGTGATTTACATTGGAGTTACCTTGTGTTGTTACCTTGTGTTGTTTCAGTGTGGAGTTACATTGTGTTGTTTAAGTGTTCCCTTTATTTTTTTGAGCAGCGTATATAACAGGTATGGAATTTAATTTTCTTTACAAACAGCCACAAGTTAATACTCCTTTTCTTCCATAACCTCTCCCCGTCTCCATTTTTCCTAGTTCATCCTGGACTAACCTGTGAACAATCTAGAAAACATTCGGAATGTTTTGAAACACAATCATGTTCTAGCATGAACCTTTAGCTGTGTTATACAACCTGAAGTTTAGATTAAGGTGGAGAAAAAGGAATCGTGCAGACCAACATACATATTGAAACTTTTCTTGTTTTATAACCTTACAGTTTGATTTCTTTTTTCTTTTGAGAGAAATACAAGTAAAAATGGAGGTAATGTCAGAATAAATATTTTAAATTTTGGAGAAAGCAAAGAATAGTTAATAAGAACAGACATACTGTTATCACATATACTGTAAATTGTAGCAGGGTTTTCCATTTCCTCTTCTCTTAGTGTGTTTTTTTAAGGGCATGTGAAGATATTTACTAATGTAGTGGGAATATTCAAAAAGATTGCTAGAAACTGACATTCTCCTAAATCAACCTTCTTTAAATTTGTATCCTAGAGAATGCCCGCTCTTCAAAATTCAGAATTCAGTGCAAGGCTTTGGCTAAATTATTTGGGAATTCTGAGTTTCAGTCTCTGAGGTCACCAATCTGGAGAAGGATAAGATAAATAAAGCATTGAAAACAGACATTATGTTAGCTTAATTGGCCAAAAAGTCTCAGTGAATATATTTCAAATGCACCAAATAGTTGGAATCTTCTTCCAAGCTACTTTTTGATATGAAAAAAAGATGGAAAAAGTGTAGGAAAAAGAGGAAGATTGTCATTGTCTGAATTCTCTGTTAAAAAAAAATTCCTGGATTGAAATAGCACAGGTGCAGAAACTATAAGTATCTAAAAAAAGCTGATTTGTTATAGCACTTACTGTACTGTTTTAATGAACATTGTGTTCTGTTATTTGGGAATTTTGAAAGAAGACAATGCAATTTTATTTCACTCTCTGTTTATAGTTTCTTTTAATATCAATTTGCAACTAGATAATTGGTCTAATATGTATACAGGTAGTCCTTGAATTACAACAGTTCACTTAATGACCGCTTAAAGTTACAACAGCACTGAAAAAAGTGACTTAAGACCATTTTTCACATGACTGTTGCAGCATCCCAAGATCACCTTCTTCAACCTTCAATGGGGAAACTAGATTCATATAACAACCGTCTTACTAATTTAACAACTGCAGTGATTCATTTAACAAATGTGGCAAGAAATAAAACAAGGGCAAAACTCTTTAACAAATTTCTCACTTAGCAACTTAGTAAATTTTGAGCTCACTTGTGGTCATAAGTACCTGTATCTGGGTTTGTATTGTCATTAATTTTCAGCTTACTTCAGTGATAGTATTGTTGTAAATGCATAATTTAAAAAGTTGGTATAAAATACAGATTTGCCTCAAATTGCAATGTCTCATTTTTACATGTAAACGCAAATGTAGAAACAACATCTATTGTACTGACAATAGAAGTATAATGCAACCTACTATAATAAGGAAGATTGGAACTAGGATAGCAGAGCAGAGTTATTTTTTGTGTGACATATTACTGAGACATTTTTTTCCAGATACAGTTGTTTGCAGTTGTTCATTGTGCATTTGACAGTTTTTGAAGAAAAATGGATCCATTCTTGTCCATCAACTTCTTACTAGCTATTATTTACACATTTATTATTTTCGGTTGTTGAGAGAAGGCATTAATTGTAAGCAAGCTGGCAAGTTTTTTTCTTTTTTTTCCTGGCAGTCCTACTCTAAAACAAATACTGATATTCACTAGAGAGGGGTGCCTAAGGAACATCCCTCCCAAATTTCAGAAAGATTATAGAAACAGTCAAAGCAAAAAAACATTTGAAAGTTACTATATTCGGTATATGCTGAAAGTGATACTTATTTCTTTCCTAAATTTTCTCAGCATCCAACTTGGTCTTGGATAATTATTCACTGAGCTTTGTTTCACACTAGCAGCTATTAAACATCTATAATATAGCATCTCAGCTATGGCCATATCTTCCCATTTAAAGCAAAAATTAGTAAGACCACAAAGTACGACATATCTTATGGCACTACTTTATACTGGTTTTTCTGTTAATTTGAAGGAATATGGCTTGGACAGGAGCAGTTGGACAAAAATCTCAGAAAACATGTTTTAAGGGCACATTGGTTCTTGTTTGTGCAACTTACTTCCTCCCAAGATCAAGGAAAAACTGTAATTATTATTTGGGGCAATTGCCAGTTATTGGCCACAGTTGGCTTCCAGGATAAAACTTGTCTCCACATAAGCCACAAAACTCTTAAAAGAATACATTAAATTCGAGTGAAGAATTTAACTCTAGTGAAAGACTGATGCCACAAGGAGTAAAAGTACATACAGGTTTAAGATGGCTAGCACTCATTTTGAAGGATAAATTCAGATCTTTAGGCAAATGAAGGGATAGTATGGAATTAAACTCAATGCATGTCTCATAAATGCAGCAATGGATTTGACTGGTCTTCCCCGTTGTGGACCCTTCTATATGTGTTGGACTCTGACATCTGAGTAGCGGTAGTTCCTCCAATATAACATATAGTAAAATACAAAATATTTGGTTTATATATCATACTAAGCCACGTTTGTAATTTGTTGAGACATAATCAGTTAGGTTTGCAAATTATACTACACCATTGAACATTCTGTAATTCACAAGCCATGCAATGCACTAAACAACCACACTATAATATGGGTGCTGCCATTTACTGTGTCATTTTCCATCCTCCTCTCAGAGGATTTCTTTTCAGGTGGGCAACCAAAATTCCTTGACTTAAATCTGCAAGTTACTTCTTGGAATCATGAACTATTTCAGTTCTCAGTTTTCTGATACTGAATTGCTAACCACAGCACCACATTACTATGTATTCAGACAAATGAGTGTTTGCTTAAGAGGCAGAACTCTTAATAAATAATAGATTATTTGTAAGTAAGGCAATAAGAGCAACATCATAACTGGGACTCTTCCAAGGTAATGTCTAGATATTATTTCAACACCATGACTTTTACTTCTCTGACCCTCAGTAACAATTTGAAAAAAATCCACAGTTATTTTCTCTTTCTTCAAATTTGCAACAGAGAGAGCAAACTGCAAAGAATTACTGCCCTGCCTCCAAAATGTCATGGATTCTGGAAAAACAAAACCCCATTTTCCCAATACATAGAAAAAGGAAATAAAATCCATTTGTTTATAATTCCCATCTCCTTTGATTCTATGTGCTTATTACATGTTATAATGTCGATTTGTTTGTATGTACAAATTTTCAGCATTTCTTATAAAATATCAAGTCACCTTTTCCTTTGAAAAGCTGTTTGACTAGGTGAAGTCCAAAAGTCAGGATACAAGACTTCCTGCAAATGAAAAAAGAGCTCTACTGAGCTTTAGCATTTCAAAGAAAATAGAGGTTTTATTGTTGATTCAAATACATTGCAATTGGGATAGAAATAAATTAGCTCAACCTTAAACATAGCTGACCTAATAAGATCAAAATGTTGAAAGCTGGTTTTAACTGGTACCAACTGTGTCTTCATGCAGCCAATTCTCTTTCGATTGCAGCTGATTCAGCAGCAAAGTGAAAACTTTGTGACTATAGTACAGTAGCATTCAGTTTCTGACTTCCAGTTGCTGGATCAATGCTTATTTATGAGCCCCAGTTTATTAATTTCTTCTAATGCACTGGTTTTTTTTAATTGGAGCCCTATAACGGTCTTATCTTAATTTGGACTTTATTTCTGTTGGCCATACTTAGTTTTACTCGGATAAAAGCCTATATAATAATAATAACAACAATGTTATCCTAAAATTGCTTGTCCCACATGATGCCCAAAGGGTTGGGAATATAATTGTTCTAATAAAATACTCCTTTTCATCAGTTTTTACACCTTCTCTAAGAATGCTTCCAGATGTCATTCATTTATCCAAGTATTGCACTTATTTCCCATTCTTCCTTCTAGAAGATGGAGGGAAAACTCATGGGAATTCTAGTCAGACCTTTGTATAAAGACCATAAATGACCTAGTCCTGCTTAAATTTTTCTACATGCCTGATCTGAATCATTTTCCTGGTGTGAAAATCATCTTACCAAATGTGGAACTTACACTGCAAGCTGAAAGTTGAAATTCTGAAAAAATTACAGAAAAAACCTGTGAGGCTTGAAAGTTAAAAACATAGGCACGGAGCTAAAAGAATTATGCATGTATTTGGATATATTCTTAATAATCCAAAAATTCAGAAAGAGTTGAAAGATTGAATTTCATACTAAACAAATACCAGGTTTAACAGAAACATAGTCTGGTATCCATTTGATATGGTCACATAAGGAAAGTGTTATTTTCACTAATTTGTAGGGGTTTTTTTAAACTTAGAATGAGATATCCTTTTTTCATTCAGTGAAATAGTTTTTAACAGGAAATCAAATGGGAGGTTGTTTAACATTGTTTTAGAAACAAAGTCAATATTAATCGACATTTGAATTTAACAGAGAAGTAATATAAATCAAAGACTCTAGAAAAATTCAAAGTGCTGGAGAAACAAGGAGGGATAAATGTCTGCAAGGTAATTTTGGTCTGCCTTTACAAAGGAAAATTCTGACAATGCTGCATTGTTTACAAATGTGTTTTATCTGTTTGAAAAGAACTAAAATAAATATCCCTGCAGTTGGGATATATGAATGCAAAAGCTGGTGAAAGACTAAAACATTCATTCAACTGTAGTGGGAATACAGAAATATTTTGTTTTTTAAACCAGCCACCTAGAACCGTGATGGCGAACCTATGGACACGTGCCAGAAGTGGCATGCAAAGCCACTTTTGCCGGCATGCGAGAGGTCTCCTGAAAGAGCCCCATTGCGCATGTGTGCACGCCGTTCATCAACCAGCTGATTGTCAGGTATCTGGCATGAATATGCAGGGGCGCAGGAGTGCGCAGGAGACACACGTACATGTCAGCATTCTAGAAACCCGGCTTTCCAACCAATAACTCTGAGACATACATCTCTCAAAAGTTCCTTTATTTGGGTAGTAACTGGCACATCTGTAGAATCCCAAATCTTAAAGTTTCAGGCTTCTTTGCAAAATTCAAAACTACAAACCCATCCTCCCTTAGCCATCATCACATCACATGGTCCAATCACCATCTGTCCTAAAATAAGATTCCCATTTCATTATAAGCCACACTCAGTGACCTTGAACCAGCAAAAGAATTTTATTTTGTCTAACCAGATATACTCAAATGAATTCCTCCCTCCCACTTTCTCAGGCTCTATTGTGGCAGCGTAGGAGCATCAAATCTCAATATGGCTTCCAAAGCTGACAGTGCAAGCACAGAGACACATGGGGCATGTGGGGGGATCGCTGTGTGTGGGACGGGGTCATGTGCACATGCACAGGGGGCGTGGACCCCCACATGCATTGCTTTCTGAGTGTTGGCACGCAAGTGTGCATGCAATTTTCGGCATGGGAGCCCAAAAAGGTTAGCCACCACTAGCCTAGAAGATCAATTACTGTACTATAAAATCCTTGGAGTTTAAATTTCTAAATACTCTTTATCCTGAAAACATTTCCTTTAAGAAGTTGGTTGAACTTCTTCTCCTAGCCAGATTTGTGAACTTCGAGCCAATTGTCCTTCCTACTACATCAATATATTTTCTTCCCACTTCTGAGAAAAATCTGGACTCACTCAAAGATAATCTAGCAGAGGCAATGAAGTCTTAGGACACGAAGATGCAAAGTGTTTGGCTGAATATTCAATTTGCATTTCCAGGAATAGCATTTTAAAAATACTCCTGTGAGGGATCTTTCACAATATTCATGTCCTGCTATGTCATCTACATTTAGTAAAGGATGTGATTTATTACACTCTTATGGGAAGAAATAAAAGTCTCAGAATTTGAAAAAAGGTGAATCTGTCCAATCCATTTGCTTTGAATAAAGTTTATGTCATTTGCGTTTTTTTCACATACCATAATTTTTAATTCTATTTTTCTTCTGCTTTATCCAAGAACTTGAATTGTCAAGTATGTCAAACTTATTAACATCCTTTTTTTTCTTGACAATTTAGCAAGATAGCTGTGAATAAACTTCATTATTTCTTCTGGCAGACTGAACAATACTTTCTGGGATACCTAAAACTAGGTTAGATTATTTTCACTGAAAGAGATACATTTCATTTTATGTCTTTTGGTAGTAGAAAAAAACCAGGTTTAACATGCAGTGGGCCAACTAATAAAGATATAAGATAGTGGGGATACTTTAAAAGGCAGCTGGAAAACACATGAAGCTTCATGAGGGACTATGAATCAGGCTAGCTAAAAGTTTGAGCCTATTTATATCACTCCATATATAGTCCTTATCATGACTGCAAGCAAATTGCCTTCTCTTGAACCTCATGTCTTCTGCTATATTAGGATAAAAACATACCATCCCTCCCACAATTCTTAGAAATAAATAAAAACCTACATACATATGAGAATAATTCAACAAGTTTCTTTACTGTAAAAAAAGCATCATTTCTAAGGAAGGGAGAGATTTTACACTGAAGAGGAAGCTTGCAAAGCAAACAGCAACTTTTGAATGCTTAAAACACTTCAAACGCACCCCCACCCCAATCCACCAGTCCATAGTATTTGAGAGAAGAAACAAGGGATTGTGATATTATATTGTTGGTATATGCTGATCTGTTCCAATCCAATTGCAATCAGTTTTTTTTTTAAATTTGGATCATCAATCAGATTTGACAATTCAGAAAATAATTTCCATTCAGAGTTTTGACTGAATTGGTTTCAAGCTGAATTTCCAAATCAAAACTTCACGAAGCACTAATATTTTTCAAGTTTCATTTGAGAAAGTGAGAAAATGTCAACTTTTTCACAGAGTTCATACAAATCATCATAGGCATGTTTAAAGTGAGGAAAGCTGAAATATTCATGGACCCAAGTAAGCTATATACCATACTTACATAATGGGGGAAAATAACTGATATTTTTCAGAAAATCCAACAAGAAATGATTACTGGAAATATGCATTCTTTAAAGCATTAAAAATAATCAGAAACAACAAAACCCAGATAATATCCTTAAGACAACACAGTGAAAGCTGGTTTTGCATACTATATTAATTTATGATAAAAAACATATACAATTATAAAACATGTTCTATTTCATGTTCAAATTGATTTGCCAGTTCAGGGTATGGTCAGACAAATCAAGATAGTGTTGAAAATTCTGCATGCTTTTTTATGTATATGGACAGCATCCTTTTTTTTTTTTTAACCATACCTTGTGGACATCCCCACATCAATATCACAAGGATTTTTTTTCTGAAAAAGAAATGTCTTCACCTAGGAATGATTTTGGAAAAAAAAAACTTACTAGTTACTGGTTGACCTGGAGGCTTCATAAAATATAATTGTGATTAAGCAGAGCTGGTATGGTTCCTATAGGAGTTATAGCCAATAATAATGCATTGACATTTATGTGGATATGTTTCCCCAGCTTTGGAGTAGTTTAGGGTTGCAGTTTTAATTGCCAGTGGTATTATGCTTCATGGAAGGCTTACAAAACAGGTAAGTGTATTTGTGTCAGAGGATAATTTTGTAAATGAATAAGTATCAGCCAAATATTACATTTGACAGTAAAACTTAAACACTTGCATATATGTTTGGTATGACAATTTGCCCTTCAGTTAAATAGCATGCATTGACCCTGAGATAAATTAGTAAACATTAAGAAAATTGAGTAGATCTTAAGATCTTCTTTTAAATGTTCTTTTAAATGCCCAAACCAGTACAAAGAAAATGAAGAAAAACCATAAGTCCTATTCATTTTAGCCTGAAAATTAATTCTGCTGAGTGGCTGAAATCCTTATATTAGCTGATTGTTTCCTTGTCTTTATGTGATCAGAACATTTATTATACCCAAAGAGCACAGAACATCTATTTATCTAGTCTACTCCCAGGCAAAGGATTATAAAACCACCTATTATCACATTTTTTACATGACAAGGTGTATTACGTTCATATTTTAACAGATATTATTTCATAGAAACCGATTTAAGTGTACTGTGAAATAGTTTGTCTTCCACCATACTGTGTTTTCAATCCAGTAATTTATTTCACTTTTATTTCCTTTCTCTTCATTTAGTGATTGCCTTGTTTTAGTATTATTAAAAACACTTTATAATAATGGAGCAGCTATTAGATGAAATCATTGATAAACTTGCTTGTTATGGAGGACCCAAAACCTGAAATGATCCTGGTTCCTTTCACGTTTATCCCTATGGCACCATCATGTAAGCATACATATGGGACAATAAAAATGGAAGACGACACATTAAATGACATTATTATAAAATGCAATACTCTTGGAATGATCCCTTATTAAATTAGTCTCTATGATCTGAGATGAATTTCCCCGATCCCTAATCCATCACTGGAAAAATATTAAAAGATAGGTCTCAACTGGTATTAGAATCGCACTCAGTCTTGACTTTCATTATTTTGAATTAGGGTGCTACTGGGGGAAAGCCTCTTAATGAGGATTAGAGTGATTCACTGGCCTCCTTTTGGATTTTGACAAGTAAAATATTAACTCTTCAGTCACAGCTGTCTGAATTAAAATACTTGGCAGCCACAGATGCACAAATTAAATTGGCCTTTATGTTTCCATATTGCTGACCTTCCTGGGGAGGGGGGAAATAGACTCAAATCCACCAATAACAAAAATGGTATGGGAGAAGATATAGTTACTAAAGTGTTTGTTTTTTTGAAGAGGGAAAAACTCTCATTTCTAAACAAAAGTTGAACACACACACACACACACACACACACACACATGCTCTCTCTCTCTCTCTCTCTCTCTCTCTCTCTCTCTCACACACACACACACACATCCCCTTTGGGGGAAGGAAACAACATTGTTTAATTTTGTATTTCACACAAAGCTACACATTGGTTTTTAACAAACCATTAGACAATCAAATATTAAGTGAGGTTCTCCAAGAGATTTTTATATAAATCACCAGAAAATATATCTATACGACCAACACCAGAGGAATCTCATTAATAATCTGAAATGTTGCATTGCATTGAAAAAGACAAATCTTTAACAACAGCATCAGCAGAAAGAATAGATTAATTTAGACTGTGGTACTTTGACTGAAACATTTGAATAATGATTTTAGAATTTAACTGTCTGCCTTGAGAACTGTCCCTTTGGATATTTCTTTTGAAAAATAATTTGCACTTGGTTAAGGGTAATCAATTATAATTAGTCCAAATCAGTGATTTGGCTGAGTGTATTAAAATTATCACAAAAATTGTTTCAGAAAACTTGCGATTTGTTAAAAAGTTAAAATTAAAAAGTTGTAAATTTACTCCTCTCCCTCTCCCCTGTCAAATTCAGAGTAAAAATATTATGAACTCTCATTTCAAACTGGCTGGTTCTGTCTTTCCTTCGTCACCTCTAACATTCTTCTGTCTCTCTGTAATGATTACACATTGATCTGAACTTTTGATTTGTTGAGGCCAACTTTGAGACAGACATTGATAAATGTATTTTGGCCATTTTACCTTTCTGTTCCAATACTGTGGTGAACTTATAAAAGGTGTAACAAAAACTGCAGAAGTGGGACTCAAAAGTTTCTTTTGCAATTACCAATTTTTCCTCTTCCCTCATGTATTTTTTTTTTTATTAAAGTTGGATTCTTTTTATCTGAAGAATTTTATCTCTTATTTAGAGCTATTTGACAAACATTTACATGATTAAACTATGATTTTTAAAATTTAATTACTTCTATTACACATTTTTATTTGCTAGGCAAACAAGTAATTATGTATTGAATGAAGAATAAGGAATATAAAAGAAATCTAAGAATCTCTCTCTCTTGGTTTTGCTCATATTATTCAGGTGATTCAGAAAAGAATAGAATAGAATAATTGCCTGCTAATTCTTTCAAAAACAGGGAGGTATATTTGTGACTGGAATAAAATTCATTTCATTGATACCCATAATTATTGAAAATCATTTTTTGCACTTATTAACTAAATGAAGAGTTGTTAAAACAGGTCTGGAAAGGCTTTACATCTTCTAGACAAGTTGATGATTCTGAATAACTGCAATAAGACATTCCTAAATGATATTATCACTCATATTTTCTACAATTCCTCCAAGAAGCGCAAGTAGTTTTATGAAAATGTTTCACTTATCTGCTTTATTTTCTGTAGAGGAATTGATTTAAATTTATAGATAGTAACAGGTCAAAATCATTCCTGAACTGCAAGGAGCGATTCCAATCCTGATTTTCCCAATTATTCTGATTTGTTCTAATTGTGGCACCATCCAATCTCTCCAAATCTAGTTATAAAAACCATACATATAAGTGAATCTTTCTCAAAATTGGAAAAGAAGGCCATTTACTCATTGCTAGCAAGGAAACAAGTGAAAATAACCATTGAAGAACAGGATCAGATCTGTTCTATGCTTCCTCATTCAGGAGGATTGGCTCAAGATTGTTGTTGCAGTCTAGCAAAAGGCAACTCCTGATATCAAGTAGAACTGTAGGACTCAAAGTACATATTATCTAAATGGAAGGGTTTCCTTTAATCATATAAAATAGATGTCATAATTATCTTTCTTCATCCCTGTCCCCCCTCCAATTCAAATAATAGATTATACTCAAATTTATTTGCCAGAGGTGTCCTTATCAGCCTGTTCTCCATGGGCTAATTATACATGATATTCTTTTTCTTTTCCTTACTATTGGTTCTTTGACTTTCATGTGTATTCTGACTGAACAACTGTTAAAATAAAGAATCCCTTCAAATAGAGAGGTTATCCTTTCCAAAGCTGGTCTTGAGGTCTCCTTAGAAAGACGTACTGGAAAGAAAAAGTCAAGTGACAGTCTAGAAGATCATTATTTGTGTATACTGTAGACATTAAGGAAATCTGAATGTACCAGAAGCCAGATAGGAGATGCCAGATGGCAATTGCCTTGAAACACACTGAACGTTATGCAAAAGCTTGGGTGATATAGGATTAAGGCTAAATTTCTGTGAGAAGCATGCGCCCTCTTCATGTTTATGAATTTCTCCATTTTGTCCTGAATGTGCTGCTTTCTAATCTCAAATGGAGACAAATTGAAATTGCTCTTTGTGAACATGTTAAAAAAACCCTCTTTTTTATGATTATTTCCAAGATGAAGTAAGAAATGAAAATAGTAGTGCTTTGATATATAATGTGTGCTTACCAAACTTAGAGGTGGCAAAACTGCAATGGCATTAGAGATCTGAATATTCTAGATATCATCTTTGTCTCTCTGTCTTTGTAATCTTTTCATCTATAGTTTCATCCATTTTGGATGCTCTTGTTTTAACTCTCCTTTTGTCCCTCTGAGCAATCTCCAATTGTACAAAATTAGATTTGAGGGCCTGATGTGGCATTGTAGTGCATACAATGCCACCAAAACCTTTGAGAATATCTGTGCGAGGATCCTGATATCTGTACTGAACAGCTGTTTGCATTGTTAAAATATCTTTGTCTGCAAAGGTACAAAAAGAACACATGTTAATGCTCCAACTTGCTTAGCATATATGGCATGTTACAGATTGATAAATTACATTCCTTCTATTACACAGTAACCTTCTGCCAACGTAATATATTGGCCTTAAGTAAACATTTCAGTTGGGGAATGTATAGCTTGATCATCACTATCACACACACACACACACACACACACACACACACACACACACACACACAGGCAGAGTGTCTTTTCCCCCCACAAATATCTAGGCGGGGAGCACAAATACATGTCTGATGAGTAATAAAGAAAAATGCATGTTCCCATTCATATGATAGCTTGTAATTATTCAGCATACCATAAAAGGTCCTACCTACCTACCTACCTGGGGTTCTGTTCAGCGTGTGAAATGCCTGGAGCAAAGTTCATAAACCATGTGTGACAATCTAGGCAGAGCTACAAAGCCTTTGCTTCACATATCTACCTAACATAGCTTTACTAAGTATAAGGAGGACTACTATGTCACTTGCAATCTCCATTGTACGCTGCATATTTACCACCAGCTACAGAAGCAGGTAGAATTCTGTTGACATAGTTGCTCCAGTTGCTCTTCATTTACCAAACAAATGTCTAGTCTTCCCCCGCTCCCCCCGTTCCATTTTCTATTGATTATAAAGTAGTATACAATACAAAATACAAAGTAAATAGAAAAGCAGTGGGGGAGGGGGGGAGAAGTGATGAAAAATAAGAAAAAAAAGGAGCAGCAGCATTGACTTACGATTCTCTCTGTTACAGTAAAATAAGGCATTTCAAATCACAACTTTTTGCTTTTTCATAATAATATGAACAAGCCTTTTCTATAAAGATATATCAGTCTAATCGGTAAAACACAAAGTCAGATTTTTCATTCTTTTCCACATCAAGCACAAAGTTGAGAAGTGGTTTTCATGTGGAAACAAAATTACTTATGTTCTTTCCTTAAACCAAAGTAGTCAATTTTGCCATTTCAGCCAACTCCATCAGTGTCTGCAATCATTTGTCCATAGTAGAAATTGAAGTGTCCTTCCATTTTTGTGCATATATTAGTCTTGCTGTGGTCAACATATATAATGAGAAAGTTCCAAATTTCTTCTCTAGTTCTTTTTCCATTAAACCCAGGAGAAAATGTTCTGATTTCATTTTTATATCCATTTTCAAAATTTTCTGTAGTAAAATATGAACCATTCTCCAATTTTTTTTGCTTTATCACATGTCCACCATAGATGGTAAAAAGTTCTCTTTTTATCAAATGTCTAGTCTTATGCCAAAAACCAGATCTGTTATTAGGCAAAAAAGGCAACCAGCTTAGATGCCAAATTTTATTCACTATAATTTTGGAATTTCATCAGGCGGGGTCCAAGACAGCCTTCTTTGCTGTAGCTCCTGCCCTTTGATATATTTTACCTCTGAGGTAAAATTATCTCCCATTCTTCTGACCTTCTGCAACAGCCTGAAGATCTGGCTCTGGCAGATGACTTGGGGCCCGACCATTGGGGCATCAAATTGGAGTTGGTTGATTAATTAAGAGCTAATCCTCCCTCCCCACTCCTGGACCCAGCTTCCTGCTTCTCCACCTTGTGACCATGATTTTACTTTGATTGTATTGTCATTTTATGGGTTATATTTATTTCTGATGGTTTTAATAATGTTTTTATGCTGTAAACTACCCAGAGTCACTTTAAAATGAGATAGGTGACGAATGAATGAATGAATGAATGAATGAATGAATGGAATCAGCAACGGTGAGCCATAACACTTGTCAAAAAGATTAGAAAACTCTTTATAATCCCCCTTCCCCTCCCCTCCCCTCCCCTCCCCATCCATCCATCCATCCATCCATCTATATACATGTGCATGTGCACATGCACACACAGACACACACACACAGCACTGTCAGCCATTCTTCTGAAATCCTCAACTTGCCACCATCACTGTTATGAGAAGGGTAGCCATGTAAATTATTTAGGTAAAATAAATCTATACAATGACTTTCATTGTTGGAAGACAGACATACTGTTGAATATGCAAGCTAAGATGACAGACAACACTTAGAAATGCTGAAATAAAGTTCAACTGCCAATCCAGTGTGGTGGGCAAAAAGGGAAGCTCTCTCAGCAAAATGCTTTCAATTATACTGCATTTTTGCCTATTTTAGCAGCATAGTAATAGTCTTCAGAGAGTTACACATGGGGAAAAAAAGCTGTTTCTCACACAAACAGCAATCATCTTTGTTGCTTGGTTGACATGAATCTGGCTCTTCCTCAACAGACAATTAATAACATCAACATCAAACCCTTTCTTGGAAAAGAATTATTTTTATAGAACTGAAACCATGATTGTAAACACCCATACACACACACACACTTAAGTCCTCCAGCAGATAAATAAATCTGAAATGGAATTAATTAGGGACTATCTTGTATTTCTTATGCAGATACTATAATTAATAATTTATCCTTTGGAGTGTCACAATTAAGAAAAATGAGCATTCCAAACATTTCAGAAGTTTGTTAAAAAATCAAGCACCAAAGGTCCAGAGAAAACCATTGTGCTTGAGCCAAGTATTTCTTTACAAATATAGTTGCCCCAAATAATTAGAAGAATTAGAATTCTTTTATTGGCCAAGTGTGATTGGACTCATAAGGATTTTTTTTCCCATTCTTTTTCCATTTATGTCCTGTCTATTAAGAAAGCCATTACCTTCAAAGCCCAGACTGATTCTATTTTTAAATCCCATTCAACATAATCAAGGCAAAAATTCATGGCTTCCCTTGTTTTTTGCAATATTGGGAAGTACCTGAATATGCGTAGCGTTATGCAGACAGATTATCGGCTCCCCAGCATCTGTATGTGAAACATTTCTATGAAGAACTACTTTAATGCATCTTTTCTAGAATTAAATGTGCACGGATAGCTGCCATAGGGCAAGGCAGGAGGTGGTTTAATTTCTTTTTTAGAACACATTAGTAGAACTCGATAAAGGGTCAAGTAATTTCATCCAAGTTGCCACTAGTTAGCTAAAAGAAAATGACAGTACTTGAAGCTGACACTGTTACATTTCCACAAATATATTTTATAAAATAGGAGTTTAGAATTTCATTTTTTTCCCCCATGCAGCAAGAATGATTGCCTGAGGAACACTTCTTAGCTTTAAAAGATTGCCTTGCCTGTAGCTAAATAGGGCATTTTGATTAATATTTGCTCTTTTGTAAGTGAGGCTGAGATCTGAAATGAGATGGTTACTTTTTAGACAGGAGTGACTTTGGTTCTAAGGCTCACTTAGTTTCCAGGGAGGCTGCACCGGGAGTAATTTCAGCGAATTGTAAGCGGACAGTAACTCCGCAGGGAGCACTGGCAATCATGGCGGAAACAATGTTTACATCGATCAGCTGTCATGGTGATTTATGGCTTCATTTTGCTGTAATGGAGAATTAGTGGAAAGATTATCAGGGACTCAACACTTTGGCTTGTTACCCATGTCCAGACGAGCAATTTGTCTCCCTGAAGCAGTGAAATACTTGTGACAGCTCCAACACTTGCCCTAATTCAATCAAGAGAAAATGTTGGAATTAATTTGTTACAAGAAAATTTAAATATGTTCAGCAAACAGTAACCGCAGAGCAGAAAGCTGATTTATTGTGCTCGGCAAGATATCGATCCACTTCGATCCAGCCCATGTTGAGGTTTTAATGTGTAATAATTTCCAATTTAAAGCTCCTTTTCAAGATCACAGGTTTAAAGAGAGGGCAGGCAAGGTCTCAAGACCTGATTAGGAGCCTGTTGCAATGGCTTTGTCAAAAGCCTGTTTGAATGTAAATTCATAGTTATCTGTTGCACTATCTTTAATATTCTTGACATGGATTTTATTGTGTGTCAAACCTCAGGCCAGCTGCCTGCCACAACCATTAATGAAACATCTTAGGAAATAAATCTCAGCCTTTATACAATATTTTTAAAAACCTGAAACGTTAGATGTCACCAAGGACAGTTTCACAGCTAGCTATTTTGCTCAGTAAACCCTCAGATAGACAGCAGTTTTTCAGTCTGCTCACACAATTTGATTGAATTATTGTGTAAATGTTATAAGCTTAAATTCCAGAGAGCCCACATGAATATTATTATTATTTTTGGTGCATATAAAAATCTGTTCTCTTTTCAGAAACTGGGACAGTTTATGTTGTATATAGCTATACACTGGGGGAAAAACCCAAGGTTCTAGATATTAAAGGGATCTTCATAAGCATATTTTGCAATAAGTGCACGATATATATTGGGCTTCTTTCTATACTTTGATAGGACAGGGAAGACAACAGAAACATTCATCTTTTTAGCTGCCATGTTCTGGTCTAAATTTTCTATCCCAGCCAAGGCATGTGATTGTTCTATTTCCATAGTTCTAAAGTTTCATTGGAACAAGCTATGATAAAAAATTTAGTTGTGTGAAAGATCTGCAAGCATCAGCTGTCTAAATGCCAGCACAATAACTCCCTACATGTCCTCAGTTGTAACTCTTCTGTAACATATATTTTTTAATAACAGCAGCTAATATGATCAGAGAGTAACCCAATCAATAAAAAGCAAAACCTTGTACTATGTATGGGGGAAGTGCATTGTTTTTCAGTGAAAAAAAAGATTTCTGATAGACTTCAATTGTCCTTTGGCATTTCTTTTCATGAATAGTTTCTGATTACTTATGTTATTCTTATTCATCAAGTAACTTTCCATTATTTTCTGCTACAGTTTTGTCATATATCCTGCAGGACATTGGTGCCTGAGGAAAGCCTGAATATGATCTGAACCTTACTTAGCCCATCATCTTGGACCAGTGGTGGGATTCAAATTTTTTTTACTACCGGTTCTGTGGGCATGGCTTGGTGGGTGTGTCAGGGGAAGGATACTGTAAAATCTCCAGTCAGAGGTGGTATTTGCTGGTTCTCCAAACTACTCAAAAGTTCTGCTACCAGTTCTCCAGAACTGGTCAAAACTTGCTGTATACCACCTCTGTCTTGGACCATAAGCAGATCAACTGGATGTATCTTGAGAGCTTGCAAGCTGGTCTTAGACTGCAATAGTAATCTTCCTCTAGTTGGATCTTCTACATCAGAGATGTCAAACTCATGGCCCATGCCAGCCCCAGTTTAACAAAGAGGACAAAGGTTGCGATATGTCATGTGAGGACGTAACACCGCAAGTTTGACACCCTTGTTCTACATCTATCAGACATTTCCACTTGCAACTCAGTCTTGTGTATGGAATTGAAAGGCTGTAACCATCAAAGTGACTTTCTCCCAGGATAATTACTTAAATTATCCCTATACAAGTCCAAATGATGCAAGATATGCAATGCAACATTCTCAAAGGCAGCACCATAACTGGATTATCCTGAAGAATTGACAAAGTAGAAAACTGGTTTACTTTTAGGCAGGGCTACCAAAAATCTGACTTTTCAAAAATACAGTCAACCACTTGCCTAGGAGATAGAGATTCAGAGGCCCCTAACATTTTGCTGTCATTTTTTTAGCTGTCTGGATTTGCAGTATAAATACAGTAGCCTTTCATTTAGGGAATACTGCCTTCTAAACCGTAATTCACCTTCTGGTTGTCTTGTTTGAATTTGAGTAGTGGTATACATGAGAGAAAGTACAACAATTTTGAAACGTTTTATTTAATAATAAGAATACAATATAACTAGAGGCACACAGGGTGGATATTTAGCTATAATGTTCCTTCTTGGATAGGAATTTTTGTGGGTCATTTTGCCCAATCTCTATCTCTCAGCCTATCTGACTCTTAGTTTTCTTGTAGTGAAAACTTGCAGATTTGCTAGTCTTTCCAAGAACATTGTATTAAAAGGGAAGATATAAATAGTTTAAACAAAAACAGAATGAAATTAAATCTTTCACTTGATCTGGGTATATTTAAAGGCAGACACTACTAAAAGCTGATGTACGTTCCTGGATCTTGTCAGCATTTTTCATTTGTTCCTAAGGGGTTATAACTGACCTCACTGGCTTAGACCACATACTTTAGTAGGTCACTTGATACCTACTTGAATTTACAATCAAGAAGCTAAGACATATCAAAGTGTTGTGATAGACTAAGAACTACTAGTCAAATTCCACACTTCATACAAAGGAAGTGATGATGTTGAGACACACTATAAATTGAGTACTGTATTTTTTGGACTATAAGACACTCCAAATGATAAGATGCACCTAGCTTTTGGGGAAACAAGAAAAAAAACCTTGCCTCTGTCTCTCAACAATTTGCCTCCTTGCAACAAACAGCAAACAATCTGGTCACTGATAGGCAGTTGTTTGCAGCAAACAGTAAACAACCGCCTATTGCTACCTCTGTGCACCCAATTTTCGCCCCCTGCGCACACTGTTTTCGGCCTCTGCGTGCCCCATTTTTGGTCTCTATGTATCCCATGGGGCACATGGAGGCCAAAAATGGGGCACGTGGAGGCAGAAAATGGGGCATGAAGAGGTAAAAATGGGGTGCGTGGAGTCTGAAAATTGGGCGCGCAGAGGTGTGATAAGTGGTGGCAGACTGGAACAGCTAATCAATTCCCATATTCCGGGAGGCAGATCCTACTGATGATCAGCTGCTCATGCTAAATCAGGCTGTGCTGAAGCTGATCAGGTTGTTTTCTGTTTGCTGCAAGGAGGCAAATTGCTGGGAGGCAGAGGCTGAAGGGTGGGGGCCGGCGGGTGGGCAGAGCTTTATCAACATTCACTGTATAAGAGGCACAGACATTTCCACCCACCTTTTGGGGGGTGGGGGGATGGCTTCTTATACACCGAAAAATATGGTATTTTACTATTGTCTATAGCAGCTATATCAGCAAGGAAGACTGATAATTTTAGGCATCTTACACCAGCCAGAGAAGGCCTACTCTATATTTAGGGGTAATATCTCATAGGGTCCTTCTCTTTCCTTTCTTAAACCAGGAACCTTCTATACACAAGACATGTTTTTGGCCATTGCGCTACAGCCTTTCACATGACCCTTTAGTCTGGGCATTCTGCTTTTGACTGCAAACAATCCCTTTTGTTTCTATGAAATAATGTAGCTGTATACCTAATACAAATTGGGATTGAATACAAGTAAATGAAATGAAATATGAACCCTGCTTCCTCTCCTATATTACTCAGTTTGTGTCCCTGTACAAGGTCTTGCATTTTTCTGATTGCATGTATGCATGCGTTCTTTGTATAAAAATCATTTGCACTTTAATATATAGTAATTACTTCTCGGGTATCCTTTTAACCATCTTTACCTTGTTTTCTTATTTTGTTAAGATGAAATGTCCTGCACTGTCATGCTTCACATTAAACATTTTAAAAACTGTTAATGATTAAGCCTTTACAAACACACATCTGTAAATCTGTTGTTTTAATTTCAGCTTTCATTACTAGCTACAAATGTTAAATGTTTCCATGGTTGTTGATGGAATGCATCTTGTAGAGCTAATAATGTTTACACATATGTTTCTTATATGGCTCTTAACCATAAAATAAAACACAGGTTACAGTTAGTAAAATATTATTGTAGCATTCTCTTTGCTGTTCCTAAATGTAGACTCACAAATCTTTGTTAATGAATGAAGTAACGAAATTCAAATTTAGCTCACTTAAGTTAAAGGGCTACAATTGCTAATAAAGTGGCAAAGTTATACTATATTTCAGATACATTTATTGGACCTGGTAAACTTAAAAGCTTTTTATTGCCTTCCAGTTTCCAAGGTACATGTTATACATCTTTAATATTGATCAAACCAAATGTATGCATGCCAAAACAAGTTTTGAGCCAAAACAAGTTTTGAGCCAAAACATTGAGAAACAAGGGACAGGTAATACAAATGGGCAGTGAGAACCCAAGTTTTACATAAATATTCACCCTCCAATTAAAAATATGGCAAGCAGCCTCTAATCTGATACTCTTTGGAGTGGGACTATAATTTCCAAATTACGAGGGCTATCCACAAAATAGATTACGTTTTGTCTGTAGCAAGAAGGGGCGGAGCTAGCATGGCCATCTTTGGTCTCTGTGTCTGCCGCTCAGTCTGCATCTAGTCGTGCTATGAGAGGTTCATATCGTTGCCTGTTATTTCACAGCAAACGTTTGAAATGTGTGCTGCAATTGAAAATCCCACGAGTTGTGAGGTGCGATCAGTGATAAGGTTTTGTTGGCAAAAAACCATAAACCGATTGAAATTTTTCGGCAACTGTGTGAAGTGTACGGGGACAACGTCATCACTGAAGGTGGAGTGTGCCAATGGTGCATTAAGTTTAAAAATGGCCGAACTACGGCACTCGAGAAGTCCTGAATGCTTTCAAGTGGGAGATTTTTCCTTATCCGCCCTACAGCCCCGATCTTGCACCAAGCAACTACCACTTGTTTCCAAGGATGAAGACCTGGCTTGGAACACAGCGCTTTGATGCCTGAGATTTGAGCCAGTCAGTCACGCCCACCCGCAGTTCCGTGTCATCGTCAAAGCACAATCACAACTACAACTAAAAATAACCACCAAACCACAACCACAAATAATTACTATCCCACTGAATAATTCCACAAATGATATCTCTTTACTCATCAAAGACACCATTGAACGTGATCAGAAACATCCAAATGCCATCTTATTTGGTCTTGAAGACACCAACGAATCAGATGACATCACCAAAGTTTGTAATATCATAAGCAACTCAAATACAACAAACATCTCTCCTGAAGATATCATTGACATAACCAGAGATCGCCCTGAGTCCAAATACAATGATGGCATGGTGGCCCCAAAATTTTGTAGAGTTGTTTGCAAAAATGAGTCCAGCAAACACATATTCATTCATACAATAAACGCCATTGCAAAAACCAATCCCAACTACAAAAAACTTCGCTCAAGACCAGACTTATCCATACTGCAAAGAATCTGCTCCCATGAACTCTGCAAGGAACTCAAAAGATGTAGACAATGGAGCAAATGATCTCTACATTGACTACCATGCTGATTGTATCAAAAGTAAGTCACACAACCCACAACTCCACATCCAACCCTGCCTCATCCAACCCACCATCACTCAAAACTAGGCATGCACATCCCTAACTACCTCAATTCCAACTACAACTGGGCTTAAATGCAAGCTACTCAATGCAAGAAGCCTTGTGAATAAAATACCTGAATTTCTCCTCTTATTAAATATGGATAAATTCAACATCACATTTGTCTGTAAAATATGGCTCAATGCATCTCTCCCTGACTCCATAAGCACAGTAAGAGACTATCATGTTTACCGATCAGATCGTGATATGTGTGGAGGAGGTGGTGTTGCTATCTTCTATAAAAAGTCCTTAAATCTAAAAAACATCCAAGTTATCCAAGAGCTTGCTCTTCCTGAGACCATCGTCTGTGAACTGTCCTTTAAATATCATATTTTGATTCTTACTATGTTACAGAGCCCCTGATTATGACATTGAACATGTAAACAAGCTAAATTTAGTACTAACATGGGCAACATCCTGCCCACACACTTGTATCTTTCTTGGTGATTTCAATCTACCTCACATTAACTGTTCCCTAAATGAATGTACAACTGAACCCATACATGCAACCTTCTACAATGCTGTAACAAACCTGAGACTGGAACAACTAGTAACCAACAATACTAGACTTAACAACTGCCTCGATCTCATCTTCTGCAATAGTTTGAATTCAATTTATGGAATACAAATTAAAGGACCCTTTTTCAATAGTGACCACAGCATGATTGACTTTTGTCTCAACATACATCCACACAAAAATCAACACAATGATGTGATTCCCAATTATAACTTCAAAAAAGGCAACCATGATCTTATAGACAACGATCTCTCATCCCTTAATTGGCAATTTCTATTCACTGGATGCAATACTGTTGAAGGCCATTGCAACATATTTTTACTTGAAGTCAAAAGAGTCATCAAACTATATGTACCAATAACAACTTCAAAACCCAGAAAAAACAGATTACCCAAAACAATAAGGAAACTTCAATCCAAAAAGAGATCACTTTGGTGGAAACACAAATCTGGTCACGTTGCCAACTTCAAAAGCCAATACAAAAATTTATGCCACCAGATAAAGACTGAATGGACCAATTATCACATTAAATAAGAGGAAAACCTTCAACACACCAATTCCACTCGTGCTTTCTACAATTTTGTAAACAACAAACAAAAAGACTCAAGGCTCATCCCACCCCTGAAAGGACCTAATGGTAAAGACTGCAACGACAACACCATTAAAGCCAACCTCTTTAACACATTCTTTGGCTCATTATTTGTAAACAGCAATGGATCATGCCCAGTATTTCCTAGTCGAACCACAGACAACTACAATGATATAATAAATATCGATTTTACAGAAGACAACGTTGAAAAAGCACTAGGCAATCTAAAACCATCTCTCTCTATTGGACCAGATAGAATATGTGCCTACTTTTTAAAAAAGCTATTCACTGCCATAGCCGAACCTCTAAGCATAATCTTTGAAAAATCTTTCAGGATCAGCTCCTTGCCAAAACTATGGTCACATGCCACAGTCATCCCCATCTTTAAAAAGGGAGACCCCAGCCTAGTTGAAAATTACAGACCAATCTCTTTATGCTGCATCACCTGTAAAATCATGGAATCAATTATTAACCAATCCAATATCCTCCACTTAGAGACAAACAACCTACTCTCTAATAAACAATTTGGTTTCAGGAAAAAACTATCTCATAATCTGCAACTCTTACACTGCAAAAACATATGGATTACACAACTCAATCAGGGCAAAGCAATAGACGCAATCTACATAGACTTGTGTAAAGCCTTTGATTCGGTGCTCCATGACCATCTACTCCTAAAACTAAAATCTTATGGTATCTCTGGACACCTGCATAACTGGGCAGAAGCATTCCTCTCAAACTCTTCAAAGAGCCTACCAGTTTATCTCCTGGAGTGAAGCCTGACACATTATCTTGGTTGGGGAATGAACGTCCGATCATGCCATTTCCAACATGTTGACTTGATCGGGAAACATTTCCTACTTTTGAAGATCCCATCCTGGTTCGACCCATCTATCCCGTATCGGCACAAACATGTGACAAGGATGGTGGTGGGAGGAGGTTTATCGCTCCAACTCCTCTCATTTTCTGAAACAAAACACAAAGACTCATTGGGGAAGTTAAGGCATGGCTTGAGAATTAAAACCACTTTCTATTTGGTAATTAGTTGCATTTAGAATTGCGGGTGGAGGCGTGTAGTCAATGGGGAGTACATAATGTCAATGGGGAGGGCGGATGTTAGTTAGCTGCATCGGATGGGGCTGCATGATAAATTGTGCTGACAGGCGAATGATCTCAGCGCTGACTTTATCCAGTATACCTGTTGTTGCTGTGTTTGAAGGAAAATGAGTGGAAATAAACATACTTATTCACAACAAATCCTGTGAGTAATATAGTTTATTGCTAGAATTCCTACAAGTTCAAACAGAGACTTACACAGACAACAAATGGTCAAAATTGGGAGCGTCCTATCAAATTCTGTACCTATCAACAGTGGTGTCCCCCAAGGCAGTGTTCTAGGACCAACTCTCTTTATACTCTACATAAATGACCTCTGTGAGCATATCAAGAGCAACTGCGTTCTCTTTGCCGGCGATGTAAAGCTATTCAATACCACAGACAATACTGCTACCCTTCAAAAAGACCTCAACTATGTATCAGAATGGTCAAACAAATGGCAACTTCAAATCTCAACAAATAAATGCTCTGTCTTACATATTGGAAGAAAAACATCAGAAAATAAAATACAAGCTGAATAGTCAAGACCTTGTTGATGATCCAAACTCTGTCAAGGACCTTGGAGTACTCATCTCAAATGATCTAAGTGCTAGAGCCCACTTTAACTACACAGCCAAAAAGGCATTAAGAGTTGTTAACCTAATCTTACGTCGCTTTTTCTTTGGTAATATTACACTACTAACTAGAGCATACAAAATATTTGCTAGACCAATACTTGAATACAGTTCATCAGTCTGGAACCCGCATTACATATCTGATATTAACACAGTTGAGAAAGTCCAGAAATATTTCACAAGAAGAGTTCTCCACTCCTCTACTCATTGTCGAATACATTATGCCACTAGACTTGAAATTCTAGACCTAGAAAACCTTGAATTACGCCGTCTTCGGTCCGATCTAAGTATAGTATATAAAATAATACATTGCAATGACTTACCTGTCAATGAATACTTCAGCTTCAACCATAACAATACAAGAGATACAAACTCAAGGTAAACCGCACCAAACTTTACTGCAGAAAATACGACTTCAGCAACAGAATGGTCAATGTCTGGAATACTCTTCCTGACTCTGTGGTTTCTTCCCCAAACCTCAAAAACTTTAAGCTTAGACTGTCTACTATTGACCTCACCCCTTTCCTAAGAGGTCTGTAGGGGGCGTGCATAAGCACACCAATGTGCCTACCGTCCCTGTCCTATTGTTTCTTTTATTTTTCTTACATGTATCCAGGTATTCATAACTGTTTTTACTTATACCTATTATTTTGTAAGCAATTGACAAACCAAATAAAATAAATAAATAAACAAACAAAGAAACAAACAAACAAGTGGAGGAGAACTGAGTATGCACAAGCATGGAACGATCCAACCCACCTGTCTCGCCAGGTTGACTTGCCCTGGCCAACTTGTCACAGCCAGCTCGCTACAGGACAACTTGCCAAGGCCAGTGCACCATGAGAAAACTTGCCGTGGGACAATTCAGTGTGGGATAAGTGAAGACAGGGACAAGTAGAATTGCAGTTCACCCCAGCCTCAGGACTTCTAACTTAATAACATTCAAACCAAAAGCAATACAAGGCCACTGTAATTCACTTGTCCCTTCTTGAGTTATCCTGCATTGAATTGTCCCACAGCAAGTTGGCCATGATGAGTTGTCCTGTGGTGAAACGGCCATGGCAAGTCAGCAAGGGTGAGTTGTCCTAGACCCTGTATAGCAGACATGGAATATTAATTAGAAGAAGAAGTTAAAAATGAAATGTTGTATAGGATTCTAGAGAGATGGAATAGTTTTGCTAAAGAAAAGCATAGCTAAACACCTGAGATCTTCAAAAGAGGCAATTTGTTAAAACCGCAGAACCTTCTTCAGTAGACTTTATTTATTCCATTGTTGCCTGAACAGAGTCTAAATGCCTTAGCATATAATTGCAATGTTATAATCATATACTGGTTAAATTCAAGGGGGAGATTCAATAAATTAACAACATGCATGATTAAGTGCTGATGAAATTATAGAAAACTGGAAGTAGTAAATCTAGTCCCTGTCCGAATTCTTGCAGTACTTGTTCCAAAATCCCTGTCACTTTTGCTTCTTGGTTGTTCTTTAAAAATTTACAAAAACCCTCCCCCGCAGGCTTCCCATCATGGTGAAATTGATACAGTTTGATTTTGGTTTTGATGTTAGATTGTGACCTGCTGTGACCTTCCTGTTGTTGTTTGTCATTATTTTGCTAGTACTTGCAGATGAGAAAAAGAAAGCTCACATCTGATTCCAGCAAGATGCTGTACTTGTTTATCAGATAAGATGTCAAAACAGCAGTCAATCTGACAGCCTGCCACACAGCGTTTTTCTCCCTTTCTTCTCTTAAACATAATTAATTTTCTATATCCATCTGTTTAGAAAAGGAATCTATAAAAAAGTAAAACAAATGACTGTATTATAATATCAACAAAAGGCAACAGTGAGATAACCCTAACACTAGATTGTCTTAGAAATGAGTAGACTTGACTCCAGGTCCTGCTGATTAAATTTTGCTCTTGCTAATGTTATTTAGTCCTCGCTGATGAGTCAACTAAAGCATCATTTGGTCAATCTGTGGATTAAATCAGTAAACATGGTTATAACCTTACCTTGCCTTGTCCATTGGGAGGTGAAATATATAGACCCATCAGAGTGAACAAAGTAGCTTTTCTTTTGATAGAATTAAGTATTTTTCTGGGAAAGGTTGGGCTTTTGGTGATTAGTATTTCTCCATATATATGATACATTTCTTGCTAGGATAAGAATAAGGGGGAAAAGTCTGAATTTTTTGTTTATTTTCTCTGGAGCCATTACCTCACTGCTTAGCAAAATGATACGCATAATTTTAAATTTCTACATATATTTTCAAAACTATCCTCTTCTTCTACAATAGGTAGCAAGTAATATTCTTACATTGTAATCATTTTAAAATAAAACATTGAAAAACATTTAAACTGTTTACATTTTTTTTAAAAAAATCTTAATATGGTTTGAATAGTGTTTTAGAAGAAAATCCTGCTTGGTTTGTTCTGCATGTATCCATAACCTCCAAAAAGTGAACAAATATTGAATGGAAGAACAATGGGAGTTTTTACAAAAGGTATACCACTTCTCTAGTTTCTAACTGTACTAATTGTAAAGTTTCTAGAACTCTGCAGATCTTGTAGGGATGGAAAACGTTACTAAATAAGACGATCAAATTACATTCAGGTTCACATGCTACATTTTAGACAATGTGCCTGTAATTTATCTATTTACTTTGCTACAAAAGAACTATCCATCCCAAGTAAACAGGGGAGAGTTTAAGGCTGCCAGATTGCTTTCATGGGAAGACTACATCTAAGGCTCTTGAGTGAATGTTCAGCTAAACAATCTATCAATATCCTGGGGGTGGTAATATCAGTTAATATGGTTTCTCATCTGAAGCCCCTTCTGACCGTAGATAATCTAACCATAGATTGCATTTCCATCATGCTAGACCCAGGTTGTTTAATTATGATTTATTAAATGTATAAACCACAACTGTTTGGATTCATCCAATATTGTAAGGCAAAAATGGTGGTATAAACTATGATGATTTGGCTAAGTTTGCACTAGCTAACAACAAGCAAATCATAGCATACTATAACAAAATGTATAAATCCAGCCAATCATAATTCTTCAAGTTCTGTAAACTTTCGATCAGGTTTCTGTTATTTATTGCAATTTGGACTGTGAAGATGGATATATGATATCATGAGACTTTCAGCGATTACTTTTTATTGTTAGCAAGGAAGACTTTCTGAGTCCTGGCACCTTGTTTTGGGAGCTTGTCTCAAAACTGCTGTTTTTCAGTATATTTATTTTGGCAAATACACAGCAAAAGTCCTTGTTAAATGACCACACATTTAGCAACTGTTCAGTTATGAGGAGAGACTCTTACTGGTGGGCCCTGATTGTTACAGCTGTTGCAGAGTATATTTATTTTATTTTTTATTTATTTTGTCAAGTGTTTATAAGATAGCAGGTATAAGTATAAACATAGTTTTGAATACATGAGATGGATACGTATAAGAAAAATAAAAAGAAACAATAGGACAGGGACGTTAGGCACATTGGTGCACTTATGCATGCCCCTACAGGCCTCTTAGGAAAGGGGTGAGGTCAATAGTAGACAGTCTAAGGTTAAAGTTTTGGGGGTTTGGGGAAGAAACCACAGAGTCAGGTAGAGTATTCCAGACATTGACCATTCTGTTGCTGAAGTTGTATTTCCTGCAATCAAGTTTGGTGTGGTTAACCTTGAGCTTGTATCTATTGTGTGCTCTTGTATTGTTATGGTTGAAGCTGAAGTATTCATTGACAGGTAGGACATTGCAATATATAATTTTATGTACTATACTTAGATTGGACTGAAGGTGGCATAGTTCTAGGTTTTCTAGGTCTAGAGTTTCAAGTCCGGTGGCATAATGTATTCTGCAATGGGTAGAGGAGTGGAGAACTCTTCTTGTGAAATATTTCTGGACTTTCTCAACTGTATTAATATCAGATACGTAATGCAGGTTCCAGACTGAAGAGTTCCTGTAGTCATGTGATTGCAATTTGAGCATCTGGTGATGTTTCTCACTTATGATGTCACAATGTTCCACAATTATGTGATTGTCATTTACAGTCATCACTGCTGGCTTTAAATGATGATGTTCATTCAGTCGTGTCTGAGTTTTGGCATTTTGAGGGGATCAGGTGCCTCTACTGAATGTTGTCAGCGTTCCAAGTAATGAACCCGGGGTGAAATTCCCCCCCCCTTTTTTGCCATTCACAAAATTTGCCCCTTGGCTCTATTTAGAAGGTGCTAGCCCTCTATGTCCCAGATTTTAATCACTTCTGCACTAAAGACAACCTGACTGAATTGCTTAAAGGTTAGCTCCCTCATCAAACTGAGTCAATAAGTCCTTTTAAAATTAAATACTATTAATTACTATCTCAAAGAGTTCATTGAAATTGATTTGTCTCTTTTTATACACTTGTGTAATAGGCCTTTTCTGTTCCCAGTTCTTAGTTTTAACTGTTAAAATTAGATTGTTGGTATAATAATCTTAGCAAATAAAACTTATTGATATATTATTTTATCCTTAGCATTTTTCCTCATGTAAGGCATAAAACATCTCCTCCATTCTTGAAAAGAGTTGGCTTTTGACTTCATTAATTAATTGATTAATATTTCATATTTCTAAGCTGCCCACCTCCCTCAAAGTTAATGGTAATTAATTTCACTGTGGTGGTGCAGTGGCTGGAATGTAGTACTTCAGGCTATTTCTTCTGACTGCCAGCTTTCTGCAATTTGGCAGTTCAAATCTCATTAACCCAGGCTCAGGGTTAACTCAGCCTTCCATCCTTCCAAGGTCAGTAAAATGAGGATCAGATTGTTGGGGGCAATGTGGGGTAATAAGCAGTATATAGGTCTAGGTGCTATTGCTATTGCTAATTTGGTGGTGCCAAATTACCATTCACATTCAAGAGGGCTTTTTTAGATCCCCACTTATAATTTTCAAATTATGTTGAAAGTCTTAACAACTAGATACAGAGACAGCTTTTTCCCTTGTGCCATCATTCTGCTGAACACCTGATTCCCACAGTATTACGTCCAAGCATATTTACCCATGTAGTATTATTATTATTCTCATTTTCTCTTCTACCTCTTCTTATTGGTATCATTGTTGATTATTATCATTGTGTTGTCTTGCACATACACTAAGAGCTTCTGCACCAGACAAATTCCTTGTATTTATTGTATCTAATCACACTTGACCAATAAAGAATTCTATTCTATTCTATTCTATTCTATTCTATTCTATTCTATTCTATTCTATTCTATTCTATTCTATTCCATTCCATTCCATTCCATTCCATTCCATTCCATTCCATTCCATTCCACCCTACCCTACCCTATCCTATCCTTTAATAAATGCTAATGCTAAAGAGCCACTGAATATTTATTGTATCTAAGAGATTTGCCAGAATGTTTGCTTAGAAGCGTATCCTGTGGAATTTAGCAGTGTTTGCTTCAAGGCAAATATGTATAAAACTTCAGCCTCAATCTTGTTACTATATTTTCTCTATTATTATGATGTAGTTTATTTTCATAGTTGATCAAGAATTTCAAAAAGGAACTAGGAAAGAGAAAGAAATGCCAGTTCATATACTTTTATGTCAATGTAGTGTGTGTGTGTGTGTGTGAGAGAGAGAGAGACACACACACACAGAGAGAGAGATTTGATCTACTGCAGGACGAAGACTTTTTCTCTGAAGGTTATGTATTGTATTGTACCACGCTGATACATAGCTGGTAAATAGATGTCTTTTGATTCCCAATCTAGAACAGAAAATGAAATGACTGGCCCAACATCATCTAATCAGCAACTTCCATGCCTAAGGGAGGAATAAAAATTGGGTCTTCTTGTTCTAAGTCCAGCCATGCTGGCATATTCATATATCCACACATAGATAGCGTTGTTAGTATGAAATCTCTTTGATATGATTCTTTACAGGATTTGTGTTTGGTTCCCAGATGCTTGTGGTTACTCGTCTTAGTTTTAGTATATCTCTATTTTAAGTGGGGCCTTAGTGATCCTTCTCAGTGTCTTCTGAAACAGACAAACAACAACAAAAAACAACCCCTTAAGATTTCTATCTAGGAAAGAAGACAAAATGCTTTCTTTTGGGGTTGGACTACATTCAAAACACCCTCAGACACATTCTCTTTTAGAAGAAATGAAGATTCCACCAAAGTTGCACGGAATAGTTCATATCTTTAAAAGAATAGAAAAAAAACACCCTAAGAGTGCAGCACATAGAATAATAGATTCAAGTTACAGGAAGGTAGATTCCAATGGAATGATGGGAAATCATAAGAGGACTTCAACAGTCAGTTATTTACCAACACGATGATGAGCTTTCTTCAGGCAAAGACCGAACAACCATTACTGGGTTGGACGGGGATGGGCATGGTGATCTCACTGTCCCTTTTCAGTTCTAGAAGACTGTATTAACAAAAGCTCATTGCCTTCTGTGCGTTTTAAATTTCAATTGTAGGCATATATGGCAGTGCATAGATCTAAGCTGCCAGATGTAGGATTGAGCTATAAATGACTGAGGCATTCAGGGGCAGAAGAAAAGGATGTTACCTATGCATAGAGATTGCTGCAGACCAAGGAGATAATATGCTGTATATGTGTGCGCGTGTGTGTTTGTCTAGCTACTCTCTTGCCTAAGGAAGAATTTAAAGCAGGCAATTATATCTTATGAGATTGCAGACAATCCATAACTAGATTCGGGGATGGAGTAAGAAATCAATTCTCTTCTTTGCTTCTCTAGAAAGGATGCTGCCTGAATGCTGAGCAACAAAGATTTGGTCTAGTTTAATTCTGCCAGTTGAAGCCTAGCAGCACTGGGTTACTTTTCAAGACAGTTTTGTTCCTCCCGGTTCAAAGAAAAAGCAAGAAAAAAAACCCCCACTTCTTCTTAAATTAAAACTGGCTTTTAATATAACAATGTGCAACAAAGCAAAACATACTTGCATTTTATTTTTTTAATTACTTGTTATTATTGCCTACTTGTATAAACATTGGAAACCTACAATATACAGAGCTAAAACTTTCCATAAAGAAGGCAACATTAAAACCATTTGCTGCCCTTACAGAAAGTATCCTGTACAAATGGCAACAGAAGAGGACTATCTTCACCAGTTTCCTGAGGACTTGTCCATAGCGTTGAGGATCCTGTCCACTTTCTTAGTACAGACAAGTCCCAATTCTTCCCAATAACTCTGCTAGACGTTGTGCCAGTCAATTCCAAAGGGCTCAGGCAACCAGAGTGAATCTGTAGTCTTATAAATTTTCCTCCAGGCCCTCTTGGAGGGTTACCTGAAACAAGGCTACTGATGATGTGAAAGATGTGAAAAGAGCAGACAAATTGTTTCCCCATTCCTGTTGTCACAAGATAATTCTTAAGAAAGTCTTTTGCCTGTGTTTGATAAGATTCATTCTTCTTCTACCGGGTATTTCTTCTGTCATTTCCTAGCCTGGGGTTTCTAAGGAAACCAGTAAGCTCTCTTGGATCAATGGACAGAGAAAGCCCGCAGAGTACAACCTGAGCAAAGATCCATGGTATAACCAGCAGACGTGGTATTCAGCAGGTTCTGACCAGTTCTGGAGAACCGGTAGCAGAAATTTTGAGTAGTTCAGAGAACCAACAAATACTGACTGGCCCCGCCCCCATCTATTCTCTGCCTCCCAAGTTCCAGATGATCGGCTGGGTCTTCTTTTGTTGCCCTGCACAGGAGAACGGAGCTAGAAAGTAGGTTAGTGGGCTGAGGAGAGAATGGGATTTTGCAGTAACCTTCTCCCAGGAGTGGGGTGGGAATGGCAATTTTACTGTATCCTTCCCCTGCCATGCCCACCAAGCCATGCCAACCAAGCCACGCCCACCAAGCCATGCCCATAGAACCAGTAGTAATTTTTTTTGAATCCCACCACTGATGACCAGTCCTCAGTTGAAGTTCATCACTAACTGTCCCAAGGTCCCTCTGAAACAAGCAGGGCCATGAGGCATCTGGGTGGACTAAATGAATAAATTTTTCCTCCATCCAGTGAGGTGGGTTCAGGCAACTCTAGGGAAAAAAAAGAAGGTTCTAATGATGGCAGTGGACTAATGGTTACCTCTTCCCTGAAAGAAAAAATAAAATCTAGTGCATTACCATTGCTGTGAATCAGGCCCCTAAGAACTTGGTCAGGTCCATGGTGGCCACAGTGGACTTGAACTTCTGAGCTGCTTGGGAATCCATACCCAAGAGGGGGTCCCCCAATAATTTTATCATTCATCCAGCCATGGCTTGGATAGGGAAGCCATTATGCAGGAAGAAGTTGGTATAGTAGTTGATGTCCTATCTGGTCCTTAGAGCTAAATCCTACTAGAAACGTACACCTGGTTATTTGTGCAGCAATGCCTATGAAAGTTATCAAGCTGTCTCAGATAACAGCAGCCAATCTACCATTCCTGCCCCAATAGGCATATTTCAGAAAGGTGAACCTACCAGATCTCAATAATACACCTGAGTCTGGCCCTCTCATTTATTACTAGATAATGGTTGAGAGGACATCTGTAGGAGGTATGGTGAACTGAAGATGGTTTTGCAAAAGCAGAGTCAATAGTCATGGCAAAGACCAAGGAACCAATGAGTGAGTCTGTTTTTTGGAATCTCTGTGGATAAGGATAAAATGAGAGATCACTCACATGTGCTCTGGACAGCTGCTCTTCACAAGGAAACTGCAAGACAGGTTTGAGCATCAGAAGAGGATTAACCATCTTCCTGATAATCATGCTGGAGACTTTTAAAGGACACGAAGTTTGCAAACCTCACTTTCTAATCACTTTTTGAAATTGCTTATTAGCTACTTCTAAACTATTAGAAGCCTTTGGAACGACAACTTTGAAATGCTGTGTGAATCTGCCTATAATCCTGAGGGGAAAAAAAAGGGAATTTAAAGTATTTGAAATAAACAGCAAAAAACTAAATGAGATTTTGATCAGAAAGTTATACAGACTAAGTGTCCAGATAAAACTGGCATATTAAAAGTTCTACAAGTTTACAAAATTTTGGAATTAATTGTATAGACCAAGTGATCTCTTGTGAAAAATGGATTCTGTTTTGTTTTTTTCAAGACATAACAAAGAAGCAATTTCATAATTTCAAAAACTGGGCATTAGACGAGAGAGGAAAGTTTTTGGAGAAAGGAAAGATTTACAAAGTGTAAAATGTTGCAAAATATAACAATCAAAGTACTGAAGGACTTTCGAAGAATGGGATCAGAAAATAGTAGGTACAGTATCAACAATGTCAATAAGAATGTCTGCTTCTATGGACTATGTCCAAAATATGTTATTCAAGAAATGACAGATGTAGAGCAAATTTTATATGACAAGATAGAGATGATATCAAAAGTGGATTTATAACTGACAGGCCAAGAGGATATTCTTACTAAAGGATATTTCACTGGATCTATGAAAGAAACTGGCCAGAGTTTTAAAATTTAAAAGGAAAATACAAGTGACAAACCAAGAGAGTGACATAGACAATTATTTTCCTATTGGACTTACAAAAGTGGCTTGTTAAAGCCCTGAAGAACTCTGTGCAGAGACAAAGAAGAAATGAAGACAAATCATATATATATATATCATTTATATCATATATATATATATATCATATATATATGGATCTTTGGTTGTTCGGGTTTTCTCCCGCGTAAGATTCGAAATATCTAGGCAACGTTTCGATGAAGTCTCATTCATCATCTTCAGGCTTCTGTCTTCGGCTCTTGCTTCTCAGAGTGATGTGAGATTGCAGCTGCTTCTAATATATCATATATATATTATACATATCATATATCCCTCTCACGCGAGAGAAAACCCGAATAACCAAAGATCCACATACAAATACCCGCGAGAACCTCAGAAAACACAGACCGACCGACAGACAGACAGACAGACGGACGGACGGATGGATAGATAGATAGATAGATAGATAGATAGATAGATAGATATATGGCATTCAGCTTTGTTCGGGTATTTTCCCACGTCATTGTAGTTGTGCTTTTAAAGTTATAGCAACGTTTCGGCAGAATCTCATCTGCCATCATCAGGCTTCTGGAAAATACCCGAACAAAGCTGAATGCCATACATGTAAGTACCCGCGAAAACTTAAGAAAACACACACACACACACACACACACACACACACACCCATATATATATGTAAGTAAGAAAACATATAGAGAGAGGCGGGGAGTGGGGAAAGTTTGAGCTGTCAATGTTGGTGGGGATGTTATTCTCTTCTTGGTATTTTTTGTTTAGGCTGTTCTTTATTGTTTAATTGTTTGAGGGTTTCTTGATGCTTTCTGAGCTTGGTTCTTTTTTTTTACAGATGTTTCATTACCCATCCAGGTAACATCATGAGTTCTAGCTTGATTGTTTGTCTGGTATTAATCCTAGTGTTAATATGAGAACACTCATTGCTAGGTAGGAAGTGTTTTGGTCTTGCTGTTTTCTTTTTATTGCTTTTCATAGCTTTCTATTGTTTCTTTTCATATAAATGTATATAAATGTTATTCATCTCTATGAGCCTGTGGATGGCTGATTTATCTGAATGCCAAGCTTCCCAGAATTCTTTAATATTTTTGGATTTAGCTTTAGGAGTGCTATTCTAGGCTTCATATGGTTTTAATCCTTTTCATTGAAATGAAATACCTGCCTTGAAATGCCAGAGTTTGTTAACATTTAATGTGGCACATAAGTCTAATTAATAGGAATTATTAAGAAATGGTCTAATGGAGACCAACCAATCATTTTTTAACACAAATGATTTTGAAGAGATGACATTATCCTCATTGAAAGATACATTCACTAGTTTCCATACCCATGTCATCATAGACTTCTCTGATCTGATATATAGTATTATCCATGTAGCGTATTAATATAATTTGCAGATTATTTTGTTAAGTTCTTCAGGTGTCACAATTTTGAAGGGGTCTTAGGTAACCCTGAAATATGCTATCTCTGTCATTTCATGAGCCCATCTGCTAGTTATTGATGCTTCATCATTTTTGCCACGATGATGCCTCAACATGTATGTGTACCTATTTCTCATTATTTTTCACGCCTTCTCTTTTCCTCAAATTCTTCCAAGCATTTCCATAGATGTTGCATCTCCTGGTATTCCATGTTGAAGCCTCCTTGGTTCAGCATCCTAGGGTAGACTGCTTGGATATAACCTTTTCAAGAGCAGTGTCAACCTTTATTTTATATAGTCCAACCTCTGAAGACTTTCTGACCCCATAATCATGGCATGGAGGTTGAAATCCTCAAAAATGTAAAGCCTGTTAGAAAAAGGGCACCATGAGCCAGTCAATAAGATAGAGGAACACTTTTTTGAGAACTATAAGTTTCAGCATTAAACATATGAACTGGGGCTGCTGTAGTGCTGGGAATTGCACTACAACATTTGGAAGGCCACAAGTTGCTTATCCTGTTATGCACTGTCCTCTGGAGAGATCCCAGATCACCATCTTCTTGCTTCTAGATCTCACCAGTGGTACTATCTGTTAGCTCATCTTTCTTTAGAGAGTCTTTTGTTGTTACTGAATTTAGTTTTCTAATTCCTGACAATCCTTTACATCACTCACTACATAGTGTGGAGTAGAAAACAGCACCCTCTGACATACATTTTAGCTCAGTCGTAAATTCTTTAGTTGGACACCCAAGGGATCTTAAAACATAATGTTAACTTATTTAATAGGGCCATTGTGAGAATTACCGAGACAAAATGTGTGAACTAGCACAGTGAAAAGAAAAGCATGATAAAATAATGTTTTGAAAATCAGCCAGCACCACGTCTCCTGAGACACCAACTCTATCCATAGAGTGACATTTTGGCTTAGGTCTTCGGTCCAATATTCCTTGTTCCAGACAAAACAAAAAGATCAGTGTCAAAGAAGCTATGGAAAATCTCAACAATTAATTTGGCTCTTCGTTCTTCTGAAGCTGAACAGTGTGATTCCCAGGATCCTTTTTTCTTTTCTAATATTTAACACTGCCAAATAAAATCCTCATACCGCTACCACTTTTGCAGCCCTCTCTCCTTGAGAAGCCAAATGTTTTCTTTGGAAGACCATAGGTATCCATTCCATTGTTTAATCATTTTTCTTTTTAAGGCATGCCAGGACCCATAATCATCACATGAACGACAGTTTGTAAAGATCACATGGTATTTTAGAAGAAAAGAATGAGAGCTGTATAATGAATCCCCTGTCCCAGTGAATAGCTCAGGCAGGATTATTGTCTTACATTAATAAAATATCAATGGTGTTGCTGTTTTTAAAATCCTGGACGATTCTTATTTAAATCTTCTACTGATTTTTTGGCATTTGAACATCAAAGTATTCTTACTGCAGATTTCCAGCATTAAGGAAAACCCCGACACAGAGAATACCTGATTGTACAGAAAACAAGATGATCTTGTGTTAATTTAATCATCCCAAAAGATTGTTAGATAGTTGTTTAGGTTAGTGTTTAACCTAAATCTACTTTGTAGTTTAAAATGCCTGCCTCCTTCACTTATTTTACCCTAAGCAACCATACAATTTCTATTTCTTAGTGGATAAGGGTAAACAATTGTTTTCCATCTTGCAACCAAGAGCCTTTACAATATTTGAAGACCATTCCATGTATAGAGTATAGCATTAGTTGCTTATCAATCATTTGTAGATTCCTCTTTTCTAGCCAAACAAAAAAATAAAATAAAATAAAAGCAGATTGCAATTTTATCTCCTTGAATACCTTTAGGACATAGTGCTTTTTCCTTAACACTTAACACAGAGAGAGATGTTCTTCCCGAGAGCGACAAATGTTTAACCTTAAGTACTTTAAAATCTGGTCTTGGGAATATTCAGATGAAAATCTTTGTAGTACTGAAGCTTCTCTTAGAACAGTATTGAAAGATGCTGTATGGACACTTGTCTCTCCTAAAACCTTGATGGCACCATTTAGTATTCCATCTATGTATCAGGAGACGAAGCAGGAATACATTTTTTTGTCTACCAAATTACTTGTTCAGGTACAGGCCTTTTATTTCATTGTTTTGGTGGCTGTGCTTTATTTAAATGCAGTGACCACAACAGGTGACTTTTAAAACCTGAGCAGATATGCTCCAGATAATAGCTAACAGACAGAAGCATTCAAAATAGTCTTGCTAATCAAAAAGAGAGTAATTCAGCAGAGAGGTTTTTTTTTTCCTTGTGGGCTTTGCTAAGGACAAAGAGGCACGTCTTGGAACTGAACTACGTGGAATACATTTAAACTATTTCTCTATATTAGGCAACCATGTGATTATTTCTGTGTGGAAATAATATATAATTAATGAGGCCACAGAGATGAATACTGTATTTTAATAATAACATTAATTGGAACATTTACGTCAATCGGTACTTATCTGGGCCAAAATGCCAGTATTATGTTGTTCTAAAGCACTCACTCTTTCAGTACCACTGGATCAGAGGTGGTATTCAGCAGGTTCTGATCAGTTCTGGAGAACCGGTAGCGGAAATTTTGAGTAGTTCAGAGAACTGGCAAATACCACCTCTGACTGGAGATTTTACAGTATCCTTCCCCTGCCACGCCCCCCAAGCCATGCCCACAGAACCGGTAGTAAAAAAAAAAAGAATCCCACCACTGCACTGGATTATCTGGGAATTTAGGTCAAAGGATGATACTGTGATGCTCCCTAGGTTTGTTGGTTGTTCTTACCAATTGACAGTAGCAAAAACTGCTGTGCTTCATTGGCTGAAGACGCAGAAATATATTAGTTGAGATATCAAACCTCTGGCAGCAAAAGAAAACATGAATTTGGGATTTCCTTCACAATCTCCTGGAAAAGCAAAGCTCTCTACAGGCAAGTAGCAAATACCCCCAAACCTTTGCAAATCCTTAAACCCCATCATACCAAGGTAGATGGAGAATTCCAGAGGGATGACAGGGTGGAAAATTAGGCTCTGTTTGATTTTATGGATAGATTATTCATGCCTTAAATCCCATAACTTTTACCAGTGATTTTTTTGGGAGACTAATCTTTGCATTATTCAAAGTATAAAAATTAGAAAAATAAAAGGGAAAAAGATACCTTTACAAGATCTCAGGGCACACATCAGTCCAACTAGGACAGTTAATCCTAACAGATATTAAATACAGATGTTGGCCATATTTCTCATACCAGATTTCAGATAATAACATACTCTTTTTTGCAGATTAAGATTTTTTATTTCATTTATTGAAAATAATCTATGATCTATCAATCTAAATGTGGCAACCAAATATATACTGAAGGTTTAGTACTGATTTTAAAATTTGATTCCTGATCAAATCAAGATTTAAGTAAAATAAAGGGGAATATCTGTTTTACCCCAGTGTGAGGATGGTTTTGTCTGTGGACAGTTGAACTTTTGAAAGAATTGCTGGTTTTGAAAGATGATGTCAATATCTTCAGGATTTGATTGAAGCAAATGCATGTAATCAAAATATTTGCATATTTTATTCCTTTTTTTAATAAAAAATTGAGGTCTAATCTACAATCATTTCATTATATTTCATTTCTATGGGAATATTTCAGTGAGGAGCCAATGGAATTATTTATTTATTATTAGATTTATGTGCCGCCCATCTCATCTACTGTAGAGGCAAGAATTATTTTGATTTTCTCTAGCTGGCAAGCAATGACATTAACAGATCTAGTAGCTTCTCCTTAAGGTATATCCAAAGCACATTTTACTAGCATTTAAAACCTTGTTGTAACTCTTCCACTTGCATCCAGACTTTTCACTCTTACAAACTACCATTTCTGAAGGGATTTCTACTTTAGATGCTTCCTTTCTTTGAAGACCTTGGATAGAAAAATCTGATTTAACATTTTCTGAACGTTTTGTTTTAGCAGTTTAAATTTTCTGGACAGCACAATTTTGTGAGATAGTGTGTGCATGTGTGTGTGTGTATAATGCTTACTGTATCTCATGCTGAATTTATTAAAATACAATGGTGCAGAAGGAAATGGAATTCCAATGCACTGCTGTTGTCCTAAGAAATCATTATCACAAGACAGAATTAGAAGCTTGGATGGGAGTTAATGGCTCTCCCAGGCTGTCCAGCCATTATTATGTTACTGAGCAAGAGGCATCAACCGCTTTAAGTCCCATTAGTGTGTTGATGAGCTGTCTGGAACAGGATGCTTGTATCTGAACAAGCAGTTTACTCTAACTGCATTACATTAACCCTTTGCTGCTGGGTGCCTTTGACATCAGGTCGAGTGTGATGGCGTGAAAGCTTCCTGCTTTTCTTCTAATGAGGTAATTCATTTCTTCAAGGCTGCTCAAAGGGTGGTTGCAATAATCTGGTGTTTTGCCACTAAAAGAGTGATTCTGAATACATTGAAATTAATCTCTGAAATTGTTTAGCATTTCCATCAAAAGCAATTCAAAGGAGGTAATATCTTCTGAAGCTTTAGAAATTTCCTCGTGCTTATGCAATACAAACTCTTTTTCTTTATCTTTAAAGATCGCTAAGATATAATTTTGGTTCCCTTTTGCCTCTACCTTCCCACTATACAACTTTGTCAGTGTTCTACCACACATTGGATCCTGAGTACATCCATTTATCTGTGTTTCAGACATGATCATTCTCGAATCAGCATTTTATGCTATGTCTCTCTTTCTCTCTCCCCCTTTCTACTTGACCTTTAGCATATTTCCAAATCAACCTTCCTTTAATCTGATGCTTTTGAAAAGTGTGAATTGCCAGACACATCAATTCTGTGGAAATAATTGTAGTGTAGTTTAAGATATAATTGAGGTTGGAGTTCAACACATTTAGAGAGCATTAAATTGGGGAAGACTGCTTAAATCCCAATTGTTGTCTGCACTGAAATTGTAAATGTACTGTATATAGATGTATTCTTATATTGTGCGTATTTGGGTATCAGCTCCCATCTTCTGGATGTATCTCTATCATTTATATTATGGCAGACTTTTATGACTGAGAAATCTCCCAGAATCCCCATCCATCTGCATTAATGTGCATAGGTTTGAGGTGCAGCACTGAAACCATTATTTTATCCAAAAAGCTGATATAGGTGTTGCAACTAATAGGAAATGTTGACCACAGACAATGCAGAAAATAGATCATTATCACTTCTATGTTAGCTGCCCTCAGTTTTAGCAGGGACTATTTAAATAATAATGAAATATTTTAACTATACAGCTTCATATTCTATGGAGTAAATTAGATATTCTTCCGATAAATAATATTGAATTATAGATATTGTTTTTCCATCAGAAATTATAGGGCAGATCTCTATGGGAAACAAAGAGAATGGATTACTTCACAAAAAAAAAGCTGGGCCTTAAATTTTTCTTTACCAGAGAAAAAATACTAGGAAAATGCTCTATGTTGATAGCTTCTAACCACTATGCTCATACTTGTGAAGATATACAAGGAATCTCTAATGCTGTATGTTGGGGTCCTACATTTGCTATTCACTTCTTCCCAACTCATAATACCTGAAGAAAATGGCCTAAACAATGTAAAATTGTTGAAAGGAAAAGGGTAGGATACAATATTTGTCACCTTGAGTTTTGAAGGAAAAGAGAACTGTATCATAAAATATCTGTTAGTTAAGTAGATGCTTGATTTCAAGGAGCTATTGAGGCTCATTCCTGAGCATTGAACACTGCTCTCTGTCCAACAAAATGAAATTCAATGATGAAAAATATAAGGTTCTACATTTAGGCAATCTCCCCCAGCCCCATGATACCTGGCTCAACTGTAAGAGGGATCTTGGAGTCCTAGTAACAACCGCTTAAATATGAGCCAGCAGTATGTTGCAGCTGCCAAAAAAGCCAGCACAGAGGAATAGAATTGAGACCACATGAATAATTAGTATTACTTTATAATGTCTTGATAAGATCACACTTGGAATATTGCATCCAGTTTTGGTCACCAGGACATTAAAAAGATGTTGGGACCCTAGAAAGAGTTCAGAGAACAACAACAAAGATGATGAGAGGACTGAGGGCTAACCATGAAGAAGAGTTGCAGGAATTGGATATGTCTATTTTAATGAAAAGAAGGACTAGGTGTGACATGATAGTGATGTTCTAATATCTAAAGGGTTGCCACAAAGAAGAGGGTCAACCTATTCTCCAAAGCACCTGAAGGCAGACTAGAAGCAATGGATGGCAAGTAATCAAGGAGAGAAGCAACCTAGAACTAAGGAGAAATTTCCTATCAGAAAGAACAATTAATTAGTGGAACAACTTGCCTCCAGAACTTGTGGGTGCTCCAACACTGAGGTTTTAAAGAAGAGATTGGACAACTATTTGCCTGAAATGGTATGAGATTTCCTGATTGTGCAGGGGGTAGGGTCCCTTCCCTCTGTGTTATTCTGTTATGACAAAGCTGTGGTTAGATTGCTCCCTGGGATATGTGCCTTGCAAAGCTAACTACAACAGGAAAAAGTTTCAAATGTGTCATGGAAAATGACATGGAGTAAAGAAAGTATGCACATTCCAAGACAGTAGCTTTCTATTTATCAACAAATTTTAACTGAGTTTTCAAGAACCTAAAAATAACACTTTGGAATGAGATAAATGTTGCTTAATACCACACTTCTAATTGTGGTTCCCCCCCTCCCGCCTTTAAAATAGTCATGCATTGGCAGCTTCAGCGTCTGATTTCTGGTTGCCTCCAAACATTTGGAATCATTTATACTTGGTCAACCTCTTCTAACAACAGTAGACTGATAAACAGGATAGCTTGACAACTTTCTTTCTTAAAACTTCCCATGGAGCCCTTCCCCTCCATATACTGGATAATGGAGAGATAGCTTTGTCATGAATGGCTTCTTAGTCCTCATTTCATTCATTCTAATTTTTGCAATAAAACCTGAAATAAAAATGGGAAAAAAACTCAAAAACAAACAAGGAAAGAAAAAATCCTGATGCGCTGTTTATCCAAGTAAATAATATCATTGGTAAAACTGAGCAAAGCACTTACAGCTGAGTGGCTTGGATGGAATCCAGACTGTTCAGTTGTTAATGCATTATTTATATTAACAAAACAAAATGTCTGGCTGGTCTTGAGCTTTGCTGACATGTTTACTGAGATTAGGTTTTTAGTCTTTAGCTGACCATTATTTCAGTCACTGGAAACCTTTTTTTTTTAAAAAAAAGATATCTAATGCTCTTCTTTTGCCTGTGTTTTTCCAGTTGTTGGAAGGAAAGTCATGTGTTTTGTATGGGGGAAACAGCTGGGCTGACATGGGCTGCATATTCCTCCAGCACCAGGATGGGTCTAGAAAGTTTAGTAGCAGCCTATCAGAGAAGAGAGCTTTATGCCACAATATATCTGTTTTTATACTTTTTTGTTGTTCAGTTGCTAAGTTGTGTCCGATTCTTCATGACTCCATGGACTGTAGCATGCCAAGCTCTCCTGTACTCCACTGTCTCCCAGAATCTGCCCAAATTCATGCCCACTATGTTGAGGACACTATCTAACATCTCATCTTCTGCCAACCCCTTCTCCTTTTGCCTTCAATCTTTCTCGACATCAGGGTCTTTCAAGATTATGAATCAGGGAGGATTCGAAGTGATAGAAAGATAAGTTACAGAAAGCTACAGCAGTAAAGGTTCTTCTTCTTCTTCTTCTTCTTCTTTTTCTTCAGCGTTTGTCTCGCGCTCGGGCGAGGTCCGCTAATGTCCTTGAGTACTGCTTCCACGCCTCTCTGTCTGCCACGTGTGTCGGGTCTGCCTTCGCGATCTCTAGATCGGCCTTGATCGTGTCCATCCAGCGTTGTTTAGGTCTACCACGCGGTCTCGCTCCTCCGACAGTCACCTTCATTACAGATTTGATGATGGATTCTTCCTTGGCGCGGCTCACGTGGCCGAACCATCGTAGCCGGGACTGCCTCATGACCGTGGGGATGGGCACGACGTTGAACCGTCTACGCACTTCTTCGTTCCTGAAGCGATCGAGTAGGGTGAGGCCTACCGACCATCGGAGCATTCGCATCTCCATTATCTGGAGTCTGCTTTCGACTTCTTTGGTCGTCGGCCAGCACTCTGCGCCGTATATGGCCACGGGGCGCACCACAGAGTTATAGATTTTCGCCTTCAGGCGCATCGGCATCTTCTTGTCACAGAGGACGCCCGTGACGGACTTCCATTTGCCCCACGCTGCATTGATCCTGGCTGCCACCTCAGTTTGTAGTAGGCCTTCTTCCCCAAGAGTAGTTCCCAGGTACTTGAAGGTGGAGGCGCGCGGTAGCTCCTGCCCGTTCACGTGGATGGAGCCTGTCATTTCATTGTCAGTGGTCAGGTATTCGGACTTCTTTAGGTTCAGCCGGAGCCCGAACTGCTCGAGGCGGTCGTGCCACTGTTGGACTCGGTGCTCGAGTTCAGCCTTGCACAGGTTGGCCAGGAACACATCATCGGCGTAGAGCAGCGTCCATGGGGCGGGCGTGTACAGGTCGTGTGTAATTGTGTCCATCACCAGAATGAACAGCAGTGGTGAGAGAGCAGAGCCCTGGTGTACGCCGACGGTAATATTAAACTCCTCTGATATCCCAGCTGCCGCTTTTACACGGCTTTTGTGACATCTGTATAGGAGTTGGACCCATTGTACGAGCAGCTCAGGCACGCCGTGATCTCGCAGTGCGTACCAGATGAGATCGTGCGGGACTCGGTCGAAGGCCTTTTCCAAGTCTAGGAAGGCGGTGTGGAGCGGGATTTTCTTCTCTCTGTGAGCCTCCATCAGCATCCGCACACCGAAGATGGCGTCGGTGGTGCCGCAGTTCTTGATGAATCCAGCCTGGTTGACGCTGATGTCGACGATGTCCCGAATGCGCTTATCAAGGACGCGTTCAAAGATCTTCATAGTGTGTGACAGTAACCTGACCGGTCTGTAGTTGGAGCAGTCCGCTGGGCTGCCCTTTCCCTTCCAGATCGGAACAGTGGTGCTGCGGTACCAGTCGTGTGGCACTTTTCCCGTGGAGACGATGTTGTTGAACAGCTCGCACAGCCACAATGCCGAGCCCGGTAGTGCCTTTTTCCAGAAGTCGGCAGGGATGTCGTCTGGTCCTGTTGCCTTACCGTTTTTCATGGCCTTGATGGCGTCGGCGACCTCGCTGGCATAAATGCCTGAGACTGGGCCTTCAACTGGGTCACCTCGCGGGGTTCGTGGGTGTGGAACTCCTCGGTGGAGATCTTCTCAAGTATTGCCGCCACCTCTCCGCAGCGTCTCTGGGGTTGACGATCAAATTTCCCCTTTCGTCGTTGATCCCATGAAACTGGTCAATGTCCAGGGTCTTCCTGTGTCTGCTTTTGGCTAGGCGGTAGATCTCGTTCTCGCCTTCTCGCGTGTTCAGCTTCTCGTAGATGTCATCGTAGTGGGAGCTTCTGGCTGTCGCTACTGCTTTCTTGGCTGCCTTTTTGGCCGCCTTGTATTCGCAGAGCTTCTCGCTGGTCTTGTCCTGAAGAAAGGCCTTGTAGAGCCGTTTCTTCAGGTGTACGGCATCTTGTACTTCCGGTGTCCAGAGCCATGTATCTCGTTCGATGCGTCTCCGTCCTGGCTTGGTGCAACCAAGCTGTTGGCAGCCGGCAGTGTGAACAGTGCTCTTCAGCATGGACCACGCTTCCTGTGGCCCGTCGACCATCTGCAGGAACTGCTCCGGTTTGATGAGGGGTCCCGCCATCTTCTTCTGGTTCCACCACTTGATTCGTGGCTGGTCTGCATTCCTTTGTCAATCCTGGTCTTGGGCTTGCTGATCCTGATCTTCGCCATCAGCGGCCTGTGCTGACTGCTCGATTCGTGACGGGTACACCTTGGCGTTGAGCACGTTTTTAGCGGCTCTTCGTATACGATGATGTAGTCGATCTGTGTGTGGTGGCTCCCGTTTCTGCTATGGTAGGTGAGGAGTTGAGATTCTCGCCTAATGAAGCAGGTATTCGTGATGGTCATATCATGGGAGTCGGCAAAGTCCAGGATCCTCTGGCCATTCTCATTCGTATCGCCTGTGCCGTGCCCACCGTGGCACTGGTGTCCGTTTTTGTCCCGCCCTACATGACCATTCAGGTCGCCCGAGATGATGATGTCGTCTTCGTGTGGGATCTGCCTGAGTTGGCTGTCGAGCAGTTCCCAGAAGGTATCCTTCTCCTCCTCGTGACATCCGGTCTGAGGGGCGTAGGCGGACAAGATGTGTAGGCGCTGCCTCTCGGTCGCTACGACGATTATCATCAGTCGTTCTGATGATAAAGGTTAAAGGTAAAGGTAAAGGTTCTGCCACCTCAAAAACCTTATTTAGCCACCCACCCACTCACTACCCACTCATTTATACATAGCCATCAAAAACATAAAAAATAAAATAAAAATAAAAATTTGCAATAGTGGCGAATATCTGTAGTTTGGGTATAAGATGAGGGTGAAGGTTCATTCTTCGAGCTTGTGGGTTGGTTTCCGAACATTTTGTTACCAGGCTAAGTAACATCCTCAGCAGAGTTTATGGGATGTCAGCATCAGTGTTCTGTATGTAAGGGCTTTGGGTGGTTAGTAGGTCTTATGATGGGTCAGGTGTGAATGTGTCAAGTGAGGGTCTTGTGATAGGTCTTGTGATGGGGGTTACATCAAGTGACGGTCATTGGGAGGTGAAGTACTGGTTTGGGGTTTGTGTGGGTTGGTTGAGGGTCAGTGCTGCCCTTGGTTAGCTGTCTCTGTGGTTGATTTGGATTCTGAGGTGTTTGTAGGCTTGTTGTAGGTCAATGTGTCTGTTGTTCTGTTGTTAACTTTGTTCACTGTCTCCATCCAGGTTTGGATGATATTCAGAATATTGTTTAAGATACTTTAATTACAAACAATAAACACACAGTTTCTGTCTTAAGTATAATTATGCTCTTGGCTTGTGTTTGGATGATGTATACCATTATATGACTTGGTATATCATACAAACTGACTCAATATTTCTAAAAGAGTCACCATAGAAATCTAAACATTGAAGCTATATTTTTCAAGTCATAATCAGCCAAAAATAAAAATGGGGCTCTAATTGTTTTGGAAACTAAATTGAAACACCTTTCTGTTATAATTATTGCCTCTTTAAGAAATCATAGAAATCCTTGACCAATAGTTTAACATGTTCAATTTCTTGTTTAGTCACTTGTTCCAGTTCAGAAAATAATACCAGAGCTTTGATTAAACCATACCTGACATCACTCAAATTATAGTAGTTTCTGACAGATGTTCATCTGCCCAGCATTAATTTTTGTTGGAGGCAGGACTTGGAACATAGAACTATACGCCAGCTGTCATTCACACAATGAGCAACTTTTTGCTTCAGAATCAAAGAAAAACATTTAAATCCCTCTAATAGCTTCATAAGTCTCAGTTTATTTCTGACCTTAATGTTCTTAACACTATCTTTACAAATACAGACTATTCTAATGTCTGTTTCTTCAGACTGCCCTATGTGTGAAAGCATTCTCTGTTTGAAAGGATTCCGAACCCAGTCTGGAATTATAATGAAGTGTAGAGTCATCCTTTTGCTTATTACCTGGACAATAGATTGAAGTATGAAGGCCACTGGTTATATCACTATATTTCTATGTAGTTACTTTCACATTGCATATAGGTGTACAAATAAACGTTCGTATTTTTATTATAAATTTTCATATGTCTTTGTTCCTTATTTGGGTGTTGAACTTCCTCTTTCTTTTGGAAATATATACACTATTTATGATTATAAATTTTTCCTGTGCCTTGGCTTGTATGGGCCACCCCATTTTCACTCTTAGCTTCTTGATTTCAGAGGTTTTTTTTAAAAAAAATACCTTTTTCATTTGATGCAAATAATAAGTGGGTATTTAAGTTTTAACACAGATCCTGAAGACAAAGGATGGAAATTCTCCAAAGTGTGAACGGATGAGATTAAGACAAATATTTTAGGTGAGATGTTAATGGTTTTATCTCAAGGATTTCGACATCTATAAAGCATGAAAGATATTTAATATCTTTTACTTTCCTAATATCCAGCATTTCTAAGCCTGCAATTCATCTGGATAGGGAATGCACATGTGTAAAATGTAAGCCAGATATGAACAGAAAGGCATTTTTATTGCTTGTAGAAAGCTTTGTCTTCATTCCATTTAAACTTGTGAAAATATTAAATTTGTTCTGGAAATTGAGGTGGAGAAATTAATTTCAGTGGCAAAAATAAACTGAATCCAATTAGTAAACCCTGAGCAGTGGCTCATTAGTCTGGTAGGCGAGTAAATGAAATTCCAGTAATAGTGAATGAACAGATCCATCTAAGATTTATGAGATGCCCATAACTCTTCAGTCAAAGTTTCGTAGAATAAAGCAATGAGTTTTGTTAATGGAAAAAGATGCAAGCGCTTCATTTAATTTTTTTTAAATGGACTAGAAATACTTTATGAATTACAGTAATACACTTTTTTAAAAGTTAGCCTTTGCGGATTAATTCCAAATGCTTACAGAGTAGTTGCCTAGACTAAATTTGTCACTACAAAACTTCCATTTTTCTATTACAGGATCTTTGATTTTTAATGTGTTCTTTAATCCTACCATTATTTATTAGGTTTTTTACCCAAGGAAGCAAAGATTCATAATACTTCTTCCTCCTAATTTTCCCACAACAACAACAGCAACCTGTGTTGTGTATTGGACTGAGAGAGAGTCACAAAGTCACCCAGTTGGCTTTTGTGCTTAAGGTGGGACTAAAACTCACAGTCTCCTGGTTTCTAGGCCAGCATCTTAACCACTACAAGTAGTTCCCGACTTACAACCATTCATTTAGTGACTGTTTAAAGTCACAACAGCACTGAAAAAAATGACTTAGGACTGTTTTTCACACTTACGATCCCTATGGTCACATGATTAAAATGGCAACTGACTTGTATTTATGATAGTTGCACTGTCTCAAGGTCATGTGATCATCATTCGTAACCTTCCCAGCTGGCTTCCAACAAGCAAAGTCAATGCGGGAAGTCAGAGTTCACTTAACAATCACATGATTCACATCAATTACAGTGACTCGCTTTACAACTTTGGCAAAATAGGTCATAACATGAGGTAAACTTGCTTATCAACTGCCTTGTTTAGCAACTGAAATTTGGGGTGCAATTGTGGTTGTAAGTTGAGGACCACACTAAACTGATTCTCCTATGATCTCTATGATTTGAGTCTTAGCTCTACTTGGATGATTGATTATGGTTAGTCCTGATATATTATTCTTCATAGAGGTATTAACATGTATTCTTCTGGCCCTCAATTTGGCAGAAAAATGTGCCCAAATCATATGCATTGTCCGATGCCTCAGCTCTAATCCGTGTCAGTAACAAGAGTTGTGAGATCTTGTTCTTACAGTGTCAGTGGGGGGCAATTTAAATCCCACAATCATTGGGTTCACTTCCTCTTTTATTTGGTAGAAGAAGCTGGCAAGAAAAAGAACACCACCAATGGCTTTCACTAAAGTGAGGAGGGACAAAATGGGGTCCTGACATTCCCTTCCTGTCTTGCAAATGCTCAAAAGGCTATTTATGAATATTTCAATGTTATTTTTTTTTCTTCATATTCATTGGCTTTGGAATTAGTTATTCATGCAGGTGCTGAGTCCAAAATAATATAACATTACATATCTTAATTGAGTTACAACACTGGTGAAGCCAGAAGCAAAGTTTGACCTGCATGTGTTGTAAAATAATCACATATTAAGGCCAATACCACCATTAACAAAATAATTCATTTGTTAGTCTTATTTAACTTGAGTTTCCTGTTGGTAACCTATCGTCATCTACAATCCAAACTTGTCAGTCAGCAATAATCTGCCTTGACTTCCAGTGCTTATAAAATCACAGTGTAGACATTTAATGAGGGAAAGATAAAAATTCTGGTCAGATTCAAACCTCTAATGGTCTTGACATATCATTTGCTTAGAATGAAGTCTTTCTTCTGTCATTCAGATGTAAATTATCTGAACAATCTAGGAGTAATTATATTAACCAACAGTGAACATTTGGCACCTTCAAATTTGTGAATTAATGTTTCCTGTACTCTCTAACAATAAAAATGTCAGTTTAAAAAAAAACAAGTTAGCAAAAGAGGCAAAAATCAGGGGTGGGGAAACTAATTTTATTCTCCTATTATTTTTGACCAGGTGTTCATGCAGCTTTCATGAGATTTCAGAGGTGCAAGAAAAGGAAAAAATCTCATTATCTACAGGCCACCAAGAGGACCATCCCCTTTATAGTTGAAAGGTGATAGTAGCATATATGTTATGTCCACTTATATCCTAAGCACTGTGCCAAAGGTACTGTCCAGACATGTGAAATTCACCTTCTCATCTTCCAGTTTTTCAAGTGAAAAAAGTTTGGCTTTGTTATTTAAAGAACAAACTAACTATGTGTGTGTCCAAAATCCATTGAAAGGCTATATCCTTTTAGAGCCATTTCAAGATAATAAAATGCTGTTGATACTTTCATGTTTTCCAGCTAAGATATAAGCAAAACAGACCCTGATCCCTTACAGACCTGTGGCATAATTCTATATTATTAGTTAACTAAGAACTTTGATTGAGAGATTTAGTTCATTTTTTTAGTTCAACCAAATCAATATTTTTGCTAGGAACATACTGAACATCCATTCCAAATTATTATATCAGCATTAATTAAGATGGCTACTGTAACTGGAGGAACAATTTCTTTCTGCTTGCTTGCTCATTGATTGATTGATTGAATATGGCTGCCCACTCACTTTCAGTGACTCTAGATGGCTTACAAAAAATAAAAACCCAACATACAAAGAATAAAAGCAATAATCCCCCACCCATCTCCCTGCTGACAACAAGCAATCAAACAAACCTAAACCTAAACCCATCCCATTCTGGGTTCTCCAGACCCATTGGCAAATCTAGGTCTTCAGGGCCTTGCAAAGGAGTGTCAGTGGGGACCAGTCTAATCTCCCAAGGAATGATGTTCAAAAGGGAGGGAGCCACCACAGAGAAGGCCCTCTACTTACACTACAGATATCAGTGTTCTCTACAATTCAAGGTGGCATTCAGTGATTCTTAGGTGTGGCAGGTGCCCGAACCCACCTTCCTTCCTGTTCAAAACAGCTAATAGAACAAACAAACAAAAAAACTTTAAGATACTTTTTAACTGTAAATTAACTGCATTATGATCTTTCAGACAATACCCTAGCCCATTTTTTGTTATCATCCTGACTACCTTTCCAATAACATTGACACATCTTTCCTAGTTCAGCAAGCCGAAGGTTAAACCACCCCAAGGCATAGATTAGCTTCTAGAGCCTGATGCTCTTCAGAGTATCAGATTATAGTCTGATATAGGAAGCAGGTTTGACAAGGCTGATATAGGATCTGTAGGAGCAGCTTCTACAGTGTAGGATGCATAAAAATACATAATATTATGAATGTAATTAACCAGAATTGTTGCATAATTTGAACTTGACTTGTGGTCTTATGACCAAATGGTTTTTAATGTACTTTTCTAAATGTCTACGCAACTGAAAAGGAATAGATTATGTGGCCTTTTAGAAAATAAACCTACCCTGGTTCAGATTGTTGCCATATGTAAATGCTAGTCCTTACTGTTCTTTTGATTGGTTTGTTTTACTATGGTTACTTTATTGCTTTAATAAATGAGATAGATGATAATTCATTTTGAAGATGCAAATAGATGTTACTGTATGAGTCATTACTATGATTTCTATATTTTCTGCATACTATATTCAAATTATATCCAGTTCTTGTAAAGAATAAACTCAGGATGTTTTCGTTCTCATGAAGAGGGGGGCGAATTGTTGCAAAAATATACTTTTCATGACAGTGTCTGAAAATCCGCTTGATTAACATCTGGAGGTGCTGGTGGCATCCATGGAACTTGGGATATAGAGCAGCAGTAAACTTTCCACCTTGTTATGCCAAAGAAAGAGAATAAATACGTTCCCAGGAAAAGTTCTGATTGAAGATGCTGATTACATACAGAGAGTTAATTTTGCTTAGCATCACCATAAACATTTAAAAACCTTTCCATCTTCTATGTGAATTTAACTCAACATGAAAGATGAATAAAAAAAATCACCCTAAGGACAGCAAATGTGAGAGGTTTTTATGAGCCTCACAATTGGTTGCATAATCCTTACCTAATAAGCTTTGTCACAAAACCTCATTAAACTATTTCATTTTATGTAAAATTACTATTGGAGAGGATATGAATCAGGTTTTCCTATCCTGATATCTCCAAGTGGATTGGGAGAAAAGTAGGCAGAATTCTCTTGCTACCCAGTATTCTGTATTTTGAAGTCATAAAACATTGGGAGATTCCAAATTAAGGAAGGGTGATCTAAACATTTATGCCTGTAGTTCTAAGGCCACCAAAAAACTATTAAAACTTTGGTTGAATAGCTTTCTTTTTCTTTAGGAAATCACCACTGCACAATCTGTTCCAGATTAGACTATTTCCATTTATCATTAGGAAATAATTGCTGATGTCCAATTGAAATCTATATCCTTTAATTTTAAACCCATTCTTTCTTGTTGTATCTTCTGATTCAACTACAATAAACTCTCCTCCTGTCTTTTACATGGCAGCATGGAAGACTGCTACCATCTTTCCTGGTGAATTTCTCTTTGCTAAGTTAAATGTGTCCAGCCCCTCCAACTGTTTATCCTACAGTTTTGTTGCTTATTAGTTTAGTTGTTGACTTCACTAAAGAAGAATTGGATATAATGTTGTAGGTGTGTTCAGAGGCAAGGCTTATTTCGCTTTACCTCATTTATTGCATTGTCTTTCATTCAAAAGCTCAAGGTGATATGAATTTTGCTCTTTCCTCCTGCTTTTCCACACATCAGCAAGTATGTAGGTAAGATGGGCTGAGACAGCTAATGAAACAGTTGGAAAGATCATAGAGGAATTTTTAAAACCTCACAATCTTGAGTGGGTGGGTGGGTTTTCAAACAAGGTTGATATAATTACTTTTTCCATTATCTTACTTCACTAAAAGTTTTATCATCTAGTGCAAGAGGGTTTTATCCAGATTGGCCTGGCTTGGAAGTCTTTAACGTAATGCAGTTGTTTCTCTTACTCTGCATTCTTTTGCAAATGTTCTTCACTGGACCTTTATGTTGACATTCCTGATTCTCAATACACATGTGCACTTCCTTAACATTTGAAGGTCTTCTTCTTCTCCCTTTTTTCTGAACTACTCATTTTGAATCAGTTGTGCCCTTCAAGTCTTGAATGCCAAAATGTAAATTTCAATGTTATTATTGTAATTTTAAAATGAATGATACACTCATTTTATGAAAGACAATGATCAGATAACTTGTAGCCAGCATTGTCTGTTGCCTTTCTACTAAACGATCTTGACAACTTTAAGGCTCTTTGGTCCTTTCATCTTATGGTCCTATATCTTAATCCACTCTTACAAGCTTGGTTATTCCTAGGTCAAGCATAAATTTGAAAGCACCTTATTGCTGAAATGTATCCTTCCCCGAGCTTTTGTGTCCACCTGTTTCAGTGAAGGAGGAGATTGAACAATACTGAAGTTGACCTATTTTGCTTGACCTACTTTCCCTGTTTATGTGGTCACTTTAGTTTACAGCTGGATACATGTGCCTATATAACCTGTTGGAATAAAAAGAGTAATAGAATATAACAAATAGACTAACTCATATTGAAGTTCTATAGTTCAATTGTTTACTATATGCCTATTTTCAAAGATGAAACATTGCAGATGTTTTCCAAAAGAATTCCAGTTTGATTTGCATGTGATTGGCTACATAAATAACAAGCTGTTAGATGGTATATAGAGTGACTAAGAAACATCTTGTTAAGAAAAAATAGACAAAATAAATGTTCTCTTTATTTATAACCCATTCAAAAACATTGCCAACTAGATGAGATTGATAATCAGGCCACACACTATGTTTCATAAAGTTTGGATACCAAAATAACATCTTAAGAAAATAGTGTACCTCCCTCTCTCAAACATGTTGCCATAGATTTTCCAAGCTGCTTTACATATAGTTATTGAAAGCACATTGTGAATCTGAATTCCCTGTAGGCAAAGTAGATTTATGCTTAACTTTCATTGAGTTCAAGACTGTGAATGGCTGGGAATGGGGGAAGACTTCAGAAATGTTAGACCCAGTTATCAGAAAATCAACAGTTGAAGCCAACATATACCAAACTCTGTGAAAGACACTTCTGCGCAACTGTTCTTGAATGCAAAACAGTTCGTTAAGGCAGATTCAGAACAAAAGATTTGACTTTTCTAGAGATACTGAACATCTCTGAAATCAAGAACATCTATGGGAATGGTTTTCAAATTTTTCTCTTGTGGGAAAATCCTTTCCTTCTCAGGGGTTGCTGAGGAATGCAAAGCTGTGTAAAGTATTCTGGAACAAATTTATATACTTTGCAGGTAAAAAGTTCCAGATTCTATTTATCTTTAAATTGGATTGGAAATTTTCTGTTAGAAGACCTTGGAACTGCTGTCTGTTGTGACAGATTATAAACATATAGTAGTTTTTAATATCTTCCCCAAATTCTGTCACCAAATTTCAATGGGTTAATCTACACTACCACTGCTAGGAACTATTGTTTACTTTTCCTCATTCTTTCTCTTATCCTGCCTTCAGTTTCTCTATTTGTCATCTTTAATATCTGTAATGATATCTTTTAATCTTGCTTTCCCCAAGTAACAACCATCTGTACCGTCTCCCGCTTTGATCCTCATCTTATTGGTTTCTTGTTGGCTTGATCCTCTTCCTATTGATTCCTTTTCCTTTCCCTCCAATAAGCAATTTCACTTGTAAATATTATTATTAATTTAATTTAGTTTTGCTCCGCCAACTCTTTGTTATCTTTTTGATGGATTCCCCCCTCTCCCGCGGTGCATTCTGCAACAGGCTATGAAAAGATTGGTGTACACTTAGATCTTTAAAAGTTGTGAACTCCTCTGTTAGATGGGCAAATAGTTTGATCTGATATGTCATCATCCTGTTTAGTATGTGCATATGTTGTCACTCTGGAAGTGAAGATGCAGTTAAGGAGTACAGCAAGTATTATACCTTTTGAGTTGCATGTTGCAAAGAAGAACTGGCAATGGCAGGGAAATTATCCTATGAGGGCATTTATTGCAAGATTCTGTGACAGCAATCCAGCTTGCTTCATTTGTTAAGTTTATGTTGGGATTAGTTCAATATTTTAAAGATTGGATTCTTAGTGTATGTATCAGAAAACAAGTTTTTGAGGGTTTTCTTTTGTTTTTCTTGTCTCATTTCCTGTCTCATTGTTAGAGATGGCCTGGACAAGTTCTTGCAGTTTTCTTGGCAAGGTTTTTTCAGAAGTGATTTGCCATTACCTGTTTCCTAGGGCTGAGAGTGACTGGCCCAACGTTACCCAGCTGGCTTCCATGCCCAAGGCGGGACTAGAACCCACAATCTCTCAGTTTGCAGCCTGATGTCTTGACCACTACATGGCTCTCATTTGTAGGTTTACTCACATATGACAGTGGTTGCACTCTTTTCTAAAAAATAAAAATAAAATAAAAGCAAGGTATTCCACATCTGCCAGTGAATTTATGGAAATGTTTGAAAGTGATTTGCCAGCATCTTCTTCAAAAAACTTTTCAGTTTCTATAGCTGACAGCTCTTGTATTCCCTAGAAGCTTCTCAACCAAGCATTAACTAGGTCCAACTCAGCTTAATTTCTCACCCAGGTAAGTTTGGTAAGATATCGACCTTTGCTGAGACGTTTTCTTAAAAATATCTTTTCATGTTTTAACAACAATAATATTTATCCAACCCATTCATAAAAAACCTAATATATATTTGCAGACATTAGAAGAAAGAAAAGTAAAAAAGACCAAATGTAGAAGAAATATTAACATCCTGGATTCCTTAGGAGTATGTTCATTGGGCAAAATTAAAAGAAACATTTAAATAGATGTCATTTAACATCTATATGAACTGTTGGAAGAGGACATTGGCTGGTTTTGAGACAGTTGTCTTAAATAACTTGATGATACCCAGATGTACATGGCAATCCAAGCTGAGCTGGAGATACCATAGAAATGCTGTTTTGGTGTATAGATACTACTGTAAGGGACTAGATGGGATAAAAACTAAACCCTATCAAGACAGAGTTGCTTGTAAATATCTGAAAAATATGGTAACATTTGTCCTCATGGTTACATGGGATGGTCTTCTGCTCTCTCTGATGGAGGTGGTCAATGATTTGGAAATCTTGAGCTCTCAGCTCTTCTTCATATCTTGTTAAGCACAACATACTGTACAAGGGGCTACTCTTGGGAGATGTTTCAGAGGGTCCAGCTGACATGGAAAATAGCAACCAGACTGCTACTGTATAAAAACACCAATTTTAAGGCTTCTCAACCAACTCCCAAGTGCTTATCCTTGTTTATAAAGTCCTATATGATGAATATATTGGGAGCTGTTTCACCAGGATTGACTCTGCACATCTGGCCTGAATGTCTATAGAAGGCCAACTGAAGGTACAACTCCACCAAGACCTTGGCCTTTGCTTTGGAATCCTCACATTCTGGAATGTGCTGTGCCTGGGGAGTTATTTGGTCCTCTCTCTTCTTGCATTTCACAAGGCTGTTAAGATATTGTAAATAAATAAATACATACTACATTTCTACCTCCCCCGAGATGCTTGAGCTTGTCAATCTCCCAAAATAATGATTGGACAATCCACAACTCACAAGACTTTTAAGATTCCCTGGCTTTTTTTTTTTTTTTGCAGCTCCTAGGGCTGTGTTTCTCAACCACTTTAGGATGGCTAGACTTCAACTCCCAGGATTCCTCAGCAAGCTGAAATTTAGCAGGAAGATATAGGATTTTAACATGGGTATTTATTTTACTTTAATCTTCCCAATGCCCCTAAAGCAGGGGTGTCAAACTCAAGGCCCAGGGGCTGAATCTAGCCCATGGGGCACTTAGATCTGGCCCATGGGCCCCCCAGGAAATAGCGAGGGACCGGCTCACAGTGCTGCTGCCAATGAAAACAGAGTTTGGGAGGGCTGCACGCGACTCTCCCAAGCTCCATTTTTCACTGGAAGAGGGTTGCAGGAGGTTCGGGATGCCATTTTTGCTGTCAGAGTGCTCAGGCCATCACAGGCGTCCCCATCAAGAGTGACACTGAGCTGGCCACACCCACCCTGGTCATGCCCACGCTGGCCCCCGGAGGTCAAACATAACCCTGATGAGGTCCTCAATGAAATTGAGTTTGATACCCCTGCCTTAAAGGAATCCCTCCAAAAAAATGAGAAAAGTGACATGTTTGTCATTGATATTGTTATGTCCTGAGGACTCAAGGAGTTCTCACTCAGGTCCACTCACTTTGTGTGGGCGTTATTCCCCCATTCCCATTGGTCGGTTCTCCCCAGCAGCCAGCTATAAAAGCAGGCTGCGGGGTCCAACTGGCTGCTGATTGCTGCGAGCCAGTTCCAGGCTTGGCAAGCACGGTCAGCCCTTTATTTGTAAAATAAAGTACTGTTGCACTCATGCTCTGGTTCAGCCTCTCATTGCTCAAACTTAACACTGGCGACGAGGATGGGATGGCTACCAGAAGCACCTTGCAACCGCTGAGTCACTAGCCACCGATCTACAGCCCAGAGAGAGCGATCGGCTGGCGACAAGGGAAACGCTGATCCGCAGCCAGAGAGAGCGGTCAGCTAGCGAAACGAGCGATCAAAAAGAGCAAACGCAGATCCGCAGCCAGAGAAAGCGGTCTGAGTCAAATAGTTAGAAGCGTCTGTAGCCGCTTGTTAGCCTCGCTACGGGGAAAGTGAAGCGCTGCGAGCCGCAGCCGTTCTGCATTTGGCGCGAAATTCAAACGGGTGTCATTTGAATTTCGAGCCAGTAGGAATCACAGCACAGCGCTGTGAGAGAGTCACTAACGCCCACTTTTTTGGCGCGAATCAAGACACCTCCAACGGCTAGCAGCCAACGTGGTAACCCAGAGAGAGAGAAAGAGAGGGTAGCAAGAAACCTCTCCAGAGCTGATATCACTAGTAACTCACGAGCGTTCGTAGTCCCAGAGAGATTTTTCCGCAGGTAGCCCAGCCGTTCCAGCACCATGAGTTCCAATCCAGTATTCCCGGCGTTTAAACCAGACGAAGAGAAGTGGGAATCGTATAAGAACCGTTTCAATCATTACATCGATGCGGTCGGCCTGTCGGATGCGGGAGAGCATCGGAAAAAATCCTATTTCCTAATCTACTGCGGAGCCACCGTTTACGATACCGCTGCAGCACTCGTGGCGCCGAGAGAATTAAAAAACGTTCCGTGGTCCGAGTTGCTTGAGATCCTCACAAACCACTACGCTCCCAGGCCTTCACAAATCGCCAGGAGGTTCACGTTCCGAATGAGGAAGCAATCAAGTAAGGAGACCATCAACCAATATATGGCCGCCCTCAGAACAGCAGCCCTGCACTGCGGGTTTGGAACATACCTGGAGGACATGCTCCTCGATCAATTGGTTTGTGGGGTCAAGGATCTCAACCTACAGAGGCGTCTGCTGGCTAAGAAAGACCTCAACCTCGCGCAAGCGGTAGAGGAGGCCCTAGCAGCCGAGCTAGCAACGAACTCAGCCACCGAAATTCAGGGCCCAAGCGCCAAGCTAGCAGCGTTCCCAGTCCATTCCGAAGAGGTGGAAGCGGAGGAAGGCCACAACGATGAGAACGATGTCCATCGCCTCACCAATGACAGACGGTCGCAGGTAGGGGGCCAAACAAGAATACACCGGTCCACCCAAGCACATCACCCTGTGCCTAGCCTGTGGGGATCACATCAAAGGGCCACCTGCAAGTTTAAAGGAGCCGTTTGCAACAACTGCCATAAGAGGGGCACATTGCGAGAGTCTGCCAAGCCCCCAAAGTGCTGCACAAAGACCCCGTCCTCGCACTCGGGACCACAGAGGCAAGTATTAAACTGTCGCACGCACCGCCTTGCCAGGCGTACTTGCCACTCTGTTAGTAAAATTTCTCTCTCCGTTTCCCTAGAAGGTAAACCGTGCCACATGGAGGTTGACACAGGGTCAGCGCTCTCAATAATCTCGTGGAACACCCTCAAGAGACTCCACCCCAGCCTATCTACTACCCGGCTTCAGAGATGCCAGTTCGGTCTGAAGGACTACCAGGGGAAGGCCATTCCCGTGATCGGCAGAGGCAAGTTCTTTGTCAGTTTTAGAGCTTTTAAAGGCCACCTACCTCTAGTGGTAGTTAACGGCAATCTACCCACCTTATTGGGGCTCGATTGGTTTCCCCACCTCGGCCTAGGGTTAACAGGAGTCCATGCTGTCTCAACCTCAGACACTGACTCCTTATTCGCTGACTACGCAGATGTGTTCAGCGAGGAGCTGGGGTGTTATAATGGAACCCCCATCTCGTTCACCGTTGACCCCAGGCAGTCCCAATCAGATTAAAACCACGTAGAGTTCCATTTGCTATTCGACCAAAACTAGACGCTGAATTGGATAAACTACTAAAACAAGGGGTCATTGAGCCAACAGATTTCGCCAAGTGGGAGACGCCCATTGTCACACCCCTCAAAAAAGATGGTAGCCTGAGAATTTGCTCGGACTACAAGACAACAATCAATAAATATTTACAAGTTAGCGCCTACCCCGTGCCCATCATTCAGCACTTATTGCACACATTCGAACTGGGCAGTATTTTTGCTAAATTGGACATGTCTCAAGCATATCAACAGTTCCCTGTTGATAACCAAACAGCGGAACTTCAGACCATCGTCACTCACAGGGTGCCTTCCGATGCAAGCGTCTCCAATTTGGCGTAAGTGTTGCCCGGGTATTTTTCAATCCCTCATGGAGCGGATTTTACAGGGCCTCCCTGGTGTAGTACCCTACTTCGACGACATCTTGGTCTCGGCCAGGGACAGACCCCAACTCTTCCAGAGAGTGCGAGCAGTGTTAGAGAGGTTCAGACAGCATGGCCTCAAGTTAAAAAAAAGAAAATGCGCCATTGCCACTAGACAGGTGGACTTTCTGGGTTATAAAATTGACGCCTCTGGCATTCACCCCTGGAGTCCAAGGTCAGGGCGATCCACGAAGCTCCCACACCGACCTCCAAAACGGAGCTACAAGCTTTCTTGGGACTCCTAAACTTTTATGCATCCTTTTGCCCCATAAAGCCTCAGTAGCCGAACCCCTACACAGATTACTAGACAAAAAGTCACCATGGCACTGGGGGCACAAAGAAGACCAGGCGTTTAACGCCGTCAAATCACTACTTACGTCAGAGGCAGTGCTCATCCAATTCGACCCCAACCTTCCTTTAGTACTGGCAGCAGACGCATCCCCTTTTGGAATTGGGGCGGTCCTTAGTCACCGACTCGTCAATGGCGCCGAGGCCCCCATCGCCTTTTTCTCCAGGACGCTCTCGGCCATGGAGCGAAATTACAGCCAAATAGACAAGGAAGCCCTAGCAGCTGTTGCAGCCGTGAAAAAGTTTCACGAATTCCTTTTTGGCCACTTCTTGAACTGGTCACCGACCATAAGCCCCTCCTGGGCCTACTGGCCGGCGACAAACAGACACCTCAAGTCCTCTCCCTCGGATGACAAGGTGGACACTTTTCCTAGCGGCCTACTCATACAAACTTATCCACCGCCCGGGCAAAACTCTATCCCACGCTGACGCGCTCAGTCGCTGCCCTTACCCGCTCCGGCTGAAGACCCAGCTCCTGTCAATGCCATTTTTGAAATCACCCAGTTGGACCTGCCCATCACCGCCCTTGACATCGCCGCCAAAACCAAGGCAGACCAAACGCTCGCCCAGGTGCTCGACTGGGTGAGGAGGGGTGGCCGGGAGGCAATGTTGATAACAAATTCGCACCCTTTAAGACTCGCATGCAGGAGCTGTCCAGTTTGCAGGGTTGTCTACTGTGGGGCACTCGAGTGGTCATCCCGACCTCGCTGCGTGCACCCGAGTCCTGGAAGCGCTGCACGAGGGACACCCGGCATTGTGAGAATGAAGGCGTTGGCACGCAGCTACGTGTGGTGGCCGGGTCTAGACGAGGACATTGTCAATTGGGTAAGTTCCTGCAGCATTTGCCAGGAATCCCGTCCTGCTCCCCCATCGCCACCCCTACCAGATGGGAGAGCGCCAGCGCCCTTGGTCTAGAATCCATATCGATCTGGCCGGCCCGTGCATGGAAAGATGTTCCTAGTGGTCGTGGACGCTTATTCCAAGTGGATAGACATGGCGCAGCTATCCACGACCACCACACTAGCAATCACCAACGTGTTAACGCGCCTGTTCGTTACACATGGACTACCCGACTCCTTGGTCTCCGATAATGGCCCACAGTTTGCATCAGTAGAATTCAGCCGTTTTGCAGCCAACCTAGGCATTCGCCACATTTTCACAGCCCCATTTCACCCTGCGAGTAATGGGTTGGCTGAAAGAGCCGTCAGGACCACCAAAGAGGCCCTCGCTAGGTTTGGCAGAGATGACTGGCACCACAAACTCTCACGGTTCCTGATGAGCCAGCACTCAACCCCCTGTGCAGTCACCAATAAGTCCCCAGCGGAACTTCTGATGGGCCGGCGCCTGAGAACTGTATTAGATAGACTGCACCCACAATACTGCCCTGACTCTCCCCTTGCTTCCACTTCGGGGGTTAGACATTTTATGTTACAGGAGCCGATATTCGCAAGGAATTTCGCTGGGGACCCACTTTGGATTCCGGGCGAGGTCATTGCCGTCACCGGGCCGAGATCGTATAGAGTCAGGCTGGAGGATGGTCGCATCTGGAGGAGACACATAGACCAACTCAGAAGGCGCCTCAGCAACCTCGCAAACAAGAATCCAGAGTCTCCAGTCGAAGGGGAACCGTCCCATCCGCCACCCAGCCACACCGCACCCAGTGACCAGTCTGCGCCAGCGGTCGTTCCGGTCAGCCCAAACTCGGACAACAGCGCCCAGAGAGTTGACCAACCGGATCCAACCCACGAGAGTTTGACTCCAGAAACCAACCCGGTGGTTTCCGAGGATGCCCAGTCCAGAGAGAGTGTTGGCGACACTATGCCAGCTCAACCGTCACAGACTGATACCGAACAGTCAGACAATGTTCCCGAGTTGCGCCGCTCCGGGCGCCAACACAAACCCCCCATCTACCTCAAGGACTATGCGTGTTCGCATCTGGGGGGAAGGGGTGTTATGTCCTGAGGACTCAAGGAGTTCTCACTCAGGTCCACTCACTTTGTGTGGGCGTTATTCCCCCATTCCCATTGGTCGGTTCTCCCCAGCAGCCAGCTATAAAAGCAGGCTGCGGGGTCCAACTGGCTGCTGATTGCTGTGAGCCAGTTCCAGGCTTGGCAAGCACGGTCAGCCCTTTATTTGTAAAATAAAGTACTGTTGCACTCATGCTCTGGTTCAGCCTCTCATTGCTCAAACTTAACAGATATGATGCTTCTGGAGCCTATCCCCTCTCCTTATAGTCTACTGGAAAATATTTTTGGAAGTAGGCAGATTTAACATGGAAAGTCTGCTTTTAAAAGAACATCTATCATGGAAGACTGCATATTTCCAAATCCTTAAAAATGTCTAAAGTGGTTCTTTATCCCAGCAATTCTCTTATTAGAAAACAAGACGTACACAAGGTATCACTTTTCTATACTTCCATATATGCATACCCAGTGGTGGGCTGCTGGGTGGTCAACTTTCCCTAAATAACTAACTTTCCCCCCACCCAGGCTGCCCAGGTGAGTTCTGCACTGCTGTACTAACTGGAGCTGCCTGAGTCAATTAACTGCCTGTTTGAAGCTATGTTTTAGCCCCAAGGTGGCACGTGCAAGCAAAGAGAACCCCTTGTCAATGAAAGTGCAGCCCATACCTAGGTAGGTATAGGTATACACCTATAATTGCCATACAAACTAGGGGCTACTGTTTGTTTTTCTCTTTTTCTGCTACACTTAGCCCAATTTTATTGAAGACTTTCATATTTATACAACATAACAATAGAAGGCATTTCTTTTAAAAATATTTGCTGTTTTCACTTAGCTTTTTAGAATAGCCTTTTTCTCTGTGTTTTCTCTGTTTCACCTATATGAAACTAACAGAAACAAAAAAATGCATCCTTGAAGCAGCATCTCAGAATATTTTCCCAAGTAATACCAATTTAGATGTTTTGCAACATTTTTCCTCTTTGCAGAGCTGGGTTGGATGTGGCCTACACGTGATGCATTCAGCCCGCAGGCCGCCAGTTTAACAGCCCTGTTCTAGACACCTATCTTTGCAAGTGGCAGAATATTTATTTGTAGTATTCCCAATCTTCCTAATAATTAAATTATTGATATACAGAATGGGGATATTTATATTGCAATGGCTCTTTCAGTTGTTTTGATACCAGACTTTTCCAACCTGGCTTCCCCAGTTGAGTTAATATGCTCAATTTAATTGAATCCCTTACCAGCCTATTGAAAATGCCCTATCAGAAGAAGATAACTTTTCCAGAATGCACGAAGGAGAATTATTGTTGCTAGTCTTGCTCCCATCATTACTATATCCAAAAGAATATGGTTCTGAAAGAATTTTGCCTGGAGGAATCTAATCCTTCAGGTTTCTAGATTCCTATGTAAGAAAGGATGTATTAGACATATTGTGGTTGCTTCATTTTCATAGAAACCTACTTGAAATACACATTCTGACAGCATGATTGTTATTTCAGCCTGCTGTGGTATCGATATTGAAGGAAGGCAGCTTTAGTTTATATGGAGATAAAAAGTTTATTTTACCTAATATAGCCTAGAACCATATCTCTCACTCCCTTCAAAATGCCATAAAATCAAACAAGGACTTTAGGCCAAATAATGCATTGGCTGACATCCTGAAGTGAGCAGGCAATGTATGTATGTACACACACACACAGACACACACACACACATAAAGACTGAACTATGCACCCTGACCAAAGTACTGACAGCGAACGGCTACCACAAAATCAAAATCACAGGCCTGATCCACAAAAACATACTGAGACATAATACAGACCTAGATGAATGAATGAATAGACCTATGGAACAGCTGTCCTGCCCTACATAACATCTGTCCTGCCCTACTATAATGTATCAAAAGTTATCAAAAGTAAGTCACACAACCCACAACTCCACATCCAACCCTACCTCATCCAACCCACCATCACTCAAAACTAGGCATGCACACCCCTAACTACCTCAATTCCAACTACAACTGGGCTTAAATGCAAGCTACTCAATGCAAAAAGCCTTGTGAATAAAATACCTGAATTTCTCCTCTTATTAAATATGGCTAAATTCAACATCACATTTGTCTGTGAAACATAGCTCAATGCATCTCTCCCTGACTCCATTACCACAGTAAGAGACTATCATGTTTACCGATCAGATCGTGAAATCCATAGAGGAGGTGGTGTTGCTATCTTCTATAAAAAGTCCTTACATCTAAAAAACATCCAAGTTACCCAAGAGCTTGCTCTTCCTGAGACCATCGTCTATGAACTGTCCTTAAATATCACATTTCAATTCTTACTATGTTACAGAGCCCCTGATTATGACATTGAACATGAAAACAAGCTAAATACACTACTAACATGGGCAGCATCCTGTCCACATGCTTTCTTGGTGATTTCAATCTACCTCATATTAACTGGACCCTTAATGAATGTACAACTGAACCCATACATGCAACCTTCTACAATGCAGTAACAAATCTGGTACTAGAACAACTAGTAACCAACAACAGTAGACTTAACAACTGCCTCAATCTCATCTTCTGCAATAGTTTGAATTCAATTTACGGAATACAAATTAAAGAACCCTTTTCCAACAGTGACCACAACATGATTGACTTTTGTTTCAACATACATCCACACAAAAATAATCACAATGACGGAATCCCCAATTATAACTTCAAAAAAGGCAACTATCATCTTATAAACAACGATCTCTCATCCCTTGATTGGCAATTTCTATTCACTGGATGCAATACTGTAGAAGACCATTACAACATATTTTTACTTGACGTCATCAAGCTATATGTACAATTAACAACTCCCAAAAAGCAGAAAAAACAAATTACCCATAACAATAAGGAAGCTTCAGTCCAAAAAGAAATGACTTTGGCGGAAAAACAAATCTGGTCACGTTGCCAACTTCAAAAGCCAATACAAAAATTTATGCCACCAGATAAAGACTGAATGCACCAATTATCACATTAAACAAGAAGAAAACCTTCTATGCACCAATTCCACCTATACTTTCTACAATTTTATAAACAGCAAACTAAAAGACTCAAGGTCCACCCCACCACTGAAAGGACCTAATGGTAAAGACTGCAACGACACCATTAAAGCCAACCTCTTTAACACATTCTTTGGCTGAGTATTTGTAAACAGCAATGGATCATGCCCAGTATTTCCTAGTCAAACCACAGATAAATACAATGATCTAATACATATCGATTTTACAGAAGACAACGTTGAAAAAGCACTAGGCAATCTAAAACCATCTCTATCTATTGGACTGGATGGAATATGTGCCTACTTCTTATAAAATCTATCCACTGCCATAGCCGAACCTCTAAGCATAATCTTTGAAAAATCTTTCAGGATCAGCTCCTTGCCAAAACTATGGTCACAAGCCACAGTCATACCCATCTTCAAAAAGGGAGACCCCAGCCTAGTTGAAAATTAGAGACCAATCTCTTTATGCTCCATCACCTGTAAAGTAATGGAATCAATTATTAACCAATCCATTATCATCAACTTAGAGAAAAACAACCTACTCTCTAATAAACAATTTGGTTTCAGAAAAAAACTATCCTGCAATCTGCAACTCTTACACTGCAAAAACATAGGGACTACACAACTCGGTCAGGGCAAAACAATGCACGCAATCTACATAGACTTCTGTAAAGCCTTTGACTCAGTGGTACATGACAAACTACTCCTAAAACTAAAATCTTACGATATCTCTGGACACCTGCATAACTGGATAGAAGCATTCCTGTCAAACAGACAACAAATGGTCAAAATTGGGAGCGTCCTATCAAATTCTGTATAATGATAGAATATTCAGATTTAGCATAAAAAAAAATTTTTTTCTTGATATTATCTTTATAAAACATTATTAAGGTAGATTTGGTATGATCTTATGATTCATTGCAAAATAAATTAAGTAAACTATAGTTATCTCGTTAAAATATGAATTAATAAAATTATAGATAAATGATTTTTTTTAGTAATGATATTAGGTTATACAATTATTGATTGATAATATGAGCTATTATGTAATATAATTATACTAGTGACTAGGAAATGGAAGCACAAAAAAAAGTGGTAAACCAATCGATGCACTGTATGTAAATTCATGAAGAAGGATATTTTTATGTTTTTTGTTGTATGTTTATGTTTATCTTGTTATGTATGCTTATGTTTATCTTGTTATTAAAAAATAAAAAAAAAATTATATATATAAAAAAAAGAAATGACAACACAGCCAACCTGCCCACCAGTATTTATAGAGAGACAGCAGCTCTGATCACGCTTTGCTCACACAAGCACAAAGCCAAAAGCACCAGCCTGAAGATGGCGAGTGGGATCTCATTGAAATGTCGCCAAGATACTCTCAATCTTACACAGGAAAAGAACTGAACACACCAAGACCTGCATTCCTGTACCGTGAAAAATCTATGAAAACATATATGTATATATGGTCAAAGTGTCAAAATGATTAATAGGATTAAAGTCAGGTGACTTTTCTAATAATAAGTGACATGGAACCAAATGATTTATATTCCTGGAAGGATCTGTTAGGTTCCTATCACTTCCTATTGAGGACAACATAGTTGCCATTTGTGTCATAGGCCTGAGGGTGGGAAGGATGAAGAAAAGGAAACCGCCCTGCCCAAATAATCCATCTGCACAAAGCACATCCAAGGATCTCCACTGTGCTTTGGCATCACAGACACCAGGGAACAGGCAGGAAATAAATGTAATTGGTATGAGCATTATTAACCACAAAGAATAAACAATAACACCCTCTGACAGCTTGGACCAGCTAAGCTCAGGTCTTGCCAATTTTTCCTTGAGAAGGTGATGCAGGAGATTTGCTCTGCTGCTTTTGTATCCAGGCCTCTCACAACCTCTGTCCTAAAATACAATACCTCTGTCCTGAGCTTTATGTCTATAGATATTCTCAATCATCCAGGCCATGGTTGTCCCAAAGGGGCTTTTTAAAAAGGCAATTGGACTTCCTTGGTTTTGCCTTTGAAATTATTTCGCTTCAATTCCAAGAAGCTGATTCAGTTCTCAGAGAACTCAGAGAACTGAGCACATTTTTTGGATGAGAAGCAAAACATTTTTGAAGAAAATAAATCAAGGAAGTCCTATTGCATTTTGGAAAAGCACCTTTGGTAGAATAGAGGTAAAGGTTTCCCTCACACAAATATGCTAGTGGTTTCCGGTCCTAGGTGCTCATCTCCATTACAAAGCCGAAGAGCCAGTGCTGTCTGAAGACGTCTCCATGGTCATGTGGCTGGCATGACTAAATGCCAAAGGTGCACAGAACGCTGTTCCCTTCCCACCAAAGTGGTCCCTATTTTTCTACTTGCATTTTTACATGCTTTCAAACTGCTAGTTGGCAGAAGCTGGGACAAGTAACTGGAGCTTACTCCATTATGTGGTGCTAAGGATTCAGACCGCCGAACTGCTGACCTTTAATGATCGACAAGCTCAGCGTCTTAGCCACTGAGTCACCACATTCCCTATTTTGGGACAATATGGGAGTTTTATTTGAAGGACCAATCTTAACACGTAATATGCTATGGCATGAGTGGGAAAGACAAGGCTCTTCAAATGCTGCTAAACCTTAACATTTAGCATTTTTCATCACTAACCATGCTAGCTAGGCTCTTGTGATAGAAGATCCAGAGTTCTATACCCATTTTTTGGAGACTCATAACAGAAAGTGATCGGATTAATCAGAACCATAGGCAATATCAACTGTAGGCAGTAAGAGTTACCAACTATCTAAGGTTATTTCTTTATTTTTCTCAGGATTGTCTTTTTTAAATACAACAATGGATTGCTGCTTCCTACCATGTTGATTTTCTAAGAATACTTGTGTGTTGTAGATCGAGAAATGAGAGGCTAGACCAGAGCATTATCAAGGAATGGCTTTATTCAAGGAATAAAGGGCTGTCGCGTCTGCAGGCTAACACACAGACTTGCTCCAGCGAACAGCAGCTGGCTCAACCTTGCAGCCGGCTTTATAGCCGGCTGTTGAAGGGAGCCAACCAATGGGAGCTGTCAACGCCCCCGCAAAAGGAACGGACCTGGTTGGGAACTTGGGACAGTCTTAAAGATATAACACCCCTTCCCCCCAGATGTGAACATGTATAGTCTTTTAGATATGCTGGCGGTCTGTGCTGGCGCCCCGAGCGCCGTGGCCCCGGTGAGCCACTGTGCGGCACAGAGTTTGGGGAACCTGGACTGGCTGGAGTTGTTGATCAGTCAGGCTCTGGGAATCGGACGGGCTCCAGCGCAAGGTCGCTGCCACCGGGTTGGATCGCCTCAAAGTCTCTGTCCCCCAACCCGGAGGCCTCGGTGGTTGGCAAGGAAGGAAGGTTAGGCGTGCAGAGTTGATCTGTTGCTCGCTCCCTCAGTTCGGGCGGTGGCAACAGGTTTCTCTGGAGGTCATCGATTGGATTCTGGAGGGGTGATTGGAGGTTTACCGGAGTCCTCGAATCTGCGTTGGTGTGGATGCTCCGCCTCCGCCTTATCTGGTCTAGGTGTCTGCGCCAAACGCGTCCGTCTTCCAACTGGACCCGATAAGATCTCGGACCTGTGACGGCGATGATCTTTCCTGGGACCCACAATGGATCTCCGGCGTAGTTCCTTGTGAACACTAGATCCTGCAACACAAAGTTCCTGACCAAACTGTCAGAGATTAGAGGGGTATCAGGGCAGTAGTGGGGGTGTAGCCTGTCTAATACAGTTCTGAGGTGTCTACCCATTAAGAGTTCTGCTGGTGATTTGTTTGTGACCGTGCAGGGGGTCGTGTGTTGGCTTAGGAGAAAACGGGAGAGTCTAGAGTGCCAGTCTTCCTGGTTGAGCCTGGCCAACGCCTCTTTCGCTGACCTAACGGCTCTCTCCGCTAACCCGTTGCTAGAAGGGTGAAAGGGGGCCGTGAGGATGTGCCGGATACCCAGGTTGGTGACGAACCTGCTGAATTCTGCCGATGCAAATTGTGGGCCATTGTCGGACACCAGGGTGTCTGGCAGACCGTGTGTTACGAAGAGACGAATCAGGGCTTGGGCAACCGCCTGTGTGGTGGTTGAGGGTAGGAAGGCCACATCAATCCATTTTGAGTATGAATCCACGACCACCAAGAAAGTCTTGCCGTGCGTTGGTCCGGCCAAGTCAATATGTAGCCGTGACCAAGGTGCGTTGGCGCTCTCCCACTTAGTGGGTGTGGCGATTGGTGGTGATGGTCGGGATTCCTGGCAGGGGCGACAAGAGCTTACCCACTTTACGATCTCGTCGTCCATGCCGGGCCACCAGACGTAGCTACGAGCCAGCGCTTTCATCCGGACGATGCCCGGGTGGCCCTCGTGCAGTGCTCTTAGGACGGCCGTTCGCAGTGTGGTTGGGATGATGACTCTGGTCCCCCACAGTAGGCAACCCTGTAAACTGGACAGCTCCTGTTGGCGAGTCTTAAAGGGAGTGAATTCGGTTGCAAAGTTAGTGACCGGCCACCCCCTCCCTACCCAGTCCAGGACCTGGGCGATTGTTCTGTCCTTCTTGGAGTGGGAGGCATTGTCATTAGTGGTAACAGGTAGGTTAGGTTCAGTAACATCAGAGATGGCATGGACCGGTGCGGGGTCCTCAACGGGCGCAGGCAGAGGGCAGCGGCTAAGGGCATCGGCATGGCTCAGGTTTTTTCCGGGGCGGTGGACGAGTTTGTAGGAGTACGCTGCCAGGAACAAAGTCCATCTCATCATCCTGGGTGACAATACTTGAGGGGTTTGTTTGTCCCCGGATAACAGTCCCAGAAGTGGCTTATGATCTGTGACTAGTTCGAAATTGTGACCAAAAAGGAATTCGTGAAATTTTTTAACCGCGGCGACAGCGGCTAGGGCCTCTTTGTCAATTTGACTGTAGTTCCGCTCGGTAGCTGAAAAGGTTCTGGAAAAGAAGGCGATTGGTGCCTCGGAGCCGTTGGGCAATCTGTGGCTTAACACAGCTCCTATCCCAAAAGGGGATGCATCTGCGGCTAAGACTAAAGGAAGGCGTTGGTCAAATTGTATTAAGACTGCGTCTGAGGTGAGTAGAGATTTGACAGCCTTGAAAGCATGATCTTCTTTTGGACCCCAGTGCCATGGTGCTTTATTATCTAGGAGCCTGTGTAAAGGTTCCGCTACTGTGGCTTTGTGGGGTAGGAATGACGCGTAGAAATTTAATAAACCCAAGAAGGCTTGTAGCTCTGGTTTTGTAGACGGCGTGGGGGCCTCGTGAATGGCTTTGACTTTCGATTCCAGTGGGTGGATGCCAGAGGCATCAATTCTATACCCCAGAAAGTCCACCTGCCTAGTGGCGATGGCACACTTCTCCCTTTTTAGTTTGAGGCCATGCTGTCTGAATCTGTCTAATACTGCTCTGACTCTCTGGACTAGTTGGGGTCTGTCCCTGGCTGAGACCAATATGTCGTCAAAATAAGGTACCACGCCAGGGAGGCCCTGCAGAATTCGTTCCATGAGTGACTGGAAAATACCTGGGGCGACACTAACGCCAAATTGGAGACGCTTGCACCTGAATGCCCCCCTGTGAGTCACGATGGTTTGAAGCTCCGCTGTTTGACTGTCCACAGGGAACTGCTGATATGCTTGTGACATGTCCAATTTGGCAAAAATGGTACCAGGCTCAAATGTGTGTAGGAGGTGCTGAATGACCGGGACTGGGTAAGCGCTAACCTGTAGGTAGCGGTTAATTGTGGTCTTATAGTCTGAGCAAATTCTCAGGCTGCCATCTTTTTTGAGAGGCATGACAATAGGGGTCTCCCATTTGGCAAAATCCGTGGGCTCAATTACTCCTTGCTTGAGTAATTTGTCTAGCTCCGCGTCCAGCTTAGGGCGTATAGCAAAGGGTACTCTACGTGGCTTTAAACGGACGGGAACTGCTTGGGGGTCTACCGAGAAAGAAATGGGTGTGCCGTTGTAACAGCCTAATTCACTGCTAAATACGTCAGAGTAGTCAGAAAATAGGGAGTCGATATCAGAAGTTGAGACAGCATGGATACCCGTTATGCTAAGGCCGAGATAGGGGAACCAATCTAACCCCAAAAGACTAGGGAGGGTACCGTCAACAACCACTAAAGGCAAATGGCCTTTGAAGGTTTTGAATTTAACGAGGAACTTGCCTTTGCCGAGTACTGGGATGTTCTTCCCTTGATAATCCTTCAGGGTGAGATGGCACTTCAGAAGTTGTTTCTTCGATAGGCTGGGTTGGATTTTCTTGAGCGTCCCCCACGAGATGATTGAGAGCGCTGACCCCGTGTCCACTTCCATGCGGCAAGGTTTACCTTCTAAATGGATAGAAAGTGTGATTTTGTTAGTGGCATGAAAGGTGTGGTTAGCGTGATAGCAAGTGTAACAGCTTTCTACTTGCCTTTGGGGCCTAGAAGGAGAATAAAAAGGTGACCTTTGTGGTGTGCTGTGTGTTGCTTGGCAGACCCTGGCGATGTGGCCTTTCTTGTGGCAGTTGTTGCAAGTAGCATTCCGGAACCTGCAAGTTGTGCGCGAGTGGGGGCCTCCGCAGGACAGGCACAACAGAGTGTGTTTGGGTGCATTGCTACTATCCTGCCTGGCCCCTACCTGTGGCTGCCTTGATGGCTTGAGGCGATGGACTTCCGAATGTTCGGCAGGGTCGTCCTCACTTACCACCTCCTCGGAGTGAACCGTGGAGGTGCCTGGTTTGGGTATAGTGCTCTGGATCTCAGCGGCTGACTGGGATGCTAGCTCTGCTGCTAAGGCTTCCTCAATGGCTTGGGAGAGGTTGAGGTCTTTTCTAGCCAGTAAACGCCTCTGTAGCCTTAGATCGTTGACCCCACAGACGAGTTGGTCAAGCAACATGTCATCTAGGTAATTTTTGAACTCACAGTGGAGTGCTGCTGTCCTCAGGGCGGCCATGTATTGATTGATGGACTCCCCCTCAGTTTGTTTCCTCATTCGAAAAGCAAAACGCCTCGCAATCCGAGATGGTTTAGGGGAGTAATGATTAGAAAGTGTCTCCAGCAGCTCTGGCCATGGCACGTTTTTGAGTTCTCGTGGAGCAAAAAGAGCTGTTGCAGTATCGAAGACTGTAGCCCCGCAGTAGCTGAGAAAATATGACTTTATCCGGTGCTCTGCTGCATCAGCCAGACCGATGGCATCAATATAGTGATTGAAACGGTTTCTGTAAGAGTCCCACTTCTCTTCATCCAGCTTAAAAGGCGGGAATGCTGGGTTGGCGTTCATAATGGCGCCCTAGTCTTGGTTGACTGTTCTCTCTCTCTGTGTATACGAGGCCCAATATGCGCTGGTGTGAGTGCAGACGGCTGTGTCTGCAGCAACTCACCAGGCTCAGTGACTTCAGCTCTGTGGTTGTGAGCGTTAGAGGCTATTGCCGTAACGCTGTGACTATCAGCTCTTTTGAATCTCGTGCTTCCGGAGAGCGTCGGTGGCTGCAACTGACAGAGATTCGAATTTCGCGCTCTTTGGGCGCGTTGGCGGCTGTGACTGCAGCGCCGAGCCTTTGCTGAGTTTCCGAATTCAAACGACAGCAGTTTGAATTTCGTGCTCTTTCTGAGCAGGGCGGCTGAGGCTTCAGCGCCCGACTTCACTCTCTCTCTCTCTCTGTAGCTTCCTGTGCGAGCGGCTACAGACGCTTCACTTTCACTTCGCTAACTAGCAAACTGACCGAGCTCTCTGCTTCACGGCTGCGGTTCAGTTGCTGGTCGTGACTTCCAGCTCAGTTGAAATGCTTCTGGCTAGCCAATCCCACCTTCGTCGCCAGTGTTGTAGATAGAGAAATTAGAGGCTAGACCAGAGCATTATCAAGGAATGGCTTTATTCAAGGAATAAAGAGCTGTCGCGTCTGCAGGCTAACCCGCAGACTTGCTCCAGCGAACAGCAGCTGGCTCAACCTTGCAGCCGGCTTTATAGCCGGCTGTCGAAGGGAGCCAGCCAATGGGAGCTGTCAACGCCCCCGCAAAAGGAACGGACCTGGTTGGGAACTTGGGACAGTCTTAAAGACATAACATTGTGTGGGTCCAGAAGCATGCTTGAAACTAAAAATAATGTTGAGGTTGGCATTCTATTTTGCAGCATGCCAATTCCAAATGATTCTAAATATAAGAAACTATATTTTTAATTGATACATCAAGTCTCATTGGTACCAACAGAAGGGCATAGAAACATCCCATTGTAAAATCAGTTCTAGAGCTTCAGTATCATTAACATTAGTTGTCCCTTCACTCTTTTTAGTGATGATGCCAAGGATCAAATTTAGTATTCCAGCATCTTGTGGTTCCTCCTTACAAGAACAATTCTCTATTGTTCTTGCCACTAGACATGCATACATTTGTTAAAGCTAAAGTCCTGGAAATAGATGGATGAATTGGAGATCCAGACTGTTGATTGTTTTTCATCTAGAGCTTTGTTTTTGTTATTGGTTAGCAAAATAACTTTAGAAGGACCAATGTCCTTTAGCAATTATTGTCCTTTATCAATGATTAACATTTCTGTATCACACCTAACATTTTCTTCATTGATCACATGTGTTTTGATGTTTTGATAGTTGCAGGTAACCCCGAGGTTATAAGATAGGCTAGGAAGACGGAAAAAACCTTGGAAGAATCTTGACAAGAAAACCAATGGATGTTTCAAAAGTGAACTCAACTCAAAGAAGATTCAAGAAGTATAAAAGGATTGCATAGGTCTCTATATTTCTTTGAGGGAAAATGAACATAAATGAAATTTATGAAAGGTAGGGAAAAAATGTTAAGGTTGGAAAAAGATAATTACTAACAATACCGATTCCTCATTTTTAGTGATTAGGTGATAAAATCATTATATTTCAGCTTTGTTTTAGGCATGTTTAGGATTACTGAAATATATAGAATCAAAGCAGCTGCAGTTAGTCATAATTTAGACCAGAGATGGGCAGAAAATAGATTGGCATCTGCTAATAAATCTCTCTGAATGATTTTCAGTGGATCAGCACAGAGGTTTGATTTATTCTCAATTGTTTAACAAAAGCAGGAGCAATATGATTCCTCCAACCATACCCCACTCCCAATTATACTGCTGAAATGAAGAAAGCTGGAGTTAACCAGGAGCAAATTTTTGTTTTGCCTGTGATTGCCATTCAGTGTTGGAAATACAAAGAACAGCCTTGGAGTCAGAATTCTTTAATGCTTTCATTCAGCTTTAGATGGTACTTCCTGGAAGATCTTTTTTAATGGTGTATTCTACACACTGTAGATTTTTTTGCACTGTGTTTCAATGAAGTGGGAAATTGCTGCCACTGAACTAAGTAATTAGCTCAAGCACCAATGATGTTCCAAATGACCAAATTTAATTTGTTAATGGAGCATGTGGCCCAGAGTGCTGTTTCTAATAACCCTAACACAAGGGAAGAATTGGGAAAAAATATCTGCCACGTATGAACTGGGAGCAAAGGTACAAGAAATGGGCAGTGAGGGGTGAGGTAATTTGAATTATGGTGAACATTGAATGAAATCAAAGAGTTAAAAAAAGGAAGGAGACAAAAAAGAATATAAACATAACAAAGCATTCTACAAAAACAATTATAATAACCTGCTTTCCAGTACAGAGAAGCAAGTTCCTGATTAGTGAAGGAAAGTTAGAAAAGATTTTTACTTTGAAAAACTTGAGAATAAAATTACACCAAGGAGCCTCTCTAGCTTATTTATCTGAAGGGTTTCATAGCAGTGCAAAGAAGGCCAAAAGAGATCTGCAAGTAAGAGCTGTCTTTTAGGTCTCCATGTTCAAGGGGCATCTCAAGAATTTTTAGAAATTCATTGGCACAGCAGCTGCGTCAGACGAAAGATGGCAAACATAGTTTTGCTGTGTTCTCCTGTGTCATGACAGTGGGAAGTCCCACCTTGTTCAATTGCCTGCCTCCAGGATTTTCCTCTTCCATCCAGAAATGAAGAGACATTGGTCTCTTGCCATCATTCCCTTGTTGTTTTCTCTGTACTGTTAGGGATGGCTTTACATAATCCACATAGTGGCATGAAGAGTATTTGTAGTAAAGGATGTATTGCCATTCTTAGTGCTCCGCCATTAGCCAGCTAAAGAGTTTATGGGGAAAAGATAAGAACAACTGTAGGTCATCACCATGTAAATGCTGATCATAATCTGGGGATCTAAGTTAATGATTGTGTAGAATGGGTGCTCATTTGTTATTAGAGATGCTGGAATTGGTCAAAAACAAGGCTAAATAATAGTATCAATGTTGTTGTCAGTAGATGTCCCAGCCAGGCTAATTTCCCTGCTTGATTACCATGAACATTGGCTTAAAAATTAACAACCCTTATGTAGCACACAAGTCTTTCCAACATTCCAGAAAGTGCTCTTATCTTTCCATACGTAGGATCAGACTTTGGACTGAATGCACACATTTTTGTAGTTAAAATTTTGTGTGCAGGTCATTTGTTGGACAAATAAAAAAAAAAGGTGATTGAAGAACAGAAATATGGGACTTTCATCCCGGTAACATGTTAGTAATTCCAATCAAAGGGAGAAACTACTAGCAAAATATAAAGTGGAGAACAAGGAAAACTAAAACTTATGAATACGTTGGTCAGGCCATAAGAAAGACAACAAGTACTCAGGTTGAAGAACAATTAACCAATACAGAACAAAGAACTTGGTTGATGAACTGTATAAACTTAGATCTCTTGATTGTTACTACAGCTTTGCTGTCTGGGGAATTCTGGGAGTTGAGGTCCACTCATCTTAAAACTGTCCAGGTTGAGAAACATTGCTCTAAATCTTGATTTTAGTATGGAGTCCTCTAACCAAATGGTCAGATGATTTCCAAAAATAGCATATTATTCCGTGGAGGGATTCAAATTTTTTTACTACCGGTTCTGGGGTGTGGCTTGATGGGTGTGACAGGGGAAGGTTACTGCAAAATCCCCATTCCCCCCCGACTCCACTAACCTGTTTTCCAACTCCGTTCTCCTGTGCAGGGCAACAAAAGAAGACCCAGCCAATCAGCTGGGACTCAGGAGGCAGAGAATAGATGGGGGCAGGGCCAGTCAGAGGTGGTATTTGCTGGTTCTCTGAACAGTCAAAATTTCTGCTACCAGTTCTCCAGAATTGGTCGGAACCTGCTGAATACCACCTCTGATATTATTTATTTATTCAATTTATACAGCAGTCCACCTCACAACAGTGACTTTGGTCAGCTAACACAGAATAAAAGCTCAGAATGGAATATTAACAATAACATTTAAAATGTACAGTGAGGGCAAACAAGGATACTCCAGGACTCTTTTTTTAAAAAAGGAATCCTAGTTATATCAAAGTATTATTAAAAAAAAAATTTTTTTTTAGTTTGAAACCACTGTAACCTCTGACTTCTGTAAATCTGCTGGAATTTAGGCAAAGAACACAAAAGCCTGTTTCTGCCACTAATTCCTTCCCCCTTCTGTTAATGTCACTCTAAATTTCAATGTCATATTCCTGCCCGGTGCTGCCCTTAATCTGACAGTGTCGGAAGGATCTATCTTCATTTTCCCACTCCTTTTCATAATCTAATCCTCCGCACTAACATGCAATTAGTGCCCTCTTCGCCCTCTGCATACCTAACGAGGAGGCCAGCTACAGCTTTCCCTGTTCAATCCGTTTAGCAATGCAGCTCGTAATGAATATGTACATTTGAAGGACCTGAGCGAGGAGGGTCACAGGCAATCAACCTTGAATTCAATTACGCGAGTCAAGGTTAATGACTCGGCACGGTGGTCAGAGGCCGGTTGGAATACGGCAGATTAAATCAGCCTGTCAGAACTGACAATGTAGAAAGGACAGAATTACTTGTGTGAGAAACAGGAAATCGTGTATAGACAAAATGGTGTCAGTCTTCAGTGAAGATTACTTGGAGTTTGCTGTGGCAAATTTGATTGTAAATCTCCCCTAGCCCTATAATATGATTAGTCTACATAAAATATGTCTGGATTGTAATGGAGGCTTGCTAATAATACTATCTCAATACTCCCCAGGCTTGATAACTTTACTGTTACTTCATTCTACATATTTAGAGAACCAGTAAAATAACAGAATGAATGAATAATTCAAAAGATCTATCTATCTATCTATCTATCTATCTATCTATCTATCTATCTATCTATCTATCTATCTATCTATCTATCTATCTATCTATCACCTGTCTTTCCATTATCTATCTATCTATCTATCTATCTATCTATCTATCTATCTATCTATCTATCTATCTATCTATCTATCTATCTATCTATCTATCTATCTATCTATCTCACTCTCATCTATCTATCATCTATCTATGATTTTTCTTCACTACATTGGTATATCAGTTATTTCATTGGGGAGAGATTCAAAATCCCAAACCACCCCTTAGTGAACAATTTATTAAACAATGATTTTACTCCCTCATCTTTTTAAAAAATCTTTAATATAGCTGGTACATAAACCACATCTATGCTTCACATGAGCTTGATGATTGAATCTTGATTTAATGCTGGTCATTCTCCATTATCCTTAAGATAAGCAAGATAGTGTAGGGAACCAGGACAGAATGAGAGGTATTCTTAATGCAGTCCTTTAATTCTTTTGTGAAATCCCCAAGGATCTGTTAGTAGCTTTCTCACTTTGCTCAATTACACAGCTAGCCCTGGCAGGCACTTTTAATAAAAGTGAGATAGGCTACCTTAGCATCTGACTAAAGGGACCACAAAAAACAAAAAAAAACAAAAAACAGTAGTTCAAGAGTTATGTAGATAAATATTTTGGCTTTGATCTTAGATAATTTTGTTTCATTCCATTTTTTAAGGAGCCCAACTTAATTCATTCACTACTATGCGAATAACAATGCTACTTTCCTATGGACTGCACCGTTATGAGAATTTTGCATGGCAACTTGGGATAAACTTGTATTTATGAAAATATTAAGACTATAAATGTGAACGTTCATGTGCATTAATTCTCAGAAAAAGAAGACAGAAAAAAACTTTTGATTGATGAAATGTCAAACTGATACAGATCAAAATAGACAGTTCATTTCTAACTTGGATCAGGGTAACAAATCAGGAGATTCTGTTATGAAGTTAAATAATTAAAATAAGCAAACAAATAAATTTTTCCTTTTTGCAACTTGGTTTTTATGGAAATTTGCTGTAAGAGGTTTGAAAACCATTTAGAAAGTTTGGGAAAATAGACAATAATTGAACAATTTCAAGGAGAACAAAGAAAAATTTTCCCCACTGAATTTGTAAATAAAAGAATTTCTGTTAGTCTACACAACCTGTGGCTCACTTCCAAATCTTTTTATCCAAATGCAGTGCCTGTTCCCCACTTCTCAAAAGTTGCTCCTGAATAGTATATTTTAACATTACAGAAGAAAAAATAATAAAGCTATGGGTACTGTTATACTAATTATATTTAACAATATAACCTTCATTAAGTTTAAATTTACATTAAATTACAAGAAATGTAGCAACTACTACATCTTGAGCCCATATTTTTGGAGAATGGCTCCACAGCACACTTATCAGGGAGGACAGAAAGTCCTTGACTTATGGCCACAATTGAACCCAAAAGCAAGAGAGTTGTTAAGTGAGCTTTTTTCCCTTTTATGACTTTTCTTGCCACAATTGTTAAGTTGATCACTATAGTTGCTAGGTTATCAATATGGTTGTTAAATGAATCTGGCTTCCCCATTGACTTTGTTCATCAGAAGGTCACCTCAGGACACTGCAACCATCATAAATATGGCCAAGCATCTGAATTTTGATGAGGTGACCATGGGGATGTTGCAACAGTCATAAGTTACTTTTTTCATTGTCATTATAATTTTGACTAATCACTAAACAAATGATTGAAGGTCAAGAACTACCTGTATAGTCCTTGTGTATGACCACAGCTGGGACCACAACTAGGTCATCAAGCAAAGTGATCGCTAATGAAAATGATTCTCATTGTCCTTATGATTTTGTTTCAGTGTTCCTTTGCTTCTTGCTAATTCCTTCAGCTGAACTGGAGTTCTTTCTCTTTTTTTGAGGACATCTTGTTATGGATAAATAAGCAAGTGAAAATAAGAGCTCATACACATGAGGACTGGTTGCTAAGTTACTTTTTAAAGCACTGTTGTAATTTTGAGTGGTCAATAAATGAGACAGTCATTAAGGGAGAATGGTTTTCAGTATCCCAGTGTTAGCAGAAGGCACTTCTGGATCAAAACCTCTTATCTTAGTGCTGAGGCCATTTAGCCGTTCAGAAGCTAGCTTATTATTTCATTTTCTCCCTTCTGTTATCTATTGGGAGGCACAATAACCCTGTCAACAACTTTTGGGAGAAGAAACATTTTCCTGAAGGATTTGAGACTTTAATTGCCTTTTAGGGGACAACAATCCTAAGCAAAATATTTGACCACTTTCTCCGCTCCTAGGGAGTCTTGAGTGTTATTTTTGCAAGCAAAATTTATCAGCTTTTAACCATGTTTGGGTTCCTCCAGTGATACCCAGCTTCTTCAGATAACTTTACTGTTAAATAGTTCCCAGCAAGAATATTTCAGAATGCTACTTTCTTCCACACTGATTTCACCAGGAGAGTGAGCAGAAAATATATATTCATTTCAAGCTTGCCCTCTATTTTAAATCAATTGTTGTCTTATTGTAAATAGCCATCAAAGACCTTGTAGCTACTCAATAGTGAAACAAAGTATTTAGGATCACATGCCTAATACTGGGGTGGTCCTTTGACAGATCTGGGACTTGCTCCCACATAACTGTAGTTTTATATCAAGTTTCTTTTGCTCCAGGTCTATCAGTTTGTGTTCCTATTCCCCAGGAGCAATCAAACTGGCTGCTGACTTTGAGCGAGCAAACTCTACAAGCAATTAGAAAATGTTGCTTTGAAGCAGCTACCCACATGAGCTTTTTTGCACAGCCAACTTGAAGGCTAATTGTTCTGCTTAGCACTGTTTACACAACTCTTCCTGCTGCTTGAGTACACCAGAACACAGGGCTGTCAAAATTAAGACTGCTGCTTGTGGATTGAGCACTTAAGAGTTCTGCAACTCTTGACAGCCCAACATCAACAAATCAAGCTTTTCCTAAGATGGAGAGGTAGAAATAGGGGAAAAAGTTCACATTGCTCATTTTCCCCTTAAAAGTCTATATGCTCAATAAAAAATAATAAAAATCTTCAAAAAGGGAGACCCCAGCCTAGTTGAGAATTACAGACCAATCTCTTTATGCTCTGTCACCAGTAAAGTCATGGAATCAATTATTAACCAATCCATTATCCTCCACTTAGAGACAAACAACCTACTCTCTAATAAACAATTTGGTTTCAGAAAAAAACTATCCTGCAATCTGCAACTCTTACACTGCAAAAACATATGGACTACACAACTCGATCACAGCAAAGCAATAGACACAATCTACATAGACTTCTGTAAAGCCTTTGATTCAGTGGTACATGACAAACTACTCCTAAAACTAAAATTTTATGGTATCTCTGGACACCTGCATAACTGGATAGAAACATTCCTGTCAAACAGACAACAAATGGTCAAAATTGGGAGTGTCCTATCAAATTCTGTACCTGTCACTAGTGGTGTCCCCCAAGGCAGTGTTCTAGGACCAACTCTCTTTATACTCTACATAAATGACCTTTGTGATCATATTAAGAGCAACTGTGTCCTCTGCGCTGATGATGTAAAGCTGTTCAATACCACAGACAATACTGCTACCCTTCAAAAAGACCTTGACTATGTATCAGAATGGTCAAACATATGGCAACTTCAAATCTCAACAAATAAATGCTCTGTCTTACATATTGGCAAAAAATAATAATCAGAAAATAAAATACAGGCTGAATAGTCAAGACCTTGTTGATGTTCCAAACTCTCTCAAGCATCTTGGAGTACTTATCTCAAATGACCTAAGTGCTAGAGCCCACTGTAACTATATAGACAAAAAGGTGTTAAGATTTGTTAACCTAATCTGATGTAGCTTTTTCTCTGGTAATATTACACTAATAACTAGAGCATACAAAACATTTGCTAGACCAATACTCGAATACAGCTCATCAGTCTGGAACCTACATTACGTATCTGATATTAATATAGTTGAGAAAGTCCAGAAATATTTCACAGGAAGAGTTCTCCACTCTTCTACTCATTGCAGAATACCTTATGCCACCAGACTCGAAATTCTAGACCTGGAAAATCTAGAACTATGCTGCCTTTGGTCCGATCTTAGTATAGTGTATAAAATCATACATTGCAATGTCCTACCTGTCAGTGAATACTTCAGCTTCAACCATAACAACACTAGAGCAAACAATAGATACAAACTCAAGGTTAATCGCACCAAACTTGATCGCAGGAAATACGGCTTCAGCAACAGAGTGGTCAATGTCTGGAATACTCTACCTGACTCTGTGGGTTTTTCCCCAAACCCCAAAAACTTTAACCTTAGACTGTCTACTATTGATCTCACCCCTTTCCTTAGAGGTCTGTAGGGGGCCTTGCATAAGTGCATCAACATGCCTACTGTCCCTGTCCTATTATTTCTTTTATATATATATTTTTTATATGTATCCATGTATTCATAACTTTGTTTTTACTTATACCTATTATCTTATAAGCAATTGACAAATAAAAATAAAATAAAATAAAAAATAATAAATAAATAAATAGGGATGAAATGGCCTTAGAATTATTCTGCCAAAGCAATAGTTTCAGCGTTTACCTCTTGCCTATGGTTTCTAAAAAGTATTTCTACTACTAAATAATTAGAGGCACTTACTTAAAATGAGAGTAATTAGATTATTGAGCATTAGAATGGAATGCCATTGGAGTGAATTAACTATCTAAATAGTAAAGTGATCAATTGGGCTGAGATTTAATTGGGGGCATGGATTTCACTGAAGAGCGGGGGAACCCATCCTTCCTTTCTTCTTTGTGCTGCTTCATATTTAATTGTATGATGAAACGAAATAGTTTTCAGTTAGACTTGCAAAGAAAATTCCTTGCTATTTGTAGAGTGGTTTCATTTTAATTGCACATAACATTAATGATTGTCATTGGGTGATGGAATAGCAAGTTGTTGATAATGTTTGGGATCAACTGTGCTATTTGTTTCCTATTTTAAAATGCCATCACCATTCATTTCCGAGGAAAATAATTGCAGCAGAGGGCAGGGCTGAAAGCATAATGGGGCAGTCTGTAGTAATAGCAAAAAGCTTTGTCTTTCTCAGTTATATTTACAATATAATTGGCTTGCAGGGCAATGGGGTAACAGCAGAATGCTAGAAGAATGCCACAGAAAAGCTTGCCTGTCCCCTTTCCAGGACAGTCAATCATTGTATTCCAAAAATATGGATTGTTATTTAGAAGATGTAAAAACCTGAATCAAAATATATTGTACTTTTATTTCATAACAGCTGCAGCAAAGAAAGATACCTTGCATCATCTTTACGCCATACTGTAAAGAACATCTACCTGGAGCAGCGAGGAAGGCACTTTTTCTTTTTATATATTGGGAGATATATTTTGACAGTGATTTATGGCTAAGGCATCTTGCTGAAACTCTGCCTCCTCCATGGCTTGATGAAAAACTACCTCAGAGCCTCAGAGTTACTCAAAACTTTCTGAAGGACAAGTGCAAGTTATTCTTTCTTAAGTAGATTGACATCTGGGTATATTTTCCTTTTTTCATTTCTGAAAGCACAATTCTGAAAGCATAATGGCAGACTGGCAGCAAAGTGAAGCATGGTGTAGCAAGATGGCACTACTGACACTTCAGCTATTCATAGAATTATTTGTAACAGGTAGATTATTGGACCAAAAGCAATGATGTTTTACATTTCCATTGACCATCTGTTGCTGATATCCATACCTGAGTGCAATTAGTCACTACCTAGGACTTCATCTTTTTTTCTTCTCTCTCTTCCTCTCTTTGTTCAGCAGCCCCTCTTTGCTCCAAATATCCGTGTTCCATTATCTCTACCTTCCCAACACTTTCTTCCTCTTGTTTCTTTCCTATCTTTCTCTCTCTCTCTCTTTTTTTTTCTCATCTCACTTTGCAGGAGAAATAAATTTAGTCAGGTAAACTAAGTTCACAGTTGTAATAAAGAAGGCTTATTGGTCACTCACATGTGCTGAACAGCAACTCTACATGCATTTGGTGCAACAAAATGAGCTACAAAGAAAATATTGGGCAATCATAATTGGAGAATGTTTTATGCATTTTTCTGATAATTTCTTCAAGATTCAGTTTACAGCACAGAAAACAACATTATTAGTGTTTAAGCTCACATGTGATCAAATGTATTTTGCTGTAGTCTTTCAACTCTTGGCAGTTACAATGTAACTGTAAAAACAGTAAAAGCAGCCATAGAATTAAAACAACATAGAATAAAGATTGCCCCCCAAAAAAGGTGGAGAGGAAAAGCAACAAGAGGTATAGTTTATGTGTTGGGGCATAAATAAGGCATGGGCTATGGGAAGAAAAGTTATTTACAAGTAACCTAGTGGGTGGTGAAGAATTACCAAGGTTGTAGTTGTGATGAAGATCGGTCATCACTTCTTTAGACATTTATTTTTTCTTTTCTCATTTCTTTCTCTTTTTTTCTTTCTTTGCCCTTTCTGTTCTCTTTTTCTTTCTGTATTTATTTTGCATTCTCCTTTATTATTCCTATTAAAGTTTCCATAAAATAAATGGAATAAAGAAGAACCTAAGAGATAGAGGTGATATTATCGAGAAAAGCTCTTAATAACTACCTAAAATCCACTGGGGAGGAAAGGCAATATGTAGGGAAGCAATTCACCTCCTCTGGCATCCTCGAAAAATGAGATGAGCCCCTCCCTCTCCCCCACATGCATGATCAAATAGTTTGGGCTGAATCTGCTGTGGAGGAGATGGTCCCATATGGATCCAAGTATCTATCCAGAAAGAGTCAAATTGGTTAGCATTTCAAATTGTACCTGGAACTGCATTAGTAACCAGTGCATGACCTGCAGTGCACTTGCTATATGTAATCCCCAAATTGGGAACCACTTAACACTGGTCTGATGCATTCTGGATTAATTGTAACTTCTGTGTAGTTTTTAAAGTTAGTCTCATGTAAAGTGCATTGCAGAAGTTGATTCAGGTGACAGAATGAGTTACTGTTGCTAAGTCTTACATCAGGTAAGGTCACAGTTGGTACACCATCTGAAGCTGGGTGAAGATTTCCTTATTCAAGGCCTCCACTTGCAGTTTATGTAGGTTCCACAAGTCCAAAAGAATTTCAAAATTTCAAAGTCACAATTTTGCTGCTGTATATCCATACAGTTGTCTGTCTGTGTAGAGAGAATAGAATAGAATAGAATAGAATAGAATAGAATAGAATAGAATAGAATAGAATAGAATAGAATAGAATTCTTTATTGGCCAAGTGTAATTGGACACACAAGGAATTTGTCTTGGTGCATATGCTCTCAGTGTACATGAAAAAAAAGATACATTCATCAAGAATAATAAAGTACAACATTTCATAATAGTCATAGGATAAAATAAGCGATCAAATCATACTAGGAAACAGTCAATAAAAATCATAAGGATACAAGCAACAAGGTTACAGTCATAAGTGGGAGGAAATGGGTGAAAGGAAGGATGGGAGGATTAATAGTAATAGTAATGCAGACTGGCATAATATTGGCACCAAAGAAGAACCTCAATATACGAAAAGCAGTTTTATTTGCCTGGGTTCAGTTTAAGCCTATTTTCTCCCAGCAAGACCCTTACAGTATCCAGGCATCAGGATAGAAATCACTAGCATTTCCTCTACAATCTGGGACAGTGATTTACAGTTGAATATCTTCAGCATAGTGATGATAACATACCTTAAATTGTCAGATGACATCCCCTACCAGTTTCATATGCACATTAAAAGGGAGGGATCAGGGTCTGATTTCTATGGTATCCCATGAGTGAAGACCTTCTGACCTACCTCTCATCTTGCACTACAATGGATTGAAACACCTCACAAAGGAAGCAGTGGGACCACTGCCAAACAGTGCCCTGAATCTCCAACATCTCTAGCAATTCTATAAGATATCTTGTCCAATAGTGTCAAAAGCTTCTGAGATGTTTAAAATGACAAGGAGATAATCCTATATATTGTATTTCCAGGTTCTGACACAGCTCATTCAAGGAAGCAAATAATGTAGTGCCATACAGGTCTGAATCCAGACTGAAAAGGATTCAGATAGAGGTCTACTTCCTTTACGATACTACTTAGCTGATCCACCACCACTATCAGCAAACTCTTCAAAAAGTGGAATGTTAGAGAGTGGTTGATAATAATTATCCAAGACCAATGATTTGAGAGGCAGGAAAAGACAGAATAGTTTAGATTATCCAGTCCACTTCCTTATAAACTACAAAGAATTCCAGACAATAGAGAAATACAGCATAGTATTGCCACTAAAGACTGTGCGCATGTGAAGTCAAGATGGTGGTAATATGGTGACCAAGAATTTCTGTGCTTTGCAGCCAAATTCTTGCACTTCCTAATAAATGTCTGTAATATGAACAAGACCTCACCAATATTGGTTCTTCATGAGCCTGCTTAACATGATATCTTTAAAAAAGCTATGTTCCACTTACTATATTATTAATAATACAAGTTTTCTTCTTATCCATCTTCTTATATATGGTTCAGATAAATATCAAATACCTCTTGATATTTGAAACCCTTTCTATCCATAATTTGCTAGGCAACAGAGAATTATTGCAAAGTTGATCTCAGAGAACAAGGAGCAGAAAACAGGGAATAGCTTTTATTAGACCAATACTGATTATGGTACAGGTCAGGTAAGCTTTTGAGTTATATAGAATTTTTTATTAGAATCTGATAATGCATCATATACCAGTTTACATCTAACTGTAAGGGTGCTTGGGTGATGAAAAATTAGTGATATAGCTATGTAGTAAGTACAGTGTTAACCAGTAGTTTAAAGTTAAGGTGAGAAACTAGGGATAATCTTATGCCATTGAAATTATTAAGTGCATTTGGGTTTGAGAGAGGAATGTTCTTGACTAAATGGAGAATATCTAATGAGAAGAGAAATTGTCTATTCAATAATTGTATGTGAATCAAGAATCTAATAAATGAAACTGTGGTATAATTCATTGTCATTTTATTACTTTAGATATTTTAGATATAGAGTGTTAACAAATATCAGGACATTAGCAGGAAAAAGGTGAAAAACTAAATATTGGTAGGAAGGGGTGAGATGATTGTAAAATTTTACATATTGATTCATAGTTATCAGGTAGATGTTTGATTGTGATTCTATAAGGCTGAAAAAAATTCCTATGATACATGGTGTGTATCAACTTAATTAAAGTGATCACTAATCTTTCTAGATTAGTCTTTCTAAAGGTATGCTTTAAGAACTGACAATTTTGGATCACTATAGGTACTCTTATGAAAATTGAAAATTTAATAACAGAATAACAGACTTGAAAGAAACCTTGGAGATCTTCTAGTCCAATCCTCTGCTCAGGCAGGAAACCCTATACCATTTTAGACAAATGATTGTCCAATATATTATTAAAAATTTCCCATGTTGGAGCATTCATAACTTCTGGAAGCAAGTTGTTCCATTGGTTGATTGCTCTCACCGTTAGGAAATTTCTCCTTAGTCCTCTTGCTTCTTTCCTTGATTAGTTTCCATCCATTGCATCTTGTCCTGCCTTCAGGTGCTTTGGATAATAGGCTGACTCCCTTTTCTTTTTGACACCCTCTTAAATATTGGAACACTGCTATCATGTCACCCTTAGACCTTATTTTCATTTAAGTAGATATACTTGATTACTGCAACCATTCTTCATGTTTTAACCTCCAGCCCCCTAATCATCTTTGTTTCTCTTCTCTGCACCAATGAGAATCACAAAAGGAGTGTTGCAGTTGTTAAGATATAGTTGTTAACCCAATTAGAGGATTCTGATTCAATGGGATCCTGGGGTATATCTCCAAATGACCAGTTCCCACTTAGACATCTGAAAAGGGAAATGAACAAAACACAAATTTCTTGAGACCCTCCAGTACCCCGAGGAAATAAATTGGTGAACAAAGGCAACATGAAATTGATTCAGTTGATTGAAGAATGAGATCTCAGGAATATTGTAGAGAATTGAATGACATAATTGGAACAAAATCTTCTAAAATCCAACTATTTCATTCTCTAAGAATGAGGTAGTAAAGAAAATCAGACACACAATTTTAGTTGTTTATTTAATTACATCCATTTCTTGCTACCTATTCTAATGATTAGTAGCTTACAATGTGTAACACTGAAACATCCATGGAATACTCATAAGAGCAATGCACAATTAAACCTATAAAATACTACTGCTTGGTTATTTTATGTATAGCAATACATAAAATAATTTTATGTATATCCAAACTAAGAATCATTGAGTTCTGAAGGTGATTATGTAGAAGAATGTAAGGGATGTAATTGATTTTCTGTGTAATGTGATTAATGGGATCACTAGATAAAAAATAGTAGAAATAATTCTTGACTTAAAGAAAAATATAATTATATTCTTCATCCCATCTCATTGTTAAAGAATAAAAAGTCCCTTTCCGCATCTAAATATTCCAATTGATTTTTTACGCCATTACTCAAATATGCCGAAGCTATTTACATGAGACCTAAGCCATATATCTTTTCAAAAAGATCTTTCTTCATAAAATGTGACACTTTTGAAAGTGTACACAGTGTTTTCAGAGAGAACACTGAAAGTTAAATAAAGCTTTCAAAAGGATTTATCAGGTAAATGTTATAGATTGCTGTAATTTAATTTATGAGATTAGTTTGACTTTCAATTACCAAGCTTCACACTGAATCACTTTATATCTTGAGTTCTCTAAGCAGTTCTCCTTACACTCGATCTTTCATTTAGAGAGGGATTATCAATAATTAGACACTGTGCCCTTATTGATCAACAAATCAATATCCACATAAATCATCTGCAGCCTAAAAATAATTCACTCTTTGCATTAAGGGAAATTGGTGCAATCAAATTAGCATCCTTTGTGATACACTGATTGTAGCCTTCCCTTTTAGAAGTAAAGGTAATTTTTTGAAGTAGGCTTTTAAGAAATAAGGTAAATTACTGGAGTGAGTTTTCAGGTATGGTTACCCTCAAGAACTCATAAGGCTTTATTTCACTACAGCTTAATTTTCTTCATACAGAAAGGGCTGTATTTTTATTATTCATATTGGAATATAACTGCTCTGGGATAAGAAATCAAGAAATCTAATTTAATCCATGAGTATGTTGTAAACAAACATAAACTCAGGGGTGGGATTCAAATTTGTTAACAACTGGTTTTGTGGCTAAGTTGGTGGGTGTGGCTTGGTGGTCATGTGACTGGCTGGGCGTGGCCAACTCAATATCACTCACATCGAGGCACGTATCTCCTCACCTGGCCTCTCATGACTGTGGGGATGCTGCAACAGTCATAAGTGCGAAAAATAGTCATAAGTCACTTTTTTTCAGTGCCATTGTAACTTTGAATGGTCACTCCACACAAGCAAAGTACCAGCAAAAGGAGGGGAAAAAAAACTCCAGAGAAGTGAGACAGGAAGTCTAGTCCTACCAAGAACATAATAAGGGTTAACGGAGAGGCAGTTTCTGTAAGCAACACTAGAATGTTTCCTTCCTGCTTTCCTTACAGGATTAGGCCAGTAATTTCTTCTAACAACCAGTTCTCCAAACTGCTTAGAATGTTAATAACCGGTTCTAGAGAATAGATGTGAACTGGTAGAATCCCACCCCTGGATAAACTCATATTGGCAGTGATGAGTGTCTATCAAGTAGCTGTCCTTGATTCTATGTCAGCAAGAAGCATGAATTGGAAGAAGATAGCTCAAATGCCCTTTTGGGCCTACATTCCAATATTATGGAATGATCTTTGTTGATTTTAATGATGCTTGGATGATAAACAGTTTTGAGTTTTTGGAAAGACATGGAATATCTTGAAACAAGCAAAATTCTGTACCCATTGTACAGCTGACATTTATTCTTTTGCTTTAGAAATTCAGAGAATTTCCCCCCCCGCCCCCCGTTGACCAATTTGGTGGTGAATTTCAAAGGTCATTTATGTCCACCTATGGTTCATACATACTCTGCCATTCAAACATACACTCAAACAGCCTGAAGAGACAATAAACTGCAAGGAACAAAAAAGAAACCCAAATGCCAGGCATAATCATTCACAAAGATTGCCCACACTATTAAATAATCTATATCTCTTTATCAAAATAACAAATGAAATATGAGGGATACAGCGTGGAAAGGACTAAGCAAAACAACAGCAACTCTAAAAGATGACTGAGTGGTTATCTTTTTCACATAAGCAAAGATTCATTCAGTGAAATAACTTTCCTAAAATAACCTAAATCACCATAGACCAACCTCTTTTGATAGATAGCAGTTTAATGGAAAAAGTAGTCCCAGAGTTCATTATGTTAATATTATTTTTCAAACAATATTTTTTTTATCCTCTGAATGTGTGAAAGCAACCTTTCTAATAACTTTGGAGAAAATATTGAGAGCTATCTTGTCATAATGCAAAGTATTATGACTAGGTATTGAATGACCCATCAAAGAAAGTTGGTTTGTTGAGGATTATCATCTGATAATCTGTTGACTGTGATGATATACATATGAATACTGATAGCAGTAGTAATAGCAATAGTATTTAGTCTTATATTCCACTTTACAGTGCTTTACAGCCCCCTCTAAGCAGTTTATAGAGCCAGCATATTGCCCCCAACAATCTGGGTCCTCATTTTACTGACCTCAGAAGGATGGAAAGCTGAGTCAACCTTGAGCCTGGTGAGATTCAAACTGCCAAATTGCAGCAGCCGGCAGTCAGCAGAAGTAGCCAGTAGTACTGCACTTAACCACTGTGCCATTGTGGATGTAGGATTAAAATTATAGGTCTGAATGAGTAGCAATTATTTTCTTTTTGCGATGATTTTCTTCAATGGATAAGAAACTGCCTGATTGGATGACCCTTTATATGACCAAAAATGAAGATAGGTATATGTTCTATCTTCTGGAAAATGGCTATTTTGGCTGGCATTTTGCAATATAATACATCTGGTTATATTTTCTCTAGAAATTGGAAAGGAATGGTAGGTAAATAGCACTTAAAATTTCAGCCCCTCTAATATTGTAAAAAGAAAAACAGCATTGCACGAGGTGGCTTATTTCTCAATGGCATTATCCACTCTGCTGATGTAAGTCTCGGCTGTCAACGGGCTACTTTCTTTTGCACCTCATCTTGGAACAGAACACATTTTGCCTAATGAAATACAGTAACGTCCTTCAATAAAGCCTCTTGCCAGATCCTCATCTTAAGGTCATGCCACTGAAGTAATCAGGACAATGTCATTATGAATCAACCTTTAAATCATGTAAAGCTTTATTCATTCTCTTAAAAAGCAAATCTGACTTCATTTTCCTATTTAAAAGCTTCATATGTAACTGTACCATTGATACAGCATTTATCGTTTACTCCCTCATGAAGGCCTTGTATTTTTAAATGGAAGTATTCCACAACTGGCTACTGAGATTCTTTATCAACACTGTTAGATTTTTTTTTTAAAAAAGGTAAAGGGATCCTTGTGGATTTTTATTGTGCTAGTAGTTGCAAACTATAGGGGGCAGTGCTCATCTCCATTTCAAAGCCATTGAGCCAAGACATTTTTGTAGTCATGTGACCAGAGTGACATCACAGAGCACTACCACCTTGCAACCCAGTGGTGGGAGTCAAATTTTTTTACTACCGGTTCTGTGGCATGGCTTGGTGGGCGTGGCAGGGGAAGGATACTGTAAAATCTCCAGTCAGAGGTAGTATTTTCCAGTTCTCCAAACTACTAAAAATTTCTGTTACCAGTTCTCCGGAACTGGTCAGAACCTGCTGAATACCACCTCTATTCCTGCCAAAGTGGTACCTGTTTACCTACTTGTATTTGTATGCTTTCAGACTGCTAGTCTTGCATGGGTTGGGCAAGGACAGAAGCTCATCCTGTTGCATGGCCCTTGGATCTGTTGCGTGGCCCTTGGATCTCGAATCTGGATTACCAGCTTAAGACAACAAACCCGACATCTTAACCCCAAGCCACCATTCTGCCCATAGTTAGATTTAAACTCTAAAGCAAAATTTTTCAACCTTTAGATGTCCTCAAGTCATGTTGGTTGGTAATTCTAAGAACTGTATTCCAACTCTTCTTTAAGGCACCTGGTTGGAGAAAGCTATCCTAATCACATAAATGATATCAATGAAGTGTTTCAGAGATCCATAGAATTTAGAGGAAGAAGTGACATTCACAACACTATGCATACAATCTTTGGCTTACACTTAATTCTTCCCATGTACTTGGTTGCATGGAATGATATTCACAACATTAAGTGTGGACATTTGAAAGGAAGCCATTAGCTACTTATAATCCTACCTGTATTCCAAGAACCCAATTAGGCATAATTCCTGATTACAAATATACTTATATTTCTTTACTAGCTGAATACACATGCTTCGCTACGACACCATGTGATCGGGCTTTGTTTTTGGGGAGGAAAATAAGGAGAACAAAAACCTGCTTCTGCCTACCAGCATCCATTGGTATTCATCTGGCTAGCGTCTTGTCAGTGTGTGAGAGAGTTGAGGGCTGTTTGGAAACTGAAGCAGTATGTGCTGTGTGAGCAAGAAAGAGGCAGCAAGGAGCCTGGGCGTGTCTTAGCTCAACTGTTCTGTAGTAAAGCTGGTTGCTGCTCTGAAACTGAAACTGAAACTTCTCTCCTCTGTGTTTTGCAGATGGGGAGGGCGAGTAGAATTCCTTAGTATCAGAGCGTGTTAATAATATACAAAATACAAATGCTCTGATAGTCAATTTGAAAAATCCTTTCTTAGTAAGTACCTAGAAGGCAAGAGGAACATTCGTGCCAAATTTCAAGTTTGCAGGCTTTACGGTTCTGGAGATTTTGTGATGATGCATGAGTGGTATTTTGCTTTTATATATATAGATTAGTGCATAAAACTATTGACAGGGATGACAGGGAACACACAGTTCATCAAACCTATTTTTCTCATTTAAATCATTACATACATATATGTATGTATGTGTGTGTGTATATATATATATATATATATATATATATATATATATATATATATATTTATAGTAAGTTTTCGCGCGTATTTATATGTATGGTATTCAGCTTTGTTCGGGTATTTTCCCACGTCATTATAATTGTGCTGTTAACGTTATAGTTTTAATATTTTAGTTGTGCTGAAATGTTGCTACAACTTTAAAAGCACAACTATAATGACGTGGGAAAATACCCGAACAAAGCTGAATACCACACACACACACACACAAACACACACACACACACACAAACATATATAGTTTTCATTTTTATTTTTGCTTTCATTTCTTTTCTAATTCTCTATTCTACAATACGTAGTTTTCATATTGATGTTTAACTCAATAAAAAAGCAGCAACAAGAAAAATATTCCCATTGTTTAATCTTCACTATACTGTCTGTGATCCTTTACTTATTCACTCAGGCATTGAATCCCAAAAAAGTTTTATGTCACTTTCTTCTAGTCCACAAAATGCTATAACTAAATTTTTTTTTCCTATATGCTTGTAAAAAGCAATGGATATCTCTTTTTTTGCACTTTTAAAGTTGTTGATAAGGGTTCTTGTATTTAAAGAAAATCTTCAACAATAACTACACATTTCTCCAATTATTTTATGGTTTTTGCCAAAATTCTAAAAGTATGGAATAAATATTATTCTACATTTCCTGGAAAATTGTTGCTCCGTTCAATGTTTATAGTTATTGGCTCTATATACTTTGTTATGATTAGAGAAGACCCACTGAAATTAGTGGGGTATTTTGTTTATGACAAATGTATGTCTCATTGATTTTAGTATGCATCTAAACTTAACCAAATGTGGATGTAAGCCAGTATGATTTTATTTATTCACTTATTTTAAAAAATATATAGGCTACTTTTAAGAACAGAAGTACATGTACAAAACAGTTTGTATATTATAAAAAGAACAAAAATAAAACAAGCTAATATAACATCATTCCTGAGTGGTAAAATTCCAATTCCATTTTGAAAAGTTGGCAAAACTTTATTTATTTAATTCAGTTACTTTTATGTTTCAATTTTTTTAAAAAAAGGACTATGGGTAGGTCTAGGAAAAGAACTTCCTCTCTGGCTTTGCAAATTGGTTTTGTTGCTTACTGGCTTTTGTTTGTTGTACTGTGTATTGCTGCCTTCTGGAAAGTGTGTGGTGGAGCCTTACCAGTCGTTGTAGGGTTGTTTGTTGTGGAAATTAACAGAACAATAAAGGACTGTATTAGAAGTCAGTCTCCACCTAGGCAACCTGTGTCATAACACCCACCCACCTGCCCATCTACATATCCATCCCAACCAAGTTTAGTGGAGTTAAAATCATATCTTATTGTCCTATGCATTGATTGAAATAAATTTATCTCCTGATATTCATGTCCTATTACGTTAGTTTTATAACCATAAAGGACAAATATGTTTGGGTAGTCCTTATACCAAAAGATCATTTCGTTCTTAGTTAATGCTCTATATACAGTACACATATAACTAAGGCCCCAAATTGGTATTAAGATTTCTAAGTTATACAATCTTGTCTAGTTTTTTCTTCCCTTTCTTTTGTCTTGCCTTTCCAATAATTAAATGTATGATGTTAAAACATAATAACTTAATACAGATAGTCCTCGACTTATAACAGTTCCTTTAGTGACTGTTCAAAGTTTCAACAGCACTGAAAAAGTGACTAATAAATGTTTTTCACGCTTATGAATGTTGAGGCATCTCCATGGTCATGCGATCAAAGTTCAGATGCTTGGAAACTGACTCATATTTATTATAAGCAAAGTCAACAGGGAAGCCATGTTACTAGTTTAAAAACTTGCAGTGATTTACTTAACAACCGTGGAAGGCTGTAAAGTGGGGATAGCACTCACTTTACAAATGTCTCATTTAGCAAATGAAACTTTGTGCTCAATTGTGATCATAAGTTGAGGACTACCTCTGGAAAATTTGTTGGCTTTGTATTAAATAAATAAATTAAATAAAAAAATTTGTTGGCTTTGTATTAAATAAATCAACTGAGTTTTTTGTACTCATGCTTCTGGTGCATATGAGTATTGCAACTCTAATCCTCTCCCACTCACCCCCCCACACAACTGCAGCAGATCATATTCAGATAGTCCAATTTCAAAGGAGCCCTCCAAAGCAGCCATTAACTTCACAGGTGCTGTTTCCTTTAAGCATGTGGAAATAATGAATGCAAAATTGGGCATGGAAGATTAGAGGTTGCAGGCTGAGTTCCCACTCTGTTTTGCATGCTATATCTGTCTTTTTGTCAAAATCCCTTCCTTCCTTCCTTCCTTCCTTCCTTCCTTCCTTCCTCCCTCCCTCCCTCCCTCCCTCCCTTCCTTCCTTCCTTCCTTCCTTCCTTCCTTCCTTCCTTCCTTCCTCCGTCCCTCCCTCCCTCCCGTCTTCTATTTCTTTAACCACTGCAAAAGACACTGTTAAATAGGTGTCTTTAAGGAAACCTTTGACATTACCAGCATCTGAGCACAAAGAAAAAACAACATTAGACCCTGTAGTTTGTGCCGATAGTGATATTTTGTACATAGGAAACCAACCAATAAAACTAAAGTTAAAAGACTCATAAAAATTGCAGTTATGAGACATGAAGTGATTGGATAGAGAAGGAAGGGCATGCATAAAGAGGCCTCAGCTCTTTGATGTTTATTACCGCTGTCGAGCAAATAGGAACAATGCTGTTTTTCATGAACACATCGCAGCATTTGGTATTTTACATTTGTTTCCAATTTTTAACAGTTAACATTGCGGGCTTTCATTATGCCATTGTCTCACAAAATTGCAAGGGCCATCATGGTTGTAATTTACCTTTTGTAGGAGATAATTTGGAGCAGTTTCGGGCCAGGAAGTAACATCTGCCTTGAAAAGCTGCGGATCTGGACACTTTTAAGAGTTCGAGACTGGGACATGTTAGAAGGTCAGTTTCCTCATAAACTCCCCTCATCACGCTCAGTTTTATTCATTATATTCGACACATTAAGCTTCTGTATCCTGGCATAAAGAGACACAATATTGCAGCATATTGGCAAACTCATTTGCTTTTCCCTGCTAGTGTTGTGTCCAAATATCAATCCCCGGGGATAAACACGTGTATATAGACTGTACGAAAATGAGCCTCAGCAGCAGGTGGCCTTTTGCAGCCTAATGAACACGGCAATCTGTTACTATCACCACACTGCTTTTCACCAGACAATTAGGCAACTAAGCATGTAATTATTCAGGCCAACGAGAAGTGTCTCTTCTCTAATTTCATCTTTTCATTGCTGTTTACTCACCCACACTCCCCTCATTAATGAGAGATTTTCCAGTCTATGCTAATTGGTTTCAATAACATTCATTTCAGTTGAAAGGGGAACGATTCTGTTAATTGGAGAATCGAAAGCGTCTTTTCATTTCAAGTGCGTCCTGCTATGGAAATCTGAATCCTCTCAACAGGTTCAACCTAATGAAATTAAGTTACACAGCCATTGGTGGCTTAATAGAAATAAAGTAATTTATTTTCATTGGAGCATGTGCTTGAGGTCCTGAACAATTAATACAGCTTGTAGTGGAAAGAAATTGAAAATCAGGATTCTAAATAAACAAGGGTAGGCTGGCTCCCCCCACCACACAGTTTTTCTTGTTTAACTCTTTTTCTTTTGATTATGCAGCTAATCTATCCTATCTCATTTTAGAAATATGTACACAGAGAAAGGAAATAATGAAGTTTAAAAATAACAATGAAACTTAACACTGAATAAGTAAATTCAAATGAGACCCATTTTAAAATTGTCATTGATCTGTCAAATTAGTATTATTTTAGACAACAGAAACCAAACAATGCACAGGAAAAATCCAAATGGGCACATGCTGGTGATTAAAAAAAATTGGTTATGACCTGGTACATTTGGCTTTAATAATAATGAAAACCCCCAAAGCATGCGAGAGCCTGTTTCTTAAATGTGCAGATGGATGGGAAAAAATTAGCATTGTTTTTTCCTACTGCTGAAACCCTCTACTGCCTGGATCCCATCCTTCTATATGTTGCTCTTCCATAGTCATTAGTGTATGAAAGTCTAGGAAATTACAGCATAAAAAGAAAATATTTCTATCCCCAAACATCATACCAGAGTATTGACATCAAGTTCCCAGAACATTTGAACATTTAATATCTTTGTATCAACTCTGAACGTGGAAGCAGTTAATTTCTTTTATCTAACAGATATCAGGCTTAAAGCATCTAGAGAAACCAAATGTTTCATTTTAGACGTTTAACTCCAAAAGTGCTCTTGAAAGAAACATAATGAATAAATCAGTATCCATGAATTGTAGCCCAACCATAGTCAGGCTGAATAGAGACAATATGAATTCTTCTACCTTAGGTTTGAAACACACCAAATGGGGAAAGCTAGAAGTAAACAAATGAGCAGTCTAGCACTTACTCTAACAGTATTACTGTAACAATATTTTCTGTTCCTTCCCTGCCCAAAAAGAAATAAGAAAGAGAAATAGATTAATATAATAATGTTAAATAAATTGATATTTGAGGTATTAAGACTCTCTAGTGTTTAGTAGAGTTGAAATGGATGGTTATGTATGATTTGACCTATGTCTTTATCGTTTTTTACATGGAGAAGGCAGGTAGAATTCATTCAAATTATAAACTCATCGGTCAAAGTTTTGCAAGGATTTGAGTTTCATTGTCTTTCATTGCAATTATATATTCTCAGTCTTTTTGGTGTGGTGGTGATTTGATTTAGAATGAAGAGAGAATTTCTGTTAGCACGGCAGAATATGGATTGTTGCATGAGTTGTGCCAGTCATTTTGTAGGGTATGCCAAAACTCTGAAGACATTGCCTGTTCATAGAATAGAAACAACAAAATAGAATAAAAGTTACATCAGCCTTTTTTAACTTAAATCTGGTGATGGGATTCAGCCAGTTCATACTACTTCAGGAGAACCGGTTGTTAACTTTCTGAGCAGTTTGGTGAACTGGTGGTTGGAAGAAACCATTAGGGCAGAGAACCGGTTGTTAAATTATTTGAATCCCACTACTGCTTAAACCTTATATGCAGCCCCAGCAGATAATGGATATTGGTGGTTTAGTAACAGACCAAAACTACCACAGGAAAATACTGAAATGCAGTACACAGAAATAATTGTAGTTTGATCTGAAATGTAGTTTAATATATTGATTGAAGTGCTGTTTAAAGAGATTCAGAAGGGCTATATCATCTGGACAGTCTTTAAAAATGGAGGTAAAATAGCAGGGCAGGGTATGTATTTCGTGAAGAGTTATGCTCAAGTCATTGTTGTTGATGCTATTATTTATTTATTTGATTGATTGATTTGAAAGTATCAGTCTTCCTGGGTGAATTTTGCGCTAATTTGTGATTTATCCCAGAAACTTGGAATACCCCCCCCCCGCCCCCCCAAAAATCCTAGGTCTTATACAAAGTGAATGTTATTCAGCTGAAAAAAAACATATAATCTGTTCAGTTCCACGCAGAAGCAATTCCACCCTGATCTTCAGTATCCATCCACAAATTTCCATTCTACTCTTCTTTGCATGGGAATATCCCCATGATTGTACTATTCTCATAGCTTAAACTACCCTTAAATAATGTATAGATATCAATAATTTCCTCAGGTTTACCTCATTTTGTTTTATCAAACTGAATTACTGTAAAAGGAGATCAACTTGTACAGTAATTAAGGTAAAGGTAAAGGTTCCCCTCGCACATGCATGCTAGTTGTTCCCAACTCTAGGGGGCGGTGCTCATCTCCATTTCAAAGCCAAAGAACCAGCGCTGTCCGAAGACGTCTCTGTGGTCAATCTGGCCGGCATTACTAAACGCTGAAGGCACATAGAGTGCTGTTACCTTCCCACCAAAGTGATCCCTATTTTTCTACTTGCATTTTTACCTGCTTTTGAACTATTAGGTTGGCAGAAGCTGGGACAAGTACTGGGAGCTCACTTTGTTATGTGGCGCTAGGGATTCGAACCACTGAATTGCCAACCTTTCTGATCGACAAGCTCAGCATCTTAGCCATTGAGTCATCACATATAGTAATTACTACTATGTAAAAACCCCATGTTTTACTCTCTCTGTGTCCTTAAAAGCCAGCTTTAAGGACCAATCTGTTTTAAAATATTTTTTATTTTATCTAATTACCTGAGTGGAAAAAAGTATATTTCTTTCATTCCAAAGAAGATCATTAGAGTAGTGCTATATGTCAGCTTCCAATTCTTGTCTGATTTATTTACAAATATTTCTATATGGAAGTGCAGAAATATGTAAATACTCTTGCTTCCCTGCATTCCTGCTGATTTCTAATGTGTCTAATGGAGATGAAGTTATAAAACAATACTTTGTATTCTGTTATGAATATTTCAAGAAATATTTATTTATTTCAGGCATAGCTCATAGTGCTGACATTTGATTTATAGCAGTTTGGATGTACCTGGAGTTGCTAAGGTTACCCATTTTCATTCACCCGCAGATATTTGAGATCTATATAATCCTATCACATCGTCCACTGCATTTCAAAGTGATGTTGATAAATGTTACCTTCCTTAGATAATATTTCCATTTAGATGTGATATATCTCAAGTCTTCTGTCTTTTAAAATATTGTAGTTGATTAAATTTTACATTATGTGCATAGCAGAGAGCCAAGTTAACATTTCCTCCTCCCAAATTTGAATTCCACCCTTCCCCAAAAATTGTTACAAAGTAAAAAAAAGTATTTGGAATTCAAATCTGTCCTTGCAAATTTAAATAGTTATTTTTCAACCTTTATCACATTACCTTTATAAGAAAGGATACATAGATCTAGTCTTTACTAGAAAACATATATCTCAATGATTGCTGTTTATACCCTAATCTCAGCTTTCTGAGTTGGCTAAAATATATTCAAATATCAGACTCTGAAAATGCTATACATTATGCAACATTAATAAAGAATATAGTAAAATTAAACATTGCCAAGGCACAAATAATTTTTGTCTGCCAACATAGTTTTGTTGATGAAAATAATTCCATAGAATCAGGGCAACTACTAATAAAACCCTGTTCCTCACTATACAATAGTGTCACTTAAATTGGTGCCCTCTATGTTAGCTGGCACAACATGGATTTGTTTTTTCTAATAGTGATAGTCCTGATCATTATAGGCCATTAGATTGGAGGAATCTGCTGTAGAAGTTTTAATTTCTTGAAGAGAGAATATTGAAGATAACTTCAATATTTTAAAGAATAGAATATGGTAAACACTGGATTAGATTTTAGAATAGAATAGAATAGAATTCTTTATTGGCCAAGTGTGATTGGACACACAAGGAATTTGTCTTGGTGCAAATACTCTCAGTATACATAAAAGAAAAGATACATTCATCAAGAGTCAAGAATCATAAGGTACAACACTTAATAATAGTCATAGGGTACAATAAGCGATCAAATCATACTAGGAAACAGTCAATATAAATTGTAAGGATACAAGAGACAAAGTTACAGTCATAAAGTCACAAGTGGGAGGGGATGGGTGATAAGGAGTGATGAGAAGATTACTAGTAATAGTAATGCAGACTTTGTAAATAGTTGAACAGTGTTGAGGGAATTATTTGTTTAGCAGAGTGATGGCTTTCAGGAAAAAACTGTTCTTGTGTCTAGTTTTGAAAGAAAACTTGTGTTAGGTGCACTTCTTAGTCCTTGATTCATGACCATAATTGGGCCCAAATTTTCCCTTGCTAAACAAGATGGTTATTAAGTGAGTCACATCCAACTTTTCTGCCACAGTTTTTAAGAATTGCAAACTGCTGCAATTCTTCTTAAGTGAATTATGCAGTTAAGCAAATCTAGTTTGCCCATTGGCTTTGCTTGTTGGAAGCCAGCTGGGAAGTTTGCAAATGGTGATAGCATGACCCTGGCATGCTGCAGCCATCATAAATACACTTTGCTTACCAAGTGCCAATTTTTTAATTATGTGGGAATGCTATAATGGTCATAAGTGTGAGAACTGGTCATAAGTCACTTTTTTCTGTGCCATTACAATTTCAACAGGTGCTAAAGTTGTTCTTGTAAATTGAAGACTAACTGCAAATGGATACTATTTGCTAAGATATAATAATAACTCTATTGTGTGATTCTATCAGGATACCATTATGTGATGTGCTGTTGCTTAACAATAAGAATTTCTTGAGGAATTGTATCTAACTGGCTGAGTCCAAAGTATCTCAAAACATGAGCTGGTGTAAAAAAATAAAAATAAAATATTAGCATTTTTGTACAACATGTTTCCCAAACCACAACATTTTGGATGCATTGCATACAGCTTTAAGATATGAAATGTGTTTTTTAACTTGCACAGATATAAATATGTTTTAAATATTGCATAAACATTGAGGTAGAGGGTTTAAGAGAAATCAATCGCCTCTCTTTCTTCTATTAAATGTTAGAGATATCATTTCTAAATGTGGTCTTTCCCCTAACCAGAATTTCTTCTCGCATTCAGCATTCCTGAACACTGTGGAATAATCCTATGGCTGATGCTTGAGTCTGTGGTGTATTTGACAAACTACCATACTGCATCATCATGCTTAATCCTAATTTATTTGCAACTCCTATAAGAAGAAGCCATAGATGTCTCTTTGTCTCTTCAAGATGCTGTTATGGTTCATTTAGTGCACCATGTGCATGGCACTTTATAAGTAATCTGTCTCCCTCCCTTTCATTCAAACCAACCATTGCCCAAGAAGCTTACAATTATTCGTAATGTTTTCTGAGTACTTCACTTTATTTACTGACTAAAGTACGCTAAGTCTTTTGTCCAATTATGAATGATATTTATTAGGGCTCCTACAGAGAGCTGGTTGTGGAAGCGCCCAGGCAGTCTGGTATGACAAAGAGAGGGGTCAAATATCTTCCTGCTGCTATAGAGCCTCCTAGTGGTGTCACTGTTGTACAAGCACCATCTAGATTAACTGGAAGAGTAATTTAGACAAAATACTACTAAGTATACTCCTACTTTGTAGATAATGCAATAAAGGGAAATATCCTCTATCCTCTTTTTCTTTAGGGCTTTTCCTTTTGCTTTGGACCCTGCTCACAAAACAATTCACAAGCAGAGTGCTTATTATATTAAGTTATTTTAGCGTCCCAGGCATGTATTTGAGATCCGTGGCCATATAAATTTAGTAAATTTCTTCTTTATTATTATTATTTGTTTATAAACCCCCCATTTTCATGACTTCTATTAGATATATTATATTGTACACCCTATAAAATGGTCTGGATAGTCTTCAAGCTGAGATTATTTAAGACCCCTGTCAGCAAAATTAGAAGGATTTCAACTGGGCAGCCATGTCATGGCAACCCAACTTCCATTTTAAAAATAAAAGTTATATTCAGTTGAAATGGTAAAGAAGTGGTTCCATGAAACAAGAAGTTGTAAAGACCAGGATTAGCTTAACAGAACACAATAACAGAGTTGAAGGGATCTTGGAGGTCTTCTAGTCCAACCCCTTGCTCAAGCAGGAGATTGTATAATATTTCAGGCAAATGGTTGTCCAATCTCTTCTTAACCACAGCTTCTGAAGGCAAGCTATTCCCCTCCTTGATTGGAATCTGTCAGGAAATTTCTCCTTAGTTTTAGGTTGGTTCTCTCCTTGATAAGTTTCCATCCTTGTTCTGCTTTCAGGTACTTTGGAGAATAGGTTGATTCCCCCCTCTTTGTGGCAGCTCCTAGATATTGGAACACTGCTATCATGTCACCCCCTCATCCATTATTTTATTAAACTAGACTTACCCAATTCCTGAAGTTTCCACTTCACCAAAAGGCTTACAAGGCACTGTAAAGGTGGTCGATCTGATTGCGTTGTTGCTGCCACAATGGGTGTTGTGGCTTTGATGTTGTAAGCCACCTGGAGTCACCTATGTGTGAGTTAGACTAGAGGACCATATACATTTATTAACTAAATAAATACTATAGAGTGCACCAGCCTGAGAGTAATGCACATTCAAAAGAGGCAGAACATTGATTATGTAGTTAAGCCCATTAACTTGTTTACTTTGATCTTCCACACACCTATGTATGCAGGTTATAGAACTTCACTGTCATGTTAGTAAATGACTAAGTTTTACCAGCCCAAGTATTTACCTATTTTATTAAGAGATAAAGAAAATCACTGGTAAATAGCCTCCTTTAATTATTCTCATGACTTAACCATCTGTTTCCTAGGTTTTATCTGGTTACAGTGGGTTTTGCTTTACATATTGTAACTTTACATGCCAAAAGGATTTGTTTAAGATTTTATCCTAAAAAGGTCCCTACAAATATTTTGAATAAATGCCTGAATAATTGAATGCATCAATGAATAAATATGGAATGGTCACAAGTAGTTTACCTAGCCTATTTTTTATTGTTTCCTTGACAGTTCCTATAAGTAATTTCAAAACTTGAAGGAAGAAGAGTTCGCTTTTATTGCAGTTTCCATTTCTTATTTCACATCTTCACTTTCAGCTAAGCTGTGAGTGATTGCCTGCATTAAAACTACATTTTCTATTTGAAGTATCTTATTTTTAAAATATTTTTGATCTATGTGTACTGTACAACATAACATTCTTATCATTAAGCATTACAATAGCATTATCAGCATACAAAACTTTGCATCTGGTGCTGCTGGTCCCCCCCCTCCCCCAATTGCACAAGTCTAACAACTCCTTCATTCAGCTCTACACAACGTTTACCATTACTCATTAATGTTGTTAAATGAACAATATAAAAAAAATAAAGATGTGTCATCAGAAGAGGAGCCTCAAAAGAAAAAAAAAACCTAGATAACTAATTTGGGAGTATATGAAAACAAGATATTAGGAAGATGGTTTGTGTTAAACACTTTGCAGTAAACTGGAAAGAAAACATAACGTTATATAAATATTGACAGTGACATTGCCTTTTAAATAAGGTAATTTGAAGTGCAAAGGTCAGGGACAGGGTGGAGGGTAGGGGAGAAACCTGGTGAGAATTATGGAAAAAGTGCTTTAAATCCAGGTAATAAAACTATAAAGTTAATGAAGGAGCTGTGTTCCATTTGATTATGTAAGCCATTAGATAAGAACCTTCATAGGAGCTCAGTACTTAGGCTAATAGGAGCTCAGTACTTAGGCTAATCAGTGCACACGATAAAATAGATGTTTAATGAAGCTGGACACCAAGCAAAACATTGTATAATTGTCCTAAGCAGGTACAATTATCTCTAGGTAAAATGATAGCTTTTAAAGGATGAAATATAGTATGCAGTTGGCTTACTGTTTGCTTAAGCTTCAGAACAGTTTTTTTTAATAATTTCATTTGCAAATGCAACTCTGAGGAGATTTGTAACAATAATACAAGCTGAAAATAAGCTGTTAACTGGATCAAGATATGTTATTCATTCAGAATAAACTATCTGACAATTTGATCCCCCACGCACATTTTATTTTCATTTGACAAAGAAATAATCTTAATTTGGACAGAAAGAAAGTTGTTATAGAGATATACAAAGCTTGAAAAAGATAACCATACTCTTAAAACAAGAGAAGGGAAAAGAAAGTAATCGGTATTCTGGAACATAACTATTATTTCATCACAGGTTACCTCTACCTGATGTTTTTACAGATATCCATAGAAGCAAATCATATAGCTGCCTTTGTTCCAATTCTGGTGTAGAATTTCAGGGGTTTGGTGATGGGAAAGCCAATTTCCATTTGAAATTGATCAGATGCAAATGAACAGAACAGCACAGAATAGAATATTTTATCGGCCAAGTGTGATTGGACGTATAAGGAATTTGTCTCTGGCACATAAGTTCTCAGTCAATATATAAAACACAAGTAATATAATCATAATAATGAAACCAATAAGAAAAGGTAGCAGAAAGGATGAGAAGGATAATAGTAATACAGCCGTACTACATGGGTAAATATCCTTAGATATAAGACTGCACTATGGGAATTAGATGTTCAGCAGAGTGATGGCATAAGAGATGACCATTAAATCACACACACAATCATGATCATTAAATCTCTCTCTCTCTCTCTCTCATTCTCTCTCTCTCTCTCTCTCTCTCTCTCTCTCACACACACACACACACACACAGACACTGTTCATTTCTGTAGGAAGCAGCATAATAAGCAAAAGAATTAAAGATATGAGGCAAGAGGAAAAAAAAGCAAAACCTGATTTCCATCAACACCATTCCTTATACCCCTCTACTATCAGGCCTAAAACCAAGAATGATATGTGACAATTTTTCCCAAGTGAATTCTTGATTGTTTCACCCCTATAAGCAAAATCTTGTCAGACTGAAAACTATCATCTCCATCTATAATGTACTCTGTGAACTATTAGGGAGGGACTGTCTTCACCCTCTTTATTTCATACATCATATCAGGGCTAAATTGCCTCTTATTTCTCTGACATGCAACCACACCTTTGGGATCCACCTCCTCTCTCACATTCTATCACACCTACAAGCCATCTGTGTTTTTCCCATATCTCTACACTACTTCATTCTTCTTTAAACACACCATTCATTTATTTATCTCAACTGATTATATATTATGTACTACTCTTCTACCAGCCTGTTCATGCATTAAATTAATTCACATATTAATTCATCTTTGGTGAATGGTCTATCAGAATATATACAATATTATAGTTCTATTATTATTTTTTTTGCCATCTATTCTTCTTGTGAAATACAGCCAACCCATTTGATATTTTACTTTTCAGATACACAATCCACGTTGCATCATGTAGGTGAATTCTGCAAAGAATTCAAATATCACTTAAACAACAAAACATTATACAATGTTTTGTATATAAACCAGTATACACAGTCCTCCCTTTTAGGTGTAGCATTGCTGAATCTGCTATCCCAATTAATAGATGAGGCACATTAAGTTTTGTTAAAGCATTCAGGTTGCCTTCCAAGATAGCCCCATGTAGACATTTATGTAAAAGGAGACAAAGATATTAATTATTGTTGATCAGTATCCGGCTGAAGAGTAAAAATCTGATTTGTACAAATGTATCTCCTTGTTTTTGTTTTCTTTCTTGCTACCTAGGGGGCTAATAACAACATTTTTCTAATCATCAGGCACAGATGTAATCTTCACACATATATGCATTAATCAAGTTGCACTCCATAAGCAAACCACATCCATATTTTAACGTTTCTTCAGTTAAAGCATCAATAATGCACAAGAGGAAATTTCACTATGTTTAGATTGTCATGCAAGCAGTTCCTGCTGAAATTGTTGCTCCTATACATTATAAACACCCATCATTAAGAGAGGGGCTTGCCATCTTTGCATGTAGTCCTTCTATCTCCTTCCCAATGTATGTTCTTTCAGAACTGTTGGAGGATTTGAGAGTTGAATTGGAGCCTGGCTGTCCCACTCCAGGAAGCTTTCCAGATGTTGATTTTAATTTTCTTCAGCTCGAGCTGGTGTGATCAATTGTAAAAGATTATGGAAATTGTAATCTAAAAACATCTGTAGCACTAGAAAGCGCTTCGTAAGCCATCAATAGTTTCAAGCATCCTTTATTTGTTCCTCCCCTTCTCTGCAGCATTGGTCAAAACTTTTTTGTCTTAAAGGAATAAGATAAAATGTAGTCTATTAAGATGACTGAAGAAGAAATGCACACATCAGAGATTAATGGATAGGGAGACTGGGTGAAGGTGTTTCTATGGAAAAGCTAGTCTACAAAGTCACCAGCACATTAATTAATTTTTTTTAAAAAAAGTCTTCAGAAATGGACATTTGCCTAAATGCTGCAAGTGGAAGGACAATAAATTGTACCAAAGACCTGCAAAGAATGAGAAAAGATGGTCAGAGGAGCAGAATATGATTAATAATATCAGTAATAATATCAATAATGACAATATTTGCCTCAGTAGTAGAAAAGTTTACATCTTTAGAGGAGAAGTATATTAAATATGATTGATAGGAAGATGATTTTTTTAAAATAGAAGTCGAGAGATTCTTGTATCTGAATTGTTATGTTCAAAAAGGAGATTATTGAGATGTTGTAAATCTTAAGGGCAGATTGAAAATAAATTATCAGGTCTAGATAATATCTATTTAAAGAAATGAATTATAAAATAGTCAGAAAGTTAGCAAGTAAAATCAGTTTTGAAAAACAAAGATTCGTGAAGAAAATTATAGGGCATTTAGTATAACATTTGTTTGTGATATATTTCTGGAAAACATTAATAAAGATCAAAATACAAAACAACAAAATATAAATCTGGTTGAAGAATCAACACAAAACTTCATAAGAAGTAATTCCTATCTTTTATCATTTGTTGAGAATCTCAATATTATAGATAAGGATAAGTTAATAAACACTATATATCTGAATTTTTAGAATAGGAACAGTCTTTTTATTGGTTCATAATTAGCTATATTAGTTAAGAGAAAGAAGGGTTTCAACAGAGAAGGAAATCAAAGGGCGAGAAATCTTCTTCAAGTATCATCAAAAGGACTAACTTTCATCTGGCAAGCTTTATAATAGGAGCATTCTTCCTATTGGTTGATAACTAATTAAAAATAGAAAGTAGTGATCTGAATGAGTTATTAGGTCTTCCACTGAAAGGACATATAAGCATCCCCAAGATCAATACTGTACCAATGCTTTTTAACTAGTGTAATTCATCAGTGATTAAGACTACTCGAACCAGGTTTCTTAAGTTGGAGTAAAATATCACTATGCAGATATGAAGAACACTAAGCTGTAAAAATAGTAAGCTCAAAAAGTGGGTTGGACATGTTTACTGAAGGGAACCATTCCAAAGTAATAGCAATAGCACTTTTTTTAAAAGTTGTTTTAAAGACCCTCTCAATTTAGGAGATTAAAACAAACAAAACTCTGTGTAATGGAACAGCTGTATAAATTATATAAAAACATACATAGTTGAGACATTTTCCCTTCTGATAAACAATATTGTAAATTTGTAATCATGCACAGAAACTAAATTTGGGAACATTAGAAATTTAGGAAAGCAAATACAATAGTTAGAGTTATTGAATTGTTGCCATCTGAAAAAGTAACTCTGATATAGACGTTTTAAGATGCGTATGGGACAAATTCAAGAAAGGTTGGGTGAGTTGATAGAAAGATTGAGTTACTTAATAGTCTATAATAGAAGCTGTTTCTTACCTGCAGAATTCCTGAGAATAGCTATTTGGGAGCAAAAGTAGAAGAAGGTTATAAAGTTTCTACTTTGTGAATTCCCTTTGAATAGCTGGTCATGCATTGTGGAACTCAGACCTAATATCTTCTCTTCTAATGTCCCTCTGCTTTTATGGTCATCGCCATTCAGTCTCTTCAAAACATTAAAGCTTGCTTATCTAGTGTGCCTGGGCAAATACCATATTGGAGATCAGTAGAAAATTAATTAACCTCCAGATCTGACAATATCACAATGCCTATATAAAAACATAATCAGGTGTGATAGTTGAGATTATTTCTCCCGAAAAAAAAAAATACAGTAGAGCCACAGAAGATGCAGAAAAGGGCAGTCAAAACAATCAGGTAGCAAAAGCAGCTCTCTTATAAAGAAAGAACTCAACAAAAATGGGCTAAGGAGTAAAAATGTTGTAAAGAAGCCAAGGTTTGCAGGCAGTGTCATGGAACTCTTGGGAGCGTTTGACTCACAGTTTTCTTTATGTGTTGTAGATCTCAATCTTCAGAGTGATTTTCTTGAATTTTTGAGCTTTGGCCCTTAAACAAAACACACAATTACTGGCTGAATTTGAGACCTTCTTCATTATAAAACCTAAGTTCTGCTACAAAGCCATGGTCTCCTTTTTGAAAATCAGCAGTGTTGTATTCAGTGACTTTTTATAGGTAAACTGTGACCTTATAAAATTGCCACATTCTGATGTAGTAAAGAAGAAGGCATACATAAAACCAGAGATTCTGATATGCATGCAAAATTCATAGCCTGTCAAAATAAAGAAGCATCAAATGTTTAGTGTGTGATGATTCGTTTGCAGATTAAACAGGGACCATGCTTCTTAATCTTCCCTTTCATAGTCAGTTCCCATTGCTTTTTTATTTATAATACATTCTCAGGCCACTCTATGGTTTATATAAACATACATTATAGAGATAGCCAAAGCACATGATTAAATCAACATCTGAATGTGTCTAAGATCTGTTATCACTTCTGTATTAATGCCCGTGCGATAGAAAGGTTATTTTGCCACTGCTAAATTATGCAGATATTTAGCGGGAAAAGTTAATTCTGAAAAAGTCTTATGAAACAGACACAAGTCTATTGTTGTTGATTCTTAAAGGTTATTATATATTGATAGCCTAGGATTTATTACTGAAAGAATAAACCAACCACTCTGGATTGGATAATAAACTCTGGGGAATAAGCCGCTGAGCTGTTAGCTTGGGCTAATCTATCAGTAGGAGGAGAAGTTGCATTCTATCAATTAAAGGAACAAGCAATTCTACTGATTTGCTACTGGCAGACTAATAGAGATAATGGATTTTACTGGACAGCATAGATACACAGCAGTAGCTATATATATGTGTGTGTATGTATGTATGTATATATATATATATCATTCGGCTTTGCTCGGGTATTTTCCCACATCATAGTAGTTGTGCTTTTAAAGTTGTAGCAACGTTTCAGCAGAATCTCATCTGCTATCATCATGATCTGCCATCATCATACAGAAGCCTGATGATGGCAGATGAGATTCTGCTGAAACGTTGTGACGTGGGAAAATACCGAACAAAGCCGAATACCATATATATATATATATATATATATATATATATATATATATATATATATATGTAGATCTTTGGTTGTTCGGGTTTTCTCCCGCGTAAGATTCAAAGTATCTAGGCAACGTTTCGATGAAGTCTCATTCATCATCTTCAGGCTTCTGTCTCCGGCTCTGTGCTTCTCAGAGTAATGGAGATTGCAGCTGCTTCCTCCTTTTAACTGCCAGTGGGGTGGGACTTGATTGGGTGGGGGCTTGGCTGTGTTCTGATTGGGTGGGGGTGTTCTCATTGGTAGGGGTTTGGCTGTGTTCTGATTGGTTGGGGGTTAGCCGTGTTCTGATTGGTTGGAGGCGTGTTCTGTTCAGGAGGGGCTTGGTTGTGTTCAGGTTAGTTTTAGTTGCTGGGGATTTGAGCTGGAGAGTTGTGATCTTGCTGTTTGGCTTCTAGTTCGTGGTCCTGCTGCATCTTCATAGTGGGTGTTGGTTTGCTTCATGTATGGCTCAGAGGGGTTTGAAGTGGGTAGTGATGCAGCTGCAGTGCAGCTTCTGGTCCATGGTCGTTTCTCATTTTCTGAATGGGTGGGAGTCTGTTTTCTACATGGAAGTGTGGTGGTGGCATCTTGTGTGGCTCTCATGGGTGTGGGTCCGGTGTCCTTCTTCATGTTAAGTATTCGTCTGTTCATGAGGCGGGTTTCCAAATGGCTGGAAGGCGGGAGGTGTCATCTCGTTTGTTCATGCTGTGTGGGCGTTTTTCTATCTCTATGGCTTCTCTGATTATTCTGCTGTTGAAGTGTTCGGTTTTGGCAATAGTTCTGGTATTTTTAAAATCAATTTCATGTCCTGTGGCTTTGAGGTGTTGGACCAGGGAAGAGGTTGTTTCTTCTTTTTTGATTGAGTTCTTATGTTCTTCAATCGTGCACTTATTCTTCTGTTAGTTTGTCCAATGTATGTGGTAGGGCAGGCAGTGCACGGATTTCGTATACTCCTTGGTTTTCTAATTCGATTTTGTCTTTGGGGTTTCTTAGGATGGTGGATATTTTTCTGTTTGTGCAGAATGCTGTTTTGATGTTGTGTTTTTGGAGGATCTTGCTAATTTTGTCTGTAGTGCCTTTTATATATGGGAGGAGGGCTTTGCCGTTTTCTTGTTCTCTGTCTTGGATTTTGGTTGGGGTTTCTTTTTGGATTAGGTGGGTAATCTTCTTTCTTTGGAATCCATTGGCTGTAAGTACGTTGGTGAGAGTGTGTAGTTCGGTTTTTGGTGTTGTTCATCGGCTAAGCATTTTGTTCTGGAGATGAGTGTCTTGGCTCTGGAATTGATCTGTGCTGGGTGGTGGTGTGAGAGTGCATGTAGATAGCGGTTAGTGTGTTTTCTTCTGGTAGATGGTGTGTCCTAGGGAGCCATTGGATCTTTTGTATACCAAGACATCTAGGAAGGGAAGTTGATTGTTGGCTTCTGTTTCCATGGTGAATTGTATTTTGGGGTGTAGGCTGTTGAGGTATGTGAGGAAGTTGTTCAGTTTTCTTTCCCGTGTGGCCAGATTATGAAGGTGTCATCTACGTATCTGAGCCAGAGTTTGGGTTTGTGGTCGTATTTTTCTAGAGCTTGAGTTTCAAAGTGTTCCATGTAGAGGTTTGCGATAACAGGTGAGAGGGTGATCCCATGGGTGCTCCTTCTGTTTGTTTGTATTTTTGTCCATTGTAGGTGAAGTAAGTATTGGATAGGCAGTGGTTGGTTAGATCTAGGATGTGCTTGGGGGTTGTATTTGTTTTGGATGGCTGTCAAGGCTTCTTTTATTGGCACTTGGGTGAAGAGGGATATGACATCGAAGCTTACTAGTAGGTCGCTAGGTTGTAAGTTTTGTTTCTTTATGATCTCGATGAACTGGAATGAGTTTCTTACGTGTGAGTTGATGGATTCTGCATAGGGTTGTAGTTGTTTGGCAAGAAATTTGGCCAGGTTTTGTAGAGGTGAGCCTATGGAGCTGACTATTGGTCTGAGTGGGGTTCCTTCTTTGTGTATTTTGGGGAGACCATAAAGCTTGGGGCATCTGGATGATTTTTCTCTGGGTATGATTCCTTGCTGGATTTCTTCACTGATGGGGAGGCTTTTATTTTGGATTTGGTAGTTTTTCTAGGTAGGTGGTGGGGTCTGTCTTTAGGGGTTTGTATGTGGGGTCTTGGAGTAGGTTGGTTAGCTTGGTTTGGTAGTCAGATGTGTTCATTACCACTGTCGCGTTGCCCTTGTCTGCTGGTAGGATTATTATGCTGGTGTCTTCTTTCAGGTTAAGTAGTGCAGTTTGTTCTTCTTTGGATAAGTTGCTTTTGGGTGGTTTGCTAGTGCAGAGGATGTTGGTGATTTCGAGTCTGATTTTGTTAGCGTCATCAGGGTTGGTTTTGGTCAGGCTGGTTTCAACTCCACATATGATGGTTTCTGTGGGGATGTGTTTGGGAGCGACAGCAAAGTTGAATCCTTTTGAGAGGATCTTGGTTTCAGCTTCAGTGAGGATCTTGTCTGAGATGTTGTGCACTGTTTGTTTCATGTGTGGCTGTGGGGGGAGGAGTTGGTTTCTGGCATTGTTGTAGTTTCCTGAGTTTGTTGGTCTGTGTGTCTGTCTTGAGGATGGTCTGTGTTTGGCTCTCCAGACAGCGAGTTGTTTGGATTTGTCCCAAAGTAGAGGTGAATCTTGTTGCTGAGTTTGAGGTGGAGTGTGAGGAGATCTTTGTTGATTTGGTCTAGGAGAAACCTTTTTGTGTGAAGTTCATTTCTAATTAGGGCCAGTTCTGTTCTTTTAAGGATGCGTTTGGTGGCTGCTCTGTTGGTGTGGAATTTCAATTGGAAGCTTGTGGGAATTAAATTTTGATCTCGGCAGTTGCATAGGAATGCAAGGTCACATAAAATGGAGGCTCTTTGGACTTCAAGTTTTTCATAAGTCCTGGTCAGATGGTGGGTTTCCTCCCGTAGAGGTGCAATATTTGTTTTCTGAGGTTCTCTGGTATTTATATGTAGATCTTTGGTTGTTCGGGTTTTCTCCCGCGTAAGATTCAAAGTATCTAGGCAACGTTTCGATGAAGTCTCATTCATCATCTTCAGGCTTCTGTCTCCGGCTCTGTGCTTCTCAGAGTAATGGAGATTGCAGCTGCTTCCTCCTTTTAACTGCCAGTGGGGTGGGACTTGATTGGGTGGGGGCTTGGCTGTGTTCTGATTGGGTGGGGGTGTTCTCATTGGTAGGGGTTTGGCTGTGTTATGATTGGTTGGGGGTTAGCCGTGTTCTGATTGGTTGGAGGCGTGTTCTGTTCAGGAGGGGCTTGGTTGTGTTCAGGTTAGTTTTAGTTGCTGGGGATTTGAGCTGGAGAGTTGTGATCTTGCTGTTTGGCTTCTAGTTCGTGGTCCTGCTGCATCTTCATAGTGGGTGTTGGTTTGCTTCATGTATGGCTCAGAGGGGTTTGAAGTGGGTAGTGATGCAGCTGCAGTGCAGCTTCTGGTCCATGGTCGTTTCTCATTTTCTGAATGGGTGGGAGTCTGTTTTCTACATGGAAGTGTGGTGGTGGCATCTTGTGTGGCTCTCATGGGTGTGGGTCCGGTGTCCTTCTTCATGTTAAGTATTCGTCTGTTCATGAGGGCGGGTTTCCAAATGGCTGGAAGGCGGGAGGTGTCATCTCGTTTGTTCATGCTGTGTGGGCGTTTTTCTATCTCTATGGCTTCTCTGATTATTCTGCTGTTGAAGTGTTCGGTTTTGGCAATAGTTCTGGTATTTTTAAAATCAATTTCATGTCCTGTGGCTTTGAGGTGTTGGACCAGGGAAGAGGTTGTTTCTTCTTTTTTGAAAGAAGACACCAGCATAATAATCCTACCAGCAGACAAGGGCAACGCGACAGTGGTAATGAACACATCTGACTACCAAACCAAGCTAACCAACCTACTCCAAGACCCCACATACAAACCCCTAAAGACAGACCCCACCACCTACCTAGAAAAAACTACCAAATCCAAAATAAAAGCCTCCCCCATCAGTGAAGAAATCCAGCAAGGAATCATACCCAGAGAAAAATCATCCAGATGCCCCAAGCTTTATGGTCTCCCCAAAATACACAAAGAAGGAACCCCACTCAGACCAATAGTCAGCTCCATAGGCTCACCTCTACAAAACCTGGCCAAATTTCTTGCCAAACAACTACAACCCTATGCAGAATCCATCAACTCACACGTAAGAAACTCATTCCAGTTCATCGAGATCATAAAGAAACAAAACTTACAACCTAGCGACCTACTAGTAAGCTTCGATGTCATATCCCTCTTCACCCAAGTGCCAATAAAAGAAGCCTTGACAGCCATCCAAAACAAATACAACCCCCAAGCACATCCTAGATCTGACCAACCACTGCCTATCCAATACTTACTTCACCTACAATGGACAAAAATACAAACAAACAGAAGGAGCACCCATGGGATCACCCCTCTCACCTGTTATCGCAAACCTCTACATGGAACACTTTGAAACTCAAGCTCTAGAAAATACGACCACAAACCCAAACTCTGGCTCAGATACGTAGATGACACCTTCATAATCTGGCCACACGGGAAAGAAAAACTGAACAACTTCCTCACATACCTCAACAGCCTACACCCCAAAATACAATTCACCATGGAAACAGAAGCCAACAATCAACTTCCCTTCCTAGATGTCTTGGTATACAAAAGATCCAATGGCTCCCTAGGACACACCATCTACCAGAAGAAAACACACACTAACCGCTATCTACATGCACTCTCACACCACCACCCAGCACAGATCAATTCAGTAGCCAAGACACTCATCTCCAGAACAAAATGCTTAGCCGATGAACAACACCAAAAAACCGAACTACACACTCTCACCAACGTACTTACAGCCAATGGATTCCAAAGAAAGAAGATTACCCACCTAATCCAAAAAGAAACCCCAACCAAAATCCAAGACAGAGAACAAGAAAACGGCAAAGCCCTCCTCCCATATATAAAAGGCACTACAGACAAAATTAGCAAGATCCTCCAAAAACACAACATCAAAACAGCATTCTGCACAAACAGAAAAATATCCACCATCCTAAGAAACCCCAAAGACAAAATCGAATTAGAAAACCAAGGAGTATACGAAATCCTGCACTGCCTGCCCTACCACATACATTGGACAAACTAACAGAAGAATAAGTGCACGCATTGAAGAACATAAGAACTCAATCAAAAAGAAGAAACAACCTCTTCCCTGGTCCAACACCTCAAAGCCACAGGACATGAAATTGATTTTAAAAATACCAGAACTATTGCCAAACCGAACACTTCAACAGCAGAATAATCAGAGAAGCCATAGAGATAGAAAAACGCCCACACAGCATGAACAAACGAGATGACACCTCCGCCTTCCAGCCATTTGGAAACCCGCCCTCATGAACAGACGAATACTTAACATGAAGAAGGACACCGGACCCACACCCATGAGAGCCACACAAGATGCCACCACCACACTTCCATGTAGAAAACAGACTCCCACCCATTCAGAAAATGAGAAACGACCATGGACCAGAAGCTGCACTGCAGCTGCATCACTACCCACTTCAAACCCCTCTGAGCCATACATGAAGCAAACCAACACCCACTATGAAGATGCAGCAGGACCACGAACTAGAAGCCAAACAGCAAGATCACAACTCTCCAGCTCAAATCCCCAGCAACTAAAACTAACCTGAACACAACCAAGCCCCTCCTGAACAGAACACGCCTCCAACCAATCAGAACACGGCTAACCCCCAACCAATCAGAACACAGCCAAACCCCTACCAATGAGAACACCCCCCACCCAATCAGAACACAGCCAAGCCCCCACCCAATCAAGTCCCACCCCACTGGCAGTTAAAAGGAGGAAGCAGCTGCAATCTCCATTACTCTGAGAAGCACAGAGCCGGAGACAGAAGCCTGAAGATGATGAATGAGACTTCATCGAAACGTTGCCTAGATACTTTGAATCTTGCGCGGAGAAAACCGAACAACCAAAGATCTACATATAAATACCCATGAGAACCTCAGAAAACATATATATATATATATATATATATATATATATATATATATATATATATATATCAGTTCATTAAAGCATTAGGACTGCTGCTATACAGATATGTAACTGAAGGACATCTGGCACCAGAATGTCTAGCTTGGACAGAACTGCAGCAGAAACAGGGAACATAACAGAGAAAAGTCTATACCTTTCAGTTTGACAGCATACATTAATGAGTTTATGACAGGATTAAAGGATTAAACTATTTGAATAGAGTTATATTTAGTTTTATTAGACTGCTGTTGTCCCCTCCTTGTTATCCAGTGTTTACTGCATTTGGGCCTGACTTGTAGCAGCCCCTCTAACTATAAATATTTCCTCTGTCGCCTTTGCTTAGTGGATGTGATGATGCTATTCCCAGTATGAGGAGGTTTTTTTCTTGAGTATAAATCTATTATGATTGATATGACTCAATGCAGCACAGAGGTCAACAGCTGACACCCAGTAGCAGACACCATTCTAAATCGCAACTGCATTGTGGACAGGAAGATAGGGTGGGCTCTGAACCGTTGGTGGACAGTCATTATAAGCCTTCAGGGAATTGGAACTAAACCACTGGTAGATGGACTGAATCTTAAGCCATTGGAGAAAACCTGAAGAGTGGCCAAGATTAATAATCAAGTAAAACTTTCATTTTCCAAGAATTATAAGATGCACAAATGGTTGAATCTGCTACTGGAATGGACAGATGGAAGCTGGAACACCTGAGCTTTCCTTTCTATGTTATATTTAAAGACCCTAGACTTGCAGCTTTGTTGTACTGCCTTGTAGAGAAGTTCAGTTGTACAGAATGCATGCTGATATTAGGACGGAAGAAAGAAAAGAGAAGACTGAAAGGGCTGAGATGACTTGGTGGCAAAACAGCGGTGGTTGAGTGTGGAATGGTGTCAATGGCTGAGCCCTTATGAGTATTTCAACCAGTTGAGGAACATGTTTCATGCAACAGCAGATCAGAGTGGTTAGATTGTGTTGGCCTTTGCAAAACACCCCACAGTGTTGATACTTAGACAAGGACATCCAGGACATTAGTTACCACTCTTTATACAGTTCTATAAAGTTTTAAAATATGCTGGTGAAACATGAACAATAACCTCACAATTAATACAAAAGCTACGAGTGTGCAAAGAGTCATGGAAAGATACATGCTCAGCATCACAAGATAAAATAGAAACACATGCACAGGGCTAGAGAACAAATGAAAATATACAATGTCATCAAAAGAGTAAAAGAATTGAAATGGAAATGGGCTGGTCATATAGGAAAAAGAACTGATGGAGGTGGACCAAGGTAGTTATAGAATGGATTCCACTTGATAAAAAGAGTCCATTAAAGAGACCTAAAATAAGCTGGAGCAATGACATCAGCAATGGAGCAATGACATCAGCAAATATTGCAGGCCCAACTGGCAAAAGAAAGCTCGCATTTGTTGGAAACATGCTGAAGAGGGCTTCATCCTGCAGTGGATGGACAGTGGCTAGAATGATGATGATGCTGACAGTCCTTTTGAAAACCTTGAAGGTACATACAACACAGTGTTTCATACAAGCCTACTGTCAGCTTTGGAACAATAACACTTACAGAGTATGAGTTTTCTAGTCAAAGATAAAAGGAACAAACAAGGAATCTAGAACTTTATTTCTTCTTAAGGAACTAGTGTAGAGTTGATTACATTACATGGACTTGAATACAAATGAAGTGTAGAAAGGGTGTTATGATATGTAAAATTGTCTCAGCCCTCTCAAGTCTTGCTTTTATTCCCAACTTTGTGTCTTTTTATGACACTAAGAAATATATATAATTATTCCAGCAGGGTTGAGAGAATGAACCTGAAGAAATATTTATATCTTTATTGTGGGTATTAATGTCCTGCTAAATAGACAAATTAGATATTTTAATTTGATTTGGTCATCAACATTGTCATTACTTGAACTATATAAAAATACAAGAAAGTGATGATGTCACTGCCTCTTGGAAACACCTATAAAAGTATAGGCTTCTTGAATAGGTATACATGATAGCTCCACAATTAGTGGTTACATTATTATGGGAGAGCCCAGAGTAATATAATTAATAACTATAGGTGTCATAAGTGAATAATGGATGTTTTATTTCAGGCAGAGGGATAAATGAATAATCCTACTATAAACCCATTAAAGATGCACAGGCAGCAAAGTGTATAGGTTAATAAAATGTTCAATAATAAATAAATTAACTGAGTGGTAATAAATTTCAAGGGTTTGTCGACACTCCATTTGTGGACTACAATGAATATATATGAAAAAGCACATCTAATAATCAAATTCAGGAGAGGATGTAGCCTGAACCAGTGTATTCACACTGAAAATACCGAGAAACCATGTTTATATATCAAGCTAAGGGGAAAAAACATTTTGGTTATTTGTGCCTACTGCCCTCTTAACCTCAATGTGTGGTTCATTTTAACCGAGATCTGAGGTTTACTGTGAGTTCATATTACAAGAAGTATTGTTTTGCACTTGCAGAAATGAAACTTCATAATCAATGGCAAATCCTTATTACAGTTTGTGTAACTGCAAGAAGCTCACCATTTTAGATTTAAATGACACATTTGATTTAATCAAATCTTGATTAAAATGCTGTATACCATGAAGTGATGGTGGGGATAAGTTAAAGCATCAACAAAACATTAAAATATTTAGAGTGACAAAAACAACCAAGACAATAACATATTTAAGTCCATTAACTACAATCATTTCAATTCACTATTAATAGTTGTCACATGGACAACATTTAACCACTAAAGAATTCCAGAATTTAATACATTCTATAACGCCATCACTGTGGAGGTAAATCTAATATCCATAGGATATTTCATTAATTAAAATGCACAATCACCTGGATTATGAGGTCCATAATCAGCTCCTCTTCTCTCTTGGAAATGTGGGGTTCATGATGATTGGACAGGATGGGCTGATTCTGGGTGGAAACCACAGCCTTAAAGATATTTTGGCACCATACAATAGGTCAAGGCCAGCACTTTGAATTACATTTGGAAGCTCCTATTGCATAGCCTTAAACATAGGTGTATAGGTGGGTTTCAAAAATTTTAGCAACCAGTTCTCTGCCCAATTGCTGGGTGGGCATGGCCATGGTGGGTGTAACCTTGTCAGTCTCCTGCACCATGGTGCGGGGGGGGTTCCCCCTTCCTGGCTCTGGAGGCTTTCTTCAAGGCGTTTCCGGCCTTCTGGAACTTCCAGAAGGCCCATTTTTGGCCCTCCCTGGGCTCTGGAGGCTTTTGTCAAGCCTGAGCCTCCGGGAGGTTCATTTTTCGCCCTCCACAAGCCTCTGGATGGGCCCTGCACTCACAAATTAACATCCCATTTGCCTGAACTGGACGAACTGGTAGCAGCCCACCCCTGCTGTTGATGCATGACACCTATTAGTAATCAGGTCACTATTGTACATTAACATACCAGTTATAACTTCGGGGTTACCTTCGAATATAGTCCCATGTTGGCATCTTGCAGTAGTGCAATCTAGTGATGAAGGCATGAATTACTGTTGTGAGTTTCTCAGGCTCCAGGTAGGTTGGCAAGTGGCACATGAGTCAAAGGTGGGCAGACTCTCTGGCCATGACCTGTGCCTACCGATTCAGGACTAGCCATGAATGACTCCTCAGGTTGCTGCTTCCCCAATTACAGACAATACCACAGCTGGCTAAGTGTCTTGGTGTACAACAAGTCTATCTTGTCTGGGTAGAACTTCAGTCTGCTTTTCCCAATCAATATTCAGATAGCAAGAGAAGACTTCCACAGAATTGCCAGCTTGTTCTAAAATGGTGCTGTCATCAGCATATTGAAGATACCATATCCTGTACCAATGGATGCCTTTTCCCATGGATGAATGACTATTTAGTGATACCTGATGTGCAAGAATTATAATAGATAGAGTACTGGCAGATTGATGTGCTGAGTAACAACTATATCAGTTATCCAACACCAGCAATCTAATAATTTAAATCCATTAGAAAGGGGAAAAAATTGAGGTAGAGAGAAATTGAATGAAGATGAATGAAGAGAAAAAAGTATTTAAACAGAGCAGAAAATCAAAGGGAGAGAAACCTTCTTTAGATCTCACCAAAAGAATTAACATTCATTTGGCAAATTTACTTCCTAAGCTCAGTCTAACTTTCAAAGGTTGTTTCCAGCCTTTTCAGCAGAGATGTATGAAATTATTTGTAGCTCATTTACTTGTTTTCAGCACCATCTTCTAATTCTGGTCTTTTCAATGAATGTATCCTTCTCTCAATTCAAAGTTAATTATTTGGGACAGAAAAATCCATCTTCCAGGTGGGGAAAAATGTTATCCATAGGTGAGTTCTTTCACATGTCTCCCATATGAGTTTAGTTAGCCTTCTTATGGGTGGATTCCATTACATATTTTTTCTTCTATAAAGCCATGACAGCTATCCTTAATTGACATTTATATGAACGAATATCACTGTATGAGTTGAGTAATTATAGATTTGGCTAGCAGAAAGTTGGAGGAAAAACTAAAGATTCATAACAGGAGCCAAATTCATTTCTAACACTAAAGACTAAAGATCTAGGGATAATTCAAATCCCTAGTATACTGATTTTTCAGTCTTAGTATTTTGATTGCAAGTGATTTTCAGCAGTATGTAATTTCATTGCATTCTTTGTGCTTAGTACGTAGAACAGTATAACATTTGGCCTTAGCTGTGAAATGTTTCTTGCACAATTGTTAAGAATAATAACATTGAATCTTGACTTAAATAGAAGTCAGACATTCCTTGGGGATTTATTGTTCAGAAATTTCTCAGGTAACAGTAAAATTTGCTGAGTTCAAATTTGAGTGTAACACTACTTGTGCAACAAAATATTATAACTAAGCTACCCAAAATATTATTAGGAATTGCTTTGGCTTTGGAAAGGACACCATACTAAATCTGAAATCTGAAAGCAAGAATAATTGTTATGAAAATTTGTGACCCCTGCAGGAGACCATAAATAAATGTTTGATGAGCATATGCTGTAGAACACTATCTTTGACTGTCTCTTCTCACAGGTCTAAACTTTTGAGATCTGGTTTTGTCCAAGAAGACATCAGATAGGAGACCCTAATGTGCATGAACTGCTAATTGGCTTTATTGAATAAAATCCACCAATCTGGAAATTTATAAGCTAGTGGCAATCATGTCATATGACTTCTTAGATTACTGAATGTTCCCACCTTCAATAAGAAAATACAATGGGAAAGAAAATTAGGGCTTATCCATGTCCTATGGTTTGACATTGTCAGAACTGAGCTCTAAAATTCCTACTGGCTCCTGAAGACCATTTTCTTTGGCAATGTAGTGATATTTGATATGCTATATTTATAATTAATATCATGTTTTTGATGCTGCTTCTGCTATGCAAACTCAAAAAGAATAATATAAAAGAAAGAAAACTACAAAAGTAGACCATATAAAAGAATGGCGACAGGAAAACAATTGCCAGAAATAGCAATTTCATGTCTCTGTTTCTTCTTTCCATTACTGTAGCTCCCAAACACTCTTCTGAAATATAACCACTGCTATAAAGCATTATTTGTTGTGATAGATGCTAGATGGGAGAATATATAAATACACACACACACACACACACACACACACACAGTATAAAACTATGCAGAAAATAAAAATCTTGGATTTTACAAGTAATTTCGTCTAAAGTTTAGATATCAGGTTTGCACAAATGTTGTTCTTTGGCTGAACTTTATGTATTGATTGTATTTATACAGTATATCACCAGACTCAAGGTTTACATCATACAAACACAAAAACCTAGTAAATCTACCTTAGGGCAATGGATACAATGATAAGTTCAATCTCCAAATGCCCTTTGGAACATCTCAGTCTTAAATGGCTTTGGGAAAGCCAAAAACAAGGATGGCAGGTTAATATCCAAAGGGAAGTTGTTTCACTGAAACTGCAATTGCAACTAAAAGTGCCTGTGAACCCTTTTCCTCTTCACTCACCTGCCTAAGAGATCATTAAAAGATGTTCACAGTGAGTGCATACTGCTCAGATTGAGAAGACTGCTGCTATGAGCCACCATCTTGTATATTGTAGCCATGTATTAATGGGTTTCTTGGTGCTTGATAAGCCCTTTGCTTTTGTAAGTATATTACCTACCAAACAACAAGTTACAAGAATAAGTTAGGAAGATACTTGAGAATTCAATTAGTCAACTAGGGTTAGAAGCTATCAGGGCTAAAGCTGGGAACTTAGTTCTTTACATGTAGCAAACTGCTAACACTGCAATAGAACGATTGTTTGGATAATATAGTGCTTTTAGTATATAGTCTAGTGTTCCTGTTTTGACTGAGTTCTCGGTAGAAAGCATACAGTAGACATTTTCACTCAGCTATTCATATATGTAAAGTATTTTGATGCGCTACTTGGATCTGGCTCTTCCCATTGTTTGTTATATTTGAATCCTAATTGAAATTGTCTTTTTCATTTTCTCAATACTTCAAGCAAAAGATTATGGCCTTCTGACCACATAATTGACAGATACTCATATAAAAGGTTAGGTTGTGATCTGTTGATAATCTGCCCATATGTAAATGAAAACATTTATGATAACAAAACTCAGACAATTAATATTCATAGTAATAAGAATCATTAAAACCATCCATAAAAACTTGACCAGTAAAGAAGTTAATGACAAAATGTAATTTCTAGGGGAAGACTGTGCCACAGCCCTAGAATCATAAGGGGAAATGAACCTCTCTTAGCTTTGTTCTGTCCCTCATCCATATGTATCTTAAGAATGTTTCCTGGAATAAACATATTAATGGATCAACTCTGGCTAGAGAAAGTCATCATTGTTTAGACTTGCATAGATTAAAGTCAACACTTTCAATTGTACCTAGGTAGCTATTTGTAACCAGTATTCTGCCTGTCCTGTACAAATACTGTACAAAAGCACATAGATCAACTCCACAAAGCATCCATACAAAGTCTTTTTTATTGGTTCATCAGGCATCCTGTCAACTCACATTTATGACGAGGGTCTTCTTAATGTCCAATCCTTTGCATATCTGAATTGTGGTGTAGGAAGATAATAAAGTCTCAACCCCATGAAGATTGAAGCAGCCACATGAGACAAGAGTGAGGGAGCCTCCCCCAACCCAACAAGGGTCAATTTAGTGACCAATCAGGGTTACAGATGTGGCCACATGACATGGACTACATTTCCCAGGATACCTTAACTACATTTACCATGATGCATTCCCTTAAGGGGAGAGCTCACAAATCCTAACTAACTATCCCAAATCCCATTAACTCTAAACTGTCTGGACAGCACAACCCATGCAGAGTGCGGGCCACTTGGGAACAATCACACAGAAAGCCTGGGGTTACCACCTGTGGCTAGCTGCCAACCAGAGGACTGTTCACTCATAAATATCCCAAACTCTATGCAGAATCTCCCTGAATCTATAAGTGCACAATCGTGCCTACTGTCCCTGGCCTATTGTCCCCATTTATTCATACCCATTTCCTGTATTCTTACTCATGTTTATATTTTATCTTGTAAGTGATTGACAAATCAAATAAATAAATAAATAAAAAGCACACAATTGCAAATGGATCCACTCACCCTATTTACATTTCAACTTCTTTTAAAATGCAGTAATTAAGTCATCTTTCTTGAGCCCAGAATCGCAGGGTGCAAAGAGATCTTGGAGCATCCATTTTTCATATGGAGTGATGGAAGAATCTCACTGAATCAGATTCAGATCTAATGTGACATTTGCATTTGTTTGGACACATTTCACCCAAAGAGAGAATGTTGCAGCAAATAATGGTGGTTTCCAATGAGTGGGCTGTAGTGTCAGTTTACAATAAGGATAGAACATGTTAAAAGGAGTCCACTCAATTGGAATCCCAGGGCACTATATCAGCACTTAATAGGCCTGACTTCCGTGGATAGGAGATGACTGGCTAAAAGGCCAAGTGCAGCATCATTTAAAAGACTGCCAAATTGGTTTCTTAAAACAAGAGAAGACTTCCTATCATTGATGTGCTAGAAGGGACTCCTGGGAAACTCTTGTTAAAATTCAGCTACCAAACTATAAAAGAGAAGGCTGGATGAATTCCCATCTTCTGATGAAGTTTCTTTGTTTGTAAAAGAATTGCATCTAAAAATGTTGCTAACAATTGAAAGATCAACATCATTAAAGCTGCACATCATGTTTTTAAAAGCCAGAGGGGAGGGGGGAAAAAAGATCTGGCAAAGCTAAACCTTAGTCCATCAAGAGGGTGTATCATAACTGAAGGGCACTGAAAAGTCTCTGGTTTTCCATTCCTGCCAATCACACCTCTCTTGGTGACACAGCAGACAGTGAGGCTTCCAAAGGCAACTTTAATCAGTAAGGGATAATTTCATGGGAAGACATCAGCTTTTCAATAATTCACAATAGTCTCAAAGGTTGTCTTCACCCTATTTCAAATATTCATCCATTGCTATAATGCCATAATTTATCCTAGGATTTTACATTAAAATATTATTTTACAATCAATAAAAGATGGAAAAGAATAAAAACAACTTATACATGCAGGTCTGTAGGAGGGAGTACAGTATATCTCCTGCAGGAATATAGTCAACGGGTTCTATAGGTGTAGCCCCAAAGTCAAGAGGGCAGTTGTAACACACAGTAGAAAACAGAGTTTTGACTGCACTGTCACAGCCACTCTCTAGACTTTGATGATCACACCACTGCTTACCCCCATGGAAACAGGATGTCAGTTGTAGGAAGTTAGCCCCTTTCCTAGGAAAATGAAATATTTTAGGATATATTAAAAAGACAGAATATTTCCCCTAAAAGAGAAATAGAAACTCAGAGAAATGGAAATTCAGCTCCCTCACCTTTGCTAATGGGCCATGAAGGCCTGGGCCAGAGTATTCTACATAAGAAAAAGATCTACTCCAGGTAGAGCCATAATAGGAATTGCCCAAATCCCTTTCATTATATCATCATCCAGCAAGGCTCAACCAAGCCTGGGACTCAGGACAGCCTACACATTTGCCCCTGCATGGCCCCATGGGAGTCTGACAACCAATCAGAATACAAGCTCAAATTCAAATTCCAACAAAGGGCATAAAACCCATGGACTTTCAGTATCTCTTCCCTTTTTTTGCTCAGGAGCTCCAAGGCATGTGATCCTGTCCACCATTAAATCATCTTTCCAAACAGCCTCCATGTTTCAAGTTAATTTTTCCCCACTTGGAACTGAACCCAGAAGGATATTTCTTCCAACAAACTCAAAGAAACAATCCTATTCAGTTGCAAGAGCATCCAGTACAGTGATAAACAGGGAAAACAAGCAACACCAGGACATTCAATGTGGCCCTATGGAGGCTTAAACTCAAGAGAATTTTTATATATATACACCATGGAAATCCCTGCCTGCCATATTACTGCTGAATGTGTCAGGTGCACCACAACTCTTTGCTTGGAACTTGGTCCTCCAGACACCATTTTTTGCCCTGAATGATAATGAGAACATTCCAGAGAAAATTTTTAGAATGAGATGTGTTTACAACCTTATAACTAGATGTGAGTGTAACAGCTGATTCCCACACTGATCAGGAGGTTAGATGCTACTTGGAAACCCACATAAGAGAGAGCCAGCTTGGCCTAGTGGTTAAGACATCAGCCTAAAAAACAAGAAAATGGTGAGTTCAAATCCTGCCTTATCCATGAAAGCTGGTTGGGTGACTTTGGGTCAGTCTCTCTTTTTCTCTCTCTCAGTCAGTCCATGAAGTCAGACTCTGACAACAAGCTAATTCCAAGTCATAGTAATTCCTGTCATACTAATGAATATTCATAGAGCTGTGGTGGCACAGGGGTTAGAATGCAGTATTGCGGGCACATTCTGCATTCTCATTGCCAGGAGTTTGATTCTGACAGGCTCAAGCATCATCCTTCCAAGGTCAGTAAAATGAGGACCCAGATTGTTTGGGGGGGGCGCAATATGCTGACTCTGTAAACTGCTTAGAGAGGACTATAAAGCACTTGAAGTGGTATATAAGTCTAAGTGCTATTGCTATTTGACTGATTCAAAACAACAAAAACAAAAATGAACCCTGAAGTTGCAAAAAAAAAAAAAAAAAACCCACCAAAACTCTGGCAAGGAAAAAAAGAAAAAAGGAAAAGGCTCTCTTGCTTTCTCAAAAGAGACTCAGCTTCTCACTTTTACATCAAAATAGCAGAGGGAAAAAAGTCAGAACCTTCCCACCATAATTTTCCTAAGTACAATCCTTTATTGGAAAATTTAAAAGTTGGTAGAATTCTTGTGTTGCTACTTTAACCTATGTATTAATAAATCTTAGTTATTTTGAGTGTGTTATTCTTCGGATTAACTGTTTGCAGTCTAGGAAGCTGTCAGAGACCTGACACTGGCTATCACCAGAAGATAAATGATTTTTAAGAATATAGTTATTGGCTGCAGGGTAGCTGCTTATATCGATTTCTACCGACTACAGGTCCAGCATGGTTACAAAGAAGATGAAAAGAAAGGAGGTAAAAATAAGATGAGAAAGCTAGCAAGATGAAATAGACAGACAAAAAGTTATAAGCTATTATCTAATGAAGGAGCTTTATTGTAATGTATTGTTCTGGAGCAGCAATTTAAGATCCTGTAGAAAAGACAATTTGGCAATGAAAGTAGAACACATTATAGCAATATGGAACATTATCAGTGGTATCTGGATATGGATGTAGAAGATCTGTACAAGCTAAGGATGAATCTATACATCTATCTACCATTTGTCTAAAATGATGCTATTAGACAATTTTACAACATTATTTTCGGGGTACCTATACAAGTGATCTTTTTCAATTTGCAAAGAGAGAAAAGTATTTTTTATGCAAGCCATTGTTGCTTGTATTTCCTTCCATGCAAAAATATTGTGAATTTGGATATAGAATAGAAGTACCTAAACAAAATATTTAGATTCACTTTTTAAATTATTTTACTGCATTATCATTTTTAAAATAATAATGAAAAAGAATCCCGCCCCCCAAAATAGAAAGACACATAGTCAAGGAAATAGAAAACACAATGTATTAAAAAAAAAAGTAAAAAAGAGAACAAAAAAAAGTTCTAATAATATATCACAACAGTAAATATTTGCAATTTATATATAATTATTCAAGTACATACCATATGTTTTTAATACAGTTATATCATTCATGTTATTTTTTAACTAATTGTATTTTGTAAAAATGAGTCCCATATTTCATTATATTTTTCCAGATAGCAAGTACAGTCATGTCTTCAGTCCACTGAATGGAAAAAGTCTTGTCTATGAATACGTAGATTCGCTTAGGAATTTGGCTTAATGCAGAGATTTTAGAAGTATGTTATTTGAAATCAAATGGCAAGAAAATGCATTCATAACTCATTGTGTACTAAACATTTACAGTAGAAATGTTTAAGGCTGGAAATGGCTTCCCTACTTACTGTAGGAAAACCATTACACAAACATCACCTTTTAATACTTCAGACACACAGCCATAAGGGCAACAGACAGTGAGATGAAAGAAGGAAGATTTATTTGTTTAGTAGATTCTTAAAAGAAAGCGTTAGAGTTAATGGCAAACAATTTGTGATAGTGATTGATGCTGGAAGAAGAGGTGGAGTTTTATTTTTAATAAGCTTGATTATAAACTATTTATATGCTCCTAACCAAAGCTGCAGCCCACAAAAAAGAAAACATCACAGTTGGTCTTTCCAGCTTAAATATTTGTGATATTTCAAGACAATTTTGTTTGAAGAAATTATTCTATAGATGATTTCATCGTCCTAAATTTATAAAAAGGGAGTTTATTTTCTGGACTTTTTTGAGGGGGATATCACCTAGTAAAGTGTTTCTCTTTATATGGACTTCAATTCCCAGAATTCCTCAGCCAGCATGGAGAAGTTGAAGTCCACATGTTTTAAAATTGCCAAGGTAGAGAAATACTGAACTAGTATGCAGGTAATGTTCTTATGTCTGTTGAACAGCCTTCTAATGGATTACACACAGATTTTGAAACAATACAGAAGCAGGAACAATCCTCCTTGGAAAAACAGTCATTTTGATTTTCATAATCATTTGGCCTTTATTGTGGACTTATCACTATCTGCTTATTGATGTGCTTCAGCCACATGGATATACATTTTTCTTCCTAGTCATTAAGGTCTCATTGGCTAGTTACTACTATATGAATCTAACTTGAATATATTGCTAGAAAATTGAATCCAGATGATACAGGGGATGATTGTAATTCTATTGTTTGAGAAACTGTTACTCGATTCATGAAAATATACTGTTGATCATACATATATGTTCAGTCAACTAAATGGCCACTATGTTTCCTGATCAGCTACAATAGATCATATCGATGCAGATTGTTTGCTATGGGCGGTTCTTCTGTGACAGCCTGAATGAAGTGTTACATCTACTTCTAAGAGTCCATGGAGATTCTCAGTCATCCAGGTCATAGTTGTCCCAAAGATGCTTTTTCAAAAGGTAACTGAACTTTCTTTATTTTTCCCTGAAGGTATTTCACTTCTCATCCAAGAAGTTGCTTTAGTTGCTAATTGTTAGTACTCTCTCTGAGAGTCATTGAGGCTACTTGGAGATTTATCTGTCCCCTATGGGCCACATAAATAATACAAATGGGTGTGGAACCTTCTTTCAACAATTCCAAGAAGGTTCCACACCTATTTGCACTATTCAGGTGACCCTGAGGGCATAGATAAAGTGGCCTTAACAAGTGGCCTTAACAATTCTCAGAGAGAGTGCTAATGACCAGATGTCTGCAGGGAAAATAAATCTTTCCATTCTCCACCATTCAGTCAGAACTGAAGAAGCTTCTTGAATGAGAAGCAAGATATCTTCAAGGAAAAACAAAGTCCAGTTGCCTTTTGAAGAAAAGCACTTTTGGGAATACTTCTAAGAGGTTGCAGCTTTGAATCTTGTACAATATATGCTCATCGTGGGGTGATGAAATTATAGATTCATTGTGAGAAATTTTACTGGCCGAAGATAGATATTTGATCAAGGTCTGTACTACTTGGCTGCTGCTATTTGGGAACTATTTCTAGAACATGAGATTCAGCCCTGTTGTTCTTTTTAGTACCTCCATTGCATGAAATCAGGCATTGATATTATGGGATCTCTACAATACAGCCACACACTTTCAGTCACTGAAAAATAAAAGCTATACAGCCAGGCATTTCATCTCAGAATATTATTAATAATTTGTTAGATATTTTTGCTCAATTGGATTATTTATTCATCTATGTGGATATAGCCACTGACAGCATTTGACAGATTGTTGGTTGCCATATTGACTCATTTGTGCACTCAAGTTGTGTGGCCTTAAACACATTTGTGTTTGTTCTTATTATCCAGAGATAAATGGGAAGAAGAAATGTTTCATCAGTTTTTGAAGAAAACTTTTCAGCAGTTTACTCTGACAGGAGAACCTGGAAGACAAAATTACTAAAGATTCTCATGGCAAAGTGCTGTGTGTCTCACAGGACATCAAAAGCTTAACCAGCTACTGTGCTTTTTCATGTGATATTCATACTGTACTTCTGGGCCCTCATGCTCAAGAGGCAGTAAATGAGTTATCAGAGAACTTAATAGCAGCATTGATAAAAAAGAAATAGAAGGCCGCAGCAAGTCCTAGACTGAGTCAAAAATTTCAATTGCTAAGCAAGATAGCGGCCAAGTGAGTTTTGCACCATTTTACGATCTTTCTTGACACCCTTGCTAAGTGAACACTGCAATTGTTAATTTAGTAACACGGTTATTAAGTGAATTTGACTTTCTCACTGACCTTGCTGATCAGAAGGTCATAAAAGGTATGATCACATGATGCCCCCAGGACACTGCAACCCTCTTAAATACATCCCAATTGCCAACTATCTGAATTTTTATCATGTGACCATGGAGATCTTGCAATGGTTGTAAGTGTGAAAAGTGGTCTTAAATCATTTTTTCCCAATGCCATTGTAACTTTGGTTACTGAACAAATGGTTGTAAGTTGAGGACTACCTGTATCCAGCTGAGGAATGCTGCTTCAAAGTTTGCGCTCTATCTATCTATCTATCTATCTATCTATCTATCTATCTATCTACACACACACACACACACACACACACATATATTCTCCTTTTAATTATCCCATAATGCCTTGCGGGTTGGACCCGGATGCCCTTCCTGTTGCCAATGTGGAATTTTATTCAGCAGTTATATTGTCATTGTGCCCCAAAATACTCTGACATCACAAATTCTACCAAATCTACCATGTTTACTTCCACAATAATCATATTCCACAGATAACTATGGCAGGACCCTCTGAGGAAAAGTTTGTTGCTGATATGGACTTGCTCAAGAAAAAACTGAAGCAAAGCTAAATCAGAAGACATGGATGTCTAAACAAAGTAATGGTGTGGACTGAAAAGGTTAATGTTATGATTTTATAGTTCTCATAGTACTGAAAGGATGATTAGTTCACTAATGTTGTTTAATGATAGGAGGGAGGTAATGTAATTATTTATATGGATCCTTAGAGATGATTTGGCTGCCATCAAAGCTTATTTCAATTTTAAAACTGGGATAGTGACCATCGCAATTTGAGGCCGAATGGTAGCTTAGATGATACAAAGTCTAATTGTGTACCAGCCCAACATTTTAGTGCTTTATTCAGCAGTATCTATGGCTTGAGACAGTTACTTCACTGTGGCTAATACTAAAACTGCATTTTTGCTTAAAGATATTCACAGCTGTTTCTAGGCCAAAGGCTATATTTGGGGTTTGAGTAGTATGTCAGGAATTCTCTTTCCAAAAACAGGGGACAGAACCATGGCAACAAAACAAAACAAAATAACAGAGTCTGCAGGGACCTTGAAGGTCTTCTAGTCCCACCCCCTGCTCAAGCAGGAGACCCTATGCCATTTCAGACAAATGGCTGTCCAATCTCTTCTTAAAAACCTCCAGTGTTGGAGTACCCACAATGTCAGGAGACAAACTGTTCCACTGGTTAATTGTTCTCACTGTCAGGAAAATTTTCCTTAGTTCTAGGTTGCCTTTCCGGTACTTTGGGAAAAATATGATTTTTCATTTACTTATATTTACATTAAATTAATTTGAAATATTATTGCTCTACAGAGATGGTTCAATGATTTTCCTCCCTATTTAGAGCCTTATAAGAGCTGGAGTGGCGCAGAGTTGACAATGCCATACTTCAGGCTACTTCTGCTGATTCTCGGCTGCCTGCAATTCAGTAGATCAAATCTTACCAGGCTCAAGGTTGACTCAGCCTTCCATCCTTCCAAGGTGGGTAAAATGAGGACCCAGATTGTTGGGGGAAATAGGATGACTCTATACACTTTTTAGAGAGGGCTGTAAAAGCACTGTGAAGTGGTATATAAGTCTAAGTGCTATTGCTATTGCTAGGTTCAAATGTGTGTTTTGATAACAGATTTGAAAGCTGCTGCGGCCAAGTAGCTGAGATGTTAAGAAGTTAGTTGAACACTTGGGGATTGAGGATGTATTTCTCTATCACAAACTAACCAAAGTTTGAAGGGATCTTCCAGCTGGAGACTATTTTTTTACTCCAGGAATTGGGAACCCTGGAAGACTGAACACTGAGCATTCTGACAACTGATAACCCAGAAGTATGGTAGCCTTGGATAGTTTCAGTTGTCTTTCCCCTCTCGGAGGCATCAGCAAGAAACCAACTCTGATAATAAAAAAACAGAAAAAGACACCTTGCCATTTCACTGAGGTTAAGATAAGACAAACACTTAGGTCATCCACCAAAAATTTTACACGTTTTCACTCGCTTCCCCCCACCCCCGTCATTTAAGTGACAATTCCTTTTGGCTAGGCCCCTCATTGATTGTAAAATAAAACTGAGCTGAAAGTATAGATCCTGCTGTAGTAATAATCACATCCACATTCTAGAAAATGTAAAGATTAGTAGACTCTGCAAGGCAATATGAGTCACAGATGAAAATAATTTGCTTTGCATTTGAATGCAAGCTGACCCTAATTTGCACTTCCTAAACTAATGTGGGAAGCAGAATGAAATTATCATGGTTTTCTACGAATGTGGATTGGGGGATGAAACTCTCCCAGGAGAACCTATCTACAGAAAGTACCCACATAGGTAAATCAAAGGAGAACCTAATGTTGAACTGGTTAGGAGAAATTTATACAGGACAATGTACTTTATGAGAAATTCAAAATATTTTTGTAAATCTATATTTTGTTAGACAGAAAACTACATAGACAAGTCCATGTGATTACATTTGTGTTTTTCTGTGTATTTTTTTCAGTGCATAAGGTGGGGAAATGTGGGTTGGTTTTATTATAGGTCTCTGATAAGAGAAATGGCTACAAAGTGCATGCAAAAGATTCTTGCAAATAGATAAATGCATAAAATGAGAAATTGTTATGAAAAATGGAGAAAACTATTAAGGGAACAAACCAGTGCTTCAAAAAGTTCAAAAGTTGTGTAAAGAAAAACAGAGTACTTTATCCCACCTTGACTTTGGAAAAAGTGCAAAGAAGAACAACTAAGACCTGGAGACTAAAACATATGAAGAATGGTTGCTAGAGAAAAGAAGGAATTGGGGGGACGTGATAGCTGTATTCCAGTATTTGAGAGGCTGCCACAAAGAGGAGGGGGGTCAATTTGTTTTCCAGAGGGCAGGACAAGAAACAATGGATGGAAATTAATCAAGGAGGGAAGCAACCTGGAATTCAGTGAGGACAATTAACCAGTGGAATAGCTTGCCTTCAGATGCTGTGGGTGCTTCATCACTGGAGGTTTTTAAGAAGAGACTGGAGAGCCACTTGTCTGAAATGGTATAGAGCGAAAATGCTTTCCACTGAGCTACATCCCTAGACTAAAACTAAACTGAGAACTCAAGACTGTAGTTCAAGCAAGATAACTGATTGATACACAGGGTTCAATACAATACAATACAATATAAATTTAAATTACTACAAAAAACTTCTACCAAGGCAATTTAAAACTACAATGTGACTCAAGAATAATCGCGACACAGTAGTATAAATGAAATATCATAAATGATATCAAGCAGAGGTGGGCAATTAGGGGTAACAAGTTACATTCAACAGTGAGTGAGGCAATAATGCAATAATGTCACTACAAACTGCAATGATTTAAAACATTTGAAAGTTTCCATGTATTTTCTATCTCAGAAAGGCAGGAAATCCTGTTCTAGTTTTTGACAATTGCTTCCCCAGAATTCAACTTGCACAATCGAACAGGTCTCTGGAGATTTCATAAAGGGTAAAAGAGAAATCGTCACAAAAGGTTTAAGAGTAATTGTCTAAGCAGTTATAAAAGCAATTCTAATAAGAATAAAACCATGTGATTTATCATTGAATTGTACTATGCAGCTTTTCTCCCAAAGTTCCCTCCAGTTCATTTAGTTTCAAATACTCAATCCATCGTAAATTTCTTAACCGTGCTAAGAATCATCCCACTTCAGCATCAAATTCAATACTAACAATTTAGCACAGCAGGCCAGCAGATCTTGGTATCTTTTCATCTGCAATAGAAATGAAACTGCAGAAAAAGAGATACAAAGAAAGAAACACTTGGGAAAACAAAGATCAGGAATAAAAATCTGTGGGAAGTGATGTGAAAGCAAATGTACTTTTTTACTTTCTCCAAAATATGATCCAAATCTTTCTATGAAATGTGGACTGTATTAATTCTGTAATTCTGACATTACTTTTCTAATGCTTCACCAGCCCATTTTATACCAGTAGTTCTGCAGTTTAGGCCCACTGCACCTTAAAAAGGATTGCCATAATAATCTGAACTCATTTTTCACACTTTATCTAGTAATACATTTTCTCTAAGGAAGTGTGTCAACTTTGACTCTGAGACATATGTGGACTTCAACTCCCAGAATTCTCTAGCCAATCATGCTGGCTTGGGAATTCTGAGAATTGAACTCCACATGTCATAAAATTGCTAAGTTGAGAAACATTGCACTAAGGTATATTGAAGCATTGCTTCTGTATATGTATACATATTTACCGGTATATTTATTTATCCTAACTCAAGTGGCAGTGATTTTGAAAAACCTTGGTTGCATAGTTTAGTAATTAGAGGGGAAATCACCAGGAAATCTTGCAAAGATAGGTTAAATTGAGAAGGTAAAAGGCATCAGAAGAAGGCAATGGGAAATCACTTCCATACTGTTGTCAAGAAAAGTATAAAAATGCAGGGGTGGGGTTCAAATTTTTTAGCAAGGGTTTCTCTGCCCTAATGACTGGCTAGTGGATGTGGTGGGTGTGGCCAACTCAGCATCGCTTCTTTGCCCTAATTACTTAAAAAAAATATATACCAAAAAGTTGTTCATTATTTCGTGCATTTAATACTTAAATAAAAAACTGGGTGAAACCAGGCTTAATAGCAGTGACTGTGAGAGGGATCTTGGAGTCTTAGTGAAGTTTCTGATGAGTTACATTTAGTTTAGTTTAGTTTAGTTTACTTTATTGTCATTGCACCTCGTACAACAAAATCAAACACCATCTTCAGTGCTCATCATGATCATGAAAATAAACACAAACACACATCCTTTACCCTTCACACATTGAACCGGAAACCTTATTACATGATTCTTATTATTTAGGAATTGATCCCCTTGGAGCTAGTGGCTATGTTATCTGATTTTCTCAATGGCTCTCCCTCACAAGCATTGAGTGGATTGTTTATCTAGTTTGCAACACTTTTACAAGGTGTGAAATGCTCTTGGCTGAATGCCTAGAACTTCAATTAAGCCTATTTAGAGCTTTCCCTTGCTGCTTGTCTTTCTGGGGTTATTGGGGGCTCTCCGAACCCCACAGAGATCTATCGAGCCCCTGCAAGCCCCCAGCAGCCCACCCCTATAAAAATGTGATTATGAAATGAATCAGGAGCTGAGTTTGACTCAAAGGTGTCTTTACTTGTATCTTATTTCCCTGACAAACAACAGTAACAGTTGCAGTATGATAAAGACCTACCAAGCTAGTGTAGGAAGCCATCCTGAAGTCTTAACACAACAACAGGTACAGAAGTAAGTATTTAGCTCAGAGAGGCAGGAAAATATTGAGACTTTGACTAGTTTTCTGTCTGGCACAAATAACACAAATAATTTGCTGAGTTCAAAGCACAGAAAATGTATTATTGCCAGTTCAATACAAGAATCTAGTTTGTTAAAGGTCAAAGCTAAATTGGTGCTAAAAAAAAGGTTAATGGAATTCATGGTGGGCAGGACTTAAGTCTTTTGTGGCAATGCAATGACTCCAAACTGATGCCATATTTAACTCTGCCTTCCAGCTCAGCTTGCTCTTTTTCCTACATTTCCCCAATTCCTTGTGAAAGAGGGAGGAAAGGAAAAAAAAATTATGCAGACTTTATCTCAATAAAGAGTGGTTCTGGTCTCTTATGGAGGCAGTTTCCTGATCTCCTCTGACAGCTAGAGAGTGGGAGACAGGGGAAAAATTGATATAGTTTGCTTTTCAATAAGTTAGTTTTACATTTGCTATTTCAGAATTCCAGCCTGGAGGGATTACGCATAAATTCAGAATTCTGCACCAGACTCCATGCAATATAAGTGTTGTAAGCTGCCCAGAGATGCTTGACAGTGAGAGATGTGTGGCATATAAATTTAATAAATAAATAACCTGCTGGATTGGGAAATATTATGTAACGTGCAGAACCAAGTATGAATATACTGTATAGGGCACTATTGATATTACCTAGTTTGGTAACGAAACACCTGCAAGAAAGCCTCAATCTCAGAGGACACCGAGGATCCCACAGTTTGACCTGAAGCCACAAATATTGTCTTTTATCTGTACCAAGTATGAATATTTCATAGCAATAAAAAAACCTTCTCATTGTTTTCCTTCTCTTACTCAGGTATTAAACTTTACTGCTTTGGAAGAAAAGTGTATGTGATCATGAACAGATTTGCATAGAAGAGGCATGAGGTCAGTAGATTATACACTCAAATGATAAATTGTTGAACTCTGTAGATCTATTATGTCAGAAGCAGATAAGAAAAGACCCCAAGAAAGAATAAATAATATCCTTTACAAAATCAATTTAATTTTTTTTCACCTGTAAGAAAATACTATTGAAACCAACGCAAAATAAATGTAAAGTTTGTATTCTTGGAATTACACACAAAAAACCCCTGTCTTGTACATTTTGGCAGCAGTTAAACGTATCCTTAATCAAATTCAAATGGGCCTCAAATGATTGCAATGTTTGGAAAGGAGCCAGACAATAAGTAATTTAAACATCACAGGAAATTAAATTTTAGAATTCAATTTTGCATAAAGTTTTCTGTAATGAAAATGTCAGACGTAAATTATGAAGTCTGATTATATTCTTTAAAAAAAACTTTTTAATAAAATAATAGAGGCACTTGACAGTGAAGAACAAATGCATATTTTATGCAAGCAGCATTATGTTAAAAACTAGCATTCTCTGGAAATAATGGAACAGATGTTCACACTGCAATATCAGTTATCAGGTGCTCTGTTAAACAGCTTCTAACACAAGTATTTATTTAAAAAATGCTAACAGGATTGTCTCTTAGGGTTATCTAATTGTGGGTTTAAACTTAATATAATTAATTATACATGTGGAATTGTATAGTTGGAGCATAATTTATTATATGTGTCAAAGTAGAAATTGCACTTTATTCCATTATAAATTAATTTAATAGAGGCAAGGGGAATGGCTTTAGTGAAAATATGAAATGGTTTATAACACAGTTGTAAATGGGTGCTAATTCTATTTTTCATTGCTTGGGAAAAAGAGGGTGAGGAATCTTATTTTGTTTGGGATGCTCTAAGAATGAACTGTTTTTTACTACCTAATATGAAAAGGATGTTAAAATGACTGTTAGCTGAAATGGCTTTAAACTTGATTAAATAAGATGTATTGTTCAACTGATATTTTTCACAATACCTCTACTGAGCTTTCATTCTGAGGTAATATATCAGCAGCTATCAATTGACAAAGCATATTTGTATTGTATGCTGTATGAAGTTTCCAAACATATCTGGTTGGTCACTAGAAAGCAGGATGCTGAACTAGATTCACCTTACAGTTTTACCCAGCATGCTTTTCTAATCTTACTTTCAAGAGGATATATTCTTGGTTCACTGTGAATAGAGGATCAAGAAGTCTGGGATATCCGTTCTTCAGAGCAGGCTTTGCTAAATCAGCACCATATAGATTGAACTTAAATCAGAGGTGGTATTCAGCAGGTTCTGACCAGTTCTGGAGAACTGGTAGCGGAAATTTTGAGTAGTTCAGAGAACCAGCAAATACCGCCTCCGACTAGCCCCACTCCCATCTATTTTCTGTCTCCCAAGTCCCAGCTGATGGGATGGGTCTTCTTTCATTTCCCTGCATAGGAGAATGGACCTGGAAAGCAGGTTAGTGGGGTGGGGAGGGAATGGGGATTTTGCAGTAACCTTCCTCTGGGAGTGGGGTGGGAATGGAGATTTTACAGTATCCTTCCCCTGCTATGCCCACCAAGCCACACCACACCCACCAAGCCACGTCCACAGAACTGGTAGTAAAAATTTTTAAATCCCACCACTGACCTAAACCCATGTTTTGCTCAGTTGCAGTCTGGAAGGCATATACACAAAACACAGAAACAAACCTTGTCTACAAAACATATATTGCATATTTAGCTCAGCTGATGACTAAATGCAGCCAATCTTACCAAATCTTGAAAAGGTAAGCAGGGTTGCACCTGATTAGTTCTTGCATAAGAGACCACGAGGAAATTTCAGGCTGTAGGACTGACAGGAAATTGTAAAAGAACAAGAAAAATCTTGCACAAGAACACAATATTTATCCCATTACCAAGAAATCTAGATAGATGTTTTCATGCACTTACCAGGAGTTAAGCTTGATACAAAGGAAAGTGGATCTTTTTTTCTCTCTCAGCATGCATATATCATGGGCAATATGCATTCCAGCTGAATGAAAGAAAAATAGAGTTGCTCATCTGTCTAAAAGGCAAATTCAGTCTATTGTTCCTTTGGTGCACAATAAAGGAAGTATAATACAACTCTATTTATTTGAATGGCAAGGACGGCATCCATCAACTGAAATGAGATGCTAAGATAAATGAGATTACTATTGACACAACCACTGAGGGAACACAATAAATTTTGGTAAATGTGAATTGAATCCTTTACTTCGATGAGCTGCATTGTATTTTTTTTTCCTTGTTGCTTTTCTAACATTGAATATTAGTTAAACCAATAGAAGATAAAGTACAGCTCTAAGCCGGCCCTAGCCTTGTCTCATCTCCCTTCTGCCTCCTGCACCTGAAACATATATATACTGGCAAACGGACACATGGAATTATGTCCAGTGGAGTGAAAATGTGCAGGCAAAATATTCCCTGGAATAAGTGTGGGTTGTTGCATATCACTCGCATCAGCTTATAATTCCAGTTAATATCAGGTATGGCGGCAATGGTAGCATTTACAAATAAAATAACCCAATAATAACCTTGCTTGATCCATTAATAATACCAGTGTTTTTAGTGACAGCTCTATCCTATCCCTAAAAGCCCTCTTAACTGTGTTACAAAGCATACCTGGAATCTGGAACATATCTTCCTGCCCAGTGGATGGCCATCCCAGTGGAGTCATCACAGAGATATGCTTCGGCCAAGTTGATTTTATGCCTCTATTCCAAAGGTGTGAGTTAGCAGCTGGCATTTCATATAGCTGACATAAGCTCTGTTTATATCGCAACTGAAGTTTAGATTTTGAGGATAATTACAGAGTGATCCGTGCTTTTTTTCAACAGTGATTTAAGCTAATCTCAAGATCTATCATTTCATTCTTTAGGTAACTTTTCAAAATGATGAAGAATAAGAGCATTATGTAAATCAGGGGTGTCAAACTCACATCGTCATGGCAGCATCACATGATACATTGGGACTTTCCTCCCCTTTGCTAAACCAGGCATGGGCGTGGTCAGCACATGATGCATCCAGCCCATAGGCTGGGAGTTTGACAACCCTGATGGAAATAAATACATTGTAAATACATTGTCAAAATTAATAATTCCATGTAAATCTTATATATTTATCATTTTTCCTCTCAGTCTCCTCCACTAACTCTGGCTCTAGTGATCTCACCAAAGAAGACGCATACAGAACCCCAACATTATTTTTTTAAAGGGTCTGAAAGTCAGAATATATCCAACCATGCCTCTTCCTCTCACAAGCTCAAAATTATGAGAGAGCCCAGCCCAGCCCAAGCTTTTGTTCCCAAACTTTCCTCTTATTGCTGCTCCTGTATTCAGAAATAGTGATTGGAGACATAAAGCAGCAAAGGGGTAGGAAAATTGGGTTGAGAGAACCCATCTATGTATACAGTACTTATCTAATTCAGTTCAGAACGTCTTACCACTGGGGTGAAAGTTGGAGAGAGGTAAACACATATGTCCAAATGCTCTTTAAAGATAAGCTGTCCAAGGTGTGTATATGTGTGCATATGTAAAAAATAAGTCAAGATGACTGCTGTGAATGTATCGAACCTAGAACATACAGAATAGAGTTGGACCTTGGAGGTCTTCTAGTCCAACCCCCTGCTTAAGCATGAAACCCTCTACTGTTCCAGACAAATGGCTATCCAGTCTCTTCTTGAAAACTTCTAGTGATGTAGCACCCACAATTTCTGGAGGTAAGCCGTTCCATTGATTAATTGTTCTCACTGTCAGGAAATTATTTCTAGGTTGGATCTCTCTTTAATGATTGTCTACCTGAAATTTCATATCCTGTCCACAGGTGCCTTGGAGAATAGGTTGACCCCTTCTTCTCTGTAACCCTCAAACACTGGAAGAATGCTATCTTATCACCTCTAATCCTTTTCTTCATTAGACTAGGTATACCTAGTTCCTTCAGTCATTCATTCTATAGTTTAACCACAATACTCCTTATCACTTTTGTTACACTTCTTTGCACTATTTCAAGGGTCTCAAAGTTGTTTTGTAATGTGGTGACCAGAATTCGATTCAGTATTCCAAGTCTGGTCTTATCAGTGCAGTATAAAGCAATACTATCACTTCATGTGATTAATGTTCCCCCTTCTTGTTATATGTGTGATACCAATCCCCTCTTTAGCATAATACACAGTATAATTTCATCATTTACTTTCACTAAATATTAAGATATAAGTTATAGCTGATTCCCAGAGATCAATGCATTTTTAAATACGTTGTAGCTTATTTATTTATGATTTATAAAATTTATAAATTTTATAAATAAATAAATTTATAAATGAATCAGCTGCAGCAGTTGTTATCATCTTGGACCATTTCTTTGGCAAATTGAAAAACTATTTATTCACCAACGTTTTACTCTTAAAGTTTCATAATTGAATGAAAGTAGTGAAAGTAGTGAAGAAAATCTACTGTATTGTTTGAAAGGCTCCTCTACACATTAATATACAATTGAATATGATAATTTTCTGAATGCAAATCTCATTTCTTTGATGCCCAGTAGCCATGTGATCAATGAGCCTACCCATATATGACCATAAAAATTCACTCTGCATTTTTTACCTGGAATCACAATCTTACCTGGAAGAAATCTCACTGCTTTCAACTGCCTTCATCCTCTAAGAGGAATATTTAGTATTGTAGGCTAAGCATGACATTTGTAATTAAGCTTCTGAATGTAATGGGAATGAGAAGGAATTGGTTTATTTTAAACTCAGTGTTTAGGAAGGGGGTGGAGGGCATAAACTCTGTGATACCTCACACTGAATATCTGTTTTGGAAAGTTGCCAACCTTGTGATCTTTTCCTGAGACCTGTCAAAATGCATTTCAGGATATCAGGAGATTTCACAGGGCTAGCAGCTTCCCATTTATATTCTTCAAGAGGAGACAGGCAAGATGGTTTAACTTCTATCAAAGGAAACGACATCTCTTCTTCACAAGAGGCTTCCACCCCCCAGAACAGAGAGGTGGCCAGAAGGAAGCTATTCTTAGGCAGGCCTGTATTAAAGATAATTCTTGATAACCTACAAATTATCATTATTTTAGTTTCCTACAAGCTACAAGTTATCATTATTTTAGTGTAGTGGTTCCTTTGGGCCACCTCACTTTAGGCAGGTTGCCTATTATATGTATTGTGGTCCTTCATCTACAATGTTTCTTGTAAGTTGAACTCATACTGAGTGGGAAAGGCTTGCGATTTTAGTCAGACAAAGGTTTGGATTTGCCTTTCAGCAAAAATTATCCTTCTCAAAATGTTTAGATCCAAAATAGAGATATCTCTTTATTTTTTAAACAAATAAAATCAAATTACTAAAAAGTAATTTTAGCCATGGTGGTGCAGTGGATAGAATGCAGTATTACAGGTTAATTCAATATATTGCTAGGAATTCGATCCTGACCAGCTCAAGGTTGACTCAGCCTTCCATCCTTCTATAGTTGGTAAAATAAGGACAATATTGTTGGGGGCAATATGCAGAGTCTGCAAACCATTTAGAGAGTGCTGTGAAGCACTATGGAACAATCTAAATGCTATTGCTATTGCTATAATTTTCATGTCTATAGCTTGGTTCATACATAACCCTAAAGAGTAATATAACTTGTTTGACTCTGGCCAAGCATTGTTTTTGAATCCCTCTATTATGACTGAAAGTAGGGCTATGCATGAGCCTCTCGGGGCAAATGGAATTACTATCCTGGCCTTAGAAATGACCCAAATAATTTCAAATAAATAAATAAATACATACATACATAAAGAAGGTAAGATTTCCTTTATCTTTTTCATTGCTGAGTTCATGTCCCCCTTTCACCTTTATCCATATATTAATTCAAATATATTATTAAACAACTTGAATTGCATGTTTAATGTTAAATCAAGTAACTGGAAGATAGGGAAAAGTTGAGAATAGATGAAGGGGAGGAGGAGAATATATTATTCATAGAGAAACCCATAGCATTTCCCATAAGCTTCCTGATATAATTAAACACCAACACGTTCATAACATTTTTAGCACAATCAGTAACAATCAGCAACACCTTACTGGATATATGTATATATTTATAAGCTTATGTCTCAGTTAAAAATAATTATGTAAAATGAGTCATAGATTTCAGCTATTAAAATTGATAAGATGAAGAAGGGGGAGCTTGGTTCCATATCAGAATCAACATATAGCTTTGTAATCTACAGGCAAAGGTTGTTCATGATATGCAAGACACTTTATGATAGTCTCTTTCAGCTTCTGATACTTAATTGCTGTGTTTAGTTTGCAGAGGGGCAGAGAAATCCCAGCCTCTTTCTTCTTCTAGTTTTAGAAGTTTATAGGATGAGCATGATGGGGCTGAGCTTGGGAAAAATCAGCAGTAAGGCCTGTGGAATTCATTAATCTTGTTCCTCACAAGGTTCTGACCAGTTCTGGAGAACCGGTAGTGGAAATTTTGAGTAGTTCAGAGAATCAGCAAATGCCACTTCTGTCTGGCCCCACCCCAATCTATTCTCTACCTCCCAAGTCCCAGCTGATTGGCTGGGTCTTATTTTGTTGCCCTGCACAGGAGAACAAAGCTGGAAAGCAGATTAGGGGAGTGGGGAGGGAATGGGGATTTTGCAATATCCTTCCCCTGCCATGCCCACCATGCCACGCCCACCAAGCCATGCCCATCCACAGCCATATCCACAGAACCTGTAGTAAATTTTTTTCAATCCCACCACTGAGTCTGGCACAGCCTGGTTCCAAATGGGTCACAGCCCATTAGTGGACCACAGCCCTGGGGACCCCTGTCTTAATGTGTTCCATTGATTTCACTAGACCTAATTTAAATATGACTAAACATGGCTTTAACTCAGTTGGCCTTGTACCACTACTTCTATACTGAACTGTTGACTAAGCAAATTCATAAAGCGTCTATCATTATTTCTTCAACTGCTTTGCAGAGATGCTGCATGTGTAATTATCACCAAGAGAAATATCCTTGAGGAAGACAATATAAAGTGGTAGCAGAAGGCGATGAATAAAGCTATGCCCATCTTTCTCTGAGAGAAGTATTGATACCTATATTTTTTTTCTTGAATGTTTCTGGCACCTCTACCCAGGATAGGGTCTCCCATGAACCAATCATAAAAAGGATAGTAGGGTGCATTTGCAAAGGCTCTTCTTTACCAGTTTAAAACCACCTGATATGGCTGCTCTAGAATGTGCAGAAAGTCCTTTATACAAAGAAAATACATGGAGAATTAAAGAGCATAGAATTTGCTAAGCAACATCTCCTATCCTTAACTTCTAGGAACTTAATTAAAGGAATGATGCTTAATATATGGTAGCTAACGTAATCATCAATCCCACATGAATCCTAGAAGTGAAGTAGAGGTCAAGGCTATCTAAATCATTAACCTTTGGTGAGAGAGACATAATTCACTCCTTACTCTAAAAAATACAGCATTTTAAAAATAGTGAACAAATTAACAATTTAAATGAAAAAGACAATAAATTCACATTTGGGAAGCATGTATGCTATTTCATTTTTTCTTGCATGTTTGCAATAATGCTGCAGCTTATTAAATATTTTATTAGCTTTGATTTTAAAGAATCACAGTGACAAGATATACAAGCACTTTGCCTGTTATCATTGGTTTGAGTTATTCCATAGGATTTCTGCATTTGAAACAGGGGCACCCATGGGGCAGTAAAAAATGTCAAGTTGGCACCACAATTTTGTTATTGAAGCCTGACTCTTTTTATTTATTTATTTATTTATTTATTTTATTTGTTTGTTTGTCAAGCAGGTATGAGAAAACAAGTATAAGTATGAACATAACATGTAAATATAAACAGGTATAAGTACATACATGATAAATGAATATGAATAAATGGATACATGGGAACAGTAGGACAGGGACAGTAAGCATGTTGGTGCACTTATGCACATCCCCTTACAGACCTCTTAGGAATGGAGTGTGGTCCATGGTAAACAGTTTAAGATTAAAGTTTTGGGGGTTTGAGGATGTAACAACAGAATCAGGTAGTGAGTTCCAGGCACTGACCACTCTGTTGCTGAAGTCGTATTTTCTGCAATCGAGTTTGGAGTGGTATACTTTGAGTTTGTATCTATTGTTTGCCCATGTATTATTGCAGTTGAAGCTGAAGTAGTTGTTGGCAGGTAGAACATTGTAGCAGACAATTTTGTGTACTAAACTTAGATCAGACTGTATGCAGCGTAGTTCTAGGTTGTCCAGGTCCAAAATTTTAAGCCTGGTAGCATATTTTTCTTATGTGTTGTGTGTAATACACACAAAAAGATCTTCAATCACATATGTCCACCAGTTTGACTTTTTTTATCTCCCCTACAGATACAGCAGCTATTATCTGGAGATACTGCAATGGAAAGTTTTGCTATGGTAAATTATTTGTAATGAGCCCTGAAACTCCACATGTGAAGACGACTTATTGAATCTTGGCATGTGCATATAACCGAAGATCTTAACACTGGAAGATCTTCAGGTATATGCACATGCTGAGATTAAATCATGATCCACATTGTTCAAAACAAAGGGGGGAAAATGAATGATACAGGATGTTTTGGTTGTTGGGACAGAATAAATGCAAAACTCTGGTTTCAATAGTATTTATTAAAATTACTGTTGAAGCAGGAATAGAAACATCTGTATCCTGTAATTTTCCTAGGTATATTATGCACAGTAACACTGTTAAATAAGTAGAGTATCTCTTATGGAGAACCCATGCATGTTTTAGACTAGAGCTATTATTCAAGAGCAAGTCAGCTTCTGATCTTTCATACTCCCAATAGCACAATAGCTGCATCAGTGTGGTAGAAGCTCATGTTACATCTCACACCACACCACAACATATACAGTGCTAACTCCATGTGGAAAATATTTACAAGGGGTTACAACATTGTCCAGAGAGGTTATTGTATTTGTATACAAATTTAAAGTTCCATGTGGATACGTATACATGGGACTGTTTATTCTAGATTAAATAAATGATCCAGGTAAACATTATTTATTCCAAAGAAAACCAGACTGTCTGATTTATACAAAAAAAGATGGTTATTAATCATGTTGCAATAATAATAAGGTTAAAAGAAGCATTAGTGATATTTCTGCTTGGATTACCATGCTATTATTTGGTTGGTGCTTATCAGTTTATCCATCAATTATTCTTTCTGATCTTTTAAATTTTTCTATAGAATACTCAGAATCACCTTGGTTGAGTCGGGGCAACCTTACAAATGCTTTCTGTAAGTAATACACAAACTTTGGTTCAGTTTAAAAATTAATGTTTGAATTTTACTAAAAATCATTTCCTTCCTTACTGAACCCACAATTGGAGCATCCAATAAATATAATCCACAGCATATGTTGAACCCTGGGCCAAGTAGTTCACGGGGACCAAAGTCCAAGTGATCCATAGCTGTTTTTATAGGGATCCGCATTAAAATTTCACAGTGAAAACCCGGGCATAAAATTCAAACCATGTTTGTAATGTGAGTTGTATCTCCAGCATGTATGACTTAATGAGGCACAGGTTGTCATAAGCTGGAGGAAATGGTGCCATTTGAATGGCTTTGAAAAACTGCAGTTGGATTTGTTTCCCTAGGATTTAAATTGGTAAATTATTTGAATTTCTCCACCCCTAGGTGAATGATTTAGATGGCCTTGACCCCACTATGACTGCAGGGATTAATGTGGGATAATGATTGCTGAGGCTCTCACTGCAGCCGGCATCATTAATTATCTTTATTGATTGTAGCTTTCAAAGATAAAGCATTATGCTGACTAGAAAATGCCCAATTTCCAGCAAGGTCAAGGCAAAAATAGGGAAGCTAAATAATTACATGAACAAACATAGAAAATAAAAATCACCTCTTAGATAATTGTGTAATTAAGATCCAATTACAACATTTAAGCCTTGTTTACAAAACGACAGGGTTTTTCTTGTCAAGCCATTTTCCTGAAAATTGCTCCACTACATGACAGTTGCATTATAGCAGGTAACTGGAAGAGCAAGCAGAAAGGGAGGTTGGGCACAGTAGATGTCTGCTAAATTGCTCTGCATTTTGATTTGCCCAACCATTAAAATGCAAGGAACACAGAGAATCTTGTTTTAAAATACTAATGATATACTACTGTAAATCAAATGAGTCACATGGAAAAAAAGAAACATTGGCTCTTATTCCTGTTATATTTATTTTGGGTGGTGGCGGGATTTTCAAGATAGCCCTATGATATTCCCATACAAACATTTCATTAACCTCACCCGCTCCCCAAAATATCATTTTATTGTAAGAAGCAGCTCAAGTTTTTCAATATATTTGGGTGAAAATTCTGCTGATAAAATGAAAAACGGTTCAGTCTGTAACTCCATTTATCATGGTTAAAAGAACAAGAAATCTTTAAATATATGTAGATGTGTTTAAATAAAAGGAGACACTGAAGAAAGCAAGAAAATCTATTTCAAGACTGCCTGATAATAAACAATGCTATAAATACTTATAAATAGCATAAAATGGTTCTGGGCAAGTTTATGTAGAAGCAATTACCATTTGAGTTCACTTGAATATTTATGTAAATATCCACATGTGCACTTTAATTTTTAATTTTTTAAAGGGTTTTTTTTTTGTATAAAAACCATGCTGACTACTTCATTTTGGACTTACTGATAAAAGAAAGACATGAGATTTTAAGACATGCTTGTTTCTTTTTGGAAAATTGTCTAATATGTTCATTATATATTTGTTCAAACATAACATTGGATAAAGAAGTGATGGGTCATTTAAATAGAAATACTTTTTCATATCCATCTAATTGGAATTATCAAAATCTTAACATTTGCTTCAAGAACCTCATAAATCAAATTATTTGGGATTCTTCAAAGAATAAACCCATTCTTTTTCTTTCTGATATAACATATTTTAAATCTTGAAATAATTACCAATAATGTAGATACACAAAATGTAGCCAATCATCTAGTCCACTGCTATTCTAGTCCATATGCAATTTATGTAAATATAGGTCCCTACTGAAATATATTAATGTGAAGTTTCTTCCTTGGAATTTATTTACATAATTGAAAAATATAAACATTTGTATAGACAAAAGTTCCTTGTACTACAGGTGAAACTCGAAAAATTAGAATATCATGCAAAAGTTCATTTATTCAGTAATGCAACTTAAAAAGTGAAACCAATATATGAGATAGACTCATTATATACAAAGCAAGATAGTTCAAGCCATGATTTGTCATAACTGTGATGATTATGGCTTGCAGCTCATGAAAACCCCAAATCCACAATCTCAGAAAAGTGGAATATTGTGAAAAGGTTCAATATTCTAGGCTCAAAGTGTCCCACTCTAATCAGCTAATTAAGCCATAACACCTACAAAGGGTTCCTGAACCCTTAAATGGCCTCTCAGTCTGGTTTAGTAGGAATCACAATCAGGGGAAAGACTGCTGACCTGACAGTTGTGCAGAAAACCATCATTGACACTCTCCATAAGAGGGAAAGCCTCAAAAGGTAATTGCCAAAGAAGTTGGATGTTCCCAAAGTGCTGTATCAAAGCACATTAATAGAAAGTTATGTGGAAGGGAAAAGGTGCACAAGCAGCAGGGATGACCGCAGCCTGGAGAGGAGTGTCAGGAAAAGGCCATTCAAAAGTGTTGGGGACTTTCACAAGGAGTGGACTGAGGCTGGAGTCAGTGCATCAAGAGCCACCACACACAGAGGCACACACTGCAAGATGCTTGAAGTCCAGTGTGAAGTTTCCACAGTCTGTGTTGATTTGAGGAGCCATTTCATCTGCTGGTGTTGGTCCACTGTGCTTCATTAAATCCAGGGTCAACGCAGCCGTCTACCAGGAGATTTTGGAGCACTTCATGCTTCCTTCTGCAGATGAGCTTTATGGGGTGCTGACTTCATTTTCCAGCAGGACTTGGCACCTGCCCACACTGCCAAAAGCACCAAAACCCGGTTCACTGACCGTGGGATTTCTGTGCTTGATTGGCCAGCAAACTCGCCTGACCTGAACCCATAGGGAATCTATGGGACATTGCCAAGAGAAAGACGAGAGAGATGAGACCAAACAATGCAGAAGAGCTGAAGGCCGCTATTGAAGCATCCTGGTCTTCTGTAACACTTCAGCAATGCCACAGGCTGATAGCTTCTATGGAATGCCGCATTGAGACAGTAATTGCTGCAAAAGAGGCCCAAACCAAGTACTGAGTACATATGCATGCTTATACTTTTCAGAGGTCTGATATTGTTCTATGTACAATCCTTGTTTTATTGATTGCATGTAATATTCTAATTTTCTGAGATTGTGGATTTGGGGTTTTCATGAGTTTTTCATGATGATGACCATCATCATCACAATTATGACAAGTCATGGCTTGAACTATCTTGCTTTGCATGTAATGAGTCTATCTCATATTTCACCTTTAAGTTGCATTACTGAAATAAATGGACTTTTGCACTGTATTCTAATTTTTCGAGTTTCACCTGCATATGATGATATGTAAGCTGATACTTTCTATTTGACTGGGAGCAATTTATTTTGCAAATCTATCCTGTTTTTTTAAATAAATTGATAGAACCCAATGAGATTAATTAAAAATATTAATTGGGTTGTTAGGCAAAAATATTCATTATTAGCTATACTCTGGTTGTTTAAATTGGAAATACTAGAGATTGAATATAGGTTTTTTCTGTTTGCAGAAAATTTATCATTTCCAGCAGAATCTAGGATTTAAATCTTAAAACTTTTAGATTCTTAAATCTCAAATCTTTAAGATTCTTAAATCTCCAGCACTGCTGAATAAATGGTTCGGATGGGGTTTAGGAAATTGAAGCTCATCCCTGGCAAATAAAAAATATTGTATGTAAGAAGAATCATTATGTATATGGCCATGTGGTAAAAGATTTAACATACAAGATCAAACATACAAGAATAGGAGTCTTCCAAAATACTGATATTGTAACCTCTTAGCTATGGAATGTGCAACCTAGAAAGGTTGATTGACTTTAATTAATGGATCAAAGACATGGAATCAAATAGATATCAACTCTTAATTATCAGATAGATAGTTTTTCTTGAAGTTGATATATCCAATCTGGACCTTCAGGTCTTTCAGCAGAGCATCGATGACTACTGTAATTGAGTCCATCTCCCCTGCCACTTGTTATCCTCTTTTCCTTGAATTATGGAGTTCTTTATAATTATATTGTAGAATTATTTTAATACCTATTTATATTGATGACAATCTAGCTGTTTAATGTTGGTTATATTTTAATTTATCATTTATTAATCATCACAATCTCTGCTATGTCAAATGTTTTACTTGGTAAAATGCTTTATATAAAATGCTTTACATAAAATCCTTGGTTTATGGATTTTATGGATTTGTTTTAGTATTTTAATCTTTACTGTCATTATTATATTGTATAAAAACTTATGTTTTACACATGGTTTTTTAAAAATGTGTTTGAGTTGTATACATCATGAGGTCCCTTATGGGACAATTCAGGAATGCAATAGAAGACATGTGTACACAATAAAGAAAAAAATTAATAGGAAAATTACTATTTTAGAACTGATTTAAACATAATAAAAAATTGAATAAGTCAAGCTGAAAGTATTTTATTGTAGTTTTGTCAAAAATAAAAAAGTAAAATCTTAAAGGAAATAAACCCTACTACAGAAAATTTGTAAGTAGAAAATATAGCCATTTTAAAAAAGAGGAATATGTGAGGTATTCTTTTTCTAAGACTGTAGTATTGATTTTGAAATGCCCAAAGAAATAAGAGATGCTGAAGGGATATAAATACTGCAATATGACTTGTGTGACCCTCAAGTTAAAGTATTCTCTGAGATACAAATGTTCTAAATACAACACATAACTGGACCTTGGCAGAGTTAGCAGTCGGACAAAGGAAATCGAGAAGAGACATGACTTGATATTATGGTGCTTTGAAAAGTGAATTCCAGATACTTTGACCCATGAACACTTTTTCCAAAATAGGGCATTTATACTTTTTCACCTACATATTTTATATGGTTCCTTTATCAAGGAGAGCTATAAACAAAATACAAGGTAAAATAAAAAGTAAAATTACCCAATTGAACTTGATGTTTAGAACATCATTCAACATACTTATACCATTTTTCTTGGCAGTTATTCACAAATACACCCACAGTAATACTTTTTATGTTTTTTTAAAAAAATACCATAATGTAAAAAATTTAAATAGCATTTTTTTCAAATGCCACCATGTAAAATAGCAACCAAAGGTCTTGTTTTTATTTTATGCATTATTTGTTTTAAGACCATTTCCTCGTGATTGATGTTCTATTGGATATAGCAATGGTAAATGATTATAGAATATACTATAAATTGCTAGTGAAGTAATGGCATACATTTCTAAAATAGAAGATTAACATTCTACAAATACAGTTACATTCATTAAAAAAGAGAACAAAAATTATGAATTCCCTAACTATTTTGTTCCACTAAAGTAATAAAGGATTACTCTAAAGATAGGAATATTCCTTAATTATTTTTTCTTCCTTACAGGTACCTACTGATCTTCAAAATTTTCTGGCTGCACAAGAAATGCAGAGAGAAGAGCAAGAAATTATTAGAAAAAATTATTATTAAAATTAAACTTCATTTTTAATAGAAGGCATAGAAATTGATACACTTTTTTTCCTGTGGAAAATAACATGTTTTTCCTCTATTCTCTTTGAAAGTTTAAACCATTCAGCAGAACAAACCCAGCAAAAATAAATAATAGATAAGATAAGATGATAAGATAAAATGATAAGATAAGATGATAAGATAAGATAAGATAAGATAAGAAAGGTTTTGGCACATCATGGACTCTGATATCTTCGCTTTGATACCTTGTACTTACAAGTTGGATTGAATGCAACTTTGCTAAATGGTGGAGTGATCATGTGATTAAATATTATTTGAAAGCCATTGAAGTCTTCAATTTTTGGCACAATGAAGGAAAATCAACTATTAAAAAAGTAGTTTGGCAAGAAGGCCCTTCCAAGACTTGATGCATAGAGAATTAACATTATTCACTTTGTGGAGAAGCAAAGAAGAGATAATACATAGCAAGAGGGGGTAAAAGCTTATACAATAGCACCCATAGCAACAATTTCTAAAGCTAACTTCCAGCCAAAGAGCTACTCCAGTCCTAATGTCCATCCCTTGATCTTAGTATCATAGAACACAATTCAATAAATGAGGAAGAGAAGGGCCTCCTGCAAGGACAAAGAGACCCCCCACTGATAGGAACCTATAATGGCAACTTATTGTTTACAGTACAATGTGAAAGAGAACATAGATACTGAATCAAGGAAAGGTCGACCGAGCAAGATATCCCATCACCCGATTCCTTTATTTATCGTGCAACATAGGCCATTAAATATGGTGTTGGGGAAAAAAAAAGAGAATTGAACATTTATGTCAGGAGATTCAAGAAGAAAAGTTCATGTCAAACTATATGTGTTTCTTTTTTTCCCCCTCTCTCAAAAGTTCAGAATCCAAAAGGCACATTTGAACTGTTGCCCCATGAACACCAATAGTTTCCCATTTCCCATTGGTAAAAATCACATCAGGCAAATCAGAAGAATGCATTTATGCTCTATATGTGAAAAGAGCTTTGATTTTTTTTTTTTGATATCTCACCAGCTCTTAAGTGCCACTGCAAAATGAATTAAACTTTCCACACCTTATTCATTTATTCCAGTTATTTGATCTGATTCCCAACTGAATGGCAATATGCTATGAAACAGAACATGTCTAAAATAAGGTGATTCTTTTCCAGCACCTTTTGTGAACCTGTTCACCCCTGGACTAGAATTCCCATTATCCCCAGTTTGCATGGTCATCTGAAGGGTCTCTGGGATTCTTTACTGATACTGATTAATTGCAATCAAACCAAACCCCATATAATTTTTTTTTCAGATGCAATTGTCCTAAATTTTAAGAGAAAAACAAACAAGCAAATAATGGCTGATTCTCTGCTTTTGGAAATGTAAAACATTTAAAGGGCATCTGGGAAAGGCTATCTAAGCTTGAATAGTTGTTACTGAAAAAAAAAAAATCAATCCTTAGTTCAATGAGGCATTACACTGTCTCATTCTCATGCCTCTGAGAAGAAAAAAGAAAACAAATCCTGTTGCAACTTTGTCTTATTTTAACCCTTGATTTTGGTAATTGCCCATATTGATTTAGATTTTCACCAAAATCACTTTAGGGCCTGTCAAAGTTCTAAGTTCTTGCAAGAATCACTAGAATGGAAGATGGAGAATTAACCAGATGGCATTCTGGAATTCCTTGAAATTTATGTTAAATCATGTGCAGATATGTTTAGTGCTGTTGTGATAAGAAATTTGATTGATGAGGTTCTTTGATTTCATGCCTCCATCAAGAAAAGATAGCAGCCAAACTAGGATCATAAAATCACCACAAACTTACTAATGACTAAGGCCCATTGGAAGAATTTATGTCAGATTAAACATATTTAAGTTGAATCCCTAGACTGCTTATTTAGTTCTGCAACTCTAATGTCTTCTTTTTGCATTGGGAACTAGACTTATTTTAGAAAATGCACAAAGTTGGCAAAGGAAAAATAAATTATTGTTCATTCTCACTGAGGAAATGCCACCAGGAGGGTTGATAGCAAAGTTCTTGCTCTAACTAAAAAGAAGGAAAAAATACAGAATCTATGCAAACGAGACCTGTGATTTTACAATAACCAGAATGGCACTCCAAGGACACTGATATTCTGTGATACAGAATAAATGGACCACAAGTATTCTGCTGGGTACTGAAGTGATTTGACTATAAGTCTGGAAGGATTCCATAATTTCAAATATAAAAGAAGGCTATGCCGTCAGTACTGCATAAATTGCTAGCCTTTAAAAGCTTTATTTTTAGATGATAAAGATAAAATGGAATATTTTGATGAGATAGGGCCTTTCCCTCCTTCCACACAAATTAATTGTACAATTTAATAAACTAACAGGTGGTTTCACTTCATGCACAGCAGATGTTAGGCTGAATGAATGGATTCCCCTTTCATGATCATCTTATCCCCATGCTATTTCTTCCTTTATATCAGTCCTTTTCTTTTCTCTCTTCTTTACTTTTTCTGTTTGATTTATGAGCAGCTACAGTAGATGCTTTGTTTGAATTATATGAATATTGATGACAGGATAGTGTTGATTTTAATGGAACCAGTAACTCTTGTGTCCTTCTTGAAAATGCTCTTTTCAGTACAAAGTACAACATTCTACCATGATTTCAAATGCCAATAATGTATGTGTATATCTGTATGGGTGTGCATTGTGTGTATATAAGCATGGATGCATGTATATCCACAGTTTGTCTTTATGTGTGTGTGTGTGTGTGTGTGTGTGTGTGCATGTGATTTTATGCATTGCAGAGAGAAAAGTGGAGCAGATGCAGATAAGCTGTCTCCATTCCTTTGCTCAATAGTTTGAGCAAATTTTCCCAGGTTTTTGATGAACAATTCAGAAAAAGGAGGAGATAAAATTACTTTCTTATGGTTGAAAGTTTCTGGGAATCAAAAATATCACTGTTGGATTGTAAGATTTCTAATGTGCTCTCAATAATATGAACAACTCATTCAGAGGTTTTGAGTAGTATGTCACATTTCCTGGAAGGATCATGTGACTAAATCGAAATTCATTGGCAGAAGAACAATTATTTTCTATCTCTATCTGGGATATAGAAATCTTTGCTTCAGAGTCATTAGTTCCTTATCTTTTTTTGTGGCCCGATTATAACAGATAACAGGCAAACTGACGTGGTAGGTGATACACAACTATTAAAACCGTGCCAGCTTATCCCAGTGAATACAGAGAGCAATCTTCTTCCTCTTACCTTTTTCTTAATGCCATTTAAAATAAATTTTTAAAACAAACTTTCTTGGAAAGTAACATGATAATTAGAGTGTTCTTTTTTTAAAAAAAAAACCCAAATGAAGAAATCATCATGGCATATTAATATAGAAATAGACAATTAGTTGTAATGGTATGTTACATTTGAAAACATGTATAGTTATATTATTCATCTCAAGTGAAAAGTTTAAGCTGTCTGGTCATAGAAAATAATAATTTCTACATTTGCTTTTGTATTCTTCTGATTTTTTGTATACTTCTGACTGGCAAGAGAAAGATAATAAGAATATTAGTTCTACTAGCCATATGTTACTTGAGAAAATTATTTGTTTGATTTTTATAGACACCCATCTCACATATGAAATTCTGGGAGGCTCAGAACAATTAAAAATCAACAAGATCAGTGCTATTTCAGCCCTGTACCAAGAAAACCTGACTGAAAGGAGACCAGGCAATCTCTTTCATCTAGGATACTGTGGAGCAGAGGTGGTATTCAGCCAGTTCGGACAGGTTGCAGAGAACTGGAAGTGAAAATTTTGAGTAATTCAGAGAACTGACAAATACCACCTCTGTCTGGCCCCACCCCCATCTATTCTCTGCCTCCAGAGTCCCAACTGATTGGTTGGGTCTTCTTTTGTTTCCTTGCACAGGAGAATGGATCTGGAAAGCAGATCAGTGGGGTGGGGAGGGAATGGGAATTTTACAGTGTCCTTCCTCTGGAGTGGAGTGGAAATGGAGATTTTGCAGTATATTCTTCCCCTGGAATAGAATGGAAATGGGGATTTTACAGTATCCTTCCCCTGCCACGCCCACTAAGCCATGCCCACCAAGCCATGACACAGAACTAGTAGTAAAAAAAATTGAATAACACCATTGCCGTGAAGCTGTTGTGTGACCACCTTTTTAACAACTTTCCCTAAGAAGGGAAGGTTGGATAATAAATGAAAATTATCCAGGGTGGTTTGGGTCTGGCAATAGTTTCTTGAAAAGGGAGAAGACCAGTGAAAAAATCCTAGTGAAAATTTGTGAATGAAACCAATTATTTTGTTACTTTCACCTAGTGTTTCCAGAACTTAAATTTAAAAACAGTATAGGCCACAGTTCACTTGTTAAGTAGTTTTACTCACTTTTTGAGTAAAAGTCCTTGTGCATTTTGGTGAAAGTTTTCAAGTTTCTCTCGAAGGAGACATTTCTGATGTATCCTAGCAGTGGAATGTGATGATCCTGCAACTGTTTAGTTACCGTGTGGCTACAGATTGCACGTGAATATTCTGTCTTTCATTAGCAATAAACTTTGCAGCTTCCCTGGCCTCTTATGCTCCCGTAAAATCTCAAGAGACGACACCAGGAAGGATCTCCTTCCAGTGGAATTATTCAAAGGATGACATGTAGGCTGTTAGGGATCCTCTTTCTTTGATGGAAACAGCAGAGTCGTGGGAAAACACTGCTGCTAGTAGTAGCATTTTCTGTTGGTCCCCAGAAATAAATTAGACTTCGCACCATGAGAAATTCTCACAGATCCTGAGGCAGAAAAACAGAAGCTTTTGAAAAATCATAAAGGCAAACGTTGGCACAGCATTATTACTTGTAGTTACTGTATATTCTTTATGAAATCCTCTGCTTTTAGTTTTTGTAGTTATTATACCTTGTGTGCCTTGCTCAGGCATTCATCCAATTATAGGGAGATTTGAAGTTTGGAACAGGCATGTACAAAAGCATCGTCTCACATGCTCCATATGAGGGGACTCCTCAAAAAAGTCTTTCCAAGAATATTTGGCTGATTGGATTTAGAAACATTGGTGCAGATAGAAATTCTAACATGGATGTCAACCAGATTTTTTTTTTTCCCATGGAGAAGGTGATGGCATGCCTAAAGTATATAATATTATTGTAACTTGTAACTTACATACATTGCTAGAACCATACCTATTTATTTTCCTAATATGTGTGCCATTGGAGATTTTTCAATAGCAGCTTGTTCATTAATTTCACATCTTCAGATATTTGACAGTGAAATGGTAATATATTCTCAATAAAAAAGGAAGCCAAATTAAAACTTCTTCATCTAGCTCAGGCCTAGGACTACTGTACATTGACTAGGAGAGGTTTTCTGGGGGTTTTGGTTTTGCCCAGCTTTATCTACAGAAGCTACAGATTAAATCTCAGCAAAGTTGAGAGTCTTCCATTAAACTGTGAGCCTTCCTCTTGGAAATATGTGAAGACTGCAAGAAATGCCTTTTGTTACAAAGCTAGGGAAAAAAGGGGAAAACCTGGTTGGGATTTAGAGTTTCCTGTTGCCAGCTGATTTTAAAAGGCAACTAATATAATTTTTGCATTGATTGGATTTTATATTACACCAATGCTTTTGAAATGTTATGTTCCTGGAGCAGTAGATTTTGCAACAATACCAACAATAATAATAATTTTATAAAATACATCAAAAAATTGAAGCTTCCTGCAATAACAGCAGCAGAACTGCAAAACAACCTGCGCTACTCAGAAGATTGTACATTTTAAGAAGATACTTGGTTGATACCTAGGATGCTGGCAGCAACCTGTATCAAGTATCAGCACTAGTCAGTGATATTTGTGATACATTTTAAAACTCAGTTGACTGAGTTTCATGTTTAATGAATAACAGAGATAACAATAACAATGATAATAAAAAATAACTGGAGCACCACTTGAACACCGTAGGCATTGACAAATTTGCCATCAGTCAATTGCAGAAGGTGGCTTTACTTGGAACAGCTTCCATCCTGCAATGATATCTGTAACACTGTCAAACATCCAGATTTGCCTATCCCAAGTCCTTGGTAAGGACTCGATAGGTAGACAAAAATGCCAAACCCAGTCTGAACATCTGGCTGACTGTGCAATTAATAATAATAATAATAATAATAATAATAATAATAATAATAATAGTAGTAGTAGTAGTAACCATTGATCACATACTGAGCAAGACAATAGCTCTGACTGGCTACAAACAATGTCACAACACAGTCGCTCAGATGGTCCACTGGAATTTGTGTCACAACTATCATCTGCCTGTAGCAAAGAACTGGTGGGATCATAAGCCTGAAAAAGTGGTTGAAAATGAGCATCAAAACTACTGTGGGACTTCTGAATACAGACTGACAAAGTTTTGGAACACAATACCCCGGATATCACGATTGTGGAGAAGAAAAAAGTGTGGATTGTCAACATTGCCATACCTGGTGACAGCAGAATCGTCGAGAAACAACTTGAAAAAGTCACCAGATATCAGGACTTGAGAATCAAACTGCAGATACTCTGGCATAAACCAGTGCAGGTAGTTCCAGTGGTAATCGGCACACTGGGTGCTGTGCCTAAAGACCTAGGCAAAAACAATTGACGCTGACAAGATCACCATTGGTCAGCTGCAGAAGGCCACCTTACTGGGATCTGCTCCCATAATCCACCGATACATCACACAGTTCTAAACACCTGGGAAGTGTTCGACTAGTGATTTGTGATACGAAACCCAGCATGGTTATCTCGTTTGCCGTGTATACTGTCATTTTTGTGTATAACAACAACAACAACAATAATAATGTGCAATCATTTCAGAAAACATGTAAAATCTCTAGTACTCTAGTACATCAATATTCATATAGTACTAACATGGGCCTGACCTTGAGAAATTGATATTCTTGGTTTACTCCTTTTTCAGTGAATAATTCTGAGATCTGGGCAATGTTTTTCTATCATGTCCTCAGGGACTGAAATTTAATGAAGCCTAGATGAAGAAAAAGATTATTTCTTTTTTTATATATAAAAATGAAATCTGAGGATTACATTTTGAGAAGTAAGCTGAAAAAACTCATGAATTCTGATTACGCTTACAAAAACCTCTTCAGATTTCTTGATGAACTTGTTACAGTGTCTAAGTAGGAACATAGGTGATGGAGCATGTCCATGTATTCTGCTCCCTTTCCATTGTAAGCTTTTGTGGATTAAACTAAAGTCAGGCAAGAACTCAATAAGTTTAGAACTACAATATATTTTTCAGTCGTTTGGTTAATCAAAGAAAAAATCAATCTCCTGGCTTTTAAATCAATGTAGGACAATTATTGCTATAAAAGTAAATGTCACCTTGTGTAGTGCATACTGCAGATATTATTAAGACTATATTTTTGTAGAAGAAATATTGGAGAAAAGAATTAGATTCTGAACTTCTGCATGACTTGGCACAAGAAACAATGCATCGTACTGTGTTGCAGTGTGGAATTTGGCACTTATTCCCATAGTGTACATTGGATCCATTGAGGTGATCCCACCGAAATCAATGAGATTTACATTCATTTCATTTTTTCTAGCCTGGGTATGGCTAGTCTGAACTCAGTCCAATATTGTTAAAGTTATACCGGTAGTATAAAATAAGAGCACTTGTCCAACTTTTATTAACTATTATGACTTTTTAGATGTGCATTAATGTATGTATTAATTGATTCATCCAGGTAATTTAAAACATTCTTATTTCACTTAGTTTTTGGCACTTACAAACTGTCTGATTGATATTGATTCTAATATATACTCATGAAAAAATGGGTAATCAGACTGGTAAGCTTTGGGGGCTTTAGATTTCAACTCTCATCAGTTCTTGCTTGCATGGCAAATTGTATTGGATGAATATATTTTGGGCTCACAGTCCAAAATTTCTGACTGTACACTCAGGCAGTAAAGTGATTTGATATTTAATTGTTTAAGCTAATCTACAATGAAAAATATTTATAAACAAACTCACTTAGCATCTCTTGCTGTTGTATAAAGTGGAACACAGTACAAAGAACAGTACAATATATTTTTAGAAAAGGAAGTGGAAAACAGTTTATATAGCAAATCTTAAACTACAAGCCTTACAAAATCTGGCACACGACTGCTTTTCATGATAAAATCAATATAAAGTTGACCCTTCTAGGTGAATTTTGTGGAAATCTACCATAAGGATTTTTCAGTCATTAATATAGCTTGACTTTTATTCTGCTGAATGAATTACCGTCATTCTCTATCTAGATTGTTGTTTTTATTATTGTTGTATTATTGTTATACTACTTTAATTGCTTTGTGTTTTATATTTTGGATACCATCCAGAGTCCTTTGGGATGAAGGCAACTAAAAACATACAAACAGTTATTTTCTTCTCCTTCCTTTAGTTCCTATGAATTTTCTCAATATCACCATGATAATTACGATAATTTTAAAGTACTGTTACATCAAAACCTATTCCAGTTTATGTGGAAATAAGGGTCATGGTATTCAATAAGAATGAGTAAAAATATATATAAGATTGTGCTTGTTATTAGTTCCAATAGAATAGACAAATAGGGTGTGGTGGTGGCAGGAGTATTGTGTGTAATTTCATTAACATTGCATCTAAATGTAGGCTACATATGCAAATGCATGTGAATTCTCCATTTCCAAAACTATACAAAATTCCTGTTATAATCTTAAACTAAGTTGGCTTTGCCAAGGCAGAGCAGCCCTAAGGATAGTCTTTTATACTGTTTTAGTCAGTGGTATGGCTTTTAATATTTTCATTTCTGATGGGAGAGTTTCAGATAAGCAATGAATATTTTTATTTGTAAGTACATGTCATCAGAATCATGGCATTGTCAGCTTGCATTTATTTTCAGTAGAAACTTCCTCTAGCGATTTACTATAATGGATCATTATTTCTTGGCCGGTATCAGATTTAAATGCAGTCCAAGTGCCATTCTTCAGTCACAGCTTTAAAGGATTAAAAACAATTTCACTGGCATTTGTCATCTTTCCTGATACACAAGCTCATGTCATTATTATCTCCGAAACTGACATTCAGTTTCATCTCTGAGGTGAGAGAATAAACTGTTGACTAAATGGATTAGGTATAATGTAATTAGTGCTTTATTCAACAAATTTTCTTTGAGTGAGTGTACTAAGATATAAGGAAGCAGTGCTTAGAAAAAAAGATACTTTTAAAAATTGCTTTGTTAGGTACCTTGTTTTGCACATTACCTTGTTTGGTACCTTGTTTCGCACAGAGATAAATCTGTTTAGTAAAGGGAAACTTGATCAAAATAAAATCATAGTGCCACGAACCATTAAAAATAGTTTTCTCCTTCAAAAAGCTTCAGGTAAATATAAATACAATGGAACCCAATCCACCAAGAACTGTAAACTTTCCCCCCATCTTTGCAACACGCCTTTAAAGAGCTTCTGCCTAAACCACTCGAGAATTACATGCAAGGAGCTGAACAACTTTATTACTGTAATATTATTATGCATGTTGGTGACTATATTATATAATATATAGATAAAAAGTGGATTAACCAAAGGTTAACTCATGTGCCATCAACAGGTGCCTCATTTTCCACCATTATTTCACTGCCAAGTTAAGCAGGTGTAACAAGAAATATAACATAGAAAGTACATGGTTTAAATGCCAATTTGCATGGACCTACTGGGTAATATTTCTCCAGCGGAGGACTTAGAATCCCAGAAATTAATTTCCTTTATATCTTGAAGTTTCTAGTCCCCCGATTTGCTTCAGGTAGCTGGCATAGTCTTCAGAATAGCCTAGGGAGGAATCTGTGCACATGTATTGTAGGTATATAATATATGTATGATTTTATATACAATATTGATAGTATTATTCAGTCTGAAATGTATAACTACTTCTTTATGAGCAGATATCCTTATATTAATGTACATATACAAGAACATGTGTTTTGTTTCATGCTCATATGGCAAACAAGGCTGGGGAATAACAGTATATTCTTTATATGTATGAAATTGAAAAAAGGGGTTTTGTAATGACCCAATTCCTATTTATTTGATTTTTGTTCTGAAGAATGCTGCAATCAAAGGATGTGCATTGGAAAAATCCAGGATTTTTGATTAGTTCACAATGGCATGGCACAGTGTCTTGTGTGCAAAAAATATTCTCCACAAATATTGATATTTTCCAAGCTTTCTATATAAGGAAGTTCCTAGGAAAGGTGAAAGCTGTAACTCTGTAACTGGCAGTACAAGATTATAATCAAATTATAGACCTTTGAGGAAAGAATGAGTAAATAATATATAGGTCTGTGATGCCTTTTTCTAGTCTAGTCTGCAAGGAACAGGAATTTTAAAGAAACAAAATCTGCAAGATCTAGATAGTAATACTATTGCTTGCTTGCTTTGAAAACTTTAAAAGTATCCATCCCTTTTCTTGACCTGTTTCTCTTTCTGTGACATTGTCTTCAATTCAAATGTTCTCTATGCTCATCATGATTGCCTGGAATTACCCAAGCTAATGACTCAATTCCTAGAAACATCCAATTATGCATTTCCATTTTTCTGCCCACCATGCAAACCCAAAATGGACAAACATATAGCCCTGTTTGAAAGAGTTGACTCTATAGAAATGCGAATATCATCCCTTGACACCATAGTAGCATCCCTGGACACTTTAAATGAAAGATTAACTAACCTTGAAAAAAAAAGAGGACACAACACAAAACCCTGAACATCCAATAGCTACAAACCAACAACTGCAACCTAATCCACAAAAAACCATAAATCCCAAAAAATAATGATATCCCAATCCTCGTCAGAGAAGGAGTCAAGCATGAACGAAAGTGTCCTAATACCATCTTATTTGGTCTAGAGGACATCAATAACAATGATGATATCACAATTGTCCACAACATCATCAGTGACTATCAAGCATCAGCCCTCTCCCCTGATGAAATACTTGACATTTTTCGGATTGGCCGAGAGCTCAAAAACAGAGACGGCTCTGTGACCCCACGCTTCTGCAGAGTCATTTGCAAAAATGAATTAAGCAAATGTAAATTCATTTATACTATAAATTCACTCACCAAAAACAACACCAACCATAAAAACTTCCGATCTCGTCCTGACCTAAACTTACAGCAATGTGCCCGGTCCCATATACTGTGCACAGAACTCAAAAATCTTCTAGACAATGGAGAGAAGGATCTGTACATTGATTACCATGCAGACTGTATCAAAAGAAAGTCACACAACCCACAACTCAGCATCCAACCCTACTTCAACTAATCCACCATCACCCACGACTAGGCACGCCCGCCCCCAACTACCTCAATTCAAACTACAGCTGGCCTTAAATGCAAGCTACTCAATGCAAGAAGCCTTGTAAATAAAATACCTGAATTTCTCCTCTTACTAAATATGGTTAAATTGGACATCATATTTGTCTGTGAAACATGGCTCAACACATCTCTCCCTGTCTCCATTACCTCAGTAAAAGACTATCATGTTTACCAATCTGATCATGAAATCCATAGAGGAGGTGGTGTTGCTATCTTCTATAAAAAGTCCTTACATTTAAAAAATATCCAAGTTACCCAAGAGCTTGCTCTTCCTGAGACCGTTATCTGTGAACTGACCTTAAATATCACATTTTGGTTCTTACTATGTTACAGAGCCCCTGATTATGACATTGAACATGTAAACAAACTAAATACACTACTATCCTTCCCACACGCTTTTATCTTTCTTGGTGACTTCAATCTTCCTCATATTAACTGGATCCTAAATGAATGTACAACTGAACGCACAAATGCAACCTTCTACAATGCTGTAGCAAATCTGGGACTGAAACAAATAGCAACCAACAATACTAGGCTTAACAACTGCCTCGATCTCATCTCATCCACACAAAAATCATCACTACAACAAAATCCCAATTATAACTTCAAAAAAGGCAACTATGATCTTATAATCAATGATCTCTCTTCCCTTGATTGGCAATTTCTATTCACTGGATGTAATACTGTTGAAGACCATTACAACATATTCTTACTAGAAATCAAAAGAGACATCAAACTATATGTACCAATAACAACTGCCCAAACCAGGAAAAACAGATTACCCATAACAATAAGGAAGCTTCAATCCAAAAAGAGATCACTTTGGTGAAAAAACAAATCTGGTTACAGTGCCAAAAGTCAATACAAAAATCTATGCCACCAGATAAAAACTGAATGCACTAATTATCACATTAAACAAGAGGAAAACCTTCTACACACAAATTCCACGCATGCTTTCTACAATTTTGTAAACAACAAATTAAAAGACTCCAGGTCCACCCCACCCCTGAAAGGACCTAACAGCAAAGACTGCAAGGACAACACCATCAAAGCAAACATATTTAAGACATTCTTTGGCTCAGTATTTGTAAACAGCAATGGATCAAGCCCAGTACTTCCTAGTCAAACCACAGACAACTACAATGATCTAATACATATTGATTTTACAGAAGACATTGCTGAAAAAGCACTGCGCAATCTAAAACCATCCCTATCTATTGGACCGGATGGAATATGTGCCTACTTCTTTAAAAAGCTATTCACTGCCATAGCTGAACCTCTAAGCATAATCTTTGAAAAATCTTTCAGGACCAGTTCCTTGCCAGAACTATGGTCATAAGCCACGGTCATCCCCATCTTCAAAAACGGAGACCCCAGCCTAGTTGAAAATTACAGACCAATCTCTTTATGCTGCGTCACCTGTAAAGTCATGGAATCAATTATTAACCAATCCATTATCCTCCACTTAGAGAAAAACAACCTACTCTCTAATAAACAATTTGGTTTCAGAGGAAAAACTATCCTGTAACCTGCAACTCTTACACTGCAAAAACATATGGACTACACAACTTGATCAGGGCAAAGCAATAGACGCAATCTACATAGACTTCTGTAAAGCTTTTGATTCAGTGGTACATGACAAACTACTACTAAAACTAAAATCTTATGGTATCTCTGGACAACTGCATAACTGGATAGAAGCATTCCTGTCAAACAGACAACAAATGGTCAAAATTGGGAGTGTCCAATCAAATTCTGTACCTGTCAACAGTGGTGTCCCCCAAGGCAGTGTTCTAGGACCAACTCTCTTCATACTCTACATGAATGACCTCTGTGATCATATTAAGAGCAACTGCGTTCTCTTCGCTGATGATGTAAAGTTATTCAACACCACAGACAATGCTACTACCATCCAAAAAGACTTTGACTATGTATCAGAATGGTCAATCAAATGGCAACTTCAAATCTCAACAAATAAATGCTCTGTCTTACATATTGGCAGAAAAAAAATCAGAAAATAAAATGCAGGCTAAATAGTCAAGACCTTATTGAGGATCCAAACTTTGTCAAGGACCTTGGAGTAGTCATCTCAAATGATCTAAGTGATAGAACCCACTGTAACTACATAGCCAAAAAGGCATTAAGAGTTGTTAATCTAACCCTACATAGGTTCTTCTCTGGTAATATCACACTACTAACTAGAGCATATAAAACATTTGCTAGACCTATAGTTGAATACAGTTCATCAATCTGGAACCCATATCATGTATCTGATATTAACATAATTGAAAAATTCCAGAAATATTTCACAAGAAGAGTTCTCTGCTCCTCTACTTATTGCAGAATATCTTATACCACCAGACTTGAAATTCTAGACCTAGAAAACCTAGAACTACGCCACCTCTGGTGCGATCTAAATATAGTATATAAAATCATACATTGCAATGTCCTACCTGTCAATTAATACTTCAGCTTCAATCATAACAATACAGGAGGACACAATAGATACAAACTCAAGGTTAAGTGAACCAAACTTGACTGCAGAAAATACGACTTCAGCAACAGAGTGGTCAATGTTTGGAATACTCTACCTGACTCTGTGGTTTCTTCCCCAAACCCCAAAAACATTAACCTTAGATTGTCTACTATTGACCTGCCTGTAGGGGGTGTGCATAAGCACACCAATCGTGCCTACCGTCCCTGTCCTATTGTTTCTTTTTATTTTTCTTATAAGTATCTATCTCATGTATTCAAAACTATATTTACTCTTATACCTGTATCTTGTAAGCAATTGACAAATCAAATAAATACTAAATACTAAAAGAAGCTTCTCATTGTTTTTCATTCATCATTGGTCCCTAGTCAATGCATCTATCCTTCTGAAACCCCTTAGGTTTTTTCCTTTTGCAGATCTTTGAAACTGGATACTATCAGAGTTTCATTTGAGTTTTATAGATATGTAAATAATCTGAGTGAATAAATAACACCAAAGTTATCAAAAATATGATGTGACAGTATAAAAAAGGAATTTCTCTGCTAGTTAAGGAGTAACTAGGGCCAGTTGTGGGATTTTTGCATGTTATAGGGTGAGCTGTACTAACCATTCCTCATGTTATACAATGTTTGCTTCCCTCATCACTGTAAAATCCTTATCAGAAAGATTCTAGAGATACATCATGCCCCTCCCGGAAAGAAATTTGTGGGCAAGGAGGAGGAGGAGAAGGAGGAGAAGAAAATAACTGATGCCTAAAAATCTGAAAAACACTATTTCTAAAACTCCACCCATTCTCATTCAGAAATTTAGTCTTGCAATGGTGACAATAGTGAACCTCTCCAGAATGGACTTGCTGTCTAAAAAATAGCACAGATCAACATAAAATCATCCAGAAAATCACAAAGATCTTCAGAACAACATCCAAGGATCTTCAGGGCTTTCTCACATTGGCTAAAGTCAGTGTTCATGACTTTACAATTACAAACAGACAGACAGACAGACAAACAAACACCAAAAAGCAAAATAAATAAATAAATCACTGGGTAAAATGTGATACAAAACATACAGGCAAGTCCACAGCAGAATAACATTCACTTGGACAATGCCCTGAGTCACACTTTGAGGGAGATGGGTGATTTCTAAGTGTGACAAATGAACAAACAAACAACACCATATATCTAGGTGTTTACCAGAATTGTTTATTTAAACAGTGTTTCCAAGAATTGCAATAGCACTTTGACTTATATACCGCTTCACAGTGCTTTTACAGGACTCTCTAAGCGGTTTACAGAGTCAGCATATTTTCCCCAACAATCAGGGTCCTTATTTTACCTACCTCGAAAGCATGGAAGGCTGAGTCAACCTTGATCCTGATGAGATTGGATCTGCCAAATTACAGTCAGCAGTCAGTCAGCAGAAGTAGTCTGCAGTATTGCATTCTAACCACTGCACCACCGCGGCTCTTATGGACCTAAAACACAAATGATAGGTTGTGATAGCCTATGTTTTGATTAAAACATGTCTAGAATGGCTCGCCTACAACTGAGGGTGAATAGGGAGCATCCAGTATTACTAGAGGAAGTTGCAAAGATCTTCTAACTGGCTTAACTTCCAACAAATTAGCTTTTTGAGTAGTTACTGCTTCTGGTTAGCCATTTTGTTAAATGGCAAGTCTCTCCCTCCCATTGATACAAGTTTGTAAGAAGGATCATGATGTGCTCCCCAAATTCCAAACATGGCAACTGAGCAGAAGACTGGAGGCCTCTGCTTAATGATCTGCACCCTGCATTTAACAATGAGCAATGAGAACTAATGGAATTGAAGCTGCTAAGCAAGGCAGGCACGTATCATCACACTTTATGAACTCACTACTTAGTGATGGAAATTCCAGTTTCAATTACTTTAAGCTTAGGACTACCTATAATTACTTTCAGCAAGATTACCCTCTCCTCCCTGTGCTTCAAAACTTTATTTTCCAGAAAGCTGAAATAGAGATCAGGAAACAACTTTCCTAGATATGTTCATAATCAACTGAGGGGAGGGAGGAGAGTGGAATAGCTGTTTAAAGTAGTGAAAATCCTAAAAAGAAGCAACAACACTATCACATCCTGAATGTTAGTCTCAGTAAAACAGTACGTTTAATTTGATGGACTATTTGGCCAAGATAGTCTCCAATAACTACTAGCCATTGTTTCTACTTTTGCAGGTCAAAGGCAGATATCTTTTCCTTAACAGAGCTGGAGTGTAATTTTCCATGCTACAGATGCTCTTTATCCAGAAGTCCAGACTTACTATTAGTGGGAAGGCTTTAGAAGCTGTCTGAAGGTTGATAGAAAAAGAGCTGTTCTCAACAAGCTTGTTCTCCTCCCCTCCAATCTGGTTTTCTGCTCTTTCTGGGGGGTGATTCTTGCATTGTCCTTCTTCAAGTGTTTTCTGTATACTATCCAGGAATTCTTTATCTTCCCCGATAAGCTGAAGGGTAAACAATTTTGTCTTTAGCCCCTTTATCTTCTCTTCCAAGAGGGCAATCAGTCTGCACTTACAGAACTGGGAGCAGTAACTTGAATAAAATTGTTTCCATATGGAATCATGGTTTTAAGAGTTGGGGCTTTTGCACAGTGGGGGGAATCTGTGATTATATGACAGTAATCCCTCTCAATGAGGACCAAATGGGTAGTTTATCCTTCGGAAGTATTGTTTGTGTTTTTGATATGTATTTATTATAAGTAAATATTAAGTAATTCAATTCAGCTGACAGGCATATTAAGACTCATAACTTTGTTGCTCTAGTCAAAGTCCAATCCTGGCACGAACAAAATATATCAACGTAGTAAGGCAGATTCATTCTGAAATTAAATCTGTTAAGCCTTGATTTCAAGGAAGCATTTAAACAAAGGGCTGCTATGATGGGGAACTCCCAGCCAAGATTGTGATATTTGTATCCCTGTAAAATCAAAATAAAGCAAAAGCTTCTCTAGTTTTATAACTCAGTTTTTTTTCTGTTATACTCTCCAGATTTTCTGGAGGAGTACAGCTACCAAAATTTCCAGTCTTGGGCAAATCTAACCAGTTCCTATCTTAATCTTATTTCAGAAGGATGTGGTATTGATCAAAATCATTTGGACTTGTCTGACAGAAGATACACAATGCGTACCTGTCAAAATCAACTTACTTTCTGTTTAAAAACTAATTATAAATATGGGTGCAGATCTGATCATCTCGGTCTGGTAAAAAATTGTTACAAGAGATACACCTAAGCAAAAAAATTATTTCCCCCCCCCTCTGTTTTGCCTGGAAACGGAATGGGGCAACTCACCGCAGCCAATTTTCCATGGCCAATTCACCTTGGTCAGCTCATCACAACCAATTCACTGCAGCCAACTCACTATGGCTAACTCACTGTGGGACAATTTGCCATGGCCAACTTGCCATGGGATAATTCATTGAGAGAAAATTCAATAATTCAATCTAATTATTTAAAATAATTTAAAAATATTTTAATTTTTGTCATTCACATTTCCTTTTGTCACTCCTTTGTCATCCTTTCTTTAATGATTCTATTCCACTGTTTTTTCAATATTAGTGTAACTCTTCTTCCATGGAGAGTTGATCATGATGAGTTGTCCCATGGCCAGTTAGCCATGGAAGGTTGGCTGTGGCAAGTTGGCCATGATGAGTTATCATAGGGGAGGGCTGCTGGGGGTTCACAGGGGTTTGGAAGACCCTCTAGCTAAGATTCTGCACAATTTAGAGAACCCTCAAAACCCACTCCTGGCTGGGCATGCCCGCCCCGCCCCTCCCAGGAATCCCCACACGTACTGTTTTGGATGCAGGTAAGAGCAGGGAGTGCACAAGAGGAGCCCAGGGAGGCTGTTTTTGTCTCCTGAAGGCTCAAGGAAAGCCTCCTGAGCCCAGGGAGGGCAAAAACACCCCCTACCATGGTCCACCATGACCATGCCCAGCAACCAGGCAGAGAACCTATTGCTAAAATTTTTGGAGCCTATCCCTGGTTATCATGGACACACCTGGAGAAGATGGCTTATCTGAGAAGACTGAGAAGGAAAGTCCAGAGCATATCTGAGATAAATCAAAGCTTATATCATATTATGGGATCATATTATAGGTTTTCTTGATAGTCCAGCTTACCCAGGAGTATATATGAGGGTATACCTTATAGAAAATAATCTATTTTCTATTTATTTTTATTTTTGTATTAGAATTTGATGTGCATAATTGTGGCATGCAGATAAAAGTGCCTCCCAATTTTTTATATAGGTATTTAACTGAGTAGGATTCTAGGCCTAAATTGATTTATATCATCCCTGTTCCAAACCAAAAACTGACCCATGGATTTAGGATTGTAGTTTATGACTCAACTGGAAAAACCTGAAAAGTTATTTAATCATCTAGTTATATATAGGTAGTGCTCAACTTGCAACACAATTGAGTCCAAAAGGAGCCTCGGTGGCGCAGTGGTTAGAGTGCAGTACTGCAAGCTACTCCTACTGCAATTTGGCAGATTGAATCCCACCAGGCTCAAGGTTGACTCAGCCTTCCATCCTTCCGAGGTGTGTAAAATGAGGACCCAGATTGTTGTGAGTAATAGGATGACTCTGTCAAAGCACTTAGAGAGGGCTGTAAAGCACTATAAAGCAGTATATAAGTCTAAGTGCTATTGCTATTTCCATTGCTAGGCAAGGCAGTTGTTAAGTGAGTTTCCCCCTATATTATAACCTTTTTTCCACAGTGGTTAAGTGAAACACTGTGGTTATTAAGTGAATCATATGGTCAGTAAGTGAATCCAGCTTCTCTCATTGAGTTAGTTGTTAGAAGCCATCTGGCAAAGTTACAAGTGGTGATCATGATGCAACGGTCATAAATAACTTCCAGTTGCCAAATGTCTGAACTTTGATTATGTAACCATGGGGATTCTGCAATGGTGGTAAGTGTGAAATATGGTCATAACTAATACGTCACTTTTTTCAATGCCAGTGTAATTGTACAGTCACTAAACACGTGGTTGTAAGTCAAGGACCACTTGTACTGAATCATTGAAATTAAAAAAGGAGAATGTTAAATAAGGCAAATAAATATTTCTAAGCAGCTATGTTTCACCATCCACATTCAAGACACATGTAAATTTATTTTGCCTTTAGTTTTCAGAAGAAAGTAACTAAGATCATTTTAAAAATCTTTTATTATCAAGAAATATTCTGCTCAAAGAGAATTTTTACACAGAAGGTTTTTGTCAGCATTTTCAATATTGGTCATTCTAAGCTATGTATCTCAAAGTTTTCAACTTAAGTTTAGTTGAATTGTGGTATTTAGAGAATATAAACCAAATTTGTGATGGTATGGTGATGTAGAGGAATGATTTATTTGCCACTTTAGATGATTATGTCTTATTTTAATGACATTGTTGTGACTTGGTTCATTTTTGATACAATCGGATTAGTTTTATATTTCTAGTTTTGGAGGCTAGTGAATTATTACAAATGATTTTTGGAATACGTTGTTGCATAATTTATTATTTTTTCCATTTTAATATTGTAAGTCAACCAGAGTACCACAGCAAGATGGGCAGCAAATAAACTTAAAAAACAAACAATTTAGAAAGCATCCCTGAGTTCTTGAGGACTAGCATAATATTCAGGCTGAACCTCCTATGCTCAGCCTGGGACACTGAATTTATTCTCAGCTGATGTTTCTTGATGACAAGTTCCACTTCAGGAAACAAATATTGTTGACCAACTCAGATTAGACTTATCTATATCTTTACCCTCTTATTCTGAAGCAAACTGAATGATTGGGAAGTAGAGAGATAATTCAGCTACACAAATATTTTGGAACACAACTAATAATTTGATCTATCACAGGAGAGGGAAATGAACTTCTTGAGAAGGAAGAACCTGACATAGCTATACATTGACAACTTTACCCTGAACAGCATACGGAAAAATCAATCTGAATTACAAAGCCTGATGGCAGATATATATATTAGGCAAGGAGATATATAAAAGGGATGAGTTTTCCTTTGAAAAATAACAAGTTGTGTACCTCCATTAGGCGTAGCACTGAAAGCATTACAGAGATAGCTTTGAGAGAGCTTCTATGGTAATTACCCTGACACAACCTGTAGTGAAATTCATTTGTGCTGTTCAGTGTGTGCCACTGAATTTTCTCATCTTACTAACATTTACTAAAGCCAGCTCTCCATACGCTTTGTTTAGCTTTGAAATAGAAGTGGCGGGGATTTCTCTTTGGATCAACCGATTCTCAGTTTGACAGAACAGCAGGAGGAAAAAAATGCAGACTGTTGTATTTCAGGCTTTTTAGAGTCATGATTCCAGAACATAGACAGGTCTTTTCCTTTCCTCCCTTTCTTTTTAATCAAATGGAACAGATGTATTTGTGCTGTGGAAAAAAAAAAGCCAATTGAATACCAGAAGGCCTGTTCTGTTTGTAACCAGGAGATATCATCATTCTCTGAGGAATGATCAGTAAAACAGAGAACAAACAATTGTTTTCTTTGACGATAAAGAAACAATATGTGATAAAGAACTAGAAATGTTTGTCTCACTCCAGTATGTGAATTCAAGAAGGTTTTAGTCGACTGTCATTATATCAGTGCAGAGAAGAGCAACAAAGATGATTAGGCTAAAACATATGAAAAATGGTTGCAGGACTTGGGTTTGTCTAGTTTAATGAAAAGAAGGACAGTGGGTAACATGATAGCAATGTACCAATATTTGAGCAGGCACTACAAAGAAGAGGGGGTCAACTTATTCTCCAAAGCACCTGAAGGCAGGACAAGAAATGGAGGAAATTAATCAAAGCGAAAACCAACCTAGAACTAAGGAGAAATTTCCTATCAGAAAGAACAATTAATCAGTGGAACAGCTTGCCTCCAGAAATTGTGGGTGCTCCAACACTGGAAGTTTTTAAGAAGAGATTGGACAACCATTTGTCTGAAATGGTATAGTTTCCTGCTAGAGCAGGGAGTTTGGCTAGAAAACCTTCCAACTCTGTTATTCTGCTATCATGTTGCCCTACTAAGACATTATTACCATGTGTGAAATAAATCCAATATTTTATTATTCAATCTTAACATTCTGATAGTTCAAGATGCAATACATAGAGATCTCCCTCCTTTTAATTCCCCATCAAAATTCTTGTGAACTATTCTGCAGAAGAGGCTCTTGAGTATTGAATGGTCACATGGTGACTTCCCATCTCAGTCCAACCTTAAGTACACTGTACCCTAACTGACTACTGAGCTTTGATTATTATTCTGGTTAGAGCAGAAGACTGGTAAGTTCTGAGATTAGGCCTAAGTTTGACCATTGACTTGGTTCAGTCAATATTCAATAGTCTATGCTACTTCACAAACTTGTTTAATAATAAAATAGACAGTGCTGAGGTCATTACAATGAGTTTGCAAAACTATTTTATCCACCATATTTATAAAAATGCAAGGCTATTTTTTCCTAACTAGATTTGGGATTTTCTCAGGGTAGGAAATAAAATATTAAGGACTACTTAACATTTTCAATCCTACTGTTAACATGTTATCAGTCACAGGTCCTTTGTTACATAGATTATAAAATTAGTTTTGAGAAAGGGAATAAATGTCAAATTAAATGCAAGGTCATTGTGCCATATGAATAACATATTTCCTAGCCTGTTTTTACCAATATTTGGCTGCTGGACAAAAAAATCAACAGAAGGAGGATTCTTCAGTAATACATTATTAATATGATGTTGGATTAGATGTGGCAAAGTTTAATTTACTAGATATTTAACGCTATAGCTATATTTTGATGGAAAGGTTTTGTGTTTACTTGAAAGTATGAAGGAAAGGATGTTAACAGGTTGCCTTGAGACTTCCAGAGGCTCTCAAATACTTTTATATTTATATTTTGATATCATATGTAGGAAGGCAGCTGGATTATTAGAAGAGAAAGAACTCTTAAAAACTGAGAGCACAATATGGGGTGTGTGGGGGAAATAATAGGATTTCTATAAGTGAAGCAATTCAAAGTTCTGTGGGGGTGGCTTGGTGGGCGTGGCAGGGGAAGGACACTGTAAAATCTCCAATCAGAGGTGGTATTTGCCAGTTCTCCGAACTACTCAAAATTTCCACTACTGGTTCTCCAGAACTGGTCAGAACCTGCTGAATACCACCTCTGAAACAAACCTTCAGATATATAATTAGGAAAACTCAGATGTGATATCTGGACATAAAGCTAATACTTTGTATTACTCTTCTGGATGCATTTGAATGAAATGATGCCATATCTAGATAAGAAATATTTGAGTTTAAAGGAAAGTAATAATGAAAAAAACCAATGCATTCAGGTCAACAGCAAATAAGAAAATATTTATTTTCCAATATCTAAGGGGCTGCAACAAAGAAGAGGTGGTTAATCTATTCTCCAGAGCACCTGAAGCAATGGATGGAAAGGAGATAATCAACCTAGAACTGAGGGGGGGAAATCCTGACAGTTTGAACAATTAATCAATTGAATGACTTGCCTCCAGAAATTGTGGGTGCTCCAAAACTGGAGGGTTTTAAGAAGAGATTGGACAGCCATTTGTCTGAAATGGTATAGGATTTCTGCTTGAACAGGAGTTAGGGCTAGAATGCCTCCAAGCTCCCTTCCAATTCTGTTATTCTATTATTTATTTTGATCAATTTGTATGGTTGCTCATATTAATGGATGACTCTAGATTGTTTGCCTGGATAAAAATCAAAAACTACATAAATGATCAAATAACAACAACAACAAAACATTTAAAGCATTAAAACCCTAAAAACATAATTATAGGAGTATGGCATTCATTTTACAAACTGTAAAGCCATTTACAGGATCCATAGTGTCATTAGATCCCCAGGCACAATGTCAAAGTCATATCTTCAGGGACTTCCAGAAGGCCAGTAGGATCAGGGCCAATCTTACCTCAGGAGGAATGCCTACTCTTGATACTCAGAATGTGTTATATTATTTTTAATTATTGTCAACTTTATTTGTCTCCCACCTCACAATTCAAGATGACTCTGAGTGGTTTGCAAAATCCACTGCAATGTAATAATATATGATGTGATATAATTAATATGATATAATTACTATACTATACTAACATATAATATGTAACATAATATAATATATCTAATATGTAATATAATATAATCACATATTTTATAATTTATTAATTATGAACTAATATCCAAATATGGCAATGCACCAGTATTTTCTCTCTCTCTGTGGGCTGTCATATATCAATAGTGAGGTGTGCTCACTTAAAGCTGGGACAATTTCTGACTTTTCTAGAAAGAAATTCAGAATAGGCTGAAAACAAACCAACATTGATGGTAAAATGACAATAACAGAAAAAGAAGTTGCATTTTGCTCTTTTCTTACTGCAATAAATCTCAAAGCTGTGATACAAAAGGAAATAGATATGTTTGGTTTAAATATGTGGTTTAGCTAAAAAAATCTATGCTGAAAAAGAATTGGTTATAAATCTAAAAGGATGATTGATATGATTGTTTATGAAAAAGGTTAGGGAAGGATACATGAGACAATTTTATATCCTCCTCATTTTCCCCTACAATGTTGAATATTGGTTGATTGCCCAATAAATTTCCACCACTAAAGGATAGATTTGAAGCTGAGTTTTCCTAGTCCTAGATCAACTTTTTTATTAATACCTCATTGGTTTTCCTAAAGAAAGAGCAGAGATTTTTTTTTCTTTTTTATGTTTTGGTAGATATGGGATCTGTCTGTTTTGTGCTATTCTAAGCACTGAATTGTACATGACAATTGTCATTCATGTCTAGTTATTTCATAGAAGTCCTGCTTTATCTTATGGAGCTTACAGAATCTGTTCCAAGTGTACCATTTCATCTAAGATTTGGAATTTGGCCCAATTCAGCTCATACCACTAATGGCTGGTTTTGCATGTTCAGCTGACTGACTGACAGCACCCTATTCAGGAAGCATGGCCTTAATTTTAGTTTTTTTCTGATAAGTTAATAAGCCCTTTTATCCATATGAAAAATAATTTCCAAGCCTGTCTCAGAAAATAACCTTATAAGCACCAAATAAATGTCACAAAGCAATGAATGGGGCTGGCAGTAGACAGAATGTGTCCCAGAGACTATTCTGGAATAAGTAACCTGAAGGGCTTCCATGTATTATGAATTCTCCCCTGATTTGAACCATTTTCCCTGCAGCCAATATGAATCCTTCCCTCCCCAAATTCTGCCAGGCTGCCTCATCAATGAATTATAAACCACCCTGATTCACTGGGAGTCAGACAGAAAATATATTTAATAAATTATTATGAATATTGTATTTGGTTAGAACTAATAACTAATTCTATTCAAGCAATTCTATTCATTGCATCAGGCCCAGCAGAAGGGGAATATTTCTGTTAACTACTATCATCTGATAGGAACAGGAGGAGAGTTTTTTCATGCCACAACTGCTGTTTGGAACATCATTTATGTAATTATTTGTTAATCTAATCAACCCAATTGTGTATTAAACGGTGTTAAACTGTTTCAGTCAGCCATGCTGGGCTATATAATAGAATACAGGTAGTCTTTGATTTACAACAGTTCATTTAGTGACTGTTCAAAGTTACATGGGCACTGAAAAAAGTGACTTATGACTCTTTTTCACACTTATGACCAATGCAGTATCCCCAAGTTCCCATGATCAAAATTCAGATGCCTGGAAACTGGTTCATATTTATGATGGTTGCAATTCCTGGGGCCATGTGATCAATTTTTGTAAATGTCTAGACAAGCAAAGTCAATAAGCAAGCCAGATTCATTTATAACAATATTACTAACTTAATAATTACAGTGATTTACTTCACAACTGTGGCAAGAAAGATCATAAAATGGGGCAGAACTCATTTAACAAATGTTTCATTTAGCAACATACATCCTGGACTCAAGCATTGCCATAAGTTGAGGACTACCTATACCCTGTATCAAAATAATTCCATCTATGCATATTAGTAATTGCTGTAATAATTGTAACATTAAATTGGTTTATTTAGTATGTTATTGTATTATTAATACATTTGTTTTTGTTCAGGTAATACATTTTTGTCTTTAGTTCAGGAACTCAAAGACCTGTCCATAGCACTTTTTCATTTCCTTCCATAGAAGTATCTCTAAAGTACCTCTGCAGATTCTCAGTCATTCAGGTCATGGTCCCAAAGGTGCTTTTTTTAGAGGCAACTGGATTTTCTTGGGGTTTGTTTTGAAGATGTTTCACTTCTCATCCAAGAAACCTCTTCATGAAGCTGATGCAAATGACTAGCTGTCTGCAAGGAGTATAAATCCTTCCATTTCTTGCCATCTAGGCAGAGCTGAAGAATATTCTTGGATGAGAAGTGAAACATCTTCAAAGAAAAACAAAAAAGTTCAGTTGTCTCTTGAAACAGCACCTTTGGGATATCTCTGAAGTAGATTGCAGAGAGAGAGAGAAAAGAAATTGGTCCAAAATCACCCACTGAGGTTTCATGGTTGAGGATGGTCTGAAAGGACATTATTGAAAGGTAGTTGTCTAGCTTGTGCATATTTATTTTAAACCATATATGCTTACATTTTTAGTGGAGGCAAATATTGCACATGAAACTGCATTATACTGAAGCAAACCATGGGTGCATCTAGTTCAGTATTGCTTTCCATAACTGTCAACTGATAAATCTCCATATAAGTCTTTGCTAGCTCTATTACATAATTGTTCAATTGGATCCACTGGTTGCTGATTGAATCCGGAACCTTGTACATGAAAGAAAATATTTTATACATGAGTGATGGGCTTTCTCAAATGCATGTTGATTTTGATTCCCACAAATAACTCTACAGACATATCTCATATCTTGATAGTTGCTTAACTGCTATAGCTGTTCTGCAGACAAATTGAGCAGAGCATTCTGGGAACTTTCTGCTCTATGAGCTGAAAGCAGTTTTCTTAAAAGCAGTTTTCTAAGGACAAGCAAATGATTTATGTTGCTGTATGACATTTTGTATCTAATTCTTGTAAACTCTGTGATTATAGAAGGAGAAAGTGACAGTTAAGTAGGAGGTGGGTGGGATTTATTTTCATATTATGTACTTTACGGCACATTTGGTTTACAATAAATCCCACTAAACTGACCAGAATAGAGACATACAGGTGATGAACTACCAACGGAGCTAGATGAAACAGATTATATAGACTGAGTAGTTTTAAAAACTGTTGCTCATCCCTCACATCTAGCCCTGAACATTTAATAAGATCAAAAGAAGTTCATTCAGCAGAATACTCTTTGATAATTCTTTCTTTTTCCTTCCATCTCTAATATTCAGAAATATCTGTTAATGCCCCATAAATATATTGGATATAAAAATAGAGGATATAGGATAGCAGATATCTCAATGTTGCAACAGAACTACAACTTTTTACTAGCTATTATTAATTAATATTCCCCTTAATTTATTGTACAACTGAATTTGTGTAAGTAAAATGTTGATACAATCTTATCATCCTCTTTTAACGACCCCATAATCCTTTGTGGGGTGGAGTCTGGGCAACTAAATGGAGCTGGATGCCCTTCCTGTCACCAATGTGGAGTTCTTTTTCAGCAGATATACTCTCAGTGTGCCCACAGAGAGAAATATCTGCCTCTACCTAGGATCGAACTCACAGCCTCCTCATTTTGAGGTGAGAGCTCCACCTCTAGGCCACCGAATCACTCATTGATACAATCCTATACTGTCATATAACCATAGATTTCTCCATTGAGCAAAAGTCCCAATTTCTAAAACCAAGATTCCATAGGGAAACCATTTTATTCAAGATACTGCTCCCATTTCTCACACAGGTCTGAGTAGAACCAACCTGAATCTGGCCCTACTAACTTTAATTCCATTCTGTGAAAACAGAAAGTACAGCAGAAAATGCTGAGTATGGGTTTTCACCATGGTTGCTAAAGGGAATGAGATGTGTCTGACCTAGAGATATGCTGAAGAGAGCTGTTGAGATAACAATCTTTTAGGACCACAAGGATACAGTCTCTGTTGTGTAATAGGTGGGAATTGGTTGTCTGATTCTCTTGGCAGTCAGGTATCTTGAATTGGTTCTTTCTTCAGAGTATTGCACTTTTAACATCTTTCTTTCACTAATCCTTGAAGGCCGATATAAAAACAGAAAGGGTTAGCCCATATGGGGCTGTGTTTAGAAACACTGCCCATGTCCTCTACTCTACCATCTTCTTTATAGAGATAATAACAGAATCTTGATACTCCCCAAAACAAAAACTCTCCTTTGCTCCAGATGAAAGATAATTATGGGCAGGTCCAATAAACAACATATTTTCCAACCTAGGATCGATAGAAAGTCCAAATAGAGTAAATGCAAATACAGATTCTAATATTTCATACTAGCAGCAAAATTGTATTTGACATCATGTCGACCATGACAGATACAAGGAAGAGCACAAAATAAAGTAAGGAAGGAATTATTAGAATTTAATTGTTTTGTGCAATTTTAAATTGGCCTGTAATTGTAATAAAGTGACTGATATAAGCTTTATATTTTAAGTATTCTGATATTTGTATACCTTATGAATTCAGTATTTTTATAACATTGTTATTAAAAGTTTTAATTACAATAATAAAAGTTAATTCGCATTTAAAGAAAAGAAAAAGGGTAAGAGAGAATGAAATATACAAGAATGCAAATTGGAAAGAAAAAGAGAAGAGTCCTCCTCGCCCAAGAAAATAACTTTCCAAACTCATGATCAGCATGAACAATTTTACTCTCTTCCTATCTTTACTACCACTTCATAGTAGCAAATATTTTTTTTAAAAAAACCTCTTCATTCCATAACTCAACTCTTAATTATGGGCAGGTCCAATAAACAACATATTTTCCAACCTAGGATCGATAGAAAGTCCAAATAGAGTAAATGTAACTCGTTAAGGAATTTAAAACTCATCACTCCATATCTTGACTTAGAACTATCAGCAAAACCAGCCCACATGGTCTTTTCCATTCAGATGTCAGCAAGTCTAGAAAGAACCTCCCCCAAAACACAACATATCTGATTTTATCCCTGATCAAATAATCCAACTTTATGTTTCTTCTTTTTGCACACACACAAAACAATCTTCCTCTTAATCCATTCAAATGATCTTTATCACTTGTCTCAAATTTCTTCAAAACTTTAACAAACCTCTTTTGTAATTTCAACCCTGAGTTACATATATTCTTCTTTATTGGTACCTCTTTTGTAAGTCCAACAGGAAGAATTTATTCCAATTACTCTCTTAAATTGGCACATTTATTACGTTTTAGAGCCTCATCTGACTTTTTAATGAATATCCAGTGATGAATTCTGGTTGCTTTTTAGAATCATGTCAGACAGGTTTTGTTCCAAATTGTTTTCTGTAAGAACAGCTTCTGGTGTAACAGGTTCTTCTGGGAACAGAATATTCATAAAAACACACAACATAACTGATATTGTTGATTCTAAGTCCCATTGCCATTCCTCCACAATATCTCTGAATGCCATTATATGTTATTTATCTTGTTATTTCTCCAATATAAAAAATATTTTTCTTTCCCTGAAAATGCACTTATTTCTTAAAAATTCATTTCAAAATCTTAATATTCAAAATCCAATTTTCTGAGCCCTTAATTGGTTTAAAACATCCTATAGCCAAATTCTTGTCTTACTTTTTCTCTTTATTTTGAGTTCTTAATATTGATAAAGGCACACTTTTATTTTCTTATATTAAGAACTGAAGGCATTTACCTGGTATTTTTCTTCTGCAGGTGTCTAACTTTTTAGAGCAGTCTATAGGCAATTTCTGAAGATATTAGCAAAAGAAGTGTGAACTGAGTGTCTGTTAAAGGCTGTAACCATGTCTGGAGCAAAAATGGCGAATGTCTCATTTCTCAGTTATCTCACCCTCTGCAGATCATGTCTCCTCATAAGGAACACCCTCTTCACCTTGTGGCATGTCACTATCCTGCATTGCAGTGTTGTCCCTTGAGAATCAGTTTTATTTTCACAACTTTGTCCTGAATTATGGATGCCCACCCTCAATATATTTGTTCAACAGTTTTCTGTTGTATAGCATATTTTATTTCAAAAACTTAAAAAAAAATATTGAAATGGAAGATTTTCTCCATGAACATCACAATGAGTAGCAGTCTCTCTGACTGTTGTCTGCTTTAATATTGTGGTTGGAGTGTGTGTGTGTGTGCGCGCGCGCATGTGCACACACATGCTTGTTAACAAGAAAATAACGAAATGTATAAAGGGTTCTGTCAGCCACACATGCTCAGCTGGCCACCATCATTTTGTGGTTGAGATGGGCAGCAAATCATCATCTTCATTTAATGACTCCATAATTTTTTGCGGAGTGAGTCTAGGCAACTGAATGGAGCTAGCAGAGTGTTTTAATGGCCAGATGCCCTTCCTGTCTCCAGTGCGGAGTTTTGTTCAGCATATACATTCTCACTGTGTCCTGAGAGAGAAATATCTGCCTCTACTTAGGATCGAACTCACAGCTCCTGATTGTGAGGTGAGAGCTCCACCTCTAGGCTCCCACACCACTCCAGATGGGTGGCAAATATATTTAACAAATAAATAAAATCCCATCCACAGGAAGGGCAAAAAGATGAAGTGATAGAGGTGAACAAGAAATGAAGCAAGAAAATTGTCCAGCAATTTTCTAGGGGTTGCCAGCAGTCTGGACTGAAGCCTTTAATGTTATTGGGAAATCATTTCGGTTGACACAGGTTTTTCTAAAAGCGGTTTAAGCTTAAGTTAGTATACTCACACAGGACAGGAGCAATGTAAGCATGAACTGCAGATATAGTCAAAGGGAGGAATAAAGAAGTGCCTTGTTTGTTATCACTACTCCTAGTACGACTGGTGGTCAGGATGATAAGAGATTTAGAAAAGATCTTCTAGGGTTGCAATTCCAGACTTCACTCAAGGATAGGGCAACTAGGGGTTTATGGAGCTTGTTTCCCTAGAAGAATAGCTTCTAGGGTTAACAAAGCAATGTAAAAATGTTTTGTTGCCATGATATTATACATAAATAATGTATATATAATATACAAAAAATATATATTTACTTTTCTGAAAATATAGTTCAACAGATATCAAGGCTCATCAGATAACCAAATAAAATGTGGCCGCTACCTTTCCATTCCAAACAATCTTATAATTCTATGAATTTAGGCCCAGCTCGTCAAGTACAAGAAAGTATCAGTTTGGGGAAGAATGCTTTATTAGCCCTAAATTAATTCTTCATGGCAATTTTTGTTGTTCCTTCAGATTCTTTCTTAATGGATGCCTACACTTTTCAGATCTTGTATAGCTATTCCATGGTAATTTGTCTTCTGCTTTCCCTCTCATCTGAGATGGCAAACCTCTTTCTCATCCAGCTCCTAAATCCTTAAAGATACTGTCTTATGGGTTGCATGCCAGAGGTTTCACAGCCTAATAAGACTTCGGGCTAGTCATAAATCAAATCTACTTACAAGCATAGTTGCTTGTGAAGTCATAAATCAAACTATAATGTCTGCTGTTGTGAAGAGTCCAGCAATGACAGTGTCTAAGACAATTTGAGAGCAAACTCCAACAAGCAGTCTAATGAAGTCAGGGAATTTTCACAAGTAAGCCTCTTATAATTGCTAGGTTCAGTCTAAGGGTACCACTAGACCAGAGCAGATATGCCAGTCAGGCCAGGTCTGAACTAATTACAAATCTAATTTTTATTACAAATTTTCCCATTGATGGAAAAATGTAAAAATGGCTTCCAAGAAGTTTATATGATTAGGTTGAGGACATATGCACCCCTAGAGCAGTTAGCTCATGAACTAAATATTTTCTGTGTATTGCAGCTCTCATACATCCCATTGAATATGCATTTACCTTCTTGGAAAGCTATACATTTTGCAAACTTTTGGGAAAGATGCTTTGCATGGCCTTTTTTCATGCTATTCAAAACATTAAGGCAACCACATCCCCCCAAAGTAGCTCAGCATGGCTTCTCCAAGCTTTCTCTGATTGACTCTACGTTCATGCATGCATGTATCATGTAGCATTCCAGAGAAAGCATTGTCTGGACATGCACAATTATGTGCAGACAGCTAGGAAAAGTCTTTAACAAAGGCACATGAACCTCCCCAAAGATATGGCTGCTTTAATACTAAGGAGAGGGGCTTCTCTTCTGCCAATGAACTTTATAAAGCACCTCTTTTGAATGCATCCTGAAGTGCTGAAATCTATAGTTAAACAAATATTTCCATGATGATTTCTATAGAGATTTAATATTGGCATTTTCCATTTAATTTCTTTAAAAGAATCAACAATACAGTTAATATTATGAATTTTTTTACAGCAATGTTAAATTTCTGTAGCTGTAGAGAAAACTACCTCGAGTTATGCTCTGACAATATATACTCTTTTATGTAGCTTGGTCTTGAATCAACAATTGAGATCACTAAAGCAGGGGTCCTCAACTCCCGGTCCATGAACTGGCACTGGGCCATGGCATACTAGAAACTGGGCTGTGCAAAAAAGTGAAGGAAGCCCCATCTGTAGGATGCAAGCAGCATGCAAAACCACGCCCCTTCCAGTCCATGGAAAAACATTTTTCCATGAAACCACTCCCTGGTGCCCAAAAGGTTGGGAACCGCTACTCTAAAGTATGCCAAAGATATGCAAACAGAAAATGCCTAAAATGGTTGTTACACAGAAAATGCCTAATTGATTGTTCATCTAGAAAACTGGTATCTAATGCTTTTTGTGAAGCTTGTTTCTCTTTGTCAGGCCTTGTTGAATCCTTATCCCATCTCAATCCAGAAAACAAAATGGCTGTTATTCTGTATCTCTGGATGCTGGTTTGTCTTATGTTATTTTGGGCATGAGATAGAATAGAATAAGAGTTGGAAGGGATCTTGGAGGTCTTCTAGTCCAACCCCCTGCCTAGGCAGGAAACCCTACACCACTTCAGACAAATGGTTATCCAACATCTTTTTAAAAACTTCCAGTGTTGGAGCATTCACAACTTCTGGAGGCAAGTTGTTTCACTGATTAATTGTTCTAACTACTCCCTCTCAGTCTCCCCCACTCACAGCCAACAGCTCCTCTCACCAGCCTCTAGGAAGCTAAAATCATGTCCCAATGGTTTGTCTCTGTCCCATGACAGACTTGTAAACTTATTGGAACCCCTGAGTCAACGATATTCATGGGTGTGTGACTCAACATGTCTTACAATGTTAGGACTTAAATACAGATAATAGAAATGTAGCATTTCGGAGCTCTGTGATGTGAATTAGTTTATCATGGCCCACTAATGAACTAAAATTAAATATATATGTAGTGAGGAAGAAATGTTTCCAATGCTTATGTAAAGTGAATTGAATGAAAATGATAATGTTCCATTATTGCAAATATAATACAATATTCTTTTTTCCCGTAGGTAAAGGAAAACAAGGTTTGATATTTTTACAGGGATAGAAGCAAAGTAATCTCATTTCTTTTCAGACAGGAGGGCTTTCCCTCTAGAAAATATATGAAAAGATAAAATTAAATGGTAATAAAGATTGTCATTCCTTAAATACATTTTATCAGACTCTGCTCATTCTTTTTTAAAAAGCCAGTGTCTTGATACAGCAATGTTAAAATAAACACTTGCCAGTTTATGATAATTTCATACATTTTTGTAGTTCTATCAGATATCAAAAGCCTCTTTCAGTCTAAATGCACTCAAAATTGGTGCTTTTATAAAATAGAATTTAGGTTGGGTTTGATAAGTCTTCTTTGAACTGTTCCCAGACTCTTGTCACACGCGCACACCCATCTACCCGCCCGCCCACACACACAGAGGCAAAATAAGAGGATAGTGTTTGTGTATGTGTGTGTATTTATGTATATATATGTATGTCCTAACATAATACACTCACACAGAGAGAGAAAGAGAGAGAGTGAGAGTGCACTGAGGGCTCATTTAATTAATGTGTCTAATTAACCACAGGAAAATTAATGTTATTTTGTAGCTGCTCCATTGGTTAACAATAGCAGAAGGAAATGTCAGCTGCATTACATATGAGCTATGACTACTGCTTTTCCAGAACAGAAGGTTATCTCAATCTTGTTTTAGCGGTACATGAAATTTGATGTCTCTGTCAATTTTGGGCCAGCAATCTATGTGATTCTATAATTACTTTTGCCACTTTGCTTTGGTGTAATCATTCATTATGAAGCCATGCTTATCTTGTCATACCTTTGTGTCATTAGCAATGCTCTAATGCATTAGTGACCAAACACAGGTTTCCCAGGCAAGTGATTAGAGCCGCTGCACTGCCAGCTGAGTGAGTGATGCTTGAAATATCAGAATTGTTCTACTAATTTCCATCAAAATAATAACAGCAAGATGTCAGCATGAAAAACTGGCGCAGATCAAGGAAGGTATAATGTCTGGATATGGTGTTGATTTTGACATTGTAATGTTTCCCTTCTGGTACAGCTTAAATGAATTAAGAGCTCATATAGTAGTATTACAATTGTTGTGGACAATATCTAAAATACATAATTACGTTATAATTTTCTGAGGTCAGGAAGAATTGACCAAACAGTTATATGTACCCGTGCTTGCACACACACACACATACAAACACTTACACAATTGTTATCCAAATGTTTTTATCATGCTGTTATCACTATGCTGCCCATGCATTTAGCCCCCAAAATGGAACTGAAGTAACAGATGGCATAACACTGATGAAGCTCAGAAAGTCTAGTCTCAGAATGCCTCTAGATCAGGAGTCTCAAACTCAATTTACCTGGGGGCCGCTGGAGGCAGAGGCTGGGTGAGGCTGGGCCGCATAAGGGATTCCACAAAAAACGTTGTTAAAAAAATATCCTCAAATGTCCTCAACAGTTAATGATTTCTCCAATACATGAACTGTCCTGAACACATGAATGGAACATTGAATGAAGATCATGAACAGTTGCTCAGAACATGGCTTCTCCAGCTTACTCCTTGCTGCCAGAGACTTGACAACGCTTCCTCTCACATATCTGAGCCACATTTGGCTTGAGAGAGGAGGCACTTGAGACCCTCAGTATGGCTTGAAGATGATCATCAGTAAGTCTGGACCTGTACTTGGACTTGTTAAAGTTCAGGGTGGAGAAGAAGCCACGACGAGGAAGGGCCTTCCTTCAGAGGTCCATTCCCCCTGCGGGCCGCACTAATATTATACTTTTATATCACTGTGGGGGCCACAGGATATCGTCCTGCGGGCCGCAATTGGCCCGTGGGCTGCGAGTTTAAAACCCCTGCTCTAGATGGATGGCTGCCAATAAAATTATTTGTCCTGACTTTCTTCTTTTTCTGCTTAATGAATTTTGGGCAGTAGGGGAAAAGAATAAAAGAAAAGAAATGACAGGAAAATCTAGGAAAGTTGCAAGTGGAATCTTATAATATAATAAAAGTTGATTCTGGAAACACCAATAATGCACATTTGTGTTGATACTATTCTGAGTTGGGATAGATTTCACCAATATCCAAAACAGGTCTTCCATAATTGCATCTTGAAAAAGAAAAAATGGATGGTACATGGACGATCAGTTGTTGCCCTAATTTAGTCATTACTAATGGTTAAAAAGGTTTAATGTAGGAGTGGAAGTAATAATAATTAACCCTTTCCTTCATTTTGTTTACTATCTGCTCTGTTGCTTTGGTAAAAAGCATCCTCACTAATACCCAATTTTACTTCTCTATCCTATGCCCAGTAGGAACTGTGGTAAGTTCCTGATGGCTGTGAAGGAGTGGATGGACCAGAAAGGCCAGCTGAATTCAAACAATATAAAGTTACCATCCTCTGGTTTCTTGGATAGGGTGATACTTGTAGGAGAAAACCAGGCTAAACTGGATGGTGGGATTAAATGTGTAATCAATTTGGAGAGATTACATTGCAACAGGAGACCTAAGTGTGTCTCTCTGTGGATTCTGTTGACCCTTGTCTACCAGTAGTGCCAATTTACCCTTGACAGTTAGTTGACTAGATTCTTGTATATAGGTAGCAACAATAAACTTTTATGTACTGTGAACTCAATGACAGTATTCCCCTGAAGGAGCATGTATTTTATTAGGGACTCAGGGTTGTACTACATTATTTTTGGAATATTTGTAATGATGTTTATCATGGTTTATGTCAAGCACCAGAGAAACCAGAAGATCTAGGAAGTTCACATGGGTATAAAGATTTATTGCAAATTTAAGTTCTCTACAGGAATCTGAACTACTAATGGTCAAAGTAATTTGGAATTCTAGGTGGGCTGGACTTAGATTGAGGGCACAAAGGAGCTCATGATTGATGATACATTTGACCCTTTAGCTCAGCTTGGTCATCTCCTACACTAAATTGATGTTGTGAAGTAATCCTGATATTAAAATTAATTTAAAAGCATGCATCTGCATAATCCCCACTGATATAACTTAACTATGACGCAATATCCTTAATTTCCCATGCTTGCAAAATAATGTATAGGATCACTGAATGTAGGTTACAGCTATACATGGAAAAGGAAATTCCAAAAATTCAAGCTGTTTTTAAAAAAGACTGGAACAAGAGGTACACTGATGAATATCGAATAATTAAGAAAGCCCAAGAAAGAAGTCAATATATGATTCACTGACTTTAGAAAGGCCTTCAGTTGAGTCAATCATGTCTGCATTTAGAATGTACCTCCAAAAATGGAACTCTAAAACATCCCATTTTCCCCTTGTGAAACCTATATATGGGTTTGGAAACCTTTGGAAACCTCTGAGGGTTTTTCGTTTTTAGCTTTTTATTGAAATTTTATGTTGGCTTCTATATCCTCTGATGTTAACATCAGATCTGTTAACAATTGTGTTTTTAGCATATTCTACATAACCTGAGCTTCTTTTCATGTTAACTCCTTGTGGCATGGGATCTTCATCATTGATTATGCTCAGTTTTAGTTTTCTTTACTCCAGAAGAGTGGAGATTACAGAGTTTCTCCTAACATTCCTCCTAATCATCCTTTCTCAACAAGTCTTTTATGCCAGAAATTTGTGAATTTCTAACTGTTGATTTTCACCTTGCATCCCTTCACAGGGAATAGAAATAACACTATCTGTTTAAGCATATTTCATGCAAGTTTCTTGTATCAGATCTTCAAATCAGATAACTTGAAACGACTCCTTTGCTGCTATACTAAGAATCTTCATCTAATCCTGCCTGTTTACATCCTGAAACCATGAGAAAAAAGTCCTTTAATTCTTATGTTCTGACCAGCATTACAGAAATGAAAAGCAGAACAAAACAAATAAAACCATTGTAAAATGCCATTTATCCAATGTGCATTTTGAACCTCCTACACAAAAATGAAGAAAGAATAACTCAGAAATATATAAACTTAAATTGAAGATACACCAAGTTGCATAATTAAATAAATAAGGTGTGCATAATTTATGCACCAGATAAATGTGCTGAATCGCATTATTTTCCCCTTAATGCATTTCCCTTATTGTTACAATAGGAATTCAGTTGATGCAGTACAATATATGGAGGCATAATTATGTTGCATAAGATTATTTTATGCGGATGTATTTTTATTGGTAAGCAATACATGCAAAACACAGCGAATCCATTTACATTATCTACATTTCAACGATGCTCGCCAATACCTGCATTTTCTTCCAAGATTCACTTTTCTAGCAGCATGATTATCTTATACTTTCTCCAGCCCATTGTTTCAGCCCTGGGCACATAACCCTTAAAGTCCTTTGTTAGAGAAGCAAATGTCAGTGAGATTATTCTAGTTCTGTTACTCTGCTCTCAGGTAAGTGCAAGTGTCTGTTTTTACAACTACCTTTCTCACTACAGCTTGTGATATAATATCCACATAAGAAGTCCTAGATTCCTGTTTACCCCCCTTCCTTGTTTTCACACCATCCACGTTCAGCTTTGTCCTATCAGCTCCCTGAAACAGACTTTCCATCTTCTTTTCATTGTGGGCCAAAATGTCAGACCATTGATAACAAGAAAACATCAAAAGAGGGCTTCTCCATCCATCACAGCAGTTTTTCTATCACACAAACTAAAAAATGTCTAAAGCACTGTTTTTTTTAATCTAAAACACAGGCATTTAACTTTTAAAAGGCTATAGAAAGAAACACAGTTACAATCTGCAACATCTTATAAGTAAAATTAACAGGGAAGAGAGAGTAGCTAGTTTTACATGGTTATTTTATTTTATTTTTATTTATTTATTTTGATTTGTCAATCGCTTACAAGATAACAGGTACATACATAGTTATGAATACATGAAATGGATACATACAAGAAAAATAAAAGAAACAATAGGACAGGGACGGTAGGCACATTGGTGTGCTTATGCACATCCCCTACAGACCTCTTAGGAAAGGGGTGAGGTCAATAGTAGACAGTCTAAGGTTAAAGTTTTTGGGGCTTGGGGAAAAAAACCACAGAGTCAGGTAGAGTATTCCAGACATAGACCACTCTGTTGCTGAAGTCGTATTTCCAGCAATCAAGTTTGGTGTGGTTAACCTTGAGTTTGTCTCTATTGTGTGCTCTTGTGTTGTTATGGTTGAAGCTGAAGTATTCATTGACAAGTAAGTCATTGCAATGTATGATTTTATATACCATACTTAGATCAGACTGAAGACGGCATAATTCAAGGTTTTCTAGGTCTAGAATTTCAAGTCTGGTGGTATAAGGTATTCTGCAATGAGTAGAGGAGTGGAGAACTCTTCTTGTGAAATATTTCTGGACTTTCTCAACTGTGCTAATATCAGATACGTAATGTGGGTTCCAGACTGATGAGCTGTATTCGAGTATTGGTCTAGCAAATGTTTTGTATGCTCTAGTTAGTAGTGTGATATTTCCAGGGAAAAAGCTACGTAGGATTAGGTTAACAACTCTTCATGCCTTTTTGGCTATGTAGTTACAATGGGCTCTATCACTTAGATCATTAGAGATGAGTATTCCAAGGTCCTTTACAGAGGTACCAAGGTCCTCAACAAGGTCTTGACTATTCAGCTTGTATTTTATTTTCTGATTTTTTTTCTGCCAATATGTAAGACAGAGCATTTATTTGTTGAGATTAGAAGTTGCCATTTGATTGACCATTCTGATACATAGTCAAGATCATTTTGAAGGGTAGCAGTATTGTCTGTGGTATTGAACAGCTTTACATCATCAGCGAAGAGAACGCAGTTGCTCTTAATATGATCACAGAGGTCATTTATGTAGAGTATGAAGAGAGTTGGTCCTAGAACACTGCCTTGGGGGACACCACTGTTGACAGTTACAGAATTTGATTGGACACTCCCAATTTTGACCATTTGTTGTCTGTTTGACAGGAATGCTTCTATCCAGTTATGCAGTTGTTCAGAGATACCATAAGATTTTAGTTTTAGGAGTAGTTTGTTGTATACCACTGAATCAAAGGCTTTACAGAAGTCTATGTAGATTGTGTCTATTGCTTTGCCCTGATCAAGTTGTGTAGTCTATATGTTTTTGCAGTGTAAGAGTTGTAGATTACAGGATAGTTTTTTTCTGAAACCAAATTGTTTATTAGAGAGTAGGTTGTTTGTCTCTAAGTGGAGGATAATGGATTGGTTAATAATTGATTCCATGACTTTACAGGTGACACAGCATAAGGAGATTGATCTGTAATTTTCAACTAGGCTGGGGTCTCCCTTTTTGAAGATGGGGATGACCGTGTCTTGTGACCAGAGGTTAGGCAAGGAGCTGGTCCTGAAAGATTTTTCAAAGATTATGCTTAGAGTATCAGCTATGGCAGTGGGTAGCTTTTTAAAGAAGTAGGCACATATTCCGTCCAGTCCAATAGATAGAAATGGATTTAGATTGAGTAGTGCTTTTTCAACATTGTCTTCTGTAAAATCGATATGTATTAGATCATTGTAGTTTTCTGTGGTTCGACTAGGAAATACTGGGCATGATCCATTGCTGTTTACAAATACTGAGCCAAAGAATGTGTTAAAGATGTTGGCTTTAATGGTGTTGTCATTGCAGTCTTTTCCATTAGGTCCTATCAGGGGTGGGATGGACCTTGAATCTTTAATTTGTTGTTTACAAAATTGTAAAAAGCGCAGGTGGAATTGGTGCGTAGAAGGTTTTCCTCTTATTTAACTATACTACAGTGAAAATACCATAAACCCAAATTACACTCCTCCAATACTCCTTTGGTCTTTTCAGCTGCCATTGAGTAAATACACTGAGCTAACACTAGAAGTGTTACTTGTAAACCAAGTTGTGCTCTGTTGCCTACTCTTTTCCTTCCTTCCTTCCTCCCTCCCTTCCACATGACCACTATTCATCATGCAATTCTGGGTGTCAAAACAGCTTTAAAAAGTAACCGTAAAACAAAAAATCAGTTAAAACATATCCGATGCAGCTCATATAACTATAACCATGACGGCCGAAAACTAACGGTATATTTTTCTGCCAATTTGGGGTTGAAGACAGATGAAAGTTGTAGCTTGATTCTATACATGTATGATGTGGCCCCACTCTTCAGTAGTTCTCCTAAAATTGTATGTGATTGTTCATGGCCAAAAGACCGCTCATGCTTTCCGTATGCCATGACGTGCAACTATATAATGGTTATGTTGCAACAAGAGGCTAAGTCAACCTTCAGCCCTCACTCCTACACACTCTCTATCAGAGGTGGTATTTAGCAGGTTCTGACCAGTTCAGGAGAACCGGTAGTGGAAATTTTGAGTAGAACTGGCAAATACCACCTCTGGCTGGAGATTTTACAGTATCCTTCCCCTGTCATGTCCATCAAGCCACGCCCACAGAACCAGTAGTAAAAAATATTGAATCACACAATTTCTCTCTATATTCTAAGTTAATGCAAAGTGTTTAGGAGGGTGGCTGCAGTGGAAAAGCTTTGATGTGTACATTTCCAAACAACAAATTATTTCTTTTTTTCAAATGATTGAATAAATTTCCCTTATCAGTCCAGAGCAATCCAAAACTATTCCCACAAGTCTTAACCATTCTCTGTTCAGGTAAGGATTATTAATGATGGAATCCACCCATAGCAGCCCAGTATTTTTTGTTTTCAAAATAAAGTAAGATTCAGGTGATCCACTGGACACCACAACCATTTTCACCATCCTAATACATAACTAGGTCTCTGGCTGGCTGTGATGTCATGCACACCTATTTATTGAAAAATGTATACACTTTCTTTTCCCCCAAGTAGCAAACTCAGCCCTTTATGAAACAAACATAGAGGTAGTCCGTAATTTGCAACAGTTCGCTTAGTGATCATTCAACTGAAAAAAGTGACTTACGTCCATTTTTCACCCTTATGACCATTGCAACATCCCCATAGTCATGTGATCAAAATTCAGATGCTTGGCAACTGATTCATATTTATGACCATTGCAGTGTCATATGAACAACTTTTGCAACCTTCTGGCAAGCAAAGACAATGGGGAAGCCAGATTCACTTAACAACCGTGTTGCTAATTTAACAGGTCACTTCATTCAATATCTTGATAAATATTTAGTTCATTTTATGAAATGAAAACAATATGTCTTCATTTTATGTTTAATAACCAATCTTCTGTCTGCTAAAGAGCATCTTTGTTTGTTTGGTCTGTCTGTCAAACGAAGATTCAGTGGCTTCATAAATGATATATAAAAAGACTAGGTTTTGTAAATAACAGGCAATTTCCTTTAAAGTCTACAATATACAAGCACAAATGGAGAGAGGAAGGGAGATCTAATCTAGCCAGTGCCCACAATCTACCTCTTGAAGCAGTTTCTCAGGGCAAACTCAGGGCAATGCCACAACAGATGTCTCTTTTTTGGAAGTGGGTCCTTGTGGGCATTTGGTACACTTCCAGATTCTAGCAAGAATGTAAATATGGAATGAATAAACTTTTTCCACATTTTGTTTTGCAGCCCTTTTATAAAGAACAGATTTTCCATAGAGGAAATTAAACAATATATAATACTGAGAAACCAGGCACAGAGACAGCTTTTTCCCTCGTGCCATCACTCTGCTGAACATCTAATTCCCACAGTACTGTCTGATGTATAAGTATATTTACCCATCTAGTGTGGCTGTATTATTATTATCCTTCTCATCTTCTCTACTACCTTCTCTTATTGGTATCATTATTGGGATTATTGTTACTCTGTTGCTTTGCACGTACACTGAGAGCTTCTGCACTGGAGACAAATTCCTTGTGTATCTAATCATGCTTGGCCAAGTAGTATTCTACTATTCTGCTAATGTTGCAAATGTTTTTACTATAAATAACTGGTATTTTTGCCATGTAATACGGTGCAACTTCTGCCCCCACCCCAATTACTTCTAGTTTTCTTTGAGAAACAATTATCACATAACCCTAAAATAACTTTTCCCCAAAGAGATGTATATCATTATGATGTAAATCTTTTATGTTGGTTTCTGAAATTGTACTTCCTTGTAAAAAATGGCTAAGCATTGATTTAATAAATACACTTGATTTGTGTATATTGTTTAAATTAGAAAAAGGCACTGTATAATTTTGGTTTCCTGTAGGGACACTGTAAAATTGTGGATTTTTGTTTTTGTTTCATTTGCAGTCAGAATGATCTTTAACAAAATAGAAAGGGGGGTAAAGTACATTAGCATTTGGTTCGCATTTCTCTTTTGGATGGCATTTTTTTTTGAGTGATTTCTAAAATAATCTTTCTTCTCAAGGCATCTGTAAACATCTAAAAACAATGCTATTAGATTAAGACCAACTGCAACGGCTGGCTTAAAAAAAAAAGAATCCCAAAACTTTAGGCAAAATGGTTGTTGCATTGCCATCCAAACCTAAACCACATGGAAAGCAGATGTTGTAAATATGCATTGAGACAAACATCTATTGCTAGTTTAGAACAGTAAAAACATTTCCTCCAGTTAATGGGCCTTTTCTACATTACACGCATTCAGATGTTCTTTCCCGATTGCAATGTTGACACTGAGGATTTGTACAGATCCTTTCCTTTTCTGCCCTGCTACCTTTTTATGATTAGTCTCTCTGCTGAATTTTCTAACACCAGATGAGTGGAGATTTATCGTAATAGCATGTGTTTTGTTTCCTTTATTTGTCCCTCAGGAGAAGCAGTTGTCAGGTCAGCCCCCATTTTGGAGCCTGAAGCCATGCAGAGAAGGGATATCGTGTTTGCCTTGTTCTGAAGGAAGCTTTTCCTGCCGACGGCAGTGATCACATAGATACCTGCAGGCCAGTGCCTCTGAGTCATCAGTGGGTGACCTCACTGACAATCCACAGCCGCAAAATGCAGCTTATGAAGTTCCTGCTAAAGCAGTCAGGCCAGATTGAAGCAGTGCAATGTCAATAAACAAAAATGGACACGGCCCAAGCTGAACATTTCCAGAAGAGCATGTAACTAATTTCAAAGAATAATGGTGGCATAAAGCTCCTTGAGGAATGTTCAGAACAGCATTACCTGAAGTACTTTTCAATAAAATCTTAATCGTACTTAATGGAATTTTCTCTTTGGGGCTCTTTCATCTTTTAATCTGTAATAATAATGGCTAGGAACAATGTAAAATTTAACAAGCAAATGCATTTTGTACTTTTTCATTGACCGCTGACATCCCAAGAGACGTTTTGAATACATTCTTCTCTGTGTCTAAACAAAACTCAGAAAAGCAAAAAACTGGGCATTATTTTCTAGAGCTTTTTTTAAAATTCTAAATCTTTCTGAATGCCTTTCATTTTAAAGGTAAACACTACTAGGAATTTCTCTTATTTACGTAATATTTAAGATAATACAAGACGAGTATTCAAGTATACTGACATGTATATTTCTGTACTAGCCAGAATATTTCTTTGAGCCAGCCAAGCAGTTATATTGTCTTTAAAAGAATGTCAGGTTTTGCTAAAATATGAAAATAGATTGGAGTTGCATTTTATTTCATTATTTCATACTTTTAAAGGGAAATAATAAAGTGGACATTACTTGCTTATACTATGTCACAGCCGTGTTAATTATCTAGTAATCCAATGCAATTTTAATGCAATATATTGGGGGACAGGTATTATTACTATTTTGTATTGCTTTTATCTCAATATACCAAAAAGATGCACCAAAAGATGCATTTCGAAGATATTCTCGATAGCATCTTGGTCTAAATAATTTAATTTTAATGTTAAGTCACAGGACTGAGACTCAGGACACCAGCATGATTCCAATCTGTTTTACTTCCACATAGGACTGAGCTCTGAAGAAACTGCAGCAGCCCTTGTTATAGTTGGGCTGCTCACGGCTGTGGCCAGTGATGGCTCTTCAAAATTCCCACGGACCAACCAATTGCAGGTAAATATGCTAATACATCACACCCCTCCCCACCTGGTCCAGTCCAACCAATCTGAGCCTCACCTAATCACGTAGGTAGGCAGGGCTTTTATGGGTTCGACTGGACCTGCAAAACTCATTCATGGATTGGCCTCTGGATTGTTCAGACAGATCTGTTGTTCCTTCTTGGAAGTCTTCTTAGAAGCTCCTGGAAGGTCAAGTCGACCATGCTGCTCCTGCCAGGAATCTCCTGGCTAAGTTGAGTCGGCCAGGCCGCTCCTGCCAGGGGCTACTTTCCTGCTATCCTTCTGGCCCTGTTCCTGTCTCCCCGACCTGCCTTCTTCCCTGGCCTCAGGTACATGTTTGCGTTTCCCAACCGGGGCTAGTGTTAGTAGTGGTTGTTGCGTAGTTGTCAGGGTTTGTTCTGTTATTTCTCCTGTTCGTGGAGGGTCTCCCTTTCTACTTGTGTTTTGTCTGTGTGAGGGGTCTCCCCCCTCTTCTCTGGTTGTGTTTTGTTTGCTTGAGGGATCTCCCCCATCTTCCGTGGGTCTGTTTAGGTTTCCCTCTAGTTCTGAGCTGGTCCATGTGTCTCCTCCAGCTCCTCCTGTCCTCGGTGTCTACCCTGTATGAACGGGGTCTGGTTATCTGGGTCACTTTTGCTGGTATCTGCAATGGTTCCCCCATGAGATTTTTTTGCATATACTGGGTCCCCTGTTTGAAATGTGCAGCAATTACTGGAGGAGTCTGCTGGTTTTGGGGGGCTATATGTGGGGTGTAGCCTGTCTAGGTGTGATCTTAGTTTCCTCCCCATTAGTAACTCTGCTGGACTTTTATTTGTTGTGGCACTGGGTGTCATGTGCTGAATGCTTAGTAGCTTATCTATCTTTTCTTGTGTGTCCCCAGGCCCCAGCTTTTGTAATGTTTCCTTCGTGTAACATATCATGCATTCCGCCCATCCGTTCATGGCTGGATGTTCTGGTGCTGTCAGTGCGTGCCTTATCCCATGTTGTGCTAAAAACTCCTCAAATGTTGTTGCCGTGAATTGTGGCCCATTGTCAGATACAATTAGATCTGGCAAGCCATGGGTTGCAAAAAGTTTTCGGAGCTGTCTAATGATGGCTTCTCTTGTGGTGGAGTGAATGATGCTTACCTCTAGCCATATGGAGTAAGCGTCTATGACTATTAAAAATGTATGTCCTTTGGTTGGGCCTGCAAAATCAATGTGTAGTCTTGGCCATGGTCCCCTTGGTGTTTCCCATTCATGTTTTGGTGCTGTGGGGGGTGTTGGCCTAGATTCCTGGCAGCATTTACACATTGCCACCCAGTCCCCTATTTCCTTATCCATCCCTGGCCACCATACATAACTTCTTGCCAGGGATTTCATTTTTACAATACCCGGGTGTCCCTCATGTAACAATTCAAGTATGTGTTTCCTTAAAAAATCCGGTATGATGACCCGATCCCCCCATATTATGCACCCCTATAGCATTGAGAGTTCTGTTTGTCTATTCTGGAATAGTTTGGTGGTCTTCTGGAATGGTTTGGTGGCTCTCAGTTTCTGGCCATCCTTTTCCTACCCATTTTAAAATCTGTGCCAGGGTTTTGTCTCTAGCTGTTTCCCTAGCAATGTCTGCTGCCCTCATGGGTAGGTTTTCTAATATCTCTATTTGTGGTGTCGATTTGGTTGGTGCTGGATAGTCTTCTATGTCAGGTAGAGGGCAACAGCTAAGCGCGTCAGCATGATTTATGTCTTTTCCGGGTCGGTAGGTCAGTCTGTAGTTATAAGCAGCCAGGAATTCTGACCACCTTGTCCTTCGTGATGTTAATATATTAGGTGTAGCTTTGTTTCTTGCGATTATGCCCAGGAGTGGCTGTGATTAGTGTGAAGGTTCTCCCGTAGATATACTCATGGAAACGTTTTATGCTGGTGACAGTGGCCAATGCCTCTTTGTCTAGTTGACTGTAATTCCGCTCCGGCTTTGACAGAATCTTTGAATAGAAGGCTATGGGTGCTTCTTTCCCATCAGGTAGTACGTGGCTGAGTACAGCGCCAATGCCGAAAGGTGATGCATCACATGTTAGTGTTATTGGAAGTGTCTTGTTGTATTGTATTAGTATGCAGTCTGATGTGATCAAGTTTTTTATCTCCTGGAATGCCATTTCTTCTCGTTGCCCCCAGGTCCAGGTTGCTTTCTTGTCAAGCAACCTGCATAGTGGTTTCTTGTCAAGCAACCTGCATAGTGGTTCTGCAATGGTTGCTTTCTGCGGTAGGAATATATTATAAAAGTTAATGAGTCCTAAGAAAGCTTGTAGATAGGTTTTATTAGTGGGTCTGGGGGCTTCCTTGATTGCCCTGACTTTATTTTCAGTGGGGTGGATTCCTTCACTGTCTATAAGATATCCTAGGAATTCAACTTTGCTGGTAGCTAATTGGCACTTCTCCTTTTTTACTTTTAGTCTCGCCTCCTTGAATTTGCCTAGGACTTCCCATAGTTGTTCTTTGTTCCTGGTGGCTACCAGGATATCATCAAAGTATGCTACCACCCCTTTTATCCCTTGCAAGAGGCATTCCATTAAGCTTTGGAACACCCCTGGGGTGACGCTGACATCAAATTGTAGTCTGTTACATTTGAATGCCCCCCTGTGCATCACAATTGTCTGGGCTTCTGCTGTTTTGGGTCAACGGCAACTGTTGGTACACCGGTGCGAGGTCTAGTTTTGCGAAGATTTGCCCCTCCCAGGGAATGTAATAGATGCTGTACCACTGGAACTGGGCATGTGCTTTGTTGTAGCACCTGGTTAAGGGTTGCTTTGTAGTCCCCGCAGATGTGCACCGACCCACCCAGTTTAATTGGTGTAACAATTGGGCTTTCCCACTTAGCGTGGTCAATTGGTTCTAAAACCCCTTGTGCGATGAGTTTATCCAATTGCTCATCGATTTTTGGTTTCAGTGCAAAAGGAACCCACCTCACTTTTAGTCTTATGGGGGCTATATTTGGGTTTAGACTAAAGGAAATTGGGGGGCCCTGGTACATGCCCAGTTCTCCATCAAATACATCTCAGAATTCTTCCATCAGGTCATCTTCCCACTGTTTCGGTTATGCTGTTTATCCCTGTGACTTCGATTCCTAATGGTGCAAACCATTTGTGTCCCAAAAGGCTGGGTCGATTCCAGTCGACTATGGTTAATGGAAGAATTTTGGTGTATTTTTTGAATGTTACCTTTTGAATTTTCTGGTATCTACTATGGGAATTGTGTTCCCTTGGTAGTTTTCAGTGTTAGTGTTTGTTTTTCAAGTTCTTCCCGGCTCATGTTTGGTATCAGTCTTTTTATGGTGTCCCACGATACCATTGACAAGTATGAGCCTGAATCCACTTCCATCCGGCATGGCTGGCCTTCTATGGTGACCTGGACATATACTTTCTTGGCATTTGTCATGGTTGAAGTGTCCAATGGTCACCGTCTGGTGTGTTTCTTCCTTTCCATTGCTTGTTTCTTTCCCTTGCCTGCTTCTGTTGTCTTGATTCCAATGGCTCCCTGTTTGTCTTTCTCTCTCTCTGGGGGTGTGTGTTCCATCTTCGTCTAGCGCCGTAGTTCTTTCTTGCTCGGCATGCCCTAGCAATATGTCTCTGCCATTCACAGTGTTTGCAGATGGCATTTAGGAAATGGCACTCGGAATGTGGATGGTTCCCCTCACAACCAGCACAATGAACTTCTTTCCTTTTTCCGTTCCAGTCCTTTCTGCCCTGTTCTGCCTGGAGTTGATTTACCCCTTCTTCTTCCTCGTCGTCTTCTGATGGGGACTTGATGTCCTTATGGTGGGTTGTGGCAGTATTTTGGGGGGTCTCCGGTGTCACTTTGTTCATCTTCCATATGGCGGCCGCCAATTTCTGTGTTGCTTCTGCTGCGGTAGCTTCCTCTATTGCTTCTTTTAATGTTATTTTGGGCTTTGTTAATAATCGCCCCTGGAGTGTAAGGTCTCAGTCCCAGGACCACTCAGTCCCTCATGGCTTCATCCAAGTTTAGGAATTCACATGCTCTGGCAATGTCCCACAGCATTGCAATGAAATTGCCAATGCTCTCACCTTCTTTTTGGTCGCGTCAATAAAATTCATGTCTTTTGATTAAGCAGGAAACAGTTAATGTGTAGTGAGCCCTCAGTAATTTTTCCAGGTCCGGCCAGGCCATCGTTTTCATGTTGGTGGGTGCCACTAACACTTTGGCCATCTTAAATACCGCTGGACCACAATGGGTTGGGAATACGTCTCTCTTTCTGTTTTTGGATACATTATGGAGGTCGCTTCCTTCGAGGAACATGATACATCAGTTGATGTATGATTCCCAGTTTTTGGTTGCCGGGCCGAATGGTGCGGGTGGCGTGTTGTTTCCGGCCATGTCACCTCGATACGTTGCTGGTGTTCGTTAGTTGCCACGTGATAGCTGGTTCTCTTTGTCTCAGTATTCCACCTTCATCACCAGTGTTAAGTCATGGGAATGAGACCCAGGACACCAGCATGATTCCAATCTGTTTTACTTCCGCATAGGACTTAGCTCTGAAGAAACTGCGGCAGCCCTTGTTATAGTCGGGTTGCTTGCAGCTGTGGCCAGTGACGGCTCTTCAAAATTCCCGCCGCCACGGACTGATCAATTGCAGGTAAGTATGCTAATACATAACAAATTTAGTCCCTTCTGCCACTAAGCTCTTCTTTTTTTAACCTGATATCTTCCAGATGTATTAGGATTACAAATCCCAAAGCTTCCCTAAATTATAATTCAAGATTAGAAATTGAGAGCTCTAGACACAACTAATACCAGATAAGTTGCTGGATACACTGAGCTGCTTATTTTTAACCTAGCAATAGTGAAGTTATTGAGAAAATATGATCATTGACATTTGCTACATCTATAGCCTGAACTCAGGAAAATGAAATTTGCTTTATTACAGAAATTAGCCATTGAGCACACAGCCAGCCATGAGGTGGATCATAGGACTTTCATTGTGTCTTCAAATTTTTTATAGGACCCATTTTCCATGTGATATCAAATTGAGTAATTAATTCTTAATATGACAGAGAAAACTTGAAACTTAAAATTGAGGGAAGGTTGTTATTTAAATGTTTTAAGAAATAGCATGGTAAGAAAGGGTTCATACAACTCAATCTTTCTTGTGCTAGGATTTTTCCCCCCAATAAAGTGTCAAAACAGTGATGGTTTGCCTTTTCCTTTTTCTATATCATCCTTTGATATTCTCAGTCATTCAGATCATGGTTTGTCCCAAAGGTGCCTTTTCCTTGAAGATATTTCACTTCCCATTCAAGAAACTTCTTCAGTTCTGATTGAATGGTGGTGGATGGAAGGATTTATATTCCTTGCAAACATCTGATTGTTAGCACTCATTCAGAGAGTTGTTGAGGCCACTTGGAAGTTTATCTGTGCCCTCAGGGTCACCTGAATAGTGCAAGTGAGTGTGGAAACTTCTTGGAACTGCTGAAAGAAGGTTCCACACCCATCTACTCTATTCAGGTGACCCTGGGTGTACAGATAAACCTTCAAGTGGCCTCAACGACTCTCAGAGAGAGTACTAACGACCAGATGACTGCAGGGAATATAAATCCTTCCATCTAGCACCATTCAATCAGAACTGAAGAAACTTCTTGGATCAGAAGCGAAACAACTTCAAGGAAAAACAAAGCCCAGTTGCCTTTTGAAAAAGCACCATTGGGATTTTTTCTATAATAATAAGTAACTTGGTGGCCTTCCCAAAAAGTACTACCATTTCTATTTCAGATGACACCTCCAAGCCAAAATAAATAAATATGTAAAACAAAACCCAAGAGCCAGACTATGCACTGATTTAATGAATAAATTTGGTTTGTGCAGACTGACCTAGGGCAACAGCTATTGTAAAATCTTGCTCTCTACAAAGATATTTAGCTTAAAGAACATCTTTACAATATAGTATATTCTATATTTTCTTACTATATCCTATACAACTGCGATGAGTTACATGATGGCTTACATATAATCCACATTACTGCAGCTTGCAATTCAAAATGCTCAGTATGTATTTCTCTTTCTCTTATACAAAACAAAACAAAATGCTGTGCCATATTTTAATGATTGTAATGATTGAATATTTTCTGCTTTTGGACTCAATGAAAGAGCAGAATCATAAGTGCAATGATAATCAGCCCCTTAACATGTCCTAATGAACATCCCTGGTACTGAAAAATAAAACACACAAATGTTTAAAACTAATTATATGCAAGCTATGGTAACAGATTTATGTTACAAGCACTGAACTATGATCCTCATTTATAATAACATGCTTAAAGGGCGGGGGGAACGTCTTAACAAGACAGCCCAGAACTACGAGGGAAAAACAATGAAATGAAATGCTAGTAACTTTTTAGTTATTTATAAATAGTTTGAACAAGAAGAAAAGGTCTGGAATTAAAGATTGATTGGAGTAAAAACCTCCATCCTCATTTAAGTTCTTATGCTGACATACATCTTAAAAGGGAAACTAGAAGCTACTTTAGGACACAGTTGCATATTCCTAGCATTTTATGGAGTTGTTTCTTTATTGCTTATAATGATCCCACTAATTCAGTTTTGAGACTGTAATGATTCTGGAAATTTAAGCACCTACTCATTCATATAAAAACAAAATATTTTTCTGGTGCATCTTCCCAATCTGTGACCTCTAAATAACTCCAATTCTGGGAAATATTCTCAAAACATATATAGAACACCAGGCTGGGCAATGATGGTTTAGCATATTATAACTTAAACCCTGACAGCCACAAAAGCATCTTCACTGCCTCTTCCTTTCCAAGTGCTTCATATTCCTATTCTACAGGCAATCTTCACTGTTGCATTCTACAGAGGTTTAGAAATCACTTATAGGAATTAATAAATATCATATTGATTTTTCTACAGGTGAGAATGGGCTCTCTTATATAAACTGAAGGGGTGTGAAATTAATAGCTTACAATGAGCAACTATAAACACCCCAGAATTTATAATATTTTTGTAGTCTTAAGATTACATCAATAGAAAGATTGGTGCAAGTCTACAAGGAGCTAAAGGTGAGATCAAGCATTTTGTACAACAAAGCTACACAGACATCCTATCCATAGAGATCCAGATTTTGTTGGAAGACAATTGCTTCATCCCTAGCCATAGGCTACGCTGCTGGTTGCTGATAGGAATTAAAGTCCAACAGTATGAAAAGATCTGAACGTCTCCATGAACTCTATTTTTTTCTGTTTCTGTCATGCTATATTTCTGAATTCTGAATTTCTTTTCCTAGTTTCTCAGCCCCATCATTTTTCCTGCTCTCTTTCTACATCTCAGATCATTTGCTGGGATGTCTTTAGGGAGCTAACCATATGGCTTGGCTTCATCTCACATTTAGATTACTCAACCTATGGGGACAGTCATGAGATAGCTCAGTGCATATTTAATATATATAGAAGCAGCAAATAAGAGAGAGAGAGAGGTGCAATTTGTGAAATCCTCCAGTGTTCAGAAAAGGAAGCTACAGGGAAGAAAAACAGTTTTCTGACAGCTTTTTGCATACAGTTAAGTAAATTAAATTAACTAATTAAGTTTCCTTTGGGAACAATCCAGTTAATGAATGCTTGGCTTAATAATTATTTCTAAATATAGTTAGACCAGGCACAAATGTAAACAAAATGTGATTCTGTCTCCTTATTAATCTAATGAGTGATTTACTAAGCATGTCTGTTAAAATATCACTGAAATTACTTTTTTTTTTTTGAATTGGTGATAAAACCATAAAATACTGTTATGTTTTCTGACAGATGGACTCTGGATGTTAATATCAGAATGTGCCAGCTTGGGAGAAATGGGTGAAGTTGTGAATCAAGGCCAAACCAACAGTGTTCCTTGAACTCCTTATATATTAACTGATACTGGCTTGATTTGACCTCAGAAATCTCTTGAATTCAGGCAATATTTGCAGCAAGACACACCCATGCAAAAATGATAATATGTGGACACCGATATCTTGATACACTTACATTTTGATCTCCTTGCCGTCTGCCCAGATGTCCAAACATAGGTTGTCTTGGTCTGGATGGTGAAAGCTGGTAAAATATTTATTATTCTTTAAAACAAGTTTTTTTTAAAAAAAAAAAACAGTGACAAAAGTGGTGTGCTGAATTACTACTTGCTAAGCCTATTTTGCTCATAATAATTAAGCTAGAAAGTGTAGTGAACAACTTCATTGTCTTTTCAGTAACAGAGAAATTGTCTGGGGCTAGTGGGGTGAGTAGCAAGCTGAGATTTTGTTACAAGGAACACATATTGTGATGCCCCAATAAACTCTTCCTTTTAGGTATCAGAATGCAGGTAGAAAAGGGAGTAGAGACAGGGGTGGTATTCAAGCAGTATAACAACTGGTTTGGTGAGCGTGTGCTTTGCGTGTACATGCAGCATTTGCAACTCACCTTCTGCTGCGAGCCCTGTGTGTAAAACAGTTGATGTGCAGCAATCCGCTGTGCCGCACTGAGCTGGAAAACCTGGAAATAAAGCACTGACTAGAACCGGGGTGGGTGGCCCAACAGCTGATCAGCGGAGCAAGCTTGTTCACTCCCAGCTGATCTTTGAAGCTACTGGTTCACCCAAACTGGGCCGAACTGGTAGAATACCACCCCTGGTTGGAGATGAGTTGTAGTATCACAATGTACATTTCATTATTTGTCTCCCTTGTTCTCCCTCCGTAGTAGATGCAAAGGGCAAGGGCAATTCCCCCCCCCCACTTTCAGAGCAAGAAGGCCTGGGATCCTCTGAGCCCACAGCAACTCATGACATCTGCCAGTGGGCATTCTCAGATTGACTGAAATAAACATTTATTTATACTACTTATGTCTATGTTAGTGTGGGAAGTTTCCCCGCTCCTAGAAGAATGAAATATTTTGAAGAATATTAAAAAAGAATATTGTATTTCCCTAAATGACAAGTGGAAAAACATGTTTTTTTCAGAGGCAGGAAGCTGACCCAGTCTTTCTTAATAGCCCCCAGCAGTGTGCCCATTAAGAAAGATTGGGGCAGCCTATTCAGAAACCAGCCCCAGTTTCCTTGCCCCAAGCAGAAACTGAGAAGGCCAACTTTTAGAAATGCAGATTTGGTAATCCATTCAAGAGGCACAATAGGATCCATTCAATCATTAGGCACAATCGGAATTGCCTAACACTCTTTCAGAACACAAGCACCTTCATTGTACCATCCCAGAGCAGTCCAAATTTCACCCCAAATACAAAGCCCAAAGAAGGTATAACTCCCCCACTCTCAACTTCATTTTGTCACAAACCCATGTGGTTCTGCTTCATCATTAAACCATCTTTCCAATCATGTTTCCAGTGTCTTCCTCCCAGCTTGGAACTGAACCAGATGGATATTTCTTCCAACATTAGTTCAACCAGGTGAGCCTAACTGGCTTATTGGTTCAATAAATTCTTCATCACGCCTTTACAATGATAATAAAACCCTAACACCATAGTACTGCTCATTAACACATTGGAGTTCTCCTTGTCTTTTCAGTCCCCAAAAGCTCCATGAAACAACCCAGTCATTACTAATTTATGGAATATTAAAAGAGAGAGAGCTGATCTCAACTCAAGAGATCTAATATTCCACAGGGGAGAAGACCATTCAGAAACTGCCCACTTCTGAATTCCATCCCTCTGCACCTCATTGAAGATGGAGAATGAGCACCCATGCTTTGCATGAAAACCTCATGTATACATATTCTACTTGGACTAGTCAAGCTCAAGGAAAAGAGCCATATACCCAACACTACAAAAGTTAAAAGGAGGAAAAATTACTACTGTTTGTAACATTTTAAAATATAATATGGTGTCATATGGAGCGTATGCTGGAGTTGGTTGGTAGATTAATGATAGATCTCATGTCTTCCCTGCTCATCCTACTCTTTCCTTCCCATCTTTTAATGATAGCTGATAATTTTTATTGTATAGTATTTTAATTTTATTATATAAATGTTTCTGCATTCTTTTGTTTTTTTTAACATTGTAGGTTGCCCAGAGTCACTTCTTGGTGAGTGGGGGGAGGGGGGAATAAATTTAATAAATAAATATCCTGAAATGTAATATGCAGTTCAGGGGTCAAAATACATACTAGAGAAAAAATACAGATGTGGTCCCAAACCAGAAGAAAATCAATTGACTTTTTTTCCAAATTTATATACTATATATTTTCCAGTGAAATTCTCCAGTTTTTCTCAGTGACTGTCCAATTTTGATCCTGCTTCTTCATTATGCATTACTTATAAAAAGCATTGGTGAAGCATTAAGTAGGGTTAAAAGAAAAAAAAAGATGAAAAAGCAATCTATCTACCGGTAGTAGAACAGCAGCAGCAATTAGGCAAATGAGGAAACCTACTCCCACACTCTGAATTTCTTATGTGGGATCACACAATCTCCTTAACCACTAATTTTCCATCCATCTTTAAATTACATTTAAGACACAAAATGTCGGTTTTCGTTTTCTTATGATCCCTGGATGGTTGTGTGACACAGTGTAGTTGGCAAGTGAAAATGAGCCCTCAGTCCATAAGAACATGGCCTTGTGGTTAGACAAGTAAGATTCCCATAAATATTTGAGGTAGGGTCTTAATCCCTTTTACTTTTGTAAAGACAAGCATAGGGTTGCGAGGGGTTCTTATGACATTACATTTCAACCTTTTGTTGGAGAGTATTAGTTCAGGTTTTGCTTAATTCATCCAGCTGTTTCTTACCATCCCTGCACATATGTATATATATATATTTAAAATTAAATTTGAATTATTGATTAAAGGATAAAAAAATCATAGTAGGCCAGTGGCGTGAGTGGAATTAAACCGTCCTCAGATACGCTTGGGAATAAAATGTGGCAACCTCTTTTTTTACTTCAAAAGAGGGAGTGGGGAGAGAACGGAGAAGGGATAACTGAGTAACTTTGAATTATTTCAAACCTCAGTCAATCATTTCCAGTTCTCTGTGCAATGGGGAAATTGTAAAAAAAAAAAAAATCAATTAGAAAACTCTCCCCAAATGCTAAAATTAAGTCTTTGTCCAATTTCAAAATTTATTCCATATAAAGTATGTAATAAAGAAACAGGGAATTGGTGGAGTTGTGCTTTTATGAAACGGACTTTGAATTAAACATTGTCTCATGTTCAAGAGTTCGAGTCGTTTAAATTCATTTACTCTCTCCACCCCACTGCTTTTTTCTTCCTTAGCTGCTATCCAGCACCAGTTAGAACCCAGACTATAATTATCATGCAAAACAGTATCTCCCAGGCTCATTAATGCATTTCAGACTTTAAGTTCCTTGAAGTTCTGATGATTTTAAAATATTGATACTCATTCATGGAATGACTTCCTATGACATAATGGTATTTATGGACTTGAACATGGTTGAAACAGCTAAAAAAAAGGACCATGTCATAAGTGTTTACTCTTGTGAAAAACTATACCATGTTAATATATGCCAATTTCCTAAATTCTGTAAGCAGTTGTAAGGCAGTCAGATACCACCCATGGGATTGTGTGCCCTCATGAAACACAATTACAATGAGAATATCTCATTATCTCATTGGCTTTAGCTTACTGTTCTGTTACCATGGTTTCAAATACACTGAGGAGTCTGAAACTAAGAGTGCTGCTAACAAAGAACATATCCTTGTACAATGACATCAGATCATGTTAAACAGAATAGACTTAATTAAATACCCCCTGATGTAGCCCAAAATATAGAAGTTATGTATACCTTCCCCCCCCCTCCCAAAAAAGAAACATGCTATTAAATGCAGCTGGGGGAAAGAAAAAAAAAAAGAGAGAGAGAGAGAGAGAGAGAGAGAGAGAGAGAGAGAGAAGTGTTGTGATTATTGAAAGTTAAATGTATTGCAACCATTTATTGCAAGAAATCTATCACAAGCAAGGAAATAGAAACATAATAGAGGGAATCAGATAAAGTAAAGGATCTATATTTCCTTGGTGAATGTAACTTCCTATGAACGTACACCATTTGTATTCTGGTAATTTAGACACTGCCATTCAAAATGGAAGTATAGGGACATGCCGGATTCGTTGTAATACAGCCTAACTTAATAAGACATACTTGTTGGACTATAAGTAAAAAGAGTATATATAACCTATTTAAGGAAGATTGTAGTCCTTTGTCTTTACATTCATCTCTTACAACTGTGCGTTTTTAAAAAACTCATTGAAACCAGCGGTACTGTGCATAAGTTCATGTACCAAAGTACTTGATTGTGACCATTGGTTTTTTTTTCTTAATTTGGGAGAAAAGAAGCCACTTTAGGGTGAATGTACGTCATTCCATATGGAATCATGCTATATGGAATCAGACTTCCCTTGCCTTGTGCTCCACCAGATGTACTTGGCATGATGGCTTGGAATTCTAGTAGCCCTTATTGGTTCATAACCATAAAAGGAGTAGTGCTTTGATTTGCCTGAATAATCCAATGAGTTACCCCTGCATTGTTTTAAGTAAGGCCCATAATATTGTGTAAAATTTAGGCTGTGCAAAGGGATTGGGAAAAATGCAAATGCAAAGCTGCCAAGTAAGCCTGGAAAAAGATGGGGGTGCTTTAATGTTTCAAAAAGAGGTGCTTTGAAAAGAAGTCCATATCTTCCAAAGCACCTTTTTTTTTTTTTTTTTTGGAAGAACTTGCATTACATTATGAAGTCTTTGCTAAAATTATTTTGCTTTTGTGTGTGGGGGGGCGGCGTAATTTCTGGAGGCAGAACAACTCATGGATATTTATTTCTTGCACAGATTAGATTGTCTCAAGACTAAAACAGGGGTAAGTTGCCCTGAATCTATGATACATCATCCTCATCTTCACCATCAGGAAACAGACCCAGAGAGAATGCAACATGCATAATTCAGCCAAATTTCCCATGTTTTTGTTTCAAAGTCATGGCATTAAAAATTCCACAAATCATTTATTTACCCTGGAGGATATCATGTGACATAATGTGACAATAATGACTTCCCTTGTGGTGTTAATTGATTTTATCCTGGTAGAGAAGGCAATTTGGCATCCATTGCAGTTTCCAGATCATGGACTTACTGATTGTCTGTCTAGGTAGTATTACTGTTAATGAAGAGAAAACACACTTTCCCCTTTAAACACAGTATGCTAATTAAGACAGACAATAGTGAGCCAGAGGTCATTTATTATTTTTAAAGTGAGAGTTAATTATAAATGATGGGCACAGAAATGCGAAATGATTGTAAATTAGTAAGTGTGATTCTGAACTCATAAAATCCAGTGTCATATTCTAACCATTTTAACATTTTAACATGTGAATAATTAACAGTCTGAAGTTGAACAATTGCCAGCTTGTAAAAGGTCTGATTGAAAGCAGCATTTATCATCTGCCAAATGAACACAGCTCATTGGGTCAACAATTTTTAATTAATGGCTTTCTGGTAATCTAACATATTTTTAGCATCATGGCTTTAAAAGCCTGCAGTTGTTGGTTTTAAATTTAATCTGCACAATAATTAAAAACTGCGCCTAAGCTTAAAGGATTTTTCATAGCATGTGAATAACTGTTAGAAAGGATATGTCAGCCCATTGAATCCATTGAATACATGTAGCAATTTTGCCCTGACTTTCAGCAACCATGGCAGTGAACATGCATGGGGGAGAGACTTATTGAAGTGGTCCTTCCCAAATGAAAAGCTTCCCTCCTGTTGAAAAGCAGACAAAAACATCCTAGTCTAGTTTTCTAATTGCCTGGTCATCCTATTTGGTGTTGTTATTATTGTTCATGAAAATTGGAGATTGTTGAACGTGAGTATCTGCCCTATGAGGTAGACCGTGCAGAAAACATGACCAGACAAGCTAATTCTACTTGTTTGTAAAGTTAGGTTTAGGATTAAGCAGAATCTTGCAAGTCTGAAAGTATATTTCTACTCTTTTCTCTCCCCCCTCCACCCCCCAGTCTTCTTGTCAGCCCAAGTAAGGAGGGTCTTTTCCAGTGGTAGGATTCAAATTTGTTTCCTACCGGTTCTGTGGGCATGGTGTGGCTTGGTGGGTGTGGCATGGGAAGGATACTGCAAAATCGCCATTCCCTCCACACCCCACTAATCTGCTTTCTAGCTCCATTCTCCTGTGCAGGGCAACAAAAGAAGGCTCAGCCGATCAGCTGGGAGGCAGAGAATAGATGGGAGCACGGACATTCAGAGGTAGTATTTGTCGGTTCTCCGAACTACTCAAAACTACTTCCGCTACCGGCTGTCCAGAATGATCAGAACCTGCTGAATACCACCTCTGGTCTTTTCTGAGCCTCTTTCACTAGCCATAGTCCTGCTGCAGATGTAGCTACCTATTTCCTGCCTATTCTCTTTTTGCCCCATCTCCCAAGGTCATTCCTGCATACTATTATGTTCAGAAAATGCCCCATCAGGCTGCCTGAATACTTTAGATGGGGGAGAAAGTTTCATTTAGTCTTTCTGAATTCTGGGAACTGGACAACTAGGGGAACTTTAACAAAACAAAAAACCAGGCAGGTAAAACACATATGATGAAGGTATCCAGAGAAATGTGAAAACGTTCACATCAAGAATTGGTCAAAATCCTGCCTGATAAAAAAGAATCTTTATCAAAGTTAGTGAGTGAAAAAAAAACATTATTATATGTATTTTTATGGAATCTGCTGTGGGGGTAGGAGTGAGATTCTGATGTCCTCCAAGCTTGTCTTCCAGCAATAATCTTCTGAATTATAGTCATGCTAATAAATCTATTGCAAAATTTATTACAGTAAGAAGCCAACCAAAGCGACCCCATAGAAAAATAATTGTAGCAGATCATAAGGAAAGACTTCAATAACAAATAAATGGATGGTTGGTGTGTAAATCATCACCAATCTGATGAAACAACACAGAGAATGCTAGACGTTTCATACCAAAATCAAAACTAGTGTCCTCCAAAGGAATAATATTTTAAATGGTTTCCTTCTTTTCATATTTATAATCTGTGATGTTATAACTATTATATTGATCCGATGAGTCAATATTGAGCTGGACTGGAATTTTGATGCTTAAGTATAGCTTTGCTGCAGACAGAATGAGGCACATATGTACCCATTCAGCTTGTGTGTGTGTGTGTGTGTGTGTGTGTGTGTGTGTGTGTGTGTGTTGGAGATGTGAAGGTGGGGCTAGGCTTTAATGATACGGATTCATAATTTATCAATAGAGTGTGTAAGTGATCATTTGCAATTTTAGGTGCACTGTTTCCTTTTGAAGCTCCCACATTAATGTTAATAGGAACAGTGCTTACATTAAAAGGAGACCACCCCCCTTAGCTGTTTAACAACTGATTTATCGAGGCCTTAAACTGCATTACGAATGTGACTTCTTTCACTTCCCAGGATGACTTTTTTTATGCTTCTGTTATTTCAGCTGCAGAGCAAAAGGAGAAAACGGAAGAGGAGAAGCAAATACTTAATAATCTGAGAATTTTAATAATCTGAGAAGAAACCATGATTTCTAGTTTTGGATTAAACTAAAAAGATAGGTCAGTAACCAAACCATCCAGTATATAGAGCTTTATAGCCGCAGAAGGAGAAATTGCTCAGATTACTGTTTTCCCTTCTTTAGCTTTGAAATCTACCTCCTCCCCCATGTTCTGTTGAAATGAATTTTGAATCTCTTCTCAATTCCATATTTTCAGTCAAATACATTTTTAAATCCCTGTTCGAGAAAAACAAATTTCCTGACTCTTGATTGGAATTCATGACTTTAACTTCATTGTTTGCAATATCATATATGACCTTCAGTATTGCAATAGCAGACATGAAACAGAAAGGGAGGTGCTCTCCACCCTTACCCAAAATATATATTTAGCTAGCAATTCAAGTTTCAAAATTCACAAGGCCAAGGGTCTTCAAACTTGGCAAGTTTAAGATTTGTGGACTTCAACTCTCAGAATTCCTGAGCTAACATGAGTGGAGGAGGAATTCTGGGAGTTTAAGTCCACAAGTCTTAAAGCTGTCAAGTTTGAAGATCCCTTCACTAGGTAAAGTTGTTTTTGTAATAACACTGTTAAAAGATAGTGTGATGGTTCAATGGTGAAAGACGCTGAGCTTGTCAGCTGAAAAACTGAGAGCCCAGGTTTGAGACCCGAGCCCTGTGCAACAGAGCGAGCTACTTGCCCCAGCTCTTGCCCACCTAGCAATTTGAAAGCATGCAAATGTGAGTAGATAAATAAGTACCACTTTGGTGGGAAGGTAACAGTGTTCTGTGCCCCTTGCTATATAGTCATGCTGGCCCCATGAACATACAACTATCTTCATACAATGCTGGCTCCCTTGGCTAAGATGAGCACCACCCCTAGAGTGGGACACAACTGACAGGAGAAACCTTCACGTTTACCTTAATAACACTATTAGATTCAACCAAGGTTGAGGTTTTCAAGAAGACTACACAACTGAGACCCAGAAGAAAACTACATAAAGCTGAATGTAATGAAGCATTGTTTCAATCCTGCATGGTTCTGAATCTTGGAAGTTCTTAGTGGCAACAAAACATTTCTTAATAGACCTACCTGTGCAGGTGCTTCCCAATGTAACATGCAGTTGTTTATCTTCTTGCCCTCTTTTTCTCCCTCAATCTCAATAATTCTCCCTAAAGAAATAGATTCCACAGATTTTAAATTGGATTGCCTAAATCACTTCAAGAAATACTGGAACCTCTCAGGAGTTCTTCCATTGTGTAACCACACTGCATATTTTTGTCACTTTGCCTGTAACTGTCCCTTTAGTTGAGCATATCTCCATCTTTGAAGCACACAAAGAACTCAGCAATGGAAAAGAGCTGATAAATGTCTTGCTATGATTTATGTTGTGACACCAAAGCAAGGGTAGAATATCTTTCCTTGATAATGAGTTCATTTTAGTTGCCACTGATATTGGAGCTGATCCCTCCTCCCTGAAAGTCTACCTAGAAAATAAACCTAGAAAATAAATATGGTATAAAAGAAAAGCAATGGAAAGAAAATGTTGAAAAACATGTACCTACCCCATTCTAATCTTTCATTACAAGAAGCTCATGGCTTCTCCTTTTCTTGATGGAATAACCATAATTTTACAGATAGTCCTTGACTTACCACCACAACCGAGGCCAACATTTCTATTGTTAAGTGAGACAGTTGTTAAGTGAGATTTGGGCCATTTTACAAACTTTTTGCCATTGTTGTTAAGTGAATCACAGCAGTTATTGAGTTAATAACCCAGTTATTAACTGGATCTGGCTTCGCCATTGACCTTCTTGTCAGAAGGCTACATAAGGTGATCACATGATCCCAGGAACTGCATAAATATGAGTCAGTTGCCAAACATGTGATCATGGTGGTATTGCTGCAGCAATCGTAAATGTGAAAAATGATTGTTTTCAGTGACATTGTAACTGAGAAGAGTCAATAAATGAACTATTGTAAGTTGTCCTCAAACCTGGAAGAAAAGAATGAATTTGGCTGGAATGAGAGACCATCTCATATGATGGAAGGAAAGAATGCCATCCAGATAGCAAGAAAAAGAACAGACTGGATTTTGGGAAATTAGAGAGGATATTTTTTCAAGGGGGAATGGTGGAAATTGCAGAGAATGAGAACTATGTCAGCATCCAAGTAAAATCTTCAACCCAACAATCTCCAAGACAAGCAGTTTCTCAAAGTTCCATTTTATGAGAGTTGTCATAATGGCACATCTGGGAAAACCCGAATCTGAAAGTTCTGAGTTTTCCTTGTATAATTAAAAATCAAAACCCATCCCCTGCACCCCACCAGTCCACCACATGGTCCAATCACTCATCATCTCAACTGAAGACATTCCTTCAACCATGCCTTTCCAGGTGCAGGGTGACTTGTCCTTGACTTTATGAAAAGAATGTTGTTATGTCTAAACATCTACTTCTCTAAGAAATCCCCCCTTGCAAATTCCCAGGCCCTAAGATGGGGCAGCGTGGAAGCTTCTAAGTAATATACGCTTCCAAAGCTGATAAATTATTCAGTAAGCACAACTAAATAACCGATTCCTCTGAACCAATGAATAGATAAAAGATCTGTCTTGGTAAGTTAGAAAGCTTAGCAAAAAAGGACAACAATAATTTCCTAAAAATCTATAGGACAGTCTTCTTATGACACTTTCAAGGAACAACCAGAATACTGGGACATCTGGAAAAAAGGATTTAACTATAGGCTGAGTAAGAAATTGTGCAAATAAGTCAAGATTTATTTTAGCTTATGATGTAACTCTTACTAAGAAAAATGAAGATCACTTCTGTTTTCAAATTTTACAGTTGAACTCATCTGTTGGATATAAAAATAAATAAATGGATTTTTAAGACATTAAGCTAAGAATCAAATTCAGGATTGGGGGAGGCTCTGTGAGGGAGTTTAAAAGTGGTGTGCATCAGGCAATACTGGTTTCTCCTATTCTCCCATCACAGCCTTTCACTATCAGCTACTTCTTCCCATGCAGGATAAGAAAAGGTAAGTCCAGGAAACAGAGGAATAGTCAATGGTGTTGGTAGATTTATCCATATTTCCTTTACTTTTTTATCTCATACCTTCAATTTGATTGTCTTACTATTTCTTACTCTTTTTCTATACTTTTCCATATAACATAGCTTCTCCAAAAAGGGAACTTCATGATGGGTACTTTAAACTGAATTTGGAAATTGTCATATTATGATGGTAATAGTCTAAAGGAGCAGTTAGTCTAAAGTCTAAAGTCCCAATTAATAATCTGTCATCCAGTTTCAAACTACTTACAGTTCTTGAGACATTTTCAAAGGCAGGGACTTATATCCCACACTCTAATAATCCACAGCTGCATGCAACCTAGGGCATTAAGTATTATTATTGATTTTTAAAAAAATGTTCCAAGTGCACATCGATGCTTGGTTCAGTTGCAAGCTAAATCTTTATCCTCAGAGAATGTTGAAGAAGATTGAGCTTAACATTCAGTGAGAAAACCTTCACAAAAGTGCATATATTTTTTTGTCCAAAATGTATACTGGAGAAGTCAAAGTAGCTAAATTAACATTAGCTCAATATAACTTTGCAATATAATTATGCTGTCATACTCAATTAAAGAATTATATATTCAAAGCTCTGGACAATGTCTTGTCATTACAGACGGTCACTAATTTGGTAAATCCCTTAAACTCTTTTCATTTATTTTATTTTTATTTATTATTTTATTTATCAAACAGGTCTGTTGCTGATCTCTCCAAAGCAACCCTTTTCCTCCAACAAAGGAAATAACCATTTGAAAATGTCTAGTCCTACTGGAAGTTTGCACAATCCATTATGTACCAGTTTCTATAACTTTTACTTGTTAATGCAAACTATAAAGCATTACCTTCTCTTGTCCATGTGTACCAAAGACAGCAATATGTGCAGTGTAGCTGAGATAAATATACTGTGGAGGCCTGACCCAGGCTCATTCAATCTTACAATCACAATATTGCCTTAATGATAAAGTTTGGAAGTGGCAGAGGTGGCTGGGTATTGGAAGATAGCCTTCAAAAAAGCTGTGTAATTTCCTACAACACATCTGAGCATTTGGCATTCATCTCCATAGGTTTCTGTGCTAGTTCTGACATTCCCAGCAAAAGGGAAATGTATTCTTTCCATGTTAATCATGCAAGAGACAGAGTGGTCAGAATGCGCTGTACAATGAATTATGCATTTCAGACCACCTGGGAGTTGATATTTACCATATCACACCGAAATCCATTATGTAGAACAAACATTCTATTTATACAACAAGTTGCAGAACTATTCATTTGACTAGCTGTGGGTTGGAAGACAAGACAATGGCACATCCCATCCCCTGCAAAAAAAAATAAAAATAGATTGCAGCATCATTTTCTCAGAGCATAGGACAGTGTAGTTATTTCAAACAACAAATGGGCATGTTCTAATTACAGACAGTGGCCAACAGAACACTGTTTTCCTGGGAAAGCGCATATTAAACTGGGAGTGCTCAGTCTATCATTTTCATGGCTGACAGAAAGGTGGGATATAAATCTGACAAACAAATAAGTGATGATAGAAAGAAGCTACCAGAAGGCCACAATGCAATGATTGAGTTACCAAAGTTCTTTCTTCAGTAGCATTACATTGCTGTAATAATCACAATGCCCATTTTTCTTATCAATGGAATAACATCAATATGACAAGAATAATACTTGTCACTTATAAAGTTAACAGGCAGCAGAAGGGAGGTAGAGAACAGAAATTAGCTCCTGGTTTATTGTTGCCAATAAGCCTAGAATTTAACCTGTTAATCATTGAATAGTTTGAAAATGTCATAGTTTTGGGAGCAGGGCACTAAGCATGTGCAGACAAATATATACTTGGCTGTTTCAGAAGGAAATATCATTGTGTCTGAAGTTCTTAATTTCTATCATTGACAGATACTTTCTCTATTTGGGAGGGGGTTGGGGGAGGGGGAAAATCAGAAAATGGTAGGGATTATCACCCAAAACAGGGGTTGACAACCTTTTGGACCTCAGGGACCACCAAACACATAATTTTAAATCCTGTGGACCACTAATATAAATTTTGACTTATGGTGGCTTGCTGATGTTGGTGAGAAAGTTGGTCCCATATTCCAGAGCTACAGTAGTCATAGGACTGGCCTTCTGGTCATCCTGGAGCTGCTCCGGGATGACCAAAGGGTCAATCCTGTGACTATTGCATCTCTGGAATATGGGAATGACTTTCCCACCAACTTCAGCAAGCCACCCCGGGGTGGATTTCCCTCCCCCGCCATTGGTCTTATCTTCCAGGTTTGCGCTTAGCCGAAGGGTGGGGACCAGTGGGTGGGCAGGCCACGTGGGCAGTGCAGTCTTGTGTTCCCATGCAGCCTGGATTAATTGCTTTGGAGGTTTCTCATGGACCACCAGTAGTCCACGGACCACTGATTGGTGACCACTGACCCAGAATGACTTGTTGCCTTTTAAGGATTTGGAGATTTCCTCATTTTTTTCTTAACAGTTTATTGGCAATAGAAAGCAAGCCAAACAAGTCATGTTCAAAGGTGTAGAAGAATCAAATTCACAATAAAATTACAACATAAACTTGGATGAGCAGAAGCCTAGTTTAATACACAATAGGATTCATTAATGTTAATTCTCAGTATGAAAAATAATCTTCAATTTATTTAAAATGTTAAAGTAGAGATTTGTCCAAAGAAATGAGATGTTCTTTGAGCTCCAAAGGAAGAGGATAGCTATAACCCATTGCTGATATGCCTTAGAAAATGGCAGTTTTTACCCAATGAAAGTGTTCAGTAGGGGTAAAGTAGATCAACTATGTATTTCCCACTTGTCTTCACTCATTTTGTATGTTATTATTCACTGCAACTCCTTTATGATTTTCATTAATAAAATCCATGATACTTTCAGCCATTCACGTCACTTTTCCAGTGTGTGGATAACAAGCTGTACAGAATGTCAAATCCTCAGTTCTGTGATAGATGATAGATAGCTACATAGCTGGCTGGCTGGGTGGGTGGATGGATGGATGGATTCAATAGGGGGATAAAAATGCCAACTTCAGTCCAAACATCTGGATGGCTGTGCAACCAGTAATAATAATAATAAGGAAAAAGTCTGGATAATGGACATGGCAGTACCCGGAGACAGCAAAATAGAAGAGAAAGAACTGGAGAAGAAAGCAAATTACAAAGATTAGCAAATAGAAATTGAACAATTGTGGTAAAAGAAAGCAAAGACAGTACCAATAATAACACTCTCTTTGGGCACAATCCATATACAACACAGCATCACTTGAATGCTATCAGCATTGACAAAATCACCACCAATCAATTGTAAAAGGCAGTTTTACTTGGAATAGTTTATATCCTGTGACAATATCTTTTGAACACCATGAAACATCAAGATCTCCCCATCTCACTTGATAGGTGGTTAAAAATCCAAATTCAGTCTGAACATCTGGTTGTCTATGTGGTGAATCATAACTCAGATGTTACCTCAATATCAGATGTTACCTTAGGTCCTTGATTGTAACTTGAATTATTAGACATCTACTGGACTATGAATGTAATTGTAGATTACCAATAATAATAAAATAAACACAATAATCCAATAGCAACGAGAGATTAATTTCATGAAGTGTAAAATCAATCAACAAGGCAATCAAGTGATAGACAAGTGGATAATACTGATTTAATAAATATGATCCCTGCCCTCTATAAACGCCTATTAATGTTGATTTGGTTCAGTGAGCTTCAAGCAGGTGCATTCATGATGAAGAGTGACAGCCAAGGCAAAAATGGATGGAAGCGTTTGGAAAACAAATGTTATTCTTGGCATATTCACAAAACACTAATTGGTTAACAAGCTGGAGCTAATGCATTGCCAGCAACAGGGCTTTATTTTCCAGAAGTAGTATGTTTGGTACGTGTAAGTCCCAGCAGCAGTAATAAGCTGAGAAGTTCATTCACCTATGAGAATATTTCCCCAAATGCTTATGTTCTTTTTCCTATTAATATTTGACAAGATTATGAGCAAAAATGCAATCCATTCATAAGGTACTTTATATAGTAGCCTTTCACTTGATTGATAATTTAAATTTTCTCTCAAATAACATTCTCTCTCTCTCTTTCTCTGTATGCAATGTGTGTGTGGGGTTAACTCAAGAGAGATATTTAAGTGCAAATTCCTAATTTATATTCCCATTAACGGAAATTTTCAATCTTCAAAATATACAAGCACTTTGGGGATTATGTTCACAATGTAATTTTTGCTAAAACAGACATACCGACTCAACCTCAGTCAAACAGCAATTCCCAGCTCAATTTTCAGACAGTTCTTGCTACAAAAGAGACGACATATTGAATAATGTGCATCAACTATACACCAAATGAACCCTTGCCCACATGCTATAAGATGAAATTTAGCTCTTCCAGGCTTGTATTAAGTCTAGCAGGTAAATCAGTACAGGTAATCCTCAACTTACAACCACAGTTGTGGCCAGAATTTCTGTTGCTAAGCAAGATGCTCAGTTTTGCAACCTTTTTGACATGGTTATTAAGAAAATTGTTTTTAAAAGAATCTGGCTTCCCACTGACTTCACTTATTGGAAGATGGCTGGGAAGGCCATGTATGGTGATCACACGATCCCAGGATGCTGCAACCATCATAAATGCATGCCAGATGCCAATGGTTGTCACTTGTACTTAAAGAGAATTTCTTCCATGTAATCCTGCAATACCAGGAGAAGATATGCCAACTATTATAGATACATGCCAACATCAATACAAAATGGAATTCAATATGTCAGGGTAATGATGATTTAATAGCTGACCAGCTACTGTAATGTGGTAATACTGTAATGTTGTAATGATGATGCAATGGTAAAATGAGTCAGCAGGATTATTTGACTGCTACCGCTTTAAGAGGCTGTTAATATAGGAGAGGTTCTATAAGAGCGTATCTCTTTCTCCATGTGTGCTTCTATGGTGTAGCTGATTACTGATTGCTGTTTGTTCAAGGCCTGTATCAAAGTACTTGTATGTATATATGCTTTTGTAGAGATAAAACTATATGTAAATACAAACCTGTGTGCTGTACTTGCTCCTGGGCTGTCTCATCTAGTCACACTGTGTGCACTCTGACACAATATATTATATTCAAGCCAGTCTTGAAAGCAAAATTTTAGGAAATGAATGTTATAAAGTTTGGGTGCTTTCTATACTCAATGAAGTGAAGGTCTGTCATGCCAGAGGGACTTTGTGGGTTCCAAGGGCATTATCCAATTCGTAGGGCATAATCTTGTGGATTTTGTTTTTTCTTTATTAGCACAGAAGAATTTCATTTCCAGTTATGGAGAAAGCTACTAAAACCCCTCCAACTCTTTTCCTTTTTTAAAGAAAAGGTGTAGGGTAAGCAATAGACATGCTTGATTTATATGTGTTTAGCCAATCATTTAAAAGTTAACTGTCCTATTGGCTATGTGAGTAAGCTACAATTGTGGCTCAACTTATACATATGCATTGACATCTCTATAGTTCATATTCTTAAGCCACATTTTGTGTCTCTCTTTTTCAGACTTCCCTCACAGAAAGGGAAAAGAAGCAATTATTCTTGCTAGGGGTCTAAATGACTTCTTGCAAAAGACTTTGAAAGTAGGCCATGAGCTGAATGAATTTAGGTTAGGGCTTCATGCTGCAATCCCTGATGTTGAGCAAATGAGTATCCTAGAAAGTTGGTCTTCTGAATCTGACTTCAAATCCATTGTACTTATCCAGGTTTCTTCCTTTCTTCCCATTACTTAAGTTTCCTGGGTCACCTTGCAAAGGCCTTCAATATTACTTTCAGCATGCAAGAATTACAGAATGAGAAATTTTACTGCAAACAATTCTGTTGAAAGGTACATATAACATTCTTTTAGTATTTATTTGATTTGTCAATCACTTACAAGATACAGGTATAAGAATAAACATAGTTTTGAATACATGAGATAGATATTTATAAGAAAAATAAAAAGAAACAACAGGACAGGGACAGTAGACACGATTGGTGCGCTTATGCACGCCCCCAACAGACCTCTTAGGAAAGGAGTGAGGTCACTAGTAGACAGTCTAAGGTTAAAGTTTTTGGGGTTTGTGGAAGAAACCACAGAGTCAGGTAGAGCATTCCAAACATTGATCACTCTGTTGCTGAAGTCGTATTTTCTGCAGTCAAGTTTGGTTCGCTTAACCTTGAGTTTGTCTCTATTGTGTACTCTTGTATTGTTATGATTGAAGCTGAAGTATTCATTGACAGGTAAGTCATTGCAATGTATGATTTTATATACCATACTTAGATCAGACCGAAGACGGCGTAGTTCTAGGTTTTCTAGGTCTAGAATTTCGAGTCTGGTGGCATAAGGTATTCTGCAACGAGTAGAAGAGTGGAGAACTCTTCTTGTGAAATATTTCTGGACTTTCTCAACTGTGATAATATCAGATACATAATGTGGGTTCCAGACTGATGAGCTGTATTCGAGTATTGGTCTAGCAAATGTTTTGTATGCTCTAGTTAGTAGTGTGATATTTCCAGGGAAAAAGCTACGTAGGATTAGGTTAACAACTCTTCATGCCTTTTTGGCTATGTAGTTACAGTGGGCTCTAGCACTTAGATCATTTGAGATGAGTACTCCAAGGTCCTTTACAGAGGTACCAAGGTCCTCAACAAGGTCTTGACTATTCAGCCCGTATTTTATTTTCTGATTTTTTTTGCCAATATATAACACAGAGCATTTATTTGTTGAGATTTGAAGTTGCCATTTGTTTGACCATTCTGATACATAGTCAAGATCTTTTTGAAGGTTAGCAGTATTGTCTGTGGTATTGAACAGCTTTACATCATCAGCGAAAAGAATGCAGTTGCTCTTGATATGCTCACAGAGGTCATTTATGTAGAGTACGAAGAGAGTTGGTCCTAGAACACTGCCTTGGGGGACACCACTATTGACAGGTACAGAATTTGATAGGACACTCCCAATTTTGACCATTTGTTGTCTGTTTGACAGGAATGCTTCTATCCAGTTATGTAGGTGTCCAGAGATACCATAAGTTTTAGTAGTAGTTTGTCGTGTACCACTGAATCAAAGGATTTACAGAAGTCTATGTAGATTGCGTCTATTGATTTGGCCTGATCAAGTTGCGTAGTCCATATATTTTTGCAGTGTAAGAGTTGTAGATTACAGGATAGTTTTTTTTTCTGAAACCAAATTGTTTATTAGAGAGTAGGTTGTTTGTCTCTAAGTGGAGGATAATGGTTTGGTTAATAATTGATTCCATGACTTTACAAGTGATGCAGCATAAAGAGATTGGTCTGTAATTTTCAACTAGGCTGGGGTCTCCCTTTTTTAAGATGGGGATGACCGTGGCTTGTGACCATAGTTCTGGCAAGGAGCTGGTCCTGAAAGATTTTTCAAGATTATGCTTAGAGGTTCGGCTATGGCAGTGGGTAGCTTTTTAAAGAAGTAGGCACATATTCCGTCCGGTCCAATAGATAGGGATGGTTTTAGATTGCACAGTGCTTTTTCAACAATGTCTTCTGTAAAATCAATATGTATTAGATCATTGTAGTTGTCTGTGGTTCGACTAGGAAGTCCTGGGCTTGATCCATTGCTGTTTACAAATACTGAGCCAACGAATGTGTTAAATAGGTTTGCTTTGATGGTGTTGTCATTATAGTCTTTGCCATTAGGTCCTTTCAAGGGTGGGATGGACCTTGAGTCTTTTAGTTTGTTGTTTACAAAATTGTAGAAAGCACGGGTGGAATTGGTGCGTAGAAGGTTTTCCTCTTGTTTAATGTGATAATTGGTGCATTCAGTTTTTATCTGGTGGCCTAGATTTTTGTATCGGCTTTTGAAGTTGGCAACACCAGATTTATTTTTTCGCCAAAGTGATCTCTTTTTGGACTGAAGCTTCCTTATTGTTATGGGTAATCTGTTTTTCCTGGTTTTAGGAGTTGTTATTAGTACATATAATTTGATGGCTCTTTTGATTTCTAGTAAGAATATGTTGTAATGGTCTTCAACAATATTGCATCCAGTGAATAGAAATTGCCAATCAAGGGAAGAGAGATTGTTGGTTATAAGATCATAGTTGCCTTTTTTGAAGTTATAATTGGGGATTTTGTCATTGTGATGATTTTTGTGTGGACGTATGTTGAGACAAAAGTCAATCATGTTGTGGTCACTGTTGGAAAAGGGTTCTTTAATTTGTATTCCATAAATTGAATTCAAACTATTGCAGAAGATGAGATCGAGGCAGTTGTTAAGCCTAGTATTGTTGGTTACTAGTTGTTCCGGTCCCAGATTTGTTACAGCATTGTAGAAAGTTGCATGTATGGGTTCAGTTGTACATTTAGGGTCCAGTTAATATGAGGTAGATTGAAGTCACCAAGAAAGATAAAAGTGTGTGGGAAGGATGTTGCCCATGTTAGTAGTGAATTTAGTTTGTTTGCATGTTCAATGTCATAATCAGGTGCTCTGTAACATGGTAAGAATTGAAATGTGATATTTAAGATTAATTTACAGATGATGGTCTCAGGAAGAGCAAGCTCCTTGGTAACTTGAATGTTTTTTAGATGTAAGGACTTTTTATAGAAGATAGCAACACCACCTCCTCTATGAATTTCATGATCTCATCAGTAAACATGATAGTCTCTTACTGAGGTAAGGGAGAGATGCGTTGAGCCATGTTTCACAGACAAATATGATGTCGAATTTAGCCATATTTAGTAAGAGGAGAAATTCAGGTATTTTATTTGCAAAGCTTCTTGCATTGAGTAGCTTGCATTTAAGGCCAGTTGTAATTTGAATTGAGGTAGTTGGGGCCATATTTGTATGCTGTGCACTAGGAAAGTTTTTGAAGAGTTTCTCTCTTTCTTTTACAATTTGTACCAATTAGAATCATCTAAATTTAACGATGGCATTGCTGTTAACATGCAAGCACATTAAATATCACCAAAAGAATATTTGTAGCTGAGGGTTGAACTGTGGAATTTTTGATGCACTCTGAGCTTGATGGTTTTCTTGCAGACATTTCATTACCTGGCTAAGTAACATACTCAATGCTCATATCTTGAATATATTTATGAACAGAATAAAAATATTTTGAAAGTTTATTAAAATATTTTAAAATATTATGTAAAAAACAAAAGAAAACAAAACTGAAAAGATTTTTTCTTTTTACACTGTACTTGCCGAACTGATTTGTTCACAAGGACTACAAATCAGTCATACTTTCCTTTTTAGGATACTTTTTGCAAGCAAAAATTAAATGCAAGGAGATCAGGTGATGAAAATGCTTTTCGTTTCAAATGAACATATACTAAAAAATGTTTAAAAATCCCTGGTCATACTTGGACTCGAGATCTCACAGGATTTGAACTTATCTTGTTTCTTTCATTGTGTAGTGTACAACATGCAGAGGCTCAGTTTTAGGTAAAGACTAAAATGTTTAAAATATCCTTTCTACCAGTATAAAAAGACCCAGATTACAGGGAGGAAATAGATAGGAATAGAAGATGTTTACATTATTTAAAAATTGATACAATCACAAATGAAAAACTATATTCATGTAATTTCTGCCCTGAAAAAATTGCCATTACAAAATTGTACAGATAATATAGATTTCATTATCTGAACTGTTTTGATCTCTGGCAAATTTTACAAGCACTATTAACTGCTTTTAATTTGTTATTACTGCTGACTATCAAAACCAATTCATTTGAACAGGACTTTTCAATGCATGGTGTATCTCTTATGTTAGAAAACCTCTTATTCAGTCTGAGAGTTGATCACTCTTTACCTGTAGAACAGAGGATAAGAAAAATGAATGGGAGATTCATTTTCCTAATAAGGTGATTCCCCATAAATTTATTCATATAATCTAGTGATGATCAATAGTTTAGTGTGGTGTCAAATTTCTCTCACTCCTTGGGTTATATTCCAAACAGAAAAACTCTGTAAGGTACATAAAGAAAGAAGGAACAACTGTTAAAAAACCAATCCCTAAATCTTCCTTCTTTACTTTGCTAATATCATATAATCTCTCTCTCTTTTTCCTTCCCTACAGCAGATCTTATTTCTTATAATAGGAACAGGCTCCAATGCTTTGTTTTATACGATATTTAAAAGGTCTCTGTAAGAAATAGCAGTCTTTATGAAAGATTCCTTGCTGGAAATATTTTTCTAGGCCTTATAGCCAACTCCTATCATTACACTTGTCTCCAAGCTAGGAAGCATTAACAAAGTCATTCTCTTTCATTCTTTATTTCACTGAAGTGCTGGTAAATGGAAGTGGCACATGGCATGTGTGAATACTGACTTAATATGAAATTTAAGTAAATGTCAGGTCAAGTCAGACTAACAAAAAATCTCTTGGGCTACAAATTAGTAATGAACCAGAATAAAAGATGTCCCAGATGCTTAGAACTGTTGATATCTGTGAACTTCTCATTGTATCAAAAGTTGAGCAGAAACTTTGGGCTGGATGGAACATAGTTGAATTTTTCAGTTATCTCCTTAAAATGTTAGAGATAATTAAAGAAGAGAGAAATACATATTTAAAGATGCTAATGTGACTGTAGTAAACTTGGGAAAAGCAATGTTCTAGTCAGTGTAGCATTCAATGGCAAAAATTCTCCATACATAGAAATGGCTTGACATTTGCGGTACCAGGGCTTAAAGCAGGCTTGTCCAACCCGTGGCCCGTGGGCTGCATGTGGCCCAGGTCGCCTCATAACGTGGCCCAGTGCCCACCCCAACCTTCGTGCCAGAGCCAGCAAGGAGGAGGAGAGGCAGGCGCGAGGCGGGGCGAGGCGAGCGCCACGCCAAGCAGCAACAGAAAAGGTGGGCGCTGTCAGAGCGCCACCTCCTGCTGTTGCTGCCGCCGCCGCTGCTGCTGCTTCTGCCCCCACCGTCACTGCTGCTTCTGCCCCCACCGCCGCTGCTGCTTCTGCCCCTGCCGCCACTGCCGCTTCTGCCCCTGCCGCCGCTGCCACTGCCGCTTCTGTCCCCGCCGCCGCTGCTGCTTCTGCCCCTGCCGCCGCTGCCCCCACCGCCAGTGCTGCTTCTGCCCTCCAGTCCTGCCTCATCCAGCTGGGCCATTTGCAGGAGGAGAGGTAGGCGTGAGGCGGCGAGCTTTCTTCCCCCCTCCCCCACCCCCGCAAAATTTGGCCAGAAAATAAACCATGATAAACCGTGATAAAAAACCGTGACAAAAATAAATATTTTTAATAAATAATTAATAATAAATAATAAAAACATCTCACTAACTTCATTTCCAAATAAATTTAATATGTTAACTATGTTTTCTATGGTTTTTTTTGGATGATCAGGTATCGTTACTGTTATTTTATTTTATGTGTGGCCCAAACCAAATTTTCATCTTCTAATGTGGCCCAGGGAAGGTGAAAGGTTGGACACCCCTGGCTTAAAGTCTCATGCCTTCTGAAGCTGTCAGGGAAAGTAATCCTTCAGTTTTGGATTAGATATCATTAATATATTGCTGAGGTATCTAGTTGTACATCTTGATCCCATTCCAATCCCTGTTGCTGAGGTCTTGTCCCAGCATCTGAAGTCTGTGATGATCTGTATGGGAGAAGCAAACTCAAGTTCACTCCTGATAAGGGTTGTCGAGTTTTTGGATAACCTGGGTTTGGTTTCATCTTTCATCTTTGTTGGGGGTCACATTTAGGACTGATATGCACTTTGGAGGTCTTCATAGAAGCCCAGCTTCTTCCATGATAGCTATGGCCAATGAGATCTCTACACAAATTCATCTACTGTACCGATTGTCTCCCTGTCTAGACCAAGACGTCCTTAAGACAGCATGCAACTTACAAAGTACCCATCCACACTCCTCAGTGTCCAACTGTTATACTCCCCCATATCTCCGTACTCTTTGCCTCGGACTCCCACTTCTTGTCACTTAACTCTTTTAACTCCAGTTAGAACTAAAGCTTCTTGGATGAGAAGTGAAACATTTTCAAAAAAACAACAACAAGAAAGTCCAGTTACCTTTTAGAAAAAGCACCTTTGGGATATGCAGGGAACCCTGCTAGTGTTCAATTGCCTGAAAGTTTTGTGTTCTTATTTGCTCCCAGATGTTTCTGGCTATCTTTTCTTCTGGAGGATTGTCACACTCAGCAAGAAATCTTCTTCTATCCTTCTTGGTTGCATCCCTCAGAGGATGTCATGATGGATGCTTACTTGGATTATTCAGATCAAATTATGGTTACTGTGAATATTGTTTTTACTTTATTATATTGCCTTTCCTCACAACATTCTGAGACAATCCTTTGCTTGCTAGCATTTCTTTTTAGTCAGGGTTTCTTACCTATAGGTTGGTCTGTCATCAGGAAGTTATGGTATCTATACAGGCTTTATTGCTTTTGATGGATTAATTCTGATTTGTCTATGAACTGATCAGTCATTTCCAGAGGGTTGGTGTTTATTTCTGTAGGCCTTATGTACTTGTTCCTATTATTTTCTTGTCTCTCCCAATTATTCTCCACCGACCTTTCTCTTTCAGGCTATTGTCAGCTTTACTCTGGCCTTGTTTCACCTTATTTCAGATTTTTCACTCATTGTTTCTATTACAGTCATGACTATACAGGTAGTCCTGGACTTACTACAATGACATTGAAAGAAGTGGCTTATAACCATTTTTCACACCTATGGGTGCTACAGCATCTTCATGGTCATGTGATCAAAATTTAGATGTTTGGCAATGAGTTCATATTTATTTGCACTGTCCCAGGTCATGTGACCACGCTTTGCCATCTTCTGACAAGCAAAGACAATGGGAAAGCCAGATTCACTTAACAACCATCTTACTAACTTAACAATTGCTGTGATTCACTTAAGAACTGTGGTAAGGCAGGTCATACAAATGGGGCCAAACTCAGTTAACAAATGTTTCACTTAGCAACAGAAATTTGGAGCTCAGTTGTGGTCATAAGTCAAGGTTAACTTATTTAGTTAACCTAAATTTCCACATTATACAGAGCTTCATCTAAATTAAATGCAACATATGCTACATCAGGATTGTGCAATACAGTATGCAGAATAGGTTAAAAGCTCAACTGTACATCACCTTCAATACAGTTTGTCCTTATATGTGATTTACCGGAATTACAAACCCCTGAGTCAAGAACAGCCATTGGTTGGTAAACATCAACAAATGTTTACCAATTTGAGCTACTTCTATATCTCTTCCAAGGACATTCTTATCTAACCATTCTACTTCAACAATCTGGCCAAGCACAATTATTGCTGGAAATAAAGCATTGTTTCCTGGGCAATGGTGGAATCTCATGAAACAACACCCCAGATGTTAGCCCTTTACATGCTAGCAGAACTGAACTGATCTAAGGGTTTCTAATGCATCTGAAACAGAAAGTCTGCATCTCCTCTGTCTTAGAAAGACATAATCTTTTCACATGACATAATCTCAGTTGCTAACATTGTATTTGAAACATGAAGAGGAACAATAAAATTATCTGAACAGAACATTTCACACTTTGGTGTCTTTAACACCATGAAGATGCTACCCAGAACAGAATAAATATGGAGCTAAGATACTATGGTATCAACAACCACTTGGTGATGATATGCACTGCAAAGTTAAAATCTATATACTACTAAAAGTAGTATATAGTCTGTTTGTACCTTCAGCTAGACAAAATTGGAACATATTGGGGAGCAATTATTGAACCTAAGTAACTCAAATGGGCTAGTTTATAGTATTCCAGGCCCAAGACTCCTATGGGAATGAAATTTGGGGAAGCTGTGTGTTTTGACCTAGACTTCACAAAACCCTTTTATTTAGGCTAATGTGAATTCCTGTCATTCACACCCAGCAAAGTCCCAGCAAACAGTCTTTCAAGCGTGAATTACAACCACAGACCTTATCAGGCTTGGAGAGCTGCCAGGCCGATAACTTCCAAGCACAACGCTGCACTAGAAAATACTTGTCAAGGAGTTTCTGAGAGTCATGAACGAATCTTCACACCAATTAAATGAACTAATTGTCTCCTGCAAACACCACTCCCCTTTCACTCCTCTTTATTCTCTATGAGAGGGCCCATTCACTGTCCACCTGTGCCTTTACTCCCAAGTTGACCCTTGTTCCTTAACTGTTCCCTTCTCCTGTCAGCTCTGTGCATGCACACATCGGGAACAGGTTCCAGCTGTTCTTCTGCCCCACTGATCTCCAACTACAAAGGCAGCTGATAACTGTTGGATGGCCCTGGCCCCATATCTGACTCTGATGCAGAGCACTCATCAGAGCCTTCCCCAGACTCCAGGACTGGCCCATGTTCCTCCCCAACCTCCTCACTGTCCAATTCTGCCACCTGTTCCACTGGCTGCTGGGGGGCCACAAAACTGTGGCTGTTTTAGTATCACCACGCTTTCCAATTGCACTTCCCAGAAACCCGTAGTTTGCATGGTGCAAGGGAATATAGGAGGGGGCGTATCTCCACCTATCTCTTTCCTCCCTCCTTCTTTCCCCCTCCCTCTGACCACTGCACCCAATCGGCTAGTACTTAGGCCCAATGGTTGGGTGGCTATTGGATGTTTTGGAACCAAGGTTGAAAACTGAAATCTCTTAACAGGGGCGGCTTGTGATGGAAGGATGAGGGGGTGACTTTAATTCTTACAGGTGAGATAGGGCTGACTGAGAGGCATGAGAAGTCCACAGGTGAGCCTTCTTTCTTCTTCCTGGAGAGAGGGGGCCTTTGAGGACATATCGGAATGGGGAATGGGGTTGCAATTTTCCTTGCAGTTTGGGAGTCCCTTCGTTTCTTCTCCTCCTCCAGTAAAATGGCAGGCAGTTCCATAGGGCAGCAAAGGAGAAGGAGGTTTCATTGCAGCTCTCCTTAGGGTCATGAGTGGAAGGGTCATAAGTGGGAGTCTACATTATATGTAGGAAGAAAAATGACCCAACTGATCATGGGTTCTTTGGTAAATAATAATACGGAAGAATGTTTAGATTTTTTGGGGAGGTACAACTCATGTTTGATAATTCCCTTCCTTTGTATTAATAAAAAGAGTTTTGTTATGATCTTTTACTAAAAGTTTGCACTGAGTTCTCCTGTAGTTAAAATTTGTTTGTGCCTCATTTTCCCCTTAAGGTCAGTCTATGTTTTTATTTTAAAGTCTTTTTACTTGGGATGACATGCTTTCAAAAGTAGGGGGGTGGGGGATGAGAGAGCAAAACTTGCTATTTGAATTTGTTCATTATTCAGCGACATTAGTTATCAAACACATTAACCTATTTAGTACTTTTTTGATTGATCCTGTAATTATGAAAATTTGTTTAAAGTTGTTATACTACCTCCTTATTTGACACAATATGGCACAATTTTGTTAAAATATTGAAAACCAAATAAGACAACTGCAGCTGGTAACATTTCAAAGAATTATCCCCTTTAAGATGAAATCAATCCTGTTTCAAGTTTATTCCCCTGCTTTATGATGGAGGCTCTAGGGGTATATTTTGCTGGGAAAAAATGTCTTTTTGATTTTTGAGAAAGTCTTTCGATTAATATGCAGCTGTCATGGCCAGGCAAATCTAGATCTCCTTTCATGTGGCTCTCCTTTCCTGAGGCTGAAGATACTGTCTACCTCTGCTGGAGAAGCACCCATTCATTTGCAACTGGAGCCCTTCCGAACAGGTTATCATCACAAAAGGATTCATCAACTGATATTCATTTGAAACGTGTCACCCAAGCCTTATTTACGTTAACTGAATCCACCACATTTGCTTACAAGGTTCAGCATTAATCCTTTAGCAGGGACTTCAGCTCATTTTAAATGCAATGTTATGCCTGGGCAGGAAACCAAATGCAAAGTATATTTTATCTCTTTTATCCTTTGTATTATTGTTATTTCAAACATATCTTTTGAAAACATATTTAACTTGCAGACCATATACAGTTTTCTTTCTAGGGGCATAACCACTGAATAAATAAGTATTGGTGGGTGTATGTGGTGTTTACATTTATATACTCTACTGATTTTTCCTATAATTTGGAAACACGCGCTTATACACCCAGGCTGAGAAAAATGGTGAGTTCCCCAAATGGTGAGAATAAGGGAAAAGCAACCTGGGCTGGATTTCTTTTCTTTGGGAGAAGAAGGCATCAACTATTATGGCCATTTTGTAACATTTATTTCCTAGATTCAGTACCAGTAGTACAGTTTGGCAATGAAAAAAAAACACCTAACTGTCAGGGCTCCAATAAATCCACGCCCATTCAAATCAAAAGTCTCTAACCACATCTCAGAGAAAAGAAAATTGATTTATTAGAAGTGGCCATGTTGGCATTTAGCTGGGTGCAGCTGATACTAAATTACATCATACATTTCCCCCTTGACCCTGGTCTTCCCCCCACCCCCTGGATGTGACTTCTCCAATAGGACACATCCATCCCAAGAGTCATCCATCATGGTCTCCAATAACTTCTTACGCTGGGACAACTTTGGGCTGCCAGGGTGATTATCTAGGCATTTAAGGAATGCCTTGTTTTCCCCCACTCCCTTTTTCTGGCAGCTAAAAAGTCCCAAGGAGTATCTTTTTAGTTGACACTAACAGTGGGTTATTTTATTTGTTATATAAAGTCATAATCAGTCCTGTTGTGCTTAAGACCCTTGCTATTTTTCCACTGAGTGAGTTTCATGAAGGATGTTTAGGAAGTAGTCAGGATATTATTAAAGATTATTTTATTTGAGAGCAGGGGAGGGGTGGGCACTTTTGTGTATTGATTATAGAGACTTGGTTATAGAGACTTGAACTCCCAGTCTCCCAGTGAGACTGTGAGTTCAAGTCTTGCCTCAGACAGAAATCCAGCTATGTGACTTTGGGCCAATAATTTTCTCTCAGCTCTAGGAAGGAAGCAAGGGCAAATCACTTCTGAAAAATCTTGCCAAGAAAATTGTAGGGATTTGTCCTGGCAGTTGCCAGGAATCAACACTGACTTGAAGACATGTGTATGTGGGCACACACACATATCTATGTATACAAAAATATATGCATGGAAATGTTTTTGTGTACATATACACATACACACACACACAAACACACATATATATACTGTATACATACATATACTGTACATCTATGTACACACATGCACATACCCACATACCCACACATATGTATAGTATCTATATATGCAAAAACATATGTATATAAATATGTGTATGTCCAGAACAGCATAAGCAGAACAGCATAAGCAGAACAATGTAAAACAAAATACACTCAAGCTGACTCACAGTGCCCAGTGAGTCTTTTTCCTTAATATTCTAGGCATTTCTAGCAATAAGGATTATTCTTTAAACTAAGGTACTTTGTTAAATTAGGTCTAAGTTAGGAATGTGTAATTTTCCAGCAATACTCCCAATTCATCAGCTTACCATTGGTGAAAATTCTAGGAATTGTAGTTCAGAAAACATCTGGAGGACACTGATTTCCTCATTTGAACTCAACGAGTAGGATTCAAATGAATAAATAAATGGGGAAATAGCGGAGAAAAAAACCCCTGATTTTCATGGGTATACAAGAATTTGTAGGTTTACTCTGATGATCAAATGCATGCAGATGTTGGTTCTCATTCATAGGATATGCAATGTTTTCTGACTCTATAGAAGGATACAATCTCTTCATAAAGTCCAAGTTCATAATTGAATTACTACTAGTGAATGTGTGATTCTTTTTATATTTCTTATCAAGGGAACTGCCCTGTTTTTTTTCCGAAAGATGACTTTGAACTGGTCTCTGAAATGCTTATTTAAAATTTTAATTTTTAAAAAATTAAAAACCTATGTTCCTCTAGATACTTTTAAATGAAAGATCTCTTGTGCAGATATTATTCTTTCATGAAATTTTAAGGGCAAGGGGATATGATCTTTTCTGTCCTCCATTTCAATTCACTAATGTTTTACTGCTTCTGTCTTCTTTTAATCAAGGTCCATCATAGGGGAAACCATGGCAGAACCTCATTGATTTGATGGGCAATGCTGCCTTTCTCTTTCACATGTTTGTTAAACAAACTCTCTGAATTTTAAGTACAGACAGAGGTTGTTCTGGCTGGAATCTTACTCAGATATTGGAGAGGGATTCCCAATTTTATTTTCCATTCTAGGTAGTCAACAATCTCCTTTTAAAAAGTTGGGGCAAATATTATTTCTAAGGTATTATAAATTATGGTTTGTTTGTTTTAGAAGACTGGAGTCAAGTCTCAGCTTACTTTATTTAAATAAAAGAAAGAAAGGCTGGGATTCATACCTTTAATTGTTGGCCATACCACATTCCTCAAAGGTATGAAAATTAATATTTAAATATTAATTGAATACATTTATATTATAATATACATACAATATAAATATGTTAATAGCAAACTTCACAGAGGGAAAGTATGGAGGATTGCTGCAATGCAGAGTAATGTGTTCTGTCCAAGGCTAGGTTAGTCAGACTTGGGAATAGGCCAAAATTACCTGGCAGCCAATGACAATGAGCCTAGTCTAAAACATCTCTGCCCTTTCAAAAAGATATGCAAAAGGTTGTCCATACAGTTGTCTGGTATAAATAAAACAAGATACAGGGATTAGTGACTCTAACTATGCAAAGAAGAGAGTCAGACTAACTGAGACAAAGAAAGGCATAAATTCTCAAGCACTCATTATAAATTGAGAGGAAACCACAGAAATATTCATAATTGGTAAATTTGTATCCCCATTTACCTTGCACAGCAGGTATTCTTAGGATGGGAGTCATTCTTACACACAGCTAACTGGACTGGGTTATTATGAAGGAAAACAAATGGATGCTTATAATTTATTATTAAACATAATGTTGCCCCCATATAGGTGCACCATAGCAGGGCAACATGTTTTGAAAAAGTCATCACAAATAAACTTGTTCTCCAACTGAGTTGTGAATCAGTCTCAGATGAGATGAAGCTTAAAGAAGTTTGCATCAGTAATAAAAAATGAATTACTATCTGGTACTAAGTGGGCAATCTATATTTTCTAGCAACATCTGAGCCAGTTCCATTAAAAGTCCAAATACCAGAGGTATGCATAATTGGAAAATCTGAATTTCTGCACTATAAAGTGATTTCCAAAGTGTCTTTTCATCCAGATGGGCATATTATTCTAATATATCTCTACTGCTTGAATGAGTGATATTATTTGAATTTAACTGGATACGATATATAAATAATTAAAACTGAATAGGAAAGTAGCATTAGGACACCTGAGTTCCTGATACCTCTGAGTACAAAGCAATGGGAACAGGAGTGACTTCTGACTTCCTATTGGCTTCTCAATTGAGTTTCCTTGTGGGAAGCTGGCAGGAAATGTCAGAAATCTTCCTCGCTCCCTCCCTCCCTCGCTTCCTTCCTTCCTCTTTTCAAGCAGGAAAATAAATGGCTGCTGCTAGATTGGGTTTGGGAGGGAGCAAGATTGGCTTTGAAACTATCATGTGACCTCAGCAGCAACCTAGCAGTGAAGCAGCTACAACTTTGCCAAGTTTTATTCCCTTGTGAGTCATGGATCCTGGATTTGGGACAAAATCTGTAAGTTAGCCCATACCTTGATCCCAAAAATATTGCTTTATGATGCATTGTTTTTAGGATCTTTAACTGTTAAAGATAATAAGAACAAGAGTTTTAGTAGCATATAGAAGTCATAAAAACAAGTTTTAGTAGCATACAGATTTAAAATATGTTTAAGCCATGATTTAAGTTAAAATTAATTCCTTATCTGGCTCCAACACATATAATAAAGCAACCCAACAACAAAATTATTAAAGCATTCAAATAGAACAATAACCAAAATTGCAAGAAACTGAACTTCATAACAGCCTACATTCAACCATATAAGTCTTCAGTCACCTGAAATAATATTCTGGGATGAAATCTTATAAATAACCTGGGAAAGAGTCCTACAATTGGAACCAGTGGACAGACCATCTTTTGGCTTACTGTATATATTTAGATCATATATTTTAGGGACATATTTTAAAGTAGCTATTCATGGTACCATTTGCTGAAAAGTATTTCCTCTGTTGCCAAATGGCATGTACCATTAGTCATTACTATAGGCAGAAAGAGCTTGGCCTGTATGGATTTAAGTCGTGGCTTTTATTATTACTTTGGTCTCATTCTTTGCTCTTTTTCTGATATGGAGAATATCCCTGAAAACAAATATGGATAATTTCTTTAAATATATTAAACATAATATATTATCATAGAAAAGAGTATTTATTGTTACTGCCAGTAATTGTATTTATTTATTTGTAGAGTGTCCACCTTACCCAAATGATTCAATGAGTCAATAGATTTGGCTCAGCCCAGCTAATGACCTAAAAGTCATAATTTGTCATCTATTTATCCATGCTGCATATATTAACAGTCATATAGTCAGCATTGCCATTTATAAATGTTATCCTTGGCTATGGTTCAGGGCTGTCAGCTTTTTGTAATGTAATGTGTGAAATGTGATCTCTGACATGTGGCTGGATGAGGTACTAATCACATGCAAGTAATGTTTATAATGTTCTGCATTAATACATATTATGAGTTTGTCATGCTGCTTATTAAGACAGAAGGAATTATATTACTGTACTGTTATCAAGGAGTTAAAGAGATTCCTGAGGGTTTCAAAGAGCATGTTCCAGAAATATCAAGCACATTGTTCTCCAATATTCCTTTGACAAGATTGCACTTCCTAATAGCTCTAAACAATGTACAACGTAAAATGATTCCCATTTATTTCGTACAATAGATAACTATGTCATTTAATTAATTTAAACTAAAGAGGAATGATCAGCATTCACTAACCACCTTTCCTTTGGGGATGGGCATGAAAAATCCTTGTTTTATTCAACAAGCAGAGAAAGAAAAAGACTTAGTAAGATACCACTTGCCTGGGGAGAAAAATATTTCAGTTTGCATAAGTTGTTAGTGTGCCACAGTACTTAAAGATATGAAGGAAGAGGAGGTTCAAAGCCAGTACCATAGTAATTAGAGTGTTGAACTAAAATTACAAGAAAGCAACATGGCCATTGCTAAGAATTCTGGAAGCTGAAGACCACAAATTTGGACAGTGCTATGTCCAGATTTGTGGACTTCAGCTTCCAGAATTTTTAGCAATGGCTTTCTTAGTTCAACTCTCTAATTACTATGCCAGTTTGGCTTTGGGGAAAATTTATTAGAGTATCTGGATTCTAATTTCTTTAGGTAACCTTTAGCCAAGGACCAATTTTCATTTTAACTTAGCATTCTAACTTGTACCCTTTGTACAAGATTCCAGCCATTTTTTTAACATTTCAATTTTTATTCAAACTAATGCAATGCTACTAAAGGATGTCTTGAATCTTATCTTTGCTCTAGCAGTTGTACATTTTATGGAGCTTGCTTCAGGTTTCTGTATTATATAAAAACAGCATATATGGAAGTATATACAACTTGGAGTCATGTCAGGATTGAACTCCGGGCTGTGGGAAGAGTTTGTCTGCAATATTGCATTCTAACCACTGTGCCACCAGGGGCAATAAACTGCTGAAGCCACTCAGTTTTAATACACCACTTTTTAGTGGTTCATGAACACAGTACACAACTTCAGCAGTTTATCAATCCCAGCAAGGATTTTTAACCTAGACAGTTTCTAGGTTATAAGAATGAATTCTGTTCCTAAGTCTGTCTTTAATTTGAATTGGTATATAAAGTCAGAACTTACACACTACTTACAAACCAGGATACCTATTACTAAAAATCCTTGCTGGGATTGATGAACTGCTGAAATTGTGTACTGTTTTCATGAGCCACTAAAAAGTGGTGTATTAAAACTGAGTGGCTTCAGCAGTTCATTGCCCCTGGTGGCATGGTGGTTAGAATGCAATATTGCAGACAAACTCTTCCCACAGCTCGGAGTTCAATCCTGACACGACTCCAAGTTGACTCAGCCTTCCATCCTTCCAAGGTCAGTAAAATGAGGACCAAAATTGTTGGGGGCTGACATCGTAAACTACCAATATAGTGCTGTACAATCCTATGGGGCACTATATACAGTAAGTTTAATTGCTATTGCTGTTGAGGAAGGATAATGCAGTCCACCATTTTTAGCAAGAGACAGTAAAGTATGAATTGCCCATAATTTGAACATTCTTAACCTGGGCATATTCTGTAATTGAATGAGAAAATGTCTAAATACTGAAGATATTATTTACTTGGTATAGATGTGGATGTAGCGATATAGATGAAAGAGACAGAGAAAGATGGAGATATTTGTTTCCATGTACCTATCAAGAGATTTTATTTCCCTTTATCCTACTAGTACTGAATAGACGATATTTCCCATCTGCATTTCAATAGGGTAAAAAATGAGAAATTCCTGAGTATGTATTGTATTTCTCTGAACGCATGTTTAAGTTTGAAAATCTATTGCAAAGAAATCATATTTAAGTGAAGGACTCTGGAGAACTCTGCATTATAAAAAACATGCAGTCTCATGGAAACATTATTCCTCCTATACAACAAGCAACCCATTGTATTGCAATGTTTAAATAAATCCATATTACACTGAATTATAAACTAAACCAACATACTGGAGTTTCTATAATCTGTTAAAGTATAAAACAATAACAATGAAGATTAGCATTTATCAAATTAGATAAATAAAGGTGTTTACCTGATCAGGTTTAATATGTGTGTGAATCCAATTCCCATTGAAGAGGATCCCACTTCCTCTGGGATAACTGGTTCCACTGAAAAATTATCTTCGGTTAAGATTCCCCCACTCAAAAAAAAAAAACATTCAGTAACTTTAAACCATTATCCTATATCCTGCATACTAGAATGAAAGAGAGTAGAATCTGACCTTATGCTTGTGACATTCTTTCAGGTTTTTAAAGAATGCTCTAATATCCCTCCGAATCTTCTCATCTGAAGACTAAACATGCCCAGCATCCTCCATCTTTCTTCCTGGGACTTAATTTCTAATGCTTTGATCAAAGGCTTCTGAATGGTTCACTCTCTCTGAATACTTCATAAACTGTGGTACTCGGAACTGAGCTCATCATAGGGTTTAGCCAATAGAAATTAACGTCAGTCTATTAGCTCTATGATTTGGAATTTATATTTCTGTCATGAAAACCTATAATTATATTTGTAGCCACACTAGACTGCTGACTCACCTTCAGTTTGCAATTAGCTACTATTCCAAGATATTTTTTACAAGTACTATTGTCAAAGCAAGTGTCCCCTAACTTATAACTATGCATTTAATTTCTGTTTTCTAAATGCATAACTTTGCATTCATATCAGTTAAATTATATTCCTACAGCAAATTATAATTCTGTCTTCTAGAATGTTAGAAGATAGTTGTTCCTACCACTTTCATCTTACTTAAACTACTTTGAATATCAATTTCTTCTAACGGCTAATAAATAGAAAACATTTTGCTTGTTAGAAAACTGCAAATTGTAACAAATTCAAATTCTAGGGTGTTCTGTCTTCTAAGCTTGGATCAAGGAATGGATCTGCCACAAACAGTATATTTCTTTTTCTCTACAGATACATAAATATTTTAGTCAATAAGAACAAATCAATCACGCAATTGTATTTTTTAAAAATGAAAAACAAAACCCTAGAACAATGCACAATTATATACAGTACTGGAACAAGCCAAAAGATAAACTTATAATTCCGAATAACACATTCCTTTTGCAATGTCATAACACAAATATGCAAATTCTTTGAAACACAACAGTGTTCCTAATTGGATAATATGAATGGTGGAAACAGAAGCAAGTGTTTCCATAATTCACCCCAATGATCTGAAATTGCTGTGGGTTTCTTTTTAATTTTTTCTTTCTTTTTCCTTTTTTCCTTTTTGAATGGATTAAATACAAAAATGAGAGCTGGAGTCCTTTGAGAGGCAAATCATTCCATCCCCACATTTCCAATCACCCCCCCCCAGCCCAAAACAGGAATTTTAGACCGCAAGGGAGAAAATTGGAATAAGCATTTTGTTCCCAGTATCCTGTTCTGATTTCTGTGCTTAAAATCTTCAAGAACAGAAAAAATCAGATCAAAATATTTCAATCTCACTTCTTCCAAGTAATGTCATAATGTTAGCAGGTGGCTTCTTACAACTCTCTGAAAGGCTTGGAGCCATAATTTTGGCCCCAAATTCCTCAGATGCTGGCGATCTTTGCTTAACAATTATTGAAAATTATGACAGTTCCCACCCCCCAATTAAGTACTTATATCCTGTCCAGCTCAAGATTGACTTAGTCTTCCATCCTTACGAGTCTAAATGCTATTGCTACAACCTGGTTCTAGAGTTCCACTAGCCCTGCTGTCACATGACCACAATTTGGGCACTTGGTAATTGACTCACATTTACAGTGACCATGATTTACATTTTTTTTATCAATTTCTACCCTTTTCAGCCATAGAGATATATTGATTTGCTTAACAACCACTGTGTTTGCTTAGTATAAAATTAGTTCTAGTTATGTGGGTGCCTCGATTTATAACTGTGATGACTTATAATGGAAATTCCAGATTCCATTACAATTGTAAGTCAAGGATTTACCTTTGTTATCTTTATCTGGTTCTTTTTTTAAAAAAAATGGTGACACTTGGCTATTTCTTTAAGATTTCTTTCTTCTGTAAAAGAAGCATGCCATTCCGACTTGGTTTTCTTCAACAACATTTGAGTTTTGATGAAAACTATCTGGCTTTCTCAAAAGGTTTAACACACAAGTACTTCTTTTTCATTGTATACAGATTTATTAGCATAAAAGCAATATATTCACTTTATCCACTTAATTTTATTTTCCTTAGCTAGGAGAAAGAAGCAAAGTTTTTACATTCTTTCCAAAATGGCTGCCACCCCTTCAAAAGGATTTTCAATGTCTTTCTTAGTTCTTTTGGGTCATATCTGCAAATGAGATATTGGTAAGTTTGCCCAGAGCATTAGGGTATCTTCCTGTATCCATTAAATGTCTCCAATTAGACCTCCAATAATATTACCAATGCATAAATGCTGTTATTCATATAATTGTTCATAAAATGCTGTTATTCATTATTCATCCCTGATAATGAAAGATATCAAATAATTTAGAATGTTAGTCCTAATAGAGCATTCTAATAAATTAGAGTCACCAAAACATTGAAAGAAACAATCTTTGCAGGTTAAATAGTGTTAGCATAACAGTGGCAACAAAGGGAAGTTAGAAGTATACTTGCCCTGAACCTTACATTGTAGAAAGTCCACCCTGAGGAATAGTAACAATTGATGTCTTTTATTAGAAATCCAGTTTTCCCATGTGCATCTTCTTGAAACCAGGTGTCTTCTGATGATTCCCTTGGATTTAAGATGGGTTATGACCAAGATAAATCTTTCTACAAAGGTCTTGCATTGCTAACTTTGCTATCCTTTTCATACTCTCAGCCTTTTACTCACTGTCAGTACAAGATGTGTTTTTGTCTCATTCATGCTGGCTTTATGAGATTTTAACATAAAACCTTGTTAAAATGAATGGTTTTAAATAGATTGTTAACCATTTAGGATTTGATTTCTCAGGCCTGAGAATAATAATATATAATGTATAGAAATACATAAGACGAAGATAGGCATTAGCAATTTATTTCTGTCTGTATAAAATCTGAGATTTTTCTCATATTAAATCTTGAAATAGTGCTTTACTGTCTACTGTACTGTGTTTCTAATGAGTATATTATATGTAAACTTCATAGCTGTTTTCCAGTGGTGCAAGTCTGTATGTAAAAACTGTGTTGTAATAAAGATTGTGTTTATTTTTCCTCTAAGAAAATCCTCTTTTGAAAAAAGACAATCCTTAGAAATGTTTACAGCACACATAGCAACCTAATACCCAGCAGCCTGGAGGAATCTGTAGCCTTGGCTTACTCGTCCCAGAAGAATCCATTTTTATATTATGGAAATTTCTGCAAGACCTCAGGCTATGAGTATTGAACAACTTTCACCTTTTGTGGCTTCTCACTGACCTACGGAGCAATATAGGGGATTGTGAACATAAAAGAATAATTGACAACCATTATATTATTCCATGTGATTGCTTACCCATGTGGTAAGAAAAAAAACTTTCAAATTTACAAATAATTAGGAGTATGTTATTGAAGATATACCTTTGGTACATTAGAGAGGCTCAGAAAGATGAATATGCTTTCTCTGTCAATTCTTATTTTGATCTTTTTCATCAAAAGATATTTTGGTTCCACATTAATACCATAATCTCATTTGTGATGTTTTTGTCTACCGCAAAAGTTACTATTATGGTCAGGCCAACTATTTCTGTAGGAAAGCTTGCATTGTAGATGATATTGTATATGATACAATGGCTGATATATTTTCTACCTGAACTCAAAATGCAAACTTTCTAAAGCTTCTTTACATGGCCTTTCACTCATTAAATGGAGATGGTATTCTTAGAATAGTAATTATTTTTCTTCATTTTTTATATTATTATTAAATCTGCTATGTGAACTATGAATTCAGGCTAGTCTAAAAACATTCATAGAACTGAATATATTTATTTGATAATTACAATTATTGGCTACCCATCTTTTCACAGGGAAACTCCTATTTGATAATCTTATTCCATATTAATAAATATCTTATTTTAATTATTTGATATGGTTTAGTATATTATTAATGGATGATTGTTGTTCCAAAATTCCAAAGCTCATAGACATTTCATACATCAACAAATATTCTGTAAGTAACAGTAGAACTTTAATGGAAAAATGGGAATCACAGAATGTGTAATGAAATTCAACAAATACTGGATTGGGATTAAAATTTTGTAAAGAAATGAAGATACAAAATTGAGCTAGAATGCCAACTTTATTATTTTTTTACTTAAAATATCTCCAGTGATCTAGCTCTAGATAGTTCCTCTGGCCTTATTCAGTGATGGGATTCAGCCAATTCGCACCATTCCGGGAGAACCGGTTGTTAATTTCCTGAGCAGTGGTGAACTGGTTGTTGGAAGAAATCATTAGGGTGGGGAACCAGTTGTTAAATTATTTGAATTCCACCACTGGTATTAACTGAAACCATTTGCAGGATCCCCCCCCCTCTCCTTCCCTCCCTCCTTCCTTCCTCCCCCTCTCTCTCTGTTTTAGAGCAGGCTGAAGGCACCTATGCTTCTTCCTTACCTTCTCATTTGAGACGTTCCCTCAGTGTCAGCACAATAGAGTTGCCAATAAAACAGCAACCTTGACACAGGTGTGGGAGGAGAAGGGAAGAGGGAAGAGAATAAACATGTTTTTGAAACTCTGCAGGCACCAAATAACAGAGCAGTGCAGCAGTAAAATGACAGAAGGTGTGGGTTGTTGTTTTTCTTTCAGAAGAGTGGACTGTACATAGAAAACAAAAGTATAAAGGCCAAGCAAGAAAAAACACAATTTGGAAAGGTACAAGAGCTCTACCCACTGGCTGTATAAAGTGACAACAGAGAAGAAAAAGTAGAACAAATTTCAAAGAGAAGAGGGGGAGAAAAAAAGGCAGAACAGGCTATGTAAGAAAAACATGGTGATGTATAATAGATAGCAATAAAGAACAATATTGTAGTGTATGGCTATATTATAGAGATTATACAATTGAATAATTGTAACAGAATAAAAATAATAATAGAATCTAGTATAGGGGTAATAGGAATCATTCATATTATGTAAGCATGTGTATGTGTGTGTGGTATGTACACACACACACACACACACACACACACACATCCAGGACCCACTGTTTTTGTATCTTTTTTTGAGTCTGGGTCAGTCTACTTGGGTATATGTTCAAAAAGAACCTGTTATGTGTTGGGGGCAATAATGGATTCAATGATTCTATAAGGTTCCACACTTTAGTTTTTGTTTTAATAAATCCATACGCTCTTCCCTCTGACAGGCTTTCAAGTATTGGAAGACTGTTCTTGTATACCTTCTCTCCTTAGCCTTCTCTGCTTTAGGCTAAACCAGAGGTGGTATTCAGCAGGCTCTGATCAGTTCTGGAGAACCAGCAGCGGAAATTTTGAGTAGTTCAGGGAACCAGTAAATGCCACCTGTGACTGGAGATTTACAGTATCCTTCCCCTGCCATGCCCACCAAGCTACACCCACAGAACTGGTAGTAAAAAAATTTGAATCCCACCCCTGGGCTAAACACCTCAGAACTTGTGCCAAGAGAAGACTTCACTAAGAATGGAACAACAAGGTAACTCTCAGGATTGTTTCAATAGCAGGTTGGGATGCTTCAACAATCGTGTAAAAACATTCATAAGCTTTTTTCAGTGCTGTTGTAACTTCTAATGGTTCCTCAGTAAACTGTTGTAAGTCAAGGATTACATGTATTCCCTTCCAAATCATTTCACTTTTATTCTTAATTCCATTCACATTATTTAGCCTTTTCATCCACTTCAAAACCATTTTTTATTTTGATTAAAGTTGTTCTGCATTTTCAATGACTCATTTCGCCTTAACCCTTTCAGATTATATTCTTTGATTTTTTTTCTTCATATACTTATTATACAATACCTTTCAACCCCATTTTTTCAGTAATATTCTCTTATAAACATGTTTTACTCATCTACAACTTCTTTCACGCCATCATTACACCCTTCTTCATCATATTTTGTATCTGTGTAACTCTTTGCATTTCTGTGGCATACTGTTAGATATTTTTTTTCACTCAGTTCTAAATATATTCCATATTGTCTCACCTTCTATTCACTTTCCATTTGACTCTTTTGGGAGATCTATCTACCATCTAATATTGTTTCATACAGGATATTATCTATTCATTCATTCATAATGGCATATAAGGTTGGGGAGTTACAATATTATGGACATAGTAGTAGTCCTGGTGGCTGACAGTCACTAATCCACTGGTATTGCACAGGTACACCATAAGAGGGAGAAATAGCTTTACACCAATTGGTTTGCAGCACTCTCAGAAGAAGTCACCTTATCCAGGATTTCTATCACCCCCACTCCTCTACCTATCGTGTCTGGGCAGATTCAGCACAGGTTCCAGCTCCCCATGCAGATTGCAGCCAGCAGTTTCCCATCACCAAAATGGCGGTACCTATGTACTCGCAAACAATGCTTTTGAACTGCTTGGTGGGATAAGGAACTATGAACAAGAGATTGGGAGTTCACTCTGTCCCACAGAACTGGATTCAAACCACCAGAGTGTGGGCAATTGTACAGCACATCCAGCATCATTAAGCCTTCACACCCTAATTCTTTCGATTTCTTATAATAAAGTCAAACAGCTTTTCTTTTTTAAAAAATTGGTCATCTGTATGCAAAGAAACTCATTGAGTCACTCAGTGTCACTCTCTTTCTCAGGCACACTATGGTTGCTACTTTGAGCTCTCGAATGAAAGGCAGGATATAAATCTAAGAAAGAACAAAAGGATGTCTTAGAAATCATTCTTTTTTCTAAGCTGATATTCATCAAACATTTGCCATTCCGATTCATTTTTGTATTTCCGAACTGCCCAATCATTCTTTTCTATATTGTCTCATTTTAATCCAACTATTATAATTTCTTTTACTATTTTCCCTTTACACCATGCCCTTTTTTCTAAAGGCCAAAATTTGTAACTACTAAAATCTGGTTGTCCCATATTCAGAACTTCTCATCTTACCAACTACAAGTAAAAAACACATATAATATATTCACTTACTCAGGACATGCCTCAAATTAAGGCAATTATTTTCAGCATTCTTACTCTATCATTACTTCGGTACTGCAAGCTTCATAAATGATGCAAACCAGAGATTGGTACGTATAACAAGTAAATTTAAGAATTTATGACATGCCTTTCAATATCAAACTCTTAAAAGAGTATGCAATTTAAAACAATAAATGCAGTGAGCTTATACAGGTGGGGTATACAGCAGTGGTGGGATTCAAAAAATTTTACTACCGGTTCTGTGGGCATGGCAGGGGAAGGATACTGTAAAATCTCCAGTTTGAGGTGGTATCTGCCGGTTCTCTGAACTACTCAAAATTTCTGCTACTGGTTCTCCAGAACTGGTTAGAACCTGCTGAATACCACCTCTGGGATACAGCTAAATACATGCAAAGAAAAATAAAATGAATGCAAGCAATGTGTTAAGATGCATAACAACACAACTCAAATTTCTTTTTCAGAGGTATCTACTGCTACTGAAAGATATTGTTAGTGTTGGTGAGCTTCTTTGGCTTTCTCTCTACATGGCATTTACTACTAAAAATGCCTTTTTCCCAACAGGCCTGTACATATTTTGCATACAGGTAGTCCACAACTTACAACAGTTCATTTAGTAAATGTTTAAAGTTACAATGACACTGAAAAAAGTGCCTTATGACCTTTTCTTCACACTTATGTCCCAGTGGTGGGATTCAATTTTTTTTTACTACCGGTCCTGTGGGCGTGGCTTGGTGGGCATGGAAGGATACTGTAAAATATCCAGTCAGAGGTGATATTTGCTGATTCTCCGAACTACTCAAAATTTCCACTACTGGTTCTCTAGAACTGGTCAGAACCTGATGAATACCATCTCTGTTATGTCCACTGCAGCATCCCTATGATCATGTAAGTAAAATAGACACTTGGCAACTGACACATAAACACTTGGCAACTGACTCATATTTATGATGGTGGTAGCATGATCCTAGGATCCTATGATCACCTTTTAAGAACTTCTGACAAATAAAGTCAATGGGAAGCCAGATTCACTTAGCAACTATGTTATTAAGGTAACAACTGCAGTGATTTACTTAACTGTAGCAAGAAAGATCATAATGCGGCCAAACTTTGCCTCTCTTAAGTCTCAGTAATGAACAAAATAAGGGCGGAAAAGACAAGGAGTAGAAATTAGAAAGTGAATTAGGGAGCATTAGATAATTTACAGATGAGAGGAAACACTGTGCTAATACAAACTTAACAAGATTTTTTCATGATCTTCAAAAACCATACATAAATTTAATGACATGGATCCACACTAAGTTATGAAGGCTAAATAAGGATTTTTTTAAAATCACTGGATCCTACTTGCTTCAGTAGAAGGATAGAAACATGGCTGGAATCATAGTCAAATTAAAAATATACTAATAAATCTTGGACAACATAACATTTCCACGCTATAATTTATTATTCTTTTAATTGTTACATTTATTTATCTTCCCTTAATCTGATAGTCTATTGCGAAAAGTAAACTAAAATTAATTCTAGAAAAGAAAAGAAAATGAAATATTATGTTTGTTTATTTATTTATTTATCTTTGAAAGTGCATCTTATTGTTGATTTCAACCTCTATATTGTGTTCTAACAGCACATTGCATCAGAGGTGGTATTCAGCAGGTTCTGACCAGTTCTGGAGAACCGATAGGAGAAATTTTGAGTAGTTCACAGAATCGGCAAATACCACCCCTGACTGAAGATTTTACAGTATGCTTCCCCTGCCATACCCACCAAGCCACGTCCACAGAACCGGTAGTAAAAAATTTGAATCCCACCACTGCATTGCATGTTCTGATATGGGTCAGGTTAATTGCCCTAGACTATGTGTAATTAATATTAATATGTATATTTTAAAGGATCAATATCAGTACTTCAATGTACAATATGAGCTATTACTACATCACTAAATATGAAATGAATTATAATACATTTGAGAGACAAACCACTTATATCGAACCCAGTTAATATAGATGATGATATTTTATTATACCAAATGAAAGCAGTGTGGTTCCATTTAAATACTACAAATAAATGAAAGATTGAAAGATTTTTCCATCTTTAATTTACTGAAAGCACTGAGGAGGTTAATCAGTGCCCTCAGTATGCATTACCTTTCTGAAGAAGAAAAGCAAATGTTTATGAGTGAAGCTCCTATGCAAGCTGAATTTAGAATAAAAATAGTATATAAATGTAGTCCAATTACAGTGTGTGTGTGTGTGTGTGTGTGTGTGTGTGTGTGCATAATAGTACACATAAGAAAATATAAACTATAAAGCAGAATAAAGGGAGCTATATTTCACTTTTAAGATGCTACTTCATATTTCTTTTTTACAAGCTTTGGAAACATTAATAGTGAGCCCGCAGAATATTCAAAACCACTGTTTTCCTCAAGGCTACACGATAACCTTTTGACTTACAGAATGTTTCCCATATGTACTAACATAAAGCATGTGTGCTTTTATTGACTAGACAAGAAATACTTATCAGAAGATTTTCATTAGTTAAAAAATTAAACCAAAACCAGTAAAACTCAGAATTACATTCAGCTGATATACTAGTTCATATGGCGTGGACAAAGACAACAGTACATGGTAGTCCAACTTGGGGGTGGCTAGGCCTCTACAACTGTACATTGTAAATTTTCTTTGACTTTTTATACATTTTCATCAATATACAGAGTGACTTTTGAAAAGGACAAATTATTCTATGTCATTATAATGTATGTTTCCATTATTCCATTGCAATTGAAATTCCATTACTTCTATTGGGCCCACTGTGTTCCAATTCAACATTTTTGGAATGAGGTGTTTCAAACTAGCAAAGACAGTTCCAAAGCATAGTCTGTAGAAAAACAGACGGAAACTTACTCAGAATCATATTAATCTTCCTGAATAATTGAAAAATGATTTATAGCCCATTCCTAACATCAAGCAAATGTTTGAATCCTGAACACATTCCACGTGATATGAGAACAAATTAGGGATCATCACCTTCACCATTTCCTCTTGCCTCTGAGATGAGGTTTTCTTCTGCCACAGAGTTATTATGCAATAATAAAGAAGCAAATACTATTAAAAAGTGAAATGAGGATTTATGGATTGAAAAACATGAGAATTTAATAAGGGATTGAAAGGATTTCTGGAAGATGTGATGGGGAGAGTGACAATGGCTTTGTCAATATCTGTTGATGAGAAGGTCAAAAGCATTTTTTTTTTAACTTTAGGGTTTTTTTCCTATAACTTTTTCTTTTCTCTTTTCTTTCTTTCCTATCTTTTTCTTTAGATTTGTCTTTTACTTAATGAAAAATATTCAATAAATATAAAGAAAATAAAGAAACAGATGCCACTAAACCAGCAATATGATTAACAAAAAAAGGCTTCCATTTTGGGGAATGGAAATCTTACCTGTAAAAGAAATAAAATGGAATACATGTTTTACAAAATAATTGCAAGCAGGCAATAATATATTTTAAAAACTTTATCTATAGCTTGCTATTAATATTAATAAAACTGACAATAAAAACCCACCATGATTTGAACACCTTAGGAGTAGAAAACCGACTAAACTATGTAGGGTTTCAGATTCCTAGGCAAGTAGGGGCTTTAAACCTAATATTATGCATCCATCAAGTAAAGCAAGAAATAATCTGCTTGGTTTGCAGACTCTTTTATGTATGTGTCATTGCAATTTTGTCATTGAATCTCTTGTCCGCGCAGCCCTACTAAGGATGGAATGGTAAGATTGGATGTTAATAAATTTAAAGCATTCTGGTGCAGAATTATGGCAGTTGATGATGCTCTTCAAAGGAGTGGAGAGGCATTGCAGCTAAGAGCATCAGCTGGAAAAGAGATTTTGAATGGCAGAACCTCCCTGGATAAAAAGGAGATCATGATATAAAGCACATGCATTTTGAATGTTCCTTGCTATAAGCTGCAAAAATGGAAAGGTGGCTTGGGGATTGAGCAGCTCAGAATCCCAGGATTCTATCTATGTTTACAACTGTAGTGTAGCTTATAAGGACATTAAAATCTACCTTCCTCATTTCTTAATCACATTTGGTAATAATTTATCTAGAAGCTCAGAGATATTTCTTCGGTGGTAAAGATAAAATTCTTTGCAGTCAGTCAAATCTTCTTTTGGAATTACAAAGCAAAAGGCTTAATAAAGAAAAGGTTTTACGAAAGTTTTAAACATTTCCTTACCCTTTATTTCTATTATTTCTACTTTTAATGAAAGTTCTTTGGTATACATTTGTACTGACCAGACCTTCATTGGAATGCTTTTTGTTTATTGTTATAGGATGCATCTAACTGGTAGACTCTGCATAACAAAAGATATAGTAATGAACTAGACTGTGATGTTTTGTTTCCATAGAAACATGGCATGTGTTGTAGTTTCAAGTTAAGAAGAGCCATTATACTGAAAGTATTAAAGTACAGAAAGATAACAAGGATTAAAAAAAAGGCTTGCCTGTCCCTTTGCCAGTTTGAGATACTTTCACTTTTGGATTATAATATACAATGGCAAGTATAAGGAAAATGTCCAGAGACGCTAGAAGATGTTGTTAGAGCAACAGGGAGAAAAATACTTACAACAGATTTGCTTCAGAAATTATTTGAACAAATGGGAAATAAATGGGAAAAAAGAATAGATGAAAGACTTGTAAAGTTGAGAGAGTGAAAGAAGATATCAAAAATTGAAAAGTTCTATAAAGCAAACATCTGGAGACATAAAACACATCAGTGAGAAAGTGGAAATTTTAGAGAATAAGAAGTTATGAATAGAAAATTGGAAAAAGAATTTGATAAAGTGGCTTTATAGAAACTGAGAGAAAAAGAATTTTGAAATTCATAGCTGTTCCAGATGTTTCAAACAAGATTAAAGAAAGGTTAATTGAAGTGTTGGCAAATTTTCTTGATTGGAAGATATGGAGACAGAAATCGATAAATTCTATAGGATAAACTCTAGATTTGCAAGAACAAGAAACCCCCCAATATATATTTTGGTGCAGTTTTTTGCAAAAATACAAGGCATCAAACTCTGCAGCAGCATCTTAATGGAAGATTAAAAATTGATAATTGAAATATAATTATTTTGAAAGAGATTCCTATCAAAATTTTAAGTAAAACATTATTTCTGTAGCTGAAAAATTAAAACAGGAAAAGATTCCATTTCAATGGGATAAATTGGAAAGTGAGATTTTTATTCTTTTTAAGCAGCAGAGCTTTAGATTAAATTCTGTTCAGAAGGCAAGATAATTCTTAGAAAGATTCAAAGGAGAAATGAGAAGATTCAAATAGAAGGCTCAGAGGAAATAATGGGAAAAAAATCACAATAGCTGCTACAGGAACTAGAAAAACATGATACTTAATTAGGTGCTAAAGGTATTGATTTTATCTTACCTATGTATTTGTGATTTCTGTGGACCATTAAAATTAGAAGTTGTAACCAATTGATGAAGTTGGCAGAAAGTTGATACCAATGCATTTGTGAGGCAGTTATTAGATAATAGATATTATCTAATTAGATATTAGATATGTAGCAGAGGATTGAAAGGGCAATATTATTCACATTTTGTTTTATTTGCTTGTTTGTGTTTTAAAAAAGAGGAATTCAAGAAGATCCAGAAATTTGTAAACTAATGTACATCTGTTCTGGATAAACTGGTTGAAAATGTTAAGGGTAAAATTAAGCAACAGTACAAAACTAAGGTTTCCTGGAAAAGCAAACTCATCTTCTGCAAAGATAACATCTTTTATTTTTTACAAAAAGTTCCAACTTAAATGTTTGCTTACACTTTCAAAAATATTTTGGCAATCCCATTCATGGAAGACTCCTGATAAATCACAGCAATACTGTGGATATTGTCAAGAGCTGGATCACATCTGTAGATTCTATCTAAAAAGTCATATCTCTAATGATTGTGTACTCAGCAATAATATAGAAGTTCTATAAGCATACAGCTAGGCATCAAAAGGGCTCCTTGTTGTCTCTGGCTTCCAGTTGGAATGGAAAAGCTGCTTCATTGTCAGATAGGTGGCTGAGAAACAATTAATAGGCTCATTGCACCACGAATAATAGAGGATATGAGACCTGGAGTGGCAGACAGTTCCATTAATTTCATAGGTCTTCCTTCCTTCCTTCCTTCCTTCCTTCCTTCCTTCCTTCCTTCCTTCCTTCCTTCCTTCCTTCCTTCCTTCCTTCCCATCTGCCTGCGTGCCTGCCATGAGCATCCAGATATCCGGCTCAACACAGGACAATCATTCCAGGCCAGTTTAAAGATGAAACCCTTGAGGAAGAATGTGGCCCAGTAATAACGTTCAGCACCTAGATAGCATACTCAGCAGGAACACACTTCAGTTTGCCTACTTAATGCTATTATAATTCTATATACAGATCTCATAAGAATCCAGGATCTTTCTAGTAAAATACTAACTGGAGATCCTTTGTAACAAATGAGGCAGAAATGAACGTCTCTGAATTTCTGGAATCTTTCTATCCTTTATTTGTGTGTGTGCCAGCCAGGACTACGTGGATAATTTAGGATGTCTTGGACATATATGTATATTCCTGACTCTTGTCCCTTCAAAATGTGTGTATTTATGTTTACATGTCAATAATAATTATCAAGGAACATATTCATCTACAGCACAAGAAGAGAAGTGCTCCAAATTTCCAATAAACATTTGAGTAGATTTCTTCTCTTAGAAACTATCCTGAGAACAGCCCCGAAATGAGGCAAGGCTGTCCATTCTTCTCCAAGTTCTGAAGTAGCAGATAATCAATGTTAACAGTCCAAATTGGAAATAGTAGCATCTTAAGCCAGCATTTTTTCATGTTATGCCTCAGACAAAATTACTCAGGGTGGGGGAAGTGGGGAAAAAGAAATGTTAAGTTACAAGAAAATCAGTTTGGCTTTCAAAGAATAAGTGTAGCCCCAAGTGGAAAACCTGACATAAATTCAGCAAGATGGCAAAATAAACAATGCCTGCTATTCTGAAGTTTCAGAGGGTATTCATCATTGTCAAGACTTTCTGTACAGTATAACCATTACAGCACTTCAGAAAAGTGGCAGGTCATCTCAGTTTTTTTATATTTCTATATCTTCGGGTTATCCTTTTCAGACTTGGGGGAAGGGAGCCAACAGTACACAGAGAGAAAGCTAAAGCATTTATTCCTCTCTTTGAAAAGCAACTTCCCCCACCCCCTTAAATCTGATGTCTTAAAATAGGAAAATGTTGATACTTACAGGACAAGCAGGAAGGAGGTAATGTCAATCTTAGCAATAACAAATGGGAAAACGTATCTTTTTGCCCCCAAATACTGGTCCCTTGTCCTCATTAAAGAATCAGAATTATCTGATATATTTCAGCTCTTCCCAGGTAACATAACAAATAAGCCATCGTTTCAGTAAGGAAATTGTTGAGCAGTGATCAAATTAATTTCTTGCTGCTGAAAATGCGAGTAATATAAAGATACGTTATTAATAAGTAAAATATACATAGCTCTACCAGTGAATTGAATAGTCAAATTCATCAGAATTATCAAGAATTGTAGATTTTGAGAAATATGCCTAAAGTAAAATCACTTTAATTTTGATAGGATGAGGAACTCTAGAGAAGATTTAAATATTTTTGGAGGAATGTCAAGGGGCAACAGGGGAGGAACAGACTAAAATTCCTTGGAGAGAGAGAGACAGAGAGACAGAAATGATTGGTTTCCAAAACCTTGGTATTGCTGTTCAATAAAACCCTATCTTAAGTTAGTCCCCATCTAATATTTTATATTGTGAGATGATATGAAACAGAATTTCTAAGGGAGAACTTCAACCAAAGGTAAGTTAATTGGGAACAGACAATTCTTAAATAACTTGGAACCACTTGGAACAATTTAAAAGGACCTTTCTCAAACTAGTGCTAACCAAATATGGGACTTCATCTCTAATAAACTCATGTCAGCACAGCCAACATCTAAGATTCATGGGATTTGAAATTCCTTATATATAAAGAGTACCAAGTCACTGAGTCATCTTTCAATACCACCTTCCTCACATGGTTGATGTTGCAGTAATAAAATTGGAGAAGAGCATTCTATATATATTGTCTTGAATTCCTAGAAGAAACACAAGATATACATTCATTAAATGGAATTAAACAAAATTTAATATCTATGGTGCGGATAAAGAGCTCACCTAAAACTTTTTGCTCTTCTGAATAAAAGCATCTGCTGAAAGACAACCTCAGACCTTCTCTTTTCTAATGTGGCACTAATGAAGTGGTGTTGCAATTCATTCTTGATTGTATCACCATTGAGATTCGGGTTATTGGAAACTGTGCAATTGAGCGAGGTTGGAAAGATCATTATTCCCTTCTGTATATTAATATTGATAATAGAATTCTCTTATTATTTGGGTTATCGCTCCCATGCTATTTTCCCGGCTGCATAAATACTTTGCACCAATTAACTTGAGATATGTGTGCTCTCTGTATTGCTGCTGATACAGTTCTGCAAAAAACAAGTATCAACATTAGAGCTGTTGCACCACCAAACTCTTGCACTGAAAAAAGCACCTGTAACCAAATGAATGCACACAACTAAAAACGAATAAACAAAAATAACTATAGCTCCTACATCCAGATTGTTGGCATATTTTAGATCTGGACACAATTGTACAAGAGTCAAAATACTGTATCATCAGTTCTTATACCCAAACATTTTTATTTAATTAGGAAAAACACACCCATGGGCAACTTGTATTTGAATGTGTAATAACCATTAAAGGTTCTTGATCTTCAATGAATAACTTCTGAAAAAAGTGAAATTGTTTGAAGAAAATCTATTCTACTGCATACAACCAATTGATGTAGCTATCAGTAGTTCAGAAAATTTCTAAAAACCTTTTCTGGGGATAAAGAAACATTACTGCTTGTCATTAGATCCCCCTATAATCTCCACCTAGCCCTCCACCAATACATAATTTGATGATCCCTGGTAGTGTATAATACATAGCTTTTCTTTCACCAAACTGAGTAAATATAATTATTTCTGAACCCTAGAAATAATACACCCCCTTTTTATCAGAAATATCCCTCTTCTCTTTGATTCACTAAAAATCTTCAATTCGTGCAATTGTGAATTGCCATAGGTCAGTGTTTGTCAAACTTCACAACTTTCAAGACAAGTGGACCTCAACTCCCAGAATTCTCCAGCCAGTCAAGTTTGAAAAGCACTGCCCTAATTCATAAATATCTTTCCTTTAACAGCTTTGCACTCATGGAAGGGCAATTTGCACCTTGCACTGGAATGTTATTTGAGATAAATTAAACTCAGAAATCTCTTCTTCAATTTTTTCATACATGGGAAGACCGAGACTTGCTTCAAAAGCTATCCACTATGTCATCTTATGTGAATGTTCTTTTTCATGTTGTTGCAGAATATAGCAGCTAGTTATTATTATTATTCATTAAATGTTTATACCACCCATCTCCCCTATAAGGTAACTCTGGTGGCTTGCATATTAAAACTATGCAAATTTAAATATTAAAACATGGGGCCACAGCAGAAAATGTTCTTCTCCTTGACCTTGCCTGCCAGAATTCTGTAGTAGATGAATCCCATAGCATGTCAGGATTCCAGCAATTGTTCTAATTAAATCATGATTCTTGAGCCAAACTTAAAAAAATTTCAAAGGATTCATTAGAGGCGACATACTGGCACTTCCCTGTATGAAGCCAACTCTGGCATACATAATTTACGGTCACCTGTGACTCTGTTTCTCCCCTCCCCTCTGGATGTCTCATAAACCAGATTCTCCAATTGAGCATGTTCATGGGCTGGGTATCATCATTCATGTTCTCCAATTAAATATATTTGTGGGCAAAAGCTCTGGTATTTTAGTTACAATTTTTTAAAGATAAGAGTTGGAATGTACTTTCGCTTTCAAACTGCTGCACTGCTTTTCCAGATTTCCTCCCCCACTTTTTTCTTTTCTAATGGCAACTACTAAAACAGGCATAGGAATGTTTTATGAGTTGACATAGCAGGCCTCTTCCACTAGTGCAAATGGAATGGGCTTGTCCCGTTGGGGAGAGCCAGCTCCTCAGATAGCCTGGATCCATGTGATATAGGGCTTTAAAGATAACAACCAACACCTTGAACTGAATCCAGAAGCAAGCTGGCAACCAAGCAGCTCATGCAATAACAATGTTATTTGTGCCATCCTAGAGGCTCACAGAATTATATGTACCACTGCATTCTGCACTAGCTATACCTTCCGAATACTGTGCAAGATTAGTTCTCTTTATTTTCTTTGTGTTTACAAGAGTGCTTTTATACCTTATATCTTATTATGGAAACCTTGCATAGGCCACTGTTAAGGATGGAATTAACAAACTGGGATGTATAGACATATTGTGACTGCAGCTTCCAGAATTCTTAGCCAGGACTCCAAACACAGAATTTTGGGAATTTCCAAAACCTGTGATCCATTCCATGCTGAAGATGACCATTATAAGCTGTTTTAAATAATATTTACAGTGCAAATTTGTCTACCTTAGCAGGTATACAAGTACCAATAAAATAAATCTAATCTTGGCACCACTAGTCCCATAAATTACATTATTCAAACATTAATCACATGTCATAACACATATAACTCTTTCTGGTATTTGATCCCAGTTATTACAAACACAAACAGTATATTATAAGGCCATCTTTCCATTCAAATGACTTATTCATTGACACACTGAAACTCAATCTCATTTTAACTAATACTTTGAAAGCTAAGCCATCAGTGTCAATTAGACCCTCAGTCACTGAATAATTACACTGCAATTGGCAAGGGTTAATTACTACTATTGTAAATGACAATGCAGGTCTGAAATGTGCTTGAATTGTTTGGTAATGTAAGTTCTGAAATTGTGGCTCTTTTTCACAAATATCTGAAATAATATATAAAGTCCGACAGTCCATCTTTTCTGTGGAGACTAGAGATTTCTATTTTAGTTACCTCTTCCTTCTAGTAACCAAGAAACAACAAGAACAGCAACACAACAACAATAATACTATCCATTTTCATACTTTCCAATATGACCCAAATTAATGCTTTTCTTGTTTGAATATGTTATCTTTATTTTTTTAAAAAAAAAACACAATATGTTCAAATGTTAGGAATGACATCCAGTCATTTAGGTGTGAGTGAAAATAAGATTAAGGTTTAAATCGTTTGACAAATGTTTTCCAGGCAAATACAAATGTCTCTGTTGTACAACGCTTGCTATGACAAATCATCTGTTGTTTTGGTAAGGTTGCTATAGAAATTAATTATCGCATTCTTTGGCAGCTGGCATTTCCCAATATACAGGAACAAAGTGATACTCTAAAAGCAGAAAATTTCCAGCCTGAAAATGTACTCCTAGACTTCTCCCTTTGTATGTGCCCATGCTGCCACTTCGCTGGGCTTTTTCCCATCAAAGTGAAGTGGGTGTATAGAGACATGTGTGCAAAGAGACAAGGTGTTAGGCACAAGAAATAGAGAGTAAATGGCAGTTCCAAAATGAGTACAAGTTTATTTCATGCTACGTCTAAACAAGAATCTGTACTACTAATGGTCAAAGCAAATTGGCGGTAGATAAGAGTCAACGGAATTCAAGGAGGACTGAACTTAGATCTCTTGTGGGCATAAAGGGACTCCAAACGGATTATGCACTTAACTACTCTCTGGGGTTCACCCTGGTCATCACAGCACAAGGCTAGCTTCTGAAGCAGCCAACGGAAACCCTACCAAAACTGCAGATGCTCTAACAAGCTAAAAAGGAAATCCTTCATAGCTATTTTTCCAGCTCTACTGAATGGTTATATCTTACTTCTTCTGAATGTTTTGTTAAGGTTTAGGCAATCTCATAAAAAGACTTGGCCCAAAGGTTAGAAATTTCCAGTGCCTGTTCTTGGATAGAATCCAATTGTTTCTTCTCTTTCCCCAGTCAATAAGAAAGGCTGACTGTGAAGATTTGGTACAATGACTTCACAAAGTATATAGGCATAGATAGCTAGTTGTAACTTACGTAACTGATAACCTGTTGCCTTCCTTAGGATTAAGGCACTTGATCTCAAGTTTTCTAAATGTTGATGACCTTGATCTTTTTTTGCACGGGTGGGGAATCACAAACAAAAACAATAGCATCATTTGGTGTATAAAAGAGCATCATTTGGTGTATAAAAGAGCATCATTTGGTGTATAAAAGAGGCCGAATACTTTGAAAAAAATCATTGATGGCAACAATATCCATATCATGAAAAGAAGCCTTCTGAAATGAGTAAATTTGACAATTTCTTTCTCTGCACAAGTTACCATTCATAAATATAATTTGTCTCATTTCCACATGAAGGTTTTTCTTTGATTTTTAAAAAGTTTACAGTTAAATTTAAATGTATTATTGTGAAAATTTATTCAAATATGCACATTTTGATCATATTTATTTAAAAGATTTGCGTGGCTGTTCATCTTAAACACATATTCTTGCCTAATGTATTTACGTTGTTGACAATTTTAAAATGCAAAAAATATTTTTACTTTATTTTCAAAGATCTAAGGATCCTGGGCAAGTTTTTTGCATAGATTATTTTGCTCATTTTTTTAATGTATTTTTTTTGTAAAATTCAGAAAATTATGCTCTCAAGACAACTAGGTTTCTCTTTGGGGCAGAATTCAAAAATAACTTTAGGCTTGAATACGAACTTGATTTATCTCTTTCCTCCCATGCTTTCTAAATAAATACCTAATGAGAATGAAATGGTCTCCAGTAGTTGAAAAGGGGAGTTGTCTCTTTTGTTGGGGATACTGCCCAAAATTTTCTTTTCAAAGCTCCTTTTTGCCCACAATTGCAAGAAAGATTATATTTCAGAGAAGACATACCACATAGGCCAATGCAATAGCTTTGGGTGGAGGTCATGTCAAGGGTGATGTTCATCTTTTCCATAACCTGTTCACTGCATACTAGGCAATTCATTATGATGATGTGATCCGTCTCCATTTACGCACTAAGCACTAACCTGGGAGATTTAGTTATCAAAAATTTGCTGAACATATTGGACAAAAATATGACCAACTGATAGACAGTCAGCATCTTTCCATGTGTGTGGCATGGTGTAGCTGACTGACTCTTCTCAACAGAACAAGAGAAATATATCTCTTTTATTAATGTAGTGGAGGATTTATAGGCAGAATTGCTTTTCTAAATATCTTGAATCTCTTCATAAACTGATCTACCATTTCAGAATCACAAGTGCTCCATCTAGTGGTTCACCATTTTCGTTCAGTCTGCTGTTTCTTAGTAATGTTTTACAATGATTCTCCATTAAATCACTGAAGGCGTTGTTTGTTTGTTTAATAAAAAGCAAATCTTGATTTTACATTTGTAAAGAGCATTAGGAAAAATACGGTTTACCCCTTCATCTTTCATATTATCATTCAAGTGTCTTGTGTTTCCTGCTTCATTTGCTTTATTTGACCAATAGGAATTATATTTACCACCTCACAAAACAGCCTAAAACATTACCTACACAATTATGGAAGCTTAATTAATATTCATCTATAGCATTTAATATCCATCTACAGCAATATTCATCTATAGCAACAATTAGCACCCAAACTATTCAAATGTGAACAAACTATTATGTCCCTCTAAAGAGCAAAGAGTTTTTGTCTAATTTCCAGTTAATCTAAAACAAGTAGTAAATCTCTCTCTCTCTCTCTCTCTCTCTCACACACACACACACACACACACACACATACACACACACAAAAGGGAAGCACACACTACTGCAATTTTACATGGATCAGAAAGGCAGGAAATAAAACTAGCCTTGTGCTGTATGAAACAGCCTTTCTGTATACATGTGTATTTATCAAATCAAATTCTTAAAACTGTCTGACTCCATAACAAGTATAAAAGAAGAGACATTTGCTGACCAGATCTGACACATCAGATTCAGTCATAATAGAGAGTTGATTGAATCAACCAATGATAGTTAGTAACATAATTCAGTTCAAGTCATAGTATTTGCACAAAATAATTTCTGAGTAAAAAGAAACGGTTGTTTCTTTTCTCCAGCAAATTTTGTTGAGAAAAACATTACACAGGTATGCAAAAATGTCACATATACTAGGACCACTAGTTATTCTGTCCTTGAGGAAGCCATCAGCTAAGCCTAAGAGTATTGTCCTAACTAGTGAGTGTGTGCCCTTTTCTGATTCCTTTCCCCTTACTTGCCTTCTCTTTCTGTGGCTTGTCAGTAAAACAGTCATTTTGGCATGTAGTCCTATATAGACTGTCTGCCATTCAGGTCTGGTGTCAGCTCATCTCTCTCTCTCTCTCCCTCCCTCCCTCCCTTCATCCCCCGCTCTCTCTGCCTTTATCATACTTCAGTCTGTTTCTCTTCCTCCCTATAGATTTGTCTACTTTTATAAAACTAGATTCTAATTTTAGTTTGCCTCTTCTATTCACTCCTAATCAAAATACATTTTTCCCCTATATCCAACAGATAAAAATCCTGGATGAGAAACTATGCTCCAATCCTTTTAAGTCCCTAATGTTTGTAGTAAGAACCCTAACCAAGGATCCAGCACCAGGGTACATCCATCAAGGATTTGGGATGGTTTTCATTCATAGGTTGCAAAGGAAAAACAAAGAACATTCTTATCAACATCTATCAGTTCTAGGAATGTACAAGTCTAGGATTACATAATTTCATAATTGATGGCAGGCATTAAAAATATCCAGAAGGAAATATCAGACGCCAGGGATTTAACTCCAATGGGCAGAACTGAGAACTTTGCCTTGCTACTTTGAAAGTGAGAATAACTTTCTATGTAAAATAAGATTAGTATAAATGGAACATACACAACATGAGCCATTTTTAAAAATATCCACTCAAGAAAGTTTTGAAACACATAAAGGACAATAGGCTTAAAACATCAGTCCAAAATTTGATCCAATAATTCTTCCGGTCATATCTGAAATGGCATTGGAAGAAAAAAAATGTTTAAAAAGATGATGGCTTTTTTTATAGGACTGTTCAGTACACGCATCTCCTTGCTCAAATGATGCAAAACTTTAAGTTATATTCATTGTGATCAACTTGCTTCCCTAGGATTTAGCTAAGACAAACTTCTCCATACAAGGACTGGAAGTTTTTCCACTTCAAAAAGGAGACATTCCTAAGCAGCAGTCAGTTTTACCAAGAAAGGGGTATTTTAAGTCTGTACCACATATTCACCTATTTTAATTTTCAGGACAAAAACAAAAGTTGCAGGGAGAAGAAACTAAATTGTATTTATTTAGATGCTGCCTATTTCACCTAGAGGCAACTCTAGGTGGCTTAAACTATCACTCAGACCCATCGTGATTTCCCTCTACATCTTTCTTTAAAATTGTAATTCATTTTTCTCAGCCTCGATTAGGGTTTATTTCTCCTTTACAAAGTAATTTCAGCCAACCAGCAGTGAATAAAAAGACTTTGTGGCATTTGACTGCTGGTCAGATTTGTCTGTGTAACGATGTCAAGGGAGGACAAATGAAGTCAACTGAGATCAAAGGACTGACCTCATGATCTCAGCTGCTTAGATGGTGTCACTCAATTCCTCAAGTTTATCAAAAGCTGGATTGCTTCTTCCTATGGTTAGAAATAGTTAGAAAGATGTTTTATCTTAGCCCTCTATTCCCACAGAAACCACCGGCGGATGAATAGACTACAAAATGTCCTGATGAATGCATCTTAGAAAAACATGGTCTACTACTGAATATTTCAGATTACACCAAGCCCTTCCGGCTAGATAAGGCTAAAATAGGAAAGAGAATATTATGGGATTTGAGAGAATTAACAAGAATGTTAACTTTTCTGGTTTCTTTTTCTTTGAGAAGTTAACCTATCTTGCCATTATACAATGCTATTTCAAACAAGTTTTTCTTTCTTATAAATGTATGCAGGTATTTTACTTTTTGGTTGCCAAAATTTAGTCATATTAAGAAAAGAACTGTGAATATTCTCCAGAAATATTCTCAGACACAAATCTTACCCAATAGCTTATGTGTCTTATATTCAACACAATTTTTTTTCATGTAAAATGAAAGAAATGCCTATTCATATAGCAGAAGCTTCAGCAGTTGCAGTTGCTATATTACAAACACAAAATTAATAGCTGTTGACAACATTATTGTAACAAGACAATTATGTAATTTCTTTAAATATATAAAAATATTAATTTCTTATTATCCTCAATGATTAGTGGTATATTTTAATGTACACAGCACATAAGTAAAATCCTGCTGGTTTACCAGCACAGGGTCTCTTAACATAACTGCGACAAATATATAATAATACAATAGCCTTATGCTGATGCAATTCAGAATATCCAATTCAATGTTCACACGAGACTGGAGAATTTGTTTTTAAAGGGGGACGGATTTGACGACCTAAAATTGTGGCCTGCCACAAAGTTGCATAATACATTTAGATGACATAAAACCCTAAGTAAACAAGTACAGCATAATTCTAAATGGTTTTGGTAGAGAAGGTCTGCCAATGTGTAATTCATGTTAAGAAGTCTGGTAAATAAATGAATGTGCAGTTATTGTAACTATCTTATCAAACACAGTCCCAGGAGTGGAACTGAAGAGGAAAAAAGCTTCACCAGTTATACCGATAAGCTTCCTAAGTGAATGAACAATGAAAATTTGAGCAGGAGACAGCTTACCCTGATGTAGTCCAATTAAGTCCAGTAGGATTAGAGCCATCTAAGGTGTCTGAGAATTACTCTAAGGATCCTCCCTGGGCTCACTTGAAAGGGTCAAGTAATGCAAGCTGTTTTAAAGACATTATCAAAACAGACATTTCCATTTCTGAAAAGTTCATCTTCTCCAAATTTCAAAAAAAAGTCTGCCTTACCAATGCATGGAAATCTTTTCAATATGTCAGTTGCCAAGATCTGCTGACAAGACAAAAAAAAAACCTTATGTTTTTTTCTACTTTAAATGATGATTTTTGCCTTTCAGAAATCAAATGGAATGTGGAGAACTTGAAAAATATTGATTTACTGACAGTTGTTGAGAAGAGCAGCCAGGGCTGGGAAAGCTTTGTTTATTTCCATTACTATTGGGTGCTGTTTTTATTTGTCTTTCATGAATTACTGAAAATTCAGACAACACTCTTCAAGCATTTGAATATGCATTTGCTGTTTTATTTCCTGTTAGTAGTACAGTCCGGAGGGCCAAAGTCTGAGTTACCTCATCAAATGTTTATATCCAGCTTGAAGTGTTTGCGAGGAAAAACAAATGGATGTCTTCAGATAGGGTGGAAAATAATCCCTGCCCTTCTACCATCTGATTCTGCCTTACAAATGCTTTCTTCTCACTTCTGCAATCTGAATGTAACCACCTGTGGAGCCACACAAACCCCATGAACTTACCCATGTCCAGTCTGTAGCCTACAGGACCATTCCCCCAATCATAAAGCACATAGTGCCAAACTTTCAGTCCACATTTTTTTTGTTTCCAAAGGATGCTGTTAGGAATGTAAGTCACCTAACAGTGATTTGGGTTGGAAATATATAAACCAGGATAAACATTTTAAAACTGTATTTTTAAGAAAATGCAAAAATTGTAATTGGGTGTGGTTTCTCAAACGGCCATAAGATGGAGCCAGAAACCTGGGTTGTTTAGTCTTAGTCTCAGAAGAAGTCTTAGTGATTCTCTGTTTCTTTCTGTTGGAGAGTATTGTCGTTCCTCCATTTTTCCTAATTGACTGATATTCATGGATTTGATGTAAGTCTGACACTGAACTGTTTTTGACACTGGACTTTGTTACTGGATTATCCCTGGATGAAAACTGACTGATCTTACCTGTGAATGACTTTGGACTGTGTTTGAACTTTGCTTAATGTTTCTGAAAGTAAAAACCTACATTTACTGTACAGTGTATCTGTGTGCTGTGTGTGTATTATTCAAACACTACTCTCAAATACATCTCCCTGTATGCGCTCATTCTCCTAACGGGGAATAATAGCTGCCCAGGAGCATCCATTCATCCATTCGAGGTACTCATTCTTTCCTTTAAAAATGCCCCACCACCATAACTGGTCCCCAAATTTGGAATCAGTCATTTCATAATGTCATAATATTGCTGGCACCACTTCCTGATAGCCTTCAAGCTAATGCAATCCTAAATTGTATTAACAGAGAGATACAATCAAGATCAAGGGAGCTACTAATACCACTCTATAAAGCCTTAGTAAGACCACACCTAGAGTACTGCATCCAGTTTTGTTCACCACATTACAAAAAAGATGTTGAGAGTCTAGAAAAAGTACAGAGAAGAGCAACCAGTATGATTAAGGGAGTGGAGGCTAAAACATACAACAAATGGTTGCAGGAACTCAGCTTGGCTAGTTTAGTAAAGAGAAGGACCAGGGGAGACATGATAGCAGTCTTCCAATATGTGAGGGGCTGACATAGAGAGGAAGGGGTCAAGCTAAAGTGCCTGTAGGCCAGACAAGAAATAATGGATAAAAACTGAACGAGAGATTTAACCTGGAAATAAGGAGAAACTTTCTGACAGTGAGAACAATCAACCAATGGAACAGCTTGCCCTCATAAGTTGTGGGAGCGCCATCACTTGAGACTTTCAAGAAGAGATTGGACTGCCATCTGTCTGAAATGGTGTACGGTCTCCCGCTTGGGGGTGGTGGACTAGATGACCTACAAAGTCCCTTCCAACTCTGAATATCTGTTATCTGTTTCAGAATCCTTTTAAAAAAGGGAAGGATTCCATTTATAAGAACATTTTATATCATTGGGTAGAAATGCTACCTAAGTACAATTTCACTGAGAACCTACAAAATCATTCAATTTTAAGTCCCAAAGGTGCTTTTTCAAGAGGCAACTGGACTTTCTGGTTTTTCTTTGAAGAGCTGAAGAAGTTTCTTGGATAAGAAGTGAAATGTCTTCAAAGAAAAAGTTGCTGGACTTGAAAAAGCACCTTTGGGACAACCATGACCTGGATGACTGAGAATCTTTACAGACATTCAATTTTAAGGTACCGTTGTTGCATTATTACCTGAGGATAAGTGCAACTGAACACAGTAGGGACTTATTCTTAAATAAACATACCTTGGGTTTTATTCTACAAAATGTTCTTATATTCGGAAGTATTGATGTATGTATTCCTCTTGGTTTCTTTTTCTCTGCTAATCTTCTCCAGTCTTGAAGTTCTATTTTATTATAGAGGCACCTTTCCCAATATTTATTCTATTTACTACCAATGACATTTTCTTCAAGGAATGTATAGATGGGGATATTGTATGGTTTATACCTCCCTATCCACAGACCTGCAGGTGGGAAGCAGAAGGCCCAGACAGAACATTTGGGAGCCTTGCTGAAATGTATGAATCTTTCTATAGCCATATTGTATGTCCATATTGCAATATTTTATGAAACTGACATTTTCGCAACTGTGTTGCTATTTATACTCATTAACAATTGTGCTTGCATTATATTTGCTTTTTGTTCCACTGGATTGTCTGCACACAACAAAAAAATAACCATATAATTTTTAAAAGTGGATTTATGCTCTTTTTCTTTTGCTGCTTGATTAATCTGTCCCACTAAAAATCCTAATCTTAATCTTGACCACTTCCTTGCCATAAAAACATTCAATTGCATTTTCTAACATCTTGTCTTCTGGATTTAGTGTCTATACCGTCCCCCCACCCAAAATAATATTCTACCAGATATATGGAACTATTTAAGCACTCCTGACAAACTGAAAGTTTCAGTGAATTCCTAAATGAATAAGAAGCTCACAATTGTCCATGCGATATGACAACTGCAAATCTGCAAGTATATTTACTATTTACATATTCATAAGAAAATGAGACAAGAATATTTTGTTTTTATGTGGACCAGATTTAATGATATATTTTATTAAGCAAATGCTACAGAGGTTATTTATAAGCAAAGCTTTAAATTCATATCTCATGAGATGACAATGGAATGTATTAGTGCAATACATTTATTTAAAATTGTTTGTGTATGTATGTGTGTGTATGTATATATGTATGTAAACAGGGAAAAATTATGAAATATTTCAAATATATATATGAAGGTTGGTTGCAACTGTTAGCAGTCAGCGGTGGGATTCAGCCAGTTTGCACCACTTCGGGAGAACCGGCTGTTAACTTTCTGAGCAGTTTGGTGAACTGGTTGTTTGAAGAAATCATTAGGGCAGAGAACCAGTTGTTAAATTATTTGAATCCCACCACTGGTAGCAGTACAAGTTTATTGTACACAAGTTTAATGAAATGCTTAGTGAATGGTTCAACACATCCAGGGAGGACATGTAGTGCCCCCTTGTGGTGTCAGAAAAGATGGTTGAAATGTGAATGCATCCCAAAGAATCTTCCCATTTGTTTCCTGTCAACCCAAATGATCTGCAGTAAGTATTGGATGAATGACGCAATAAAGAGACTGGATCTAAATATTAGGTTATCAGAGGTTAAAACTCTGTGTTAGAGGTAGAGGGTGCAATCCTCCATTTATATTCAAATAACCAGCAAATACTTTTTCTCTGCTCCCTTTTCTAAATCTTTCCCTTTACTTACAAATCCACATTAGTTCTGTATGACTGCTAGCAGTTCTGGGCTACAAGTATCTGGATTAGGTTTTGCATTTCTTGGCTGCCATCTACTGGTCCTCCTGAATGGAGATGTATATGATAGTTCTCACTTCTACATAGAAGAAGGGGACAACAGAGAATGAGGTGGCTGGATAGAGTCACTGAAGCCGTCGGTGTGAGCTTAAATGGACTCCGGGGGATGGTAGAGAACAGGAAGGCCTGGAGGAACATTGTCCATGGGGTTGTGATGGGTCGGACACAACTATGTAACTAACAAGCTTCTGCATAAGTTTCCAGAAAACTCCCACTGGACAGCAGTTGAGAACACCCTCCTCCCCAAGACAGATTGAAGCAAATTCTTTCTCTGAAATTCCTCCTTCCCTTTCCGCTGCTTTCCTTCCTTTGTGCATTTAGGGAAGAAGGCAAGAGCAATTGCTAGCTAAGCCAGTGAGAAAATGTACAGAGATAGACTTTTCTGGAGTCCAACGTTGCCACATGGGTCCTAAATTGAGCAATTCAGCTTAGTCAGATGCTCATTCTTTGCTCGCTGTCAATATTAGGTTTACTCTCGGAAACTGGGAAGATTGGAGACCAGGCCATGGATACTTAATGCTTTTGGCTCTAGCAAGTCTGTTAAGGTGCACCATGATCTCCTTCAAGGCCATGGGGCAATGTCTCCTTCTGAAACAAGGCATTAGCAGTCTCCCAGATCCAGGAAACAACTATCTTCCTGGTTGCCCAGAGAACCAGGAAGTGCAAAGATCTAGCCCACTGATGAGAAAGGACATCTCAGAGAATACCCTCTTCACCATCAGAGTAGGCAAAAATGCACCCATCACCAAACAAGGCATTACCTAGGCCAGGCCTGTCAAACTCCTTGCCCGCAGTCTGCATACATCATTCACTGGCCACACCCATGCCTGGCTTAGCGAAGGGGAAAAAGTCCTGATACGTCACGTGACACCATGACAATGTGAGTTTGACACCCCTGACCTAGGCTTTGCCCATGTGAAGTCACAACTCAAGTGAATCTGAGTGATTGTATCAGCAAAAAACTAATCAGTGGCCAAGTAGGAATAAGAAGTTAAACCTCATAAACACATCTGCTGAGCAGCAACCACTGACATATAATGCTTTTTATCGAGTTAGTCTGAAAATATGCTGAAATCAGATTTTTGTTTTATTTTTTACTTTTTCCAGTGATAGTCCACACATCACTTGTACTATGGTGTCTCTTAGAGTCCTCAGTAAACAAGAAACCATTCAGAATCTGAAGCCTTGTCATGGGATGGGACAGAACAGAACAGATTTTTCTGTCAACAAAGGGAAGAGTTTGGTACAGTTTGAGGAACTATTTTTGTTAGCTGTTTTCAAGTATTTCCTTTTCTGGAACTTCCTTGTCCTTACAATCATGTACTCAGCCATTTTGACAATATGTCACATACATTTGGTAAATATTAAATCATCTCCCATTTCCAATTGACTATATTTATTATTAAAGAACCAAGGAAGTCAAGTGCTTTAAAATTAAACTAAAGCATATAAGTATCTAAATCAAACTTACCAAAAATTTGAAACCTGACTAAAGCAGATTTCAGAGTTGCCCTAGGAATCCACAGCTGGAATGTTCTTGACTTTGCCAACAGCTCAAGATAAAGGAAATCCTCATAATTTCTTCAGGGATGGGTAATATTTATTGTACTTCCAGAAAAAGACTGAAAGGCCTACCTAATCAATACTTGGGATGTCATGGTGATGTTGATGTTCCTCCAGGTGATTTTTATTTACATTTGACATAAAGTTGAGGTTTGGGAAATAAAGAAGAAATCAGTTTTCAACATGTAGTAATGATCTCTTTTATTTGTTTGGGTTTTTTTAGTCTGGTGTAACTGGGTTGGAAACCTCCAAGCATGTTCTTTGTCTGAAAACAGAGGCTAGTAAGAAACAAGGAAAGGCTGTGTTTGTCACAAAACCTTGCATAATATGATAATTAAATACTGAACATATAAAAAAAGGATTTATGTAGGATAAATGCAAATGACATTTAACTTACATGAACATGGACAGCACAATTTTAAAAATATTTTTTGGATATTAATTTACTAAGAAAATACTTCTACTGTTTTGATTAGAAAGCCAAGATAAATCAAGATAAACTCTGCAAGGTTAAGACTTGTGCTATTATTTTGTCCAAAAGGATTTTTATAACAAATCTAAATATAAAGTCCAACAAATTATTAACAATTCAATGGAAAAATCCAATCTGAAAGAAAATAAAAAAAATCCAATATGCATCTGAATATGTTTAACTTATTAAAAAGATCTTTTCCCATTACAGCAGGTGTCCAAAAGCAAGATAGTCAAACTCAAGTCTCCTTTTTTTCCTCTATCCTGCCATCCTACAGACCCTGCTCTTCAAGTATGTAGATGCGCATAGTTAATGTATTAAATTAAAATTCAATATTAATTAAAAGAAACAATGTTTTTATACAGACATGCACACAGAAATGTAAAATTTGGCAGTATCCTCCCAATTCCATGCTGCTCAATTAATTAATTCTTTTTAAAAGTTGACTCAAACATCTCTCTGTACTTAATTCCACCCTCATCAGTGATACATAATAAAACCTAAGAATCTCATTAGGATTAGAAACAAGGCAACCATCCAGAGGGACCAGCTGCAGCAAACCACAGTTCAAAAACGTGCTAAGCTTTTACGGCAACTGATAACAGTTAGAAAATTTTGAAAGTAAAACTCAACAGAAAGAGTATACTTTTTCAACACGATCCTGGGATGACTCCAAAGTGCATTGTAATTCTTTTAGTGGTGCTTTAAAATTAGCACATGTGGAACTAAAATTGATATTTGCACTCAAAAGTATGGATTCAAGTTGCAAGTCTCATTTCAAAATACTGAGCACAGCATCTTTGTTCCCATTGTTCAGATATTGGCAGGAGGATCCATAAGTGTTAGGAATAAGTACTGACAGAGATGGAGAGCGTGGAGCTGGAGCCTTGCTGCCTGCCAGCATGTTGCTTCCAAAACATTCTCCATGGATGGATGTTGCCTTAAGCCTCAACAGAAAGATTTTCTATTCCTGTGGTAAGCTGTTCTTATTTTCATGTGAGATTTGGACTTCCACTACACTATTACTGTGAAATGTGGTTATCCATCTAAAAATCATTATAAAATGCTAATTCCAAAAGGAGTTACCATGATGGTTTCTTTCCCTTCTTCCTATGTTTGGTTCTTCAGCAAAACAAAGGGAGAAATACAGCACTGAAAACATTTTAACAAATGATATTACATTGGCCATGGTTAGCATGCATTACATTGTATAAATTGTCAAGAACTATACATACAACTGTAAATTTGTTTAACAATTAACAACAAGAAAAAGGGAAGGAAAAATAACTGATATCCAGTATTCCAAAAATTGGATAATATCTAAGAATTACAATTCTTAAAATCCAAGCAATGTATTCATCCTGAAACTATTAGTTTTGGCTTCATTACTTTTTGCAATAATTTAAGATTAACCAAAAATCAGCTTTAAGACTAATGTTAATAATCTGAATAACTTAAGAACCTTATTAGTATCATTCTCTGCTTATAAATAAAAAATCTTTAAGGCTTTAGAATGAATATACTGGCAGGGATCCAGAATTGATCTATGTAAATCAACAAGAAGTTAACTACAGATCCAAGCTGTTCTAAAATAATGTACCACCAAAGAAATGTGCACATTAAGAATCTTCATTTATGAGCAAGGGTTCCACCTCCAAGGCCACTGAACCAAGTCTCTTGTTTTGTTGTCTGTACATAATAAATTGTGCAGTTATCTGGATGTAAACTTAAGAGAAATATTATGGAGGTCAAACAAAAACAACTTGATAATGAACATGGCATAATTTAAGAGAAATCAAACAATTTACTCTTACCACTTATTTATTGGTGAAATCAGCATTTGTAGTAAAACACTTTGTGTATAAATACAATAGATGTATACATATATTTAACTGTATGAGGTTTACAATTAAGTATACAAATATCTATTTAGAACAGCATCAAATTTCCTTTGATCTAGATTCCGGTTTCTGCTCTCATACACATGCATGACAATAGAAGGAGGAAATATATAAAAACAAATTCCACATATAAATTGCTTATCCCTTCTCTGGAGAAAATGTTCCTTGCTTCCAGAGTTGAAATAGATAACTGCATGAAGGTAAGAGAGAAACAGACAGACAAACACACACACGTGGGGCAGGGGTGGATGTTTCATTTCTGCTTCGAAATAAAAACATTGTGAAACATACATATCATTGGGAAATATATAAGTAGTCCTTGACTTACGACCACAACTGAGCCCAAAATTTCTGTTGCTAAGTGAGGCACTGAGTTCTGCCCCATTTTATGTCCTTTCTTGCCATAACGTTTGTTGTTAAGTTAGTAACACAGTTATTAAGTGAATCTGGCTTTCCCATTAATGTTGCTTGGCAGAAGGTCACAAAAGGGGATCACATGACCTTGGGACACTGCAACGGTCATAAATATGAATCAGTTGCCAAGCATCTGTATTTTGATCATGTGACCATGGGGATGCTGCAATGGTTGTAAGTGTGAAAAATGGTCCTAAGTCACTGTTTTCAGTGTCACTATAACTTTGAACGGTCACTAAATGAAAAGTAGAGGACTACCTGTACAGCTTTATGTCTTTTTGATACTTCTTGCTCAAACATAAAGTCACAACTTGTATATTAACAGTTTCCAAAATAGCCTAGAGGAAGGAGGGATATGATACTTCAGTAAACTTCTTCCATTAAATGGTTTGTTTGTTTTTGAAAAATCAAAAACCAAACTCTTTTTATTGCTTTGCTATGAGAAAAAAATTATTGCAGCAAGAAGGCTGAACTCAACAAAATTACCTGCTACCAGCTACTAGAATATAAACAATCATAGTGTGGACTACAAGAAAAATGCATTGACTTATACAATGCATTAAATATAACTTATCAGTAAGCATTGATAGTTATTTTATGAAGGATTAAGACAATGGGAAAGGAAAAAACAGTTATGTTTTAAACATTTTATTTATAATTACAAGCTATGGGTTCAGCACTCAAGACATTAGTTTTTTGTATTATGCTAGATTTATGTAGTAAGGGGGTTTAAATCTGAGTATACAAATGTTAGAATAAAGCTAATTTGCAGGACCACACTATATTATTAAATTTTCATTCAGAAAATGTTCAGGTATGGTCTTCCAAGTAAATGCAAGACTATTTGTGGATAAATCCTAAATAATGAAATGTTCCTAAGGATATGTGGAAATGATCACCAAAGTCAAATAAACATTTATTATAATATTTTTTTTCAACATTAGCTCTTTGTTAGCTCACTTTAGGTCCTTGTTAAATTATAGAGAAACTGAAAATATATGAACATGGAAATGAATTCACCCAGTTTTTATAATTTAATAAGAACTTAGGCTTAGTTCCCAAAAAATGTTCGTTCTGATTTTATAGTTTTAGTATAGGATACAAACAATTTTTAACTCAAAGATTAGCAGATTGAAACTATATATAAAAACAAGTTGTCATCTTAACTAAAACGTCTACATACATATTCTGTTCTATAACATCAGCAAAACATATGCCAACTGATCAGAAATCTGATGAAGAAAATCAGTAGTCCTCTTTATCAATTACTATTACATATAAAATCCTGAAAATATTTCAGATAAGAAACTATTACTTTATCATTTGTCAACAAAGCCTTATTAATTTAATTAAGAATTAGAAAGACTATCAATTTTCATTAGAAAAGGATACAAAAATATCTAGTAACAATACTCCAAAGCTCCCAATAAACCAAGGGAGGTGATGCCAGAAATAAAGACTTATAAGATATTGGGTTGCAGGCATCTTTAAGACAAGACTCAGGCCATATGTGCCATTGCCTATCATGGCTAATGCAAACAAAAGATAAGACGTCCCATCTGTCGATCTTCTTTGAAACTAAAGGATAATATAGCAAAGCAGTGTTATAAGTAATTCATCATGTATTTGAAATAACTGTTTTTGTGACCATTGTAAGCTTTTGAATTCATATTGTCCTCTGTTCCACAAAAATAAGAACACAAGAAACTACATTAATCAAACATAGATGGACTCTAGTGTATCCTCCCTGAAATCACCCAAAATTAAAAAAGAAACCACCAATTGGAATTATCTTTATTTATTATTCAATATTTATCATCAAAAAAATTAGTGTTCATTAAAAAAAATGGAAAATTGGGGTAGAAGTGAAAAGATGACTGAGAAACTTGAATCCTGAATAAAAGCACTCAGTATTACAATGGATTTTTTTTAAGACTCCATTTGTAAAAAATATTCAAGATTAATCTCAAATGCAAATCTAGAGTCTTGCCATCTATAATTTCAGGAAATTTTTAATGACTTAGCACAAATAAATATTAAAACTACCAGGTTTTTTTGGATACTGAAGAAATTAATTATTCCAGTCCTGTTTCTTCTTAATAAAGTAAATCTAGCCTTGTTCTCAATAAACAGAATCTAAATGCAATAGAAGCCCCCAGTTAAAACCATAAGCATTTAGAAAATTCAGCTTATTTTACACATAATTCAACCAATATTTCAATGCTAATTGCTTTGTTTACTGACCATTTTCACAACTTTTAAGAGTATCATATTTCAACTGCAAATGGATGAAGTCATAATTTTGGATATGTATTTTCTAGTTGATATGTGTGACATATTCTATTGTGATTTTAGAAGTGAGATTGTAATTGATCATTCATTTTCTTGATGAATGTTATAGGTAGGCACATTATCTTCAGAACTAATAAACTTACATTTTTATGGAGCTGAGAAATTCTAGATCCCAAGTAAAACACACACGATAAATAGCCACAAACAAAGCCTGATATTTCAGCCATGCCGTGAGACTTCTGAAGAGTTTAAAAAATAGAAAAATATTTACATTTGCAGAAGGCAATTCTAAAACAGCTTGTGAATAGCATGCCATGTACTAAAACAGTGAACATGGAAATCCTTGTCAAAATTGAAAACTGAGTCTTCTAAATATTGGGGATAGTAGATATTTTCTTTATAATTTGAGTTTGTTACAATCTTTAGAAATATTGTATAGTTTACAAATATTAAGATAAGGACTCCCTCAGGTAGAGTTCATCTTCTGAAAACTATATAGATATATCTACATGGTTTTCTTTGCAAAATATTAAAGGGGTTTGATGCTTTCTTCTTCCAGAATGTTTTTTTTTAACTTCCATTGTAGCTTACAGTCATGGGATATCCCATCTGCGTATCAACTAGCTCCATTTCTGTGTAGGGTTTTGTTTCTGCTTTCATTTTGGGAAATCAGTCAAGGTTAGCTTGCCTAATATATCTACATGGAAATTTGACAGTAATTTAAACAAGGATTTACCTCATTGGATCCCAAAATAGTATTCTGGATGTTATTTCTCATCAACAGCTGAGTAGGTAAGATTAAACAGAGTAATAAGCATATCAGGACCCAGGCTATACAAGAATATTTCGTATTCATTCCACCTTGAAAGACAAATGAAAAATAGGGCTAACAAAATATTTGATTGTTAAAAAAACTGTTTGCAATGTAAATGGTACTATTCTAATACAAGTGAGCAACATGGGATTTTTATATTGACTCAATTGTTTTGCCATCAATGACCTTGCAACATAAATTTTGCAATAATCCTATGTAGTACCAGTTGTGTTTATTTGGTCAATGTCTACTAAGATTTTAAAATATACAAAAGTAAAATTGAGTGGATGAAATAAAATACCAACATAACAAGGAGGTTGAAAAGATATAAGGTAAGCTATTATAATTATATGTTAATTAATTCTGCAGATGTAAATCTAAAATACTGCAATATATGAAATTAAAGCACGTCACCTAAAAGTGAAATAAAAGTAAAATAAAAGTGGTTATCCCAGAGACCAGTTTTGCTTTATTTTCACTGTGGCTACTGACCAAGTAATCAAAGATTGTGAATCTTCCAGATGATTCAGATACAAATTATCTGGCCTTCCTTGGAACTTAAATATTGGAGGAAGAATTTTAAAAAACCTGAACTCCCTATAGAATTTATAATGTAATAATACATGAAAAATAGGTTGAATTCATTGTAATCGAATGGGCAGGTATGCTTGGTTAATGGGGTTTTGAAATACCTGCCTAGCACCAATGCAGATTATATTATGCCTGGCTAGGAAAAATGTTCTCCTCAACCCAGAAAAAGTTAAGATTTTATAAGTATTTTGCTTCTTCCCACACCTCTTTGTTGTACCCAATTTCTGTCATATTGGGGCAACCTATTAACTTTAGCTTCTTCATATACTTTATCCTTTGCTTGGTCATATCTGAAAAACGTGCACAATGCCAGCCTCTGCTCGGCAACCTATTTCCAGGATGAAGCAAAATTATTCATTAATTTTCCAGCTCAGTTGGAAAGAATATGATTTTCAGCAATTAATTCATCCACTTCTTTCATGCCCTTAACCTGGATTATGGGCATTCCTATCTTAAGCCTTAACTGGGTGTTTGCTGTTCTATTGGGGGCATCAAGGATTGATTTCAAGAATTTTGTTTGCACCGATTCTAGTGCATCCTTCTTTGCCTACATTTCCACTTATGCACTGTAAAAACATTTAGGCCAATGAACTGGCCTCAAAAAGTGTGAATGCTGCAGGACTAATTGGTCTCTCCTTACCTAGAAAAGGTACTTTCTAGTAATTGAAGATCTAAACATTAGCTACATTGCTTAATTCTGGTGCTCATTCCAGGTGCCTTTAGAATGGAAAACCACTGCAAAGTATTTAAATGAAATATGCTTTATGACATCCATGATAGTTGAGTGGCTCTAGAAAAGGCCAGAATTTTAGATTTCTCAAAATTTACAACCTGTTGATTTTGTCTGCAGTACCATGATATTTCTATCATTGTTCTTTTCAACCCTATATGGGATTTGTGAAATTATAGCAATTTCCTCAGCATGGAAGACTATAGGGATTTTGTACCTTGATAGTTTAGAAGTCTAGGTTATGAAAAAGGTCACACTGAATTGATATATATATATATATATATATATATATATATATATATATATATATATATATATATATATATGTATGTTTAAAAAAGAGGGGATAAAAACACACCCGCTTTCAGAACAATCAATGTGCCAGAGGGGCATTTGAGGATTACACCTCACTCTTATATCTTTATGGGAGACACGAACTGCCCTTATGCCATCAAAATGAAGTAAGATCACAAATGATGTTAAATGTATTGCACTAGTGGAATGTGATGTATTTTATATTTCCTTTTTGTATGTATATACATCTGTTACTGTGAACCAGGGGTGACAAACTCGTAACCCATGGCTGGATGCGTCATGTGCTGGCCTGCCCGGTTTAGTGAAGGGGAAAAAAGTCCTGCTACATCACATGATGCTGCTGTGACGCCACGAGTTTGACACCTCTGCTGTGAACAATGGGACAAATTCATGCTGTAACTTGCCAACAACAGCAAAATATCCTTCAGCAACAAGGTTTGTGATCAGTTATTCAGGCTTTTAGCTTCATCTTGATCTTGTCGACATGTTTTTCTGCTGATGTTTCATGTATGCTATTGTAAAATCACAGAATTCTAAATGCAACAATTTTAATCTTATCCTGTAACTCCATCATGCCATTTAAATTTGCATAGTTTGGGCAATTTTAAATGTCACATATAAATATTGAAGACATTACCTACTACTACAAAGATCTCAAATGAAGATACTTACATTTTGTTATCTTCTGATTTTTTAACTTATAGTAGAAAAACTGAGAAATCACAATTATGTCCATGTTAATATAAAAAATTGCAGTTACAGTCTGGAAAAAAGTAAAAAGAATCAATCCTAAGTTAACATATCAATTTATAAAATATATAATACTATACATATCAAAAGTTTTGCTCACTCACTCTTGTTTTTTTCTTTTAGAGAGGATTCAAGAAAAAGAACAAAAGTGCATATTTATATATAATAGCCATTGTCAAGTATATAAAACTAAAACTCTAGCAAAATTTACCTGTATCGGAAGTTGATCTGTCAAATAGCACCCAATAAAATTGGTGAGGTCTCCTGCAAGCCAGCACAGCAGAAAACTCAAAGAAAGTGCTTGCTCCACTTTTCCATTCTGGTAGGCTACATAGAGTTGACTGGGGAAAAAACAGTAACAATAACAATGGAATTATCCAGCTACTCAGTGCTCATAAAATGCATGAGAATCAACTCAGATAAAAGCAAAGATAAGGATAGTATACAGAAGTAAAGAAATGAACTCTCTGAAATAGAACGAAATAGAACCATATAATATTGGCTGCAATTATTTTCAGAGTACAAGAAAAATCTTCTCTCACAAATTATTAATTAATCTCTGAAGACAAGTAGTAATACAGGTAAGTCCTTGACTTATGACCATTCATTTAAGAACCATTCAGACTTACGGCACTGAAAAAACTGACTTATGACTGGTCTTCCCACTTATGACCATCACAATGTCACATAATCAAAATTTGAGCACTTGACAGCTAGCTGAATAACCGCAGTGATTTAACAACTGTGCAAAAAAGGGCTGTATAATCAGGTGCTATTCAGTTAATGACTGTATTGCTTAGTGACAGAGGTTCCAATTCCAACGGTCATATATTGAGGACTACCTGTATCCATACTGTACAAGCAAGGAATGAATTTGTTCCTCTTGGCATATGCCTTGTTTCATGGCAAAATCCACTTCCTTCATATAGCAAAGGTATCAATGTATTATGCTGTTTAGGTCTGAGAGATAGTGACTGGCTCCAAGGTCACCAGTTGGCTTCCATCACCAAGGAAGGACTAGAACTTGGGTCTCCCCATTGCTAGTCTACCCCCTTAACCACTACATCATAATGGCTGTCTATGAGCAAAGAATGGAGGTCAAGGGATTATTGACTAGGATTTCACGACTGAGAAAACATTGTACTATTGATTATTCTGGCTCGTCCTGTAGTGGAGGTTTTTTCCTCAAAACACACATAAGCTTAACATGGAACTGAGTCCAGAAAGAGCCCCAGGGAATATAGGATAATGCATCCCACATATGCCATGAATGGTTATTTCTTGATTTTTCAAAGAAAAAGTTGTATATTCATTTTTCCTCCAAGATAAAGCAGTCACTGCTCTTGTAGGAAGGAGCTTCAGATGACATAGATTGGTGTTTTCAAGATACTGCCCCAATAGGATATAGCCAACTAGTTTATCAAGCATCACAGAATACCTTAAACAGAAGAAACATGCTGCTCTGGGTTATCTATTTATAATATGTAGAAAGGAACAGAAATCCATCAAAGAATAAACCAGACTGGCAATTTCTGAGTAAAGCCTCAGGCAAGATTGCTCATGATGAAGCTGAAAAATACTTAAAGGTTTAAACTCACGGCAGTGCAGCAAACAGAAAGCAGGCAACAGAGATCAGTCCCAGCAGAATGCTCCAGTATTCCCATGCATTCCTGACACATTCTTCAAGAAGATACCAAATCCAGGGTGTTCCATTCAGACACAGTTTCTTAGCTTCTACTGGAGAAATATTTAAAGCAGGGGGATGAAGCTGAAAAGCCATCTATTCAGGTTCAGAGATATTACTTCAAATTTGGCTCTGCTTTGAATCCCATACAAATCCTTTTATCAATTTTGAATACGTTCTTGCCCTTGTCCAAGCTCTCACACAGAGATGGATAATTTGCCTCCAACCTCACAGATGGGCCTGCAATTCAAACAAAATAACATACCCACCATGAATACATCAATTTAAAAAGACAGATCCAAATTATTCTATTTGGACACATATGAAAGGCAAAGTCAAAGCAAGGAAAATTTGGTAGACATTAACCCACAGTGCCTAAACATGTTTACAGATTGAAGTTAGATATTTTTGTACAGTTATTGTTTATTTTTAAGTACAACACAAATGTTTAAAAGGAGTTTAAAGCTCATAAAGCAGAGGTTCCCAATCCCCAGTCCATGGCCGCATCGTGACAGAAACTGGGCCGTGGAAACAGAATGCAGGCAGTACACAAAACCACACACCCTCCAGTCTGCGGAAATACCTCTCTGCATAGAACCAGTCCTAGTTGTGCTTTTAAAGTTGTAGCAACGTTTCGGCAGAATCTCATCTGCCATCATCAGGCTTCTGTACACACACACACACACACACACACACACACACACACACACGGAAACCAATCAAACAGACATCATGGTTGTAGGCAAGAGCCAGAAGACAGCAATGGTGAAAAGCTGGAGAAGTACCAGGGCCTGAAAGACGAACTAGAGAGGATGTGGAAAGTAAAGGCCAAGGAGGTCCCAGTGATGGTAGGATCATTTGGGTTGTGATACCAAATTGGAAATGTAGTTCTAACAGAACCCAGGAACAACATCAGAGCCCTCTGTCCAGAAGGGTGCAGTGCTAGGAACAGCTAAATAATTGTGTAGAACCCTCAAACTCCTGGGCCTCAGGGAGAAATCCGAGACTGAGGAAGACATACTGTATACCACTCATATGGATGGGAAGAGAATTTTTTTTGAAAAACAGGAATATTAGCAAATAGATATAACATAAGAAAAGAAAAATAATTGTCACATACATTTTTATTTTTTACACTATTTGGCATTTTTACATTATAAGAATGGATACGTATTATTAAAACATTTAAATGATGGAATCAAATGACTAGCTTTTTAAACAGATTTGCCACAGTTTTCCTGAGTTTAATTTGCTACATTTGTTCTGTATGCGTATCATGTTGCATCCTTTTGACCATTATCCAAATGTTAATGGCATTTGGAAGGGGGCAGAGCGAAGGAAGAAAATTGCTATTTTCCTGAAAGAGTTTGTAACTTCTTACTTCCTCCAATTCTTGTTTCCAACTAAGATCTTCCAATATAAAACAGCACAAGGCTCAACACAGCAAAGCAGTTTTCAACATAAATGCAGTGCTGTTTCTTGTACGACCCTTGTTTATTTCATGCAAAACCACAAAGAGTTGTATCCTTTATACATATTGTATTCAGATAAAGTATCTTATTTTTAAAAAAATATTATCATTTGTAGAATGGCATTTGTAAAGTTGTTTTGGAATAATTTCCAGATAGGTAGTTACTCTGCAAAAAAAACCCCACCTTTAAAATAATAAATAACTCTAAAATAATTTTGTTTAGCTCTTTTTTGTCTTTAAGGTATTACAAAGCTCTTTATATTATTTATATAACTTTATTTTTAATGCAAAAACTTATTTTTGATACACAGAAAAATGTTTAATTCAAGGAAAAATAATGCAGAAATATTTAGGAACCATTATGCACTAGAATGAAAAATTAAAATCCTTTATTTAACATATGTTTATATTCTGGGTTTTAAAAATATATTAGGTCCCACTTGGTTATATAGTTAGAATGATTAATATGGCTTAAAAGCCTAGTTCTTATATCCCATTTTGTTGTCATATATTTTACCTAAAGTATAAATAAAAGTAGCTAAGGGATTTTAAAAGCAACTCTCCATATTATGTTAATATACATCCTATGTAACTAATTTTTATTGAAAATTAAAGGATTGAATGAAACTTCCTAAAATTGAAACATTAAAGCAATGAAATATATCTTGTACTGACACTTTCCAAATTTCATTTGTATGTTCAGTATTATGAAACCAGAGAAAAGATTACAATAATGATTCTGATCTGACCCTCCTGCCCAGTCAAGGGGGATGTGTAGAAATGATAGGAGTAAGATGGTCCTTCAAATACTATGACTCCATGTCATGTAGGGTTTTGTAGGTAATAATCAACTCCTTGACTTACATGTGGAAAAAAAAAAACCTGGAAGCCACTGCAGCTTGCAGAACAAAGTTATAATACAGGCAAAGAACACACACCCCTAATTTTTCTTCCTCATCCCTAGGATCCTACTGATCAGCCCCGCCAAGGGGTACCTACTCAGAACAGCTTCTGCCTACAGCACTCAGCAGATACCCTGGCCTATCCAAACACTCTCCTGCTCTCACTAGGCAATCATCCAAACAGATCTAAGGGTGATCAGAGCCAAGTGCTCTTCCCTCTCCAGGGTCCCTCTGAGGCAGTGGATTTGTTTTGAGTAAAATGGATGAACATGTACAGATAGCTCCTGAATCATCCACATAAGCTTTGTAAAAGATTCCATTATTTTCACAATTTTATAAAATACGATATCACACATCTGCTCTCTTCTGCTTGCCTAGTGCTAATTAGCAAAGTACATATCCCGAAAATATAAGGGCATGAATTACTCAATCTATTATCCAATATTCAACATTTAGTAAAACATTTGAACCTGAGCATGAAACTGCATCAGCAAAAGTTTGATTCTTATGCTAAAATAGCACTACTACTTTGTCCCAGTTAATAATTGGGAAATACAGAGAGAAATATGGGATATTTGAGAAACAGTGAGATGGACTGATTGCAGAAAAACTGGGATCTTTTGCACCTCCAATTTTAGATAGTACCTGTTATTTGTAAAAGATAGGACTTTCCTTACAATACCACCTCTGTGAGATAATTTGGCTTGAAAAAGAATATCTAGAATCACCGAGAGACTTTGGACAGCTGAGGCCAGACTGGACAGAGGTCTCCCCAGTCTTTCCTTGATTTGATTTACTGAAGATGAAATTTTGTTTTTGGAATATATCTGTTTTTACTAGAATGGAGAGATTACCAGATGTAATTAATCACCTTCAAATTGGTTCAGTTTTTATCCCATATTGGAATAGATATTGGAAAATTCTGCTTTACACAGATTTGAAATTAAATTTTATTTTAGTTTTGGAAATTTAAATAACAGAAAAACTTTTTTCTTTAAATTATTTATTTTTCTTTTTAAAATCTGTAGAAACTCAGGGAATTTTACATCTGTATGTACATCAAAGTATATGGTTCAATTATGTCATAGATTATTGATGATCTACTATACTAATAGAAAGAGATTACTTTTTCCCCTATGTTGAAAAAAAAAGGAATTTGAAAGCCATACCAACATATGGTACGTTTTATTGTTTGCTATTTAACTATTTATTTTTTGCTATTTAACTAAACTTATCTAAGCCACCTTTATTATTCAAAGTCGTATTGTTAATTTAATTAATTTGTATTGCACTGAAATCTTCACATACAAATTCAGAATCAAAGCCTTTGAAGTTTAGTAGGGACCGTACTCTAAAATTAATACTTTTCTTTAAGTTCATTGTCTTAGTTCCGACATCTTAGGAACTCTGACAAGCAGCTTTTTTAAAAAAGAGTTTATTTTATCACTTTTTTTACAGTTTGAAATGGAGACAAAGGATGTGAAATCAGAAAAAAAATCAAAATAAACAGCTGTAAAACTAAAACAGTAATGCAGTAAGGAAAAAAAATCAATGCAATGCATTATTAAAGTAGAATACACTTCATTACCTCAGGGCCTGCATGTTCCTGAGAAGCCTCTGAGACAATTCTAACAACATAGTGAACATCAAACTGGCAGTGAATATTGGTAGAAATTAACATCTTGTATCCTTTAAGAAAAACAAAACAATTTGCTTCAGTCAAACAAATATTTTGATTATGATATCTTATTTTCCTCATATTCTTGTAGGAGGATGCCCAAATTTATTCAGCAATACTTATACCTTATTTTTGAAATTTAACTGGACATCTATAAAGCTTAGCTATAAACAGTATTAGAGAAAGCAAGCAAAAGAGTTTATACAGGTAAGCCTACAATTCTTATGAGGCTGAAAATCTGGCCTTTGGCTTTCTGCCTTGATAATATCTCCTTAGATTCCTGTTATTCTGCTCCTATGTTGCTAATTAGGCCATACCAGCAATTGTCAAGCAATGATCTTACTATCACAAAGTTTTCATAGAAAACCTGTCAGGTGTGCTCATAGCCAAGGTTGGCAGATGCTTTTAAACCAATTCTACACCTTAACCTTTGGAGATTAAAAACAATGGCTCATATTTCAGGCAATATTCAAAAATAATCTCCAAAGTAAACAATTTCCAACAATGTAATTAACAGAAAAGAACTAGCCATCTCTCACCAGATACACATATGCAAACAGAATTATCTGGTTCAGACATTGTTTTACACCATAATTTGGGTTTTACAAACCACAGTGAATAATATTTATAAAACATTATGCCAAACCTACATCAGCCACATTATGATGTAATGCCATGTGTGAACATACTTCACAATCACACTTTGACAACAGGGAGCCTGCACAGGAGCTAATATCATACAGTAATCACAGATTAATAGAGAAACTGGCCCACCTTCCACTACTTCATTTTCTTGTCATTGTACAGGTAATTAATTTTAGATAATGTGACAGTTGCTAAAAAGGGTAAGTCTCATCAATTCCAGTTCCAGCCTTTTTCAAACACCCATGGAAAGCAAGAAAGAACCGGTGGAAGCGGAAAATGCCTGTTATCTCAAATTTGGAGCTTCACATAAATATTTGATCTTTGAAATGGTGCCTATGAGTTTAAGAACAGGATTGATGCACCGATAGATGAAATTCTGCATATTCACCAGCCATCTAACACTGACAAATTATTCTGAATATGTCAAAGGAAGAGCTACAACTAAATTCTCCTCTCCCTCTTCAGCTTGGTGCCCTCCAGAAGTGTTGGGTTCTAATGTATGTATGTATTCTCTTAGAGCAACAATAAAAAAGATGCCAAATTTCATGTTTCTATTTCATGCTCTATCTCTCCTCCCATCAGGTGTCTTCAGGGTGTGTTGGCCTTCAATTCTCATAACTCTCACCCTAGCCTAGCCTTCATCCTTAATGGATAGGAACTATGGGAACTGGAGTCCAAAATACCCAAAAGCCACCAGGTTGAAGAATGATGGCTTAAAAACCATCCTTAAACCAAGCTAGGCTGATGAAACGCTTGTAAGAACCAGGCAGATGGTTGGCTCAAGGCTTTTGGGTCAGCTTTTGGAGAGGTCAGGGATGGTTCTTATCTGACCCGGGAGAAGCTTCCCAAGGGCTGGCTCCGTTATCTCGAGTGGGAACAGGTTACCCTGGTTTTCCAAACCGGTCTTCTCTTCGGTCCCGCTGGCTGATTTCTTCTACCGTCTTGCCCGCGTCCCCCGTGGTCCAAACCTCCTCTCTTTCTTCCAGTCGCCCAACAAAAGCAGCGGGGCGGCGAAGCGCATCCCCGCGGCCCCCCGAGCGCCGAGCGGCCGTTTCCTTCCTTTGGCCACAACGGAGGAAGAGAGAAAGGAGGCTGAGGGTTTGCAGCTCCCTCTGCTGCCCGCCAGCCGCCTTTTCGTAGGTGATCCTCCAGGAAGGGAGAATAGTTTCGAGTGTGTGTTTGTGTGTATGCTTGGTTTGTGTGTGTGTGTGTGTGTGTGTGTGTGTGTGTGTGTGTGTGTGTGTGTGTGTGTGAATGTGAGTGTTAAGAGCCGAAAGTTCCAGGTATCCCAGTCAACGTTTGCCTTGTCTCGACGCTGCTCTGTTGGGTGGGACATCCTACAAAAACATTTATTTAATTACTTTATTGTCATTGCATCTCGTACAACGAAATTAAATGCCATCTTCAATCTACATTATAACTATAAAAATAAAACACAAACATACATCCTTCACATTCAATACAGTTAAATTGAAAATCTCTACATTATTATTTTATTTCCTTCCCCCCACACCACATCTCAATTTAAGCCTGAATTTGTTTAAAATGTGGTTCTCACACACAACCCCTGGAGTATTTTATAAAATAAAAAGATGGGGTATAAATCAAAGAAGCTTCCTGACAATTCATTATGGTTTCAATGCCTATTTTCATCCTGCCCCTATTCTTTTCCTCATGATAAAATACCTTGCATAAAAAGGCTGCTCGTGACCAAGGAAATGAGATACTGCTTTGCCTTTGGTGTTTTGTTTTTTTAGAACATAAAGCATCCCTATCAGTTACCTTGGGTGGTGGACTAGGCACATACAAATCTCTCTCCCCACACCCTCCTTTTATAGGATAACATGCAACTCAGCCTGTATTGTATTAGATTCAGCACCAAAAAAAAGTAATGATCTTTTTTTAAAAGCATTGCTTCTAAATGTTAGGACTATCAGGAATTATCTCCCACCAGTAAGACCAAATGAATATATGTCTGCGTTTTTAAGAGTACCAGTTAAACATTATGGAATTGTAGAAAAAATAAGGAGGTCTGAGGAGAGTGATCAAGATGGCAGCTACAAGCATGGGATCAAAATCCTACCGCATAATGCAAGCAAAAAGGGGCAAGACTTCAGTCTCATGAAGGTGGCCATCATCATGTCCTTATTACTTTATTTAATAACTATTTGTTTGTTTATTTATTACTTTATTTATTTATTTCTCAAATTTTATCTAATCGACATCTCACTAAAGGTGAGTACAGATAGCATACAATAAATATAGTTATTGCTACATTGATAAATTAGACTATCTCTTTTTAACAACTATTTTTAACTACTATTTTTCTTTCCTTGATTAACTGAACTTTACACTACTTTCTACACTACTTTTTTTTACTTGTAACTTCGCAAGACTAATGGCAGCAATTGTTATGTGTACCTCTCCATTTAGTCTACCAGCGACATTGACCATTTGCTTAGATTGATAATTGAAATGATCTTAACATTCATGGAACAATGGCTCTAGCAGTGATGATCAGTTAAAATATTAAGTGATACAATCATATTGAGATACACTTCCATATACAAGATGCTGGTACAGAAAATAAGGGATGGTAAAATTTTCATAGTCTTTGGCTGCTTATAGATTATAGTAAACAGTATTTTCTGTGATGTAACAAAGCAATTATTACTATACATACTTCAAAATAATTTGAAAAATGCTTCACATCCTGAAATAAGCTATCAAATCTTGCTGATATTCATAAAAAATTTATTTTTCCAAGCTTCCGCATGACAAAAAGAGTCAAGATCATTACATATAATTCAGTCAGGTTTTACTTATTGTAATTGCATGAATAAATGCTCACAATCTTGAAAAAAGCAGAAAGATATCTCAGAGTGGGCTTGAGCACATGTGCTGTACCTTCCTTTGTTAAAACATTTTTCTTTCTGGAATGCTAAAGAATTTTCTCTCACACATTTTTCTTCTTCAAAGAAGCCACATCTTTTCTTGAAATGGCGTATTGTACTTCATTTTTAAAAATAAACACAATCATGATATGTATATCGGTAAACTTGCTCCTAGTTCTTACTAAGGAAGTTTGATTGTCTGAAAATAGTACAATATATTGCTTATAAATGAAGCCTGTGTTTATCTGCTCCTAATCTTTTAGCAGTCTAAATCTGATCAATGCAGGGTTTTCAATCAATACATCATTTCCACATTTTCTGCTGAGAAAACCCCAACAATCTAGTGAAATGCATGACTGTGATAATAACATCTTATAACAACATCTAGGTTTATAATAATAATAATAATCATTATCATCATCATCATCAACATCATTTATTTTCAATATGATTTTTATAGAAACTTTGAACAAGTCTAAAGTAGCTGCCCACCCACCCAAAATAGAACCTTTTAAACCAAACTTCAGTCTTACATAAGCCTACAATTCCTGGAACTCATTGCCAGAACTTCCTGGGAATTCTTGTGGCAAAAACATTCACATCTTTTCCCGCCAGCAGCTTTAAGATGCAATACCAATCTTTAGAATTTGAGTGATAGCTGCACCAAGCTTAAATGAAGAGTGAAAAATGGGAAAGATACAGAATGGGAAAGAATCCGTGGTGATGCAGTAGTTAGAATGCAGTATTTGCACACTGTTCAATATAGAAATGGAGTTTGCGATACAAAAACAATAAAAATATTAAAATACCCCCCCCAAAAAAAAGAAGAATGCAGTATTTGCAGACTAACTCTGCTCATAGCCAGGAGTTTGATCCTGACCGGCTTAAGGTTGTTTCAGCTTTCAATTCTTCTGAAGTCGGTAAAATGAGGAACCAGATGTTTGGAAGCAAAATGCTGACAGCTCAGAGAATGCTACGGAGTGGTACATAACTCTAAACACTATAGTTATTGCTATAGCCAACCCAAACCATAACAATTTTCAAGAACAAAAATAAGGATCTGAATCTTGCTTAGTATGGCACTTCTTATTAGAATAAAATGATTCTTTCACAATGATCTGGGCCCCTATTTTAATGGTCAAAATTCATATTCTGAAGCTTCATATGTATTGTTAACAAGTACAATAGATGCAGAGAGCTAGATTGTGAGTGCCACCTTGTGAGTGAAAAGGTGTGGGAGAGAGAAAGAGGATATGCAAAAAAAAACCACTTATATCTACTCTGAATTGTGTGATATGTTTCTCTAAACATCTGGAGCCATAATGTGTGCAACACCCTGGTTGTTACTTTTTACATTAAAATTCATCAAAATAGCACACTCAGTATTGACTAGATTATTGTTAACATTAATTCTAGGAAATATTTTTAATGCCCCAAGAAAAATTACTGCCATAAGAAGAAAAATTTCCTAACTTTTTCATTTTTTTTTTTTTTTGTTCTCTGAAATAGAAAAGAAGAAGGCCTTTCGGTAGAATAAGGAACTATTTTTGCTTTCTCATGGAGAGATACATACCGTAGATACATCAAGAGGAAGGTTGATAGTAGTAGTAAGGCCAGAACAATAGCCTTACTACTAAGTGTTAAATGCAAATAAAATTCAGTGACTAAGTTAGATAAAACAATCACATGAGTCTAGAAAGAAAAATGAATTGTACATATATAACTAATACACACAATTATTTTCTCTCTTAAAAATATTAAAAATATTTTAATTGTAAAACTATCTGCAGTTGTGATTGGAATATTAAATGAGTAAGGACACACAATATTATCTCTGTAACCATTTTTATGCTGAAGAAAAGGGCAGCCAAATTCAATTCACTGTATTAGATCTCTAAATAATTCCTTCAGCACATAAATAGGAAATATTCATACATTCTTTAAAAATAAGTTTCAAAGTTCTCTTGGTTTTATGTACCATTATTTTTAAAATGCATCTGATTTATTTTTAATCTTATGCACAGAAGAGCACTTCAGCCATTGCTCAATCTAGATCACTCAGCATTCAGCATCCCACAGTTGCCAACCAGATTTCTTTGCAAAACACATGAACAAGGCAGAAAGGAAATAGCCCTACCAAGAAATACTCCAAAGCACATTCTCTTTTAATCTGGAACTGTGGTTTACAATAGAGTCATAATGGGAAGTGCAATGGATAAATATTTCCATCATGTAATCATCTAGCCTGCCTCACCCTAAGTGATTATCAGTAGAAGTGGTCTCAAAAGTGAAGAGAAGGCGGAGGGAAACAACTAACAGAAAACAAAAAGGGTAAGAAGGCAATATACTTTGGCTTCCAGTTGGACCAAAGGTTCTTTTTTCAAGAGGCAACAGGACTTTCCGATTTTTCTTTGAAGATGTTTCACTTCTCATCCAAAAAGCTTCTTCAGCTCTGACTGGCTGTTGGGGAATTGAAAGATTTATATTCCTTGCAGACAGCTGGTCATTTGCATACTTTTAAGCAAGGCCATCCGAAGGTTTATCTTCATCGTCAGGGTCACCTGAGTAACCAAAGCAAATGGGTGTGGAGCCTTCTTGGAACTGGTGAAAGGACTGTGTTATAGAGTGGAGATAGATGAAGTTGTATCTCTCCCTGTCTGCTGAGAGAGTTTATGGCTGTTCAATTTTGACATAGATGGCCCTTTTGAGCGAAACGTCTTCAAAGAAAAACCGGAAAATCCAGTTGCCTCTTGAAAAGCACCTTTGGGACAACCATGACCTGGATGACTAAGAATCTTCATAGACTTCTAGTTGGACTGGATTTTCAATCCATTTCTTAGATCAAGAGAACTAATGTCTACACGGTTTGCAATGGAATTGGGTGGAGACATTATTAACTTGATTGAAGAAAGTTTATGAAGGTCCCGTAATGAATTTCAGAGTGCAGTATCATGTATTTGATGTACAGTAAAGGCTTTTGATGAGTTTGCACATTTCAAAAGTAAAATTAAATTTGGCTGAAATACCATTTATCTTTTAAAGTGTTAATCTGATTTATCTCTGTTTTGTGATCTTTCTCCCTAATGTACTTGACAGCAAAATTCAATCGCTTTTACTACTGAGCTGGGCCTGAAAGGACAATGCTCAATTTTCTGTTTTCTGTTTTTATGCAATGTGTAAACTTGGGCACTTGATAAATTCAGACCTCAGGGACAATGCCAGAAAGTTATATTGTGAATATGAGGAACCATTTCTTTGGTTTATGTAATAGAGATTATTGGTTTATTTTTTTAACTTTATGAGAAAAATTGATTCTCTACAATATAGTGGAAATTTAGTCTGCTTTATTTCTGTACAAGAAGTTTTGTATCATTTAAAAAAAAATGGCAATTTCAGAGAATAATAGTGAACTAACAATGTTTTTATCAAATAGGAGAGTAATGAGATAAGGTTAAGATGGCAAGGGACAATTTTAAGATAGCAAGGGGCAAATATGGCTAAGATCTAAATATCTGCAGTTGGTATTGCTTATTGGGTACCTTGTTTCTTGGGTAGATTTTGTTCTACAAGAGTATATGTTTTTGAGCAGATGTTTGTTTCTCTACTCATTACATTGAGATACTTTCTATAATGTCAGATTTTTTTCTCAATCTAGTTTTACACTATTTATTTTATTTATTTATTTTTGTCAAGTGATTATAAGATAACAGGTATAAGTATAAACATAGTTATGAATATATGAAATGGATACATATAAGAAAAATAAAAAGAAACAATAGGACAGGGACGGTAGGCACGTTGGTGCACCTATGCACGCCCCCTACAGACCTCTGAGGTCAATAGTAGACAGTCTAAGGTTAAAGTTTTGGGGGTTTGGGGAAGAAACCACAGAGTCGGTAGGTAGAGTATTCCAGACATTGACCACTCCATTGCTGAAGTCGTATTTCCTGCAATCAAATTTGGTGCAGTTTACCTTGATTTACTATGATTTACAATCTGCTCCAAATGACATATTCCATTTTCTAGCAGAACCTTTTAACCATGATGTTAAGGTTCGAACTAGGATAACAGGTAGTATTTATTTATGACAGTTAGACTACAATTGAGTCCAAAATTTGCACTGCTAATTGAGACAGTTGTTAAGTGAGTTTTGCCCAATTTTGTGACCTGCCTTGCCACAGTTGTTAAGCGAATCACTGCAATTGTTAAGTCAGCCATAGGGTTGTAAAGTGAATCTGGCTTCCCCACTGACTTTGCAAAAGACAATGAGACAATGCAACCATCATAAATATGAGTTAATTGCCAAATGTCTGAATTTTGATCACATGACTCTAGGGACATTCGCACTGGTTATAAGTGTGAAAAACAGTCTAATTCACCGTTATAACTTTGAATGGTTACTAAAAGAACTGTTGCAAATCAAGGACTATCTATATAAGCATGCAAAACATACAATCTACTCCCGAGTTACAGATTGTCATATTAAACTGCTTGTTAATGGTTACCCCCATCTGAGATATTGTGCAAATAATATCTTACAAAATTTTAGATATGCTGTAGAAATTCTACAGAATATTCTGAAGTGGTAATCTTAAGTGTCATTAACATACCTGTAGTAGCAGCTACCTCTTTTTCTTGCATTTTCTTTTATTTCTCTGCTTCTGAGCTGCATTTAGGGAGGAGAACATTCCAATTCCATGTGAAGACATGGTATACCCATAGAAAATAGTTACATCTTCATTTTTGTCCTTTTAATTTTATTACAAAACTTAATACACACATTGTGTGTGATTTTATTTCAAAATATTCATATGTATTCCAGCAATTTTTTTCTTTCCAGCATTCATTAAAATTCATCAGTTTTCCTAAAACAATTGTTTTCTATTATCAGTCTTCTTGAATTTAAAAAAAAATCTCAAACTCTTGATGATGCTATTGGCTTCTAGAATTTGAATTCATATCACCCAAAAGTTGTTAATGTTATTCAGTTTAGGCATTTTAACAATGTATATGCTTTGGTTTTTTTCAATGTCACCTTTGAGTTTTTGTCTTGAGCATTAATTTTCAGGATCTGCTTTTTTTACAGTGTATTCCTCTTCAATTTTTTAACCATAAAAATGTAAGAAATAAGTCTATTAGATCAAACTGTTTATTTGTCTATCCTAAAACTAATTTTTCCAAAAGTTTTTGCTTGCTCATTTAAATTGAGGATGCTGAGGACTGAAGCCATTATAAAGAACTTGAAGATTTCATTAGCTATCTAGATCAGTGGTTCTCAACCTGTGGTCCATGGACCAGAGGTGGTATTCAACAAGTTCTGAACAGTTCTGGAGAATGGGTAGCAGAAATTTTGAATAGTTCGGAGAACAAGCAAGTACCACTTCTGACTGGAGATTTTACAGTATCCTTCCCCTACCCACACAAAACCGGTAGTAAAAAAAAAAATGAATCCCACCACTGCCATGGAACCTGGGTGCCACAATGTCATCACAGAGGGTCCATAAAGGTTTGAAGAAATGTTATGGTTTAAGTCTTAAGTCTTAGTGATCCATGGCCACAAAAGGTATTTAAAAGAGATCAGTGGTGAAGAAAAAGTTGAGAACCACTGATCTAGATTGCCTAGCCCACAAATCAATAAATCAGTTGTACAGCAGAAATAGCATTCTCTTAATACTCAGATAAATTTTACTACTAACCTTAAGAGTACTTGTAAATGTTTGTTCAAAGCAGGTAGTCATAATATAATTGCTAAAGTTTTTTTTTACATATATTAAGAAAAGAAAGCAACATTTTGTGAAGAATGCAACAGAACTAGTCAAACATTCTGGTACGAAAGCAGATATATCAAATGACACAAAAGTTCAGCTTCTGCAAACATCCAGTTCCTTCTAAGCAGCACTAAAGAATTCAGTAATCAAAAATGCAGTTTGGCTCAGTTAGCACAAGAGTGCTCAGAAGATCAAGTATGCAGTTCAATTAACAAAACTCTCTGGATTGGTAACACAATCCACAAGCAACACAAGCAAGATAAAGGGTGTTTCTCTTGGCCATACAGCTCAATTTACTCTCTGTGCAGGTAGATAATTTCATATGTAACTTGATCTTCCAACCAGAAGACAGTTGAGTAGCCATGCTTTCAGTCTATCTGTTAGCAACATTTGTAATGCTATGCTTATAGTTTTAACTGCTTGATATAATTTGATGTTACGGGCACACTGAATGCTGTTTTGCCTCATATTCCTGACTAATTCAGAATTTGATGTACAATCTCCATGGAGTCATCTGATAGACTTCTGATTTCAGATTGCAGGTGGGAACAATATTTTAAAATTATAGGGGACATGTCATATTTTAATGTTTTATTTAGTATTTATTATAAATACATGTTATTTCCTGCCTTAGATCCTGTTAGATAAAGAGAAAAACTAAGGAACAACCACTCAATAAACACTTTAAAAAAATCTGATAAACAATGTTGTTAATCTTAGATTACTGTGTCCAGGGAGCATTTTTATTCATTTAATTATTTTTAAATTGTAACCACCTTCTGAAATAGTATAGGCAAAAACTGTTCGGTAAAAATATTGATCTTATTACTGGATTTGTCACTTTTACCTGGGAATTTTCTACTCAAAACTTTAGGTTTAAATTTAAAATGCCAAAATAAAATTAACCTGGGTATTATTTGCCAGCAAGGTCTTATTTATAATTTTTACTTTCATTTGCATTTTTAATGCACTTAAAGTAATTGTAAATTATCTGAAATATTCTTCTGAGTAAATATGGATTGTATTGAAAGACTTTTTCCCCCTATTTGAACAAATTCTGGTATGAATGTACATTTACTCTCATTGATAAATTGTAAAGATTCTTTATGATAAACTCATTAGTCTAGTTCAGACGTTCCTCAGCATTTCTACAAGCTTCTTTCAAAGATGTGAGTCATAGAAACTGGGATCTTCCATCCATAGAATGTGAACTTTAATACTCTGCGTTAGCCTTTCCTGTCCTATTAACTTATTCAACCAATTTTGATAGCATGCTTAAGAATTAATATATAGTTGAACATATAGCTTACCCTATAGAAATCTTGGTTGCCTGCTAAGCAGTATTTTATTATCTAAAAAATAGAAGCAAATAATTAAGAAATGGGGCTAAGAGATTATTTCCTATATATAGGATAAGTGGGTACTGTTGAGCTAATTCCCCATTAGGAAAATGAGTGCACACAGGGAGATGTAGTGAAAGTGGTGTTGAATAACACACGACCAGCACACAGATAACACTGAATAGTAAAATGTAGGTTTTACTTCCAGTAAACGGTTAAGCAAAGTCCAACAAGCAGTCCAAGTCATATATGGTTAAAGCAGTCAGTATTCAGTCCAGGGATAATCCAAATAACAAAGTTCACTATCATAAGCAGTTCAGTAACAGACTCACAGCAATCTAAGAAGAACGACGATCAGCAACAGTCAATAGGGAACCAAAAACAGTGAACATCAGAACATCGACCAACTAGCAACTAGCAACTGCAGTACTAACAACCCAGGTTTCTGGCTCCATCTTATGGCCATTTGAGGAACCACACCCAATTACAATTTTAGCATTCTCTTAAAGAGACAGTATTAAACGTCTATCCCGGTTTATATATTTCCAACCCAACTGTTAGGTGACTAGCAATTCCTAACAGGTATCAATCACCCTAGGGAAATTAACAAGTTTAATATGTCCACCTTACAAAAATTATATCTTCTCTCAAGTATTTTTAAGTATTTTATGTTAATCAATTAATTTCAATTTTGGGAAGAAACCTTTTCCCACTGCCTTTGGAGTCACTAACTTCCCTTTCCAACCAAAACAATACATAAGAATGAATTGTTTTTACTCAATACTAAGCATTTTTTTAAAAAAACAAAACAAAACAGTGGTTAAGTTCACCCATCATACAAAATTTAAATGTTATTTCCTAGTACAGCATGTTGACACATCCAATAGGGTGGAATGAGAATAAGTCATGTCCTCCCCGCCCTCCATTCAATCATGTTCAATTTGAAGAGACTGCCTAAACAAGTTTTCTTTGCAAGTTTTTTCAGAAGTGGTTTGCCTTTACCTTACCTTCCTAAGGCTGAGAGGAAGTGATTGGCTCAAGGTCACCCACTGTGCCTAAGACAGGGCTAGAATTCACAGTGTCCTAATAGTCTGATGCTTTACCACAGGGGTGTCAAACTCAAGGCCCAGGGGCCAGATTCGGCCCACAGGGTGCTTAAATCCGGCTCACAGGGCCACTCTAAAAATAGCAAAGGACCAGCCCATGGTGTCTCTACCAGGGAAAATGGCACTTGGGAGGGGCTGCATGCAGCCCTCTCAAGCTCCATTTTCACTGGTAGAGGGTTGTAGGAGGCCATTGAAGCCAAAAATGGAGGTTGCGAGGGCCATGGGCAGCACTCCCAAGCTCAGTTTTTGCTGGCAGAGGGTTGCAGGTAGCCATTGCAGCCAAGACAGAGCTCAGGAGCCTGTTTTTGCTGGCAGACTACTAGGGCCACCACAGGCGCCCCTCACAAGTGATGTCAAGCTTGGCCACACCCACCCTGGCCCCCCAAGGTCAAAAGAACCCTGATGTGGCCCTCAATGAAATTGAGTTTGACAATTACCACTACCCAAACTGGGTAGTCCTGCTTTAGTCCCACTGAAATCATTTAGATTTACGTTGATAATGATAGCTTGGTCCACTGATTTTATAAGGTTTAGGTTAATTTATCTAAACTTTATAATGAAATGCATTCTTTGATCACACAGTAAGTATATAAACTTATTGTGTGGGCCAAGTTAATATGAAGCAGTAAAACAGGATTTTAGAAAGCCCATACAAAGATTTGAGAATGTGTCAGGTACATATGATGTGGACCTCTTCAAAGAAAAAGCCCCTACTTATTGTGCTTCTAATGTTCTTTGTTAATTTTCTCATGTCTTTGACCGATTGAGTCTCAAGATTATTTTCTTTTGGAGTCAGGGCCATTGTGACAATAGACTTTATCATATTTAAGAATGTAAGATTTCCAGACCAGTTTCTATTTTGAAATGCAGATTTGGCACAATTTCAAGCAGTAGTTTTGTGGGTTCTGTGCCTTCCTTTTCTTTTAGCCTCGCATATTTGTATTAGCTATTTTAACTTGTTTTGCTATTTCTAATAACAAGCTCTGTGACTTATATAAACCTCTAAATGACCTTTGTTATGGTTAAAGGTTTATTCATTAACTGAATGGAGAACCTCTCATCTCCTTTTAGAAGAAGGAAAATAAAACTCCTAACAGCATCCCTACACATTCCAACCATGTTAATTCATACTTGCAAATCAACTTTGATGCTTGATACATTTCAGGTACAAGTTTTGCAATCTGATTTTTAAATAAAGGAGAAATGTGGGAGAGAGTATTTATTTGGTTGATTCCACATGACAACGCCAGAATAATTGAATAGACTATATGGTTAGTTTGACAAGGCAGAACATACAATCAGCAGCCTCACATACCAGAGGAAGGAAGTAGGCTCAGAGTCTCTGACAGTTGTAATGGTTTTTTTTTCAGAATTTCTCCAAAGGCTGACCATTTTGTCTTGAATTATTAAACCTTCCTTCCCCCTTTTCTGTGAGGTAATGAACAACTGTAAACCAACATGCATTTCTTTCTGCTTTTTCAAGAATGAATAATTAATTGTGGGCCTGACATAGGAGATGTTTGGCTTCAAATGGCTGCATGTCAAAACCCATAAGGTGATCTCTGAGGCAGCAGAAAATCTAACGGTAGTAATGGAGACTGGAGAGTTTTCATAAAATGGGATGTGCTATGGATACTTAAATGTGAACTTGCTGTATTAAGGATGCTATTATGTTTTTATAGGTGGTGTCTGTAAGCAGTAAATTACTGAAACACTATAAAAGTAGGTTCTGATATTTCATTTAAGTAGAGATAAATTGTGCTGAATTTTCCTTCAGGGCTTCAGGATGCTATAGTTATCTTTCACCACTTTCCTGTCCAAAGTATTGAAACATGACATTTTTAATTCAGGGACAACTTTGGTTTAGGAGAACAAAAATTGAATGGTCTTATAATGAAGTTTCTGCAGTAGATGCCCAGCTGGCTATGAACAACAGAACAGAGAGACTGCTATAAAACTGAACTCAAAGTAAACTTTGATGGGCAGAGTCAATTGTTGTACTCTTTTGAGTCAAACTCTCAACATCTTCAGTATTAAAGCTTTTCTGGAATGCAAGGCTGTCTAGAGATCTGGATCATCCTCATAGTTTCTCATGAGCAAACATAAACTGTAAGAGGTAGTATCATCATATGCATTCTATTACTCTGGTTACAGGATTGAAGAATTTCATCACTAATCTATATGAGGTTTGTCAGATGTAAGCCCAAAGATCTGTGATCTATATGAAGATATATTGTTAGGACTGCAACATGTGGTGCATCATCTTATTTTTAAATAGAAGAATAAATATTGAATGATACGCAACATGAAAAAGTATTGCAAAATTTAACACTTGTGATTCTTTTACCATTTCTTCAGACCTATCCTCATATGTACACTTGTTATTTAGTTGTCAAACTGCTCTTACGGAGCTACAGTAATGTAACTTTAAGTCTAAGGTACCACAAGAGTCTTCATTTTTATTTAAATCCAGACAGTTGGTATTAAGTTGGTTCACATTTTGATTTTAGTATTTTAGTATCTTAAGTAGAGTAACTGCATGGGGGGGAAAAAAACTAGGCATATGGCACTTTTAATTGGTTAGCTACATAAATGATCTGATTTATGTAGCTAACAAAAATGCAAGACCAAGTTCAGTGATCCCGATGGATTTAGTCAGACAGTTCAAACTAGAAGTAGTAACATTTTTGATTTTTAGGACGTAGTTTTGTTTTAGCAACAATAGCATTAAGTCTTATTGCATTCTTTGTGTTGTTAGCAGACCAGAAAAATGGTGTAGATATAATTTACTTTGACTTCAGTAAGGCATTTGATAAAGTAGACCACAACCTACTACTTGATAAGATGGAAAAATGTGAGTTAGATATTATCACCACACCTTCTCTCATTGATCCATCTATATATTTTAACCAAAATTATTGGACCATTTTATCATATGCTCTTTAACTTGTTCTACTTTCATTTCTAGTTTCCATAAAAGCTTATACATTTTAAGAATCACTGAAATACTAAGCAATCTGCATTCCACAAAGATTATTTATTTCTAAAGCACTTTATAACAAAAACATTTCTCCCCTTAATCCATTCAAAACATTCTTAAATTAAATTCTAATCCAGTTTTCTTGCCATTATTCTAAAATTCTTTAAGTTGTTGCTTTACTCTTCTCTTTAATTTACGATGAAGTGTCTTTCATCGGTAGTTTGATATTCTTTTACAGAATTTTTAAGAGAGTTTAGACCAGGGGTGGGATTCAAATTTTTTAACAAACGTTTCTATGGGCATGGCTTGGTGGTCATGTGAGTGGGTGGACATGGCTTGGTGGTCATGTTATTGGCTGGATGTGGTCAACTCAATATCACTCAAATTGAGGCACGCATCTCCTTGCCTGGCCTCTCAAGATTATGGGGATGCTGCAACAGTTGTATGTGTGAAAAATGGTCATAAGTCACTTTTACAGTGCCATTGTAACTTTGAATGGTCACTGCACGCAAGCAAAGTACCAGCAAAGGAGGGGAAAAAAACTCCAGAGACGTTCCTGAGACAGGAAGTCTAGTCCTGCCAAGAATGTAATAGGGGTTACCGGAGAGGCAGTTTCTGTAAGCAACACCAGAATGTTTCCTTCCTGCCTTCCTTACAGGATTAGGCCAGTTATTTCTTCTAACAACCGGTTCTCTGAACTACTTAGAATGTTAACACCTGGTTCTAGCAAATAGGTGTGAACTGGTAGAATCCCACCCATGGTTTAGGCCAAGATATAACTAAAGGTTTTTGTTTTTGCATGACTAGGATTCAATAATGAATCACAGATTTGTAAGAGTTTACAGGTTAACCTTTTTCTTCAGCTACATCTGTAGAAGACTCACAGACATATCTGTCCTAGATGAGAATCTTTATTGTAGACAAGAATGAAGCCTTACATGATAGTTGATTACCTGCTATCAGTAAGAAAATTGCATGAGCTTTATTGCCTTTACTTGGGGCTTCTTGATTACTGCTACAAATATCCAGATATTGTGCTTTGTGTCCTTGGAGCCAAGAAGTTGTATGTTTACATACTGTAATAATAATCTCCAGCATGGGAATTATTAGTTACTATTTTAGTCATCACATGATGCCAAGTGTATTATCTTCTAAATGGCACTAATAATAGGCATAAGGAAATCAATCAGGGAATGCCTTCTTACAGCAGACTGGCAGTCTTTCTTTTGATGAATTAGGCAGATCATACATTCTGGTGACATTCTGCTCTCAGAAAATATATAAAACTGTATGTTTGACATCTGTGTCTTGAGTAACATAATCTACACAAAGTAGGATTCCCCAATCCATGACTTATAATTTTATCAGAGAGAACTCAAGTAAGAATTAATTTGGAAAGCCTAAGTAAAATTGGGTACTTAGGACTGCAGAGCTATATGTTGAACACCAGACAGCAAGAATGAGGTGGAGTTCATCATTCCTTACTGTGATTTGGAACTTTAATTCTGACTGCCACAGTGGTGAGGAAGCCACTCCGTTCTCTGATACAGCTTTACAGGAAGTTGTCCTATGCAGATATGTAGAACAAAAGCTTCCTTCAAGATCTAAGACAGATAAGGTGAATATATTCTCTCCTTAAGGCAAAGAAAGTTCAACAAACCAGCAAAGTTAAAGAATGCATTAAAAAAAAAGATTATGATGTCATAAAGGCAGATAAAATTCTTGTTCAGTTAATAAGAGAAGTTATTTTTGTTGCAAAGATTGGTATAAGTTAAGTATTAGGGAGAAGTTTGAATAAACCACATTTGGATATGCATTATAATTCTGGAATGTTCACCTCTGACTTCCTATGAAACAGCCTAGTGCAGACACATTTTTGTTGCTGTAACAGCAAACCCCCCGTCTTATTACCTTGGGCAAAACGTTTCTGGAAGAATGAAACTGGTATATGTAATAATGTTCTCTCTGCTCTGAAGTTATAATAGACAGATGAACAAAATAAAAATAAAATAAAAGCAAATAATTAAAATTTGGAATGTAGATTTGCATGCAAAGGGCTTTATCCTTTTCACGGCCTGCAACCTATCATAATGGCCATGATAGATCATTTTTACTTTATCAGTTTCCTTTTTCTAGTTGAAAAGCCATGTAGCGAGTGACATATAGCTACAGGGAAATCAGGCTAGAAAAAATGAAACACAATAGATCATATCTAGCACCATAGTCATAACAAAAAACAAATTCTAGGTTTTGCTTTTGAATGTCCTCCCTTTTTTGCTTTAGGTTCCTGCTTCTTCTTATCCAACTAGCACACACATACACAAATGTATATTTATCTAAAACATACAGAATGGTTTCACAGTATACAGAACATTTATTATTAATGTTATTAATTTCAAGATCTTATTTATATATGTTTATAAGGGTTAGGGTTAGGGTGAGTAATTTCAGGCACGCTTTGTATTCCTAGCAAATTTATTTTTGCGGGGAGACCATGGCCTTCTCTACAGTAGTTTCATTCATTTGGTTTCTTTAAAAGAACAATAACAACTCATTGGGGTGTCTGCCTAGGAGAGGATAGTTTTTCACCAACAGAGAGCATTCTTTCATCCACATAAAAACAAAATGCTCAAGTTGAAGGCCTTTTATAAAGTTTTGTTTCAGGAACAAAGGCGTTCATTCAGATATAAGGCTTCTCTGCTTTTAGTTCTTTCTGGTCACCTGATCAAGCTCTTGGTAATTTTTAGGCTACTTTAGTCTGCATTCCTCAAATTCTTTATACTTGGCCCTGTAATTAAGAGCTTCAGGTTCACTGCCTAAAACGTAGATTCTATAACTTTCCACTTCTTGTGCCCTCAATTGCGAGACTAATGCAACAGTCAAAGCTGCACTCAGTTCTGAGTCTCAAAAGCAACCTCTTGCAGCTACAAAAAAAAGAAAAAAGTCTTCATGTGAATGCGGTGGAGTCATAATCAGGTAAAACAGAGGCTTGCAATTTGTTTATATTTGCACAAGATTATTTTCTAAAGGATGCTTGGCAATATAAACAAAGCACTTCTATTTTGAATGTATTTTTTTTCATACCATATAAATTGCACAGTTTCTGATTTTGGTGACCTTTAAACTAATCTATTAATATGTATTGTATTTATTATAGAATTGTGCTTGTTCCAAGCAAGTTGTATAATCATTTGTCGATGATGTTTGGTATAAAAGTGGGGATAAGTATGGCAGATGCCCATTTATGACAAAGTAAATGATAACTTGTTGGTAAAGACATTTCTAGTTACTAGAATTTACTACTGAGCATTTAAAATATTTTTGTACAAACAGCAAGTGAAACTAATGAAAGAAACCGAATCAACTTATTTTCACACTTTTGCAGTCAAACTTCAAATTGATATCTCAGATGAAGTACAATTTGGAAATTTTTAATGGGATCCACAGAAAAAGGCTCTTGATGTGCCATCTGGAACCCAAGGATTACTTACTGTAAGCTTATGGCATTGATGGGGAATATATGGTGGAATCTTTTTATACAGCATGTCTACCAAAAAAGCTTTTTTTCCCCTTTTTTTAAATAATGGTAAATTATGAACAATATTTATCTTGTGCACAAAAAGGAAGATACAAAGAGGGGATAGAATTAAAAAAAAAATAGTTTTATTCTTAGATAAACTTTCTTGAGGAGCTTGAAAAAGAAGTATAAGCTAAGTTATTATAGTTATTCTTGTCCTGGGTTACCACTGTTGTGCGGTAAGAGCACAGTACAGAAATCTTTACAAAACTTTAACCCTCCTGAGAACAGGCAAATATGCTAATTAGCAATGGAATACTCAATACAATATAGTTTATTGCATCTATCGCTTTCTAAGTGGGCACAAATCAAATGTAAAATATGAGATAATGAAATTCTAGTGCACATTATACGTACATCAGGTCACGGATACAATTGGAGAGCTGATCACTTTGAAATACATATACCACATGGTGAGAAACAGTTTTGCAGGAATTCAATCCAGTCCACAGAATACCTCTACTGTTTTATGTTCCATTAAACTCATTGCATCCTCCTATTTATTTTCCTGTGTTCCTATCTTACCCATCACTGAATATATGTCAGCCCTTTGAGGGTTGTTGTTATTTTAGGCTAAAGTATAAGCTAAAGTATAGGCTACTTTGTGGATATAGGGTAGAATAACACAAACTTGCAACCTCACAGTATTTCCCTTTCTTTCTGTCTTATATCAGAGAGAACAAGGGAAGACAAGCTTATTTCTTATGCTTTCTTGTTTTCCTGGACTAAGGCCTTATTTTTGTTAAAGGCCTCTATGTAACTTTTCTAAAGTCATATCTATGTTCACCCACAGTGTCTGTCTGTCTGCCTGCCTGCCTGCCCCCCCCTCTCTTTGTGTGTGTGTGTGTGTGTGTGTGTGTGTGTGTGTGTGTGTGTGTGTGTGTGTGTAATACTGCATACATCTAATGAAGTGGACTTTTGGTCTCAGTAAAATAGGCCATAATAAGGTGATTTAAACCTCCAACTGTTTTTGCTGAAATTGATAAGAATTCTTTCCTTTCCCAAGAAAGACTTTGGAGTTGTATTGATTTCATGTTCTTCTATGAAACCTGAATGCATTAGTGCCAAACTCGCGATGACACATTGTTGTTGTCATGTGATGTGTCGCAACTACCCCCCCTTAACTAAACTGGGGGTGGGCATGGCCATCACATGACACATCCGGCCCACAGGCTGTGAGTTTGACACTCCTGCATTAGACTGTCGTCATTAGTGGGGGTTATTTTGCTACACATTGCAGATTTAATCCAATGGAATTTACATATCTTCAAAACACATGGGATGTCTCTTGGACTACTACTGTACTACGCTCACTTTTGTTCAAATCAGTGCTGTCACTAAGTTAACCACTTTTAATCAGGTGTGAATATTTCAATTATGAAGTAAAGTGAAAACTCTATTTTGCTCAAAAATTTACTATAAGTGCCCTTTCAAAAGTTATAGATTATATAGCTAAGCATGCCTTCAAATGAGTTTGGCAATGGAATATTAAAATATTGTATGGTAGCACAGGTAGTCCTCAACTTACAGCCACAATTGAGAACAGAATTCCTAACTAAGTAAGTTGCTAAGTAAGGTGATTATTAATGAGCCACACCCAATTTTATGATCTTTTGTGCCACGGTTGTTAAGTGAATCATTGCAGTTAAGTGAATCACATGATCATTTAGCAAATCTGGCATCCCCCATTCCCTTTGCTTATTGGAAGCCAAGCAGGAAGGTCACAAATAGTGATCATATGACCCTACAAGGTTCCTGCTGGCATAAATACAAGGAGGTTGCCAAACGCCACATTTTGATCACATGACCATGGGGATGCTGTAACATTCATAAATGTGAGGAGCAGTCAAAAGTCACTTTTTTCAGTGCTATTGTAACTTGGAATAGTTGATAAATGAATGATTGTATATTTGAGGACTGCCTATAGTTTACAAGCCAGTATTTCAATATGTATTGTTAATGAGGTCCTTTGTTTTCCTCAGCTCATGGCCAAAAAGGTCTCAAGATTTGAAGAAACATTTATAGAAAAGGAATACCTGACGTGTTGTGGATTTATGTGTCACAAGCCTTAACTGAAAGAAGTCCCACATATCTGGTTCAGTCTCATTGACAGAATCAAGTATGCATCATCTTCTAAGACTTGTTTTGGAACAGAAAGACCTTTCACGTGCTGGAGAGCTCTTTTCTCTGGACGATTCTGAAATAGAAGTCTGCCTATCTGAAGCTCTTGAGCAAATCAAACTAATTAGTTCATCTCCTGTAAGTAGAATCTTTCATACTCTTTGAAAAGCAGAATATGCCTTAGAAAAATGAGACTTAGCAACAGAAGCTCACTGAAAACAGATTACAGATCTCACTCTCAGTAAAGTGGGAGCAGTTATGATTTCTTTTCAGAATGACTGGGAACATAGCACATCAGTGTGTCTGCCTGAAAATAAAGTCAGCAGGAAGTAAAATTATTTGAAAATGTTTCCTGGTTGTTTAAATCAGAGTCACCTCGAACCGTAAGAAAAGCAGCAAATAAATTTGATAAATAATAAATCAATCAATCATTGCTATTATTATTATTTAGAACCTTTTTAAAATTAAAATCATCAATGTAATAATAATTCCCTGTTTTTAGGCAAAGAGTGAAAAGAAAAGCAATATTGAATGATTGCAAGGATAGCAGAATATGGCAATAAAATTTAGAAATCGGGCATCTTACAAAATATTTCAGTGCTTTAGAAAAAATATTTTTCATACAAAGTACACTTGGTATCTGGCCTTTAAACTCAAATATTAAATATGTCTTAGTGTTTCTTGTGATAAAGGGATATTGCCAAAGTATATGCATCTGCTAGATGACACATGAATTACATCCATCATCAGATTTATGCATGTTAGAATTTATTATTATTGAGCAATTTGGCAGACTGGCCAAAAATTATCTAATATGAATCATATACACCCAGGATCTGTATCTTTGACTGAATGGCTTACAACCTGACTTGAAAACAATACATATCGAAATAGAATAAAACAAGAAAGTCTGTATTCCTTCGCCAGTGTTAAAGAATATTAACATGATGCCCATGATGAGCATTTATTGATTTTCTCAAGAGGCTTACAGGAGAATATATGTTCCAAGAATATTTACCAAGCATCCCTGTTTTTTTTACTTATTTTGATTTTTTTTCTTTCAAAAGTATGCCCTACTCGGGTACACACGTATGTGTGGGTGCACATACATACGCAAGCACATACACCCCACAGTCCCTTTCAAATTTCAGGAAAAAGCCTGTGGTAACTTTGAAATATATGTGTAGAATAATAAATCCATCTAAGTCTCTGCCTTAGCTCATTGATACCACTGTTGAATTCAGTATTATTATAGAACATCAGACAATGTGGAGAAAACATTTGCCATTAGTTTCCACTTGAGGGCAGCAATAATGCATAACTGACCTAAAAGAACTTTAAATTTTAAAATGATTTAAATGTTCAGAATGTGAAGGATATCGGTAGTTTTTCACAAGTGAGAATCGAATGCAAATTTAATAGTAAATCTATGCATTCTTCAATATCTCACAACTGATAATTATTTTTAAAAGGATAGCATTCATATTGCCAACATAGAAACAAACACAGCAATGAGTATTAAGGCTCACTGTTTTTAATAAGAATGTGTGGTTTGGGAAGAAGGAAGGAATGTAAGTGGGCCATTGTTTTAAGGCAAGTGGGGAAAAGCTAGGAAAACTTGAAGAGCGAGCTTTGGGAATAAGAGCAAAGTCAGTAATAAGACAGGGAGGAAAAGGGAAAGAGAAGAGGGATTTATGAAAAAGTAAAACTATTACCTGTAAATAAGCAAGAATTGTTGATATTCCTCCAACAAAAAACAACTTGTACTAATTAATCTTACTATATTGGGTTAGATAAAGGTACTCCTTGACTTATTATAATAATTAAGCCTAGAATTATGATCATAAATTGTTGCAGTTGTAAATCACCCAGTCACTGGGAATAATTTTCTGGCCTTTTTCATGGCAGTTGTTAAGCAAATGCTACTGTCACATTAAGAAATGGAGAGATCATTAAGGAAATGACATGACATTAGGTAAAACATTCACGTGACTGGTTGTATTTATTGGAAACTGAAAAAAATTCTGGAAACTGGCAAAAAATATATCACAAATTGCAAAGATATGACTGAAATGCCGTGACAGTTTGTAAAGCTGACCCACCCAACATGCAATCATATGACTCTGGACGGTATGACATGATCACTTATGACAATTGTGGATGCTTTATGGGCCATCAAGCACCTATTACATGGCTGTCATAACTTTCAACTGTCATAAAATGACCCAGTTGCTAAGCAAGGACTACATGTAAAGTTTTAATTGTTTATAATCAATGAATTAAAAAAAGAAACCATATGTGCCCCTTAAATTCCAAAATACTATGCTAAGACCTTATGATGAGAGAAGATAAAATCAGCAGTAAGATTTTAAATTATATCTACATAGTCCCATAGCAAATTGGAATAGAGTTATGCCATATCCAGCTTAATATATCTAGTTTCCTAATGGGCATGATCAGTTATGATCAATGATGAATCAGTTAAGGTGCAGTTAAATATCAAATATTATGTATTTATTTATTTGATTTGATTTGTCAATCGCTTACAAGATAATAAGTATAAGTATATATAAGAAAAATAAAAGAAACAATAGGACAGGGATGGTAGGCACGTTGGTGTGCTTATGCATGCCCCCTATAGACCTCTTAGGAAAGTGGTGAGGTCAATAGTAGACAGTCTAACGTTAAAGTTTTGAGGGTTTGGGGAAAAAAACCACAGAATCAGGTAGAGTATTCCAGACATTGACCACTCTGTTGCTGAAGTCGTATTTCCTGCAATCAAGTTTGGTATGGTTAACCTTGAGCTTGTATCTATTGTGTGCTCTTGTATTGTTATGGTTGAAGCTGAAGTATTTATTGACAGGTAGGACATTGCAATATATAATTTTATGTATTATACTTAGATCGGACTGAAGACAGCGTAATTCAAGGTTTTCTAGGTCTAGAATTTCAAGTCTGGTGGCATAAGGTATTCTACAATGAGTAGAGGAGTGGAGAACTCTTCTTGTGAAATATTTCTGGACTTTCTCAAGTGTGCTAATATCAGATACGTATTGTGGGTTCCAGACTGATGAGCTGTATTCGAGTATTGGTCTAGCAAATGTTTTATATGCTCTAGTTAGTAGTGTGATATTACCAGAGAAAAAGCTATGTAGGATTAGGTTAACAACTCTTAATGCCTTTTTAGCTATGTAGTTACAGTGGGCTCTATCACTTAGATCATTAGAGATGAGTATTCCAAGATCCTTTACACAGCTTGGATCATCAACAAGGTCTTGACTATTCAGCTTGTATTTTATTTTCTGATTTTTGTTGCCAGTATGTAAGACAGAGCATTTATTTGTTGAGATTTGAAATTGCCATTTGTTTGACCATTCTGATACATATTCAAGATCTTTTTGAAGTGTAGCAGTATTGTCTGTGGTATTGAACAGCTTTACATCATCAGCGAAGAGAACGCAGTTGCTCTTAATATGATCACAGAGGTCATTTATGTAGAGTATGAAGAGAGTTGGTCCTAGAATGCTGCCTTGGGGACACCACTGTTGACAGGTACAGAATTTGATAGGACACTCCCAATTTTGACCATTTGTTGTCTGTTTGACAGGAATGCTTCTATCCAGTTATGCAGCTGTCCAGAGATACCATAAGATTTTAGTTTTAGGAGTAGTTTGTCATGTACCACTGAATCAAAGGCTTTACAGAAGTCTATGTAGATTGCATGTATTATTTTGCCCTGATTGAGTTATGTTGTCCATATGTTTTTGCAGTGTAAGAGTTGCAGATTACAGGATAGTTTTTTTCTGAAACCAAATTGTTTATTAGAGAGTAGGTTGTTTTTCTCTAAGTGGAGGATAACGGATTGGTTAATAATTGATTCCATGCCTTTACAGGTGACTCAGCATAAGGAGATTGGTCTGTAATTTTCAACTAGGCTGGGGTCTCCCTTTTTGAAGATGGGGATGACCGTGGCTTGTAACCATAGTTTTGGCAAGGAGCTGGTCCTGAAAAATTTTTCAAAGATTATGCTTAGAGGTTCTGCTATGGCAGTGGATAGCTTTTATAAGAAGTAGGCACATATTCCATCCGGTCCAATAGATAGGGATGGTTTTAGATTGCGTAGTGATTTTTCAACATTGTCTTCTGTAAAATCGATATGTATTCGATCATTGTAGTTGTCTGTGGTTCGACTAGGAAATACTGGGCATGATCCATTGCTGTTTACAAATACTGAGCCAAAGAATGTGTTAAAGAGGTTGGCTTTAATGGTGTGGTCGTTGCAGTCTTTACCATTAGGTCCTTTCAGGGGTGGGATGGACCTTGAGTCTTTTAGTTTGTTGTTTACAAAATTGCAGAAAACGTGGGTGGAATTGGTGCATAGAAGGTTTTCCTCTTGTTTCATGTGATAATTGGTGCATTCAGTCTTTATCTGGTGGCATAATTTTTTGTATCGGCTTTTGAAGTTGGCAACGTGACCAGATTTGTTTTTCCAACAGAGTGATCTCTTTTTGGATTGAAGCTTCCTTATTGTTATGGATAATCTGTTTTTTGAGGGGCAGGGGAAGTTGTTATTGGTACATATAGTTTGATGACTCTTTTGACTTCAAGTAAAAATATCTTGTCATGGTCTTCAACAGTATTGCGTCCAGTGAATAGAGATTGCCAATCAAGGGATGAGAGATCGTTGTTTATAAGATCATAGTTGCCTTTTTTGAAGTTATAATTGGGGATTACATCATTGTGATGATTTTTGTGTGGATGTATGTTGAGACAAAAGTCAATCATATTGTGGTCACTGTTGGAAAAGGGTTCTTTAGTTTATTCCGTAAATTAAATTCAAACTATTGCAGAAGATGAGATCGAGGCAGTTGTTAAGTCTAGTGTTGCTGGTTACTAATTGTTCCAGTCCCAGATTTGTAACAGCATTGTAGAAGGTTGCATGTATGGGTTCAGTTGTACATTCATTTAGGATCCAGTTAATATGAGGTAGATTGAAATCACCAAGAAAGGTAAGCTTGTTTACATGTTCAGTGTCATAATCAGGTGCTCTGTAACATAGTAAGAATCAAAATATGATATTTAAGGATAGTTCACAGATGATGGTTTCAGGAAGAGCAAGCTCCTGGGTAACTTGGATGTTTTTTAGATGTAGGGACTTTTTATAGAAGATAGCAACACCACCTCCTCTACGAATTTCATGATCTGATCGGTAATCATGATAGTCTCTTACTGTGGTAATGGAGTCAGGGAGAGATGCGTTGAGCCATGTTTCACAGACAAATATGATGTCAAATTTAGCCATATTTAGTAAGAGGAGAAATTCAGGTATTTTATTCACAAGGCTTCTTGCATTAAGTAGCTTGCATTTAAGGCCAGCTGTAGTTGGATACAATGTCCTCCCTCCCTCCCATAGAGCAACTAAAGGAAATACTTTTTTCTATAGCAAAATTACATAATGCATTACTTCAGGATAATTGCAGTGGGTGCTGACTTAGGTGGTTCTGAAAACGATTAGATTAGGTAACACTTCCAGATGCGACACACTTTTTAGGAATTGATGCACTGTTGCTGAGATTTGGGAATAGGGACAGACTCAGGCTGAGACAAAGCAAATCCAATAAGCAGCTTTCTTTTTTTATTATTATTACTAGATGTTTTACAAAATACAGCATTTGTCCAACAACTGAAGATTTAGTCTTGTTTGTAATTAGATAATATTTCTAAGCCTTAAAGTCTTTAAAATCACCCCAGTAATCTAATTACACTTCTACAATTACATTTTTTTTTTTTTACATTTGAAGATCTTATTGTATTTCTTCAGCAATCCTCCATACCTATCTCACAGTATGAAATTTATGCTGCTTTTCCCAGCCAACCTTTCCCAAAGTCACTTGCAACCATACTGAAGATGGAATGTGTGGTCTGGTGCTTGGGCTTGCTGTTGGATGGAATGTTGGAGAATCTAGTAGATTAATACAGCTCTGGACTGGATATTATTTCTAAAGACCTACTTCTTGAGGCTGCTATCACTGGCCAATTTTCTGGATTACCAACATTCCAGATTTAATTTCTGGAGAGACTGTTACCATTCTGGGCTTCTACTAGTACTTAGTGTCCCCTCATGTTCTTGAGGTGTGCCTTCTGTTGTGACACCATTCTTCATTGCTTGTATACACCTCAGACAGCTTTGGGGGTTCAGTTATCCCTCAGTTCTTCCTTGAGCTACCTTGTTTCATTTGTCTTCTTTCACAAATCCTCACATCTTCTGCATTAGCAGAAGATGTCCTTTTCTAAAGGACTGGTTTGTATTGCAGTCCAGGGTAGAATCCTTCAAATGGAAACAGACAGAGGGGTTCAATTAATATTCTGTTGTATTTCACTTTTTAGATATCCAGATATTTTAGTGTTAAAAAATTATTTAAGCTCAAGTTAGGTTGGTAAATACATTTTTCATAAATAATCATAATATTCCTTTGGTAAGAATCTAGCAATTTTGGAAACTGAACATTGGATGAGACTGTCCCTTTCATTCTGATTTAGCAATCTGATTTACATAGGCTTATCATAAATGACAAGTGATAAATTATGTTTTAGTGCAGCAATAGAAAACTTTAATTACTGTACAGTCTTTGAATTGAACTTATTTTTTGTATAAAAACAAGTAATTATAAAAGTACAAGCACATAAAGGAAGGACAAAGGAATCAAATTATTATATTTACTTGGGTCATTATTTTCAATTTCAGTTGTCCAACACAGAATTTATAGTTGGAAGAGCCCTCAGAAGTAATCCAATCCACATCTCTCATCCATGCAGGATCCACATGAATATCTCTGATATCCTTCCCCTGTCTAAAGATCTCTAGTGAAGGACAACACAAGATGTCATGATGGAGAACACAAAATGTCATAAAACATACTTTTTCTTCCTGTCATAGACAGTCCTTCTAATTAATTTTAGATCCAAATTGCTAGTGAGGTCAGGCCACAATAAAATTGGAAACTCCTCTGCTATTGGAGCCAAACAGTTGCCACATTCCTTTATTGCTGCTAGTATTTTCTATCCAGTTGGAAAATGTTCTCCACACTTAATACTTTTGGGTGTGGAGGCTTGGGTGGTTTATATAATATTTACAAGTGGGGCTTCAGTTCTATCAGGACCAGCTGGACTGCTTTCATTCTCAGAATGGCACTAGGTCTCTCATTGTTTAACAGCATTCACTTTTCTCTCCCACAACACCATGTAAAATTCTGTGTCAAACCTTCTGATAAAACCTTTAAACTAGATATGTTTCAGAGCCTGTTTCTTATAACATAATGGACGGAAAGATTTCTGGAACTGAGATGGTACATGATTATTGCCAGAAATGGCCAAGGATCCAGATTAAATCTCTTCAATAAAGTACTTTGGTCCTGTCGCAACAAAGCTTTTGTAATGGTCCACAGAACATCATAAATTAGACCACGGGTTGGTTTGTTTGTTTAGTGTATGGCACATATTAGCCAGGAATCACTGAGAAGGCTGGCTGCCTCTGTGAAAGGAATTTTTCCAGATGGTGTTATCTTTATCTGTGGGATGCCTGAATGCCAGGAGGAGGCTGCGGTGGCTCACATAGTAAGACGCTGGGCTGCCCACTGCTGAGGTCAGCAGCTCAATTCCCATGAGTGAACAAACCAGATAGGAACAAGAATGGAGCCTCCCAGACCACTTGGTGGTAATTGATAACTATAAGTACAATTTGTATGATTTGTTCCTTTTGTTCATTAGAAAACTAATATACATAATCTCAAATTTCTGTATTAGAAACACGTAGTGCTCAAATGAACCAAATTAGAGTACAACAGCTATCAGGTCATACTATGGAGTCCATGTCCATCAATTTTTAACCTCTAAAGTTAGCTAACCCGAAGCTTGGTTCCATCAAAAACCTACATATTCATTATTAAATGTCTCATGTTCCAGCAAGTCCTTATATTAGCAGCAGTTAGAATGAGTTTCTGAAAAGATGTGTTGTTAAACATTTATTTAATTTATTTATTTATTTATTTGGTTTGTCAATTGCTTACAAGATAATAGGTATAAGTAAAAACACAGTTATGAATACATGGATACATATAAGAAAAATAAAAAAAGAAAAGAAACAATAGGACAGGGATGGTAGGCACGTTGGTACGCTTATGCATGCCCCTACAGACCTCTTTGGAAAGGAGTGAGGTCAATAGTAGAAAGTTTAAGGTTAAAGTTTTGGGGGTTTGGGGAAGAAACCACAGAGTCAGGTAGAGGATTCCAGACATCGACCACTCTGTTGCTGAAGTTATATTTCCTGCAATCAAGTTTGGTGCGATTAACCTTGAGCTTGTATCTATTGTGTGTTCTTGTATTGTTATGATTGAAGCTGAAGTATTCATTTGCAGATAGGACATTGCAATGTATGATTTTATATACTATACTTAGATCGGACCGAAGGTGGCAGAGTTCGAGGTTTTCTAGGTCTAGAATTTCAAGTCTGGTGGCATAAGGTATTCTGCAACAAGTAGAGGAGTGGAGAACTCTTCTTGTGAAATATTTCTGGACTTTCTCAACTGTGTTAATATCTCAAAGGTCCTTGACAGAGTTTGGATCATCAACAAGATCTTGACTATTCAGCTTGTTTTTTATTTTCTGATTTATTTATTTTTTTGCCAATATGTAAGACAGAGCATTTATTTGTTGAGATTTGAAGTTGCCATTTGTTTGACCATTCTGATACATAGTCGAGGTCTTTTTGAAGGGTAGCAGTATTGTCTGTGGTGTTGAATACCTTTACATCGTCAGCACAGAAAACACAGTTGCTCTTAATATGATCACAGAGGTCATTTATGTAGAGTATGAAGAGAGTTGGTCTTAGAATGCTGCCCTGGGGACACCACTGTTGACAGGTACAGAATTTGATAGGACGCTCCCAATTTTGACCATTTGTTGTCTGTTTGACAGGAATGCTTCTATCCAGTTATGCAGCTGTCTAGAGATACCATAAGATTTTAGTTTTAGGAGTAGTTTGTTGTGTACCACTGAATCAAAGGCTTTACAGAAATCTATGTAGATTGTGTCTATTGCTTTGCCCTGATCAAGTTGTGTAGTCCATATGTTTTTGCAGTGTAAGAGTTGCAGATTACAGGATAGTTTTTTTCTGAAACCAAATTGTTTATTAGAGAGTAGGTTGTTTTTCTCTAAGTGGAGGATAATGGATTGGTTAATAATTGATTCCATGCCTTTACAGGTGACGCAGCATAAGGAGATTGGTCTGTAATTCTCAACTAGGCTGGGGTCTTCCTTTTTGAAGATGGGGATGACCGTGGCTTGTGACCATAGTTTTGGCAAGGAGCTGGTCCTGAAAGATTTTTCAAAGATTATGCTAAGAGGTTCTGCTATGGCAGTGGATAGCTTTTTTAAGATGTAGGCACATATTCCATCAGGTCCAATAGATAGAGATGGTTTAAATTGCGTAGTGTTTTTCAACATTGTCTTCTGTAAAATCAATATGTATTAGATCATTTTAGTTGTCTGTGGTTTGACTAGGAAATACTGGGCATGATCCATTGCTGTTTACAAATATTGAGCCAAAGAACATGTTAAAGAGGTTGGCTTTAATGGTGTGGTCGTTGCAGTCTTTACCATTAGGTCCTTTCAGGGGTGGGATGGACCTTGAGTCTTTTAGTTTGTTGTTTACAAAATTGCAGAAAACGTGGGTGGAATTGGTGCATAGAAGGTTTTCCTCTTGTTTCATGTGATAATTGGTGCATTCAGTCTTTATCTGGTGGCATAATTTTTTGTATCGGCTTTTGAAGTTGCCAACATGACCAGATTTGTTTTTCCGCCAAAGTGATTTCTTTTTGGACTGAAGCTTCCTTATTGTTATGGGTAATTTGTTTTTTTCTGGTTTTGGGAGTTGTTATTAGTACATATAGTTTGATGACTCTTTTGACTTCAAGTAAAAATATGTTGTAATGGTCTTCTACAGTATTGCATCCAGTGAATAGAAATTGCCAATCAAGGGATAAGAGATCATTGTTTATAAGATCATAGTTGCCTTTTTTAAAGTTATAATTGGTGATTCCATTGTTGTGATGATTTTTGTGTGGACATATGTTGAGAAAAAAGTCAATCATGTTGTGGTCACTGCTGGAAAAGGGTTCTTTAGTTTGTATTCCGTAAATTAAATTCAAACTATTGCAGAAGATGAGATCAAGGCAATTGTTAAGTATAGTGTTGTTGGTTACTAGTTGTTCTAGTCCCAGATTTGTTACTGCATTGTAGAAGGTTGCATGTGTGGGTTCAGTTGTACATTCATTAAGGGTCCAGTTAATATGAGGCCGATTGAAGTCACCAAGAAAGATAAAAGTGTGTGGACAGGATGCTGCCCATGTTAGTAGTGTATTTAGCTTTTTTGCCATGTTTGATGTCATAATCAGGGGCTCTGTAACAGAGTAAGAATCAAAATATGATATTTAAGGATAGTTCACAGATGATGGTCTCAGGAAGAGCAAGCTCCTGGGTAACTTGGATGTTTTTTAGATGTAAGGACTTTTTATAGAAGATTGCAACACCACCTCCTCTATGAATTTCATGATCTGATCGGTAAACATGATAGTCTCTTACTGTGGTAATGAGTCAGAGAGGGATGCGTTGAGCTATGTTTCACAGACAAATATGATGTCAAATTTAGCTATATTTAGTAAGAGGATAAATTCAGGTATTTTATTCACAAGGCTTCTTGCATTGAGTAGCTTGCATTTAAGGCCAGTTGTGGTTCAAATAGAGGTAGATAGGGGCGTGTGTGCCTAGTTTTGAGTGTTGTTGGATTGGATGGGTTGGGGTTGGATGCGGAGTTTTGGATTGTGTGACTTTCTTTTGATGCAATTAGCATGGTAGTCAATGTACGGGTCCTTTTTCCAGATGGTTTTTGAGTTCTGCGCAGAGTTCACAGGAGTGGATTCTTTGCAGTATGGATAAGTCTGGTCTTGAGCGAAGTTTTTTATGGGTGGGATTTTTATGGGTGACATTGGATTAGATGCCAGCCATTGTAATTCTCAGCAGAGGGAGTACAGTCAAAATAAGTCTGTCTTTAGAAAGTTGCCTAATTCCTGGGTTTTTACTGAAATGCTGTCTATTAAGTCTTATTCTTGATTGCAAACCAGTGCAAATTTCTTGTCTGGTCTAACCATGTTATCACACGACCAAGGATTATCTTTATTCTGCATATTGTAAGAATCTCAACAATCAAGATAGCTCAGAGTGGTGCAGCAATTACTGATTTCTATAATTTGGAATTTTGGTACAATTTTTGTCTTTTTTTCAACCAGATACATAGGATCAAAATCAAAAAATAAAAATGCATTTTTTCTCTCTTAATTAACAAAGACTGTTTAAGTGTTGGTCAGTCTGCAGACACTTCAGCCTTTTGAGGTGTATTACTAGATTTCATCCTTCTCTATTGAGGTACACACTGACATTTAATTTAATAAGCTGCACAACAGGAGAAATGGTTGTGTGTTAGGACTGGAGAAAAACAACCAGCATCCACAGGGTAAATGTAAGCGAAGGAAACATGCATAGTACCATTCAAAATGGAATTTAGCCTTAGGGGAAATGGCTTCATCAGAAATCAAGCAAGACTGAACATATCCAAAATAAAATCAGATCTCTAAAGTACTAATTACTTATTGCCCTTAGATATTTATATGGACTCCTGAAAGAATTTACAGTTCGTAATCTGTGAGCTTTATTTTTTTTTCTTCCACCCAGTATGTTCTGTTTCCAGGAAGATTCAAAGAACAAAAAAAAAAACTTCCAGCAAACTTCTTCCAATAAAGGGTAACAATCAGGACATTTAAGCAAATGTCCCTCCTTGGTTTCCTAGTGGGAGAAAGAATTACATTACAGTTACTTATAAGGTTGATCCCTGAAATTGGAACAGCTAGAGGTGCTTATTACATGAAGATACTCACTTTGTTATTGAAATTCCTTGCTTCTTGTCTTTTTCTAAAGCCAGAATGATATGAACTTTACACATTATTAATTTGCTTATTTAGCTGTTAAACCTTTAGGAAAATTCTCACGGTAGTTTTAGAATAAAAATTCAAAAAAATTAAATTATAATTTTAATAATTAAATGAAAAAAAGAAAGATCTTTGAAAAATGGTAAAAGCAGGAAGCATAATAGATTTTTCTGTTAAAGATTCTGACACAGAAAACATAGTATTTAATGTAAAGACCGGGAAAGGATAAATAAACCCTCCTGACCTTCCATAAGTACCTAAAGATGTGGCTTGGGGCTCCAATAAAGGAGCATCACAATGGAGATGGTTGACTGATTAACCACAGGTCCCATCTTCCCTCCTAACCTGTTCCCACCTTCCTGTCTTTTAATTGGGTTACTATATTTGGCTGTGTGTTGTATCCTATTTATGTTTTTACCTCCGCAAAGTTTTTATTTTTTATGATTGTAAACCGCCCAGACTTACCCTTTGATAAGATGGGCAGCCAATAAATTTTATAATAAACAAACAAACAAACAAAAACAAATATTCACCCTCAACAACAGCAGTTGAGATGACACTAAAACATGCTAACGTTAGTGCACTTCAGAGTTTAGGAAGAGTTATTTAAGTTTTTTGCCAATGTAAACAAAGGGGCAGGGCTACTTAGGAACATAGCCCTGTTAGAGCAAATTGATCCAGTTGAACAGGTTATTTCAATGCAGTAATTGCTCAAACATGGCCCATTATAAGAATGGCCAACTCTTGAAAATTCATAATGTTTCAATAAAGCCTATAATTAGTGGACAATAATACATGATTAGAGCTTTCTGTCTCTCTTTAAAACCATATTAAGTATACAAGGGGCCACTTGAAATATTGTCCTTAAAAGTTTGGAGGCAGCCTTGTCCAGACAGGTAAAGGAATTACATGGTCCCAACTGAACACCAAAGAAAAGGTATGTATTTCATGTTATTCTGGTAAAGTAGATATATTCTGGTTGTATCAATGATTTTCGTGCCTTTTGGATTACTGAGTTTCATTGTGTGCTGGATTTGGCAGAGCTATGAAAAACCATGACCAAATGTTTGAATTTTTTAACATGTTTTAAAGAATGCAAATTAAGATCTTGGTTTTAGTGTAGTCTAGCCAAGTGCTTTTCAGTCACAATGAACCAGCCTCCCTGCCAGTCTAAATACTAGACAATGTATAAGTGAATAAACACTTTCCTCCTGGTATGGACTTTGGAACAGATATCCAGGAAAGTCTCCAACTGCTATCATATTTTATCTCAGGACTATCAGATGAATGACAATGACCAAGCAGTTGTGGAGATTTGTATCACTCGAATTACCTCAGCCATCAGGGAAACAGAATCCATCGAGAAGCATGGAAAAGCTCTTATTGATCTCTGGGAGTCATGTTTAGAGCACAATCTGAAACCTTTTTGTAAAGATGAAGACACACCACATGCAAAAATTGCCTCTGATATTATGAGCTGCATTCTGCAGGTAGGAATGTTTTGCCTAATGATGTACCTTTTTGAGAGCATGTTGATTAATTCTTTTTTGTAATAGAATTGCACACAAACAGTCTTTAGAAATTATCCCCCAAAATTTGTAAGTAGAAAAGTTGGGTGGATGATTTATTCAATTGTTACCAAGGGCCTGATAAATTATTTAACAACTTATCATGGACAATATTCCTTTTGTGGTTACAATAATAACCATATTTACTACAGTAGTAGTAAATATGCTGAAAAAGGAGGATGGGTTCCCTCTTGATATATTTCCTTGAAATAGAAAGGAAGCATGGGAAATCACAAAAAAGGCAAGATCTTCACATCGACCACCTGGCCACCATACAGCAACATAAATTCAAGGATACTCCATCCATGATAAATCCTCTAAAATGTTCTTCTCTTTTGAAAGAATGTCTAAAATAATCTTTCTTTGATCAGATTTCATGAAAAGTATAAAAGAATGTGTTCTACTCTATAGTCTGAAGCTGAAAAAAGGGTTTTAGACGTGAAAATACACATTATACCTCTTGATTTCTCCTTAAAGATCCTGCATTTTTTTTTCTGTCCTCATAGTCTAGCCAGGTGATTTCTGAAAAAAAGTGTGGGTTGAGTTAAGAAGCAAATATTGGTACTATCTCAACTGAAATACATATTTTTCTGAGATTGTGTGGCTACTGTGAAATCCTGGGGCAAAGAAGCAGCTGATCCAATTCCTATCCATGCCTGTTCCTAAGCACCTTGTCAACTTCAGAGCCAAAACAATGGGCTTTCCTGCTATTTGAAAAACATTCTGCATACTGGTAGTCTTTGACTTATAACAGTTCATTTAGTGACCATTCAAAGTTACAATGCCACTGAAAAAAGTGAGTTATGACTGTTTTCACAGTTATAACCTTTGCAGCATTCCCATGATCAGGTGATCAAAATTCAGATGCTAGGCAACTGGTTCATACTTATCACCACTGCAGCATCCTGGGGTGATGTGATCAATCCCCTTTTGCAAAGTCAATGGGGAAGCCAGATACATTTGACAGCCAGGTTACTAACTTATCAACTGCAGTGATCCACTTAACAACTGTGGCAAGAAACACTGTAATATAATAATATTGATTTTAAGTGGTCCGATATATTTCAGATTTAGCGTTCTGCAATGTGTTAGAAAACTCAGAAATTGGCAAGCAGAACTATATTAATGAAAATGTCATCCCTATGCTCAATTCTTCCAAACTATGATTCATAAGAATTTTTATCTATGATTCATACCATTAGGTTCTGTATAGTTCTCTTTATGTTTCATAAAGATAAATACATAGCTTGACGAGTAGCCTTAGAGTAAATTTTACTGCACATTTTGAAGGTTTAAGTGGAATATTCAACAGAGAGGCACTGTTTTGATGGTAGTCCATATTTCAATTAAGATAAGTTTCTGGAGTCAAATTATTCAATCACAGTCCCTAAATAAATTCTATTATATGATAAGAATGGAAGCAAAATCCATACCCCAGGTCATGTACAGTTTTATACCAACTGATACATTCAAGATTGCAAAACTGAAATAATTTGAAGAAAGATCAAATTTCACTACGTATTACTACATATTAGCAGTAAGTTAATATAATTACAACCCAGCATAATTTATTTGTTCTTTTGGACAATAAGACATGAAAAAGAATAAATAATGCATGTTTATTTATTAAATATGAACTTGTATTAACTAGAAAGTCTTTTTTCAGGCATTATATTCATAGTAATAGTTGTCCGTCTAAATTGAGGATCGAACTTAGCTAATTTTAAACCTGTCATTACTAAAGTTTGTATTAGTAATTGGGGGTTGTTGTTTTTGGCTCTGCTGGTTAGTTCAGAAGTCATACTAAAGGTTTATTTGTTTTAAACTAATATTAATCATATTAAAATCATATTAATCTATTTTCATTGAAAAGGAAATGTCATTATAATTAGAACCTAGTTCATATCAATGGAATGCCATATAAAACTCTTCAAGGCTCAATTATTTTTATTTCAGTTTCAGAACTCTAGGATCAGGGCCAAATACGCATTTTAAACAAATTTTAAAATCTAGTCCAAAAGAGATGTTGATTTTCAAAGCAGTAGTTCTTTAATAAGTAGAACAAGACTCCATTGTCTTCATTTTACTCTAAAGACTCTTGACGAAGATATATTAACTACCATCAAATGAATTATACTTGATAAAAATATATGTGATCAAAAACTTACCCCAATTTTGTTAGGTCATCTATATTTATAATGTTATTGTTGGTATATTAAAGTAGAACATAGAAAACTCATGACCAGTTGGAAGTGTACTAAAAAAATAAGTCAGAGGAAACTCAAAAATCCAGGAAAGAGCAAAATAATCCAATAGCTTTAAGATGGTTTCACATATCAGGCTAGGCTACAGTTCGCTTTGTTTGTAGTCTAATCTTAGCATGTTGTACAAACTCAGCCAGTGTGGCTTGTTAATCATGATTTATGATTTGGGTATTGTGTGAATCCAGACAATATTATCAATATTATTATATTATTAACAATATCAATATTAATATTGATGATCTAGTTGGGTTTTTTTTAATAAACAGTCTTTCATTGGGCTGTTTAAACATCTTCTCAAAAGATTTCTTTTAATCTGGAAATTAAGGAATGAGGATGGAACAGACAACGCAATTCCCTTCTCTAACATGCTGATGAGAGCTGCTTCAAGAATCTTTCTCTTCTAGCACTTCCTTTCCTTAACCTACTTTCTTAAAGTATATTGTGGTCAACTCCTTTGTTAGGCTCCTTGTCAAATGAAAAATCTTGACCCACTTGTTTACTTTTACAGTTAAAGATAGACCATTTATTTTATTTATTTATTAAATTTATATGCCACTCATCTCACTATCCTACGTAAATGTAAAATGTATGTTTCATCATTAAAGAGATAGAAAAATATGACATTCCACAGTACATCTTTATGTTTATATTTCATTGTAGTAAGGGTAATTCAGAATAGCTTGTTTCTACACATCTGATGAAAACTTATAATATTTTCAGATGTGATAATAAGAACACCAAAGTGAGTGTACGTGCAATAATTTGTAACTCTATTTTTGTTCTCCCTCCCAATAGAATTATAATCGCCCTCCCATTATAGCATTGGCTGTCCCAGTGGCAGTTAAATTTCTCCAGAGAGGTAACAAAGAATTGTGCAGGAATTTATCCAGTTATCTCTCACTTGCTGCAATTAGCAAAGCAGAGCTGCTTGCTGAACATACAGAAAGTATTGTAAAAAGTATCCTGCAAGGTAAGAAATACCTATACAATACATTTTGTGTTTGATTTACAGTATATGTCCCTACTTCATAAGAATTTCCATACCTTTTTTAAAAAAATTGTTTAAGTTGAGGGTGACTTCAAACATTATATGATATACAATACATGTCATTTGGGGAGGAGGGCCAATCAGTGCTCTTGATATCTGTATGGGATCAAGTGGTTCAGTTATAATGACTTTCTATATAACTGGAATGTTCCTTAGAAGTATTTAAAGGACAATACAAGTGAGGAATACTTGTTCATTAAACCATGATTTAAACAATCAGTCAAAATTTATTTACACCCCAATGATGATGATGGAGGTAAAACTCAATTTTCACTAGTAACAATGCCCATCTCACATTATTTCAACCTACTACCTGATAGATCATCATCATCATCTTATCATCATCATCTTTTTCCTTATGAAAACTTATAAATATGTAAACAGCTAAAGTTAACCTGAGTCCTTCCCAATGAGTTTTCTTAATTTTTCTGACTTTAATCCATTTAAACTTAATTGTTAATACATACACTAAATTATTATACCTTTAACTATAGATTATGGTGCACATATAGGTGGTAAAAATCTACCTGTACTTATCAGCATTAAAAAAAAAAGAATCTGTAGTGAATCAGGGAAATGACCTTGAAGGGAATTAGCAAGAAAAGTTATGAAAACCAAGGTGACTAAAATGTTCCTTAGGTCCTTAAGGAAATAAGATAATATTCAGAAGGGATTTGGGCAGAATTCTGCCTGATGCATTGGGTGGGCAGCTTAAGTTAGAGGTGGTATTCAGCAGGCTCTGGCCAGTTCTGGAGAACCACTAGCAGAAATTTTGAGTAGTTCAGAGAACCGGACTGGCCCTGCCCCCATCTATTCTCTGCCTTCCAAGTCGCATCTGATCGACTGGATCTTCTTTTATTGCCCTGCACAGGACAACGGAGCTGGAAAGCAGGTTAGTGGGGTGGGGAAGGAATGGGGATTTTATAGTATCCTTCCCCTACTGTGCCCACCAAGCCATGCCATACCCGCCAAGCCACACCCACAGAACCGGTAGTAAAAAAATTTGAATCCCACCACTGGGTAAAATACAGTGCATTCAGACTTGAGAGATTCTGTTATTGTGGCCCACCTCAATAAAGTATAATTCTAGTGTTTCTGGGGAATCTTTTTCCTGACATAGTCAACCCAAAGGATTCTCACAGCATTTCACTTTGAAACTTTCATCCTAAAGAAACAAAAAAGAATTACTGCGGAGAGTCTGTTATCTATAGTCATGCTGGTTGAGATATTATGAGAAGTGAAATTGAATACACGTGGAGGCACCAGTGTGTTGGAGCTGCCTGTATCATATAATTGCTAACCTATTTCAGTAGAATGCTTTATACATTCAATTTGGAGATCTTGGGAATTGTGCAATAAGATAAGTATTTATCTTTTTATATCTTTGATTGATTTTTAAACTGGTATTTATTTTTTATTCAACTCAAGGCAATGCAAATACCTCGTGCTTCCACTTCTTTTTTCTCCACAATAAGAACCCTATGTGGTAGATTGGGCATAGAGAGAGTGGTCTAAAGACACACAGCTAACTTTCATGCTTAAGGGGAGACTATCGTATTGTTTTTCAAGAATAATTTTTGATACAACAAATGCTAAAATGCTAATATAACTCCTTCATAAACTTTAGTGTTCCCGATTCTGGTATCTATTTGTTTTGAGATTGTTCTGCTTTTAGAGACATGATTTTTATAGAAATGAAACAAAAGGCCACTCTTACATTCTGACTTAGTGCTTGCATTGGATTCTGAACACCCTAAAGAAAATGATATGTAATGTCAATCTGATAAAGTATTTTTTTATTTACAGTTCAATTTTATAAAAAATAGTTTCAATAAAGTCAATACAAAATCAGTTTATTTTACAATATCATACAGTGATACTAATTTCAAACCAGAAAACTGCAGTCATCCTGAATGCAAGGTAGGCTTCCAGTTAAAATTTCCTTGGACAAGTTACTAATTTTATGAAGATGTATATACTAGTAATAAAAGCAGAAAAAAGTTATTGCTTCATAATATTTAAATAATTCAGTTGCAAAATTCACATTAAAAAAAAAACCTACAAACAAGAGGGTTCCATAAAACAGCACAGCTTCTGTCATCTTCACTTCTTCACTTGTTGATTGACAATATCTTTGTCTTAATATTTAATATAAGCTTAAATTGTACTCAATCCTTACAGTAGTTTCTTGCTCATTGTTGACATGAGCTCTTAGCTCTTTAATTGTCTCTTCTTCTGCATTTTAAATACAACTGCTTCTTCATTTGATACCTGGTTGATTGGCTCTCTTCACTAATTTCTAGAACAGTCATTTTTGAAATATACTCTACTCATATTTGTGCCATTCTGTATTACCAGTCTGTAATACTATTATTAGTTTCTATCTTTCCATTTCCCTGTAATCTCATTTGTTTCTGTTAGTTCTCTTGAAAAGCTCTACTTCAGCTGCGATATATTGCAATTATTTTTCTGATCATCTTTTAAAAGGCTTTCCTTTTTCCTTGTTAATTTCCTCTACTACTGACTGTGATATTTTTCCTTATCTTTTCTTCTTGAAAGTGTGTTCAACTATAGTACATCTCTCCCTAGCTATCATGGTAGTTTGATCTGAAAGCCACTCAAACTTTCCTGCCTTGAAATTTGGGGAAGAGTTTGTTCCAGTTCAGTTTTCACAGTGTCTCTTATCTAGTTCCATAATTCTTCAGATATTCTATTGCAAAAGTTAAGCATATTGATTTGTTCCCTGTTTTGATTTTATATTCTGACTGTATATCTCTAAATCCAATCTTGCTGGCACACCTTTTCTAAAAAAACTTTTATGTTTATCCCATGGATTTGACACTATGAATTTGACATAGTGTGTTCTATAATATACACTTGGAAGGGATCTGACTAATTGGATTGTAATTCTTTTTCCTATATTATAACAAATTTTATCATGATGTTGTCAATCTAGTGATGTCCAGATATTATTTGAAGCAGGTATGGGCAATGAACAAAGAATTATCTTTGCAAAAACTATATTAAACTATTTATTGTATCATTGTATTTAACAAACTATGCACCAGATATACTGCAGTCTTTTTGCTGTTACATTTATCACCTCTTGCACATTACTATAGATTTCCTTAATATCTACTGTTACGTTTCAAATAGCAGCATACATTTGTATAACAATGATGTTCTTTCAGTGAATATATGCTAATTCTAATAAACATGAACCGATTGTTTATTGGTTACAGCCAGTACAAACTTAGTGATATTCTTTTGGGGTGTCATCATTTTTCCATCACTTTGTATGAATTTATGCTCTGAATAATATATCACATTATCATCTGAACTCAGGTGATCTGTTGCAGTCTACCAATGTTCATTGATTCAGAAAATATCTAATTTAGATGCTTCAATTCCAGTTGCATTTTAATAGTTTCAAGTTTTGTTTGATCCATACTTATTAGATTCTTTTATTTGTCTTTGTAAAAGAAAAACGTATTTTTCAGTTCTGACTTCAACAATGACCAGACTTTTTTGTCACGTTGGTTTCGCCATATCCTCATTTATAGATTTACTAATGAAAATTCACCTTTCTTTCCAATAGTTAGGTTTCCCCCTCTAATCTTATTGTCTAGCAACCAAAATTGCCTAAACAATTTGAACCATACTCCTATAATTTTCTTGGCAACAATCCAGAAATGATTTATTACTGCTTTCTTCTAGATTTCATTTTGACATTTTCTAACTTTCCTTAGATCTGCAGAACCCCACTCCCTTCGACTCCATTATGGATTACTTATAGCTCCACATCTCTCCTTAGATTTGATCAACAAGGATAATCCAGCTAGAACTTCCTGTTAGCAACATTTTCAAAGTCATTATAACTATTGAACCTTCTCACTATGATAGGTGCTAATCATGTAATTCAGAGTATGTTCAAAAATAGTTTTGGGGTATGATTAAGATATGTGCTTAGAAAATGTTGGATCTATATAGCAGTCTAGACCAGCATGTTTACATGCTGACTCTTAGCAAAATATGTTTAAGAGCCTATATTTTAGCTTTCATATGGTAGCAATTTTAATTTATGTCCTACATACATGATTTCTCTACGAATGAGATTTCATGTGGATAAAATTCATCTTACTGGCTTAGCATGTACTTGTTCTGAAAGCAGCTATACCCATTTGTGGAGAGCTATCTCCCACTTATGGCAGCACTGGTCTTTTTTATGGAATCTGGAGAGCAGAGATATTGGCTTATGGTAGTAGCCATGGCAGTCATCCAAAGGTTTCTTGCCATATGAAGCCTCATTCAGAGTTTCTTGTGTGAAGCAGAGATAACTGGCTTCTGAGTGTTCTTTATACCTCTGTTTTTCCTTTGGAAACTGTATCATGGATCAATTCTAAATATATGTGTATATATATTCAGATTTTATAAGTTCTGTTTATTGGTTTGATTTTATATAGAGTTTTGAAGAACATACATTCAGGGACTAAAAATATACTGAGCTCCTCCATGAGGCAGAATCTCTGTAACTCCCCAGCCCACAATGTTGCCACGATTATTACAGGCATCTTCTCCAGATTGTCTTATTATCTCTTTGTCACTGAGGATTCGGTCCCAAATATTAAAGCCAGTTATTTTTCCAGAAAAAGCTAAAGATTCATTGAAACCACCTCCAACACAGCAGCCATTCTTTTCCTGGCCAATCTGCAAAATTCCACCATCTGGGATGATGTGGTCTTCAGATATTTCAGAAGAGGTGACCACAACCTTTCCATTTATCCATAAAGATATGGTTCCATTGACTGAACCCCAAGTACTGCAGATGTGAGTCCACTCTCCGGAAGAAATTACCTTTGGGGCAAATATCTTGTTGAAATTACTTTTTACAGCAAGAACCACAGAGTCATAGTTCAGATAAAGCTGAATTTCATAGGGATTGTTCTTTGTTCCATATGAGAATACAATAGTTTTGTCCAATGCTTCAGTTACCTTAACCCATGTGCAGACAGTGAAGGAGAAGAGTGCCATCTCACCACCTGGATGAACACTCACGAAGATCTTTTTAGAACGCATTGGGAATAAAATAACTGTTTCACAACCTGTAAGAACAACAGAATGAAATTTTTATCAAATATACTGAAGGCTCATGGATATCTGGAATAATCGTAATGTAATATAATTCTAAGTATCAGTTACATTGTGTTAATTAATTAGGCAACTGTATTATGAGTAGCAATGGCTCTTTTGGATTTTAAGCAAATATATTCTTTCACTATTTGTAATATCTTTTAAGACAGACTGTTTGGTATAGTGGTTAAGACAACTGTGAGTTCTAGTTCTGCCTTGGGCATAAAGCCAGTTGGATGATCTTAGTTAGGCAAGTCGCTTTTTCTCAGCCCTAGGAAGAAGGCAATGGCAAACCACTTTTGGAATTTTGCCAAGTAAACTGCAGGGATTAGTCTATGCAGTTGCCATGAGTCAACACTGATTCAAAGGGACACCCCCACCCCCCAAAAATGCCCACATATGCCACAACCTTGAAAAGGGAAGGGAGCAAATACACTAAGAATCTAAGACCATCTTATACTGAATTAGATAATTCTCTGTTCATCAAGAATTTATATTGTGATGCAATAATTGGAAAATAATTTCAAATAATGTACTTTTTTTTACATGTAACTAATCTCTTGCTGATATCTCTTTCAACATATTTCCAGGGGATTCCAGTAGGTTTTCCTCATTTACTTCTCATAATTTCTTTAGAGATCCATTTCCATGCTACGTGGTGTGGTATGGTGTGGTGGAGAAACCTTTTGTCTCTCATTTTCACTCAGAAACATTTTACCCAAATATATTTACCCAATATATTTGATATGCAAATATATGTAAACATTTGGCCAATTCAAAAATCACATAAACATTGTTAGACTTTCTATTTGGCAAACAGTCTCACAAAACTTATATATTTATTTTCTGATTATATACTATCATAATAAGGATTATATTTTTTTTTCTATTAGCTTTTCACCCATTGGATTTCTTACACTTTTTTATTACATCAAGGAAAACAGTTTCTACATTTATATTTTTAAATTTATAAAATCCACTTTATGATTATTACAATAAATTAAGTATTAGTTAAATGCATCTATAATCACAAATGAAAGTGATCTAATTGTTTTCTGTAGGCTACATGCACCTCTATATCTGTTTAAATTCAGCATGTTGAAATGACGAAGAATAACTTTATCAGTAGAATAATTTATAGAGTATGTTTATAAATGTGTATTGAAGTTTATCAGAGTGTTACACTAAATTGTTAGTTATTTTAACCATCAGAAAAAAATACTTTATAGCATTTTCTCCTTAAAAAAAACTTATCTTATGCTACCCTAAAGTGAGAGGTTACATGTTTTCATGGATTAAAAACTCAGAATGAATTTTCCATGTTGTAATCAACCTTTTTGTCTTTTTGTTCAAAAAGACTATACAAAAATAATAAGTAAAGACCTATAGGATAAACCATTTGAAGTGATAAGAAACAGATATTTTATTGAGTTATAGTTATATTTTCTGTGCTTACTTACTTATTTTCCACCTTTATTGTTTTTACAAATAACTCAAGGCAGAAAATATATCCAACACACCTTCCTCCTCCTATTTTCCCCACAACAATCCTGTGAGGTGGGTTGGGCTGCGATAGGAGGACTGGCCCAATGTCATCCAGCTGGCTTTCATGGTTATGCAGGGACTTGAACTCAGTTGACAATTTCAAATATTTTAATAAATGTATGAGAGAGCAATTACAGGAAATTGAGATATAGTATGATGAATAATTAACAAACATCACATTTTAGATTCTTTGAACTTGAAGTAAAACAAATATTGAAATCACAGCTGTAATAATTAGTATACTTTTTCTATTTTCTCATGCTGTGCTGGTGTCATATGCTTTGAGTTCTAAGAATGTTAAAATGCTTTGACCACTGAGAATAGGGGCAACAGGTCATGAAAATCTGCAGGAATGCATCTTTCAAAGGGCAAAGAGCTCTGTGTAGTGACATGGCTTTTTAATTATCAAAATTTCTAACTTTATTATCAAGGGTAGACAAAATGAAAACCAGCTTTATAAGTCACCAACAATAGTGTGATCACAAAAACCCTTAAGAATCAACCTGGCAGAAATCCAAACTATGTGAGAAATCAAAGCCAGTTGCTGAAAAGTTTTTTGAAAAAAAAAATTTCCAGAGGGATCTGTGGAATATTTTTATAAAGTCAGTCTTTTTGTTCTTAATCAAATTGTGAATGTCCTCCCCCTTGTCAAAACAAATAGAACTGAGTGATATCATTGGCCAGAACATGGTAAATTAAGAACAGGTCCTGCAAATTTGGTGGAGTTATGTTGGGCTTAGCACTTCGTAGTTTAGTTCAGTTGCGCCATGGATTTTCCTCCAAATTTTAGAAAAAAGCAATCTTTTTGTCATGCTCCTCCCTGTCTTCTGTAACAACTAGTAATCGGAAACATGTGTGACATCATTCCATTGTGAGATTCCCTCTCTCAGGCGGTAGCCAAAGTGAAGTGGGGTTGGGAAGCTTACAACAATATGACAAAGCACACCACACAATTTTTTATTATGAAATGTTGTAAAGGGAAGGGAAGACAGATGGTTACTTATGGCATGACTTTCTCATAGAAAACAAGATAACTTTTAGCCTGATGGCTGCTAGCATTATCAAACAAAAGAAATTGTTCAACTATTCCAGTCTTACCTCTCTGGTGGACTTTTCTGGTAAAAGCAAATATAAGAAAAATAGGATGGGGGAAATAGACATTCAAAGATGATATTCTCTGGACTTCCTATTAATACCATTTTGAAATTTTGAGGGCATAACACAAAACTTTGTAGGAAACACCCAAGAGTAAACAGTGCTAAAAATGTACTTTAGCAAAATCTTTGCACAACCTGGAGGTCTTTTAGTCCAACCCCCTGCTCAAGGAGGAGACTACTATTTCAGACAAATTGTTGTCCAACATCGTCTTAAAAACCTCCAGTGTTGGAGTACCCACAACTTCATTGATTAATTGCTCTCATTTGTCAGGAAATTTCTTCTTAGTTCTGGATTTGTTTTCTCCTTGATTAGTTTTAATATATAATTATAATCCATAGTTATTACACATTATTTAATATATAGTTATTATTTGATGTATTAATTCTAGATATCTTAGCAAAACAAATGGCTGATCAAGAAGTATATTGTTAGTAATTCCCTATCCTCCACATTAAAATCACTCAGGATCCCTCAGGAATTTCTATAACTCCTTAGAGACAGAGATGGGCTTTTTAGAAAACAGTAAAATAGTGATAGTATTTTAAAGCACAGCTTTTTTATGTGACTTTACTTTTGGAAAATTAATCAATGTGAGCACTAGAGCATTATCTGTGTTATGCTTTCCCCCAACATATATATTCTTGTCCAAATTAAAGTAACATTTTTCTGGAATGGTTGTAAATTAATGGAAATTACTACCAAAACTTAGGATACTTGCCTAAATAAGACTTTTGTCCTTTCACATACATTTGAAAGGGCCTCTAGATTGTTTGTAATTCTTACAAAACGTTTTGGACTAATAAACAGACAACTCATACATAACATGAGTTATTTAACCATCTGCTTATTGCTCAACACCACTGCATTTTTATAAAAGTAGTGATTCAAAAACATAGGCAGCTGTTGCTTTAGAGATCACTAATCAGTCTATGGAACGTCACAGAATAGCAAGAACCTCTTGTAAGTGTGGCAAACTCTTCTTTTGTGTGGTTAATTTCATGAGACTTATGTCATTCTTTCTATATTATACCAACAGTTATTTAAAATCAGCCTCAACGAACATCTAGGTATGAAGAACACAGCTGCCTTAAAAATAACAAGTTAGACTTTAAATGGGGCAGGAGACTATGTTTCAAAGTTATCTAACATAAATAGTTTCATTATTTATCTTAGCATAAATCATGGAATGTTCAGATTGGGTATTAAAAGGCAACTGGAATGGTTCAGGGAATCTTTGTGATATATGGTTGTGCAGTTGTGCTTCACAGAGTCTAAGCTATTCCACTTTCCTGAACCCCTGTGGAGGATCTGTTTATGCCCTGAAGCGTGAGAATTAAATTGATGAATAGTCTGTTGACATAATGAGTGAGCTCACAAGGTCAAATTGTGTTCAGAAGTAGCCCCCAAGGAATGCAGTGAAAGAATCAGCAGGTATGTTAGAAGACAGAGCATAGAAACAGCCAGAAAACTGAATTGATTGGGAATGTCAATGAATTATTGTTGTGTCTGGCTCTGCAAAATAAAAATAAGAATGGAAGGGAATAACTGCAAATGACTTAGCAAAACTTCATCATTGCTTTACTAATGAGTTATCTGTACATGTTTTCAGAGCTTCTATTGGCCAAGTGTAATTATTCAATGAACATATTTTAAGCTACAGCAACACAGCTGAAGCAATGAATACTCATAGTGACTTCCATATTATACTGTGAATTTATATTGTTTGGGTGCTACACAATACAAATTGGACAGGCTTCCACCCAGTTGTCTCCAAATTTATAATAATAATGCCCCCTTCCCTATAAGCAAATCATCAGGTAAGGTTGTTAAACAAACTTATGGTTAATGTGGCTGGTTGGGAATTAATGTGTAAGACAATGATAACATTGGAAAAAGAATCTGACTCACCAGCTGGCAATGAAGGCTTCGTGGTCTTCTTCTGAGATTTTTTTAGTTCAGCTTTTGTTTCCTGCAGCTCTTGCCACAGTGACTTCAACATGAAATTGCTTCCATGAGTTATGTAGCTGACTCTACCTTCCTCTGATGAATGGCTCCGCTGATCACTCTCGTCAGCTCTCCACTGCCAGGCACGCTCGAGCTGGCTGAGTCGGTTGGAAAGATTTTGGTTTAATTGCAGAATCTCTTGGAGAATCTTTTCTTGCTTGATCTCATGAAGCAGCCCAGAAGCTCTGCTCTTTGTTATCATCTGGTCCATTTGGCTCCAGATCTGAGTGGTTGTTTTCTCAAGATATGTGGTGCACGTGCCAGCAAAGTTTTCCACAAACTGCAGTATTTCTGTTCTCAGCATCTGCAGCTCCACCTTAAGGATTTCATCCAGAGACTCAAGCAGCATGTTTTTCTTCATCTGGGAATTCTCAAGCATAATGAAGAGCTTGTCCCATTCTGTGTGTTCTCGCTGACAATCACATGAAATGGCTGAAACAGAGCACATAGTAAACATTACTCTACATTTGAACTTTATTCTCACAAAAAAAGCTATTTAAAGAAAGATGTTTTCCAAGACTATTTACACACTTTCTTTCTCTAGAAAAGAAGGCAAGATCATAAGTTAGAAATAAGAACAGAGAAATTTTTCTGTCTCCTTTCTTGGCTAAATGAACATTCTGAAATATTGCTATTTTTAAGTTTGCTAACTGCAGATTTTGCAAAAACAAGAGTATTAATTCTGCTGTTAATGCAAAAACAATTCGTTTGCAGTTAAAGACTAAGAAAGAAAGGCAAAATACTTACTTTCTTCTGTTGCAGGAATTACACTTTCTATTTCATTATCAAAATTCAAGAAGAAGAGATCATCGTACTCATCTGTGTTCTGAGTAAATGAAGAATAACAGATAGCAAAAAACAGAATCATAAAATGAAACATTTTTGGATAGAATTTCCAACTGCTTCTGTAAAATTCTCAGTGTCTTAATCTCTTGCAAGACTGGAGCAGAGATGATTCCTAGAGAGAAAGCCCTTAAATAATACTGGGGGAATGCCTGAGCTTGAATGAATGAGTAATTCTAGTCCTGGTGCTGTAAGAGGAGTGCTTCTGGTTATTATTAATTTTTTTGGATGGGAACTGTAAGGAAGGGGGAGGCATGGAGATTGCACAATCCTGAACCTTGCTAAATCTGAAATGGGAGTGGATTAGTGAGGAGTGAAAAGGGAGAAATGATGGAAAGTCTGTTCTTGTAAATTGCAGGGCTCTTTGGAGGCTAGATTTTTTTTTTAATGTCATGAATTTTAATGAAAAATAAGACAAATAAAATGTCCATTTGCTGATTTACAGAAAGGTGGAAAATTAAAGAGATTCTATGGTTATAACTGAAATGTACATAAACTCCAATTATTGTTTGCATTCATTTGTAAAATGTAGTCATTGTTATTGGATATACTGCTGCAGAACTTGGTTTGGGAATATCATTTGGATTATTAAAGCATGTACAATGTTGAGATGAACAAAGAAGATGTAAAAAGTTGCAAAGTTGCAAACCCTCATTTCCCTCTAGTAGAAATTATCTGATAGCAATTAATCCCTTGAACAGGAAAAATATGTTACATTTTTAACTTTGGTAAGCAACAGAGGTGGTATTCAGCAGGTTCTGACCAGTTCTGGAGAACCGGTAGCAGAAATTTTGAGTAGTTTAGAGAACCAGCTAATACCATCTGACTGGAAATTTTACAGTATCCTTCCCCTGCCACGCCTACCAAGCCATGCCCACAGGACCGGTAATTTAAAAAAATTGAACCACACCACTGGTAAGTAGCACACACACACACACACACACACACACACACACACACACAACTTAGAAAAGTTGACTGGATCAATCTCCCATTCTCCCAGAACAGTGTTTTTTAGACATTGACCTGGAATAACTCTAGAAAGTACCCTATGCAAATGAAGATGCCCTAATGCTTGAGTAATAATTTTTAATTCATATCCTGGATATAATTAGCTCCCAAACTTGTATTTATTGGTACTACGCCTGGTCAAAGTGGAGTTTAACCAACAGAATTTCTAAATATATAACAAGCTAATGTTTGCTCCATTAAAAATATTTAAGGATAAACATGACATCACTATAGAACTGAATGCCATAGTTTGTTCTGCTTATGCTTACTTACACTTATCTAATATTATTTAATGTACATGTACATGTACATTATTTAATGTAGTCCTCGACCAGCAGTTGTGGCAGTGGCAGTGAGGGGAGGGGATGGTTTCACATGCGCAAATGGAGCTTCACATGCTCACCTGCCATTTGGATGGCCCAGTTTCCAATGGGCTGCAGACTGGTATCGGTCCACAGACCTGGGTTTGGGCACCCCTGCTTTAAAAGAATTTTCTTCCGGAAAATATGTAAGAATCAGAATATTATGTGAAATATGGGATCACATAATCAACTGGAATTAACTACCTCTTCTTTTACTATCTACATTTCTGACTTCAGAGCTGAATATGATAAATGCTTTATGTTGCCTTTCAAAACTGCGATTCCATGTTTCATCCTTCTTTCTTGCCCAATCAATATTTGATAAAACAAAGTAGGTAACACTGTGCCAACTGTGGCTGTAAACAACACCCAGTGAAATAAAGGGAAGAATCATGTAAACCACATTAAATACTGTATGTGTGGAAAGGAGTACCTACCATAAAATAATCCTGTTACTGCTTTTTAACAAGTAGCCAAGGGAGTTACAGTTTTGGCCCATCACAAATGCTTAGACTGTGATTGAGTTAATGCATCAAAGTCAATGATGGGTACACTAATACTCCTTCCTATTGTGGGGCTATTAATCTCCCCCCAATCTTCCCCCAAGTGGTGAGATGAACAGAACAGAATTAGTTGGAAGGGACCTTGGAGATTTTCTAGACCAACCCCTTGCTCAAACAGGATACCATATACAATTCCAGACAAGTGGCTGTCCAGTCTCTTTTTAAAAGCCTCTAGTGATGGAGCACTCACAACTGAAAGTAAGTTGTTCCCTGGTTTATTGTCCTCACTGTCAGGAAATTTCTCCTTAATTCTAGATTGGTTCTCTCCATGGTTAATTTCCAAACATTGCCTCTTATCTTGACTTCTGGTGCTTTGGAAAATAGGTTGACCTCGTCTTTGTGGCAGCCCCTCAAATATTGGAACACGTCTATCATTTTGCCCCTAGTCCTTTTTTTTTAACTAGACTAGACATACCCAATTCCTACATCCATTGTTCATATGTTTTAGCCTACAGCCCCCTGGAAAATGGGCAGCTATATGAATTTGATAAATAAATAGGGTTTTAATAAAAGTGAGACTCAAATGACCTTATTTTGGTAACAGAATGGTCCAGTGGGAATTCATTCCTTCCTTCCTTCCTTCCTTCCTTCCTTCCTTCGATTTCTATAGCCACCCATTTCAGCAAACAACTCTGGGTGGCTCACAATTGAGAATGCTGGTATGTCATTATATAACATATTTCTTACTGGTATATATATCCAGTGCTCTGTGAAATAATGTCATTTGATTACTATGCATATTTACAGAAACACTTTTCCTGACTTATTTTTGACATGTGGATGAAAAATATGTGAATGAAAAATCCTGAGTGCATTCAACTCAGCATTCCAAAGATGGGTTGAGCTCACAACTCCTTTGAACTCATAGTATGTTCTGCCACACGTTTATCTATGTAAATCCTGGATTAAAGAGTAGAAATGAAGATAGTTCCTTCAGAGGAGCAAATTTTGTTAGGGTAGATGAGAGGAAAATTACTTAACATTAATTGCTTTTCCTTACCCCAATTATTCCCAGTTAACTCAGGACTGCCCATGTCTGCTAGTTACCTAAGAGAATTTGCACATGTTAAACACATTGGCATGATTAATGCAATTTCTGTTTTGGTTTTGATTCATCATTCAAAATGTTGCTCATTTGTATTCTTAAGCTAGCATCACACAGCACATGACTAGTAGTTGACCATATTCCAAAGAATAAAATATGATTTCAAAAGTTTAAACACTTCCCTGAAAAGGTTTAGCCCATATTTTATGTTACAAAATAAAGTTCCTTCCAGTTTTAGTCTTATGTTTTCACAAATCAATAATACTGTACATGTGACAACTTTACAAAAATATATCTAAGTTGACCTGCCAGCCAGTAATTGATTATCATTGTGCCAAAATATACAAAGTGTGAATTTGAAACCAATGCTGTTGGTGTGCTGGATAAACAAGATGGCAAAATTTGGTTGTATGAAAGTACCTTTTATATGCTAACATCAATAGAAACTACCCAGCTTCAACCAGCAGACTGAGGGTGCCTCATTCATAACTCATTTCACCAAAAAATTCCCTCTGGAATAATTCATTAGCCAACTTTTACTTCATACCTTTTAATTCATAAGGACCCAATTGTTTCCGAAGTTTCATACAAAAAGGCATCTCTTGTTCTAGGAGTGGACATCTGCTTACATGCTGTAGACATTGTAAGATTGGATACTCCAGGTTTTGCTTTTCTATTAGAAGTAGGAATGAAAAGCATCATTAATTTAAAAGCAATCTGGAGGCTAATGTCAAAGCTTAATGTCAAAGCTTAATCTCTGGTATGTTCCTTTCTAGTCTGACTTAAAAGATTTCTTATCTGGAGATTTACAGCAGGAATGTATCTATTAAAGGCCTGGCAGCCAAATTCTTCTATTCAGAGCTTAACCTACAGGCGTGTTTAATTCTGCCATGTGTCTGGAAGCTTCATCTTAACTTCATCAGTAGAATTCTGTATCTGGCCTAAGGTCAGTGTAGCTGACTTGTTCTAATACAGAAAATACCTGTTTAGGCATATGAGGCAATCCAGCCTCGTCTTCTGCTGACTCAAGACATTCTTAGACTAAATACTTAGATGATATCATGCCAGGTCATTGCAGAGAAGCATGTGGAAGAAAAGGATGTGGGTTTAGAATGTATATTTTTATAGAATTGTTTAAAGAAAATTGTTTTAGTTTGTATGGTTTACTTTAATGCTTGGATTTGGTTTTACTTTTGCTATTTCTGGCTTTTATTAGTTATGTGTTCGTTGCACTGAATATATTATTACTATTGATATTTTATATATAGTCTTGAGCAGGCTCTTTTGCATCAGGCCATCTGAAGCATCTACAAATAAATATGTAAATATTTTTAAAGTGATGCAAAACAGAAAATATTACAGTGTGTTAAAATAATGGCAATATAATGTAAGTTACAGGCATCTCAATACCAATCATAAGGAATGATAATCATAAAGGAAAGCCTGCTGAATCAGACCAAAGACCCATTTAATCCAACATCTGTTTTCCACTGGGATCTGTCCCTATAGTTCCAAGAAAATCATGAAGCCATGAAAATAATGCCCTTATCCATTATTCATTCTACAACTCTGCCAGCAATCAGTATTCAGAGACATATTAATTCTTGCATATCATTCTGCTGTCCTTATGTCATATTTAACTGACATAGTTTGATCAATGTGTACTGTCAGTATTTGTGAACCAGCATAAACTTAAAAAGAAACATTACTGAATGATATAGAATCCATACTCCTTTTCCAGTAGGACTCTTTTCATACCAGAAGAAGGAAATATTATGCTTCTGAATGTTGACGACCTCCTTCAAACTTATTTTACAGCTTATAATTGCAAAAGCAGCTTAAGATAAAGATAAGACAGTGAGGGACAAATCTCTCTTTTGAAATAGATTTTGGGATCCCAACAATAAATAAATGGAAAACTGTGAATGAATCTACTGACAGGTTTGAATTCCACTTGGTCATTTTTAAGACCAAGATTAAAGTAACAAGTATTTTATGTCAAAGACATGGTGAATAAGTATTGTTAGTTCATATCTGTTTGATGAGAAACTGTTGTATCTGCATGATTCTCAGACAGGAGTGCTAATTAGAAAGTGATGCCATTAGAATTAACTAAATTTATTACAAGATGCTGATATAGTATGTATGTATAAATATATATTTGTGGGTGTAAATATGTGTGTGCATGTGTGTGTGTGTGTGTGTGCATATGGGGGGGGGATGAAAGAGGCATTCCAGGAATTTAGGAGGGAAAGTGCAGTAACAACTGATGTTTCTATTTAAAAGACTGAAGTTTTACTATCCTATAGTCGATGAGTACCTGGTTTAAAATAATAGAAAGTACAGAAGTCCAACATGAATATTTTTTGCTAGAAAGTAAGCCCACAGAGAGTTTCAGTATGTTTTGAAGATTTAGAGAATGAAACCATGTCATATCATGATAGGCAGATGTTTTCCATATGTTGTCAGCATGGAACTTCAGTCATTCCAGAGCTGGCTTGTATGATGTTTCATGTTACAGATTTCTCTGTGAATTTGGCTTCATTTCAGCTTGTGAATACACTTTATCAAACATTCTTCCAAAATTGTAAAACTATTTTGCCTTGTTTATTCTCTCCACCTCCCACCCCCATACTTTATCAGCATCTGAGCAATTGTATCCTATGCTGTTCTCAGTGTATCTTTGTGTTAAATGCATAGTTATAAAATATTGCTTCCAGATTTCTCTTTAGCATAGCTTGCTTAAGTGTAACATAGACTACTTAAATTGCAACTGAAGTGGGATAGAGAATAGGTAAGTTATAATGGGTTTTTAAAATAGTTATTTAACAGTTAGTATAACCATATTGCTTAATACTCAATTTAAATAACATTTAAAAAATAATTTTGGTTTATATACAAAGCCATATTGCCTTACTTAGTCACATTCCATATTAAATAATATTTGATTTCTGTTTTTCTCTTGTTCTGCCATATGTTTTGGTGCAAACATTCAGTTCCCACAGACATCATTCCCAGAAACCATGGGTAATAAAATCTTGATTCTGTTTTGCTTTATCTTTTCAGCTTGAGACCATTCAGAATTAAAGCCTTGTTGACAGAGAAAATAGAATAAGCTCTTTGTTCCCATATTCTTCACAGGGAATTCTACATTGCTCCGTGTATTGCCTTCTTTGTATGAAAAGCAGCAAGAACCTTTAAGCAACCACCTGAGAGTATTGGTAGGACTGATGCCTCATCTGGAACCATCTGAACAGCAACATCTTCTACAACTTTTGCTAACTGTTGCAAAGAAAAAACAGCCCAAGGTAATTTTTTGTTCATTTCATATTTGATCAACTCAAAACATGTGGCTCTTAAGTCTAACAGATAATCAGAGTTGGAAGGGACCTTGTAGGTCATCTAGTCCAACCCCCCACCCAAGAGGGAGACCCTATACCATTTCTGACAAATGGCAGTCCAATCTCTTCTTGAAAGTCTCAACTGATGGTGCTCCCACAATTTCTGAAAGCGAGCTGTTCCATTGGTTGATTGTTCTCACTGTCAGAAAGTTTCTCCTTATTTCCAGGTTAAATCTCTCCTTGTTCAGTTTCCATCCATTATTCCTTGTCTGGCCTACAGGTGCTTTAGAAAATAGCTTGACCCCCTCCTCTCTGTGGCAGCCCCTCAAATATTGGAAGACTGCTATCATGTCTCCCCTGGTCCTTCTCTTTACTAGACTAGCCAAGCCCAGTTCCTGCAACGGTTCATTGTATGTTTTAGCTTCCAGTCCCCTAATCATCTGTACTTTTTCTAGAGTCTCAACATCTTTTTTATAATGTGGTGAACAAAACTGGATGCAGTACTCTGAGTCAAAGGAGCCTGTAATTTTGATACATCCCAGAACAATTAAACTTCTCACTAGGCCAGGATCCAAAATTCCTACCTATAACTTTTCAAGAATAATGAACTTTGCATTAAGATTTGCTGAGTTTGAAAATCAGTTAGACATCAGCTCCCCAAAGAGGAAAGTTCAGCACAGGCTGAATCAGTTGGCTGAATCTGTCTTGATGTAGAGCAGGGATGGGAAACTATTCCCCCTTTATGACCTGTGGACTCCAACTCCCAGAATTCCTAAGCCGTGCTCAGGAGTATAGAGGATCCTCTCTTTGGGTTTCACTTTAGTTTAGTGAATAATTCACTATGCATTTATTATTTAATGATTTTATTCATTGCTGCACTTATTAATCTCTAATCAGGTGTCTTAATTTAACATTGGTATTTTTGGGAATGGGCCAAAATGGGGAAAGACAAAGCTTCAATTTCCAGTATTGCAAAGTCTAAAAGCCACCTATAGAAGCCAGCGAATTTCTTGTTTTAATGATTTCAACAAAAAAACTTTCATTTCCCAATCTAATATTTAGATCTTAAATTTTTGGGAGTGGTTCCACATCCAGGTACTAATCAGATATAATCCTGCCTCGTTTTCATGTAGTTTGTTTTAGATTGGACACCCTAAATGCAAAATTTCAATTTTGCAACTAATAATAATATAATAATACATAAAAGATTATGGTGCATCCGATCACACACTCTGACTCATTGTTCATCAGCAAAATACTTATTATGCCATGTCCAGTAAAAGTTGAATCATTCCTAACCACAATGACATGCTATAAATTTATGGGAGATCAAGGCCTATCCTTTATTTCAATCATCATTCTTCCATTAATGTATGCTATATTGAACTCTCTTAGCTTTTTTGAAACTGGTGTGGAAAAAAAGACTAATGCTTGTACATTTGTACATTCACGAATTTCCATTTTTTTATTGGATTAGGGATTGGACATAGGAAGTACAGTTTTGACTGTCCTCTCCACATTCATATAGTAAGAGTGTATTGAGTAAGAAAAACGAATGTCATCTCAAGCAAAAAATGTTTCATTCATCTGAGAATAATCAAGTGATGAAAACACTGCCTACTGATAGCCCTGCAGGATTAGAAAACCAGAAGCCTTCCAATCAGAAAGCAAAATATATTTTTTTAATATTAAAAATTAAGAATATTTCAAAGGAATATGGTCTATGAGCTTAACGCTATTGAGTCAAAACTAATGCAAGTTTTCTGACAAATATAAAAATAGTTTCTCCATTCAAAATATTGTATACAATAAAGTGTTAAAACGGAATGACCCTGTCCTCAAATAATATTCACTGCACAAAGATAAGAGGTTTCCCAATACATTTGGCTTAATAAACCTATTATAACTCTTGCATAAATAAGTGCAAATTGCTGCAATGGTAATTGACACTTTGCCACTGAATTTCCCTGGCCTGTAAGCAGGGAAGGGCTCCAAAGCTTGCAAAATAAGGATTATTCTAACCCCTGAATTTCCAAGTCTAATAATGCAAGTAATCTCACAAGCATCACAAGAGCACATTGTTCTTCCAACGTTAGCACATCCCTTATGTTGAATCATGTCCTGTAATGGTGTATTTCTTTGGTTCTTAAAGTTAGACTGGTTCAGATAAGTCCTGGGCTAATGATCTGACATCATTGTCCACAACCCCCAATATGTATCTTTACAAAGATAAAGATGTTTTATGATTAAGTAATTTTAGAAAAAAGCAGAAAAGAATAACATAGTACAAACATTTCATGTACAGCCAGTTCTGTTGTGTAGGCAGAATGTTTGTGCTACCTCACATTAGACCTTATAAAATACAATAGTACCAGATTATAGGATATATACATTTCAGTAGTCTTTGAAAACAATAAAAAAGAGCCCTAGGAATTTATACGTTACAGTTAAAGGAACTTTTACAAAATATATAGCAATGGAGGGGCTATAATTTCTTCCATAATTCCACTCTGACAGAACCCATTTTAGCCTTTGTTTAAAGTATAGGCCATATACTTTAACTTTCAGCATAACCCATTCTTCTGTTAAAGATACTGGGGGGTCTTTGAGACTTCCTTTGCAAATTGTGACCTGGCATTTCAAGACCTTAAAAGAGAGAAAGGGTCAGATCTGGTCATCCATAAACCTAATTGAGCAGACTTAATATAACTTATTGCCTTTCAGCAGAAGCTTATATTACAGAGCAGCGAACAGCATGAAATCAAATAATACACTCTGTAAACAGCTCAGAGTCGCTTTACAGGGGAGATAAGCAGCATAAAAATGTAATTAATAAATAATATCAATATATACTGCTTTCAATGCCTTAAGAGGGCAAAAATCTGGATTCAAAGTGTGATATATATAGATTTAGTCTAGCCAAAATGTTATTTGGTTATTGATGAAGTTATGAACAGAAGTAGTTGATTGATGAAGTTATGAACAGAAGTAGTTTAATCTCCTGAATACCAGTTTGATCTAGGAAACCTATCTGATTTCTAGTTTATGGTAGGAAAGCCATTAAACGAAATAAGGCCAGCAGTCCTTCCTTCCTTCTATTAGTGAGAATCAGTATAGGACAAATTATGCAGGTCAAGCTAGAGGCCCATTGAATATGATGTTCAAATGCCACTTGCTCACAAGAAAGAATGCAATCTATAGGAAAAAATGTCCTATATATCTGGCCAACCAGCAGCTAAGCAAGATTGGGTTGGCTACATTTTGAACAGGAAATTTCCAGACCAGATTGGGAAGTTGGAAAATTGCTCAGAACAAATCACCAACAAAACAGTTCTAATTATAATTGAGACAACTACATGGATGTGTACAGGAAGTAATGGAGAACTCAAAGCAGGCTTCACTTTTTAATGTCAGAAACTCAGCTGGAATAAATATTTTGCATGCTACTGTCAAGTGTCTCAAAATAGACAATATTTTTTAAAAAAATTGTCTTAGAATCCATCATAAGGGCAGAGCAAGAGCAGCATTTCCAAAGAATGCCTTGCTATAAATTTAGTTTATGAAGATACACTTATTTGTATTCCTTATGATCTATAAACTGGGCCATAAAGGAAAATAAGAGCATTTAGACTTTCTTGTAAGGGAAAAATATAAATTGAAATCTTCCATAATTGTTTAGGTAGATAATATACTATAAATTAAGATAAAATAAGCTTCAGAGTCAGATAATGGGTTAAAGAGTCTACTTTTTCTGTTTTGTATAAATGAACGTAATTCTGTCTTAAATATCTTATTTTTCATTCTGGGTGGTGCGTATGGATTTCTTGATTTAGGCATATCACACTATACATGGAATAAATACATGTCACTGTCTAGTGATGCATATGTAATTGGTCCTAATTACAAGCAAAACTATTATTGTGATATTCAGTATTTTCTTTTAAATTGTTTGTGTCTTGTGGAAAATTTAAGCCTGTACATTTAGATTTTTGTAAAGCATGTTCATTAACTTGGTTTCCTACCATGTTCAGATAATTTTTTGCAGACTCATGCAGATTATAATTTCAGGTTTTAGTCATGATATTGCAAAACCAGTACATGGGGAATTCACACAATAGATTTTCAGCATAGTTCCATAAATCATACCCATGACTCTATTACCACCTTTTTCCTGCATTGCAACAATGAGCCTAGATTTGATTGATTTCAATTAATTTACAGGGATGTGATTACAAATTATCAGACTGTCAATGACCTAAATCCTAACTGCTGTAAATATGTAACTTTCCAGTACAATACAGGTAGTCCTCAACTTACTACCATAATTGAGCCCAAAATTTATGTTCTTAAGTTTGTTAAGTGAATTTTGCCCCCTTTTACAACTTTTCTTGCCACAGTCGTTAAGTACTCTCTAAAGTTCTTAAGTTAATAACATGATTGTTAAATCTGGTTTCCAAATTGACTTTGCTTGCCAGCAGTTCACAAAAGGTGATCACATGACCAGTGGTGGGATTCAAATATTTTTTACTTCCAGTTCTGTGGGCGTGGCTGGTGGCTGTGGGGTAGTTTGGTGGGCATGGCTTGGTGGCTGTGGCAGGGGAAAGTTACTGTAAAAGCTCCATTCCCTCCCCACTCCTGGGGGAAGGATACTGCAAAATCCCATTACCTCCCTACCCCACTAACCTGCTTTCCAGATCCATTCTCCTGTGCAGGGCAACAAAAGAAGACTCACCCCATCAGCTGGGACTCAGGAGGCAGAGAATAGATGGGGGTGGGGCCAGTCAGGGGTGGTATTTGCCGGTTCTCTGAACTACTCAAAATTTCCGCTACCAGTTCTCCAGAACTGGTCAGAACCTGCTGAATACCACTTCTGCACATGACCCCAGGACATTGCCATGGTCCTAAATGTGAGTCAATTGCCAAAGGCCTGAATTTTGATCATGTGACTATGGGGATGCTGCAACAGTTGTTAAGTGTGAATGGTCATAAGTGACTTTTGTCAGTGCTGTTGTAACATCAAATGGTCACTAACTGTTTTAAGTCAAGGACTACTACCTGTATATCACAGGTGTCAAACTCGAAGCATCACGTTGCCATCCCATGATGTATTTAAACATTCTCCCCTTCATGGAGCTGGGACAGGCATCTGGACACATCTGGCCCACAGGCCGCTAGTTTGACACCCCTGCTGTATAGGGAGGCTAATGGGAATTTCTGTTGCCTTTTCACAATAATCTATCATCAGACACTTTAACTGAAATTTTTAAAAAGATAAATAAAAAATATTAGTCTAAGCCAGAGGTGGTGTTCATCAGGTTCTGACCAGTTCAGGAGAACCGGTAGTGGAAATTTTGAGTGGTTTGGAGAACCGGGAAATACCACTTCTGACTGGAGACTTTACAGTACCCTTTCCCAGCTACGCCCAACAAACCATGTCCACAGAACTGGTAGTAAAAAAAAATGAATTCCACCACTGGTCTAAGCGGAGAATCTTGTAAATACTGTAGAAGTTTTTTAAGAATTTCCTTAGTAAGAAATGCTAAATCAAATAATGTATAACTTCTAGCAGTATCCTGTCAGCATATGTTGAAAATAATTGAAGTTGAATTGACTTATTTAAGAATTTCAAGCAGATGGATTTTTTTTTTTACAAAAAGCAGACTGGAATTAATATTTCACCTTTCTTTTAGGTTCTCAAAGAATGTATTTCTTCTCTAGTTGATCATCTAAGAGACCCTCTTTATAATGACATCATTCTAGACATATTCATAGAAATATCAGATTATGAACCAGAACTGTTGGCCAATTTACTGCCTGTACTGAAAGAAACTGGGGAGACTTTTCCTAATTTGATAGGGCAAATGGCAAAGATTTTTGGAGCTGTTGGACAAATTGATGAGGTATGCACTATTTTCTATTTTTAAAAGGCTTTTATATTCTACTGTGTTCTTAGCCCATAGTCATAATTCCTTAAAAGAGATCTCCATCAAAGATAACTTACATTAAGGTCTAAAAATGATAGTATCATCATATTTTCCACAAAATGTGCTACGATAAACCATTAATAAAAATGCACAATAGAAATATTATTGCACTTGATACATTATATGTCTGATTATTTCATGTTTAAATTCTCAAGGAATTCATATAATCTCCAAGTAACTAAAATATTGTATATGTGTAATCTGATCACTTTCACTCAAAACAGAATGCAATCAATTCTTTTCTTGAATTTTCCTTAAGAGTTTTATACCCTTTTTTATATACAATAGCATGCTAAGCACTTTGTACTACTAATAGATCATTCTTGGTTTAAGTGCATTTTGTTTCTCACAAAGATATTAAATCTGTTAGGTTCATCAAGGCTTATATTAATTTTCCTCTGGATATATTAGTTGCTGTAAACTGCACTTGTGTAGAGATTTCACTCAAGAATTACATGCAGCTGAATTACAATGTCCTTCCTTAAATAACTAGAAGGAACCACACTTGATTATAGCCAGAAAACAAGTGGAACCTATTAAATGCAAGCATTTCCCAAAAATGCGTCTCAATTTACTACAGTTTTTCCCCACATTGCAAATTCAAACAAGAAAGTGGGTTCATCTATCACATCATGAAAAAAAATTTCTTGAATTTTCTTGATAACGGTTGCCACACCTTAAATTTTAATGTTCACGAGAAATGTTCTATTTGTTCAATGGGTATAACTAAAGACTATATTCCAGCTTCAAAATCATTTATTCTAGGATGTGTTTATATGATAAAGTTTAGGATGTAGGTGTGTTTGAGTGTGGTGTGGGTGTATAAACTGGGTCTTGTATATAATTTGATATGCAATTTGTTTTTTTAGCCTCAGCAGTTTGCTCACTGGAAAAGCATATCATGACAGAGGCTGTTATAGCTGTCAGTGGTGGATTAATGCCCACTTGTTCCCTAAGCACTGACAAATCTTGGTGTCCCCCTCCTTTGTACAAACGAAGCCAAGCTTAGGCTACATAAAAGTTTTGTGGTGCTCCCTTTGGGCCTGATGCCCTAAGCACGTACTTAGTCTGCTTCATGGTTAATACACCACTGAGAGCTGTGCACGCTCTGAAAATTATTAGGACAAAATGCTTCAGATTTCATACAATCCAAGCACTCCAAGCAATCCAAAATACTGTGCTTGTATGAGATGTGATATAGTTCTTCCTAGTCCTTTTCAAAATGCAGAGTTCTTGTCTTCATTGCAACATTCACTATTTGTATAAGTGATAACTACTTTTTCAAAAATATAAATATATCAAGGGCCACAAAAGCCTGGGTGAATCTCTAATTTATACATCTATCATCTATCTGTCTGTCATCTATCTTACTTATGTAGACTCTCATCTCACAATAAAGTGACTATGGGGCTTAAAATAAAAGCAGTCATAAAATCCAAATGTTTAAAAACCTGTAATTAAAAGACTTTAACAATATTATTAATAACAGATAATGGAGAGAATTGATTCTAAAAACAATGTAGTCATCTCATGAAATCACCATTTCCTTGAGATCCTGAGGCCTGATGACACAGCCATGATTTCTGGAAGGATGTCAAGGATAGAGCCAATTTCACACAGGGTGTATGTGTATGTAAGATGGGGATGGTGTCCCACCAGATGAAATTGTTTCACAGACAGGACTGGCAGCGTATCTCTTCTGCTGGACTTCACTGGATGACAGTTATAATTGGAAGAAAGTGATCTCTCAAATAACCCAGCCTTGTCTGATGAAGGGCTTAAAAGGTCAAAAACAGCACCAATTGGACCAAAAAGGAACCTGGCAAGTGGCAACCAATGCAGCTTGTGGAGAAGAGATGTAACATACAGTATGCTGTTCTAGGGTCTCACATAGCTGCCTGGCAAAAGTGGGTGAATGGAATTCTGTCAAAGCCCCCAAGCTTTGGTTTCTTGTTAGTTTTTATTATAATATATAATATGTTACTCTATTTTCCTGAAACATGGAACAATATTATTATGGTTACAAGCCACAGTCATCCACATCTTCAAAAAGGGAAACCCCAGCCTAGTTGAAAATTACAGACCAATCTCCTTATGCTGCGTCACCTGTAAAGTCATGGAATCAATTATTAACCAATCCATTATCCTCCACTTAGAGACAAACAACCTACTCTCTAATAAACAATTTGGTTTCAGAAAAAAAACTATCCTGTAATCTGCAACTCTTACACTGCAAAAACATATGGACTACGCAACTTGATCAGGGCAAAGCAATAGACGCGATCTACATAGACTTCTGTAAAGCCTTTGATTCAGTGGTACAGGACAAACTACTCCTAAAACTAAAATCTTATGGTATCTCTAGACAGCTGCATAACTGGATAGAAGCATTCCTGTCAAACAGACAACAAATGGTCAAAATTGGGAGTGTCCTATCAAATTCTGTACCTGTCAACAGTGGTGTCCCCAACGCAGTGTTCTAGGACCAACTCTCTTCATACTCTACATAAATGACCTCTGTGATCATATTAAGAGCAACTGTGTTCTCTGTGCTGACGATGTAAAGGTATTCAACACCACAGACAATACTGCTACCCTTCAAAAAGACCTCGACTATGTATCAGAATGGTCAAACAAATGACAACTTCAAATCTCAACAAATAAATGCTCTGTCTTACGTATTGGCAAAAAAAAACCAGAAAATAAAATACAAGCTGAATAGTCAAGACCTTGTTGATGATCCAAACTCTGTCAAGGACCTTGGAGTTCTCATCGCTAATGATCTAAGTGCTAGAGCCCATTGTAACTACATAGCCAAAAAGGCATTAAGAGTTGTTAATCTAATCCTACTTAGCTTTTTCTCTGGTAATATCACACTACTAATGAGAGCATACAAAACATTTGCTAGACCAATACTTGAATACATCTCATCAGTCCGGAACCCGCATTACGTTTCTGATATTAACACAGTTGAGAAAGTCCAGAAATATTTCACAAGAAGAGTTCTCCACTCCTCTACTTGTTGCAGAATATCTTATGCCACCAGACTTGAAATTCTAGACCTAGAAAACCTAGAACTACACCGCCTTCCGTCCGATCTAAGTATAGTATATAAAATTATACATTGCAATGTCCTACCTGTCAATGAATACTTCAGTTTCAACCATAACAATACAAGAGCACACAATAGATACAAACTCAAGGTTAACCGCACCAAACTTGATTGTAGGAAATACGACTTCAGCAACAAAGTAGTAAATGTCTGGAATACTCTACCTGACTCTGTGGTTTCTTCCCAAACCCCAAAAACTTTAACCTTAGACTGTCTACTATTGACCTCACTCCTTTCCTAAGAGGTCTGTTGGGAGTGTGCACAAGCGCAACAACATGCCTACCATCCCTGTCCTATTGTTTCTTTTTTATTGTTTCTTTTTTATTTTTCTTATATGTATCCATTTCATGTATCCATAACTATGTTTATACTTATACCTGTTATCTTATAATTGCTTGATAAAATAAATAAAATATATAAAATAAATAACAATAAAGGACCTGAAAAGGGGAGATGTTGTTGTTTGATGGTGTTAAAAGTATTGTTGCAGGACATAACCTGTTCCAAGTAAGGCTCCCTTTTGCAGTTGACTGATGGTGATTTTGTTAATGCCAATGATGTTCAAGTGCTGCTCCAGATGTTTTGGAATTATACCCCAAACACTCATTATTATTGATACTATCTTTGCTTTCTTTTGCCTCAAACCTTCTACTCTTATTTGCAGATCCTTGTACTTTGTGGTTTTCTCCAGTTCTTTCTCTTCTATTTTGCTGTCTCCAAATACTGCAACATCCAACTAGCTAGACTTTTTTTTCCCCTTTCATATCGACAATTGTTATATTTCGGGGTGTTGTGTGGCAGGTTCTTGTCTGTTCGAATTCTAAAGTCCCATACTGCTGTAGCCTTTTCACTTTATACTACTTTGTCTGTTATGTGGTTTCACCAATTTTTGCTTGCAGGCTAAAGGGTCCCTCCCCCGCAGATATTCTGGTGCACCATTGTTGCTACTGTACTTTGTCATGCTGTGGCTTGTAGTTAGTCTCTGTGATCTATTTTGCAGAGCTAATTAGATGTTTTTTCAGCTTCTTTGCAGAAGCAGCATTTTAATTCTGCGGCATTTTAATTAAGTTTTCTTAATTCTAGCTTAATGTATGCATTTGTTATTAAGATTATATCTCTAGAAATATTTGTGAATATTGTTTTTTGTCTGCAAAACTATAACTTTGAGTGATAATATTTTATTATCCTGTAGAATGAACCGCAATGGCTTAATCTGCAGATTGTCATGTGATAATAAATCTTACTAGATGAATAAGTAAACAATGAAGTAATAAATCTTTACTGTATGAGAATGTAATCATTGCTAGAAGACAGGCTATCAGCTTTCTGATAAATGGCCTGCTTCCAAATTTGAAGGCCCACTTCCTAGGACTAAACAAAAGTAATTTAGTAAAATGTTACTATGCTTTGTATTAGATATGGTCCACAATATGGCAAGAAGTAACCAGTATCTAAGAGCACAGAAAAATGAAGGATCTTTTAATAAAAGTGCCTTTCCATGCATATGAGGCTTAAAATGAGTGTGCATAGTTAAATATTCATTCATTCATTCATTTATTCATTCATTTTACTTGTATCCTCTGTAATTAAAGGAGACTCTTGATAGTTTACATTAATTAATTAAAATTATTAAAAATGTCCTTATTATGAATAAACATCCATTAGTTAAGCTTAATTATGCAAAACTAATCAATCATATTATAACTGATAATGTCATTTCAATTCCCTGAAATAGTTACAAAATAGTTTCATTATTTAAATTAATTATAGAAAATAATAGAATAATTTTGGGGGGGTGATCAAACTTCTGGATGGAAGTATTTCAAATTGTACAGCAGCAGCAGAAGCAGCAGAACCCTACAACCTTGGGCACCTAATGGTAACCAAAAGTAGGTTCTCCTAGGCCATCTTGAGTTGAGCATATTGAAATTGGTCAGAGAAGATGGTCCTGCAAGTACTCCCAATGCCAAAGCATCTGTTGTGGTTCTTCACTGGGGGTTGTTATCCCTAAGGATATGTTTTGGGAATATCCTGGGTATAATAGAGCAATTCGTAATTGCTTGTTTTTGAGTTGAATATCCAGAAAGGTTTTTTGTGAGACTATTGACATTATTTGGGACTGGAAAATGGATTATTGGGTCAAGCAGTTTAAGAACCATTGGCGTATAGGGTTTTTAAAGTCAAAATCAGCATTTTGAATTGTATTTAGAGATTAATAAGGGTCCAGGGCAGGCCCCAAAGCACAGCGATAATTCATTCATGTCAGTAAGTACCCTCTACCAACTGGGCTTCTGTACTTTGGATCAACTGAAGCTTCTGAGTGGTCTTCAAAAGGTATTGTGTAGTCCAGATGGGTGATGATGAGGGCATGGTTTATCAATCCAAAGTCCTAAAACTCTGAGTAAGATTGGATCTGGCCATAGCTGGGCAAAGTTTCCCTGATTACAGCTTCTGTAAGCCCTGCATGAAGAGTCATGGACCTACTTCTTTAGGGGCAACCCCACACTGTGAAAAGGCCACATTTTAATAAATACACAGTAACTACATCTTGCATGAGACCATGCTAACCACTGGGCTTAGGTGTACTTAATTTGTATTGAATTTGTTTTCAGAGATTTTTAAACTTTCCTAAAGGGCTGGAAGAAAGATGGTTTCTCCTATTTGTTTTAACTGCTGTTTAGTGATGAGGTTAGTGGAATGGTATTTCTGTAGTTTATATACTGGACTGTGTGCATATATGACATAAGAAGCTGTAGAAAAACTTTGTCTTTAATGGCATTAATATTGTTTGAACTGATTGCAAGTTTAAATAAACTAAAACTCAATTGAATTTCAGTGTTCACATTTTATCTGCCGTACTGTTTCCTGGAATATCCTGTGTGGTCTTCTGTTTAAGCTTTTACATAATAGTTATCCTGTTTAAACTGCTGTCATTTACAAATGCTTTAGAATTTATTCTGGCTAATTAATATTCTCTGGAAATGTTTCTGCCATCAAAGCAATTTCTCCATTACAAAAAAATCCGATTCCATTGTCCTTAATCTGTCAGAAGAATCTTATCAGCACTAAGAAGAGAGCTTCATTCTTGCTATCTTCCCTTTCTGTCCCTTTCTTCTTAAAATCTGTCAAGAAGAGATAGATCAGAATCAAAAGAAATCTTCCTCCCTCCTTCCATTTTATCCATCCATGTTCATTTCATCCTCTCCTCTTCCAAACTTTCTCCTTATCAGATGTCAGAACTGATGGTGCTTGTTTTTTTTTTTATCTTTAAGGGCCTACATGATGTGGGGATGGCTATTTGAGAGACCACCTATCTCTACTGGTTTTTGGTCATCCTACCAAGTGCAGCAGGGTGGGTATGCTATGGGTTCCTTCTGGGAAGCAATGTTAACTGATGGGACCTAGAAGATATGCCTTCTCTGTGAGGGTGTCCGCTCTGTGGAACAACATTGTTCCTAAGATGAATCTAGTCCTCCTGGCTTCTTGGAAGGGCTTTCTTCCTTAGATATTGAGGTCAAAGTGTTGTACAGCTTGGTATAAATGTTCTGCCATTACACTGTTAGAAACACTTTAATAATGTCTCATCTATGTCTTTTATAAAACAAACAATGAGGTTTCTTGGTAATTTTTTGAGTTATATTATATAACATCTATGTTACTGTTAGCTGCCCCAAGTTGTTTGGTTAAAATGGGTGGCCATATAAATTTGACAAATAAACCAACAGACAAAACACTTTCTTGGAGAAGATGCCCTTCCCAAGTTTTTTATAGCTCTATCATTTCTGTGTTACTATCTATTCTTTCTTCTGCTTTTGTTCTTCTTTTGGTAGATTTGGCTTAGATTATTCAACTTGTTTCTTTGCTGATCAAAATGCCCAGTACCCACATGTATAGAGGAAAAAGAAAGTGAATATTTGAAATTTTGAATATAGAAGAAATTAAAACTGACAGATTTATTCTTTACTACTTTCTGAGCTTCCTTGTTTTCTCTAAAGTATTTTGTTTTGGGTCTTTCTTTCTTTCTTTCTTTCTTTCTTTCTTTCTTTCTTTCTTTCTTTCTTTCTTTCTTTCTTTCTTTCTTTCTTTCTTTCTTTCTTTCTTTCTTTCTTTCTTTCTGTGCCTTGATCTTGAATCAGTGTAGATTCTTGGTGATTGTCTTGATAAGACCCTGCAATTTTATTAGCAAGATTTCAGAAGTGATTTGCCATTGCCTGCTTCCTAGTCCTGAGAGAGTGACTGGCTTATGTGCAGGGGTAAGATTCTACCGGTTCAAATGAATTTGGGCGAACTGGTAGTTCCAGTGATCATTTGGCCCTGCCCACCTGCCCCTGCCCTTTTCCTGTGCTTTATTTCCTTGTTTTTGAGCACAGCTGATTCATGTGGCAGAGCGGTTTGCTGTGCATCAGCTGTTTTACTCATCAGGAATGCAGCAGAAGGTAAATATTATAGCTAAAAATTATCTTTTCTAAATGCTGTGCACGCGCACGAAGCACGCGCTCATCGAACCAGTTGTTACACCAGCTGAATTGCACCATTGCTTATGGGTACTCAGCAGGCTTTGAGTTAAAGTAAGACCAGAGCTTACGGTTTTCTGGTTTTTAGTCTGGTGCCTTAACCACTACCACTGACTACCTTTAAAATGATTATCAGATCTGTTTGAGCTAACATTCAACTGACAGTTGAAATAATCATCCACAAATATTAGTGTGTTTTTCCAGTGCATAAGTACCTGATTCTCAGAGGCTTCATTACCAAGTAATCGCAATACATCCACCATTGTATTTTAAACATGGAATGAAATATCCCTTATTGATTCTAATTGTACCAATCCTGGCAACTATGACTTGGAAAAGTGCATTAGATTTCTATTGACCCAGTGGAGCTTCTTCCATCTCCCTCCTGCTGCATCCCCTTAATTCCTTAATTCCTTCCAGGAATGGTACTAGATATAATACTTGTAGAAATTTGAGACACCATATGCATAGAAAGAAAGAATGTCCATTCGTGCAAAGGACATTCTGGATCAAAGCCCATAAATTGGGAGAGTAAGTTCCCTGTACAGTTGATTAATTTATCCCTAAAAAGTCAAAGTTATTATTTTCCAACATTCCAGATTGGCTCCTGTTCATTGTAGGAAATGGAAGTAATCAACCAATGGATTAATTATTTATTTGTGTCCATCTGTGCAGTATATCCCTCCAATTTCCCTATAGCAAATTCTGTCTCTCAAGCCTAGAATCTATAGCTCTGGATATAATGAACTGTTTGCGTCATGCAGGATACTATTTCTAATCCAGTGCATTCAGTATTTCATTTGGTTACATTCCCATCATGATAACTTGCCAGTATGATCCCAAGCCAAGGATTCTGTCTGGCTTCCCCCAAATCTTAGGCAGCAGTTTTATTTGGAATAGATGACTGTCAGTTGGCTGATTCCCAGCATCCCTGTTCGTCTTGCTTGTTTTCCTCCCCCAAAAGAAGAAGAAAATGGGAAGAAAGGAGATCTGATCCAGGTGTTCTTCAGAGTTCCATTTGCTTGTGATTATTGGAGAGAGGAGAAGGCAGAGAGAGAGTTTCCCCATTCTGAAAGCAGAAGATTTACCTGAAGTAGCACCAATATGCTTCAGTGTCTCTTTACTTCCAAAGGCAAGACCATATACTAGCATTTAGTAAGGTAGCAATGAAGGCCTGGGAAAAATTATTCAGGTGCCATGACCTAACTATACCTACAAAGGCAAAAAATCATTCAGGCAATGGTTTTCTCTATGACACTATATGAATGTGAAAGCTGGACTTTGAAGAAGCAGGATAGATAGAATATTGATGTTTTTGAATTTTGATATTGGAAAGAACCCCATAAATAGCCCCAAAAGTTAACTAATGCACATTTAAAAAATCAATCCAGAATTCTTACTGGAGCACAAATAACTAAGGTCAAATTATTATATTCTGGACATATTCTGTGAAGACCATCTCCCATGAGAAGTCCATAATGGTGGGAAATATGGAAGGAAAGGGGGGGAAAAACAATTAACAGCAAGGTAGATGGACTCCATTACTTTTTGTAATAGGGGCAAGTATCTGAAGGATAGATCATTCTGGAGAAGGTCAATGTGCTCACAAAGAGTCAATACCAGCTTAATACTGTACAATCTATAAATCAGATCTCAAGCTTTCTTCAGACCAACCAATAAACTATTCTGCCTAATCTGCTTTTTAAAATAGTATGATATTTTTACTTTAATGACATTGATATATAATATAAAATTTTAATCCAAGCTGAAATGTTCTTCAAGAATGGTTGGGCCATATTCACTTGGGAAACCAGATCTTGTATCAGAATTGGAAGAAGAAATGGGATTTGGGTTAAATGTTCTTCCATCATTTTCAAAGATTTATCCAAAAATTCTAGTAGAAAGCGCCAATTCCACAAGGTTTTCAAGTTTTGTTTATAAGAATTAGTGAGGTCTGCATTCTCTTTAAATTATAACCATTTTCATGAAAAACCATTTTCATTCCACTAATTCATGAAAACTAAACCACGTCTACAGTTCATGAAATAACTCTACCATGCCTGACTGTCTTCATTTTTGTGGCAAATATTTTTCCATGGATATTTTTTAATTAAACTATGTCTTCATTTGGAAACCTTCCTGCAAATAAATTATTTTAAAACAGCTTGCAGTATACTCACACGCAATACCAATAAATTCAGAAAATAAAACAAATATTTATAAGCCTTTCACTTCTAATCAATTTAACAACTGAACTATACATTGAAGAAATGTTAATTAAGGTGACAGAGCATCTTCTTTTATAGATAACTGTTTTCTACTTGGCTGTTGAATGACATTCCTCAATTTAGAGTGCTCTCTACTGGCGGATTATGTAATAATTTCAGAACTCAAAAAAGAATAGGATTTTTGAAATTTCAAAATGTACAATAGCACGCAAACTCTACTAATCACAATCTTTCTGACTGCAGAGAGATAGAAATATTTATTTTAGTGATAATGTTTCTAAATTTGCTTTTTAAGGCATAAATTAGCTCATGAGTATTTTATCCAGATCCATGTCTTATTAAATGATGAACAGAAATACTGTTAGAGTGGCTACTTATGACTTCCCAATCAAATGCATTATTTAATAAGACATGGATATATATATATCCAAGAGCTCTTTTATATGAAGTGTAAGTAAAAAGGGACGTGACCATTTGCAGCATCCTCATGGTCGTGTTATTTACATTTGGATGCTTGCAATAACCTGTGGTCATTTGATCATCTTTTGTAACCTTCTGACAAAAATCAATGGGAAAGCCGGATTCACGTAACAATTGTGTTACTAACTTAATAACTGCAATGATTCACTTAACAAATGTGGTAAGAAAAATCATAAAATGTGGCAAACATCACTTAACAAATTTCTCTTAGCAACATAAATTTTGGGCCCAATTGTGCTGGTACTACTGAGCAAACAAATATGCCAGTACTGTTGATATTGTATTGATAGTAAAATTGGATCAAAATTTAATCAACCATTCTTCAACCCATTTAAATCACTGCACACAAAAAATTACATTCCCTAATCTGGTGCCCTCTAGGTGTATTTCTGCAACTACAGTTCCAGTCCCATTAACTTCAACAGAACAATACAACACTAATTTAATCTAAATTTACTCCAGAGAGTTAAATATATCTGTTGAAGTATAATTTAAATCTTATTTGTAAGCTGACCTCGAACTTGCCCAAGACATTTTGCTGTTCCAAGCAGCTGTTGTATGTTGGAAAGATGCACATCCGAATCCTTTGAAATTCTCATCAGACGTATGTGGCCTTGGCAACTGACATTGTTTGTTGCCTCTTCAGTCATTCTAACTCTGGGCTCACCTTTAAAAAGACAAATAAAAAGAGGCAATAAAGAAGGGGTCCTTTGTGCAGTTTTGGCTTCATTTCTGTTATTTTGGTAAAAGCACAGTTTTATTTAATGTTGGAAGGATCATTGTGCTGGAATTTTAACACAATGCAATGATCATTTAATAACTTCTCTAAAGTAAAAAATCAGCAGCCTTTAAAACACCCTGATTATTTCACTCATATTTATAATCAATTGTTTTACCCTTCAAATGAAATGACAATAAATTTCCCAAGACTGAATTTAGGTTTACCCTTCTTTTTCTTCTGTTGTTTCCTAATATTTTTATACAGTGCAACAAAATGAGACATTTTAATTAGTTTTTATGCTAACCACATTTGCCAGTAAACAAATGTGACTATAATACCATGAAAATGGAAAATCTGCTTCCTATAAAGAATATAAACATGTTCTTCCATCCCCCCCAAATCAGCCTACAATAACAATACTAGATAAAATCCAAACATCATTTTTAACAGGAATTTTTCAATCTTGTTATGCTAAAGAGAAGACTCTCAAGTTGATGAGAGGAATTTGGAGGTTTGAGTTTGCTTATTAATTGTATATCCTATAAAAGTGCAATTACTATTCTTTAACACCTGGAAATGAGCAGCAGAATTTCAATGCTTATTGATTTCTCCTGGCTGGATCAAAGTGGAAAATCACTGATGAAAACTTTTCCTCCCACATGGGTCAATTACAAATAGGAAATAACTTTTCTAAAATTCTCATTACACTTTTATTTTCTTACTGATCTCTCTGATGGTATCATCTGCCACTTGCAGCTGAGAGAACATAAAGTCTTTCCTTTGATTCATATTTGTTAACTATTATTTAAATACAAAGATTTTTAATTTGGTGTCTTATTCCAATCATTCTTTAAAAAAAAAAAACAGAATAGGAATAGCTTTTCATGCTAGAAATATTTTCCCCACTTAATTAGTATTTTTTGTTGCTGAGTGGAATAGAACATTGGATCATAGGAAAGGAAGAGACATGGGGTGGGCTTCAAAATTTTTAGCAAAGGGTTCTCTGCCCAGTTGCTGGGTGGGTGTGGCCATGGTGGGCATGGCCTAGTAGGCCTCCTGCACCATGATGGGGGGCATTTTCCCACTTCCCTGGCAGTGGTGGGATTCAAAAACTTTTACCACCGGTAGGCATTGCTTGGTGGGCACACTTTGTGTGTATGCACATACTTTGCCTGCACATGCACACCAAACATGCACTTTGCACAGGTGCAAAGGCATTTGCACAGGCGCAAAGGTGTTCCAACTCACCTCCTGCAAGCCTGAACTCTCCCGGTCGCTTCAGCAGCTGCTGTGTGGCACTCTTCTGTGCCGTGCAAAGCAGATGCACTTCAAAAGCAGAAGATAAAAGTGAGTATGGGAGCCCAGGTGGGCGGGCCCAACAGCAGAGCAGCGGAGAGAACGAGTTTGGTCTCGCTGCTCATCGCCGCTACCAGCTTGGCAGAACAGGGCCAAAATGGTAGCATACCACCACTGTTCACCAGGCTCCAGAGGTTTTCCTTGAGCCTCCAGGAGGCTGAAAATGGCCTCCCCAGGCTCTGGAGGCCCTTTGGAAGCTGGAAACAGGCCCATTTTCAGCCTTCCTGAACTTCCAGGAGACCTGTTTTTCATTCTCCCCAAGCCTCCGCCTCAAGCCTCTGCATCCAAAACAGGCTGCGTAGAAATTCCTGGGAGGGGAGGGGCGGGGTGGGCAGAGCCAGCCAGGAGTGGGATTTGGGGGTTCTCTGAACTGCACAGAATCTTAGCTAGGAGCTCTCCCGAACCCCTGCAAACCCCCAGCAGCCCACCCCTGGAAGAGACCTTGGAGGTATTCTAATCCAACCTCTGCTTAAGGCAGGAGACCTTATATCATCACGGTTGTTCTGCCTAGGTTGTTCTATTTTTTTTAAAAAAAAATCTCCCATGATGGAGGACCCACAACTTCAGGAAACAAGCTATTTCATTGATTAATTGTTCTCACTGTTCGGAAAGTTCTCCTTACTTCTAGGTTGGATTGAGAAGCTTCCAGCTGTGGGTGTGCATGTGGGGCACGGTTTTGTATTCGCAGAAATCTCTATTTGTAAGCTGCATTTGACATCCAGATTCTATAGGACTTGATCTTCATTGCAACATGTTCATTCACTACTGAACGTTTGAAGTAGCATTTAATTTTTGCTTCATACATCCATAATAAGATATCTAGCCTACTTTATAAAGTCTGCTGTTACATGAAAACATATAAACCGTGTAACTGTTACACTCATATTTTGTCCCTTTAAAAAAAGCCGTACTTCTTATAAACCTATCTGTTGGCAGGTGATGAAATATCAAGGTGATCTATTTGGGACTACCCTTGAAAACCACTCAAAAGCTGCAGTTAGTCTAAAATGCAATTTACTTGCATTCCAAACTTGTGTTGTTTTTCAGCTGTTGAGTGAGATGTTTAGCGACAACAGTGAAACTGTTACTCATATATATCTGCTTTGGATACCCAAAGAATGCAATGGCACCTGTAGTTGTGGGGGTACCTTGCTACATCCATGCAACACCACTACTTCTTGAGCTGTACTGACTCCTATTAGGAGTAACGTTCAAAATGCTAGTTGTTACTTACACCACCCTTCCTGGTACAGGCCAGATTATCTGCCTTTCTCCAATTATTTGTATTTGTTCCTGAAACCCAACATCCATCTTTTATAGTTCATCTTTTTCCAACTTTTTCCATTATATTTAGCTCCTGTACAATAAAGAAAAGATTGGGGGAAGCTAGTGAAAACCATGTATATTTTTTAAATTTTAAACAAGTTCTAAATGTATGTTTCTGTACTTGGATAAAAGTTTCCCCCTCTGTATGGCATGTTTATTTAGCACAAGTCCATAATAACGTACCATTTAAAAAAGTGAACTGAAAAGAATTAGCAAAATAGGTCTGGATTCTCTCCACACCCACTTCTTTCCTCAAACAATGCTAACTCAACTTTTTAACAGTATTATCTATTTTAAACTCCATTTATTTTTCTAAATAGGAACGAGCTCGGATTTGTCTGATCTATTTGGTTAATCAGCTGGCCAACATGGAACATTCTTTCCATCATATCATTTTGTTGGAGATCAAATACATCACTGATATCTTCTCCAACATCTTGGGTATCCAAAGCAGAGATATTTATCGTATGAGTAACAGTTTCACTGCTGTAGCTAAACATCTCATCCAACAGCTGAAAAACAACACAAGTTTGGAATGCAGGTAAATTCAAACCTCTCAACTTTTTATTTTAAGATCCTATGATGTAGCATTTTAATATTTGTGATAAGCTAAAAGATATAATATATTGGTCCAACTATCAAGAGAAACTAGCCCAAAATATTTGGTTGCCAACCATAGGCTGGTGAGAATTTGTGTTCGTGGTATAAATGTGAGAGTGATCCAATTGCCATATCTGTCATCAGTTTGCTTGCCAGAGTTAATTCAGCTGATTTGACTGGGTAAGCAGGTGTCCCCTTCCTCTTTTATGGCTTCACGTGCCTCAGTCTCAAAGGCTGGTAGAACACAGGCATCCTAGGTTGATGACAATACCATTCTTTGGTGAAAGATGACTGTGAATGATAGCTGAACAATCTTGCAAGAACCTTTCAACAAGCTCCTCCAAATAGCCAATTGCAAGAAAGGGACAGCTATCTCATGGCAGAGACCTAAAGTTATTTTATTTTATTTTTTATTTTTTTTATTTTGTCAAGCAATTATAAGATAACAGGTATAAGTATAAACATAGTTATGAATACATGAAATGGATACATATAAGAAAAATAAAAAGAATCAATTTCTTACAGAGAGTTTTGAAAATTAGACCAATGCATGTCTGAATTTGTGTTCATCACTATAGTCATATATGCTACTGTATATACTGTATATGCATATGCATTATTAAGCGGACATTCACTCACTTCCGTTTGTATATGAAAATACAGTTGTTTATCCACAACATTTTGTACTGGAGAGTTAAGAATTGCATTAGGACTATGCAAAGCCTTTGAAAGGGTACTTCGTTCTCTTTGAAGTGATCTGCAGCTGCATTTGTTTGCTTCAGAAACGGCATGTGATTGCCTCTGCATGTGTGTTTGCCCTCAACCACTTTTTCTGGTGGTAACAATAGAATCTTTGTTTATGCATGACTATGCAGCAAACAGGAATGGCTTTTCAAGCAGTTCCATGAACCTTAAAAGGTCCCTTAATGGTTCCCAAAGAGGTGCTTGGATCATACTTCTGTGCATTATTGAACAGTCAGAGTTGAAACACCATTTGTCTAACTGCTACATTTTTCCATATCAGACAATATTTACTCATGTTTGAGCATGTATAGATTTTAAGTTCCAGAGACTAAATTTTAAAATAGTTTTTCCCAGATTTTTTAATGTAGGTGAAAATTCTGTAATGCAAGTAGTTTTCATTTGGAATCTTGAAATAAAATCTTTAACAGAACAAGTGCATAATTTTCTGCAGAATTTCATAGCTACATCTTCATTAACAATCAAAATAAAAGTTCTGTTTTGATCATGTTATATTGATTGGTTTTAATTGTGAAATATAGAGTATTTATAGAAATTACTCCTTATATGAATTTGCCCACATTAAGAATAAAACAGAAGTGGGCATAAACTTGCAAAAATAAGGATTATATATGTACATATACACCTAATATAATACAAGTCATTTAAACTAAAAGTGGAGCTTATTTCTAAAATTTACTTCATAGCAAATTTCAGTAGTTTTTTTATGCTAATATAGCAAATAATGAAATCTCTTGAGATCAAAACTTCAACAGCGGTGATTTTGAAATTAGCTGGAAGGGCAGTTTTTACCTTCTCAGCTTATCTAAATATTTTCTAGTGTAATATTAGAGTGGTACTTTGGTACTCATAATTAATTGGTTCCAGGATGCACAATGAGTATACAACTAAATTTTCTTATAAGGAATAATGTAATGAGTCATAATGCAGCCAATACTAACAAGTTCTAGCTTGTGTGTTGAGTACTAAACCAATGATGAGTAAAATACAAAATTTTCATATCAAAATGCGTTGAGTACCAAATTGGATGAGTTTCAAAGCAGTTGAATACCAAGGTGTTGCTGTATGAATGAATGACCAAAAGCAAGGTTTCGCCCATAAATATACTCCACCATCAATAATTTTTTATCTTGACATAAACATTCAATGTCCCTGATATGAATCATTGCTACTAAAAAGAAGCAAGATAAGGAAAGAAAGCCATGTGATGCTACAGCATAAGGAAATCAATTTTATTATCATACTTAAAAATAAGTTTTAAAATTAAATTAAGGACCTGTTTACATAATAGGAATTCTCTTTTCAATCACGATACGTAGAAAAACAATAGTTTTTTGTGTTATGTAGACTTGTTTAATAATTATTGATTCATTGGAATGAACTATTAGCAATAGTTGGCCATGTATATGATCAAAGAATATTGAAATCATTTACCATTATATTTACAGTATTTCAATTTTTAAGCATTGTTTGAAGATGCATGATGTGTTTAACAATATCAATGGAACAGCACTGGCTTATTATTAATACTATTAATATCATTATCTATCAGAAAAGCAGATATTTTTCAGATTTATTTTACTAAATCCACCAGACTTTAGCTAAGGGAGAATATTTGGGTTGTAAGTCTCAGAAGAAATCTATTCAAATTGATATGAGTATAGCAACAAGCCCTAGGCCCCCTGTTTAATATTTAATACCTTAAAATCCCAGAAAATATCTTATTTTACTTTACACTGAGGTATATTATCATTAATGCAGGATACTAAGCTGTTACTAAGCATAGAGCTGTTCTGTTAGCTCTATGCAGCTTAGCCTCATAAATAGTTTGGTGAACTTAGTCCCCAAAGCAACGTTAAATCATATTTAGAAATTCAACCCTTTAAATTATTACAGCTTATTGAACTTTTAAAAATGTATTGTATATTTCAGACTCATGCATATAATTTCAAAAGCACTTCTAATACCTGTTTAACCACTTTCCTTACATCTGGTGGGGTGTTCATACAAGAAGATAATAGTATAAAGTGATCTTGTCAAAATTAGAATTTTGATTACCTTGAATTTATTAGGACTTGAACTCTGGGCAACATTAAAAAAATAATAATATAGAGAAGACATATACCAGTGCTTTTCAAGCTTGGCAACTTTAAAATGTGTAAATGTCAACATCCATAATTTCTCAGTTGAAATCCATACATCTTAATGTTGCCATGTTTGAAAAACACTGATATAGACTTTATGTCCAGCCTTAGTCATATATGCTCAACATACAGCACTTTCTTCTAATGATAAGGACAGCATTTAACAGATTTTAGTCTGCAGTCCACAACTTGCAAACAAAGTCACTAAAGCCATGCATTAATCCATACAAAATAGGGTATACAATCTACAAGAGGCTGTCTTGTAAATCATCATTCACCAACTTGGAGGTATGTGTAGAGTGCTAATAATCAATCAGGATGTCAAGAATGGATCTTGGGGTTGAATGGATTTGGAAGAGGAGGAAATAACTGAAAACAGAAAAATAAAGGTATAACAACTGCAGGAATAGAAAATGCAACTATGAGAAATATTAGAAAGTAGATTAATCTCCAAATAAATTGGATGAAAAATGAATGTGGAGAAGAGGAGAGGAAAGCTGCTTGAAACAGAATGAAAAGAATTATGTTGCAGAGTGCTACAGAAATGTGAGAAGCTGTCTTAATGAAAGTATGAGAAAATGATATTTGTGGTACAGTGAAGTGAAAGAGCCTACATATGAGGAAAACATGCATATAACTGTTGTTGAAAAGATGAAATTGAAAGATTTTGTATGGAGTATAAAGACAGAACATAACCGTTTGGAAAAAAAAAGTCAAAAAGAGAACAGTTCAAATTAAAACAGACTGAAAAAATGCCCACTTTTAATAGAAATAAGTAGTTTAGGAAGTGGGTGAAGAGGGCTGAACAAGGATCCTTCAACAGAATAGTTTTTCAGATGTTGATGAACTTTGAATCCCAGAAGCCCAACTAAACTGATCAATGGAGAGGAATTGTAGAACAATAATTTCTGGCAGGGCATGTGGTTCAGGATTTCTTGAACAAATTTAGCTTCATGGAAACGAGCCCCCTTACCACATGATCTCCTCCAGCTATAGCAATGAGGTTTCTGAAGAAATGGAAAATGGAAACTACCATCTGGCTGTATTGGTATTGCATCATTAGGTGTAGAAACTGGTGCCATATTATTGCAGTACCTATTATGAATCAGAATTAATCCACCACTTCTCAACCATCCTCCGTGACAATTATTCTAAGTTTGGAAATGACCGAGTTCACCATACTAGACGTAGACATGGAGAGTTTCTTAGCCCCAAAGAAGTATCTTCCAGGAGGGTTTCCTGTTACACTTGAAGTAGACTGATTTTGATCAGATTCAGAATTTTGAGTTAAGAAATATGCTTTGAATATATGCATTTCAAGAATGATTTTATTCCTTTAGGAATATTTTTGTACCACAGGAAGTGAAGTTTTGTACAGTAATGTAGATCCGAATTCTTTGACATTAGGAATTTTATATATCTGATGTAATTAAAACCATGTTATAATTAAAACCATTCAGCACTAAAACGCCCTGTCCTCTATTTATTTCAATGAGGCAGGTTATTCAGCTTGCAGAGCTTCAGGAAAATGAACATGGATATATAATGATTTCATCTTAGAAATTAAGCATGGTCAATTTAACAACAAACAGAAAATGCTGATCTACTGAAACATCCATATCTTGATGCTTGAGAATAAAAAGGCATGCAGTGTTGATTGCTATCATTCCATGTTTGCATTACTTAATAGTTAAATGATTTTTTTTAAAGGAGAAGCTTGATCTGACATATCTAATTTGGCTCTTACAGTCCTTACACCTTTTATTTTTACTTCCTTTGTCCTTTGTATGCTAATTAGCATAGAAATCAAGAAATATTTGAACTGTTGGAAATGCACAATGATGAAATAATCCCATGCAAGATATTTTGCAGGACTAGAGCATTGTGCCTCTACCTTCTTAGCAAGATTCCTATTTGAATTCACTATGCATGTTGGCTCAATAGTCATAGCTTGTCCAGAAGTATTAAAATCACTGCACATGGATTTTTTTTAGAAAACCATGTTTTGCTTTAAAGTAAATGGCTAGGGAGGTAGAACATTAAAGAACAAATACCCCCAAAATACAATATAATAAACCCCAATTATATTAAGCCTTGGAGTAAGTGAATTTATGTAGATCCTGTGTGAATGTTCCTCCTGCATATGCAGAATGGAAGTATTAAATACAGGCTCACCTTTCCGAATTTATGTTTGTGAAGTCCTCTGAGCATACCCAGGGATGATTATGAAATCTATTCCAGATTCCACAATGCCCCAGTTTTGGCAGAGCAGACTGCATTCATTATACTCTTTGCCAGAAATCTTTGGAATGGAGTCTATTCAGTCTTAATTTTTACCAGTAATTAATTTAATAGTTTTTCATTTATGAGAGCAGTCAGTAGATGAGACATATCTCCCAGCTGTGCAAGTATGAAAAGTTAAGTAAAGCATTTCAGACTTGATGGAGCAGTCATGTTTTCAGGAAACAGCTTGCCAAGAAAACCATGTTGCTGAGAGGATCACCATGGATATAGACCAGTCATAGATATTATTATACCCCCTGAAGAATATCTCCAGGGATGAGGGATTTTTTGGCAAGAAAATAAAGAATCATATATGCTGTGAATCCCATGCGTATAATGTTAGCCAAATAGCAGAGTGCAAGCCAAGTCCCATATTTTATTGATTGTTAAGCCATAGAGAACAGTGTAATATATAGTCAAATGTAAAACAAAATGTTCTCTTTAAACCAGCCAGTTGTGACAAACATTTCCTTCTCTGTTCTAAGGTGATTTAGGAACTTTATTCAGCACACTTGTATTTGATTTCATTCAGGCTTTTGTTTATTACAATAACTACATCTAGAACTAAGATCTGGTAATGGACAACATTTGTGCCAAGGTTTCTTTTAAAGAGATTTTAAAGGCAGAAATGCAAATTAAGTAAAAACAAATGCATATCAGAGGACACAAAGTGTGAGATGTTTGTTCAGTCTATGTGCAGATAATTTCAACCCAACCATCTGCTGGTTTTCTCTTCAGGGTCTCACTCCTTTATATTTCTTTTTTAAAAAATGTATAAAAATTATATGGCTGTTCAACCCTTACAAAGACAAAGATAAAAGCCCAATATAAAATATAAAACAAAATATAAAAACAATTTTAAAAACCCATCTCCTAGTGACAACAATCAAATTAGCCTCCTGATGGGCTCCATTCCACTCTGGGGTTCCCAGACCCACTGGCAAAACTTCAGAACCCCATTAAAGAGTTGGGGGGTGGGCAATCTTATCTATATGGGGATGATGTTCTGCAGGGAGGGAGTTACCATGGAATAGGTTCTTCTTCTTGATCCAGTTAAATGGATCTCCTTAGGACAGAGGACCCACCCTGCCTCCCCACTCTAATAGGTCGAGAAGATGTGACTGGGAAAAGAAAGTCCTTCAAATAACCTGGTTCCAAGCCATGTTAGATCTTTGAAGATGACAACCCCCATCTTGAATTGGATCCAGAAGCAAATGAGCAGCCAGTGCAGTTCCCATAGGAAACATGAGACATGTGCACATCTAGGCCTACACAAAACCATGTGGACCACTGTATTTTGAACCAATTGAAGTTTCTGGATATGTTTCAAGGGCAGCCAGTAGCCACATGTAGAACATATTGCAGTAGTCAAGACAGGAGAAGACTAGGACTTGAGTGAACACTACATGTAACCCACAGTTGCACAAAGGTCTTCCTGGCTATAACTGCCATCATAAATCTATATATTTCCATATATATCTCCATACATTCATACATTTGTGTGTCTGTTTTCAAACACACCTACCAAGGTTCAAAAGCATTTCTGTCAGTCAGCCATTTAGTTTTGTTTTTCTATATATGACAAATGGGATGATTTAATGCCTATATCTCAACTTCCTTTCCTTTCTAGTGAGCTGAGTTGAGGAATGCTGGGCTTTTCAAAACAGGTTGCCACTGAAGAGTTTTGAGATTTCAAACAATTAATTTGTGGAATTTGCTGCAACAAGATGGAGTATTAACAGAAGCTATTTTCAGAGATTCCAGGCACATTTTAGACATTCCAGAGGCAGGAACAAATTAATATTTATGGAGAGTGTAGAAGCCACAGCCTATTAGAACCACTGCACTCATAATGTTATTTAGTATTAACTGTTCAGAGTGCCATTTCTGATTGTTTTAAACGAAAGAGATGCAGCCATGAAATACCTAGATAAGATCTGGAGCTAAACAAGCTGTTGTTTCAAGCTACTATTACATTATATTATTTATTTTTTAAATATTAATTAATGTGTACTCCTTTTGCTGAAAATCATAGTATGCAAAAGATAGCCACTTGCAAAGTAAATAATAAAGTTTAGGAAATAACTTGGACATTATTATAGTCAACAATTGCAGAATGCAAAAATTATCATTTTTTTCACTTTTCTAATAATTAATCATTCTTTGAAAGAACTTGACCAAAGATGTACTTGGAATGAAGTGCATGTCTGTGAGATTTAGACATGCTGATATGTCTATGAGGTTTAGAGATTTTTATTTTTAAAAAATTCTATTTCCTACAAAAACATAACTCTTAATCCTGCAGATTTCCCCCAATCTTTAATAGTAGAAAATATTGCTTGAAACAGAATCTCCTTCACAGTGGAACTCTATTAAAATCTATTATGATTGGGGATGAAAAGGATAAAATACTTCAAGTTAAAATTATAACTTTGGAGAGAAAATAAACATTGCCAAGTATGTAGGTATAATTGCTTGGTTTCTAAAGAAGACTTGAGGTTTAATAGATATAATAAATTCCTGGTTTAATAATAACTATTCACACTTTTGCATGCAGATCGGGTTTTGTATGTTCGTGTGTCTATATGTGTGTGTATAAAGTAACATTTCAATGAACAGCCAAGTTGCATAGTACCAGTGGGCATCAGGCATTTAATTGTATCCAGACTTCTTGTCAGTAACTCAGATCTGGATAAGATCGCTTTGAGTTATTTGTTTAACCTATTTTACGTTCCAAAGTATTGAGAGAGAGTGAGAGTGGGGAGAGAGAGAGAGAGAAATAGAGAGGAAACAAAACCCTATGTGGATTTGAAGAAACAAAAAAATCAGAAAAAGTTGATTTGAGAATGTTCAGAAACAAAAAAAAATTACTTCTTTTAAATATCATAACAATAATTATTTTTCCAATGTGGATGTGTTCAAACTGAAGTTTTAAAGGAACAAGAAGCCCAGGTGAAAAATTTTCCTTCTCTTTTTCTTTAAAAAAAAAAAAGCACATGTATACTGATCAAGTCTAAAAATTGGGTATATAATCACACATGTCAAAGAAAATCCAATAAGTGCAAACTTAGAGCATGACTGTATCCAGTGATGATAAGAACTGACCAGCCACAATACTTGTCTTTATGAGTCCAGGAAATTTTATTAAGATATGTATATGAATGCGTAACATAAAAAAACAGAAAGAAAGGAAGAAAAATACTATTGATTAAGAATCAGCTAATTGTAAGGCTCTTCTCCTGGAGCCTGTCAGACAACTGTCCTTTTGGCACTTTCAGCAGAAACAATTGGACAGAAACAGTTCCATAAATAAATCGGTCCCAAGCCATGAAGGATTTTAAAGGTAGTTCTTGGCTTTGAATTTGCCTTGAATTGTGCCTTGAATTGTACCTGGAAGCACACCAGAAGACAATGCAGCTCATGGTTCAATGATGTCACGTAAGCAGAATAACCAGTGCAATTAACTGCCCATGCCACCTCATTCTGCACCAGCTGAAGTTTCCGAGTGATCTTCAAGGGGTGATCCCTAAGTGGAATGCATTGTAGTAGTCTAATCTGAAAGTCATAAGGATATGAATGATCATAATAGGAGCCCCTGATCCTAGAATGGTCTAGGTTATAAATCAATATATAAAGAATATCCATGATGTGTTTTCTGGGACATGAATGTTTATGTATTTTGGTATGCAGATAATACTGTGTTATGATCTGAGAACATGAATGATTTGAGGCAAATGGCATATAGATTGTATAATGTAAGAGCAGCATGAAACTGAAAATTAATCTATCAAAGACCAGGTACCATAAGCCCTCAACATATGACTACAAGTGGGACTGGAATTTTGGTCATATGTGACTACATTTCTAAGTTGAGGCACCCATGTGAGCAGACCCAATTTTCCCCACCCTTTTTATTGCAGTTGTTAAGCAAATGACACAATTGTAAGTCCAAACCATGTGGTTGTTAAGTTAATCACATGGTCATTAAGCAAATTCATTCTCCCAAATAAGTGTAAAAGGCAAAAAACCTCGCAAATTACAATTATGTGAACATGCAACACTGCAATCAAACATAAAATATGTGTTGGTTGCTAAGCACCTGAAATCTGGTCATGTAACCATTGAAGGGCATGCACAATATTTTATGGTGTCCAAAAGTGCTTTACAGACTGTAAAATGCCATTTCTGACACTTTTGTAATTTTGAAATATTGTTAAATGACCGATTGTAAATTGAGGACTACTGCAGCTACTGTATACTTGATAGTGAAAATGGAGTGAATAATTGCAATTCCCACTTGGCTGTTTACTATATTTATGATGAAATGTGTAGGAAATTCGTGTAGTAACAGTAGAGATGCAGTATATTGGTTGGAAACATAAATATATGTGTACTTGGCAATCATATCAAGTATTTAGCTGAGAAATAGAATGAAGGCTAATGTTATATTGCTGTGATAGCGAACCTATGGCATGCATGCCAGAAGCTTTCACCAGGAACAGATCCACTGTGCATGCATGTGTGCCTCCCTCCAGCCAGCTGATTGTCGGATATCTGCCATGCATGCACAGGGGGTGGGGTGCACGTGGGAGACACATGCGCATGCACAAGGAGCGGGTCGTGGCGGGTCACACACGCATGTGCAGAGTCGCACGGGGCACAGGGGGAGTATAAAACTCAAACAAATGAATGAATTGATGTACTTTGGATAGACGATTACTTAAGATGGAAAAACTGAATCAATTTAGGGTGTGTTAATTCTGATAGTGGGTAGTATGCAATGGTTTGACAGGAATGAATATTTGATAAAAGAATTTAAAGTTATTGTATATAAGAACATGTTCTGCCTACTTTGTTATACATTTGGAGAAACAAAATAAGTGAAGCACATCCCAGCCCAGTTCCCAGGTAATCTGTAGTTTGAACTAAACTACCACTGATTACTCTGACATCTCTAGTTTTTACAGGAGATCCCTCCCTCCTCTTTTTCATATCCCTCCAGCTGTTTTCACCTCTGTTTCACTTTTTCTGTTATATTGCAAAGTTCCTGGCAGGTTAAAAAAAGGGGGGGTCCTTTCTTTGTATAAAAAGCAGAGCAGCTTCACCAATGCAATGGAAATAACATCATCAACAGGGCAACTGCAGACATGTAAAATATGCCTTTGCCCCTTATGCATATAAAGCATGTGGAAATATAATTCTTTATATATCAAGCATAATATGCACTTAAGCTGTAGAGGGAGGGCAAAGTGGGGTCCAATTTTAATTGGTCTACTTTGTATTAAAAATACAACCCCATATCTGGGCATAGGACAAGTAAGTCTTTAGAGTAAGCGGCTGCTCTTTCCCCTGAAATAACCATTTTGGCCACAGACCTGAATTGAGTCCCTAGGTTATTTTGCCTCCATTCCAAAATCTTTAGTCCATTCCTTTGTTTACACTACAGGTCCCAAAGTTTAGTAGTGCATGCTGGTCATATGAAGGACATCCATGCAGACAGCAAAGAAGAACGGGAGAATGGAGATGTTACAGCCAGCATCTCTTTCACTGATCTGTATTTAAGCCAAGAAACTGACAAATTGCCTTCCAGTACAATCTCCGAAGAGTCCCAGCTGGAACAAACCTCACTTTCACACCCAGGTATCAAATGTTCAGAACCAGAGAATCTGCCAGAACCTGTTAAAGAAAACTGCCACGAAGAGAGCCCAAAGATCGTAAAGAATCCCATGGAGCATCAAGATAAGCTTTACTTTTACTTAAAAGAAAATCTCTCTAAAGTGAAAGCATATGTCATGGAGATGGGGAAGAAAATTCCATTCCCAGATGAATGTCTTATAGAAGGTAAGCGATCTCAAATTTTGAAAAAGAAAAGAAAAACAAACCTGGTGATTTTTTTTTAAAGTATCTTAAGAGATTCATCCAAGCCACTAACCAGCCCCCTCTAAGCATCAACATTTCAAACTTGTTGAAAAATGTTTTTACATGTTGATCTCAGGATAATAAGTAATTTCCACACTTCAGTGTCCTTAGCCTTATGGGCCAATTGACATGTTACATTTGCCTAATTTCTGAGGTCTCCCATCAATTTCTTAGAATGTTCCAAATGGAATATTCTGAATATCTTGGGGACATTTGTGCATTAAACTAGGGCTTGGCAATTTTTTTAAAAAATGCATTGTTGTAGAGTGATGGAAGGAAGAGGCAAGAGCCAGAGTGAATAACGAACAGGCTTTATTACAGGGAATAAAGGGTTGCCGCATCTGCTTTCTAACTAGCAGGTTAGCTGGCGACAACGGGCTGGCTCTGCCCGACAGCCGGCTTTTATAGCCGACTGTCAAACGGAGCCAGCCAATGGGAGCGGCTGGTGCTCCCGCTCAAACAGCGGACCTGGTTGGGGACTCCAACCAGTTCCAAAGACATAACACTCCTTTCCCCCAGCTGGGGACATGCGTAGTCCTTTAGGTAAGTCGGTTGTCTGCGCTGGCGACCAGAACGACGCAACCCGGGTAAACTGCTGGCTGGCGCCAAGTCTTTGCCCCCGGGAAACGCCTCGGAGGTTGTTGGGGAATGGGCTTGGTCAGGTGTAGTGTTCTGTGAGTTCGGTAAGTCCCCCAGTTCGGGCTGACCTGGGCGAGTCGGTAGGTCCGGTTGGCAAACAGGTTCGCTGGGCTGTTGGTTCGGTGACTCTGGCCGGGAACTCGGGTCCTCCAGCAAACTCTCCTGGTCGACGGGTAGACTGGGTCCCGCAGGGAGCTTCCGTCTGAGCAGATTGGCATCGGCAGGGAGCCCCTGGTGCTGGAAGGTTGAGTTGGGCCGGTAACGGTTGCACCTCTCCATCGCCTTCTGAGTTGGTCCACGTGTCTCCGCCACAGGCGTCCATCTTCCAGGAGGATCCTGTAGGGATCTCGGACCTGTGACCGATACGACTTGACCAGGTACCCACAAAGGATCCCCTGCATAATTCCTGGCGTACACCAGGTCCTGTGGAACAAAATCCCTGACCAGACTGTCAGACGTTAAAGGCGTCTGGGCAGTAGTGGGGGTGCAACCTGTCCAGGGTGGTCCTAAGGCGTCTCCCCATCAAGAGTTCGGCAGGGATTTATTAGTAGTGGTGCATGGCGTCATATGTTGGCTCAGAAGGTAACGTGACAGTTTAGAGTGCCAGTTTTCCTGGCCAAACCTGGCGAGTGCCTCCTTGGCTGACCTGACTGCCCTCTCAGCCATCCCGTTGCTAGCGGGGTGAAAAGGAGCTGTAAGGATGTGTCGGATGCCCAAGTTAGCAACGTACATACTGAACTCACATGACATGAACTGCGGGCCATTGTCAGACACCAGTGTGTCAGGGAGTCCATGGGTAGCGAATAAGCAGGTCAGAGCCTTAACTATCACTTGGGTGGTAGTCAAGGGTAGCAGGGCCAGGTCTATCCACTTGGAGTAGGAGTCCACAACCACTAAGAAGGTCCTGCCATGCACCGGTCCAGCCAGGTCGATGTGCAGGTGGGACCAAGGGGCACTAGCGCTCTCCCACCTGGTGGGCGTGGCAGCTGGTGGGGCAGCCCTGGTTTCTTGGCAAGGTTGGCATGAGCTTACCCAGCTGGCGATTTGGGCATCCATGCCGGGCCACCAAACGTAGCTGCGGGCCAGGGCCTTCATCCTTACGATGCCCGGGTGGCCCTCGTGAAGCACCTTCAGGATGGGTACACGAAGAGTGGCTGGGATGACTACCCTTGTACCCCACAACAGGCATCCCTGTAGCTTCGATAGTTCCTGCTGATGGGTTTTAAAAGGAGCAAAGTCAATGGTACCTTGAGTTTCCGGCCACCCCCTTCCCACCCAGTCCAGAACCTGGGCAATTATCTTGTCTTTTTTTGAGTGCGCAGCAATGTCCTCAGCTGTAACTGGTAATTTAAGTTCATTAACTTCAAAAATGGCGTGAACCGGTGCTGGGTCTTCGACTGGGACTGGTAGGGGGCAGCGACTAAGGGCATCGGCGTGACTCAAGGTTTTGCCAGGTCGATGCACCAACTTGAATGAGTAAGCGGCCAGGAACAAGGTCCATCTGGTCATCCTAGGTGATAGTACCTGCGGGGTTTGCTTATCCCCTGATAAGAGTCCCAGGAGAGGTTTATGGTCAGTTACAAGTTCAAAATGGTGCCCGAACAAAAATTCGTGAAACTTTTTAACTGCAGCCACCGCAGCCAGGGCCTCTTTATCTATTTGACTGTAGTTCCTTTCTGCCGTAGAGAAGGTCCTAGAGAAAAAGGCAATTGGCGCCTCGGAACCGTTGGGAAGTCTGTGGCTTAGGACAGCCCCAATCCCAAAAGGGGATGCATCAGCAGCTAGGACCAGGGGGAGTCGTTGATCAAATTGAATTAAAACTGCATCCGATGTAAGTAAAGATTTGACTGCTTTGAAAGCATGGTCTTCCTTGGGTCCCCAGTGCCAGGGGGATTCTTTGTCTAACAGCCTGTGTAAGGGCTCAGCGATAGATGCTTTGTGCGGGAGGAATGAGGCGTAAAAGTTTAGTAGCCCCAGAAAAGCTTGGAGCTCCGTCTTGTTAGTAGGTGTGGGTGCCTCATGGATGGCCTTTACCTTGGATTCGATTGGGTGGATGCCAGAGGCGTCTATCCTATATCCCAGAAAGTCCACTTGCCTAGTGGCGATGGCGCACTTCTCCCTTTTAAGTTTGAGGCCATGCTGCCTAAACTTCTCTAGAACCGCCTGACCCTCTGCATGAGCTGAGGTCTGTCAATTGCTGAGACTAAGATGTCATCGAAATAAGGGACAACCCTGGGAGACCCTGGAGAATCCTTTCCATGAGTGATTGGAATATACCCGGGCTACGCTTACGCCGAATTGGAGGTGTTTACACCTGAATGCCCCTCTATGTGTGACTATGGTTTGTAATTCAGCTGTCTGATCATCAACAGGGAACTGTTGGTATGCCTGGGACATATCTAACTTGGCGAAAATGGTGCCGGGTTCGAAGGTGTGTAACAGGTGCTGAATAACAGGGACAGGGTATGCGCTGACCTGCAGGTAATGGTTGAGGGTGGTTTTATAGTCTGCGCAGATTCTTAAACTGCCATCTTTCTTGAGTGGGGTGACTATGTGGGTTTCCCATTTGGCAAAATCAGTTGGTTCTAACACCCCTTGCTTTAGTAGCTTATCTAGTTCTGCGTCTAACTTGGGACGGATGGCGAAAGGTACCCTGCGCGGTTTAAGGCGCAGAGGAATTGCCTGGGGGTCCACAGAGAAGGAGATGGGGGTGCCAGAATAGCAACCCAGCTCGCTGCTAAACACATCAGAATAATCCGAAAATAGTGCATCTACGTCAGAAGTTGAGACAGCATGGATCCCAGTTACACTAAGGCCGAGGGAGGGGAACCAATCCAGCCCCAAGAGACTGGGGAGGGCACCATTAACAACCACTAAAGGCAAATGGCCTTTAAAGGCTTGGAATTGAACTAAAAACTTGCCTTTCCTGAGGACAGGGATGTTCTTGCCCTGGTAGTCCCGCAGTGTCAGGTGGCATTTCTGTAGCTGCTTCTTCGACAGTCTGGGCTAGATCTTCTTTAGGGTATCCCAGGAGATGATTGACAGTGCCGATCCCGTGTCTACCTCCATCCTGCAGGGTTTACCTTCTAAAGAAATAGAGATTTTAATTTTATTGGGAGTCTGGGAAGTATGGTTAGCGTGGTAGCAGGTATAGCAGTCCTCCACTTGCCTTTGGAAGTTAGAAGGTGGTGGAGGTCTCTGAGGCAAGGCACGCCTGCTTGGCAGACTCTAGCGAGGTGACCCTTCTTTTGGCAATTTAGGCAGATGGCGTTCTTAAACCTGCAGGATGCCCTCGAGTGGGAGCCTCCGCAGGTTAGGCAAATGGGAGGTTGTCTGGGGCGGTTGTTTCTCTGCCCCGCCTCCTACCTGTGAAGGCTTCTGTTGCTTAAGACGGTTAATGTCTGATGAGTCTGTGGGGTCTTCATCACTGAGCACTTCCTCTGAATGGATGGTGGAACTGCTGGGCTTTAACGGAGTACCTTGAATTTCAGCTGCTGATTGGGCAGAGAGCTCAGCAGCTTGGGCTTCCTCTATGGCAAGAGCTAGGTTCAAGTCCTTTTTGCTAGCAACCGCCTTTGGAGCCTCAGGTCCCTGACCCCACAGACTATCTGGTCCAATAACATGTCTTCTAGATAGTCTTTGAACCCACACTGCAAGGCAGCTGTCCTCAGAGCTGCCATATACTCGTTGATTGACTCACCCTCTGCCTGTTTCCTAATTCTGAAGGCGAATCTCCTGGCTATCTGAGATGGCTTTGGCGAGTAGTGGTTGGAGAGGATTTCTTGGAGTTCATCCCACGGAACGCTTCTGATAGCGCGAGGGGCTTACTAGTGCTGTAGCAGTGTCAAAAACTGCAGCCCCACAATAACTGAGGAAGTAGGATTTCTTCCTGTGTTCAGCGGCATCTGCTAAACCGATGGCATCAAGGAAATGGCTGAAACGGTTTTTGTATGAGTCCCACGTTTCCTCGGTTGGCTTGAATGGTGGGAATGCTGGATTAGCGTTCATTTTGAAGATGCAGGGCTCGTCTTCTTCAGTCGAATTTTGAAATTCGCTCTCTTAGAAGAGTGTAGGCGGTGACTGTCTCTCTAGGCTATGGAGGCTCTTTGAATTTCGCGCTCTTTGTGAGCGCCGGCGGCTGCGGCTACAGCGCCTGTGGCTTCGCTTTCAGTGACTACAGCTCAAAAGGCTACGGAGGCTTTTATTAAAATTTCGCGCTCTTTGTGAGCGTTGGCGGCTGCTGCTTCAGCGCCCGTGGCTTCGCTCTTCAGTGACCACAGCTCTTTGAAAAACACGTCTGGCTAGCCTTCGATCACATCCCATCCTCGTCGCCAGTGTTGTAGAGCAATGGAAGGAAGAGGCAAGAGCCAGAGTGAACAATGAACAGGCTTTATTACAGGGAATAAAGGGTTGCCGCATCTGCTTTCTAACTAGCAGGTTAGCTGGCGACAACGGGCTGGTTTCTGCCCGACAGCCAGCTTTTATAGCCGACTGTCAAACGGAGCAGCCAATGGGAGCGGCTGGTGCTCCCGCTCAAACAGCGGACCTGGTTGGGGACTCCAACCAGTTCCAAAGACATAACATGCATCATCCCACTTTTGCCTCTTTGTTCAGCAAAGCTCTGTGCCAGCTTTTTACTTTATTCAAAAATGTGCAAGACTGGTTTGATGAGACTCCATATGAAACACAAAAGAAACATGAGTGGTCTTTAGATTAAACTTCTAAGATTGGTGCTCTCCAAGTGAATTGATCTACAACTTTCACGGTCTCTAGCATTGTGGTATACCAACTGGAGATTATTTTACTTATTTACTTTTTTATTTATTTTCCTGCTTTTCCATTGCACTCCCTCCTTTCATTTTCCCCAGTATTAAAATTCTGGGAGATTTTAATATTAAAATCCTGGGAGATTTGAGAGAGAGTCACTGCCCCAAATCACTGGCTTCCATGGCAAAGGATAGGATAAAAATTGGATTTAGTCCATATCTGAACAACTACAATTGTTGTGGTCTAATATACCTAGTATACAACAGGTTAGAGAATGTTTATTTTATTTATTTTTATTTATCAAATTTAGACACTGCTCATCTCATTATCAAAGTGATTCTGGGAGGTTTGCAGAAGAAAACATAAAACCGTATTAAAAATACATAATTAAAAACTGAATTTAAAACAGAATAAGAAACTAGAACAGAAATAAATGATGGAAGAAGCACCCTCAGGACACCAATTACCTCCAGGCTTACATGCCACTCTTCAATCCCAACTCTCTGAGTTGGCAGAGCTGTATCTCACACCATCCAGAATGCCAGGTGGGTAGGAGCCAAGCTCACCTCTGGAAGATTTTCCATGTGGCAGGGTCCCTAACGTACCTTCTCTGCCTGACTGGGTAGGGTAGTTTGATAAAACTGAGACAAGATAGGTCCCATGCCATGAAGGGCAACCTGGTCCCATGCCATGAAGGGCTTTAAAGGTTATAACCAACACGTTGAATTGGACCTGGATAAAAACTGGTGCCCAATGCAGCTCACAAAGTAAAGGTATGACAGTCCCTGGGACACCAAAATTGCTTACACAGCTTCATTCCGTACCAGCTACAGCTTCCAGATACTCTTCAAAAAAACCTCACATAGAGTGCATTGCAGTAATTCATATGGGAGATGAATAGGACATGAATGACTGAGAGAAGGGCCTCCTGATTCAGGAAAGGACATACTTGGCACATAACATGGAGTGGAGCAAAGGCATTCTAGCCATGACTGCCACCTTTCCCTCAAACATCAGTCGTGACCCCCAAATTATGCACTGGATCCATCTGGGATGGTGCAACCCCATCTAAGACTAAAAATGGTAAATCCCTAGACATAGAGGATACGCCTACCTACAATAACCATTTTACCAGTTGAAGCCTTTTGTTACCCATCAAGAGCCCCATAGTCTCCAAGCAGTGTGAAAAACACGCACAGCATCACTCTGTACACACAGGATGAAGATGTACAATTTCACATAATTGCATACTGATGATACTTTATCCTATGGTGAGGGAAGATCCAGCTGCTTCATGTAGATGTTTAAAAAAAAGTGGAGAAAACACTGAGCCGGTACCCTACAAATGAGGGGCTGAAGACTGGATCTCTCCCTCTCTATCAACATTGATAGGGACCAGCCCAAGAGGAAGAAGGTGAATCAGTACAAAACTGTTCCTCCCTTCCCCAACTTTTGGAGCTGACCCAAAAGGATACCATGATAAATAATATCAAAAGTCACCGAGAGGTCAAGAAGAGCAAAGATGAGTTCACCACCCCATGCTCCTACTCCTGCCAGGGATCATACAAAATACTGTTTCTGTCCCATCTGGGATTGAAACCTGACTGAAAGGAATCCATCTGTTTGATCCAGGATTCATCTGTTTCATCTCTGAGCTCTAGTACCATCTCTTTCTCAACATTTTTCCTGAAAAGGGGATGTAGGAGATTGAAGAAAATTGTCCAGCATGGTAGGATCTAGCAATGGCTTCTTCAGAAGAGGGCACACCATGGCCTCTTTAAAGAACGCCAGGAACACCCCATCTCTCAAAGATGAATTAACTATAGTTAGGACTCACACACCACATGTAATCTCCTAGTTGGCCCTGACCAGTGAGGAGGGTCATGTATCTAGTTCACAGGTGATTGCATTTATAGTCCTAAGGATCTTGTACACCTTCCTCAGGTCTAACAAAATCAAATTTAACTTGGGTCACTTATGCTCACATGCTGTATCCACCTCTCACCAAGGCTCTGGCCACTTACCTGCTCTAGCTGTCTGTCTGGCCACTTGTCACTTGTCCGATTGTTTGCCCAGGCTAATTCCAACCACTTAACCAGGCAGCTTGTGTGGAAGACTCTGCTGGCGTGGCTTGACTAGTTGCTTCTCTGGGAAGTTCCAGTCACCAATTGGGGCCTACTTGACTGCCCACCCTTTGCCACCTGAATGTTGCGCACACCCTCCCCTGTGTCTTCTGCTGCTTGCCTGGGAGGTTCCAGCTCTGGTGTGGTGTTGTCCATTCACAACTGTTTGCTTCTCACTAACCACTAGCCTGTGTTTTGGGTCCTCAGGGAGGGCACCAAATGCCTCTTAGTTGCTCTGGCCACTCACAGGGGCTCTGGGTGTTCAGCTGCTGGTCACTTATCTGAAAGGCTCCAGTTACCAAGACAGTCTATTTGCCTGTGGTCCACTCACCACTCACTTGCTACACAGCTGTTGTTTGTCCCTTTAAGGAAGTTACAGCTTGCCACAGCCACACAATCACTCTGACCACTTCCTATCATTGCCATTTCATGAACTGGTCAGCAAACCCACAAAGCTCCACAAGTGCAAAAGAGCTAGGCAAGGCTAAGAGACCACAGAATCCCAGGTAAGAGCACTGCAAATCTAGGGAAGCCCCCCTCCCCAACTCCACAGCCATTCCTAGAAACAATGCAACAGTGGTCTGTAGAGATTCTCAGTCATCCAGGTCATGGTTGTCCCAAAGGTGCTTTCTCAGGAGGCAATTGGACTTCCTTGTTTTTTCTTTTGAAAAACAAGAAGCGAAATGTCTTCAAAAGAAAAGAAAAATCAAGGAAGTCCTGTTGCCTCCTGCGAAAGCACCTTTCGGATGCTGCAACAGTGCAACACGCATCCAGTTCCATCTGCCATCTTGATATCCTGAGTTGGTTTAGTCTAGCAGAAGGAAAGACTCTCTACAGCTACTTTCCAACATGTCTCCAGCTTCTGAACAACTTTATATAAATATTTTAAATACATAAAATGTACACCTCTAGGTTTTTCAAAGGATCCTTTGTTGGCAGGATGTCAGCAGAAAAAAAGTGATTATTAATTAGTGGTTTCATACATATTTTCCTTGCAGTAGCCTAATACGAAAATATAATGGAAGGAAAAGAATGTCTGGATCCCAAAATGATGTTTTCATTTTTACTGGCAGCTGAGTGTGAAAACTGCTGAGATGTAAAGAATCAGAAGATGAACCCCTTTTCTCAGTATTATTTTGTAGGTCAGGCTCTGAGTGGAGTAACTGTATATTTTAATGGACGGATATAAATACATTGCATTACCAGATCTAACTTTAATCTGGCAGCAATCTCAAATATCTTTCTTTTTCCACCCCCCAGTATTAAAAATGACCGTTCAGTGGTGACCCACTGCTTGGCTAGATGGGTCAAGGGTTGAATACTGGAGGCATTGCTTGTATTCTTATGATTCAATGCATCATCAGAAAATGCCCCGGCTAATCCAGGATAGCAACATAGTACAAGATAAACCTGCGCATCATATAGTAAACTGGTCTAGCCAAGGGCTAAAATTACCACCACATAAGAATTCTCCAACACCACAAGTGATACATTGGAATTGCAAATCATAACTGCTTGAAAATTTTCACACTAACACTAATAAGATATTAACATGCAAAAATATAAATTACATCATGGACAAATGCAGAAAAATTAATTGGATTAATCAAAAACACCCTTCCTTGTCCCTCAATGAAAAGACTACTTCAAATGTCAAAAAACACATTTTCTGCAATCCACTACTGCAAATGAAACATATATTACCTTACCAATAGAAGATAACATTCATAGCTCAGAGTTGAATTCTGGGATCCTTGATATTCTCTGAACTCAACACTGATGATATTACCTAGTTGGGTAATGAAACATCTACAAGAAAACCACCAAGTTCAGAGAACGCCAAAGATCTCAGATATTTTATTTTCAGAATTATACAGGTTTTTTGACATGCCCCAATACAAAAGTATCTTGTTTTTGATGCATTGATAAATTCCAAACATTGGAAATATGGGCTAAGAAGAGGTACATGCTTGACATGTAACAATGACAGTCCTGTTGAAAATCCTGTGTCTTTCAACTCCAAATGTCACAATGACTAAGCCCAAATAATGTTCCAGCTCCTTAACTGCATTTCCAGCCACAAGTAGTCATGAGCAAACCTTGCTAAATAATGCCTAGGGTACTATCTATCTATCTATCTATCTATCTATCTATCTATCTATCTATCTATCTATCTATCTATCTATCTATACACACACACACACACACACACACACACACACACCAGTATGTTCTGTTGTATTTGTTACATTGTTAGATTAAAAGAAAGCTGTGGTCACAATTTTCGTCACTGCATTGAAAGAACAGGACATCTGAGCCTGTTATTCTAAAAGTCATAAATAATTAATACTGGTTTAATCTACCCCTTCAACTTTATAAAAACAAGAATCTCAGTACATTCTTCCAAGAACTTTTAACAAACATGGATCAGAATGTCCAAATAAACTTTCAAGAAAAGCTTTAAGGTGACTCAAAATTAGTTTTAAATTCAACAAAAGTTTACTCTTAAATCAGCAGAGTTAAGCTGCTCCAAGTTAATAACAGTGCTGCAATGTTTTCCGTATTCCTTTGCATCTGTAAAATGACTGATCATCCAAAACAGAGTAATATTTCCCATAAATGTTCCATATCACTTTATGTCCCACAGTGACAATGTTATGCCTTTATAAATATTATTTTTCCAGGAGCACAATTAGAAAGTTGGATAGTTTCCCTTGGAAATAGCCACATTTTGTCAGGATTATATTCTTGTAATGCTCGCTTGCTTATTTATTTATCTTTTTATTTATATTCCTTCTTTCATTATATTTTATAAATAACTAAAGATGGCAAACATATCTAATATTCCTTCCTCCTCCAATTTTCCTCATAACAACAACCCTGTGAGTTGGTCTGGCCCAAAGTCACCCAGTCAGCTTTCATGCCTAAGAAGAGACTAGAACTCAGGTCTCCCAGTTTCTTGCCTGGTGCCTTAACTACTAGATCAAACTGGCTTTCAGAGTCTCCATATTATCCGTACATATTGGAAAATGAAGAAGATGGTACCACAGCATATTAGAAACATTACTTATCACACACTAAAAGAAAAAAAAATAGTAGATATCTGTCTATTGAAACATGAAACATAAATTATCAAATTTCCAAATTTAATTCACTTTTTATAAATTCCCCTAAATGGGAACAAAAGCTAATTGTGCTTCTTTCCCTTTTCCTACCTACTTCTAAAGATCACTGAAAATATTACTGGCCAAGTACTAAATAAATCTAAAACTAGACATTTGATTAAATTGTACTTTTCCGAAAAAAGTTATTTCAGTTTATCAATCTGGAAAACCAATATTTTGAAAATGAATTAATTCAAGGTCAACCATGGGGTCACACTGTTATTGCTATTCTGAAAAATCCCATTTGTTGCAATATACCTCTTTATGACCATTATAATCATTGAGCCATGGTGGAGAAGTAATTAGTATGCAGCGTTGCAGGCTGACTCTGCCCATAGCCAGGAGTTTGATCTTGACCAGATCAAGGTTGACTCAGCCTTCTGACCTTCCAAAGTCGGTAAAATGAGGACCCAGATTGTTGGGGGCAATAGGATGACTCTGTAAACTGCTCAGAGAATGCTATAAAGCACTGTGAAGTGGCATTTTGTCTAATTACTATTACTATTATTTGGGAGAATGCGCATTTTAATTTTTATATACACCAGCAGAAGCTGATTAACCTTAATCCTATCCACCGATTTGTATGTCTGATATACCTCTGATATACAGCTTCCTTCAACCTCCCCAACCAATAAACAACCCAGCTGCTATTCCTAAGGAAAAGTAGCCACTTAATTATAAATACACTTTTAAGAAGTATTGTTTATCATGGAGTAAACTATTTCAAAGATAATGCTTTTTGCTGACATCAGGCCATTAGTTATGGATGCAAGAAGGTACGTGTAATGCTGGTACATCTTGCAGAGTAAGTCAGCTGCGAAGCATGAGCAAATTCACAGAATCCCTTCCCATTCAATGAACAGTTTACGAAGGCACCTTCATTCCTTTTCATTGCCAAAATCAACTATGGTTCCCAGTATAATAGCTTTTTAATGGCATCATTGTTGCAGAATTTATTTGACCATCATCATTTCCTGAAAATTCCGTAAGACTCTTGAGACAAAATGTTTCCAGAGTAAGAAAACTTGATGTGACTCATTTACTATATATTCACAAATAAACACTCATGCCGATTGCATAAGGATATTCAGAGATACTCCATTAATCCATTTGATCTCAAGTTCGGCATTTAGGAGATCTGCTATAATTTCTCAATTTCTGTTCTGAGAATTAAACTTCGGTTTCTAGTGTTTGTTCAAAAAATATTACCATAAATAAAGAAAAATTCAAACAATCACTAAATAGTAGCAAAAGGTTAGGGTTTTTTAAAAAATCTCTTTACTCCCATCTATTGAGTGTTCAGATTCTTGCAGTCTAGAAATTGTATGTTTGCCACAATGGCAAACAGATTATGACTTTAAAAAAGTCAAGATAGCAGTTGTGGAGCATGTAAAATGTAGACAGAGCATTGCATTTGTGACTCTTGACTTTTTAAAGTGAATAAAAAAAGATTTCACAGAATTTGCTGATATTTCATTAACAATAACGTTTAGGACCACCATGGTGAAGCACTATAAATCAAAACATTGAATTGAATGAGTCCTCGCTTAATGACTGGTGGCATAGTGACCATTCAAAGTTACAATGGACCTCCGCAGAGCTACTTATAACCTGCATTTGAAGCTCCAACAGCTGGATGTGCACACAAACACAGACATCACAAATATACACTCTTCTCATGTGGTCAAGTGAACACATTTTCGGCACTTGGCAACCGGTTTGCATTTATGGCCATTGTAGCATCATACATTTTTAGCACTTTTTGCTAAATGCTGCAGAAGGGCAGTCACTAAAAGTTGAAAGTAATGTGAAGACATACATTTTTCCATCTTTGCTGCTATTCCCACAATCATTACTAAGTAGCTGATCCTCCAACAAGCATCAGTGACATGACTCCAGAGCCACCATTAGCTTCCTCACATCTTTTGCATCACCCTTCTTTTATTGATTTTACCCAGGGCATACTGTCACCCACACCTCCTCCCTTGGTACATCATTGGTTATAACATTGCTATATTGTAATACACAAGTTCTGAAAGTGCTGGGGCAATGGGGCAATAACTATGAAATATTGTGGAAACGTGATATATTTGCTCCTAAAAATGAATTTCGATAATGAGTGCATGCCAGTATACTTGCATGTACCTTCAAGCTGGTGGGAAGTTGGCTTGCAGAGTTAGAATCTCTAGAAACTCTGACTTGCACAGAGTAGTGTGAGCACAGGTGGATTAAAGAAGGCTTGTGGGTGCATTCATGGCACAATGGTCAAATTGTGCCAAACCTGACCACTCCTGTCTTTATCTTTAGCAGGAGTGCTGCATAAAGCATTGTTGTGAAAGTAGACCCCTCCCAACCTCTTATCCCAAATGTCCAATACACAAACTTATATAAGCAGAAGAGTTGATACAGATACTCCTTGACTTACAACTGGAATTGAGCCTGGAATTGTGGTCATAATCTTCCACTGAAAGAAAAAGACTAGAAAAAATGGAATCGCCATCATTCTAACAAAAAAGTGCTCAGATATATCCCAAACAATGGACACACAATCCACTGACAAGAGTAACTGAAGAAAGCTTGATATTTCAAAAAAATTAAAGGCAATTGGATGAGAGACTGATATCAGAGGAGTTGGTTAAAGGTTTTTCATTAATGTCCCAAGCATGAGCTTACAATGACTGAAGCAGTTATTTTCGGACAGTCCTAGTGAAATTATTTCTATAAAGTTATAAAGAAGAGATTGACCATGACAATGACAACACACAGAAGGTTTTATTCCACTATCCATTGCCAATTCTAGTGGGCAATGCTCATCTCCATTCAAGACCATTAAACCAACACTGCCCAAAGATATTTCTGCAGTGATGTGGCCTGTATGACATCATAGTGCACTGTTACTTCCCACTGAAGTGGTACCTATTTATTTACTTGCACTTGCATGCTTTCAAACTGCTAGGTTGGCAGGAGTTGGGGCAAGGAATGGGAGCTCACCCCTTTACATGACGCTTGGGTCTCAAACCTGAACTGCAGGCTTTCCAGCCGACAAGTCCAGTGTCTTAACCACTGAGCCATTGTACTGCCCCCCTGAACATACCATACCTAAGTATGGGACAAACAATTATCCAATAGTGCCATTTTGGGAGGAAATGGATATGAAAAAAAAAGTAAGGAAGGGAAAAGAAATTATGGTGAAAATAGAATGACGTCAGGAAAAGGAACCACAAACTTGTTTTAAAAATCTGTAACAGATTTTTTTTTTCAGCTTTACTACACTTGATCTTAGCTCAAAGGCCAAGAAGCAATTTTTTCAATTATTTTGCAACAAAATGAAATTGTTTTTATTTATATTGGCAAAGGCTAAAGTTTGTTTCTTGTGAAATGTTGTTTATTTTGAAAAATAAATTCCAGAACAGTTCGGTACTCTGATATTTATTTACGTATATTTGCAAATCCATGCATGTTAAATTGGAAATAAAGTTCTGTAGAATGTGTACTATACATTCTAAAGCTGTACATTCTAAAGCTAATAAAGTTCTGTAGAATGTGTACTGTACATTCTAAAGCTGGGCACTATAACTTGCAGTTCAATTCTGTCCTTGGAAATGAACTATAACTACATTGCTGGAAAAATATTGCCTTTCAAAAATAATATCTTTATTTTTAGTACGTGATTTCTACTTTTTTCAAGTGTTTATATTGCACAACATAGCATATTTTGTGATTTCCCAATTTTTAAAAAATATGTTTAATTGTACTCTTAGCTAAATTTCTAGCCTGTTCTTTTTCTGAACATATCTAATAGAACATTATTTGTTTTCCAATATTAGTACATAATATTGCAAATATTGGTTACATTGATTATGTTGAAAAAACTCCAATTATTTAAACGAATTGGAGGAAATCTAGGGAATCTGTCAGTATACCAGTAGTCCTCAACTTACAACCAAGTTCAGTCAAAAGTTCAATTGCTAAGCAAGATAGGGGTTAAATATGTTTTGCCCCATTTTACGACTTTTCTTGACACAGTTGTTAAGTGAATCATTGTAGTTGTTAGTCACACAGTTGTTATGTGAATCTGGTCTAGCCATTGACTTCATTTGTCAGAAAGTTGCAAAAGGTGTTCACGTGATCCTAGGACATTATAATCATCATAAAAGTGAGTCAGTTGCCAAGTGCCTGAATTTTGATCACATGACAATGGGGATGCTGCAAGGTTATAAATGTGAAAAATGGTCATAAGTCCATTTTTGCAGTGATGTTGTAACTTTGAATAGTCACTAATGAACTGCTGTAAGTCAAGGACTATTTGTAGTAATCTTTAAAAATGAAAAAGAGCAAATGAAAAGTTATTGCTACATATGTGATTTACACATCATAGTTTCTTTCCTAAGAGACTTCTCAATTATATAATAGCAATTTTGTGATGTTTCTTTAAGCTGGTTCACATATGGGTGAGGGGCAGTTGAACATGTAAATGAAAATTGGAAAACGGTTGAACAGAGGAACATAAACCAAATTTCCATTAGTTGCCTTAGTGTTATGACAGCCCATTCAGACATGGGAACATCCAGATTTTGTATCAGCCATGGACTTTTCATGGATGGTATAAACAGATAATTGTGCACACTGTTGTGATTACATTGAGAAAAGGACCTTGATTGTTAAAACTTGTCTTAAGCTTCTTCATTCTACAAGATAAAAATTAAACAACAAAATATTGAGCACATGACCTAAATCGCTTTAAAATTCAGGGCAGTGGTGTCCTGGATCTGCTGCGATTGTCTGGTATTATGTTTTGTGCTGTACTGTGAGATAATTAGTACCATATGATGGAATAGATGGAAAAGATCACTGCTCCCCTGCAATGCTTGCTTCTGGAACCTTTGATAAATTTAAGCATGGCATGAGCCAAAGCATGATTGAAGACAGATGGTATTTGACTAGCTCCATCTAACCACAAACTCACAGAGACACAGAGCAGCATTTCTGAAGAGCTGTTGTATTTTCACCGTGCCAATTTTAAAACACCAACCAAACAAAAAAAAATTCCCTGGCTTTCTATTATATTTCATATTAAATTCCATACCCCAAATTCTGTTTCCATATTGTAGAAAGTCACAGGCTGGCACAGATGCACACCTGCAAGTTGACTTTTGAGATAGGATTTTAGAACGAAAAAAATCAGCACAATTAAGGAGAAAATTGACATGCTATCCAAATAGCTAAATTTAGAGACCAGGAGCAAAGAGAGGATTTTTTAATAAAAAAAAGAATAAATTATTTAACCCTGAATCAAAGCTCTTTAGTGGGGACAATGGGGCATGCATAAGAATTTGCTCTCCTCTAAACAATTTCCCATTGGAGTTTATCACTCTAAATGCCATTTATTTTAATGTGGTAAAGATGCATTTTTTTAAAACAAAAGTAGCATAAAAAGGGAAATGATTAAGAAACAATTTGAAATGATTAAAAAGTATTTTGGTATAACTATTTCTTGGCTTTTTAAATCTTTTTCATGCCACAAGAGTCGCTTTGATGAGATGAGTGGATGTATAAATTTTCTAAATAAATTATATTAATTGTTGTATTTATATCTCACTGCAAACTAAAAGAACCCAGCAGCTCACAAATTCTTAACGTAAACATCAGCGTAATTAACCCAAAAACCTAAAGTAATATAAAATTTCCAACAAGAGCCAGTAATTCAGTAACCATCAGCATATAACACAGCCTTATATCCAAATCCCTTTCAGAAGAACATTGTTTTCAGATGTTTTTCAGAAAACACTCAAAATAGAACCCCATCTAATTTCTTATGGAAGGTCATTCTGGAGGATTGGAGCTCATAGTGAAAAGATCAAATTGGTCAGGCCAAGGTTAGCAGGAAAATGGGTCCTTAAGTTTACTTAGAACCTTTAAAAGTTGAAGACACCACTTTAATTTGTTCCCCTAAACCAGGGGTATCAAACTTGCAGCCCATGGGCCAAATGTGTTGCATGCTGGCCATGCCCACCCCCATTTTAAAGAAGGGGGGGAAAGTTGCAATACAATAGTTTCCTGAATGGCATTAGGGTGGAAGCCATACTAATCTGTTACTTAATATATGTGAAGTTATCTCCGTATCAGATCATCTCCAATAATAATTTTGTATTGACACAAATGTGCATGTTTGGGAACCCCCATCCTTATCGAAATACTAATTTGGGAGATATTATTTTTGACCAGTTACCTAAGTAATTATGTTTTGGTGAGGACAACTGTTGATAGGACTTTATGGGAATAGTATTAGCAGAGGAGTCAGTTCTGAGCTTCAGAAAAACTGTAATGGTGACCAAGGTACTAGTTCTAAGCAATCAAAATTCTCCTTCTAGAGTATTGCACATAAAAAATTCAATTGGCCCAGCATGCTACAGTAAAAATACTAATTGCAGCAAGTTAGAATTACATTTCATTTATATTGGCTACTCAGACTATACTCTGTAAAAACTGTCTTGCAAATGAGCACTTGTGGGTTTGGGGACCACCTGGTTCCAAGACTATTTTGTCTTTGACTTTGAATTTCCCCTTTCAAGGGAGGTGTGCAATCTGGGGCCTTCCTGAACTCACAACTCCTGCTCAGTGAGTTGGCAGGTAAGTCCAGGAAAGCTTTGCCACAGTTTCATCTGATGCTTCAGCTGCACCCTTTCCTAGCTTAGGAAGCCTCTCAGTCACTCATGTAATTGTCACTTCATGGCTTTACTACTGCAAAGTACATTTCATGGACCCTTGGAAGCTTCAACTGATCCAGAATACAGTGCTGTGGGTAGTTATGGACATGCTTTGCTATGACCATGTGATATATTTGTTCCAGTAGCTGCACAGTTGCCAGTTTGCTTCCAGGTGTGATTCAAGACGCTTGTTGCTATAAAGCCCTTCATGGTATGGAATCCAATTTGAGGGACTGCCTATCTCCTGTGGTATCTATCCAGGCAATGCAAACTGATAAAGTTGGCACATGTGTGGATCCTTTGAATAAAAATGCTGTCTATCAAGACACAGGAAGTTTGCCTTCTCTTATCACAGTGCGTGCTCTCTGGAATGAGATTCCTCCTGAAATCCTGATCTTCCCCGTCTTGTTGGCATTCTGAAGAACCATAGAGAACTGTCTGTTCTCCCAAGCCTTGGGCTGGAGTAGCTGGTTGTTAGTTGTTGATGGAATGTTTTGGGGTTTTCTGGCTTCAGCAATTTTGCTTTTCTTTGTCTGAGTTTGGTTTTATTGTTTGTTTCTCTCTGTTCTGTTGCTTTTATATTGTTTTTATGTATTGTGAGCTTCCCAGAGTGGTTTGGAGTCGAGCAGCATCAAATCAATCAGTGTATATGTGTAAATATAATACTGTTGTTCTCATGTGAATGGTATATCCTTCAACCTTTTTAAAAAAAATCTGAGTCCTGTTCTTTATTAAGGATAAAATATTGTGCTTTTGAATATTACATATAAAGTAAATATTAAATGCAGTCTGGACACAGGTAGAGCAGAGATTCTGGTCAAGCCCCAAAGAATTAAAATGGAGGAAGACTGCAGGCACAATTGAACACATGGGAAATAAATAAGTTAATATGTCAGCAATAGTAGCACCAGCATAAAAGTACTGACAGTGTGTTAAAAAGAGATATTTTATATTATATTCTCTTCCCTGTCCTTCTCACTTTTTCCCCATAGAATATTCTTTCTCACATTGAATGTTCTTTCAATATTCAAGTGTCCACATGACCCAAACAATATCCCTACAACCTGCAACATTTCAAAGTGATATTAAATAAGCCTACCATATGTTGTTGATTTTAAAAAATATTTCAGAGAATGATGGGTCTTTTATTATGTGTATGTTTCCTACTGCTTAATATATGGTTTATCATAAGGACTCATCACTAGCCATATAGCTTTCATTATTTATTATGTTCCACTTATTATTAAACAAATAGATGTGGCTTCTATTAATCCCAAAATATTCTGTGATAATGTTCATAGTACTGCCAGCTGGTACTGGACACAGCACTACAAACAGAAATGACAATTTTTTTGCTATGTTTGTTACTGAAACAATAATATTGAGATTCCTCTCTAAAGTTTAATTTAAATGTGAACGATTCTGGTTTATAGGTTCTGAGTCTTCTTATGTGGTCAATTAAGGTTTTTTATTAATAATTTAATTAATACTTTGATTAATATGAGGCCCCATACCATAAAAACATAATTATTCCTATTTTATGTATCTCTGTACACTTTCATGTAATGAGCATCTGACTTTTGTTTATATATTTCAAATAGATTTTTCCTATCAGTGAGTAATGATTTATTCCACCATTACTAAATGCACAAATTAAACTTCAATTCCTAATAATGGCAGTATATTATGTTTGAACTGAATAACATATTTTACACCATAAAAGTAAATTCAATTAGTATAATTTAGAAATATTTTTACTCACAGAGTCTACCAGTTAATTATAACCAGTAATAAGTGGTAATATAGCTTTAATAAAAATGTGAAAATAAACTGACCATATTAACATATTTTAACAAGCAACAGATGGAAAACTTTTAAAGGAATCTTCTTCTAGCCTTCCAGAAATGCAGATTTCATTGCCCAGAATTCCCCCAGCTACTATGGCTACTGCTTAGAATTCTGGGAATTAAAATCACATATCTGGAAATAACCCGGGGTGGGCTACTATGGGTTCGCCGGGGTTTGGGTGAACCTGTTGATAATGTTATGGCTGGTATAACTGCCAAATCCCACCCCTGGCTGACCCTCCAACCGCACCCTGCCCTTCCCACCCTGCCCACCCCTCCCAAGAATCTCCACACTTTGGATGCTAAGTGTGAAGGGCCTGTGTGGAGGTTCAGGAAGCGGGGAAAATGGGCCTCACAGAAATTCCAGAAGTCTGGGAATATCATCCATTTCCAGCCTCTAGAGGGCCTCTGGAACCCAGGGGAGGCAGTTTTCGCCCCCCCCCCCGAGGCTCGAGGAAAGCCTACAGAGCCCAGGGAAGGCAAAAATGCCCTCTTACCATGGTGCAGGAGGCCAACTTGGCCACGCCCATCATGGCCACGCCCACCCAGCAACTGGGCAGCGAGCCTACTGCTGAAATTTTGGAAACCCACCCCTCGAAATAACCCAGTTTAGGTAAAACTACAATAAAAGCTAAGCTTTCCATGATATAATTTATTTGGTCAAAAGGGAAATGAATCATTCAAAATTTCCTAAGGATAAAGATGGCACTAGCCATTGAAATGTAAGATCTATAATTTAGTGCAATATGCTGATCAGATCTTATCTTATCACATACAACTGTAGTCTTAAAATATAGTTGAAGTTGGATGTTGTATTCTGTGGCACAATGGCAATTAAAAAAACATGCTGTGTTCCATCAACCTCAGACATATTATCTGGCACTCAGCATAGAACAACTACTGTGATGGGAGAATAGCTGAATAAATAAATTCTTCCCACCCCAAAAAGAAAAAAAAAAGCAAATGGAAAACATCTCATTTTCTCACTGTGGTAGCAAAGTCCTTGCATTGTGGCTCGGTATTTTGGCCCATTTAATTCTGCTGACTGGCCATTATGTTTAGAAACTACAGGTGGTCTTCAACTTATGACCCCAATTGAGCCCTACATTTTTATTGCTAAGTGAGGTGTTTGTTAAGTGAATTTTGTCCCATTTTACCACTTTCCTTGCCATAGTTGTTAAATGAATCGCCGCGGTTGTTAAATTAGTAACAGAATTGTTAAGTGAATTTGACTTCCCTATTGACTTTGCTGGTCAGAAGGTCACAAAAGACGATTGCATGGCCCCGGATGCTTCAATCATCATAAATATGAGTCAGTTGCCAAGCACCTGAATTTTGAGCATGTAATCATAGGGATGCTGTAACAGTCATAAATGTGAAAACAGTACTGTTCTAACTTCGAACAGTTACTAAACAAATCGAAGACTACCTGTATACTTTGAAAGACAAGGTAAGTCAGATGCCCCTTATAACCCAATGGAGCAAAACACAGGAGAATAAAAAAAGTTGCCGTTCATTTTTATTGCAAGTGAAATTTTCCATTTGCAAAGTATCTAGTAGAAAGAAGAGGGCAGTGAAGAGGACATGGCAATATCACTGTCAGATTGCTGGAGAGTCCAGGCACTCTACAAGCAACAAGATGGATCCCACATCTGATAATGCCATATTCTTCTGCTGTGTACCACTTACACTGCATCTCCATAAATGAGGCTGAAGATTAAAAAGTGGAAGTACATAAAAAACTTTATTTACTTTGTTGGCTTAGACTAGCTTGTAAGAAATTATCCTTTTGATTAGAGATCCTTGAGTTATGCTACTTCCTTAGAATTAAAAACATTCTGAGGTCAGGAATTTGTTTTGAATATTAAAACTGAGTGACCCCCATTGTTATTTCATCCAACAATCACTTCCTGATTATCTGAAGTGTTCTTCATAATTTAGACCATAACTATTTTTAAAAACAAGAGATCCAGAAATGCTGCAAATCACCCACTGATTTATGATTAGATCAATTTTTCTTTGGTTCCTTTCTATTATAAGTTATGTTGCAGTAAAATACAGAAGTTATATATAAAGGCAGCCAACTGCAATTCTAAAATAGTAATGTTTAGTCAGATTTATAGTACATCTTTATTTATTGTTGATATTAATAATGTGTATATTTGTTCCTAGATACAGTTAAAAGTTGTGTAGCAAAGTTGTCCTTCAGCTGTCCCCTGAAAAGTCACTACTGCCTATACAGTAAATCCGGTTTTACTCTCATCAGTCACCAGCCTCAACTTTGGATCCATATCATGTTTCTTTTTCAACAGGTGTGTACAATATGAATATAAACATCATAATAATCATTAATGTATCTGTCAATTAAAATCTGTGTTGGGGTAATCCCTTGAGATATATTGATATAAATCAATGTTGTTCTGAAGATACTCACCTCCCACTCAAAAGGTTGAGAGTTCAATCTAGCCAGTAAAAGACGTTTCTCTATCAGGTACACAACAAACTACTCCTAAAACTAAAATCTTATGGTATCTCTGCATAACTGGATAGAAGCATTCCTGTCAAACAGACAACAAATGGTCAAAATTGGGAGCATCCTATCAAATTCGGTACCTGTCAACAGTGGTGTCCCCCAAGGCAGTGTTCAAGGACCAGCTCTCTTCATACTCTACATAAATGACCTCTGTGATCATATTAAGAGCAACTGTGTTCTCTTCGCTGACGATGTAAAGCTATTCAACACCAATGCTGCCAATTACCAAATAAGTTTTCAAATGAGGAAATAGAAACAAGTTTAGAGTATTCTGTGTAGCAGCCTTTTAACATGAGTTTCTGACAGAGAATAGCAGCTTCAGGTTTTGACAGTAGCTTCAGGTCCCATTCACAGTATGGAAGAGTCACTTTCCAATGATGAGTTCCAATACTAATGAATATGGTTTGATATTATAATCACACTGTTTTGGTCAATCTTATTACCCCACTGCCCCTCTGCATTTTCAGTAAACTCACGGTGTGTTCCAAATTTACTAGTGTGTAAGCCTGATTATTTTTTTGGTCTCTGCTGGTAATAATGTGTTTGTGTAGTAAATTAAACTTAATTATATGTAAAGAGAATATTTATTTCCATTCAGCCACAAACATTTACTCTAGTCCATAATTGTTCCCTTTTAATGAGCTTCCCCTTCTGCTGATGGAGCTAGGTGAAAATTCTGAGAACTGGGGAATGCTATAATAATTTTCATTTTTTAAATGTAATTATCCTTCTCTCCTTAGTTCATGAGGAAGCCTCTATATATGCATCAAATGATTCTTTGCTCTGATTACTGTTATGTTTTTGCTTGCTGATCATTCTATAGAATCCTAGAGCCTGGGCAAACCAAGGTTTATGTTAGAAGTTCATTATTTTTCTTATACTGTAATCACACAGACACATACACACACACACAATTTTATGATGGACTGGCAGTTAAATTAAGATGTCAGTAATTTTCATTTAGTTGAGTTGTACATACCCATCTAGGAGTGGACTTTACTATTAACAAACATGTATCACCTTATATTGTTGATCAGTTTAATTTGAAAATATATAATTGGAAATAAATCTGGAAAACTAAAATAAAATTGTTTTCTAACGTCAAGCATAATATTTCAGCTGGATATAAGTGATTTTTTTTATCTGAGACTGCTATCATTTGAAAGAAGGGAGTCAGTCCCAAACTTTTGTCTCTGCTCATTTTAATAGTATCAAATCTTTGTAAATACTGCCTATGGAGATTCTATGGAGATATTTGTAAATACCATTTAACCGTAAGTTTGAGTTTAACAAAAAATAGGAAAGAGAAAATTGTGTTGAATCAGTTTGGTTGTGGCTCTGAGAATTAGATTTCAATGTATAAATGAGTCAATATGATAAATGCTTGGGTTGTGTTTTACTGAAAAGTTGCTTATAGCATTGATAAGATCTTTTATTAACACAATCTATAAAATTGTATGACCACAATTACACCATGATTTGCATTATCTTGCACAATGCTCTAAGATGGATGTGTCAAAATCATGAAAATCTTTAAATTTATTTAAACATCAAAAGTATGTTGATAGTTTTGTTCTTATGTAAGCCATTCATCTAAATATCTGTATGTTAGTTCAGTTTATGTTAATAATTACATAAGCTCCCAAAGAAGCTATGCCATCATTGAAGCAAAACAGTACCAGCTTCATTTGAGAACAAATTTCTGGATATTCTCTCTCACACTCACTCCAAATATTGTCCTCAGTACTCTGAACATGGTTACTATCAGTATCTCACATAGTTAAATATATAGTTTAGAAATATCAGGCCCAAATCATTGTTTGTCCATTGGTTATTGATTATGTACCATCAACTTTTTGTTGACTCTTAATGACCACATAATTTTTCTCCGCGATGATCTATCCTTAATCTGGCCTTTTACATCTTATAAAAGAGCACTCATCAGTGCAGTAACTGAATCCATCCTTTTTTCTGCTTGTCAACCTCTTTTTCTCTCCTTTCACTTTCCCAGAATTACACACCCTTCTCAACTTTTCCAGACAGCTAGATCCAAAGTTTTAGCCTGGTCATTTGCGCCTTGAGTGACAACTCTGGGTTGATTTGTTTGATTACACTTTTGTTAGTTTTCTTGGATGGCCAGGATGTATAACAGAATAACAAAGTTGGAAAGGACCTTGAAGTTCTTCTGAAGTGTCCGCTTCAACATTAAAATTTAAAACAAAAATACATTTCCTATCCTGCTTTTTCAAAGCCCAGCTTTCACTTCGATAGAGTGTCTCAGGAAATTCCATATCTTGCACAATTCTGAGGTTATACATCATCACAGGATTTTAATGTTATTTCCAAGGCCTTCATGGCTACACTACCTAATGCTAATCTGTGGCATATTTCTTAAGTTTACCCAATATTTTTAGAACACTCATTTAATTATCAATTGCAAAGAAATGTTTTCTTGTAATGCTCAACTTCATTTAGAGATGCACAGGCATTTAACCTGATACAGTGTGTGATGCTTGCAAATGGAAAAATAATGCCCAAAATGGTTTTTTTTTTAAAATGAACTCTTTGGTGCTTTCTGAGCTTGGTAGTTTTCTTGCAGTTTGTTACCTAGTTTGATAATGAAAGTTTTCTGCAAGAAAACCACCAATCTCAGAGAGCACCAAGGGACCCCCACAATTGAATCCCGAAGTACAAATATACTTCTCAATCAGTACTGTTTTTCTTTTTGTCCATTAGGGCTTGTTCCCAGAACCATTGTCCATGCAGAATAATTATTTGCAAGTCCTGAAGACCTTGTGGGGAAAAACCCAGCTTAAGGGAACACATAGTTTTGAAACTGCAATGGTGCAATCTACATTTCCACCTAAGAAGGTATTTTTTTCTTATGAGCCTTCAAAAGGGGTGGAGTGTGTATGTGTTGTTTTTATTTACTGCAAGAAAAATCGCAACCATATCTCTGAATCCGCATATAGATGAAAACAGTTAAATTATCAAAGTTGGACTTTTGAATGTGATGTTTATGTTTGATATGTGAAGCAGTCAACTGAAAATGATGGAAAATGGTAACAGAGGATAATCCATATCATTTATTTTTGTTATATGTATAATAGTCCTAAAGGTGCTTTTTTCAATAGGCAACTGGACTTTCTGGGGTTTTTTTGAAGACGTTTTGCCTCTCATCTAAGAAACTTCTTCAGCTCTGATTGGATGGTGGGGAATGGAAAGCTTTATACTCCTTGCAGACAGCTCATCATTTGCATTCTAGCAGGTCCTTAAGATCACTTGGAGGTTTATCTCTGTCATCAGGGTCATCTGAGTGGTTCAAATTGGTGTGGAGCCTTCTTGGAACTCTTGAAAGGATTGTGTTGTAGATTGGAAATAGATGATATCATATACCTTCCCTCTCTGTTTAAAGAGGGCTCTTCAATTTTGACTAGATGATCTCTTTAACCCCTCTTTCAAATCAACGACCATCTCTGTCCAAAATATGGACTTTGTTGTCTTCAAAATCTATGTCAAAATATAGACCCAGGCCTATAATTCTTCAAATTCTTTTAAGAATACTCTGTTGGATGAAATTTCAACCATCTTCCTTATTCAGAAACCATCTGCCTGCTACCTTCAGGAAGTGCTAATTTCCTTCTTCCATTGTAGGTATTCAGCAACTTTATTCAGAAATATACTGTCTATGAAAATCCTACCAATCTGCTATAGGTAACATTAATTGTCTTTCATTTCTAGAGGGCAGTGGCAAAGCAATACACAAGAATTCAGGTTCTGATCTTTACAATGTTTCCATTTATGCCATTTGTTTGTAGAAATGTCTGAGTTTTCTCACTAATCTCTTCCACATGCTGTTGATATATGAATGGAAAATGCAAATAAGCTTTTTTCTTATTTACAAAGAGAAAGAAGGAAACTCATTTCAAATAGCAGAGAAACTATCATAATGAATTGTTTAGTTCCCTTTTGCAAAGTCACATAGTTGTGGGTTATGGCAGGGACTCCAGAGTACAATTATTTGCGCAGGCTCTGTCGTGTCAACCTTTGCCCTTTGAAAAGATTACTGCTTCAAAGCAATTGCATTTTCAAAGATTGTAAATAATACTGTTTCAAAGTCAGCAAAGAATTTCTGGTCAAATCTATTAATCTTTAATTGGGTTCAATTGAATCTCCAGCATGGAATCTGTTTAAAACAAAAACATATTTGAGGTAAGCCTTGACTGCCTACAATTTTTATTTTTATAACAAGAAAAAATATATTTGCAACCCTAACGTCAAATTGCATAATTGAAACCAAGCAATGAGGAATTCTTTCTCAATCCTTCAATGATGCCTTGCTTAAAAAAAATCTAGAAAACTTTTAGAGTAGAAAAATGCTACTTCAGTCACGTAGAAAACCCCAAATGATGACTCTTCATAAAGGAATTTATCATTTCCTGCTTTGATTACCAAAGATAATCCACAGCAAATCATCAAATACTTTTTAAAGGTTCCTTGATTTTATTTATTTATCAGATTTGTTTGCAAACTCATCTTGCAAAAAAAGCTAGAGAACATTAGAGAATTCCTGGAAGCCTGGTACTCTGATAAACTGGCCATCAATAAACACATAGACATAAATAACATCTACCTATTGTGCAAAAGAAACTATCAACAATCCAAAAAGGAAATCTAAAAACTAAAATACCGTCTCACCAGAAATCAATATCCAGACGAGTATAGATTAACTCCAAGATTAACATCAGACCAACAATTAAATAAACAATACCCCAATCAAGGAACTGCCAAACAAGCCAACAGTAAACAGCCCATCAAAGAACCTCTAAGATCATCCCCCACTAACACTGACGGGCAAGCCACTAAAATATAAGGTAAGAGCAAACCCCATTTCTTACTAGCACTGATTATGTTACCTAGTTAGGATAATGAAAGGCACTCTGTAGCAACGTTTCAGCAGAATCTCATCTGCCATCATCAGGCTTCTGTACAGAAGCAGATGAGATTCTGCCGAAATGTTGCTACAACTTTAAAAGCACAGCTACAATGACGTGGGAAAATACCCGAACAAAGCTGAATGTCATACATATAAGTGCCCACGAAAACTTAAGAAAACACACACACACACACACACACACACACACACACATATATATATATATATAGCAACAATATATATATATATATATATTGTTGCTACTTTTCTTATTTTCTTACCAAGAAAGAAAAAGGAATAGATCAGAGAATGGTGGAGTAACTACAATATTTTTCTGCTTAATAGCATTAGGTAAATTTCTAGAAGGAAGGTGCAAGATCAATCTGGAAAACTTGCACTCACTTCCAAGAAAGTAAGTTTCTGGTTATGCCTTTAAACTTATTTAATTCTAAAAATTAAGGGCATTGGCATTGGTTGTTTGCACATACAATTATGATAACTATCCTGCTGAGTCCCAGCATGATGAAGAGAAGAATTGCAGTTTTACTTTCAGCTCTGTGGCAGCACATCTGGATTATATCCAACAAGATCTGTATCCATTCCCAGATATGAATTCCATCAGCATGCTTGACTGCATGCATTGCAAGCATGAGGGCAAGCATAGAACTAGTTTGACATTTTCAATCTACATATAACTATTATTGCTGTGAGTACGAAGTTATTCCATACCACATTACTTTTGCTTCCTTTGTAAAGCTGGAAACATATTAGCCTCAATTGCTGATGTAAACACATTTTAACAGGCCATATAGCCTCCTTTGGCAGTGGACCAGTTAAACTGCCCTGCAACATAAATCTGTCAGACTCCACTGGTTTGAAGACTAGAATATCCCTTTGCAGTCAAAGATCTAGCTTAAACTATTTTCCCTGAGAAAATACTTCTAACAGAAAGTGAACGTGAAGAGGTAAATTGATGAACAGCAAGGAAAAGCTAAATAAATCTGATTGGAATGGGTGGGTGTTGTTTTAATTTACAGCTGGCCAATTTTAACATAATAAAGTACATCAACTATATCACTCTGCTACAATTAATCAGGAAGAGCCAGATGTTTTATATCAGTCAAATAATTTTAAAATGCCTGGCATTCTGAACATGGCTAAAAACTCTTCACTGGGAATTCTTTTAAAAAGTGTTTTAAATATTTCCTTTTTTCCCTAGTTGATTGAAATAGCTCTTTTAAACATTTGTCATCATTACTCAGGAAGTAGGGAATAGGAAAACCTTATCCTTCACTATCTGGCATGGTTTCCTCAACCTTGGTAAATGTCAGTCTTTGCTGGAGACCATGAATATATTTGATTATATTGTATTGTGCTTTGTAGAAATTACTGTCAGGCATTTACATGTAGTCACTATTATATCCTAGAGCAATGTCTATCAACCTTGGCATGTTGAAGATATGTGGATTTCAACTTCCACAATTCCACAGGAGGCATGCCGGCTGGGGAATTCTGGGAGTTGAAGGCCACATATCTTCAAGCTGCCAAGATGGTGAATTACTATGCTAGAGTGTCCACCTGCATGTCTTCTATGCAGGGACAGAAGAAAAATTTATTCCTTCACAATTTTAGATGAATCTACCAGTTTTGATTCAGACAGATATATTAAAAATACCCAGCATATAGATGCTTAACCAAACATACACTTTCCAGGATTTTGCAATGTAGTTCAATATCTAACAATAGATATGGAACGGGACAACCTACCGCAGTTGACTCACATAACCAACTCACTGAGATCAAATGGGTCAACTCACTGCAGGACAATTCAATGTGGGATAATTCAAGAGAAGGACAAGTGAATTGCAGTAGGCCTTGCCTTGCTTTGGGGTTGAACCTTCTCAAGTTAGAAGTCCTCAAGGCTGCAGTGAAACAGAGCATGTGTGTGCTCCATTGGCCAAGCTGTGAAGCAAGCATGGCATGCTCAGGTAGTCCCTGCACAAATCCAGGGCAAGGGCAAGAGAATGCCCACCACCACCACTTCTTCCTGGCATGCCCACTGCAAGGGCCAGCTGCTCTGCTGACATTCAGGTACAGGTCCTCCACTTCCAGCCTCGCCAAATGCAAAGAGGTGGAAGGGAAAATGGTGGGCTTGGGGTTAAGTTCAGTTAAGGCTTGCTGACACGGAAAGGAAAAGGGCAAGATTTGGAGCTGAGACTGAGAGGGGAGAAGGTAGGCATTGAATAGAGAAAAAGCAGACATACTAGGGAAGATGAAAAAAGAAACAAGCTCAACCATTGGCCGTGCTCCTAACCATTTCTACTGGAGAATTTACTTTTAAACAAACGTATCACTCACCCCAGAAGTAGGCATACAAAATTAGCCTCAAAATCTCACCAGCTAATAACCAACATTTCACCGTTTCTTAATTTTGTTTATACAGTGGAACTAAGCAGATTGAAGTTGGATGTGTTACTTGATTGGAAAAGCCTCAGATGATGTATCACAACTGAATGGTTGATTTGCACAAAAACAGAGTTTAGGAGTTTACAGAGCAGAGGTGGTATTCAGCAGGTTCTGACCAGTTCTGGAGAACCAGTAGCGGAAATTTTGAGTAGTTTGGAGAACTACAAAACCTGCAGTACAGATATTCATACCGTTATGATGTCATGGTATTCTTCAGCTTCTTAATGTATTAATGCAACAAATTTCTCTGGGCTTTTGTGAGAGTTTCTCTATAATTAACATTTTAGACTGATGCACAAGAAGAATCTCTCTAAAAACAGTTTGCTGTGGAAGGTTGCTTGTTTTATTATTTAATTACTATTTACTTTGGCTAAACTGAGTACCTTGTGCCGTAAGCAGTGCTATGAATTCATGACACTTTGGATATGTGTAGAATCTAAACAGGGGTACAAACAAAGCCTTAACTTACTAACACCTCTTGCCATCATTTTGCCTATCTCTATGTTTTCATAATGTTTTTAGTGTCACTCTTTGCTAAGCTTGTTTTTAGTATGGAAGTTTTGAGCAGTGTTGGGCTTCACGGTTTAGTGACTGTGATCTAGATAACAGATTTCCTGATGTTTTGCCAGCAACTATGTCTGCATCCTCAGGGTAACATAGGATGCCAGCCACATCTGCCAGTCAATTATCAGAAAATCTGTTATCTGGACCACAGTCACTAAATCTTGAAGCCCAGCAGTATCCAGCAGATACCAGCTATCAAAGATTACACCATGTTTGCTACTTTGAAGCAGAGGGAAGCCATGGTGTTTCTCATTTTCCTACCATTATTAAGGTTGCATGGTTACATGTTCATGCCACATTCTACTAAATATGCATAGAACATGGGAAACAAATAGGAAGTCATAACTTAAGAGAAGGAATGTGGAATTAGAGTAAGATGGACCAAGGGAAGCAACTAAGGAAAGCCACATAATGCTATCGCAATGAATTTCCACCCTTTTGCACCCAGCTTGTAATCACACAAATACAAAAAGGGCAGAACTTGCACAGTGCTTGATCCTGTTTCTATCCTGTTAATGAAAAACTCCAATTCTGCAGATGTCTCTGATCACAGAAATTCCTGCCTACAAATTCATAGAATAGAGCAGAGCAGAACAGAACAAAACAGAGCTGGAAGAGACCTTGAAGGTCTTCTAGTCCAACCCCCTGCTCAAGGAGGAGACCCTATACCAGTGGTCCCCAACCTTTTTTGTGCCGCAGCTCGGTACCAGCATCACAAAATCATCCGCGGCCTGGTACCAGCATCAGCATGCATGGCAAGGCGAGCCGAGCAACCGGCCAGCCAGCCGTCCCCTGCTTCTCCCCGCCACCTTGAACTCCTCCTTTGTATCTGTGTCGATGGGCTTCGGGACGGCTTCGGGACGGTCACTCGGCTCGCCTTGCCATGCACGCTTAAAGAATCCTCATGCCTTAGTTTTGTTGGAAGCCGCCCCACCCCCACCCCGATGAAACTAAGGCGCGAGGATTCTTTCAGCATTCAAATGCCGCTTTCTACCCGGAAAAGCTCACCAAAAATCTCCAGTGATGGATCACCCACAACTTCTGAAGGCAAGCTTTCCCACCAGTTAATTGTCCTCACTGTTAGGAAGTCCTCCTTAATTCCAGGTTGCTTCTCTCCTTGATTAGATTCCATCCAGTATTTCTTGTCCTGTCCTCTGGTGCTTTGGAATCCTGGATGATATTGCCTTTACTCCCCCTCATGCATGTGCACTCCTCTGAAATAGTAATATCACTTGCCAATAAGTCCACTATAAAAATGCCACAGAAAGGGTGAATTAGAAAAAAAAAATCACAAAGCCCAGAGAATGCCTTTTTGGACACAAACCTCACTTTGCTTCCATATAAATGGTACATACCTACAACTGAAAAATTGCAAACAGGGTCTGGGATGAAAAGACCCCTGCCTGAAACAGTAAAAGATACCTGCCAAAATTCTCAGCTAGTTCAAAGATTATATTATAATATATCTCAATATAAAAAGATCTTATTGCATCTTTAATTCTTTAGCTAAAACTAAAGATGTTTGCAAAACATCACCCAGAAGAGTTTCAATATTATATAGGGATGAAAGGATGAATCTGGTGCTTATAAATGTTTAGTTCACATTCCAATCACTATAAGGGATTCAACTTTATTGCTTTACGTATGCAGGCAATCAGTTTCACAACAGTCAAATCCATTCTTATTTTCCCCATTAAAAAAAAATTGCTCAGGATCTGGACCATGTACAATTACATCTGGAAGAAGTGAGGTTCTTTGATTTATTCAGTTACAATGAAGACGTGGGAGCTTGGCAGTGTTTCATGTGTAACAATCCTGACAAGGCAACAGGTAAGAGACTTTTCTGCAGAAGAACTGAGTGATATAAATAACACAGATTCAGAATCTAATAAAGGGTGCTCTGCATAAAATATCTGAATCATGCAATTAAGTTATTAACAGTGAGAGCTTGTTTGCTATAGTAGCTAAGGTTTACCTCTGTCTTGCTTGGAAACCTTGGCTGTAACTTGACCTAAGCAAGGTTAGATCGTCATCCTCATCATCAGAAAAAAAGGAAGAATAAATTAAGTTAAATTAACATTTAAAATGAAATCTTTTTGGATAGTCTCTTAATATTTTCAGTCTGCCGGATCACTTTTAAAGTTGTATTTTTACCTGTGATTTCAATAGTGAAGTTTGGCCATTTCCATATGGCAGATTTCAATTATTGACAAGTTTTGTTATTTTGCAGATCAGTAAAGGGTATGCCTTGCAGTGAGTAAATGAAACATAAAAATTAGGATGTTTCATTATTTTGAGATTGCACCTAATTCACTTCTCATAATGACAGAAGAGCTTCTACAAGCAGAATCAGAAGAACACAATTCTCTTTCGCTTCCTCCCACAAACTTTTCAATGCCTTCAAAACCACTTTTGAAAAGTTTCTCAAGAATAGATTAGGATGGAGAATATTATTCTAATAAATAGAGAGAAGTTTTGTCATAGTATACAATATAATAGAATTCTGTATTGAATACTAATATAATTATGAGGTTTCAGGATTTACAGAGTGTGAAAATATAATGGCCATATGCAAAAATAGAATCTAAAATTTGAGATTCCGTATTTGACAAATTTGATGGCTGTGGCAATTCCACCACACTGGAGGAAATTCAGTAAATGCCCTTGGTATTTTTCCTTTAAATAAACATGTAAGATGTGTTTATTTTAACATTCTGGATGCTGCTATTTTACTTTTTTTAACATCGATAGTTAGCAATTGTTTGCATAAGCTTAATAAAATTTTGCCAAGCAAATCAAGCATTTTTTTGTTCTGTAGTTTTTTAAAACTATTAGTTTCGTTGATTTCTGTGTCTTAAAATGGAATTGTACTAATTATTGTTTGGGGCCAGTATGTTTGTGCTGGAAACAATTCACTGTTTTGGACAGATGGAGTAATGAGAAATAAAACAATTGACAGTTAAAATGACTTGCTATCTGAAGATGTGAAACCATTGAAATTATTCAGCAGGATGGAAACAGCTGGCAATTAAGGAGTTTGGACAACTTTTTAATGCTGACTATTAGCAATTATGCAGAGATGAAAACTTTTTTAAAATCCCACTAACATCATACAGCCTTGCATCCGTGAAGTGCTTTTTTATTGTATTTCAACTGGCTCAATTTTGCTTCAGAGCTGATTCTATAACATTTCCAAAGACAAATTTATTCATTTTCCACAGTAGCACATCTGTTTAATGGTATGATTCTAGACTGAGTTATTATTTGGTTAAAGTGTTGTTTTTTGCAATGTCTAAACAAAGCAAATTAAACTGAAATCATAACCACACCAACAAGAAGAATGTATTATGGATATTAGTAAGAAGATAATAAGAGTTTCAGTAAAAGTAGTGATGTTATTCTTTTGTTCTGAAACATATACCGTATTTCCCCATGTATAAGCACCCCCTTTGTATAAGCCACCCCCAATTTTTGGACTGTGAAGTTTTGAAAAAAATATTTTATTAGAGAAACAAGTTATGAAGAAAGAAAATTTACAAAGAAACAAAATTCGACGTCTAGATCTACAACTTCGGTCATGGCGCTCGAAGCGGTGCGGGCGACGCTAGCAATCTACGCATCGGAACGAGAGTAGGAACGAAGCATTCAGGCCGATGCCTAGCGTATGCATTTCTATCGCGTGACTCGCACTCGTAATCGTATCATCACGTACAATTTTTACAAAAAGTATAGCATACTGCTGGAAAACCAGTTTATTCCTACTTTATTATTTTATGCATTTTTTCACGTATAAAAAGTGTACCTGCTTTGTATATGCCACCCCCCTCACTTTTTGGGCTTGAAAATTTTGGAAAAAAGGGGTGGCTTATACATGGGGAAATACGGTAATACAAGTTCAAACATTATAATATTATGGCATATTTTGATCCTAATGCCCTTTCTTCAAGATGTGTAGTAAATCTCTTAAGAGTCTGCACAATCAAATTAACTTTCAATCTGTTTCCTTCTATTTCTCTTCGCTGTAATTTATGTATGCTTGTAGATTTTTTTATCACCTTATATTTTACTCTTCAGCTAAAAATACATGTAGAAAGTTGGTACGTATTGGTCCTACATGCTTAATTAAGTTCTACTTCATTGATCAGTGAAATGTTTGTTGACATAACTGCCTACAATATTCACAGTTACACCAATTTTATTTGTGTTCCCTGTTGTTTCTATGCATTACATATTTAGGTTTCCATTCAACTTACACTGGCTTTTTTGAAATGCTCTGTAGCTAATCGCTTTTGGCAGCCCATGGTAGCAACATATTATGTTTTATACAGTACATGCTCATAGGAAATATTAACTGTGAGGTCTTGGGTGTTCTCTGACCTTTATGGTTTTCTTGTAGATGTTTCATTATCATACTAAATAACATCAACAGTCCTAGAAAGCAGTGTGGTTTGGAATCAAGAAATTTCCAGGAATATTTCCACAAACACTTGACAGGGCAAGCCACTACTTATAAAAATAAGAGCAGCCCACTCCCTTTTAGCACTGACAATGTTGGTAATGAAACACCTGCAAGAAAACCATCAAAATCAGAGAGCACCCAGGATCCCACAGTTCAACCTGGAGTTACAAACATTCTCTTCTATTGGTAATTGAGCAACTTCTACTCAGTCACTCTGGTTCTTCAAATGTGATCAGAAAAATCATCCCTGTGAAGGTAATTATTGTTACTTTCATGGGTGCATGCCCATAAAATGGTGGTCTCCCCTATCTTTCCCAAAACTATTCAGCTCTAGATAGTCTGATGGTTACTATGAAGATGCAGGAATGCCCACATGGAGGCAAGCACAAATGAATGGAGAAGGATGGTCACTGATGAGCAATAGGTTCTTTTTTTAGTTTAAATATCTTAATATATTGATTGTATATAAAAGTCTGAATATTGCTTTTGCAGATGTGGATTCTTAACTTCTTAGTAGGTTGTCAATATCCTGAATTTCCTAAAGAGCATGTGGTGACTGCTTTTGATAGTTCTTAGGAACAAAGTTCAGCTTAAAAAGCCATTTAAGAGATCTAAATGTATATAGTTTTATCAATTCCTGTCTCTCTCTGTTATTTAAAAGTAACCAAAGAGAGATAGTGGGAGCAGCAAACACTCTAATGTAGAACATACTGAATCAAATGTTTGACATAAGAAAACAGACTATATCAGCGGCTTTCTTTGCTCATTTCCTGCTGTCATAGCCAAAAATGAAATAGATTTATTTTCTGAATAGTCATCTTCATATGGAGAGCGTATTTTTTGCAGATCACTACAATCCTCACTCTTAAAATATATTTTAGAGACCATGTATATTCGTCAGCATGACTCTTTCTGGATATGTTGTACTACAATTCCCATTGTTCCTAGCCAGGACATCTGGAAGGGCCTGATAGGACTTTGATCTTCATCTAATAGTTTATTATTCAACTTACACCACCAAAGTATCTTTTATTTGTTTATATTACATATCTCATTCTATAAGTACAAAAATGCTATGCTATATCTGTTTAAAAAATAGCTTATCTATTTAGTTATGTATCTTTTGCTATGGACATTAGAGCAAGAATAAGAAGGGGAGAACATGAGATTCCATTTTTGGTGACAGTTTATTTTGATATCTATTTAATGAAAGTTTTTTAAAAACACGCACACACAAACCACTAGAATCTTACATCCTGTTTCATCAGTTTAATCATGAAATACCCTGAAGACAGAATTTGGACATACACGAATGCCATTTACACATACAATTCCATTCATACCATATAGACTCATTCATATCATACTTACTCATTTATGCATTATATACACATTCCATTCATATTCCTTTTACATCCTTCTCCTCAATCAAAAACACAGATTTCCATTATTTATCAGGATTAACAAGATCACTGTGTCTTCTCTGTTTTTCCTCCCATCCCTACATTTTTCCCTCATCCCTATTTCTAAAAGAATTAATTAGGATTTTCTAATGAATACTGTGAAAAAAAAACTCTATAACTGACCATGGAATACTTTAGAGAACCTTATAATGTAATTTCTGTCCAATGTGAGTTTGGGTTGAAACTTGCAACAATTTACATTTCAGCATTTTCTTTACCTAAACCTATATATAGTGGTACTGATGAAGGAGAATATTTGTAGCTCTGGGTTGAAACAAGGGAATTCTTGGTGCGCTCTGAGCTTGGTTGTTTTCTTGCAGATGTTTCATTATTCTAACTAGGTAACATAATCACTGTTGGACTAGTACTGATGATGTTGCCTAGTTTGGGTAATGAAACATCTGCAAGAAAACAACCAAGCTCAGACTGGCACATCAAGGACCCATCAATGTATAAGTGTTTAGTAAATAAACTGTAAATAAGTGAAAACTATGTTATCTAAATTAATTATACAGTTCAATCCAAAGTTCAGCTAGGGGGACAAAACAATCTAAGCAGGTTTAGATCAAGAGAGGAGTCCATCAGAAACATCAAGGTCATGTGCTAAATTGAGAGGTGAAACAGGTCATCCTGGATGAAGGCAAAATGCTTCCATGTTTTTGCCAAAAACCTATGTGGATATGTATAGGTAGTGAGCAAGAGCCAAGGCTCATTCAAATAAACTTTACTATTTTTTTTAACTACAAAATGTGTTTTCCAGGGCTGAAATAGCTTTGAACAGTGGGCTGCCCACCCATGATTTATAATTTTTTAAACAGCAACTTTTTATTCCAGTGCTTTTCCTTAAATCCCTTCCTATGTAATCTTATCATTAGAAGAGAATATATGTAGATCAGTGTTGAACTGTGGAGTCTTTGGTGCTCTCTAAGTTAGTCAGATACGGAAACCTCAAATCACCGAGTTGTAACAGCATTAAGGCCTCCATAATCTCATCATACAGAATGCTTTAATTTGCAGTAAATTCAAATTAAGCATGTGCTATGATGTGACAACATTGATCGATTTCAAGAAGCAAAGGCAAGTTGGACGAAGTTAGTGTTGGATGGAAGACCATGCAGAAATGTTACGGCTATAACCTGTTCTGGGAAATTTTTTAAAAAAAGCAACAGAAGGCAGCAAAAAAGAAGGTCTTTCTATATTGTTGCCAAGAAAACTACATGGACAACTACAGTACAAGAGCCAGGATGAACTTGAAGGAGAGTTTATCTTTATTTTACAATCAGGCCTAAAGAAAGGAATGATGGATCCAAGAGTCAATAATCACTATAACAACAGCAGAATGTATTTGCAGGGATAACAGATTTCTTTTCCATCTTTCATCCATTTGTTCTGTAGACAGCAGTTCATGAGTCATGGTAGAGTTTTCTACAAGTCTATTTTCTGAAATAGCCTTATGGTTATATCTGTCATGGGATCAAAACACAGGCAGCCAAGAACTGATATTGCTTTCATTAATGCTAGTTCTACCTTCCAATAAATCCACAGATGCTATTCTACCTAATTTACAAAAGCTTAAAGGAAAAGAATTGGTTGAGTGAAATTGTGAAGCTGGAGGCTTTATGGGAATGGTGTCAAGAATTACAGAGCTGATTAAAAAATGTTTCAGGACATTCTGTTTCCTTGATCATTTCTTCAGGCACCTTTTGAAACGCTGGTCTCCATGCTCAATGTCTCCTGCTTTTTGGAGAAGATACAAAAGGTATTTTAAGATGGTCAGAAAGATATTCCCTGTTCTCTATAATTTTCTTCCCGTACAAATTAGGCCTTTCAGATTTCAACTACAAAAGTCCAGATAACCACAAATGAAAAAAAGAATTAAAATTGTGAACAACTCTGATCATCTGGTCTTCATTTTAGTAGGTCTGATAGCCCTATTACAAATACAATGGTTCATGCAGCTCGTAATAACATTTGGGGCCAATCTTATAAGAGTAAAGTAGAACTCACTTCTACTCTATCCATTTAAAATGTAAATAATTTGTAAAAGTTTTGAATGTTTCAATATCTCCAGTAATTTGTGTCATATTTTTTTAAAACACTAGCTTGGAAACCAATAATTCTGTTATACAAGTTTAAGCTTATTGTTATTAAATAATTTCAGGCTGGCCTAGAGTGGCCTCTAAAACTAAAATACAATGCATTATATTCTGTCTATTGTTTCAGATTTATGTTTGTAGAGAGCAACTCAATTTTAGGCTAAATTTATACCCATTTATATGTATGTAGTTAAATCCAATTTTGTTGTTCTTATTCAACATTTAAGCCAGATTTTTCCATGATTGCTGAGAGTATAAAAGATAACATTATATTATTGTGGAGATTTTAGATTGGTGTGACTGATCAAGATACCTTTTAAGAATACAAATGGAATTTATGAAAGCTTTTCATAATTTTAATACTCCTTGCAAATGAAAAAAATTTCTGTCCTCATATGCTTGCTTCAGTTTGTATAGATTTCAGTTGAAGAACATTTAAAATTTCCCAAATGTGCATTCATTTGCAGTCTGAAATAGTATAGTACATTCTGCCATGTCCGCTTTTCATCATAAAATTCTTAATTTTCTATGCTTTATATACCCAAATTGGATGAATGAAGGACCTTTGGCAAGGGTGTGGTACATGAAAAGTCACTATATTTATTTCCATTTTTGCTGACATTTATGACAGTGCAGAAAGATTCCCTAAAAGTAATATGGGGGGAAATGTTTACTGCTAACTTTGACAAATATTTAAACATTTACTCTCCTTAATCATTTCCACATAAACATGAGTTTAGAGAACATTTATATATATAAAAAGTCAGTTTATGTTCATACAGAAGAGGCTCCAAGCATTTTGAAAACCAATTGAAGTGATGATAGATCAAAAGTAAATCTGAACTTTTGGGGGACTTATAGTTTATCTAAAATTTCTGATTTCAAGCTGTTTAATAGTAATGAGGCATGATCATAATTTGTAATTGCATTTAACATTCCCAATAGAACTACAACTTACAACTGCAATTGAGCCCCAAATTTCTGTGGCTAAGTGAGAAAGCAGTTAAGTGAGTTTTTATCCACCTTTACCATTTTTCCACCTTTCTTGCCACCGTTGTGAAATGAATCACTGCAGTTGTTAAAGTTAGTAACACTATTGTTAAGTGAATCTGGCTTCCCCAATGATTTTGCTTGTCAGAAAGTCACAATAAGAGATCCTGGTCATAAATATGAGTGTTACGACTGTCATAAATACAAGTCAGTTGCCAAACATCTGATTTTTGATCATGTGACCACGGCGATGGCACAATGGTTGTAAAGGTGAAAAGGATCGTGTCACTTTTTTTTTTAGTGCCGTTGAAATTTTGAACTGTTTTAAGTCTGTACATTTGTACAGACAATGTACAAACCTGTACATTTTTCTAAATAATGGCTAAAAGGGCCAGTACAATGAGAACTCCAGTTCATGAGTATGGTTAATTCTTCCTTTCTGCTAATGGGTATCCAAGAAGAGGAAGGGATTTTTAAAAAATCAACATGGCAGCTGTGACTGAAGAATGGATGCCCCTCTCCTTTCTTAGGTACATCCTGGAAATGGGGCATCAATTGCACAATTACAATCACATATTGGCTTTTTTTATGCACGTGCAGCTTGTGGACATCCCTGCTTTTGTTACAGCCTCAATTAAAATATCCTCCAAATTGTAATTGACCCAGGAGCAGAGCTGGGAAGGCCTGGAAAAAAAAGCCCAGAAAAATGGGGATGGGGATGGGGAGGACAGGTTTTTTTCTGGGTTTTTTTCCCCAAAGCTGGCTAGGAAAAAAACAGAAAAAAACCTGCCCCCAACCCCCATCCCCCTAATTTTCCAGGTTTTTTTCCAGGTCTTCCCATCTCTACCCAGGTGGAAATCTTCTACTGGTATGAAATAAACATAACCAGAAATTTTTCTAGGGTTGGCAAGAAAAGGCATTACTTTGATTACCCCATTTGCAGATGGGATCTACAGATTCCAAAATTAAATTTTAGAAAACAAAAAAGAGTTAGCTAAATCTTACGATGGTCCATGCCCCAGTCATCTCCAAGGTCAGATGTTGGCACTTGTAAAGACTGCCGCTCCAGAATCTACGCTATTTAAAGACTCCTCTTGCTTGAGCAAACAAGGTTTGGGAAGCCTGGCTGTTCTTGATCCAGCAAAGCTGTGCTGGACCTGGATAGAGTCCATCAGGTCATCCCTGTACTCTAAACTAAATTAGAAAGTTGAAAAAACATCCCAAAGCAAGCACTGACAGCACTTCTGTTTGTTGCTGAGACCACGACATGGATGTAACCTGGCCCGCCTTCATTGTACTTAAAAACTAAACAGAATTAAATCTGTTTATTATTTGGATAAGACGCTACTGGGAAATCTTAGAACTGTCTGTTAGGCTGGGATTTTTTTAAAAAAAAAACTCTGACAAACTATTGGAAGTAGTAAACTGCCACTAAACTTGTGGCCAAGTGCAATTTTCTTTTGCCAAGAAAATTGTAGGATGATGTTCCAGAGTAAAGTATGATTCAAGATTTATTTATTTATTTTGTTGATCTGATATTGCAATTTCTGTTGCAGTTTGATAAGGATGTGTATATATAGATATAATAACTTTGTACTTATTTGACATTACTGTATGGAATTTTCCATGTAACAAAAATTGCCCTGGCCACCAAATAAGTAATAAATTCTGACATAGCTAAAATATCTTGATGCTTCGTTAAGACTCACTGTCATGATGGATTCAGAATGAGTGACATTGTTAAGTTGGTTTGTTTTTACATAATGTGTTTAAAGTGTAACTTTTTGTATAGTCAAAAGCTTTTGTATCCTTATCGACAGTACAATACTTTGCTGAATGAACATAACATTTTTGCTTTTATCTGTGTAATGAAATGTAGTGCCAGTAACTTCGGATAAGAGGCATGCTTATAGCTCTGAACCAAAGGCTTCACCTGATGTCTGAAATCCTGTTAAAAAAACAAAAAAAAAGGCTGTTTCCATTTAAGAAATGAAGTTCTACAACAGAGAGGTTATAAGGTTACTGTATGAAACTCTACATGTTTAGACAGCTTAATTGCAAAGAAAATAGGAGTTCCTTCAGAAAGAAATATTTGGAATACTCATAGTATTGTGACCTTTAAACTTTTCTATTTTAATTAGTGCCACATATTTTCTGGCATCTTATCTAGCTTTTGAAGTCGGCATCACTACACAACCTTGTATTTATCTATGTACCCTGAAAGTTAAAAAAAAAAAATGGAACTCTGGGGCTTCCTCAGTTCTCTGTGATATACTAGCATTCTCAGTAGAACAGTATTACTCAAAAAAATGTACTTGGATCTCATTACAATGAACCTCTTTTCAAAGCTCTGACTAAATTCAACAGTATGTCCTGCTGCAACTCTCCTCCTCTTTCTATTCTTGCACAAGATTGGTTGGAAACAGCCAGCTTTTCCCAAAGTAAAGAAAATAAAAGTAGGAATTTTACTCATTTCTTAGAATTATTTCCTTTCAATGAAAAAAGAAATACTAGAGTAAATCAAGCAAATGTACATATCTACATGTCCAAATCAATTCTCAGAATTCCTTCTCTATTCCCCTATTGAGGGATGAATAGCAATCAGTAAATGTAAACAAGAGAGGAATTTATTATAACTTGTCTCCAGAGTTGTCATAAACTTTATAAAAAATGATGAAAACATACTCCTGACTTGCCTTTTTTTTAGGAGAAGGACCAATTTCTTTGTGATTCCAGCTTATTAAGGGGAAATTGAGTCTGTATCTTACAAAGATGCCATGGGGGCGGGGGACACACAACTTATTTATGAAATAAGCCATTCGGTAATATTTTTAAATATCCACAGTTGTGAATCAAGATGGCCAGCCACTGATTGAAGGCAGGTTGAAAGAAAAGCAAATCCGATGGAAATTCATAAAAAGATGGAAGACTCGCTATTTTACACTTGCTGGCAATCAACTTCTCTTTCACAAAGGAAAATCTGTAAGTTGAAGAGAAAAAAAACACACTTTTAAAAGATTTTCTGCATTCCCCAACTCTCAAAATGGTGTGATTCTTTAGCATGCACTACAAATTTAGGACATAAGAATATTCCTAAATGAAATCCATCCATCCATCAGTATTGTTTCATAGCTATGGATCCAATTGGTCCTTAAAAATGTACACTGCTTTTTCAAAAAGAGTAAGGATAGTCTGAGTTACCATTCTTAGCAGTAGCTCTGTCATGAATGGTAAGGGCAGAACTGTTCAGTTTTGGCACATTTAAGGAAAAATGTTACAAGCAAAACCCAATCTTAACCCAATCTTCTACCCAAGGTAGATTTCTAACCCAGAGTCTAGCTTGCAAGTCAATATATGGTTGCTTGCATCCCACTAGTTAGGTTTATGTAGCATACTGACATCTATTCAGCTGGTATCACCTAATCAAAAAGATATGAATTTATGAGTTTAGAATATTAAGGCCATAAAAGTTAGCTTGTTTCCAAATGTGTGCATCAACATCTTCTGCAGTTGTACTATTTATTATAGTTAATTTATTTATAAATTATAAAATATATTATTTTAACAGTTTTTCCTATGGTTTCTGATTCAGGTAACATGATTAGGATTCATTCATCAGCTTTTTCATGTATTGTGATTCTATTGGGGTTTAAAAGTGCGGGTTCACAAAAACAGCTTTGTCTTTTGAGATTTAAGACCCATTTTGCTCTAATATTTTAGTTTTGAATCGAACGATTTGCCTTTCATCCTCTCCTGTTTAGTTTTTCTATATATTGAGAGACTGGGACATATCTACTGTGGCAATCATTTTGTGAATGAGTGCACTCGGCAGCAGCCATTTTGGTAATGGCATCCATGACATTTTTTTTTAAGTGACAGTTCTCAAAGGAGAGAGCTTTGCTCTACAATGCTATATGCAGAAGCTATTCCCTTTAATATATTGACTTTTGCAGAATGAATATTAGTTATATTCCTAAGCAGCATCTCTCATAAAAGTTCCATTATCATTTGTTCTCACCTTCTGTAGGGTAATTGCTTCAGCATGTGACAGCCCATGTTCTTATGGACATGCCTAGCTTTGCCTATATGATATCTCTATTTTGGTAGCTCCATTGGCTGCCAGTTACCATCTGGTTGCAATTTAAGGTGCCTTTGTTATATTTTAGGCCCTGCATGGCATAAGGTCTGGACATCTCCAACATCATTGATAATAGGTAGAATCTGCCCATCCATTTGGATAAGGAAGGAAAAACAGAATCCTTCCACTGAAAGAATAACATCTTCATAGACCCTGATGTTGAGTCTTCTCAATGATGGGTTCCCTATTCTGGAATAGCAATCCCAAGATAGAAGAATTGCTCCAAGTTTTTAAAGAGCCCTGAAGACCTGATGGAAAGAAAGGTTGAACTAACTCCTGGGCACATTGGTATGATGGAATAGGAACAGTTGACATATCATTGGCTTATATTACTTAACCTGGTTAATGTGTACACTATTTTAAGTTGTTGGGAGTCTTCTGAATGAATTTACATAAAAGATAAAGGAAAAAAAGCTTCAGCTAGAGGAGTGGCAAATGAGGAAAGAGATCTCTCACTAGTAGTTTGTCCTCAATCTTCTATGGCTGTATTGAGGAAAAGAGAAAGAATAGGCAAAGGTCAGAGAAGCAGATGACCAGTGGTGGTGGCTGGACAAGGACAACAGTAGATATAGAAATCAGAGTGGGTGGGTGTACATTCTGTCTAAATTGAAACTTGGAAAATTGCCACTTTCATACCCTCCTCCCTCTCTCCTCTCTTTCTTTTCTTTCATACAACCACTGGTTAAAGGAAAAGATGTAACCAGTGTAATGAAATCTTGTCAGTGGTGCTCTCGTAAAGAAGCTAATGAGACACCAGGCAGGGCTAAAATAACATTGTTTTTCTGAAACTGCAGCTTTTGTTCCAGATAGTGTGTTTGTGCACTAGCAAGCATAACTGACAAGGAGAGTTGGCTGGATTAGTATAAGAATAAGAACTATGGGTAAATTAGCAGGAGAAGCCATAGAGGAGGAAAAAGTAGCATGCCTGTCTTACACAAAATTCATTGTGAGGAGCATTAAAGCATTGGTGAATTAGATCTTTGAGTCTCAGATCTTTCCTCTGCTTGCCTCTCTACCAACATTTATTTGGTAAAATATGGAGCTGTGGTGGCACAATGGTTAGAATGCAATGGTGCAGGCTGACTCTGTCCACAGTCTGGAGTTTGATCCTGACTGGTTCAAGGCTGATTCAGCTTTCCATCCTTGAGGTTGTAAAACGAGGACTCAGATTGTTGAGGACAATATGCTGACTGTGTAAACAACTTACAGAGTGCTGTAAAGCACTGTGAAGCAGTATATAAGTCTAAGTGCCATTGTTAGCGTTGTTGCTATTTATTTTAACAGTGTTAAATGACAATGAGCCCATTACAGGGGGCTGGAATTAGAGCCAGCTGAATATGTTTCTGTGCCAGACTGACTATGAGAACAAACAGAACACTTCTTAGTTCAAGATTATCAGATGGGCATCTTTCACATGCATTAAAAGTATTTAAAACCTAGTGGGAAAATTAGTCAAATCCTACATCTCTGGCTTCATTTAGAAGAGTATTGTAACATGTGCACTAATACTGAACAAGGGGGAAAATCATACATATTGATATCTTAGTAAGCACCAATTTCTAAAAAAAAAAACAGTTCCAGTGAAACAAATTGTTTTAGAGATTTTTCCATACATGGTAAATTGAGCCTATGCTGTAGTACCGCTATTTTATATATTCATTAGAGCTAAACTGCACTTTTTATTCTAGCAACTCAAAGCTGCACAGAGAGCATTTTTACTTTCAAAGATAGGCAATGACCACCCCTAAGTCAGCCCAGTTAAATTTCAAGGATTAAGGTCAATCTCAATTTTATACAACAGTCTCAGTTCAATAATACACTGGTTTCTCTTTGTTCTTGCTCATGTAGAAGTTTAAAGAGTTTTGCCAGAAACTAATGTTAACTAATTTTTAATATGACATTGCTCTTTCTTTTTCACACCAGCATCTTGGAGCATAGTTGTCTGAAGAAAGTGAGGATAAGATGGGGAGAAGGGGACAAATGATTAATTGTGCATCATGATGTCATGTGTTCTGACCGGGCTCCCAAACACGACAAACTCTCTCTAGTTAAATAAATGATTCCTTTAGTAGGAGTGCCAGCAGCCCCGGGAAAAAGCCTCTCTCCCTCTCACAGCAGGCTAACAAGTGTGTCCAACAGGAAGATGAATAGTTGTCTACCATACCTATTCATCTCCACCCCCTGCCTTTTATCCCCAGATCTACGAACCTTAAGATGCTAGCAAAGATGGCTCTTCCATCCTAAGGATCAGCCCATAGATTTTCACTGCCCTCCTCTCCTCTGCCTTCTGCGCATCCATGCATCAGGCACTGGACCCATCTGTTCCTCCTCTTCCTCATCAGCCACCTCCAGACCTGGGGGCTATTGACTCTCATCTGAGAGCTGATGGACGGCCCAGTATCCGCCCCTCTCTCTCTATCCCTGACAGCTCCATTCCCTCTTCCCCCTCGGAGTGCTCAGATTGCCTTGATGGTGGCCCTGACTCCCACCTTCTGATTCAGCTGCTGGAGGGGCCGGCAGCCAACAGGCCACAACATCATGGTGCAAATACTGGAATGTATATATTTGCATCAGACATCAGGAAGTAAGTGCATTTCGGTGGAATTTCAATAATGGCAACAGTGCACATGAATCATTATTTTAGCATAATTTTTTGCTGTGGATATCTCGGAACCTGAATAGCTGTTAAACTACTCGGCTTGTTGTCTAGGTGAAGCTGGGATGAAAGCACTTAGACTGAACAAGAGGATTAACAATAACAATTAACAATGCATTTTTCTGAAGAGAAATAAAGCTTTGTTTCTTTCTCCATTGCTCTTTCAGAAAGATGATCCAGATGATTGTCCCATTGAACTGAGTAAAGTCCAGAGTGTCAAAGTGGTAGCCAAAAAGCGCCGAGATCGCAGTCTTCCTCGGGCCTTTGAAATCTTCACGGACAATAAGTCGTATGTCTTCAAGGCCAGAGATGAAAAAAATGCTGAGGAGTGGCTACAGTGCATTAATGTGGCGGTGGCACAAGCTAAAGAACGAGAAAGCAGAGAAGCAACCACATATTTGTAACATCTATAGATTTGCTTCTGTTTTCTTTTTCATAGATAACCACATAGAGTATCTCAATGTTTGAATTGCAAAATATATTATACGGGCAGTGTAATATGTTTTGCAATGAGAAATGGCACTACTGAAGATTTTTCATCTTCATGAACTTTGGATATCACATAAACTAGTTCTGTGTGTTCATAGAGCTGAGACCATCAAAACCAGAAATGCCTGTTCAGGGGCTGGGCCCTGTTGAAGAGAAGGAGGATGTGTACATAAGTATTTAAATAATTGCAGTTATTGAGAAGCAACTTAGGAACTGATTAGCAATTTGCTTTCAATTCATCTTGGCTGTACTTTTAGTGCATGCCTATACCACATTTCTTTGGAGTCACATACATGAATTCCAGGTATGACAGCAGTTCTATTTTGTCCTGACTAACTCCCATTTTTTGAGTATCTAAACCTGCCATTGCAAAGTACTTTCACTGAACCCTAAACCAAGTCAGTTGGCTGGCCACCATTGGATGGGACAAAGTTTGAAAGAATTTCCCCACTCTGAGATAATAGGCTACAGTTTTCAGCTTGTAGGTTCAGTGATTTAATGCTAGTCATGAGTACATGTGCAACAGAGAAAAAGATATTTGTTTGAGATTATGAAAGAAATCAAACTTGACTATTTTATACTTTTTGTTATTCCACCTGCCACTTAACAGAAATATGAATCCATTCAAATCAGTGTAATTCATACATGACAACTGAAGCATAGGATTTCTTGAATCTGCTCCCATGTGCTATATTCTAGTTGTCTAGTTGCAAATCAACCATTTCTGGAGGAAGAGAGGAGTTGAAAAAATTGCTGCCATTAGTAATGAATGTACAGCCTCATGTTCATTAAACATAGGTACAAATCTTATCAGCTTTGACTTTATGAATTATGAATTCAGGTCTTTGTTAGTCTGCATGACCTCAGAAATGTTATGTCTGCAGCTAGTTCCTGTGGCATTTAGATAAAGAAATCAGCTGATAACAGTCGAAGAAAAAGTATTGATGGCCTTATCTGTAGAAACTTTTCACAGTCTAGAGAAACATTTCAACCAAGCATGTTCTGATCATATTGTGTTATATAAATGCTCATTATCAACCTCCTTAAGATATATATATATATATATATATATATATATTTGTTTTCTGAGGTTCTCGCGGGTATTTGTATGTGGATCTTTGTTTGTTCGGGTTTTCTCCCGCGTAAGATTCAAAGTGTCTAGGCAACGTTTCGATGAAGTCTCATTCATCATCATCAGGCCTCTGTCTTTGGCTCTTGCTTTTCAGAGTGATGTGAGGTTGCAGCTGCTTTTTTCTTTCTAACTGTCAGTGGGGTGGGATTTGAATGGGTGGGGGCTTGGCTGTGTTCTGATTGGGTGGGGTGTCTTCTCATTGGTGGGGGCCTGGCTGTGTTTTGATTGGTTGGGGTTGGCCGTGTTCTGATTGGCTGGATTTCTTGCTGCCCGGCTTCGAGTTCGAGGTCGCGCTGCATCTCCATAGTTGGTGTCGGCTTGCTTCATGTATGGCTCGGAGGGTTTGGAGTGGGCAGTGGTGAGGTTGCAGGTATTCGTCTGTTAATGAGGGCGGGTTTCCAAATGGCTGGGAGGCGGGAGGTGTCATCTCGTTTGTTCATGCTGTGTGGGCGTTTTTCTATTTCTATGGCTTCTCTGATTATTCTGCTGTTGAAGTGTTCGGTTTTGGCAATAGTTCTGGTATTTTTAAAGTTAATTTTATGTCCTGTGGCTTTGAGGTGTTGGACCAGGAAGAGGTCGTTTCTTCTTTTTGATTGAGTTCTTATGTTCTTCAATGCGTGCACTAATTCTTCTGTTAGTCTGTCCAATGTATGTGGCAGGGCAGGCAGTGCAGGGATTTCGTATACTCCTTGGTTTTCTAATTCGACTCTGTCTTTGGGGTTTCTTAGGATGGTGGATATTTTTCTGTTTGTGCAGAATGTTGTTTTAATATTGTGTTTTTGGAGGATCTTGCTGATTCTGTCTGTAGTGCCTTTTATATATGGGAGGAGGGCTTTGCCGTTTTCTTGTTCTCTGTCTTGGATTTTGGTTGGGGTTTCTTTTTGGATTAGGTGGGTAATCTTGTGTTTTTGGAATCCATTGGCTGTAAGTACGTTGGTGAGGTGTGTAGTTCGGCTTTTTGGTGTTGTTCATCGGCTAAGCATTTTGTTCTGGAGATGAGTGTTTTGGCTACGGACTTGATCTGTGCTGGGTGGTGGTGTGAGAGTGCATGTAGATAGCGGTTTGTATGTGTTTTCTTTTGGTAGAAAGAAAACTAAACAAGTTCCTCACACACCTCAACAGCCTACACCCCAAGATACAATTCACTATGGAAACAGAAACCAACAATCAACTTCCTTCCTAGATGTCTTGGTATACAAAAGATCCAATGGCTCCCTAGGACACACCATCTACCAAAAGAAAACACATACAAACCGCTATCTACATGCACTCTCACACCACCACCCAGCACAGATCAAGTCCGTAGCCAAAACACTCATCTCCAGAACAAAATGCTTAGCCGATGAACAACACCAAAAAGCCGAACTACACACCCTCACCAACGTATTTTACAGCCAATGGATTCCAAAAACACAAGATTACCCACCTAATCCAAAAAGAAACCCCAACCAAAATCCAAGACAGAGAACAAGAAAACGGCAAAGCCCTCCTCCCATATATAAAAGGCACTACAGACAGAATCAGCAAGATCCTCCAAAAACACAATATTAAAACAACATTCTGCACAAACAGAAAAATATCCACCATCCTAAGAAACCCCAAAGACAGAGTCGAATTAGAAAACCAAGGAGTATACGAAATCCCTGCACTGCCTGCCCTGCCACATACATTGGACAGACTAACAGAAGAATTAGTGCACGCATTGAAGAACATAAGAACTCAATCAAAAAGAAGAAACGACCTCTTCCTGGTCCAACACCTCAAAGCCACAGGACATAAAATTAACTTTAAAAATACCAGAACTATTGCCAAAACCGAACACTTCAACAGCAGAATAATCAGAGAAGCCATAGAAATAGAAAAACGCCCACACAGCATGAACAAACGAGATGACACCTCCCGCCTCCCAGCCATTTGGAAACCCGCCTCATTAACAGACGAATACCTGCAACCTCACCACTGCCCACTCCAAACCCTCCGAGCCATAGCATGAAGCAAGCCGACACTAACTATGGAGATGCAGCGCGACCTCGAACTCGAAGCCGGGCAGCAAGAAATCCAGCCAATCAGAACACGGCCAACCCCCAACCAATCAAAACACAGCCAGGCCCCCACCAATGAGAAGACACCCCCACCCAATCAGAACACAGCCAAGCCCCCACCCATTCAAATCCCACCCCCACTGACAGTTAGAAAGAAAAAGCAGCTGCAACCTCACATCACTCTGAAAAGCAAGAGCCAAAGACAGAGGCCTGATGATGATGAATGAGACTTCATCGAAACGTTGCCTAGACACTTTGAATCTTACGCGGGAGAAAACCCGAACAAACAAAGATCCACATATATATATATATATATATATATATATATATATATATATATATATATATATACACGAATGATCCAGCAAAGTTGATTTCTTGTAGTTTTAAGATGTCCTTCTTTCTCCCATCTCTCTAGTTTCCCTACCATCGTTTATCTGGATGGGAACATAAAACAAACTTAATCATGCCTTCATGACTCAATATGTTTTTTTAAAAACCCTATTTTACTCCACTTAAAAAATGTTCAAAATGAGGTGAGTGACTATGCATGTAAATGAAAATGAATAAATTATTCAGAAGTTATTGTTGAATATTTATGGAGATTCTTAGTCATCCAAATCATAGCTGCCCCAAAGGTGCTTTTTTAAGAGGCAACTGGACTTTCTTGTTTTTCTTTGAAGATGTTTCACTTCTCATCCAAGAAGCTTTTTTGGCTTCTTGGATGAGAAGTGAAACAGCTTCAAAGAAAAACAAGAAAGTCTAGTTGCCTCTTGAAAAAGCACCTTTGGGACAATTTATTGATGATTTTTTAACACTTTAGTATTAATACTTCCAGAGCAATAGCTTTTGGAAAACAAAAGTTGAAATAAAATCTTTACATTTTTATCTATGACTTGAATTTCAATAGATTTTAATGGCCTCCACTCTACTGGTGTTTTGAAGGACCCTGAAGACTTCACTCTTTGCCTAGGCCATTGGCAAGTGGGGTTGAAGCCCCTTTTTATTCAACATTTATTTTGCTGAAAATTTTCATACCCTTTGTGCTTTGACATGTGCCCTCGGGAATTATAAAAAGCATAGCCTATCAATGCAAAACCTATGAATGTTTCTTTTGACACAATTCTTGTGACCTAAAACCCAAACATAAAATATAAACACATGCCTTAAAATATCTGAAATTATAGACTCGGCTTCTACTTTCAGAAAGATTGGCAGGATCTACCTCAGATAAATAGTGTATCTTATTCCCTGTTTTTACAACATAACTGGAACAGCAAGCCATGCTAAATCATGTCACATAGTGTGTGACTTAGAACAAAATTCCTTCTGAAGTACTCCCACATAATCAGAGATATTTGAAAACTAAATATGCTAACAATGGCAGCAGTGACGTACCCTAGGGTATGGGGAGGAAATATGACAAATAACCACAACAACTGTAACCACATCCAGGTTATCACAGCAGCTATGGATGCCTAGAAATAAATCTGAAATTTTCTTAGATTAAGTGAAGTCACTTCATAGATTGGAAGTATCCTAAGATTTGATGAATCCTTTGGCTTCAGTTGGCCTCAGTAGATAGCATTCAACATTATCTGCAATTCTAGTAACAAAATAGTAGCCTTTGTCTAGCACCTTACATTTTTGAACGATAGGAAAAAGAAAAAAAATACATACATTAAATTATTTTTATGGTCATGATTCCTAACTTCAAATGTCCCTAAGACCACAGTTGAGAATCTGAAAAACTTCTTAATTTTCTCTTAAAGGAAAAAAACAGAAAATGGTTTGTATAACATGGCCTATAACATCAATCCACAGCATGTACAAATTCGGAATACTTAAGCATTTTTATAATATACCAAACTGAGGCTGTTCTACTTTTTTTTACAAAGCCCTCATCTCACAGTAAAGTGATCAGTAAAAGTGATCTTAAGAGGAGGGGTACAACCAGACCACCTATAAACCTGTTCCCCCAATTTCCAACAGTTTCAATTTTTAAATAATGAGATAAAGATAAACCAATAAAACATGTCAAAATGAAATGGTGTGACCTGCCAAAATTCAATTCATCATTGATTGTCATGTCCTTCATGAAGCATTTGCTAGTGTCTTCAGCTACATGGCTCAAATGTTGCACATTGACATACATGGTAAGGTTTAGATCAAATATTTTGGGGGGTTGCATAAAAGAAGTACATGTGTCTTTGTGTTTGTTGCAATGTTTGATTGCAATGTTTACAATTATTCTAGAAGACTAATCACTTCCATGTTGCCAAAGAAACTAAATGGACATATAACCATTGTCAAAATGAAAACTAAGAAAAACTTTAGCTTTTATGAAAAAAAAAGACAGAATGGAGTAATATTTGAATGCTTGCATAACTGACACAGATTGTATTTAGAGTAATTGCTCATCACTATCTAGCAGGGGATACCAGTCAGGCCAACAAAGGCTCACTAAAACCTACCAGGAAAAATATCCCAGACAGATTGATGATGATTGATAGACAGATAAAAGAGTCAGATAATCTTATGATGACCATGTAGACATATCACATAAATTGAGCCACTTTAAATCCAAGTTCATCTGCATATAGAGTCTAAGGTCTTCCATGTGAAGAAAAGGATCCTTTGTAGTAGTCTAAGAATTGAGGATTACCTCAACAGTACTGCAATCTAGAGATATTCGTGCTTACATTTTATTTCCTATATGGCAATATTCTGACCTGTGTAATACAATCACTGTTTTCTTTTGCTTCACTAGAATCTATCTGAAATCATATAGCTTAAGACATTATTTTACTTAAGTTATCACCAGCCATCTTAGATCCTCCCTTTCACTTTAAGGACTATTGAAACAATATGGAATATAACACTGTGGAACTGAAGACACCTCTGGGTTGGAGCCAAACATAATTGCACAGAATCAGCCTAGGTTTGGTCCCCCTGTAGATGATTATATTTTGGAATACTACAAAAGGAACCTCAGGCTTTCCAGTTGCCCTTCTAGAAAAAAGACTTAAGCAAAGCAAAAAGCCATCAATCAGAATACAGGGGAAGGAGTCAAAAATATCTGTATCTCACCACTGCAGGTTTTCTTTTTCTTCAGCTGCCAAATAAATGTTATAGGTTTTGTTTTTCACTGTGACACTCAGAGTAATGTCTCCATTTAGCTAAAAGCTGTGGAGCTCGTGTGGTCGTTGTAATGCAGACTGTATTCGCTTACTTTGGTTGCTTCCATAAGTGTTTAGTCTGGAATAAAATCTTCATTCTTTTTTTTTAAAACCAAAGATCTGGGTGATATTGCCAACCCACTGCATTCCATTTTTTGGCTCTAATGAACACAATTATAGTTAAATTTTATGTCCATTGCATTATTCAGTCAAAAAGGTTTATATGTTGCCAATCGCTTATTTTATTCAGCAGGAGAGCATTTAGAGGGCCCAATTCACTTCTGAACATTTGCCCGAAAGGATGATAGGTGGGATTAACTTGAATTTACTTAGCATTTTAATTCCTTGGCAGCATGTATCGTTTGCATACATGCATCCAGGTCCAGTCCTCAGCTTCTTCAACCGCTGGAATGTAAAGCAGATAATGGGGAGACTCTGACTAAGAATTATTGCCACTAAACAGAACTTGAATGGATCAGACAGAGATTTGATCCGGAATAAGACAGATTCATAACATAATATTAAAATGTGAAAATATATTGCCCTATAATTACATAGAGAGATCTGGAGATAGTACTAGTAAATGATACAAACCAGAGGTGGAATTCAGCAGGTTCTGACCAGTTCTGGAGAACCGGTAGTGGAAATTTTGAGTAGTTCGGAGAACCGGTGGTAACCTTCCCGCTGGAGTGCAGTGGGAATGGAGATTTTACAGTAACCTTCCTCTGCCATGCCTACCAAGCCATGCCACACCCACCAAGCCATGCCCACAGAACTGGTAATAAAAAAAAATTGAATCCCACCACTGATACAAACATATAATGGAGTTAATGGCATTTCCTGAAAATTGGTGCTTACATCAACTAAGGGCTTGCTATGGTCCCCCCCCCCGCCTCCTGCTATTGCTTCCAAAGAAAAGGAATTAATTCTACCACTTCTTGAATCAGAATTACCGAGGTGGAAGGGACACATATTGGCTAATATTGTTTAGCTAACTGGGAATCTCTCTGGGATGGGGCCATTCATCACATATTCTCCTAGTTTATCAGAAAGGATGCTATGGTCAATTTTTATCAAAGGCCTTTCTGAAATCAGTTTGCTACATCTACATTTCCTTTATCCATTAATTCAGCTACATTGTCAAAGAAAGCAGTAAGATTTGTCTGGCATGATTTGTATTCAGCAAACCATTCTACTTCTGGTAGTCACCCTATTTGTTTATAAATGCTTGCAAATCAATTTCTTGATTATTTTTCTAGGGTTTTCCCAGGTATTAACTCCTATCTAATTGGGCGTAGTTCTCCGCTTTTTAAAATATTAAAACAATATTGATTCTCTTTTGGCATTTCTACTATACTCCAGGATTTCTTAAACTTTTCAATCACTGGCTCTAAGAAGACATTCACCATTTCCTTTAATATCCTGGAATGTAATCCATCTGGTTCAGAAAATTAAATCGTTTCAGACATCCAAGGTTTCTCTTACCAATTCCTTACTATTTTGATCTGTGTTTCTTTCTGTTCCTCACAGTTTTGCTTTTGATCTGTCCAAATACTTTTTCCTTTTGAGAAACAGAAGGTGCAAGATAGAAATTAAGCAGTTCAGCTTTCTCCCTGTTAATCTTTACCATCTTTCCATATTTTCCAGCTAGTGGACCAACCATTTTCTTGACTTTAGTTCCAGACATATCAAAATAACCCTTTTATCCTTATTTTTTGCATTCCTAGAAAGCCTTAATTCATCTGAGCCTTAGCTTTCTTAATTTCCCTGCCGCATATTCTGATATTATTGAGTACTCCTTCTTTTTTCCTGCTTTGGTGGTGGATATAATGATGTAGTGTGGATGATGTAGTAGATGTTGCTTTGGTTTAGCAACAGCCATCTCACAAGTGAAGCTGCATAAGGACTTTATTTAGGTGAGCACAAATGCACTGTAGCAACCCTGAACAGCAGAAAAAGGAATGTAACATATATACAACATCTCCAAACAAAATGGATACCCATGCAACTTTATCAAAAAGTGCCTGACCATTCAAGCCAATACAGCACAACAAGCACAAGTTCTAAAAAGAATAACATTGCCATACATCTCAGAAACCACCGACAGACTACTACAATCACATGGGATTGTCATAGCACACAAGCCATCTAAAAATCCCTTCAAAATATCCTAACTAAACCAAAAGACCCAGCAGTCCCAGAAAAAAAAAACCAAGTCATTTACAACACAGGCAGAAGACTGGCAGAACGCATCCATGAACACCAACTAGTAGTCAGAAGACATGGTGAAAACTTTTTAATTTCACAACATGTGGGCAGACATAACCAGAGTTTCAACTGGGAAACTGTAAATAACCTAGACCAAGCCAGGTCCAAAAATGCTAGGGAATTTCTAACAATCTGGCACTCTGACAAATTAGCCATCAATAGGCATACACAACATCTACATACTGTACAAAATATACAGTCAACAAGTCAAAAAGGGAACAAAAGACCCAAAACATCTCCCCACCAGCACCCAGATGAGCATAGATTAATGCCAAGATTAACATCAGATCAGCAATCAAGTAAACAATACCTCAATCAAGGAGCTGCCAAAAAAAGCCAACAGGAAACAGCCCAACCGAAGAAACTCTAAGGTTAGCCCCCCACCAACATTGACAGGGCAAACTATTAGAATACAAACTGAGAGCAACCCATACTCCTTACTGGCACTGATGTTATCTAGTTTGGGTAATCAAATGCGTGCAAGAAAACAACCAAGCTCAAAGAATACCAAAGACCCCTCATTTCAACCTTGAGCTACAAATATTCTCCTTTATTGACAGCTTTATAATTTTAGAGACTTGGACTTAATTATTTTTTTGGACAATTGAGGGGGGCAGGCTAATCTATTTAAACTGTGTTATATACTATATAGGAATAAAGATAAATATCATGCAAAAGAGTGATGCATTTCAAAATAAAAGTAAAAAAATAAGTGTAATTATGTGCATATAAATAAGAAAAGATAATTGAACAGGATTCTAGCGCAGTCAGTTCAGTTTAGGAATTCACATTCTTCATTTCTGTGGTCCTAACATTTGCCGCTCTGTAATCATTTTCAGATTCATGGTGTCAGCCTAGGCTATGGCACTGCCATAAACTTTCCAGATTTGACCTCACACTATCAGGGTCATAGAACTAGACCTTTTGTAAGAAAGTAAGTAAGAAGAATGGCTTTTCTTCTCTGCCGGAGAACGAATGGCCATTAATCCCTTGATTAGCCTTGCTGGAAGTGCAATGTATTTTAGTAAGAATTATTTGGGGAAAAAGAATTATTAAAATAAAGATCACACTGGCAAATTGTGAGGAGGAGGTATGCACATTAAATGTCCCACATTTTAAATTTATTACGTTCACCTCCCAAGCAGAAGACCAATTCCTGGATATGTAATGGACAAGGCTGTGAGAAAATACAGCGTCCAAGTTCACTGGACTGGAACAGTTTTTATGAAGACTTATGTTATATGTTGACATTTCTTTTTTCCTCCTCCATTATTGGTCCCTTCCTAGCTTCCATTGATGCTAGCAACCACTTCGTAGTCTGGGATTGGACCCCCCTGGCTTTTTGGCTATACGAAAGCAATGTTCTTCTATTCCAGGAAAGCATTCCTCAGCTAGCTTGCACAACTTGTAATTGAAAAGGAATATTGCAATTTAACTTTCACCAAAATTACATACATAATGATTTTAATGCAAAATGAAATTGAGGAAATTATTGTTCATTTAAAGTGTGAAATATTTCTCTCTTTTTTTAAAATAGTGATCAGTTGTGGCATCAGCCCCTCTACCAACTCTCCCCCCATCAACAAAAAAAAAAAAAGAATTTGCAGACATCTATAAAATGCCTACAGGTTTCCCAGAACAAAATCCATGGGAAGTCAAGAAATCAAGGCTATTAACTTTTCTGTCAGATTTCTGAAGCATTTGATCTTCAAACGAATACATGTAGCTCAAGCATGATGTTTGATTTTATTATGCTGAACAAAATATTACTTCTTATGGCATTTCCTCTAAGAAAGAGAAATGACTGACCCCATCAATATGCACCAGGAACTTAGTTGGCCTTAAGGCTGCCAATTCAAAACACCATACTGTGTACAAAGATAGTGTTAAAAGGACACACACACACACACACACACACACACACACACACCTTGATTTTTCAGTGGCTTTCAACATCAATGGTAGCCTTCTGTTCCAGCTTCAGGGGTTGGAACATAGAGACCACATTTTTAGTGGTTGTTCTCCTTTCTTCAAGTCAGCATTAGTAGGGTTGGATATGATTGTTGGGGTGCTTCAAGGTATAACCTTTTCCTCATTCCTATTTAACAGGCAAGGTCATCAGTCATCATGCTGATAACACAGCTGGGCTGCCAAATGGTGTTTTCAATGCTCTTTCACAATGTCTAGAGATTGGGAAGATTTGGTTGTCAAGGAATAAACTCCGACTCAATCTTAGCAAGACAGAGTAGCTGTCGGTGTCAAAGCTTCCTGGATCTGGAGAGTTGATGTGCAATCTGGAAGTCCTTCTGAACTCCTGTCTCCTGCTCAAGAAGCAGGTTGTAGCCATGATCAAGAGTGTCTTTGCACAAATCCATTTTTTGCAGCAGTTGTGGATGCAATTCAAGGTGCTGGTTATCATCTATAAAGCCTCACACAGCATGCAGCCTAGGACATATAAGAGACTACCTGCCTCTGATGATTTCCACCTATCCTATCAGATCCTGCAGGATGACGATGCTCCAGATCCCCTGGATGAAACTGTTATCTTATGCAACTTAGCAAGCATACTTTCTTTGTCATGCCATGTCTGCCTCTCCCCTTAATTTTGGATATCCTAAATCCTGATGGCCTTTCAGAAGGCCAGAATGTTAATAGAACCGGTTTTTGGGGGAGAGGGGGTGTGTGTTACTTTGGTTGATGAAGACATTTTTTTCATAAATATGTTCCTGATTTTATGCTTGATAGCTACCCAGAGTTATTTGATTAAGATGGGAGGACATATAAATTTGCATAATAAACAAACAAATAAGAAGCTCAAGGCAGGCCAGCTTATCTCTTCCTAATTTCATTCCCACAATAATATTTCTGTAATGTATGCTGGGATGTCAAATTTTGACTGATTCACAATCATCTAAAGCACATCTAGGTTTCTAAGTTCTAACTCAATATCCTCACCCTTAGCTAATTCTTTTTTTCTGTTTGGTCAACCTTCCAAAAACACTGCTTACAGGAAATGTAGAACAAAAAATAGCATTGTCTGAAGAATTGGCTTCTTAGATTTGCATTCAAAACTGAATATTTCAACTGTGCTAAGAAGAGGAGTTGTGGGTCATAGACTAGGCAAATAAAAGCCCATCCAATTACAATAGGCTTATTCCATTTTATCCTTCTTTTCCCCCCAGAAAATAAATCATCCAGAAATTCCTGAGTGTTGTTTGCACTCGAATGCTTTAATCAACTCATGTTCATGTCTGTGGAGAATGTGCAAATCAAATCCCACTAAGGTGCCATCAGCATTTTTCTTTCTTCTACCAAGCACATGTTTTTTTTTTTCTGATCCTTCTTCCTCTCTCAAGTGATAAATGGGAGTGACAATCCCATCTGGCCAAGTCAATGAGAACAAAATGGAAACATATGAGAGGTCTGGCAGGACTCGCACTGGCTCACTCAGCTCTTTAGAATCCTCCCTTACTTTGGCAAATGGACTACAGCATGGATGGAACATTATCCCATGAGATGCCTCTAGGTCACAAATCCCCATAACTATGGTGGAAATAGGCTAGTTTGAAGAGAGAGAAGAAATCGCACAGCAGGAGTCAAAATATTGCAACAGAGCCGTTGGCAGGCAGAAGTTCCAGGAAACATTGAAAAGTAAGGCTCATCCAGGACCTTGTGAATCAGGTATTTTTTGTTGTCCAGTGTATCACTCCTTTGGGGAACATTCAGTAACCCCTTTCACATGAGACACTTAATTCAGACATGGGGAGGGAGGAACTAAACATGTGTGTCAATTGGCCAACAAAATTGAGCCAACAAATTAACACACAGATATTAGACTTATTTCCAAATCCACTTGGGTTTGGAGGAGAAAATAAAGTAGCCAGGAAATGGGAAGGAAGTCATATCATCCTATTTAGTTTTGACACATCTGAAAGGCATTTTAAAAGTACTTGAAGGGTCGTGCAATCCAATACTGTGTGCTCAGAAAAGAAATGGGTGGAAATGTCTTTCTTTTCACTTGGGATTCTAGACTTACAAGGTCAAGGTTGCCCTGGTAGTCAGCCATTTTTGCTTTTGCATCAAACACATCAAAATAAGAACTTTGTGCATTAAGTCATGGTCTCTCCAATGATGCATTTTGTTCCAAGTAGTTCAGAAATAATGCCACTCTGGAAACTCACTGTACATACTTGATGGGCCCAATTATCTGATATATCTCTGATCCAAAGCTTTGCAGATATTGCTATAGTGAGATTTTCTTTTCTTGACCATTAGTAACGCTGGCTAAAGGATGAGATTTATAGCTCCAAATATCTGGAGTACTGGTACTCATCCATATTGCTTTGAAATTGAAAGGTTGCATTTAAGTATTGCAGTCAAATTTACATTATTCCTAGAGTTGGCAATTGATTTGTCCAATCTTCTTTAGAAGCCCTGTAATCAGTGGTGGGATTCAAAAAATTTTACTTCCGGTTCTGTGGGCATGGTTTGGTGACTGTGGCAGGGGAAGGATATGGTAAAATCTCCAGTCAGAGGTGGTATTTGCCGGTTCTCCAAACTATACAAAATTTCTGCTACCGGTTCTCCAGAACTAGTCAGAACCTGCTGAATACCATCTCTGCCTTAACCAATGCCCCAGAACCAAGCTTATGGAATTCCATGTTAAAAAAAATATGTTATTTGGAAAAGGTACTGCAGACTCCAAGCTAATTAGTCCTAATCACCCTAACCTAATTTCTTTGTATTGCAACTATTCCTCCATTTGCAGAAGAAAATTCTTCATATAATAAAACATTTTTAAAGCATGTTGAAACTTAAGTGCAAGTGACTGTTGTGATCAGGAATGAATAGGTGCAGCTTGTATGACCAATTCCTACACTGAAAGGCTCTCCTCATGGTCACTTACTGTATGCCTTAGTCACCTTAAAGGTTGATTATTACAAAGCACTCTACATAGGGCTGCCTTTCAACATTACCCAGAAGTTATAGTTGCTCCAGAATGTGGCAGCACATTTATCCTAGGCAAGCTTTGCTATGCTCATCTAACATTCCTGCTATATCAGGGGTGTCAAACTCATGTCATCATGTGACATATTGTGACTTTTTCCCCCTTCGCTAAACTGGGTGTGGGCATGGCCAGCATGTGACGCATCTGGCCCACAGGCCGAGAGTTTGACTGCCCTATGCTACATGAACTGCACTGATTACCTGTTGAGTTCCAGGAACAATTCAAGGTGCTAGTTATTACCTAAAATGGTGAGAGCCAGTTTAGTGTAGTGGCTAAGGCACCATGGCAGAATGTGGGAGACTATGAGCTCAAGTCTTGCCTTAGCCATGAAAGCCAGCTGGATGACTTTGAGCCACTCACTCTCAGCCCAACCCCATACTCACAGGGTGGTTTTTGTGGGGAAAATGGAAGGAAGATGTTATGTTGGATATATTTGCCACTTTATTTGTAAAACTAATAAAAGGTAGGATCAAAAAATACATATATAAAGAGCCATGAATGGTATAGGGCTTAGCAATCTGAGGGACCACCTCTCTCCTATATTGTCTCTCCAACTTGGGTGCTTCAACAGAGTTGGCTTACTTTGAGTCTCATCAATTAAGCAATATTCTTTGGTGGACCTTCTCTCTTACTGTATCTGCTCTTCGGAGTGACTTCCCCCTTCCCCAGAAGGTTATATACAGGCTACATTTTGCCTGTCTTCCTTAACAATCTGGCTTTTTCCCTCTGGTTTGTAGTTAAATGGATGGACGGGCCTGTCTGAACTGCAGGGGTGTGTGAAAGAATAGCCTGTTCCCTTGAACAGTCATTGTATGGGTGTTTGTTGATTTTGTGGGATTGTACTTCTTTTGACTTTGTGGATCCATCCAGAATCATCTGGAGTTGGGCAGCCTAGAAATTTAAACAAACAAACTCTACAGATGTAGATGAGCATATGAAGACATGGATGATATGCAGACAGCATGACATCAGCATCATGTAATCTATTAATGAGTTGCCTTCTTGTAAATTGAAATGCATTCCTAAAAGCCATATGTATAGATATTGTATTTTGCATTGTTCTCAAGGATCAAATACGGATGGGGGAGAATGTATACAAAATCCAAAGTCTCCTATACAGCCAGAATTAAAAACAAGACTTCATCTTTCCTTTTCTGTTCTGTGTTATTTCTAGATTTTCCCTCCCACTGATTTCAATGGAAAGGGAATTAAGTGTGTCAGTTGCCGAAAAGGCATGTTATTTTCCCCATTCCATATGTATGTTAAAAGAATGAAGCTAAAGGTGTTGAATTCAGTGTATTCAAACAGTTGTTAAATAAATGATTGTAAGTTAAAGTCTAGCTATATATGAAAACAGTATTATAATCCTACAAAAGGCTTCATTTCCTTTAAAATGAACAAGGAAAATCTCCCATTCTTTCAAAAAATACAGGAACACTTATCCTGAAAAACTTTGTTCCCTCCATATGTAACTCATAATCACCTCTGTTCTTTTTGTACTAGAATTAAACCACAATCACCCATTGTGGCTCTTGGCATCCCCCAAAACATTTTTGGTATGGACACCAACCACCAAAGCACTGTCTAATCTTAGCTTAAATAAGTTTGGTTAAGTGATTGTCCCTGTACTTTGAACAACTATTACTTCTGTGAAGTGGGGTGAATGCTATCCAGGAAAAACAAATTCATAAAAAATAATCCAAATCACTCTTACTCTATTGGAACATTATTATAATTTAACTCAAATATATTTTACTGTATAACTTAAAAGGGGTAGATTGTGATAGAAATATAGTAAATGTACTGCTAATAAGAAAATGCTGTACATCAGTTTTTTAAAAAGCATTTAAATTACATCTATGGAGGCATCAAGCTTTGATGAATTGGATGTCAAATTAGAGAAAATGTTTAATGTACTCTATTACATCATAAATCTCCCAGTTGCTTGGTTAGGGAAGGATGTTCTGCTCAAATCACAGAGCTTGGAGAATGTTTTGAAATGTTCCATGACACTTATTGATGTCAGACTTCTCCAGTTTTAGCATCAAAAAGTACTATAATTACCTGAATTCTCTAATCCGTGTAGATGGTAATACTTTCAGGTTTTACATGGAATTCTGATATGTAGCCTGCCTCTCCAAACGACCATTTAAAATTTGCAGAGCCAAAGGTCTGGTCCACTCATACACTTAATTCTTCAGCATCGCCTAACTTAAATCAATCAAATGCCTTGATCTGAAGCACTTGATTTCATAGCAGATGAAAACACAAGAAGAACCCTGCTGAGTTAGACCAAAAGTTTTTTCTTAATCCAACAAGTTGTTTCCCACAAGCGCCAACCAGACGCTTCTGGGAAGCCCACAAACAAGACATAGAATCATAGAATTATAGAGCTGTACGAAACCACTTTTATCCATCGTGTCTGTATCACTACTTAGGGCAGGAATCTAAGTTAACACATTCCTAACCAATGGTTGTCCAGCCTCTGCTTGAAGACATTCAGTGAATGGGAGTTTACCTCTCTGGGTTCCACTATCAAACTATTTTTACTATTAGGAAGTTAGAAATCTTCCATTCTATAATGTGAATCTATTACACCTGGGGTGTCAAACTTGCCACCCGTGGGCTGGATGCGTCATGTGCTGGCCCCGCCCCTGCCTGGTTTAGTGAAGAGGAAAAAAGTCCAGATACATCACGTGACGCTGCCATGAAGCTGCAAGTTTGATACGCCTGTATTACACCATGGCTTATACTACAGAACAATACTTAAGTTTTCTTCTGGATGACATCATCACAGGAATTTGAAGAGATCATATCCTGTCTCAGTCCTTTCGTCTCTGTTCCCAGATCCTTCAAACTTTCTTCACATGACTTAATTTCTAATCTCAATTCCTTTTTTTATATTCTAATTTATCTAAAATGTGATATATGTGATACACAACTTGAAGGGGGTCTATCCGAAGAAATGCAGAATATAAAAGCATTATGTTCCAAGATTTGAAAACTGACACAGCCTAAAATTATGTTAACCATTTTTTAGGTTTTTGTTTTTGTAGACAATCACAGCAATGCTCCATCTCTAGTCTGTAATAAACTACTATTCCAAGGTCTTTTCAGCAAATGCTGTTACAAGGCAGGGATTTCCCCATTCATTTCTATAAATGTTATTGTTGTGTTCTAAGTGAAGAACATCCAGTCCTATGTGGCATCTAGAAAACCTTGGCTGATCTCATAAAGCAATATAAGATTGCATCTGACTGATATTGGTTGGGAGTTCACCAGACAATTTTAAGATCACATTGGAGAGTCAAGAAACAAGTCAAATATAATAGCTATTTCTATGTTGTTGCCAAAATCAGATGACAATGAAGACACAAGGAATTGAATCTGAATAGAAGTCTTCATCTTATATATTTTTTAAAAGCCCTTTGCATGCATCTGTAATAAAGACAATGTGATGATCTTGAGCACATTTCTCTAATGTATTAAGATGATTTTAAATTTTATATCAGTCTTTCAGGGTATTTAGCAAGGGCTTCTGGTTTCAAAATGGCAGACATGACTAGATTAATAAATCCCCACCCTTTTTATATCTATAACATATATTAGAAATGAGAGTGCTTTGATGGTCAGGTTACACCTTTCATTTTGAAGCCAGTGATTATCACTTCAGATACTGTTCTTTGTGTCATCTGAAAATTTGATAAGCATCATCTTTACATCCAAGTGATTAATAAAAATGTTGACTTATATGCCAAAGACCAAAACTTCTGGTTCTCCATCTTTGGTAAAAAATCATCAATAAGTAGAGTCAGAAGAACAATTTAGGTTTCCACCTCAAGCCAGGGTTGCACAAGAATAAATAAAAATGAGATTCAGACAGCTGTGAGGAGAGAAGAAACATATATTCCTAAAAGCAAACAATTTGCCTTTAGGAGCAGCTACTAAGAAATTTACACTAACAGACTTTTATAGGGGAGCTTGTCCTGTGTGGAAATGTCATACGTGCTGATTCTAGGGTGACACTTGAGTGGTGTGTGTGTGTGTGTGTGTGTGTGTGTGTGTGTGTGTAAGTAATCTCTATGGTGTTTATTCTTGTGAATATGCAGTTCTGTTGGGAAATCTAATTTAACTCTATTTATGTTTGAAGACCTTATCCTTTCATATGTGGATTAGGTCACAGTAACTTATTTGGGAGTTTGAGGAAGTTTGGGTAAAAGATTTTCTTGTTTGCTATTTTTATTTGAATAATTTATTTTCAGCTTAATTGTCAATTATCTAGTCGAGACACTGATTCTCAGACCATTCTGGATTCTGTTAATGTTTAGGGAAGATGGAAACAGTATAAAGAATCAAATATATTTTGATATAAAACTTCTCACAGTAGTTTTTTTAACATAGTCACTGAGCCAGCTGTATTAATTTTCAAGTTATCTAATCCATACTTAAGTAGCTCAGTACGCAGAATTCCCTGAGAAAGTCAAATGTTTTGCTAAAGTCAGGGTTTTTAGCTTTCCCACAATCTACTAATTCACATCATTATAAAATAAGGTCAACAAGACATATTATTTTTAAAAAAATCATGGTAACTTTTGATAATTGTATATTGTTTTCAATAAATAATAAATGTTTCCTTCCAGTTCATATTGGTTTTTAAGATCATTTCAGAAGATCCTCCTTTCCATCTTTTTTCTTATTAAAACAAAGGGCTAGAAAACAGGAAACTGTGACTTCTAGTCCTGCCTTAGGCATGAAAGCTGGCTGGGTGACTCCCACCTCAAACCACTTTAGAGGACTGTTATTATAGAGAAAGGAGGAGGAGGAAGGACTATTACGTATGTTTGCCACCTTGAGTTATTTATAGAAATATAAAATGTGGGATAAAAAATACAGATACAGATTCATAGATACAAATATAGCTATAGCTATAGATGATATAGGTATAGATAGGTATAGATATAGATACATAAAAACTGCTCCAATTGTCTGTTGCTTCCTGGTCTCTAGAATTTTTCAAAGTTAATGAATGTTTGGCAGCATCCAACAGCAGAGTCATTTAGCAAGGTACTAGTAATCTGGTACAGGAAATTAAACTCACTCAACATCAATTTAAGTTTATCCTCTGCCCATGTTTCCAGAGGTGGGTTTCTACTGGTTCTGTCCACCTCTGTAAAACCGGTATCTCTGAAGAGCAGCAGACATAGAACCAGTTCTATGTCTGCTGATGTTTTTGCCCACTCGCCCGCTCGGGCTCTTATCTGACCTTTATTTCCTGATTTTTTTCAACTTCAGCTGCTGTGCACAGCTGCAGTTAAAAAAGCAGGAAAAAGGGGCTTTTTCAAAGGCTGCTTCTTTGCACGAAGCATGCTGATGACGATTTACAGGCGCGCGCAGTGTGCAGGGAAGCACATCGTAAATCATCGAACCTCGCAAATGACCGAACTGGTAGTTAACCCTGTCGGATCCCACCCCTGCATGTTTCCATTCATCTTAAATTTCAGTCCAGTTTCTTCATTGCCTGGTGGAGCTCCTACCTTCTTATTTAAGGAGTCTGAGTCAAATTGTTCTTCTAGAAGCCATCCTGAGTGTTCCATAAACAAGAAGAATATAAATAAATAAATGCCTGTTAGATTTTTTTTCCCATCTTCATTTAGCAAGTGGTAATCCAATTATTTTCCCTCATTTTTATTCAGAACAGTACTGAAAGTTCCCTTTTGGCTATTCTTCACTTTGTTTTGCCAACATTAACTCATTTTACCTTTAGCCTCTTGATTGCTATCTCTGTAATTTTGTAGCCTCTGTAGTTTCTGTAGCATGTACTGTATTGTAAATTTGTAAATGCTTTTTTTCTGTAGTTTAAATTTAATATTTATGTTTTATTGGTGTTTCTGTATTTTCGATTTTGTATTATAGTATTTTGTTGATCTGAGACTATAAATACTACTACACTGTATCTTTCTTTTTCTTCTGTATCATTCCAGCTTTTGTTTCTATTCTTTTTTTATGCTCATGTCTTCATGAAGTTCTCTGTGCAAACACATTTCCTTGTTATGAAATCTTGTTTGTGGGAGAATTGTTTACAACTGTGTTTTTAGTATCTCCCTTATTGGAAACTCCAATAGCTTCTATTTCCATTGAGCTTCTCAATGTGGAAATCTACTTATCATTGTTCTGAGTATATTTAAACAAGCCCTTCTTGAAGTCTATTGGATATATTCAACGACAATTGGTTTTCTTGTAAAATCAACAGCTCCAATATTACATTATACCTTCCTCCCCAAATTCCTGTTACTTCTGCTGTTCAGCAGTTTCTTATTAGCTGGCACTTTGAAAGATCTTCCTGTACTACCCTCCATTCTCTGAATGAGGAGGAATTTAGTCAACAGACGCTGGGGGTAATTAAACTCATACATTATTGCTATTTTATTCCTCTTTCAATGATCTATCATTATTTAAAAAAGCATTATCTCCATCTGGTCCTTGGTTGAGCAGGCAACTCAAAATACTCTGCTGACAGTCTCTGCTATAAAAATTGGCTACATATAAAGCCTCTCCATGTTGTGCCACCATTCTGCTGAAGTCGTTTCATCTCCCTTGCATGCTCTTCCTGTCTTTTTCTTCAGCAGCAGTTGCTGACTTATGAGAGTTATTCATCTTTGGAATTCCTCTGGATTCTCACTCTCCTCTTTCAACTTAATGAACTGGTTAAAAAAAAACTTTAGAGGTCAGGGTTCACAGACTGTCTGGCTGGTCACTACTGATATGATTAATCTCCACAGGCGCTTGGGATGCCAGCAGAGTGTTCTGCACAGCTCCCTCAATACTCTGAATTATTCATAAAATAATAAATGTTTTTGCAGCTTTGCTGTCAAAGTATTGCATGGAGTATAAAAAAAATAAGTACACAAGTTTCATTTGGATGGTGACCCTTTATGTTGTTATTCTCCAAGCTGTCTCTCATTTTCTCATCTTGGAGGACATATACATTTTAAAGCCTTGTATTATGCTTGCAGTCATATACCCCATATGTATGGCTGATGAAGGACTTTGCTAAATCTTCCATATTTCTGATCTCATTCTTTACTTATTAATTCTCTTTCAAAAAGCAAAACAATGTACATTATTTATAATTAGAAGGAAAGTGCCCTGTGATGTGTGTTAAATATTTCAGGCTAGATGGCCCTCAGAATAACATGATGAATACTAAAACTGCTATTGCTTGTTGAAAAAGCTAGAGTTAACTTACAGTATATTACATATGAGATTGAACCACAAACCACAATCCAAAGTTTATGAATTAGAATAACTACACTAAAGTTGAACCAATCTGTCAATTTCAGTTTCTCAGTTTCACATTTTTACAAATTGTCAGGCTGACTGTTCAAACTTCAGTTTAGTGCATAAAATACACATTCCACACACACATTCACACATATATTAAGGTACATTTTTGCAATTGTGTTCAGTGTGCAAATAATTTCTCTAATATAATGATTTTGTATATTATTTTCATAAGTATCTGCATATATATATATATATATATATATATATATATATATATGGATCTTTGGTTATTCGGGTTTTCTCCCACGTAAAACATTACTCTGAGAAGCACAAAGCTGAAGACACAAGCCTGAAGATGACGAATGAGATTTCGTTGAAACGTTGCCAAGATACTTCCAATTTTACGCAAAAGTGCAGCTGAAATAACCGCCCCCAAAAAAAATGTATAGATAGATTCAACAAATACTGAGGTAAGCAAAAGCTATGTTTAGAAAGACAGAGGGAAAAGAGGTGAACAATTGCATCAGTGACAGCAAGCTATTGCTCCAAAATGTCAATACTCAGAAAGCCAGCATAGCAAATACTAGACTAGAAAGATCCATCTTCATATACATATTCCATCAGATCTGGCAGGAAGGACATGTTGCAATTTCCACTGATGAAAGAACTTTGTTTGATGGGACTCAGGAAGAGACCCATTTCTGCCATGGCCCCAACCCTTTGAAACATCATTCCTCCCAAGATAAGATTCAATCCAGCATTACTGGCCTGCTTTTAAAACTTGATTTTGCTTATGGACCTGGAGATCCCATGGAACAGTAGAACCAATAAGTTGTGGATGGTAGGATAGTTCAAAATAGGCATCTCATTTGTCATGCAACTGAACAGTTTTGAGATTTGGAGAAAGTGGCTTTTCCTTTTAAGGTTTCTTTGCTTTTTAAACTGTGGTAAACTTATTTTTATGGATTATATCAAAGTCAAAGTTTCCTTATTTTAGGAAATTGAATGATAAATTTTCTGCAGTTGCCCCATAGGCCACAAAAACATTGTTTAGGTTCACTCACCATCCCGGGGCCATTGGTTATCTAACCCTATTATATTAGAGTAAGCATAGGATGGTTCAAATTAGGAACACCATATGAAAGGTAGGAAATTTAGTTCTCCCTTCCAGCTCTGTTATGCAGAAGGAAATTAATTCTCTGAACATGCTTGGATTTATTCTTTAAGACCTCAGGGGCACTAATGGATTAAAAACGTAGGGGGGAGAAGAGGGGGGAGATAAATTTTCTGAAAAAAGAAAAAGAGACCTAAGAAGGATTAGACATTTCTCCAAGTGCACTAGTCCTGACAAGAATCAGAATTTGTGCATTTTTTCTAATAAAGGATATCCAGATATACATTTCTACCCATTTATAGGGAAAGGACAAGAGAGCGAGCAAGAGAAATTGTGTGCTTTGCCCATGTTGCAAATATTCATTTGATTACTTTACATCACCCCTCACCTGTTGTACCTCTAGTATCACATCTGTTGTCAAAATTTGTTCTAAAACCCAATGGTTGCAGTACAGTTTAACTGAAGTATTGTTGTTTTTATTGAATTAAGTTAAATGCATAGTTACAATAGCAATAATGCTTATAATATGGGTTACTAAACAAAATATGTATATATATAACTTAATTCAATAAAAACAACAATACTAGCTAACATTTAAATTTCCCACAGTTTCTTGGTTGAATGCTTTGGTGGAGCATATTGGAGCATAATGGAAGTTTTAAATGTTACATTCCCTTACTTAGTCATGGCTCAGGAAAGTTCACACCAGGCTGAATAAATCCGATCACTTATCCTGCAGAATGTAGAACTTTTTGCTTGTTGAATTACTCTATGATAGCCTATTATTTTCAGTTTTGATAGTACAATATCCCACACCTTAATACCCTGTCAATGGGCTCTGAAGACATGGTTTGCCAGTGGGCCTGGGCCCCTAGGGTAATACAGAGTCCATCAAGTGGGTTTGTTAAATTGTTGTTGCCTGAGGGGTGGGGGTGTATTGGGTTTTGTTTTATTACTTTAAGTCTCCTGATAAACAAAAGGAGTCTTTGTGGATTTTATTCTGCTAGTTGTTGCTGCCTCTAGGGGATGGTGCTCATCTCCATTTTGAGGCCATTGAGTCAGCGTTGTCCAAAGACGCAATCATGTGGCCAGCATGACATCACAGAGCATTGTTACTTTCCCACCAAAGTGGTACCTATTTATCTACTTACATATGCATGCTTTTGAATTGTTGATTGGCAGGAGATGGCGTGTGGATAGGAGCTCATCCCATCTTGTGGCGCTTGGGTCTCAAACCTGGGCTGCCAGTTTTCCAGCTGACAAGCCCAGTGTTTTAACTGCTGAGTCACCCCAAGTCTCCTGGGCAGCCATATAAATTTGCTTAATAAATAAACCAAGTTATATGAATTGGCAATAATGGTGAAACGCAGGCAAATGTTAGTTTCCATTTTCTAGCTTAGAGGCCATTTTAGGCTTTCTTAATCCATCTCTATTAGATTTTCAATGAGAAATAAAGGGGGGGCAGGGGGAGAGAGACACAAAGATTAAAAAAATGTGTTCTTGTGAGTTCACCTTGAGTTGTTCAGAGTTCTCTTCTGAATAATGTGCTCAAGCAGTCTCATTGTAGCCAGTTTGGTGAAATATGCTGAGCCTCCTATGTTGGATGTTGTAAATCAGCGAAGACATTAATTCATCCACACACAAGAGTTATTTACAGTGCATATAGGTCTTTTGTACAGGTGAAAGTAAACATTCTTGATAGACAGGAATTCTCCCTGGATTAAAAGTGCAGGGCTCACCCAGTTTAGAAGACATAATTTTTATCCTAACCTCCCAAATGCTTTTACATGTAGGCTTCCTGACATGTTCCAATGAAACTTTGCCAAGATTAGCTGTGCTTCCAAACTGTGCTTTGCAAATTTCGAAGCATGCTTTCAGTTGATAGCTATCCACATGAATTCACCTGAATGTCGTTGCCAATTGTGACAACAGAAGACTGAGAAATAGAAGCCAGGAAGGAAAAAGATAGAGCTAGTCAGCTTGGGGAATATCCCTGTACTTCCAAATATAATTTGTGGAGTTGGATTTCTGCCATGAAGTTGAACTAAACATAGTAGGAAAGAAATTTCTCTTAAATAGTGTTGTACCTGACTCCTTGTATATATGGGGTGGGATTCAAATTTTTTAACAACCAGTTCTGTGGCCATGGATTAGTTGGTGGGCATGGCTTGGTGGTCATGTTATTGGCTGGGCATGGCCACTCAGATCAAGGCACGCATCTCCTTGCCTGGCCTCTCATGATTGTGGGGATGCTGCAACAGTTTTAAGTGTGAAAAATGGTCACAAGTCACTTTTTTCAGTGCCATTGTAACTTTGAATGGTCACTCCACACAAGCAAAGTACCAGCAAAGGAAGGGGAAAAAAACTCCAGAGAAGTTCCTGAGACAGGAAGTCTAGTCCTGCCAAGAATGTAATGAGGGTTAATGGAGAGGCAGTTTCTGTAAGCAACACCAGAATGTTTCTTTCCTGCCTTCCTTACAGGATTAGGCCAGTAATTTCTTCTAACAACCAGTTCTCTGAAGTGCTTAGAATGTTAACAACCGGTTCTAGCGAATAGGTGCAAACTGGTAGAATCGCACCCCTGTGTATATCACTTATGATGAACTGGAGTAACATTGCATCAAAAAGGTAAACAAAACAAGTCCAAACCCTAAATTTGTCTGTGCTTCTTTACAGCTATTCCTCCTTTTCTATCAATACAAATAGTCCTTAACAGTTCATTTAGTGGCTGTTCAAAGTTACAGTGGTACTGAAAACTGACTTATCACTGTTCTTCATACTTATGACCATTGCAGCATTCCCACAGTCATAGGATCAAAATTCAGATGCTTGGCAATTGGTTCATATTTATGACGGTTGTGGTGTCCTGAGGTCATGTGATCACCTTTTGTGACCTTCTGGCACACAAAGTCAACGGGGAAGCCAATTACCAACCATGTTACTAACTTAACAACTATGCGATTCACATAAGAACTGCGATAAGAATAGTCGTAAAATGGGGGGGGGGGAAATTCACATAACAACTGTCTCACTTAGCAATGGAAATGTTGAACTCAACTGTGGTCATAAATCAAGGACTACCTGTATATAGTTTGAAAAGAAAGTCCAATGACAAGTCCTCTGTCCAAGTTATTTTTAGAACTTAAACATAATGGACTCATCAATAAACAGACTTTTGGCCACAGGCTTTTAATAAGCACTATTTTATGAAAGAAGAAGGGAGGACAATATAGAACATTTTATGTTTTTTAAATTAATTATTAGCTATAAGAAAATAGAATTGAAAAGTAAGAAAAAGTTGCGCTGACAAGGAGCATCAATTCCACGGTCTCCTCAAATGCCCATTTCAGCTCAGGAATTGACCTGGCCTGGGTCCCATCATCTGCAACCCTGACATTGTCATTTGGACAACCCCAAGCAGTCATTTGCCCTCACTTCCAGACCAGCTGTAATTGCATTACTTTGCCCAAATAAAGAAATCGGGAATGTAAATTCAGTTCAAGGCAAATAATTATTTCCTTGGATTTAACCTAGAATAAAAAAGTTGGAAGGGACCTTGGAGATCATTTAGTCCAATCCCCTGCTTGAGGAGGAGACCCTATACCATTTCAGACAAGTGGCTGTTCAGTCTCTTCTTAAAAGCCTCCAGCGATGGAGCACCCACAACATCTGAGGGTAAGGCACTCCACTGGTTAGTTGTTTTCATTGTCAAGAAATTTCCCCTTAGTTCTAGGTTGTTTCTCTCCTTGATTAGTTTCCATCCATTGCTTCTTGTCCTGCCTCCAGGTGCTTTGGAGAATAAGTTGACCCCCTCCCTTCTTTGTGGTAGCCTCTTAAATATTGGAACACTGCCAGGGGTGAGATTCAAATTTTTTAACAACTGGTTCTGTGGGCGTGGCTTAGTTGGTGGGCATAGCTTGGTGGTCATGTGATTGGGTGGACGTGGCTTGGTGGTCATGTTATTGGCGGTGCATGGCCAACTCAATATCACTCACATTGAGGCACGTATCTCCTCGCCTGGCCTCTCATGACTGTGGGGATGCTGCAACAGTCGTAAGTGTGAAAAATGTTCGTAAGTCACTTTTTTCAGTGCCATTGTAACTTGGAATGGTCACTCCACACAAGCAAAGTACCAGCAAATGAGGGGAAAAAAACTCCAGAGAAGTTGCAGAGACAGGAAGTCTAGTCCTGCCAAGAATGTAATAAGGGTTAACGGAGAGGCAGTTTCTGTAAGCAACACCAGAATGTTTCTTTCCTGCCTTCCTTACAGGGTTAGGCCAGTAATTTCTTCTAACAACCAGTTCTTCAAACTGCTTAGAATGTTAACAACTGGTTTTAGCGAATAGGTGCGAACTGGTAGAATCCCACCCCTGAACACTGCTCTCATGTCTCCCCAAGTCCTTCTATCATTAGATTAAACATGCCCAATTCCTGCAACCGTTCTTCATAAATTTATTTATAAATGTATAAATTTAATTTGAAATATATAAATATATAAACTTATTCCTGATTGAAATCATTATTCATTCACCCATTTCCTTCCCAGCAAATCCTTTAGTTATGTTTCCTTTCCACTTGTTTTCTGAGATTATTCTAGTTCTTAATTTTATAATCACTCTCTGTCTTGTGCACTGTAGCTTATATCCCTAGTATTATCTGTTGATTTGTTTCTGGCAGAAAGTTCCCAGAACTGCTCAGTTCTTCTTCCATGAGATAAATTTAAAACCACACTGTTTAAAGACTGGTTAAGGATCTTGGAATTTTGGAACAAGTATTTCCCAACTAATGTCACAAAAACACTAATTAATCTGGTAACTTAGAAAGGAACATAGACCCGTTTGATGTCACAGAAAAATAGGCCAATGTCACTAAGAAAGAACGGGAAAACAGGGAGAAAATAAAACAATATTGAAACAAAATGAAGGGGATTGAAAAATTAGCAAGGCAGATGTTGCAACCTTCACCAAATAACTAATTTAAGCTATTTTTTTCTTAATTTTCACTGGTATTTCAGTGAACAAATATCAGTTATTTGTTTACTGAAGGAGTCAAGTGGGTGGAGGCATAGTTTTGAATCTTACTGGTCTTATTCTACACCACCTACTTGGATTCCTTAAGACTCATGTGTTCTGATCACTAAAAATAATTTTATGTAATCAAAACATTTTCCCACAATATTCTTTTGTTCAAGAAGATAAAAAAATGTTGGGCAAATCAAGGAAAAGGTTCATAGGTCCATAAATTTTCTTCTAACTGAATTTGTTTTGTTTGCCTGTTTTTAAAGCTAGAATGAGCTAGATTTTCTTTTGGCTTTCATTGGTACAAGCCCCATAATTCTAGCGACTGTGTTTTTATATCTTGTCCCTTGCAGCATAGTAATGTGCTGAGATAATGTTTCCACCACTTCAGTAACTTCTTGAGATGGCTCCCAACAGAGCAATTTTTGCAGGTCTTCATATTCAGAAACACACGAGTATTATTAAAGGCTATATAATCAACATTCTAAAAGAAGATAAGATGTTTCATCTATTTCCTACAAAATCCTGTCTTTTTAATTATTTGTTCATAAATGTAGTAATTACTGGCAATAATGAAAAAGAGCATTAAGTGGATTAACGATCCTCTAAGGGCATCCACTGTATTCAAATACTCTTTTAAACCAATGACATCCCTTTTAGCTATCATATTGCACCGTATCATATTTGTAAAGGTGAATCTGTCACTGGCTTGTATCATTTTTGTATCATTCTTTCTTCTGAATTACAGTAATCTAAGGTTGTTCTCAAAGACACATTTAAATGTGTATTTTTCTCACGGGTGCATTTAAGATTTGTGCATTCTTCTTAAAATAGATATTTACATATAGGCTTTGATTTGTTTAAATTGCCAAGAATTGCTTTGCCAGGGTGAAACTGAGGATTCCCTTTTTATCTGCCCATTAATCAGGAAGATCCCACTCCTGATTTATGTCTAGGGTCTCCTTTTTTATAATTTTATCTAAAATATCTGTGCTAAGCAATTGAATTGGTAAGAACTGAAACAATAAAATACAGCTAATCCTCACCTTACAATTGGTTTGCAGACTGTCAAAGTTACAATAGTTTAAACAAAAGAAGTGACATGAACAAAATTCAGGTGCTTGGCAACTATAAATATTTATGACAATTGCTCCATTCTAGTATCACATGATCACCATTTATGACCTTTCTAGCCAGCTTCCAACAAGCAGAGTCAATGGGGGAAGCTGGATCCATTTTACAGCCATGAGTCACTAAACAACCATGCCAAAAAAAAAAGTTTGTAAAACTGACTCACTTAACAATTGCCTTGCTTATCAGCAGAAACTGTGGTCCCAATTGTAGTTGTAAGTCAAGGACCACCTCTAGTCATATCAACTGACTATCTGGGTGGCTCACATATAGCTGTACAGGCAATCCAGAGAGAGAGAGAAGTCAGAAGACCACACACTCGCTGTGGTTATCCTGTCTTCCTGGACCATCCAACAGTGTAAGGCAATGCTTGATGATTTCCCCTGGCTGAAATTGGAATGTTAACCAACTATAGACAAGCTGCCATCAATCACCACATAAATGTGTGCCAAAGTTGTGCTCGGAGTTTTCTTTTTCCTTAATTCCACTGAGCACATGCACGCACGCACACACACAGACACACACACATATTCCCTCCCTCCCTCCTCATTGAGTTATTGACCTAATGACCACTAGAGGGCAGAAGAGACTGTCTCTTGATTATAATAGTATCAAGCATTGATTTTGTTTTTAGGATTTGGTGTATGAGAAAGATATGAAGTTTTGGGGTGCTCCAATAAATCCATGTATCTTTTCCAGAATAAACTTGTTTAGACTGAAACCTGCCTGTTAATTGACCTACCTGCCATTTTTTGTATCTACAGGTTGCCAGGTAGTAATTGCCAGATACATGTAGCCCAAATTCATAGCTAGATATATATTGTTGAAGAGCGGGAGTTTGAGAAAGGAGTTCTATTATGCATATGTAGATGGACAGGATGATATACTCTTTAAGTGCAATGAATTAATACCACTTCTGAAGCCAGGGTTCTCATCTCCCTCACCATCAGAGCAAGGATAAATGCAGAGAAAAAATGTCCAGTTACTATCTATCTCCCTTGTATACTTAAATCCTCCTGAATCACTGAGGTACACAGTAGAAGGGAGCTAGTATTCAAAGAAAGGAACCAATTCAGCACTATGCAGTGATTCGATGTTAGCACTCTGGTTATGAGAGACCCACCTGGAATGTTAAATTATCTGCACCAGTTGCAATGAACAGCAAACGACATTGTTTCCTGTACTGGTGCCCGAGTGAACCTTCTGCTCTTCCTCATTTTTTATTTTTATTTATTTTGTCAAGCACGCATTTGATAATATATATAAGTATAAACATGATTATTAAGACATGAAATAGATACAAATAAAAGGGAACATTAAGACAGGGACAGTAGGCACGTCGGTGCGCTTATGCACGCCCCTTACAGACCTCTTAGGAATGGGGTGAGGTCAACAGTAGATAGTCTGAGGTTAAAGTGTTTGAGGTTAGTGGAAGACACCACAGAGTCAGGTAGAGTATTCCAGGCATTGACCAATTGCTGAAGTTGTATTTCTTGCAATCGAGTTTTGTGCAGTTTACCCTGAGTTTGTTATCTATTGTGTGCTCGTGTATTGTTGAAGTTGAAGCTGAAGTGGTCATTGATGGGTAGGACATTGTAATGGATAATTTTATGTACTACACTTAGGTCAGACCAAAGGTGGTGTAGTTCTAAGTTATCTAAGCCTAAAATTTCAAGTCTGGAGGCATAGGGTATTCTGTTGTGAGTAGAGGAATGGTTGCTCATCTGATGCTGTTGGCTGGATGTTGTCATGGGAACTGGGACATTCTCCTAATGGGTGAGCCTTAAAAACAATAATTCCTTGTTAATTCCATATATAAGTGACCTCAAGTCGAGTGGAAATTCCCTATCACTATCTTCTTGAGACAGTGATCCAGGTCTAAATGGTTTACTGCTTAAATCACCTCAACTTAGACAACTTCACTAGAAGGAATGGTAGTGAAAGATCCAAGAGAATCAAAAGCACTGCAGTCCCATTGTCTCCCTCCCAACTGGGTTAACACGGCATAGCCAAAATCAGATCTGAACCCTGAAATAAATGGATCAACTTTCATCAGTGAGTTTCTAGATCACAAATGCAAGAACCTTGCCCTGGAAAAGGATTTCAACCTTCTGGGTCCAATAAGGACCCGCCTGCTTTTTTCCCCTTCATGTGGCCATAGAAGAGGAATATGGCCCTTCAACAAAGCAAATTGATTAATAAATGATTAAAACTTGATCAGATTCAGTATGAGTTTTTCCCCATCAGCATTCTAGCTGTTGCATGGCTTCCAGTCACTGCAATTCTGTAGGCACAAAATTCGTGAAGATACACTGTACAGTTATAGATACAAGCCAACCACTAGCCAATGAGGCAATTTCTTTAAGTGACAGGTTTTGATTACCATGAAATGCTAACAAATTAGCAATTATTTAACATTTTAACCATTTATTTTTATTGCCAGAATGTGAAAAGAACTTCTAGATTTTCTGCTTCATGTATCAAACAGCCTGGCTGGATTTGAATGTGCTGTACAAAAATATAAATTCAATTATTCCTTAAAAATTAAGGATGGGCCTTGATATTTTCATTTTTATTTATGGCAAGGATGAAGAGATAGAAGGGATGTTTATCAAATCTACATTTTGCACAACACTGAGAGGGTTAATATCTCAGAGTAAAATAATTTTCAAAACTTTAGCGAAACTAACTAAAAATAAGAAATCAACAGGAACAATTACAACTTCACAGAAAAAAGAAATCAAATGCACAGCAAGAGGAGAGGGTTGTTGTCTTTGCATACTCTGTATTTCTATTCTATGACATCTTAAATCATTTGCATACAATACAGCCTGTAATATGAATTCTTGGCCTTGCTAAACCATGTCCTTATGAGCTATGTATTACAGTGCTTGACAAACTTGATTTAAATATTTATGTCACATAATTATTACTTGCAGTGAGAATAAAACCATGTGTAAACTTCCTGCTCCCACTGTTCTAGTTAGAAACAAAGGAACGATTTCTTAAACATTAACCTAAGATAGGATCGGGATAGCATGGGGCCAGCAGCATAGTTGCTCATAAACCAGTTGTGGGAGAGTAGCCAGTGACCATAGTAGGATATGCTATAGTTTACTCCTGTCATGTCTCCAAAAATAATACATCAGAGATGAACAAACTAATCTGGACTAATCCCAAATATCTGAACAGGCAAAGGAGGACAGGGACAATTGGAGTGGAAGACAAATAAGGTCAAAGGAGGACACATTAACTGCTCAAGTTTCTTTGCATCTTTAATCTATATTACAGCTCCCCCCCCAAAAAAGTACCAGAAAACATACTTAGTAAATTGGGAAAAAATTGGTGGGCAAGGGCTACACTTAACATTCTCAGGGAGGAGACAAAGATGGAGGAAATAATCCAATTAGTAAAGTTGGAAGAGCTGAAAGATCTGGTTAAGGATAGATATGGAGAAAAATCTATCTTTGTGGTTGCTCAGAGTTAACAAAAACTTGATGGTACATTTTTTTTAAATGATACATGTTTACAACCAAAATTCTTCCTTTAAAAAAAATATTACTATTTTAAAAGCATGTACTCAAAAGAGGTTGAAGGGCCATATTCCTCTTCTATGGCCACACAGAATAACTGAGTTGGAAGGGACCTTCAAGAACCCCATAAAATAGGGATGGGTCTCCAGACATTTCTCATTCCCATATGGGTTTAAATTTGATTTAGACTTGTCTGCAATTGTGCATAGGCATCAACGCATACCTATGCTGCGAAGGGGTTGATGGGTATATGTAGGTTGCAGACAGTTGCAAATAGGCCAATGGGCACACCTCCCAAATCTGAATATATTGTGCAGAGATGCACATCCTGCCTGCTGATTGGTTGATCCAATTCCGTGCTTTGTTCTTTGAGCACCCCTAGCCAGAAGGTTAACATTCACAGATGTATAAATGCAATAGCTATGCAACCATTTCCAACACATATATTCCTCCACATGCAATGACACAGAAGTGTAATCCTAGCTTTAGGTTGTCCTTCTCCATTCTACAAGATTCTTAAAAATCTTACTTCTCTATACTTTGAGGCGTCATTTTAAAAATCCTGAAAATCAAATCTCATGTCAGGCTCAGACAGATTTCCTGGTCATCACAATCCAAATCTATTATATTGATTAGGAAGCAAGTCCAATTGTGTCTAATGAACCTTTACTGATAGGAAACTATAAATTAGGCTGGTAGGCTGGTTGATGCTATCAAATCCATATATTGCATAATATTTGTATATAGGATGAAGATATTAAATGGTACACATATTATACATCATAATTACCATTTACTCAGAAGTGCCCTAAATTATTTGCAGTATTTTTATGGGTTCATAAGACCCTTCTTATGATAGAATGCTGACACCTCCTGGATATAGAAGAAAATGCTGAAAGGCTTCTATTCCAATTAAAAGTGGGAAAAATGGATATTTTTTACTATAGCAATCATTACATTTAAATACAAAAAAAACCCCATCAGAACCAATTAAATAACTAGAAATAAATATCAATTAAAGATTACATTATTAGGGCTGACTGAAAATGTTTGATGCAACATTAGGAAAAAGGAAAAACACAAACCTGGAAGAATGAATACATAAAATCATTTATACCTAAGTGATTCTAAAACTGGATTACAATCCCTGATATTTTTCTGTTTGACAAGCATGAAACAAATATTCTATGCCTACTTCACTGTCAATCCAAGGAGAATTTTAAGACTCCATATCACTCAAAAATGCTAAGATTATTTTCTGGAGTAGTCAGAGATCCTATGGAATGAAGAATACTTGCAAAGTCCTATATAGGCTCATCTTGAAAATTGTGTAAATAAGTTTATAACAAGGGATCTGATTCCATATTAGCAATAGGCTGAATCTTCTCTCCTTGTTCAGAAACAAGACGTGAGCACTGACTGCACACCAAATACAGGCTGTCTTATGATACATTTCATATGTATTGCAGGTCCTTTTCCTGTTTAAACATTTGCAGTTTGGAGCCCTTTAGTTGCATCTGACATCTCCCATAATCTCTAAGAAATTATGGGATCTGAAAATGTATCTGGAGCATATTAACTTATAGAAGGCTGTTCTAACATCTGTGTTGACCAAAATCCCTGGCATAAAAAGAAAACAACATTTTATCTATTAACTTCTCAGACACTGCAGAGACAGAATACAGGAGATTAGAAAAAATATTTGTTTGTCTGTTTGTTGCCCAGCTGGCAACTTAGGAAAATAAAAGACATAATTGTACATTAACATATAAGAACATACAGTAGGAATGGAGTAGAGTAGAGTAGAGTAGAGTAGAGTAGAGTAGAATCAGAAGTAGTATTCAGCAGGTTCTGAACAGTTCTGGAGAATCGGTAGTGGAAATTTTGAGTAGTTCGGAGAACCAGTAGAGGAAATTTTGAGTAGCTCAGTATACCACCTCTGACTGGCCCCGGCCTCATCTATTCTCTGCCTCCCGAGTACCAGCTGATTGGCTGGGTCTTCTTTTGTTGCCCTGCACAGGAGAACAGAGCTGGAAAGCAGTTTAGTAGGGTGGAGAGGGAATAGGATTTTGCAGTAATCTTCTCCTGGAGTGGGATGGGAATGGAGATTTTGCAGTATCCTTCTCCTGCCACACCCACCAAGCTCACCAAGCCACATCCACAAAACCGGTAGTAAAAAAGTTTGAATCCCACCACTGAGTAGAGTAGGATAGGATAGGATAGGATAGGATAGGATAGAATAGAATAGAATAGAATAGAATAGAATAGAAGGAACTTTGGATGCCTTCTACTCCAAACCCCTGCTCAAGCAGTTAATAGATAATAGATAATTAATGCAATCGAAATAATTTTAACACAGTAAAACAGAAAGCTAGAAAAACTCAAAGATCTCACTCATTGATCAATCCACAAATGATTATTCAGAATATACCATTGTGGCTGTCTTATGGAAGATCAATTTGTAGCCAGCTAGTCATAGCTCCGGAGGTGATGTGGAGTTAAACGGGGACCACTGCTGAGATAGGATTGCCTCTGTGTGGTGAAAAAAAATATAATACAAAGCTTTGAACTGTTTCCCCTTTCTGCCCCCCTAATTGCAGAGTATTTCCCCCATTTCCCATATATTCTGTCAAAGATGGGGAGAGGGAGAGGGAGAGGGAGAGGGAGAGAGAGAGAGAGAGAGAGAGAGAGAAAGAGAGAGAGAGAGAGACTATTGTATATAAAAATTGATTTTATATACAATCTAATTTTGGTTGTATGGCAAACATTTTTTAATTCTTATCAGAAATTTCATTCTCCAAAATTATGATTCATTTATAATCTGTAAGACAACCAGGGTTATCTTATAGAGAAGACAGATAGAATATAAATTTAATAAATAAAAAATAAAATAAAAATGATTCTGTTCCAATTCAGGTTCTACATCTCAACAGGAAATTCTAGTTTATATAAGGGAGGCAGAGGTGTGCCTGTTGAGTGTCCTTGTATAAACCCAACCTGCCCTTTCCATTTCAAAACATCCCTTCATTCTTTTTTATCTGAATACAACTGGGAACCCGGAAGGATGCCTTCACCTGGGAACAGCCCGAAAACAGGGATGTTTGCTCAGTTTTATTTATTTATTAAATTTGTATGGCCACCCATCTTAAAAGCATAACTTTGGGTGGCTAACAATTGAAAACAAAATAAATTATTTTCAAAACAAAAACCATAAGCAGAACTATAAATAACATTAAAATAGCATCCAGGCAACCACACATAGCAGTGATCTCCAATGATTACAGCAATATACATTACTAGGATCAATCCACAAGGGTCTATTCAAAGTTTTTCATCTTAATTATCTTATGAAGATATGAAGACAGTTAGTTAGGCATCTCTCTGGGGGCCACAACAATAAAGGTAGTCTTCCTGAGTCCTGCCAGATGGAGCTCTCTTGTGGATGGGACCTGGAGCATACTCCTCTCAGATTTAACAAGATGGGTAAATACCTATGGGGAGGGATGGTCCCATAAGTTACCTGAACCCAAGCCATCAGTACCTTGAATTTTAACTAAGAGCATACTGTTAGCCAATGCAGCTTGCAAAGCAGAAATGTCACATCTGCTACAACATTTGAGAGTGCTTCTCCTAAGTAAACTAGAGAGAAACTTATAGTGGTGTCTCTGTAAATATTTTTATATATTGTCGTTATTAAAATGAGCTTTTTTAGGATATAGGCTTTTTCAAGATAGCTTTCAAGGAACATCAACAATGATGAATAAAATCACAATACAAAACATAAAAAGACAATCACTTGCCAGGATCCTTCTTATAGAGCAGATGGTGACAATGGTTATTTACAAGAAAGGGAACTCTCTGGCTGAAGCGGGTTTTGAAGTGGTGTTCACCCATGACTCCCCTCCCATCTCCCTTCCATCTCTGAGATGGAAGGGCAGATGGAAAAGAGAAATTGATACTCTCAAATGGGACAGAAAACCTTTATCCATGTCCCAAAAGACTGAATTACATTTCTTTATCTGGTCAAAGTCACCTTTTTAACAATAGAGCCTCTCTCTGATGTTTCTTTTAAGTACTGTACAACATTCCATATGTATATGGGATTCTGTAACATTGATTTCTGTTTTATCTAGTTTTTCTTAAAAGGTATGATATGGAAAAGCAAGTATGTCAATGCATGAGGGGAACACCACCATCCCAATTCAGTTTATTGGGGGGACCAACAAAATGAAAGGCAATCTTTCCAGTTCTCCAAAGCTTCTTCACATAATAAAAAACAGGGAATGAGGAAGAAGGAAAAAAAAAACTTTAAAAACTAAGCCAAATGTTACAGTTGTGAAATCAGATGCTCAAAGGCAGTATGAGATGGCAGTTGGAGACAGAGCACAGTTGTTGGACTGTGCAATTGCACATCTGCAATTAATGGCAACCTGGCATTCAAGGATACGTCAAACAGCCGCCTCCTCTGTCCTTAAAAATGCAAAAGGCTATTAGTCCCTAGTCTGTTTCTTACCACAGATTCTGGGATGTATAAGAATGGGAACAATGAAGCATGATAGTATTAATACTCTGGAAAACCAGAAAGCACTAGTCGGGTTAAATTGTGCTCTTGTTATCTAATAGGTCGGCCAACCAGTATGTTTTAGGGATTATGGTGTAGGATTGTCAAATTGTCCACTCTCAAACCAAGAAAACTCACTGGGTGAGTTTTTGAGCCAGTTTTTGTCAGCTAAAGGCACTTCAGAGGGTTATTGTTTTCAGCGTAAAATGAAGAGAAAATTCCATGAAAGATGGGAGGTAAATTTAGCTAGTAATGAGTAATAACAGGGCTGTATAAATCCTTTTAAAGAGATCACTTTATACATACATGGGTGTATGTACAACACATTTTTTTATCAAGTCAAACAGTCATGGCTTTTTTTAGGCTCACATTATCAGTTTTGGAAGCTGCTTCCATGAATGTGCACACAGAACTAGTATATTTTACTGGGAAATATACCATATGAGCTTCACTGGGATATAAACATCAGTTTTCCTCACATGCAGAATCTGTCTGCTTGACCCTAAACACAGTGTCTAGGTAATTCTGATACATCTAAACTTCAAAAGATTAAATGCTAACATCTGCTTAAAATGTGCAATTTTAAGCAGATGTATGGGTGTACTTTCAGTAGTCTGAATGGCTAGAGATTCTAAACACTTTAAAATTGAATTCTCTGCTCCCACCCCCACCAAACTTTCTTCAGAGTCATGTTATCTGCCTAAGGCTGCAAAACAAGGCAGACATGCTTACAAGCACCTAGGCACATGATAAGGAGTTGAACAGTAGTCGCTTATCATTCATCATCCTGCATTTTACATTGTACTTGTTTTAAGCCACCTACAATGACTTTACAGTGAGATGGGTAGCCATATAAACAGGATAAATAAATTCTGATGCAGAGCTCCAAGTAAGTGATAACTTCAGAAATGAATAAATTCTGTACCTCAGTATTGAATTGTGGAATTCTTGGATTCTCTAAGCTTAGTTGTTTTCTTGTAGATGTTTTGCTACCGTACCTACTTGGTAGCATCAGTTGAGTAGCAAAATATCTGCAAGTCAGCAAAAAAACTTGAGAGCACCAAGAACTTTACAAATAAACTCTGGTACAAACTTTTCACAAGTCTGCATGTAATTAAACACATACTTGGGAATTTCCATCTGTTCTAGGCAGTTCTCAGAATCTTCATCATCAGTTGTATCCAGGCAGGATATAAGTCCAGGCAGAACAGGGTTCTTCCATACTGACTTAGGAAGGTAATAGGTAAAAATGAGACTTGACTCCAAATCCTTTTTGGCAGTGCATCCCAGCTTTCAAACTGCTGCAACCAGGTTAACCAAGTAAACCAGGTGACCTAACTAAACCATGTAAAATACAGAAAGGAACAAAACAAGGATGTCCTTTGTTACCTTTGCTTGCTATTTTTCTTTTTAAAATGTTGAATAGAGATATTAGACAGGATTAGGAAATAACAGGTTTGAAAATCAAAAGAGATCTATAAATTGAGGGCTTTTGCTGTTTACTTAGTCGGGATTTCACAAAAACCTCAGCATGGCATTAAAATTGAAGGACTATGGTAAATTAGCATGATATAAAATAAATAAACAAAAAATGAAGATGTTGGTTAAAAATATGAGTACACCAGACCCAGAGACTGTGAAAAAAAGGCAGGTTTTAAAATTGTAAAGGAACGATATCAAAAAAGTCTTATTAAGGTGGGACAAACTACAACTGTCCTCATTGTGTAGAATTTCACTGAATGTTTGTGGGTGTTATTTCTATTTCAGACAATACCAATATTGGCAACAGATGTGCCATTTAAACAATAGCAAAAAGATATATCTGTATGGCAAGGTAAAAAAATCAAGAATGGCAAGATAACAAAAAAGGAGGTGGACTAAGATTATCTGATGTAAAATTCCTGTTTCAATAGTCTAGTCTGGATAAAAGATTGGTGACACTGAGGTATAGGAGGTTACTGGAGCAGGAAAGATATGCGTTGAGATTTGGGTGACACAGCTATTTATGGTATGACAAAGTTAAGGTTAATGCAAATTTTCAAAAATATTTTCTTAGACATGACACAATGAGAGTTTGCAACAGATATAAATATGCAAGTTTAACAACTCCTAAAATTCCTTTATGGTTGTCACCCCAAGAAGCTTTCTTTAGAACAGAAATGATAGTTACATAAACTGAGATAACATATGCTGATTTACTGCCATTTTCTGAAAGAGAATTTAAATTAAAAACCAGAGAACAGGAAAAGAAAGGTGATATTTGTCAGTGGTTTACTTATGCTCAGCTGACAAATTTTTTTTGAAGATAATGAAATAATTTGTGTTAGAAACTAGAACGGTTTTTAGCGTTTACAGCGTAAGCAGTCCTTGCAAGTAGAAAGCAAGGGCAGCAAGTATAGATAGTCCTCGCCTTACAACAGTTCATTTAGTGACCAAAATTACAACGGCACTGAAGTGACTTATGACCATTTTTCACACTTATGACCATGGTTACGCGATTTACATTTACAGATGCTTGACAACTGGTTCACAACAGGATCATACAACCAACTTTTGTGACCTTCTGACGTAGTCAATGTCATGGATGTCAAACTCGTGGTGTCACATTGCTATCACATGACATATCGTGACATTTTTTTCCCTTTGCGGAGCTGGGGTGAACGTGGCCTGCACATGATGCATCCGGCCCATGGGCCACCATGTGTTACCCCGGTCGGGTTACTAATTTAACAACTGAAGTGATTCACTTAACATGGCAAGAGAAGTCACAAAAATGGGACAAAACTCCCTTAGCAAATTTCTCACTTAACATAAATTTGGGGCTGACTCTGTGATTTCTTCCCCAAACCCCAAAAACTTTAACCTTAGACTGTCTACTATTGACCTTACCCCTTTCCTAAGAGGTTGGTAGGGGGCATGCATAAGCACACTGTGCCTACCCCCGTCCTATTTCTTTATATATATATATGTATAACCCTATATATATATTTTCTTATATGTATCCATGTATTCATAACCATGTTTTTACTTATACCTATTATCTTGTAAGCAATTGACAAATAAAAATAAACTGTCTGTAGTAGGAACTGATTATTTGATTGACTTGATTGAATGTTTGTAACTGTTCATCTCACTTTTATATGACCATAGACTTTTGACTAAGAATAAATTCCTTGCAGGTTGTACAGAAAAGCGAGGACGCCCCACACCTTTCCCCTCACGAATAGACTGAGGTGAAGGGAGAAGAGGGGGCAACGTCTTTAGGAGGAATTCAATACTGTTTCTTAACGCTTGGTAACTTAAGATGTGTGAACTTCGACTCCCAGAATTCCCCAGCCAGCATGCTGGGTGTGGGAGCTTCTGGGAATTGACAAGTTCCGCGGCCAGATCTATTGACTTCTACACTGAGGGCAACACCCTAATACCACCGCGTCCTCCCTACTTAGAGCCGAGCTATAAATAGCACGGAGACGCCCACTCCTCGCTAACGGCCAATGACGTCAAAGGTGGGGAGGGCGGCGCTGGCTTTTCAGACACGGTCGCGCGGAGAGGGTTCTTTTCCCAGCGTGCACCGCTCTGTGGCTGCGTCATCGACGCCCGGGCGCAAACGGGCTAGTCTGTGCGTGGCCGGCTCCGGGTGCGGTCGACGTGCGTTCAGTTCCGCGATTCTTCGTCATGGCCTCTGCTGGGACTCATGTTTCTCCTGCCGCCGCGGGCGCCCCGCTCTCCTCAGCGCCGCCGCCGCCGCCTCCTCCTCCTCCTCCTGCTCCCCCCGCGGGGATTCTGATCGGCGACCGGTTGTACTCGGAGGTGTCGCTGACTATCGATCACTCGCTCATCCCCGAGGAGCGGCTCTCGCCGACTCCTTCCATGCAGGACGGACTAGACTTGCAGAGTGAAACTGACCTCCGGATCCTGGGTTGCGAGCTCATCCAGGCCGCGGGCATACTCCTACGTCTGCCACAGGTCAGCGCAACCGGGGCCGAACAAATACGGGGGAAAGGCGGGAAAGCGGTTTGGGGGAGGGGGGAGCAGACAGCTAACGGACGGGAAGGCCTGGTCTTAAGCCTCACCGAAGTCCCGGCCGTTCCACTTTTCCAACGGGAGAACGGAGAGTTTAGTAAAGTCGGGAGGTTCGCGGGCGTTAGAAAGGCCCCGCTGTGGCGGAGACGAAGAAGGAAAAAGGGAGGGGGGGAAGGAAACGGGCGCTTGACGCAAAATGGCGGCGGCTTCGCGACCTCGGCCTGCTTGACAGGCCCAGCTCTGTCGCCGCTTCCGGGAAGAAGGAAGGGCGGGGGGAGTTTAAGCACAGCCGCTCCTGCGCATGCGCCTCTCTCCGGGCGACTGAGATGGCTGATCTTTCTCTCCTCCCCGTCTGGGGATTGTCTTCGCAGGTGGCGATGGCGACCGGGCAGGTGCTGTTCCATCGTTTCTTCTACTCCAAGTCCTTCGTCAAGCACAGTTTCGAGGTGAGTTCTAGGGGCGTAAGGGAAAGCTGGATGGATTTGGTGGGAAGGGGGAAGGTGTTTTGGAGTGATTTTGTGCTTTGCAGTAATATATATATATGAGAGTCAGGTTCAAGGGCCGTTTTCACAGAAAAATTGGCTTTTTTTTTTCCAGATTGTGGCTATGGCCTGCATTAATCTTGCTTCCAAAATTGAAGAAGCTCCCCGCCGGATAAGAGATGTGATCAATGTTTTCCATCACTTACGCCAACTAAGAATAAAAAGGTAAGGCCAGCTCCACTTTTTATTACCTGAAACATACCTGTGTGTTTTGTTTAGTTGTACTCTCACACACAATGTAGTCTCAAACTTGTGGAGGTTTCAGTTGCACAGGGTTACTTTAGTAGGTTGAGGGATCTTTGAATTGTTTATGGTTTTTTAAATGGTGTGGACATTATAGTTGTTTATTTAGCTGGTTTACTCCTCTGTAAGTAAGGTTAGAGGTCTAACACGTTTAATAACTAATTGATGAGAAATTGGAAATCTTAAAGCATTAAGTTGGTATTTGTTTTGTTGTTTATGTTGCATCAGACTTTGTTATGGTGACTTACTAAATCTGAATTCCAGTTATTAGAGTCATTGGTAGAAGCTAATATATTTTATCTAAAATAGTACTTTGGAATATCTACATTGAATTGTTTTCAAATTGACATTAGTATTATTGGTTTCGACAGTTGACAGCAATTTGATATAGAGCAGATAGGCAAATGAAGCCTGAAAGCCATCTGGATTTAGGAACATGAACCACACCTGTTGCTCATCATGCTTTTGCATGCTTTAGTGATTGATTTAGAACTATTTTGTTGTGGAACTGCTCAGTTTTTAATACAAAGTAAGCTTTGAACTAGGGAGCTTTTAAAAAATAAAAGCTTAGGAAATCTTTAAAGAAATCCTTTATAGTTGCTGGATTGTTTCCTTGTTTTAATCCATAAATTTTGTCTGAGTGAATTTAGTTAGTGATAAAAATGATTTCAGTGATTTCTTGAAATTTAGTGAAGTTCCCAAGAAGTTGTATGTTATAGGATAATGGGCCATTCTAACATAAATGTTTGTGATATATTTAGGTATTTATGCTGAATCAAAAATATTCATTGCCTATATTGGCAAAATACATGTGGCTTAATCTAGCTTATTTACTTTCAAAGTGTTTTCTTAAAATAAACAATGAAAATTTCATTTTGAATGCAAATGCAGAAAGGGCACTTTGAGCTATCTTTTGATTTCAAGTGAAGCAAATATATCATAGCCAGTGAGTCGACTATTTATTTTATCTAGGTTCTGATTTAACAACTTGTATATATTTTAATTATTTTTTAAAGCTTATAAACTAACATTCCAGACATTGGCATACTGCTTTAGGTGTCAGTGTTGTATCGGGGAAACTATACTTCATTTACATTTCTAATTAATTAATCTAATTTAAATATTCTTTGAAAATTCTGCAACAAATCTGGTTATGGAAACTTAAAATTTGGCATGCAGGTTCATTTTTTTTAACAGGATGTAAGTATATTTCTGTGCGTGTTACAATTTTACAAACAAATCAGTTGTACACGTTATTAACTTTAGCTCTTTTTTCCCTTGCAACCGACTATACAGCGACCAGCTACATTTACCAAAGCCTGGGTGATGTGGAGTGGTTCATAGAGATGAAGCTGTCGTCATGGCAACAGTGAGTGACGTATGGAAAATCCCCAAGGAGAAGCCAGTGCTCTCAGAATAGGTCACTGGAACCGGGGACTGACAGGTTGGCCATTGGTGAACAATTTGGAAGAACTCCTGTATCTTGGGTTAAGCTTTTATCTTTGCTGTCCAGGTTTTTGGAAACTAGTAAAGTGTATGTGTATGTGTGAATTTTAACTACAAATCTTATCTGTTGTGCTGAATAACTTTATTTCATAATAATTTATTCTGCTGAATTTGAGGATCCTAGGTGAATTTTTCACCTTTACAACAGTGTTTCTATGTGCAATGGACTACTCTCAGTGTGTAGCTTTTTATTGAATGATATTTTTCTACAGATTACTTTGAAATGCAAGTATTTTCCTTTATGAAACAAATCAGTTGAATGTGGAAGTTAATCTTTAAGAATATAATTAGCATAAGTTTTCAGTGATACTATGAAATGTGCACTTCGTTTAATTTGGAATAAGATTCTTTTTTATTTTGGAAGAATAAAAGGTGGATTTGTAAAGTAAAAGTAAATATGCATGCTTAGCAAATGAACAAATACATGTTTTGCATGTGAAAATCCAGTCACATCACTTATGTGGTATTAAAATATTGCATGAGCACCTTGGAAGGTGCTGTTATAATAGATACGAATGGTTTAGTTTACAGAATAAAATATGTGTATGTTAGATAATTTCAATATTTGCATTTATTCTAACAAATTACATGCAAAAAATGTATTGATAGTTCCACGTTTTTTAATCAAACCAGAACTATTCCAAAAAAGACATCTCTGATTTAAGAATGTGACTTTCCTGAAATTTATAGCATATGGATTATTCTTTCTTTTCTGTGCTTTATCAACAATACACAAAATGGGACATAAAGAAGGCTAAGATGTGAGAAGCCAAATTCCTAGAAATGCTAAATCTGTATACGTTTATATAGGTGATATTTAGCAGGAAGAAATATAAAACATATTTAGACTTATATCAAGAATGGGAGACAATGGGAGACTTGATAACATACAAATAGACAAAGCTAAGTATTTGTCTTTATATATTTTGGTCCTAAATGCCCCTCACTGACCTTAGGGTTTATTTCTGTAAATCTATAAATGTAAACAAAGTCCTGGTGGTGTAGTGGTTAAAGTGCAATTTTGCAGGTAAACTGCCAACAGCCTGGAGTTCAATCCTGACAGGGCTCACGGTTGATTCAGCCTTCCATCCTTCCGAGGTCGGTTAAAATGAGGACCATATTGTTGGGGCAATATACAAATAATGCTTCTAGATTGTAAACTGCCCAGAAAGTTATGTAAAGCACTATGGGGCAGTATTTAAGCCTAAATTTTATTGTTATATATCCTGCTTGTAATTGTAAGCAGTCACACAGTTCTCATCAGAGCAAGCACTAAGTTAAAATTGTAGCACAGTCTCTTTATGGGGGGGTGGGGGGTGGGATGGTATAAACATTTGAAGTGTGTGTGCTTTTCTCAAGGCTCAGTTACACAACAAATGCAAGCAAGCAAAAAGGTATTCCTTTGGGCATGTACCTGTCTGTGTGTGTATACACACAGACATGCAAATTTAAAATTAAGTATGGCACATAAATTTAGATTGAGAAAGAGATAATAATTGGATCCCTAGTTTTATGTTCAGGAGAATATTTCAAATTGTAAATAATGCTTTAGAGTTTTACAGAGATAATTAGATACTTAACAGACTTGCAGGCTGTCCTTTGTATTTACTTTACAAGATAATCCAGTTTTGCAGTTTGCTTCCAGTGAAATGCATTTAATTTATCTTCTGAATTGGTTAAATGTATTACAGTTGGGTACATCATTTTTATTCCAATGCCAAAATAATATTGGAAGCAGTTGAGCAATTGTTTCATTTCATATATTCCTCTAAAATGAGTGCTTTAACTGTCCTCATTATTCAATTAACATATTTCTCAGATATAAATATGTAAAAATTATCTTGCCTTTTATAATCTGATGAATTTTATCTCAGAGAAAGGAAATATAAAAAGTATTTCTGTTAAAATTTCTAGGTAGTACAATATTAAATTATTGAGTCCTTTAATCTTGAAATAAATTCCTCATCCAAGTAGTACCTTATGATGTATAAATTTATCTTAAAACCTTCTAGGAAATTCTATTTCCCTCCATGCCGTGCTAGAGGTATTATTTTGCCATGTTTCAAAGGATGAGTGGAATATTCTGGAGTTGTTCAGTTGCTGCATATTAGTTTTGTGCTCCTTATCAGAACTTTCTCATAACAATAATTACAAACTGCTTATTTTATAAGTGAAATTCACTAATGGGTTTTGCTTAATGAATATGGTCAATTGCCAAGTGCTACCCAAATAGGGATTTTAAATCTTATTACAGATAAGCTTCTTGATATTTCTATAATTTTTGGAAAGCTTTATTGTTTACCTTAAAAACAGACTACATAATTTTAGGTCAAAATACAGTTTGAAATTTAATTGAGGCTATAAAAATGCATGTTTATGTAAGAAGCAGCTCAATAAAATTGGGAAAATACATGCATTTTTTAGGAGTTAAATAATTTAAGTATAAATTGAATACCTCAAAAAATAATACGAATTTGGAGAAAGATTTTGCTAAAAAAATGTCCTAGGACAAATAGCTGCAGGCACCATAATAACATTTACCTGTTTAAGTTGCACATCAACAAGATAATTGGAACATAGACATGTATATTTCTCCATATTTTTTATTTTTCAGATGTCCTATATCTTTAAACTACCTTGAATGGGATTTGAATCAAACAGTATTTATAGGAATTTAATCTGATATATATGATGTTAATTGGCTCTGCATAACTAATTAAAGTAGGAATACGATTTGCTTTTCTCTCTGTCCAGTTAAAAATGGGTAACGTTCAGAATATTATGCTATTAGCAGATAACAAAGGTAAGAGGTTGACACACTTTCTGAGCCAATGGTGCGTATTTTTTTATAGTTCAGTGGAGAAAATATATTTTCCTCAAGCTTTTTGTGAAACATGAAATGTTCTAGAATTTGGAGTAAAGCAGAATGCCTAACGTTCTAAGATGTGAAAGTATATTTCTCTGACCATCCAAATGTCAAATAGGGAAACAGTAAGAAAAATTGTAGTGATATGCAAAGTTGCATAATAAGCTAAACATTTTTTTGTTTTGTACATTATTTACAATATATACTTCAATGCTATGGACAATGTTTAAATATTTCTTTTCTCATCTTTTTAGCTTGTTAAAAAGTGAGAATAACACAAAATCATAGACTGTCCTCAAAATGTAGAAATATAGAAATTAATATTATTTCTTATTTGTCATTGCTTTTTAAACTTCTTGTGCCATATCCATCATCGGATGTTGGCAATCTTGTTGGTGATCCTATTTTTATCAACAGCCACATGAAAAAGTGCTGTTGAGTTTTGTCCAAACCAGTCCCTAAGATTTTGAAACCATGATGTTCTTCTGCCTGGACCTCATTTGCCTTCAATCTTTCCTTGGAGAGGATTAAGTGAAGTACAGTATGCCATATTTTTGGGGGTGTCGCATCATGTCCAAAATATTCTAACATTCACCTTTTTTTTGATGATTTCATAATGGAAGAAATTGTGTGCATGTCTCTGTGTCTTTGTATACATACATACATACATACATACATACATACATACATACATACAGAAACATACACATATTTCTTCACTATGAACAGCAGGGGAAAAATATTAAAGGCTTTCATTTACTTACCTGTGCATAACAGATTTATTTTGCAGAGTTGAAACTGGCGGCGGAAATTTAAATGTTGTATATACCAGTACGTTCCTTTTCAGATAATGAAAATTTTCTCTGAGAAACTGCTGGGACTCTTGTCTTGTAGCTCAACTGTCTTTTTAATTAAGTATCTTTCAAATGTCTCATTTCAAATATTTACAGGTAAATAAAATTTTAGGTAATGACTTTTAGTTAACTTGGACAGCACAAGATTAAAGCTTAAACTTGTTTGCAGGAGTTCAAAATCTGGTTTCTGTTGCCATTAGTTGGTTGGAAAGGGAAAACAGAGAAGCTGCTGTCTTCGATATAGAAAAGCGTTTTGACTCTATCTCTTACAAACTGTAGGACTCCAAGCCCATTGATACTTGATCAGAACTACATAAACACCAAAAATCAAGTAATCAAAGCAGAAAGGAGGGTGCTGAAGGAATTGGGATTTTGTGTTCATGTCAAGCATCCACATAAGGTGAGTCCTCTAAAGTGTTTGCTTTCCAGTATTAAATGCTATGTATTTTCATAATTATGGAGAAGGTAAAGATTTTTTTTAATTTGCACTACTATAGGATAAACATATATGCCTTCTTAAGAAACACTTAAAAAAATAACACTTGCAATCAGTAGAAAGGGTGGTTTTGATTTTTCAGAAGCTGCTAGAAAACTTTTAAAATCTAATTATGATTGATTTATGTTCAAAGTGAGATTGGAATAAAATGTGTTAATTTGCTTGTTTGTTTTTCATCCCTCAGATCATTGTTATGTACTTGCAAGTCTTAGAATGTGAACGTAATCAAACACTCGTCCAGACAGCCTGGTAAGTTATTTCCTTCTTGTTTTATCTTTCTTAGCCAGAAAAATAGTAGCAGAAAAAAAAACAAGCTGATGTCCAAATACCAAGTAATGAACTGTAAGTTAAAAAACCAAAAAAACAAAGCAAAATCTTGTGGAATGTGCTGCTGCTTGTTTTCTGCTTACTATTTTCATGGCTTTCATAATGCATTTCCTTGGAGAACTCAATTTAACTTTTTTCTTTTTTCTACTCTTTAATTAAAGGGTAGTCCCTGATGGTAAGTCATAGAACTCTGCCCTCTGCACCACAGCTCATGATCTGAGGATGGCCTGATTGGCTGCCTCTCTCTCCAGTCAATCCAGTGCAAGCTCTCAGCCGAGATTTACTGAAGTGGTCCATATCCAGCGGGCAGCATCTTCTAGTTCTGTCGGGGTGTCAAAAGGATTTGTATATTTGATTCTAGAACTACCTATTCAATATACATAATCATGAAATGTATACTTGTTGTCCTAGTTAATGTGCTTATGACATTACCTATTAAGGTAAACCATATAAGCTTTAATTCTATCCTCCAAGTATCTATTTATTTGGGGGGAGGTTGCCTAATTGGGGGATTATTTTCCTCTGTGCATGCCAAAAGCTAGCACATGTCTCATTTATAGACATATTGATGAGTGAAGCTTTCCACACAGAAAATTCACAATAGGGCTGTACGCATGTTTGGAGATTACCTGCTAGTTTTAGAAAAATACTTCATTACTTAGTTGTAGTTTAGCAGTGACTATATTGCATTGTAAGAAATGTTTAAATTGTTAACCTGCAATTTTATATTGTACCTATAGAAATATGTGCACAGCTGTCATTCACATCTATTTCTGGCCTCATAGATGGTCTAAAAGTAATTGTAAATATTTTAATTATTTTTTTTAAAATACAGAATGCTAAATTGAATCTGGTTGATAACCATAGGAGACTACATCACATGCTTGTATCAATCCCTTCAATATAATGGGATGTACATTGTTTTTGTAGTGTAGTGTAGTAAGTTTATTTTTTGATGGCTACAAATTTGCTGTAGATCATGTTAATCTGTATGAAATTAACAGATCAGTAACAATTCAGTGATTTATTTTTTTTAAAAAAAAGAAATGGTCACGTGATTCAATATTTTTGGAGCTAAAGTTTAGTTGATGGACACTTCCAAGAATACTAAAAACAATTGCATAAAGTTTTGTTAAGTCTTTGAGGTGCACCACATTATAATAGTAAAGACTGAACTCAAAACTCAGCTTGTACTTTCATGGGGTTCTAGAGAGATAAAAAGAGCCTGTGTGTTACGTGGTCCAGGGGCTTTGAGGCATTTTGTCTTTATGGCAGATTCTTTGACAAATGGGAACCTAAATTACTGAAATAAAAGAAAAAACAATAAAGTAGATTGAGTCTCCAACTTTCTTTGCTTGGTTTCATGGTATCTCTTAAACAGGAAACACATTGAGGTTTATATTTTTCAGGAATTACATGAATGACACTCTTCGAACCAATGTATTTGTTCGATTTCAACCAGAAACAATAGCTTGTGCTTGCATCTATCTTGCTGCTAGAGCTCTTCAAGTAAGTATTTGTTTTTTTCCTCTGCTCATAGCTTTTGTATATTTTCAATTTTTCATGCTGATTCTGTGAATCCTAATGGGGATTAACCAATTGGAATCCAATCCCAAAGGAATTGGAATCCCATACAAATGAGGGTCCCTTGAGATGTATCTACAAGCTTCAGTTGGTTCAAAATACTGCAGTCTGCATGATTGTGTGTAAGTCTAGATTTGCATATGTATCACTTCTCTTGTGGGAGCTGCATTGGTTGCTGATTTGTTCCTGAGTTCCATTTAAGGCACTGGTTATTGCTTTTAAAGCCCTATATGGCTTTGGGACCAGGTTATTGAAGGACTGTTTTTTCCCAGTTACATCAGATTAGCAAGGGTGGGTGGGTATTTTATGGATCCCCTTCATCAAGGAAATCCTAGTAAGATCAGGAAGAAGGGCTTTTTTGTGGTAGCTCCCTCCCTATGGAACCTCACCCCAGCAGTGATAAGACTGGCCTCCATCCTGATCCTCCTCCGAAAGGCCCTGAAGACATAATTTTGCCAATGGGCTTAGAGATCCTAGGTTGATATGGAGCCCATCAAATGGCTTGTTTAAATGTTGTTGAATGTATGGGTATATTTGATTTTGTATTTAAGGTTTTATTCCTATAAACCACTCAGAGTTACCATGACTTAAGTTGGGCGGCTGTATAAATTCATTTAATAAATTAAAAATAAATATTGAAAAGATTTCATGAACAGATTTTCAGTATGAACTTGCCTGGAACTTAATTTCACAATAGGAGATACCATTCTAAAAGAGCCTACATTTTGAGAAGTTGGTTGGGTCCTCAGACTTCAGATCTATGGAATATACTGTCTTGGAAAAAATAGATTTGCAATCTTTTTGGTAATATTTTGTCTTCTAGATTCCTTTACCTAATCGTCCTCATTGGTTTTTACTTTTTGGAACTACTGAAGAAGACATTCAGGAGATATGTTTAACAACACTTAAGCTTTACACTAGGAAAAAGGTAATATTCTATATATAAATGGTATTACAAGTATTACAGTGTAGCTATTTCCCATAATGTATGAATTCCAGTTTATTCGTTTATTATATTTATACCTTGTCAAAATCCCATCAGTCAGCATGCATGGAGACTTGGGGATAATTTCAAGAAAAGTAAAGTAGTAATAGTGAATCTACTATTGTAGAAAAGACTAGTGTTTTTTTAAAAAAACACCTAATTTACTATGTTGAAAAGCTTTATACTGAAACAAAGTAAAAATGTACTAAATCACCTGGAGAAGAAGAAAAACCAAAAAAGAAAAAATAATTCTTTAGGAAACAGGAACAAAATAAACACAAGAGCAAATAATATGAATCATACCTAGTCCATACGGAATTACATTGTCCAGCCTTAGTACACGTATGATTCGAAGTCTGGGAATTGACAGATGTTCAGCCAACAATTAGAATCTGGAACACATGCATTCTTCCATGAGTATATGGTCATTTTTTTTCTCAACAGAACAAGCAAGAGATATCCAAAGGTCTTTATAAATTAAAATATTTTATATTGGGGGAATATAATTTAATAAAATCTTAACAATCTTAACTCTTGCCATTGAGGAACTAAGGTCACTGAAATAATATCTAACTAATAATGAGTTGACCTATGTATCCATTTTGGTATGAACTGACTTAGACTCATGTTTTACAGCCTAATTATGAATTGCTTGATAAGGAAGTAGAAAAAAGAAAAATGGCTCTACAGGAAGCTAAATTAAAGGCCAAAGGATTAAATCCAGATGGAACTCCAGCTCTTTCAACATTGGGAGGCTTTTCACCTGCTTCCAAGCCCTGTAAGTTTTATGCACTAGTGGTTGCCATTTTGACCATGTGCAGCCACAATCAGCTCCAGATTTTATGCTTTTTAATTATATATTGCTTCCAAAGCTATTTGGAAGCAATCAAGCAAAATAATGTAATAGGCTTTTGTCGCAGTACCTAATTTGGTAATTAAGTATGTTCTGAAACCTATTGAATATGATAATAGGATTCACTATGAATGCTTTTCATTCAAGACAAAAAGTTCTGTTTTGGTCTCACCCCTCCACAGAACATTTTTTCAGTAGCCTTTTCCATATGAGCTTTCACAAATTGTAAATAGCCAGCTTCTTACATCTCTTCCATGCACATCATTGTTACTCAGAGTTTTCCTAATGGTTCTCTCATGACATTTGCCAATTCAAGAGAGGCCTTTAGCTCTTTAGCTGTCAGTCCAGAATTATTTTGAGTTCTCCTGGAGTATTACATGCCTTGCTTTTGTTGTGATCTTGGTTAGTCAACCATTCTTGAGGAAGTTAACAATGGTTTTGAATTTGAAGACAATCTGCCTCACAGTGGATTGATGGAGTCTGAACTCTTTAGAAATAGATTGATAACCTATTCGAGCCATTATATACTCCCATACTTGATTTATTCCATTGAGTGAAACACCTGGCTCTAATTTCTGCTTCAAATGAACTGATAATCCTAGAGGTTGACATACTTTTGTCGCAGAGAGAGAGAGAGATACTTTGAGCAGTTTTCTTAAATAAATGAATAGGAATACTGTTCTTGGCTCATGTTTAATTGGCTTCATTTTATCTAGTTTCAGGGTTTATGTGGAAAATAGACCACATTTTAAATAAAATTTATGAAAAAAAAATACTGAAAATTCAACAGGTTCATGTGTTACCTTGAAAACACTGACATTTATTTCAAATAATAGGAATCCAAATTGTTTGGCAGAGGCTTCTAAGCTACTGGTTTTAAATTTTCAGAAAGGGAAAGCTAGTCATATTGTTTAAGGGGTAAGATAAAAGCTAGAGGGTAGTGTTTTAAACCAGGAAAAATCAAACTTAATGGTAGCAGATAATTAGAATCTAGTTACTGGTTACAGAAAAAGGATATTTACCTTGGATTATTTTATTTCTTAGCATCTCCAAGAGAAATAAAAACAGAAGAAAAATCTCCAGTGTGTATTAATGCAAAAACTATCAAAAAAGAACCAGAAGACAGGCAGATGGTTTCCAAAAGTCCTTATAATGGGTAAGTGATGAAGTTTGCACAAAACAGAAATACATTTTTTTTCCAAAGCTGGGACAAATCATTCCATTTCACAAGTTCTATCCAACTGTTCATTTGTGATAAAGTATTGAGTTTTGTTATTAAATATATAGAACAAAATTCTGAATGATTCCAGAATCTTACTTTAGACAAGTAGTCTGGTTGTCTCTGTTCTTTTCCTCCAACAGATTCTGGCATGGCATATCCCTACTGATATCGTGCCCTCTGATATCGTCATCTCAGATTTTTCCTCCCTTCTGTTTGGCCTCCAACATCCTTAGCTTTTTTCTACCTCCCCTATCTAGAAAAACTATTTGGGGTTGTACCAGAAACAAAACAACCTTTTTTCCATTACATACATGGACAGAACTCGTTGAAATTTAGGCTTAGGTTACGGCATGAACTTCTCAAAACCAGCTGTTCTCTGCTCTAATGAATGATTTCAGCACAAATTATTTTCCTCATACCTAGAAGTAACAGTCCTATAATAAGTTTGGTCCCATGCTAACTCATTTAAATCAACTTAATTGTTGCAGCCTATGTAGTAATTCCTTTTTCCCCCTTACCAGAATGAGAAAAGAGAGCAAGCGAAGCAGAAGCAGTAGAAGTGGTAGCCGATCAAAGTCAAGAACAAAATCACGATCCAGGTCTCACTCTCCAAGGAGACAGTAAGTGTTTTTTTAAATTATTACTTCATATCTTGCGATTTTATTTTACTGCATAATACTTCAGGAAGGTGAACAGTGTAATTCATGTTGTGAATGCTTTGAGAACAATTAGGAAATCTTATTCTGACTTTGGTCCTGCAAATCAAAGGAGGGTTGCAGCTGAGATCTAAACTCCAGCACAATTTGGGTTTCAGATAAAAGAAATCTCCTATCTGAAGGTATCACCGCAGACAAATAGGGCAGGGCAGGTGGTATCTCACACATTTTCCCCATTCATCTGTGTGCCCTATACCTTAGTGCAATCATCAATTTTCCCCTCCAGTAACTTGGGCTACAAGCACTAAATATTCGCCAGTACGCCCAATCCCAATTTCCCTGGTACCTTTCTTTTCTACTTAAGAACCCTGGTGGTGCAATTATTAAAGTTCAGAATTGCAGGCAAACTCTTCCCACACACAGCCTTGAGTTCGATCCCTATTGGTTGATTCAGCCGTCCATCCACAATATTCTTCTAGGATCCTCTATAGCAGTGGGATTGTCCCATAAATGATAGCATAGTATTCAGTAGTTTTGCATATCAAACTATTGCAGACGGACTTCCTAATTTTCTATTTTGTTGTAATTGTTTTGCAAACAAACATAACGGGAGTAGCCTGGTAGAAGTAATTTCAGAAACGTAAACGATAAATGTTTAACAAAATGTGAGTATAGGGGTTAATTCAGTGCTGTATTTTGCATAACAAGCTGAAAGGCCATAATGTTGTGTTTTAAGTTACAACAATAGACGGAGTCTCTCGGGAACCTACAGCTCAAGATCCAGAAGCAGATCACGTAGTCACAGTGGCAGCCCTCGAAGACACCATAATCACGGATCACCCCATCTAAAACCAAAGCACAGCAGAGAAGAACTGAAAGGAGTAAACAGACACAGTCACAAGCGGAAAAAGTCTCGTTCACGTTCTCAGAGCAAATCTAGGGACCATTCAGACCTCGTTAAGAAACACAGGCACGAGCGAGGACACCACAGAGAAAGGCGAGAAAGGTCTCGTTCGTTTGAGAGATCACATAAAAGCAAGCACCATGGTGCTGGTCGATCAGGACACAGCAGGCACAGGCGCTGAGTGTGGGTGCATTGCTTATTACCTTTGTTTGGATGTTATACAAGGTATTGGGACTCTTTGAAACTTGAAGTCAATTAGGATTTAAATTTGAAGCCCAGTATGTCCAAGAATGTAAGACACGTTCAAAAAAATGTTGAATTTTTGCACATAAAATACCTTAGCAGTATCATCTAATTTGAAACAATAATCAGGTTAAATTGTATGTGTTTAGGATTGTGGTATCAATATGAAAACTGGAGATCTGTTTCTGTACAAATGTATCTTATTTTTATACAAACATATTGCAGACATTTCTATTTAAGTATAGTTATTTGTTTAAGATAATGGTGGGTACTTTCTTACACTGGTTTTAGTCTGCATGTGTAAATTTTTTTTTACAAACAAAAAATAAAATATACAACTTTTTACTACCCTGCTGAATACCTCATTAAACAATCTTTTGTCAAATTCTGATGTTTTCTTAACAAGTCATTATTGCCTCCTAGTTATTCAGATAACATCTTCTAACAGGAGAGGCATCTTCTGAAATACCATTTAGACATTTCAGGAACTGTTCAAAAAGACAATGAATGTTGAAACAAGCAAGACTTGTTTTCTGTTCAAAATATTACTATTAAAATGAGTGAATAGTGAATCTGAATCAGATTGGAAGGTCACTATTAAAATTCAAACACATGCATTAAGGTTTGTTTTTTTAAACAATAGTTTGAGGTTTCTTGGTTTGAATTTTTCTCCTTGGACTAAGTTATAATCAGCAGTTATAAATGCTGATGTGTTGCATTGCTGCAGAGTAATATATCAGCATTTATAACTGTTAATTAACTCAGATTTATATTTGTTTATAATGTTCCTATTGTATTTTCTTAAGACCATCACTTTCATGAAGCCATTGGTATAGAAGGCCATTCGGGTTTCTGAACCTCAAAAACCTGCTTTTAATTCTTAACTCTGGTCCCCAAAGCTTCACAACTAGACATCAGTCTGGATTTCTGCAAGGTTATGAAAGTTAGATGTCCTTTCACTTCTCTTGCATTGTAAAGTTTTTCCTTTCATCCTTGAGTTGGCAGAGGAAAATATTGCACTAAGTCTGCTCATTGCTGATGCCTACCCTGCCTCTGTTGCATCCAATTCAGGGCATCACACCAAGCTTTTGTCTAAACATTGCTTGTTTTTCTTAAACCACATTGTGTTATAACAAGTCAGAGTGTGGAAAAACTTCGGGAACAGCACTTTTATTTAAAACAACTACTTTTTTTTCTATAATTACCAATAGCTGAGCTCTGGATTCCTCTATATAGAGCTGACCCCAGCATTTCATTATCAACACTACTTCAGTTTATTATCCTATTTAACATTAAAACTTATATACGAAGTAATTTCTCTTTCCAATTCACATGGGCCATGCCACACTCTTATTTAAACAAGTGGCAGCATGGTAAAAGAGGTGGACCAGGAGCAAAGGGAATGTGAGGGACTAGAAAAGCGAGAGTGAAGCGATTTGTAGGTTTATCTGAGAAGAAGAGTCAAAAGTCCATCCGGTCGTGAAAGATGAGAGAAACTCTTCAAAGAGACTCTAACTCTCTAAGAAAATCCATTGTTTCTTCAGATAAAGACGCCATTCTGAAATTGTGCCATCCTTTGCTCTTATCTCCATAATAGAGACGAATAGAAGTTGTGTCCATACTTTCACTTTTGCCATTGGGTTGGTGAAGTATAACATGAATAAATCATGAGGCTGCTCCTGGATGTGTCAGTAAGGAGTGGGAAAAAATGATATAATTTGGATCTGGCTCATTTGTGGATGTGATTTAAGTCAATATCACTAAATGGGGTCAACTGCTGTCGAGATTGTCCTGAAAGGGCAATGAATTATGTGGTACTAAAATCGTTGATGAAGATGGTATGCTTTAGGAAGCTGTTCAACTATCGCACTGTTAATAGGAAACAAATATATAAATTTCTATGCAAGTCTGGGAGTGGTTTTGTGTCAATAACCACAATCATTCTTTTATGCAAGCAAAGGTTTTTCTTCTAAGAGCTAGAGATATCTAGATATCAGCAGACTTCATGTCTGTAGGATCTTTTTTCAGTCATGGGGTTTGGTGTAAGTACACACAACGAATTAAAAGAATTGTACAACCAGGAATTTGCTTGCAGCCTTGAACTGAATAGAAGCTAGTCTTCCAGCTCCTGCATTCTGATTCATAACATATATAGGAAACAAATCATTTTGTTGTTGCTGACAACATCCTTGCTGATAATTGCATACGCACCACATGTATCTGCCCACACCTGTTCTAAATTGCAGTTTACATAACATTCTTAAAATACTATGCTTACTGTTCAGGGTATCCATTTCCTCTGTGCAGAATTCCACCTCCTCAGTTTCTATGGGCTATTTTTATTTTCAATTTACATGGTAATTTCCTATGTTGAAATAGCACGCACACAATCCCCGCCCCACTTCAAGCATCTAACTTTCTAAGCTTTCTTAATTTATTTCTATTTTTAATGGAGATAGGAAAGATATACAGCTGACAGCATACCATGTCAGGCTAGTGTCTGCAGGTCTAAAATAACTAAAACCAGAAAATAAAAGATCATTCATTTACACTTTTACTCCTGTTTGCTACTGGAAACATCCATTATGGTTCTCTGGCTCAACAAATTAATATGTCATTTAAAAAAAATCTTGAAGCCCACAGAGAACAAGCTTGTGGGGACAGGATAATAGACACAGAACAGAATTTAAACATAAAGATGACTATGTTAATTGCATTAAGATTTAATAAAGATAATTATAAGGCAGTTAATGACCTGGTCTTATCAAATATCCTTTGCAGTCATTGGCCACAATAATTATGTTTTTTCCCCCACTGATGACTAGTTGGAAGACTTACTTGCTCACTTTAGTCCATAAGTAAGAAAACTGCATTAGAGATTATTTTTTCTAATTAAACTTGAGAATTCAGGGGAGGACTATGAAGAAAATGTTGAATTACAGCTCCCAGCATTTCTTCCACAGTGAAGAAATAGCTTTCTATTTGCCACTAGATGACAGTCTACTAATAGGATTTGCAAGGTGTCTTTGCTAGCACACTTTGGTATACACTGAAGAACACATCAAACATTTTTCTACTAAAAAGAAATCCAACTAGAAGAATACTAAAACTATTACATGTAGGGAACTATGTGAAGCAGAAATGTAGAGGAGACCGTTTATTTTTAATTAAAAATTTAATTTCTTAATATTCTTGTGAATATGAAGCAATGAGTTTTATCCACTATAAACAATTGTTTTCTGTTCTTGTGTCGTCAATTGCCTAATCACGGTTTTACTTTTTCACGGCTTCAGTAGATGTTTATATTTTTGGGATAGCACCATATTTTAAAAAATGTTTAATGGCTTAAAGGTCTATATGTACTATAAGTATGTAGGAAAACACAATGAAGGGGTTAAAGACAGGCATGATATTTCTATCAGATGTCATGACAGCAATTTGTAATCATAGCATTTGCATAAAGCCATCACCAGGCTACTGTTATTTTGCATCAGATGCAAACGATGTTTGTCACAGATGCTACCGAATGCAATAAGAATCATTTGAGAGCAAACAAACATCTAGTATCCTTCCTATAGAGTAATCACCAAGGTCATGGGGAGCAGAAGAGTTGTAGGGTCCCAGCCAGGAAAATATCAGTCTTCAGAAACAATAAAACAGATGTGTTAGACATTAGTGATCTGGTTGTGCTATGTTCATATGACTTACTTGCTCAACAGCTAATAATACAGAATAACAAGAGTTGGAAGGGACCTTGTATTTGTTGTCCAACTCCTTGCTTGAGAAAGCGACCTTATACTCTTTAGGACAAAAGTCTCTTCAATCTCTTCTTAAAAACTTTCCAGTGATGTCACACCCACAACTTTTCGAGGCAAGCTGTTCCACTGATTAATTTTTCTTTCTGGTAAGGCATTTTTTCCTTAATTCTAGCTCAAAGGATTAAAAAAATATTAAGCATGTTGACATTTTCTATCTTTAGCAAACCAGCAAATCATCCAAATCTATGTTACTTTCAATATAAAATCATTTTTATCCTGGGTAAAATAAAAGAGAAGAAAAACTCTACCTTAATATTGGTACAGCTCATGGTGGTTTCAGATTGGATCACTAATGGCCTGGGGATCATTAAGACAAGGAAAAGAAAGAGTTGACAGGGAGCCATTATGGCACAATTGACGTAGGTAGCACGTGGTGCCTGGATTTCTCCCACCTCCAGTTTAGCATCAGAAATCTTTCTCCTCTCAACTTTTCACCTCCCCCTAAAATATTTGCTTTGATCTTGACAAAAGGTTTTGCCTGGATGTCCTATAGTACATTTGAGCCTTAGAACGTGTGCAGTTTCGAGCTGGGATTTTGGAGGTTTTCCCAACAAATTCTACAACCTAAAATTATCAGTTGAAATCATGCAGTGTAGTGGTGAAGTGATCTACAATTGTGGTGTTATCATTGTGAGAGCTGATAATCATGAGATTGTACCCTGATAACAAAGTAAGAACAAAACAAAATGAGGAAAGGGAAATATTTTTGTCTGCAGTTCTCTTTGGCAGAAACAGAGCAATGTTTATCAAATGCAGCAATACGTATGCCACATTCTTGTATAAACAGTTATGTTGTGTTTCCATTGGTCATAAAACATCAAGCAAAACAGTTGAAAGTTGTATTTGAATGTATAATGGAACAAGATTGGACAAGAAACCAAAGCATTAATGAAATTTCTCAAAAGAGATTTTGTTGTACACTTTTAGTACAAAGACTAAAAAAAGAATGACTGATTACATGACAGATTACACCTGGTTAAATTGTTTGGGTAAATGTATTGTGATATTTATTCTGGTTTCAGCCAACATTCCTCTTTTTCTGCACTTTAATGCCACAGTATTCACCTGTATGAAGCAGACATCTGTCACCTGGAACAAAACAAGTCCCTGTGAAAAAAAAGACTTAACCTTCCTTCTGCTACAGAAGCCACATGTCTGAACCATGATCACTTTTTAAACCTCATTAACTTTGAGATGTGCGGGCTTCAACTCCCAGAATTCCCATGCTGGCTGGGGAATTCTGGGAGTTGAAGTCCACATATATTAAAGTTTGCAAAAACTTTAATTGAGATTGCAAAATATTAGTGTAGAATTGAAAAGTACTTGAAACTGTTTAAAGTCCCTACTTACAGATAGCACTAATAATGGAGGGGAGAGAGAAAGGGATTTGTGAAATTGTTCTAATGAAAACTGCCAGAGAAAAGTTGGCACATTTTGTACGGAGATCACATATTGTATGAAAATTTTCTATGGATCTTGCACACAAGCCATACATTATACATTAGTGCTATACCATGGTGAAATATATATTTAATCTGTGCATGGACCTACACTCAAGTTGATAGATTCTTATATATTTCAGGACACCTTAAGAGTTAGTTCTCTCTTCACTCCTTGCCTCCAGTTCCACTTTCCATTATTAATAACAACATTAATGTTCCCAATTAATTCATTCACTATCTAGCTAGATTTATCTATGCTTTTTCCTTAATCAGACCTTAATAGATGCATATTTTAAAGACATATCCTTTTTTTTACATGTTCTGGCCAGGGAAAAGTTATCATCCAAAACATTAAATATAATAACCTTAGATTTTAACACAATCATCCTGGGAGTCTAACTCTGATTTCTCAACTCTCTGGAGTTGCAATCATGAACATGCAATAGAACAACTGGATAAGAAGGACCTAATATTTGCTGGGACAGACACAAGAATCCTGATGTTCTGTGGAAAGAAGATGACAAGTCTAGATTTCTGGAGGGACTGTTTGAAGAACCTCTGGACTGACATTATAAATTCCTGAGAGTATCTGCCTGTTCCATGGGGTCAGATAGGGTGGCCATGCCCAAGTCTGTTCATTCAAATGTTGCCATCTTCCTTTCCTCCTGGGATACAGCAGGCTTCCAACCTTTTAGCCTTCCAGAAATTCATTAAAAGCTGGTTCTTTACCAAGTGTTGGGATTGGGTGAGATTTGAATCTGGGGGTTCTATTTCCTGATTATTGAAAAGTGTTTGTGAAGTGCCAGGTTCTAAATTTACAGTTCTTTCTTTTATTACTGTTGCTAGCCAAGTAGAGTGGTGGCACATCAAATGAATAGCCACATGAGTCTTATAAATAAATCAATAGACATTTTCTCCATAAGAACCCACTGTCTGTCACTTTTAAACTACTTGAAAGCTATTATAAAAATGGCATTTATGCTGCCTTTCAAATATTACTAACAATTCCCATGCTCCTCCACTAAAGGCCAGTTAAATTAGGGCTTCTGGGAATTGTAGTTAACTTAAATCTGAGGCTCATGGGTGCCCGTTCCTGTAGCCTTCAGCAAAATGTGATTATTGAGTCTCCTGTCTCTGTGTTGTATCTAGCCGCTAATTTCTTTAGCCTTGAGTTATTCAGGTCAGAAAATGTGGATTTCTGATAAAGATAGACCAGACTCCAATGTGCAACAGGCAGATTCTGACATGCATAAAGATAATAAAGATAATGACTCCTTTACATTTACACTGATCATGTGGATATGTTTAATTTAAAAAAATATAATGAAGAATTTTAACAAATAATATTTCATTTAGAAAGCTGTATTTTAACCCACTTGATTGGCACCTATTTGTTGATTAAAATCCATGCTGGTGCCTATGACAATGTTTACAATTGTCCAGAATGTGGTAAACAAGCATCTTATACACACCCTAAATCTTGCAAAACTTCAACTACCACCAGACCAACACAAACAATGTGGAGCACTCTGGATTTGTGGGGTGAGAAGCAGGGGAAATATGATTCAAGATTCCTGCATTAGTCATTTCAAACAAATTTCAAATCGGCAGGAGCTAACGTTTACACTGAGCATTCAAAATGGCAGAGGAGGCTAGTTTTTTTTTTCATAGTTTTGATAAGTCAGGATACGAAATTGTTCTAAGCCCAGGGATCTTTGCCACCAACAATACAATGCACTGTTCCGATAAATCTCACAGGATTCCTACTGATGAATCTCATTTCCACACTTCTGTGTGTGTGTAGTTATGGATTTGTGTGACTGCACTCATTTAGGACCTACACTGCAAGGAGGTATAATAAGCTTCTCATATCCAGAAAAGACCCATTCATTCTGTCTAGGAAAGACAGACATCAAGTGTAGCTCAAGGAAGATGACTGTAACCTAATGAACTCTAGAAAAAAATACAAAGAGAGAAATTAATCCATCTTCAAGTGAATTGTTGTGCATAAAGCTTGGGGTATTCTTTACAATGTCGATGGAGAGAAATAAACACCCTTTAATTTTTTCCTCTCCCATTTTTAAAACTAGCTGTGGTTGAAGAAACAAATAATTCTTACCGCACTGCAGGAAAGATGTAGCTAACGGCACAATGATCACTCTTTCCAGGAGCAAAATATGATCCATTTAGCAATGGTTACAAAATGTACCTTCTAAAAAGGTACATGGCAGAGTATTGGACTCAGCCACTACCATGTCATCAGGACACAAACATTTTTAAGGGATGCTGCTTAGAACATAAGCTTCTTTTTAAATAGACGTTTTCATCGTTTATTTAATTCTGTGACTTGGGGCAAGGAGAACGTTCAGAAAGATCATTAGAATGTTCTTTTTAGTTATTGCCTTGGGTCATCCTATTTTTCCTAAAGGAAAAAAAAGAGAGGGGTTTCAGACTGGAAAAATCTTTCCTTAACAATTTTGGCAGGTGCAGGGGAGGTTTCTGGAACTCACACACCTCTCTACCACAACTCTACCTCATGCGTCATTGGGTAGAGTTGCTATTGGTTCTTCAGATAAACAGTTCCACAATTTTATGCTTTGTGATGATCCTTTTACTGTCCCTGTGGAGTGAACCTGAAGTTTCAGCAAGATGTTAGTACACTGAGAGAACTAATAAAACCAGCATCCCTGTTAACTAAAAGGCCATCTCTTAAACTGCAAAATTGCTTGTTTAATGGCTGCACTTAAAAGTGTTTGGAGAGACGGCCAAGGTCCTACTCAACTGAACAAGCAGGAAGCTTCCATACACAAGCTTGCCACATTTTGCAGAAAGTATTCTTCCTTTCTATGTCCCCCCAAAGCTTCATCCCTTCCTAAATGAGTATTATAACTAAAAAAAAAAAGGGGGGGGTGATTGCATTAGAGTTTAAATGAACTCAGTAAACTAAATAGAGTTGGCTATTTTGCATGTGTGAATTCATGCATATCATAAAGTCACTGGTGAGGTCAGGAAACAGGCATTAAGTGACTAGACCATTAAACCCCGTAGTTCTACCAGTTGAACTGCCTTGACTCAGGTCTAGCTCATTCCACTGCATAATTCAGCCAAAAAGGAGGAGTCTAAAGTTTATTACTGCAAGGTTCACACTGACAGGAGGAATAGCAGGTCAAAAGAAGATTTTATGCTGTGTGAAAGTCAAATCATGCCTTACGAAGGACTTGTGGGCTGTGACGAAACAATTCTGTCAGAATCTCCAGGATAAACATTTGATTACAAGGAGGAAGCTCTTGTTTATACAACCAGATTTAAAATTTTTCTCTTGGAGAAATTTCCTCTAGTCTCTTCTTTGGTTCACATTCATGATTTGAGGAATATCTGTTTGTGTTCATTCTTGGATGTTGGTCTGAGTTTGGCAAATTTGTTGTTTCTTTTATTTTTTTATTTTACAAGATCCGCCTTTGGAGTTCAAATGGATAGGTGCAGAATAAAGTTTCAGGGATTTTGCTGGTTAGAAATATTCTAATACTAGAAACATGGACTGATCAAAAGGCAGACTATCACTTCATCACCATCGTTTGTTAGAAATTTTTCAATATGGAAGGAATGATGTCTTTGTGGCCAGCGTCTCTTCATGACAACCACCTGGGTTGGGTTGGGTTTGTTGGTTTGTTTTGCCAACAAATACATGCCTACAACATGCCTTTGTAATTTTTATTTGGTAAAGAGAGAATGTAGTCATACTTGTTGCTTAAGAATTTGTAGTAGCTCAGAGAACATTGTGTGTCTGCTGGGTGTCCACTAGAAAATGGGCATAATATTTGCAGGGTGATTTCAAATGGCTTTAGGAGGGATTGGGACAAGAAATGGTTTGATGTATGTGACCTAAAATAATCATGTCTACCGGGGGTCTGATTCAACCAGTATAACAATCGGTTCAATGAGCGTGCACACACCAAATGTGTGCTCTGCGCGCATGCTCTGCATTTAAAAAAGCTATTACTTACCTTCAACTGCAGCTGAAGAAAACAGCTGAGGTGCAGCAAATTAACTCTGCCGCGCGAATCAGCTATGCTCTAACAAAAAGACATAAAACACAAGAAAGTCAGGGGTGCGTGGGTGGGCCCACATACTTGTCTGAGAGAACTGGTTCGGAGCGAGCTGATCGTCAGAACAAGGGATTTGTCTGAACCGCTCTGAACCAGGAAAATCCCATCCCCGATGTCTATTTTCCGGGCAGCTATTGCAGTTTATCACAAAGAGGTTTGAGCTGAAACATCTCCAGCTGATGTATTGGAACTTTCATACTGTTGTGCCCTTCAACAAACAGGCCACAAATAGTCCTCAGTTAGTGTGTTTACTGACCATTCAAAATTACAATGACTCTGAGGAAAGTGACTTATGACCAGTTTTTGCACTTACAACAGTTGCTGGTCACATGTTCAAAATTAAGGCGTTTGGCAGTTGGCCTGTATTTATGACAGTTGCCCTATCCAGGGTCATGAGGTCATCTTTTGCAATTGTGACTATAAATCACACACAGACACACACACACACAGAGGCATCTGACAAGCAATGTCAATGGGGGAAGCCAGATTCACTTAACAACTGCATGATTCACTTAACAGCTGTGTCAAAAAAAAGGTCATGAATGGGGGAGCAACTCACTTATCAACTGTCTTGCTTAGCAGTGGAAATTTTGGGTTCAGCTGTGGTCGTAAGTCAGGGACTGCCTGCATAGATCCTTCCTCATATCCACGTAAGTGTGCTTTCGCCTTGTTCTTATGTTGAGAGGAAAGCACAGGGACATAAATTGTGCTGGTCAGACAGGCAATCTCTACATCCAGCAATGATCAACGAGACCAGGTCATGCTGCTGCCGTCACGCTTTTTAATGCAGGGTAGGTTCAGGATAACAAAGGTTCACCCAGCTGAACACCAGGGAAAGATTTGTGCAAGCCAGATATTTGACAATACTCTGGGTTTTGCAGTTTCAAACAAAAACATATGAGAGTCCCAGTGGATTGATATACAGTGAATTTAATTTGGCTTGATGACCCACAAGCTGGGCAGGCCACACCAAAGACCTTGGCAGAGTGATAACACATGTGGCCAGCCCTGCTCCAAATCATTTTGTTTATTGTGTTTGGCCTTATCGCTTTAGTTTCTCTTCTGCACAGCTTAGTGGGTTATAGTTCGTTTTCCTTTCCTTTTTTTCCCTTGGCTGGTTTTGCATAAAAAGGCATTAACTTCGCACTGTATTTATTTATTAAATTCAGTTCCAGCTTTACCCATTTATTCACAGTTACAGTGCCTAATTTCTCACTGTGCATGCTGGCTACTGGTGTCAATTTCATTTGCACCTACCACTGGAACATACCATTCAGAAATAGATAAAAACAGACTGTATGTGCAATTCAATACAATCTCATTCTAAACAACAGTGACATTGCAGTTATTTCATATTGATTTTGGACTGATTATTTCTTGGCTCCTAGATATCAGGGCTAAACTATCTGACCACAGACACATGCTTTGTTTCAATGAACACATTTTGTTAGCTTGTATAATATATGGTTATATATGGTTCCAATTTTGGTACAAAAACAAGTTCCTAGTGAAAAAAAAAAATTACCCACATCTGTAAAAATGCATAATTACAAGACTACAGTGCAATTCTGTATCTGTATTCAGAAATAGCAACACTGAACACGACTAAGATAACTGTAAAACCAAATAAAAGATAGCATCATAAGCTGCTAACCACATCTTCAAAATAAGGCACCATAGAGTTGAAGTCCACACATCTTAAAATTGCTGAGGCTAAGAAACACTCATTTAAAGTATGCCACTGTGTCCAGATAAAGATATACATTTTGGTATCATATTTGTGCTTTGGACTGTTTTGGGATAAGATGAGATTCATGGACATTGTCAACATTTTAAGGTTTTATCAATCTACCATGGAAGTTCTCTACTCGTTGTACCAGAAGTGGTATTCGGCAGGTTCTGACCAGTTCTAGAGAATGGGTAGTGGAAATTTTGAGTAGTTCAGAGAACCAGCAAATCTCACCTCTGACTGGAGGTTTTACAGTAGCCTTCCCCTGCCACGCCCACCAAGCCACCCTTACAGAACCGATAGTAACAAAATTTGAATCCAAACACTGCATTGTACCATGGACATTTTAGTTCTGTCATTGTGGACATTTAATTACTGTTATCGTGGATATTGAATTTATATTTTACCAACAAAGAAATGAAAGGTGACTAGTATTGTTCTATTTTGAGCTATTTAGCTCTCATCAGCTAGCCATTCCCTTTCTGGTAACCTGGGCTAGTTACATATTAGGTAGATGTATTAACCTCTAAACCATGGAATCTCCTCACTTTGTCAGCTATACCAGGGGAGAAAGTGTTTTTCCGGTGAAACCAGTCTATCAGGGCAACTAGGTCTACCCAAATATGGGATAGAGCATACTGCTTCTGCTTACTGTGGATGTTATTGTTGCAGTTGTTTTCCTGTGACTTTTTTTAAAAAACAAGTCTGTGAGTCTATACAAGTCATCAGCATATACATCCAAACAATTAAAACTGGAGGCTGACTTTTACATATCTCCTGATTGTTGCCCATATTCTAACTGCATTTACTGCATCACTGTGATTAGAAGCATCTATTGTGACTCTCCAGTTCTGACTGACATAATAATGGAAGACTTAACATGTCTGAAAATATTATTTGGTAGTATCTAATTGTTTTCATAAACGAAGAAACACCTGCTCTTTCCCCCCGCCTCTTTTCATGTTTTATCCCGTTGTTGACTGCTTAAATAGACAATGATGGGGAGAAATGTTTTCTCCTTAGGCAAAGCCACCCTTCTCCTTATGCTTTGTTTCTGCATTGTGAAATAGAAAGAACGTTTGGAGTCTTTGCTGAAAGAAATTGTGACTATTATATACATATACACATTAGATTACAGCATAATGACCACTTTCCAGATCTTATACAAATGATTCTTCCAGCTTTCCAGTTAATATGTCCAAATCTTTTTGACAACAGAGGATTCTGTTTACAGTGGATTATTCATATAATTTGCTCACTTTCCTGGTAGAATTTCTTATGTGCTTAATATAATATATAATTATTAATATATAATATAATCAAGCATCACTATCCCTTTCCCCCCCTTCCTGCTGTGATTGGGTGTATTTTTCATCTCCTTTCTATTTGATTGTTGTTTGAACTTGCTGCCATTTCTTAACAACAACAGCTTTCTTCAGCACAGCGGAGCATTCCAATTGTTAAATTAAACAAATTCTCAAGAGTCCACCTCTTCCTGTAATACACCAGACTTTGAGTTGGTTGCTAAGGCCACCAGGTACATCACAGTCCCCATGCAGAAGACTTACCAAACAGTGGCAGTCTGTAGTTGGCCCTTTGGGAGGATGACAACGTGTGTTTGACGTGGGCCAGTCAGTAACATGTGACAGGGCAATTAGGATAGCATCACTAATCACTCTTGGTAGAAGAGGAATTCTTCTTTCCTATTGCAACAGCCAAATTGCAAGAGCAATTCCACAGCAGATTCACGGCTTTTAACAAACAAGGGAACAGAGCAGTCTCTAAGGCAGCCTCACCACAGGTAAGGGAGGCTTAGAGAACAGGAGGCAATGTGCTGAGGACTATATAGGCCCATGAAATTACTCGTGGGGCCATTTCTGCATTGAAAATAACCTAAGATGGAACTTCTGAAAGCAAATGGCAGGTTGAATTACAGGAAAGACGATCCAATCTGTTGTATGCATAGGTATTATGAATACTTGTTGACTGCTTTCCCACTCAAAGATCAAGAACTAAATAAAAATTGCAGTTGGAAGTGACAATGATCAGAATCTTGAATTGTAAATATACAGGTAGTCCTTGACTTAAATTCATTGAGTGACTGGGAAAAGTGGCTTATAAACATTTTTCACACTTATGACTCTTGCAGCATCCCTATGGTCATGTGATTTACATTTGGATACTTGACAACTGGTTCATATTTATGATGGTTGCAGTGTCCCGGGGTCATATTTTGTGACCTTCTGACAAGCAAAGTCAATGGCCAGATTCACTTAACAACTATATTTCTAATTTAACAACTGCAGTGATTCACTTAACAAATGTAGAAAGAAAAGTCATAAAATGGGGCAAAACTCAACAAAATTCTTACTTGGCAATATAAATTGTGGTTGTAAGTTAAGAGCTACCTGAACAATAACCACAGAAAAAAAAATAACTCAGGGAGCCTAAGAAATAAAGGGAATTAATACAACTGATCTGAACATTTGTAAGAGTCATACAAAGCTTGCAAGTTCCATATCCTATAGCTGCAGCCAACCTGAGGATTGTCCTACAAAGCCAGGCTGTGTTGCTTGCACATTGCAAGTTCTTCTTGGGTATCATATTTGCTCTTGCCTTAGTGAAACTGCTGGACATAATTTATTTATTTACTAATGAAATTTGCATAGCTGCCCATCTCACAAAAGGAAATGTCATTCCAAATTCGGCCAAGAAAGCAGCAGTCATATTGCTCACATCAGACATAGTCCAACTACTTGGAAAATGCATTATCTTCTTTTCTTTTCATATGAGAACACTGGAAAAATTATTTTACTCTAAGTGAGAAGGCAGCTCATAAAGAAACAACTGGTTTTTTTTTAATGTTACTTTAATGTAGAAGGAGTTGAATCATATTTCCTGTTTTTGTGCAGCAGGTATTTCACATAGGGCATGCAGAAATCCTTGATGTAGAAATATGTTGGGCACCTCTAATCTGAAAGTGTCACTATCATTTTGGAAACAACAGGAAGCAATCATTTGTATTGCTTCCTTGCTGCAGCAAGAAACTTAGACAAGTAGCAGCTGAATAGTGTAGAGGTTTACTTGATTTGCAGCTTAATACATCTTATGAAAAGTTCAATTTTTAACAAAATGTATTTAGAATGTTTTATCAGAGCAGAAAACCTGTAGTTTTTCCACGTGTTTATAATATTCTCTTAAAGGTGAAATCAATTCGGGATTATAATTGAAGCTGCTTTGCACCAAGCTGATCTGCTAGCTCCTATGATATCGTAAAAGGATTTTACTGTTGTTCAAATTTAGGTGCAATGAAACCAACATTTTTAATAAAGTTAATTTAAAAATACTTCATTTAAAATGTTTTTGGCAAGTAACCATGCAGGCAAAGGAACTAATTGAACCTTAGGAGATGACCCTATCATTAGACACAGTACAGTATTATTAGTACATTAGACGCCAAGTGCTGAAAGAATAGGAAACAATGGCAAGGGGTTAGGAATTAGATTGTTTCAAGGAATTCTTTTGGCTTTTGGTGCTGTGGAAATTGCTGTTCAGTTTTCAGTGCATTGATTCAGTGGCAGTCTGGTCACTTACCTGATTAGAGAACATTCCTCCTCTTCTTCTTCCCCTTCATCTTCCTCCTCCTCCTTCCTCCTTCTTCTTCCTTTCCAAGCTCAAGGATATATTTCAGTGCATACGTACCCTGTCTTCAATAGGGGAAAAAGCAAAACGACCTGGTTAGACCAGCTTCAGTGATATTCATCTGCAAAAAGAGGAGATTTTCAATGATGTACAGAGGATTCAGCTAATGTATGGAGGAAGATAAAAAAATGTATTTAGGATGTCTATCAGAGCAGAAAAAGAATAGGTATTTTAATGCATATTGATCTAAAAAGAAAATTGCATCCTATTCAAAACTATTTCAAGTCCTGTAAATATCACAAATTACACCAATTAAAATGCCATGAGAAGAATTTAATTGCTCATTTTCTTCCAGAATCAATATCCGTCTAGAATACAGCTACCAAAACCTTTGAGATCATGCACACATTGGGAATTTTGAGCATATATTTTAAGTTCTCATTAAAATAACATACCAGAATAAGAATAGTGCCCGGTCAATCATCAACTAATTATTGAACAGAAGGTAAATGGATAATTTGTGCTGTATCATCTTCTCTAGCGTCCTGCTCTATGTTATCTCCAATTACCTCTGGCTATTTTTCAAGGCATGAAGGCACCATTCTAGAAAAGCACCTATGCAACTGCCTATCATTTTATTTTCTAAGAGTGTCTCTGAGATACTTACAGGGCCTGAAGATATTGTTGCTCGAGGCTGGAATTTTGTGTTGCAATATTAACTTCCTATTTTTCCAAACAAACAGAATTTTAAAACATAAAGTAACTGAGTTCTAGAACTTGAGAGAATTTTACAGATGCCATGTTTGGAACTTCCCATCTAAAGTACATTATCTGCTGGAAATTGATAAACGCATAGGAATAGCTTGACTCTGCTGAGCAATAGAAAAATCCCGTTTTTTCCTCTATTACAATCTTCTGCACAATGCTTTTGGACGTGTGCCATACACAATATAGAGACTGTTTTTTAAAACAACAAACTTTAAATAAGTCATGCATGTGCTACACACATGCCCAGGGTTTGGTTTTTTTTTTCAGCCTTTTAGGAGAGAGGATTAATCCTTTTGTGGATATTTTCACAAGATTTACTACTAAAACCAGGGAGTTTTCCCTGGGTCTGTCACACACTTTATAGTGATGGATTAGTGTTTATTTGACTGCATTAGCAATAACATTCTCTTTGTGTAGTCTGAAAAGAGGTGGAAGTATAAAGCCCTTGCACTGTGAAGTGTTGTTTAAAAATACAACAAATTTGCAAGCAGGGAAACTTAAACAGGCAGATGGAGAATAGAAGGTGTCATGATATGATGGAGATCAAGGCAAAGAAGACCAAGGGGACAACCTGGCCACCAACATTTCTGCAACTGTCCAATGAGCACCCTAATCCAAGTTCCAGGAAACCCCTTCAACTCTAAAATGACCTGCAGTTCAACTCTGACCATCTCTGAGTTACTATATAGCACTATAGAGGCAAGAAGAATCCAAAACACAGGAAATAGATCCATCCAAACAATACCCCCTCCCTCAATTATCTACCCAACTTCAATAAATAAATATATCCAAGTATAAAACATTACTGAGCGGTCAATGTGTCCCAGCGAAGTGTTGGAGATCAGCTTGTGCTTGCAAGGGAGGAAGGGGAAAAATGCGGGTCAGATTGGCAAAAGAAAACATAACAAGTATACCCAAAGCCTTCCTGTGTCCCTCTCAATGGTGTGTTCATTAATAATAGCAATAAGGGCTTGCCTGCCTCCCAGAACAGCATGAGAACTGACCCCTATTATGAATGACGAGGCACAGAAAGAAAGAAACTCTCTGTTGCTTGTTCCTTTCTCAGCATATTAATTTTCTGAGCAACACTCCTTCTGCTGTGGCGTGTCCTCAACCTTCTGCTGCATAGTTGAAGCAAAGCACCGCTTTACAAAAATGTGCTGCATCCTTGTTAAATCCACCCCACTTCTTTCAACCGCTGTAAAGTTTGTAATACAGGTAGTTCTCAACTTACGACCACAATTGAGCCCAGGAATTTATGTGGCCAAGTGAGGATTTTGTTAAGGGAGTTTCGCCCCATTTTACGACTTTTTCTTGCCACATTTTCTGAGTGAATCACTGCAGTTGTTAAATCAGTTACGTGGTGCTTAAGTGAATTTGGCTTCCCCATTGACTTTGCTTGTTGGAAGGCTTCAAAATATGATCACTTGTTGACCCTGGCAACAAGTGAAAAAATGGTCATAGGTCACTTTTTTCATTTGTAACTTTGAATGGTCATTAAACAAATGGTTGTAAATCAAGGATTACCCGTACTTTAAAAGTAATAAAGGGGTGGGGGAAATGCTTGGTCCTCACACACTTTATTGAGGAGGGTGACTAAAGACATGTGAATATGCATTTTACCAATGCTGCTGCAAAAATCAGCTGGAAAAAAAATATATTTTTCAGTGCCTGAGTCATATTTTGCCTCAATAGTAAGAGTGCAAAGAACTTTGCCCTTACAGTTAGCATTATAACTGCACAATAACTGGTGGGTTTCCCTGCCTTGATTTCTTTTCCCATCCACCCAGCACCACTTGCTGGTGTAAAAAAAACCACACCATCCATTACTGCCCTGTAGAGAACCGTGCTTGGGATGAAGCCTTTAGCTGTGTTTCCTGTTTGTTTATTTGCTTGAACTTCTATGGCTGCCCTTTACCATAGCAAGTTAAATGGAAACCACAATATAAAACTTTAAAACATACAATGCTAAATATAATATTCAAAACAAAACTGGCAGCTGATGGTAAAATAACAATGTAATATAACATCAAAACAACTTAATGATGTCTGTGCTTTGGAAAACAAGAACATAGAACATAGAATAATAGAGTTGGAAGGGAACTCCGAGATCTTCTAATCCAGGGGTCCCCAAACTTGGCAATTTTAAGACTTGTGGACTTCAACTTCCAGAATTCTGGGAGTTGAAGTCTACGTGTCTTAAAGTTGCCAAGTTTGGAGACCTCTGTTCTAGTCCAACTCCCTGCTTGATCAAGAGACTCTACCATTTCAGACAAGTGGCTGCCCAGTCCCTTTTTGAAAGCCTCCAGTGATAGAGCACCCTCAACTTCTGAAGGCAAAGTCATTCCACTGGTTAATTGCTCTCATTGCTAGGAAATTTTTCCTTAGTTCTAGGTTGCAAAACATTGAAACAAGCAGATTTCAAAGCTTTACAAAAGGCCAGCAGTGATGGGACTAATCTGATCTCAGGTGATGAATTTGTCTAGAGGACAGGTATTGTGACAGAAAAGGTATGTTTCCTGCATCCTGTGAGATGACCTTCTTTAATTGCTGGAACCTGAAGCATACTCCTCCTGACAGATCTAATCCAGTTGGTAGAGACCACTGGAGAAAGACTCCAAACCGTCAAATTGACTGAGTGGCAGGTCACTGAAGCCAAGTTCTTCCCAGTCATGACCTGTCACTTGGTCTATTTGTAGTCATATGTCTACTTTCCTTTTGGCGGAATGCTAAACCTGCGACCAAAAATAATCTGACTGACAGGTCTGTGAAGTGAAGGAAGTGATCATCAGACATCTCCCTCCAGCTTCCAGCTTCCCTCTGTCATTCAGACTAAAAAAAAACAAATAAAACTCTTATTTGTTAATTTTTTATTTTATATTTACAAGTCCATCTTTCATTTAAATAGTGTGTTGACTGGGTACATATATCTTGTGCTAACAATTATAATTAACATACTTTTCTTACAGAAATAATAGTAATCACATTTTCTTTATAAGCCCTTATCTCTCACATCTATTATTTCTACAACAATCTTAACTTATTTCTCTATGTTTTCATCTACTCAATTTTAACTTTTCCAACCATTGATAAAATAAATCCCATACTATATAATATTCAGCTTCTTCTTTTTCTTTAATTGCCAATATTAATCTATTCATCTCTGCACATTCTAATATTTTCTCAATCACCTTTCCCTCTTCTGGAATTTTTTCACTTTTCCAATTCTGAGCAAATACAATTCTAGCTGCAGTTAATACATGAATAATTAAATATACTTTTTCTTTACTATAGCATTCAGATAGCATCCCTAATAGGAATATTTCAGGTTTCAAATCTATATGTTGCTTTATCATTTTTTCCAACCATATATGTACTTTGTCTAATATATTTTAGCTTCTACACATGTCTACCACATATGGTAATATGATCCAGGTGTCTGATTACACTTCCATCATTTGGCTGATTTATCTTTAAACATTGCCCATTTTGCCAGTGCAAAGTGCCATACAAATTTTCTTTATATGCTGTCAGTATTGTTAATTTATAGTTTCTTTCACTTAGCTTTCACTTAGCTAATTCTATAGCATACCCCGCAAAATTTGCCCATGCTATCATTTCCTTCACCTGTTTTTCTTCTAGTTTGACACATAATAAATAACAATATAATGTTTAATCACCTTGTCTTCCGTTCCTGTTAATATTTTGTCCAATTCTGTCAACTCCTTGTAAAAACCTTCAGCTTTAAGATCTTTTTCATATCTTGATTGTATTTGCATATATGAATACCAATGCATATCAACCCCTTGTTCATTCAACTCTTGTTTAGTTTTGAGCTCATCCTTTTCATTCAATATGTCATATTGAATATTGTTATATCTAACAATAGTTCCCATTTTACAAACATCTGGATCAGTGGTGGGATGCAAAAATTTTTGCTACCGGTTCTGTGGGCATGGCTTGGTGGGTGTGGTGTGGTTTGGTGGGCATGGCGTGGCTTGGTGAGTGTGGCTTGGTGGGCATGGTAGGGGAAGGATACTGCAAAATGTCCATTCCTTCCCCACTCCTGGGGAAAGGTTACTACCAGTTCTCCAAACTACTCAAAATTTCCACTACTGGTTCTTCAGAGCTGGTCAGAACCTGCTGAATACCACTTCTGATTTCTGTGTAAGTGTTTCCATTGTCGATAACCAGACTGGAATTTTCATATAATGTTGTTCTCTGATTTTTTTCCTTGCTAACAATAAAGCATTTCTAATATGATGTATTTGAAAATAACCATGTATTTTACTTCTCCCATACCATAAAAAGGCATGCCAGCCCAACTGCAGATTGTGCCCTTCCAACGTCAACAACCTTGTATTCCTTAGGACAATCCATTCTTTCATACCGTGCCTGATAATATAATTCCCAGTTAGGTAACCCAAACCCTCCTCTGGTTCTTGCATTTTAAGATTAAGTCTTGCTTTCTTCCCTTGCCATATATATTTCAGTATTATTATGTTAATATCATCAAAATATTTTTTCTCCAGTTTTATCGGGATTGTTTGGAACAGATATAGTAATTTCAGTAATATATTCATCTTAATTGTTGGAATTCTAGTTGCATGTTTCCCCATTTTTCCAAATCTGTCTTAATTTGTTGTTTCAATTTATAATAATTATCTTTCTTAATCATTCCACATCTAGCCATTAATTGAATCCCTGCAACCAAAAATAATCTGGTTGACAGGTCTGTGAAGTGGAGGAGGTGATGATCAGACATCTCCCTCCAGCTTCATGGTACACCCCACTGTAACCCATTTAGACTAAAAAAAGAATGAGATAAAACTCTTTTCATTCTTAACCCAGCTCTGATATATCCCAAACTCTTAAGTTCTCAAGAGATGGCAGGGCTGCCAGTGAGTGGCTATAGCTGGCAGCACCTGGAAGTAATAGAAACAGAGAAAACATTGCTGTGCAAAATTCCTTCTTAAGGGAAGCGGCCAAGAATCTGTCCTACAGCCATGTAGGATAAAACCAGTAACACACAACTAGCAGAGTTCACATTCCTTTCCCAGTTTAATTTGTCCTTCTGGTCTTTAGGGAGTATTAGTCCTATTTTTAAAATACAAGCCGAGTGGCCTTTCAAAGTACTTTTTATTTATCAATTATTTGACAATCCGTGAAAATAGATGTAAGAAGATGCAGATGCAGAGTATATTTTCCAGAGCACAGGCTTTAAAATTATACGGCTTCAGTAGGGTTACTATATTTTACCCCATTATATTTCTTCTATTTTTCTCTTTCTGGTAGTCATTCACACGTTTTCATACATGCAGATGGACAGAAATAAATAAGTGAAACTATTTTAGACTGGTTATTCCATTTCTTTGCCAGAGGTCATCAACATCCTTGGGGAATAATTTCCCCAAAGTCACAAGATGATGCTGTCGAAAAGGAAAGAAAACATGAAGCATTTCATTCTCTTTGTTATATTTTTGCCTTTTTTGCTTTTCCATATCATGACCCAACCTATATTCAGATTAGCATTTTGATTTCAATTTGCTGGTAAAGGGTCAGAGGCAAGGAACAAGATGAGAGCGAACTCTGAGGAACCCAGCAGAAAAAAAAAAGTCACGTTGTGTTAATATTGTGGTTATAAACACTATAAATGTTGAAAGGCTCCGTAACTAAATGAAATATTTAACTTCAGTATTAAATACAATATTAATAAAATTTGAGCTTTCTTCCAAAATTATCCAACTTAATTTGTTTTCATTGCTCTGAAAAAAATTTTTTTTCGCAGATAATAAATCACATCCTTGTTTTTTTTACTGATGTTTCATGGATTCCAAAAAGAGAATTAAGGAAAGCTACAAATGTTATGTTTTTAGACTTTCACTTGAACATTTTCATTGTTGGAAATATTGAAACATAGGTAACAGCAAAACCTTTTAATGATTCTTTACGAATTCCGTTCCTTCGTGGTTAAAAGGCTGTTTCAACTTAATTATCTCTGATAAAAACGAGACTTGCCAAGATTGTGCAAGCCTGCCAGGGACACTAGATAAAGTTGCTAAGAAATATTTCAAACACAAAGAGTCTCCAAACACCAGTCAAGATATTCCAAACGTCCACAAGGTTTGAGTGCAAAAACTTCTTTGCTTCCTGCAAAGAACTCCGGTTTCTCAGCTGGCTTTTATCTCTTAAGGGAGGGTCCATTTCCTTGCAGCCTTACTCCCAAGTCACCTGTGCTGCTGCAGTTGCTCTTTCCTTCAAGTAGCCGTGCGTGCATGCAAACTGGGCACAGGCTCCCCGGGGACCTCTTCATCACTGCTGCCAGCCTCCACAATCTCCCTCCGTGATGGTCCTGGCCCCAACCCTGCATCACACATAGGCCCCTCACCTGAGTCCTCGCTTTCCAAGATCTCAGCCGTCTGCACCTGCTGCCGGCGAACCACAACAATATGTGCATTGTCTGGTTATTTACCAGGATCAGAGTTCAGTTTGAGTGAGAGTTGACTTATTATATAAACATATATTTTGTTTTATTTTAGTAAATTTGCTTTTTGTATCAGAAACCTGAGATACAGTTTATAACTTAAAATAAATCAGTCTGATAAAAGGTTCAGTTCTAGAGTAACACTTCATATCATACTTTGAAAAACTGAAAACTATTCATAGAGTGCTGATTATTAGGAATGAGTAAGCCCGTATAGGAAGCCCTCAACTTATGACCACAATTGGGCCCCAAATTTCTGTCACTAAGTGAGACATTTGTTAAGTGACTTTTGCCTCATTTTATGACTTTTCTTGCCACTGTTGTTAAGTGAATAACTGCAGTTGTTAAGTTAGTAACACAGTTGTTAAGTGAAACTGGCATGCCCACTGACTCGGCTCATCAGGTCACAAAAAGTGATTACATAACCCTGGACACTGAAATACTTGGCAAAATTCCTTAATCTGAGATTGTTTTTCTTGTCTTTAAATTCTTTCTTTTGAGGGGGCAATTTCCATCGTACGTTCTGACACCTTGTTTGTGTCTGCTTCTTGGCCTTTAGCAGTCCCTTTTCATGTGCATCGTTATCAACCAATTGGATTCCATTCCACAGTCCCCCTGGTTCCCTATCAAGCAGGTGAAGAACTTCAAAGCAGTTTCTAAGGTTTTCCTTCAAAATAATATTATATGCAGTGGCCCCCAAACTTTTGGGCAGCAGAGACCAGCTCCATAGAGATAAGTTTTTCCACAGATCAGAGGGCTGGTTTTGTGTGCTGCCTGCATCCCACAGACAGGGCTTTATTTTTGTGCATGGGCCAGTTGTGGCATGCTGTGGCCTGGTGCCAGTGCACAGAATGGGTTTGGGGACCCCCTGCTCTTTACCAGTATCATACCAGGATACTGGTAAACTTTCGCCTTTAGCTTAGCTTAACTTGGAACTCACTCAAAAATACACCACACCCTACCAAATATTTGCATTTTTGTATGAATGTTTCCAGAAGTTTGCCTAAAACTTTTAAAAAGAGAACTCCATCATAAAATCTGGAGATGAGAAAGACCCCAAATATAGTTCTGTTCATAACAGTCCCAGAGATACAAATGAGCAGATTCACCTAACAATAAGGACGACAAGAAATTCCTCAATGTTGGCATTACTCACTCAAGATATCACTATCCTAATGCCATAACCAGGGCGCCACATTGTCTGGAATACTGGATATTATAAGATCTTACGAATAATTGTTAAATCGATTACACTTAACTGAAAAATAAGAGGAAGCAGGAACACATCTGATAAATTCCCTTTCTGCAGATGGTCTCTTTGGTTGCTGTGCTTTGTAACTTCTTCCTGGTGCTTTTTAAACAGACAGGGCCATTTAAATTAGTCTCCAGGCTTTCTTATTTCTTGTGATTCAGTTGATAATTCAGGCAGGTCCTTAAACACCTCTGTTTTCAAAATAACCTTACATATGAGTTCTTCCTAGAGAAATATAAAATACGAATGGCAGAATAATAGTCTGTTATCAAAGAAACAAGATCAAGTAATATTGTTCCTTAATTAAACTTACTGAAATATGTTTGCCAATTTATCCTAGTTACCCTAGTAAAATGTATCGCTCTGCTATCAGAGTAAACATATGCACCTCTCTGAATAAACACACGCACTCACACTCTCTGGTGACTTAGACACATTGCGTTCATCCCAATCATCATCATCATCATAATACAACATTGTCTTGACGACTCTAATTTGTTATTGTTGATTGGAAACAGAAGCAGACTGAAGATATCAAGAAAGATCTAGTTGTGCAAACTGAAGCATGGAGAATATTTTTGTGGAACAAAAAGGGCAGGCAAATATGGAACTGTTATGTCCCTGGGACTCTCCACAGTCCCCTCTCAGGTCCGCTCCAGTTGTGGGGGGTGTTACTGCCTCCCCATTGGCTGACCACCCCAGCAGCCGGCTATATAAGCAGGCTGCGGGGTTCGGTTAGCTGCTGGTTGTTGCGAGCCCGTTCCAGGCTGGCGAGCTCAATCAGCCCTTTATTGTTATTAATAAAGTATTTGTTGCTTGTAATGCCCTGGCTAAGTCTCTCCTTCCTCCGAACTTAACACTGGCGACGAGGATGGGATTCTTTCCAGAGGCATAACGCAACCGCTGAGTCACTAGCCGCTGATCCCAGCTAGAGAGAGAGCGATCAGCCGGCAACAAAAGCTAACGAGTGAAAGTGAAAAACGCTGTAACCGCTTTGCTAGCCTGCAGCGAACGCTGAGCCACAGCCAGAGAGAAAGCGGTCAGCGAACTAACGAAAGCAAGAGAGACGCCTGTAGCCGTTTGCTAGCCTGCTACAGTAGAAAGTGAAGCGCTGCAGCCGCAGCCGCTCATTCTAAAAGGCGGGAATTCAAACGGCTGTCAGTTGAATTTCCGCCTAGTAACAGTGCGGTGCCGTGAGCTGAAGTTTAGGCGCGAAATTCAAAAACGCTGCCATCAGCCGTTGTAGCCAATACACCAGCAGTCCCAGAGAGAGAAGTGAGAGTTGTAAAAACACCTCTCCAGAGCTGTAGTCACTAGCCTATTGCAGGCACAAAAAACCTTTCCTACTGCTGCCCAGAGAGATTTTCTCAACAGGTCACCAAACGAGGATTTCATCATGAACTCCCACCCAGCCTTCCCGCTGTTCAAACCGGATGAGGAGAAGTGGGAGTCATATAAGAACCGTTTAATCATTACATAGACGCCATTGGACTGGCTGATGCGGGGAGCACCGGAAGAAATCATTTTTTCTGAGCTACTGCGGGGCCATCGCTTTTGACACGCCACAGCCCTGGTAGCTCCACGTGAGTTAAAAACGCCCCTGGACTGAACTATTAGAAATCCTCACTAACCGTTATTCTCCTAGACCCTCACAGATTGCCAGGAGGTTCACCTTCCGCATGAGGAAGCAGACTGAAAAAGAGTCTATCAACCAATACATGGCAGCCTTGAGGACTGCAGCACTCCATTGCGGGTTCGGGAGCTATCTTGATGACATGCTCCTCGACCAGCTCGTATGCGGGGTCAAAGACCTCCATCTCCAAAGACGTCTATTGGCCAAGAAGGACCTCAACCTCGCCCAAGCCGCCGAGGAAGCCTTGGCATCAGAGTTGGCTACCCAATCAGCCACGGAAATCCAAGGCCCCGTGCACAAACAACCCACTACCACCATCCATTCAGAAGAGGTGGTCAACACAGAGGGTTCCAGCGACCAGGCCGACATCCACCGCCTTGCTCAGACCAGACAACCACAGGTAGGAGCCAGGCAAGAAAGCAGCCATCTGCCTAAACACATCATCCTGTGCCTGTCCTGTGGCGGATCTCATCCAAGGGCCACCTGCAAGTTCAAGGGAGCCACCTGCAACAATTGCCTCAAAAAGGGGCACATAGCCAGAGTCTGCCAAGCTGCTTGCTGTCCCACGCACGAGGGGCCCTCCTCCTTCTCACGATCGGGTCCACAAAGGCAAGTACTAAACTGTCGCACTCGCCATTTTGCTAAACATACCTGCAATGCCATTAGTAAAATCTCGCTCTCTGTCCTATTAGAAGGTAAACCATGTCGAATGGAGGTTGACACGGGTCAGCGCTCTCAATTATTTCATGGAACACCCTCAAGAAGCTACAGCCCAAGCTGTCCAGGAACCAACTCCAGGAGTGCCAGCTCTCCTTGAGGGACTACCAGGGGAAGGACATTCCGGTACTTGGCAAAGGCAAGTTCCATGTTAATTTTAAAGCTTTCAAAGGCTACCTGCCTCTAGTGGTAGTTAGCGGCAACCTCCCTCTCTACTGGGGCTTGATTGGTTTCCCCATCTCGGCCTAGGGTTAACAGGAGTCCATGCTGTCTCCACCTCTGACACCGACTCCTTATTCGCTGACTACTCAGACGTATTCAGCAATGAGCTGGGATGCTATAATGGCACCCCCATCTCATTCACAGTAGACCCCCAGGCAGTGCCAATTAGACTCAAACCCCCAGAGTTCCATTCGCCATCCGGCCTAAACTGGATGCTGAACTAGACAAGTTATTGAAGCAAGGGGTCATTGAACCAACAGACTTCGCCAAGTGGGAGACGCCATCGTCACCCCCTCAAGAAGGATGGCAGTCTGAGAATTTGCTCGGACTATAAAACCACAATCAACAAATTTTTACAAGTTAGCGCTTACCCAGTCCCTGTCATACAACATCTATTACACACTTTTGAACCCGGCAACATTTTCGCCAAGTTGGACATGTCTCAAGCGTATCAGCAGTTCCCTGTTGACAATCAAACAGCCGAACTGCAAACCATCGCTCACCCACAGGGGTGCCTTTTGCTGAAAGCGTCTCCAATTTGGCGTAAGCGTTGCCCCGGCATTTTCCAGTCCTCATGGAGCGCATACTCCAGGGTCTCCCTGGCGTAGTGCCCTACTTGACGACATTTTAATCTCAGCCAGGGACAGACCCCAACTTTTCCAGAGAGTTCGAGCGGCGTTAGATAGGTTTAGACAGCATGGGCTCAAATTAAAAGGGAGAAATGTGCCATTGCCACTAGACAGGTAGACTTTCTGGGCTATAAAATTGACGCCTCAGGTATTCACCCCTGGAGTCCAAGGTTAAGGCAATCCATGAAGCACCCACACCTACAACCAAAGCAGAGTTACAAGCCTTCTTGGGGTTATTGAACTTTTACGCATCATTCCTGCCCCATAAAGCTTCAGTTGCTGAGCCTCTCCACAGGCTCTTAGATAAGAACTCTCCTTGGCACTGGGGTCACAAGGAAGACACTGCTTTTCACGCAGTCAAATCATTACTCACTTCTAACGCAGTACTTATTCAGTTTGACCCCATCTTCCACTAGTGTTGGCAGCTGACGCATCCCCTTTCGGGATTGGAGCTGTTTTAAGCCACAGACTACCAAATGGCTACGAGGCACCAATCGCCTTCTTTTCTAGAACCCTCTCGTCAACAGAGCGAAACTATAGCCAGATAGACAAGGAGGCTTTAGCTGCCGTAGCAGCAGTTAAGAAATTTCATGAATTTCTGTTCGGCCACTCTTCGAACTAGTCACGGACCATAAGCCTCTCCTGGGTCTCCTGGCCGGTGACAAACAAACCCCACAAGTGCTGTCCCCAAGAATGACAAGGTGGACCCTATTCTTGGCAGCCTATTCGTATAAACTCATACACCGCCCAGGAAAAACCTTAAGCCATGCAGACGCTCTCAGCCGCTGCCCCTGCCTACTCCAGCTGAAGATCCGGCCCCAGTCCACGCAATCTTTGAGGTCACCCAGCTCGACCTTCCAGTCACTGCCCTCGACATCGCCACCAAATCCAAAAAGGACAAAACGGTTGCCCAGGTACTGGACTGGGTGAGGAGGGGTGGCCGGGCACGCAGTATTTCTAACGAATTCACACCCTTTAAAATACGCCAACAAGAATTATCTAGTTTGCAGGGCTGTTTGCTGTGGGGCACCAGAGTGGTCATCCCGGCCCAACTGCGCACCCGAGTCTTGCAAGCACTTCACGAGGGCCACCCTGGCATCGTCAGGATGAGGGCGTTGGCACGCAGCTACGTGTGGTGGCCTGGCCTCGACGATGACATCAGCAAATGGGTAAGCTCGTGTCAACCCTGCCAGGAGTCTAGACCATCCCCTCCAATCACCACCCCCACAAAGTGGGAAAGTACCAACGCACCCTGGTCCAGACTGCACATCGACTTAGCGGGCCCTGTTCACGGCAGAATGTTCTTGGTGGTGGTGGACTCATACTCTAAGTGTGTTGACCCGCCTGTTCGTGACCCACGGGCTTCCAGACTCCATAGTTTCTGACAACGGCCCCCAGTTTGCCTCAACAGAGTTCAGCCGTTTCGCCGCAAATCTGGGCATCCGTCACATCTTCACAGCTCCCTTTCACCCCGCCAGCAACGGGTTGGTGGAGAGAGCCGTTAGAACCACAAAGGAAGCATTGGCCAGATTCGGAAATGAAGACTGGCAACATAGACTATCCCGTTTCTTGCTGGGTCAACACGCAACCCCGTGCACGGTCACTAATAAATCCCCGGCCGAACTACTAATGGGCAGATGCCTAAGAACTGTGTTAGATAGACTTCACCCTAATTACTGCCCTGACTCACCCTCGCTTCTTCAGCGGGAGCAGAGGTTTTGTTTTGCAGGAGAGCATCTTCGCGAGGAACTATGCGGGAGACCCACTGTGGATCCCTGGAGTGGTCATTGCCATCACCGGTCCCAGGTCGTACAAAGTCCAGTTAGATGACGGTCGCATCTGGAGGAGACACCTGGACCAGCTTCGTAAGCGCCTAGTCACTACGCCTGCGCAGAACCATGGGCACAACCCAACACACAGGCACCAAGCCAGACTCCTTCAACTTCAGCCCGGGAGATACTCCACCACCTCCACGTGAGTCACTGAGCGAGGAGCCAGACAGAGACCACGCAGAGGGTATGTCACCCAACCAACGTACGAGGACACACCGTTGCCAGTCGGCTGTGCTACCCCGCACCAACGCAGTCCGCTGAGCATGCCCGCGTTTCTTCATCAGTTCAACCATCTCCCTCGGGCCCGGGGCCAGTGGTCAACGCACCCGAGCTACGACGCTCAGAGCGCCAACACAGACCTCCGGCTTATTTGAACGATTACTCATGTTCACATCTGGGGGAAGGGGTGTTATGTCCCTGGGACTCTCCACAGTCCCCTCTCAGGTCCGCTCCAGTTGTGGGGGTGTTACTGCCTCCCATTGGCTGACCACCCCAGCAGCCGGCTATATAAGCAGGCTGCGGGGTTGGTTAGCTGCTGGTTGTTGCGAGCCCGTTCCAGGCTGGCGAGCTCAATCAGCCCTTTATTGTTATTAATAAAGTATTTGTTGCTTGTAATGCCCTGGCTAAGTCTCTCCTTCCTCCAAACTTAACAGGAACCTTATAAAATACTATATGTCTTCCTCTCTCATGCATTATAAATTGCACATTGTGATTTATCCAAACAAAAGAAAAACACAGTAATATCTCTGGAAACAGTCAAAGTCAGACTCCAAAACTGATTCCAATGTAGTTAGTTGTTTCAGACCAAAAGAACATCTCATACCTAAGCAGGATAAAAGCCATGGAATTGGTAATGAGAGGCAATGAATGGAGAGTTAATTTAATGGAGGATTGTTTAGAATCCTGGATTTGGAGCAATGTCTTGAGTTTAAATTTCTGCTCAGTTCAGTGTGATTCCCATGAAGATAGGTTCTGGACTCCAATGAAGATAAGGAGAGAATTCCAATGAAGTTTCAGGACAAGAGCAGAGTTATAAAGGGAAACACTGTCAGTTATGAGTAGTTGGATGGGGCTTAAGTAACATATGGCTTTAAGCAAGAAGTCAAAACTATGTGATGACTCAGACATACTGACTCTATAGTTCTTTTATTTTTACTTCCTTTCTCCTTCTCTTCTATCCTCCCAACACAAAAGACTGGAATGGCTTGATTTTGCTGCATAGAGTTCATGAACTAAATCCAATTAATCTGCAAGTTCCATGTGGTTTACAACTGATCCAGGTCAGTCGGTTGGTCTGTCTATCTATCTATCTATCTATCTATCTATCTATCTATCTATCTATCTATCTATCTATCTATCTATCTATCTATCTATCTACCTACCTATCTACCTATCTATCCTATTTATCTATCTATCCTAGCTATCTATCCTATCTAGCTATCCACCCATTCATTTATGAATGTACTACCTAATGTTTATGTAAAAGTGCGACTTGGCAAAAAAATTCTTTCCAGAATGTGAACAAAGATACATTCTTTGTATTTATATGTATTTGTATATGTGTGTATACATATATGCAAACTGTGTTTATATCTATTTTATATTGAAGTATATGTATATACATTGTGTATATATATACATATATACAAACTTGATGATAGCATCTAGAAGAGTCAAATAAAACAGAGTCAGATCTAGTTAGCCCTTGAATAGAAAACCATCAGAAAATCCTAGGATTGTACGCCAGATGGAAAAGTAAAATAAAACAAAACCAGAAGATAATGGCAAACTAGATCCATATTATTAATAAGACTACCTTAAAGTAGTAACCATAAGTTGACTTCAGTTTGAAAGAAAGTCATCGTTATGCATAGCTAACACAGCATTTTTCCAAACATATAGCTTGAAGATGCATGGATGTCAATTCACAAAATTCCACAGAATGCTGGCTGCAGAATTCTAGGAGTTCAAGTCTATACATTTTCAAGTTGCCAAGGTTGAAAAGCACTGGCTTAATTTATTTTATGTGGGGAAAAATATGTATTGGAAGGGTGCCATTGATTGCAATCTCAATCCCTTCCTTTGGTACTCAATTCTAGTCATCCTGGTACCAGCAAAACAATGACAACAGCAGAACCCTGCCAACCAAATTCCTTTTATTAATGGTTATTTCCTTGTACTAGTAATGCTTGCAGCATTTCCCCTGTATTGGGGGGTGGTGATGCTCAGAGTGCTTCTGAAAGTGGTGACCTACACAGGCTGGGCAGCCATTTCATGTTTGATTGCTGTTGATCTGAAATGGCTGGCAGTGATTTTTGGCCACTTCCAGATCACTGCTGAGTACATTTATTCATATTGAGATTAATAAATAAGAAGGCATCTTTAACTTAATTAAAAAGGCGGTCTGTATGTTCTTTTTTATTTTGCAATTCTCAGAAATGTAAAATTAATTAAACCTCACTCACATCTGATATATATATATATATTAAGTTGTTGGTTTAAGTTTTAAGCCCTCAGTTAATTCCATCCTGAAGTGCCAGGGAGAATGAGTCAGCCCAACCTGTCCCAATTTCTATAGCACATTAGCCTACAGTGAAACAGCAGAAAATTTAGTTTTTTGGCAAAGTTTGATTGATTGGATTACTCAGTAGAGTGTACACATGTGGCAGGAATTAGGCAGGAATTAGGGTTTGAATGACAAGAGGCCCAGGGAAGGGTTTCAGTGGATTATGAGAGGTTAAATAAGTTAATAATGGATCCTTTTGCATCTTTAAAAAAGCATGGTGCAAGACATGATTTTGGTATATTAAGATTTATTGTCTTGTTGGGCCTTATATGGCATCAAACACGGTGTCTTAGAAAGCCAGCAAATGAAACACCCAGTGTGGTTACTTGATTATTTGACCAACAGCCTTTTCTTTATTTTTCTTGTATTTTTTAAAAAGCTATAGGTACATAAAATGCATATATTTAGGTCAAATTACATTATCTCAATTCAGCTATTAAGCATTAAGTTGGGGGATTTCGTTGTATGTATACTGTGTATATATGTACAATGATAAGGAATTCAATTCATTTAAAAAAGCCAATTTTTATGTCTTGTAAGAACCTGACAGAGTTTCTTGAAGAATTAAGAACTTTGTACAACTTCTTCCCTCTCTTCCCTACTCACACATATTTTACTATTATGCAGCAGGGAGTCTTCTAGTGCTCTGTTTTATGGAAGAATGGGCATTTTTATTGCAGGTTAAATTATTACACCATAAAACTGTAATAGGATGATTTCATCCTAATCCACATGGAACTATCTGAAACTTATGAGCATTGAGAGCCAAGTGACTTCAAGAATAGCCCACTTTAATACCTGATGGGTATGTATATTTGTAGTATCCAAAATAAGGGAAAGTTAGAAACATCTACTTTATTGGAATACAACTGGAAATTATATTGTGACCAAAACTGAAATGGAACTGCATTTTTTTTGGACTGCAAATAGTCTTACATTTCTTTCCCTCTTTTAGCTGAAACTATCAGAAAATGTCCATAATGAGAACTATTGAAAATATTATCTCCATTTATGGTCATTTGAATGGTTCAACATGCTAGTTATTGCCCATTAACTCTTCTGTGGCATAGGACCTAGTTATTTGGAGAACCATCTGTCTCTCATAGTGTCTGACTGTCCTGTGAGACCAGGCAATTCATTGGTTTGGATCCCATTGATTGAGCAATGTTATCTCTTGTGTTGCAGCTCCTACCCTCTGGAGCAGTAATTCCCTACAGTCCTCAGGTTAGACATATTCTCCAGTACTTGATTGGGTCTATATTCACTAGGTGGATAAGACTAGGAATTCAACTCCACATGAAGGCTAAAATTACTTTTATTGAGATTGGCTATCATAACAGAATCTTGCAAGTCTGATTGTGCCATACCTCATTTTATATTTTCAGTGAATTAGGGAGACATTTGCCTGTGCTGAATGTTATCTCATTGTACTGAACTTAAAAATATTTCAGCTCCTTTTGCTTAAGTAATGGTTCCTATATACAGTATTTCCATCAAAGTAATTTTCCTGACTCTTTACATGGTGAGAGATAAATTTAATGACAATGCAGGAACATGTTTTCTATTTGTTCCCTCATATAATGCTATTTTTATAGGGAGTGAGGGAGGGAGGGAGGGAGGGAGGGAGGAAGGAAGGAAGGAAGGAAGGAAGGGAGGGAGGGAGGGAGGGAGGGAGGAAGGAAGGAAGGAAGGAAGGAAGGAAGGAAGGAAGGAAGGAAGGAAGGAAGGAAGGAAGGAAGGAAGGAAGGAAGGAAGGAAGGAAGGAAGGAAAGGAAGGACCTTATATTGAGTCATTTTGTTGGTCCTGTCAAAATTGATAAGCAATGGATCCAGGCTTTTAAATGGGCATATAAGGTTTGTAGTTATATTATATTCTCAAACATGTGCAAACTATTTCAAATAACATTAATTTGCTCCAGGCAAGATTGAAGTCAGCTTGCAGAGTGTGTGATGGAACCATTTATATTAATATTTATATTTTCTACAGTAGCTCAAAAGTACAATAATGACAACTTTGTAAAGTAGCTTGGGCTGAGTAAGAGTTACTGGCCTGGTGAGTTGTGGTTGAGTGTTTCTCCTCAGAGTAACACTTACACAATGGTGTAAGAAATGGGAAGAGAACATGAACTAATTGCACCAATTTATTCCTGAATATCATGATGACTAGTTACCCCCAGTTTCTCATAACAAAGGCCTAATGTTATGTGTTCAGCATTAGTGAGAGGAAGACTCGCACATAGGTACAACTGATGAACCCAGAGCCATTGCAAACATGGCCATCAGACATGACATTTGAAGACTTGAGTAAAAAATCTTCCTCTTCCTCATATTTTTATTGAAATTTGTGTGACCAAATTCTGCAAAGGAAATGCACATCCCAATGTCAGGCTTCTAGAAATTGCAGCCCCAGCAAATTTAGAAAGATCCAGGTTGGGGAAGGCTCTACTAAATTAACAGTCAGACCAGGACCCTTAACACTGAAATAATCTAAGGTAAACTGAAAACAGATGTTAATAAACTTGGCAGTTCTTGAGCCTCAATTACACGGCTCCTAATTACAATGGTACAACTGAAGAAACTGCATCACCAAAATATAGAGAAAATGCTTCAGCATTAAATCACATATCAGTGATGGAGAGGAGGAGCTTTGGTGATTTCCCATGAGACAACTGTCTCAAAGACTTCCAGTCCCAGATTTTCTTCTATATAAGCAGAGAAGAGGAACAGCTGATAAAAAAAAGTCAACAAATGGTAGTAATCAGAAGCATTGTACCTCAGGGATGCTGAGAATCCTACAAAAGCATATGTGAATAAATTCACACTTTGTATATTAGGACATCTGGCTAGAAAGGGAAATAATGGAATTGCATTTTTCTTTTAACCTAGCATTTTTCCTGTGAGTGCAAAGTTAGCTTTTTTTTCTTTAATAAATTGATGGGTGATCTACTGGTTGAGCCAGGAATTGACCAACTAGCTTGCTGCTCAATCTTGACATTGTGGGCTGATAGTGACAGACCCAAAAGTCACCCAGCCAGTTTTCATGGACTAGAATTCACAGTCTCCTGGTTTCTAACCTGGTGCCTTAACCACTAGAGCAAACGGCTCTGGTGCTAGACTCTACTTCTATATGAAATCTAAAAAGGAGGACCATCATGTTGCAAATTTACATTAATTAAGCCTAAAATAACATTTGGAACCTGGACAGTTGATTAAGTAATGTATCTTTAGTTAATTAACCACATTTGATCATTTGAGACTTCATATACAGTATGTATGAAGTCTTTTTACATCTAAAGAATTTCTGAAAGTATTTATAACAGACCTAATTATGCAGAGAATTGGCATTTGATAACTGATACATTCTGAATTTCACTATCAATGATAAAAAATGATAGGAGAGGGAGAGTGGGGAGGGAGAGGAAGAGGGAGAGAGAAGGAGAGAACTGGACATGTAGTAATATCCAGATTTTTCTTTCACCTTATACAACAAGAAATCAATTGTTTATTCAACATTTAACTATAATGCAAATAATATTGTCATAAATGTAGACATTGACATTAATTTACTGTAACTCATTCAATTAGCCAATTCAGTAATACTCTTGTTAAAAATTTTCAAAATCAAAACGAGCTATTTTGAGTGTGGGAAGCTCCTTATTTATTTTAAGAATGTGTTATTTTTTTCCCCAAACAGTGTTGCTGTTCTCTTTGAATTGTCCTTATGGTATTTCATCCTAATATGGTAAGGAATATGATGTCTGAACTGTCCACATCCTTGTTGTTAGATTTCCAGGAGACCCACTAATATAAATAACTCTTAATACAAACAACCTCTTGTGTTCTTCTTTGTAGAAGCCAGGGCTCCAGGGTGGACCTTAGGGTTGAATCATCCTTTTGAGGTTATTTGGCTAGACCAATTTACTTTCCTTCCTACTTACAGTCAGCTGCCTGCCTTGTCGAGACAACACTCACTAGTTACTATTGGCTTATTCCAGCTTGAAGACCAAAAATCAGACTGAGAAGGAATCAGGTTTCTTTTTCTTATTTAGAAAAAGAACTAATGTGTGTGTGGGGGTGGGGGGAGACTTTGTCTGTCTCTTGATCCTAGAAAAACTCCCCTATCTTTAACAGATCCTGAAAGGAAAATAGTTTTTTTTTAAATGTCTTCTAGTGACAAATGTGATAGAGCAAACTGTAAGATTGAGCTGTTTAGGCTCTTTTATGCATTCTGTTGATTTACTGTTGATAGTATTTGTTCGTAACCCTCAAGAAAAACACAACAGTCAGGAAGCTGGCACCACTGGGCAACTTACACACTTGATAAATAAATAAAAATGTATAAATAAATACATTATGCTTTTTGGGCTTGCTTGAGGAGTACATTTCAGCTAAGTTATTTGTGGTACAATGAAGTTCAGGCTGAAAAAATATACAAACACTGAAGAGAGATGGATGAATCTCCCAAGATTTCAGAAGTTGCCATCATGTTCACTTGTTCATTAGATTTACATGTCCTGTCTTTTATTTACTATAATAAGTCAAGGTGGCAAATATAGATCTCTCCTTCCCATTTTTCTCCTGCAACAAAAACCCAGTGAGGCTAAGAGAAAATGAATAGCCCAACATCTCTGAGGGAGCTTTCATGGTGGAGAGTTAGAGTACTGGCTCACCCCACACCTATGCAATTCTTTAATCTCTGGGCCATGGTGGCTTAGAATAAAGATTGGAAAAGATATGCAAATGGACAAAGTACAGACTGTAAAGTGTATAAGAGGCGTGCATAAGAGCACCACCGTGCCTACCGTCCCTGTCCTAATGTCCCCTTTTATTTGTACCCATTTCATGTACTCATAATCATGTTTCTAATTATATCTGTTATCTAAAACATGCTTGACAAAACAAATAAATAAAATAAAATAATATGCAACATATGCTCTTTCCAAGCTATTGGAGAATCCTTAAATAGATAGTTTCACAAGCAACACTGAGTTTTCTAGCCATTATATCAATTCAATGGACTGAGGAGGTCACATTGATATAGGGGCATGATGACTGAACTTCTAAGCAGTTGCCACTCATGCTCCTCCTTCAAAAAAACTTTCACACAAATAAAAAATTTAAAAAAAATGCTATGCAGTTGGTAATTGAGATGACAAAATCTCCTTTTTAAAACATTGTTTCCTCATGAGGATGTTCCTTCACTTTCAATGGTGCTTCTGGACATCTAAATCAATATTTCTCAGTCTACAGAACTTTAAACTGTTTAGACTTCAACTCCCAGAATCCCTCCAGCCAGTAGGCTGGCTGGGGGAATTCTAGGAGTTGAAGTCTAAACAATTCTAAAGTTCTGTAGGTTGAGAAACCCTGTCTAAATATATTATTATGCTGAATAAATAATTTGGGCTGACCTTCCCCAATCTAGACTTCTCCAGTTATAGTAGACTTATTCTGGAAGGTCTAGTTCTAAAATACTGCATGAAGTCTTCACAGAGTCCTTTCAAGAAACACTTTTTGGCAACTATGCTGAGGCAAAGCACATTAGATTACATTTTAGGTTTATGTATTGATAACTCTGAATTACGTTTTTCAAAATATTTTTCCCCTTTGCTGCCCTGGATGGTTCAGAGACTGCCAATACTTAAGCTCCATCATACTTCACACAATTCTGTGTGAAAAAGGAAGGGAAAGAAGGATAGAATAGAAAAAGAAACAATATCTGATGCCTCTCTCACTCTTGTCCTTCCTCTCTCATTAATTAATTATTTCCCAGTAATGGTAAAACAGAAATATTCAATTTTTACAAAGCATGAACTCAGCATATTCTCTGCCCATCCTGATTTGGATTTATTAAGGAAAATGTATATACCACCAAAACTCTTGTATCTAAACCTTTAACTGGGGGAAATGGTACAACATAAGGCAAAATGATTTGTTTTGAGATACTGTACCTCCAATGGACAAACTCAGAGAACGCCTACAAAATCTGGGAGCCATGGCTCCCATGGAATTGAAATTTGGCAAATTGTATAAACCATTTTATAACATAAAAATAAAACTTTCATTTCTATAACCTTTACCTGGGCAAAATGGTCCATCATAGGGCAAAACCTTTGTGACATACATATCTCAAATGGGTTAATTTATAGAATATGTCCAAAATTCAAAACCTAGGACTTTGGTAGAATTGAAATTTAGCCAATTTTATAAAACATTTTAGGACATAAAGGTCATCATTAGGCAGTTTATGTCATAACACAAGATGCAAAAAAAAATATCCTGATGTTTGAATGTGCCATAGAGTTCAACATGAGCTATTTTCGATATATTTCAAATATCTCTCTGAATGTGTAAGAACTTTTCAAGCAGAACTTTTCAACTTTTCATGGACACTCTGCCATTGTTGAAGACATTGAAGAATCTGGTATGGAAGTATCTCTGAAATGATGATCCAACAAATCATGGATTGTCTAGTTTCCATGTTTGTATACTTCTAAAATGGATAGACATATTCATTTTCCTCATTTTGTCTCCCAAACTCCATTCTCTTCCTAGGTGGGGGAATCATAGCACTGAAACCTGAGGTAAAAAAAAACTGGACTGGACTGGCAAAACCCCTTTTCGTGGAAAGTTTCTATTTGTATGCAAAGAAGAATCTAGTTTTGATTATTTTTTTTCAGAGTGAGTGATACAATATATTTGATGCATTATTTGAAATTTTAAGCTTTTGTTTCCCCCACAAAAGATGTTTGGATAAAATATTGCTGCTAAGCTAACCACAGGGAACTACACGTAAGCATGATCTTATCAGAGAGGAAGAAAATGACTTCAACAATAAAAAATAAATAAAAAATAGCAGTGTAGCAGAGATACCACGGTAGTAGAAAATCATGTACAGATGGTCCTTGATTTATAACAGTTTATTTAGTGAGAGTTCAAAATTACAATGGCACTGACTTATGACCATTTTTCATACGTATGATCATTGCAGCATCCCATGACAGCTATAAGACTTGTGGACTTCAACTCCCAGGATTCCTGAGCTAACATGACTGGAGGAGGAATTCAAGTTTGAAGACCCCTGATTTAGGATTTAAAATTCCTGCATGTTTCTATTTAATTTCACTGGTATAAATAGGTCAATGATGTGTGTAAATTCTAAAATAGGGTTAGCACTTTTTAAAAATCAAACAAAGATTACAGAGAACAAAAGTCTGATGCTAACTATTACAAGATTTGATTATTTCCAGAATGTTAAGTTGGCCTCTAAAAGATTGCCTGTTCTTACACAGGGAAGGTAGAAAACATGTGATCTGACATGTGTTGCTGTAATATTCTAGGATCCTTCACCATTGTCCATAAGGATAAAATTTCTAGAAGTGGTAAAAACAATTTGTGAAGGGCCATAATCTTAGCAACCCTAATGCAAAAGACTGCAATATGTAAGATTGGCAAAATAATAATGCCCAATACATATAAACAGAAAGTACTCTCACTGGTTATAGTTTGATGACAGCATACAGGTGATGAATATCTTAATAGCAACCTGTGCTCCTGGTTGGCCTGTGTTCATTAGCATATCTAAGAACAAATATGGGTAGGGGTTGTCCTTAGATTCCTGCTGAACTAATGTAGATTAGAAGATAGGGACTGTCCCATCAGTGCTCTTGCTATCTGAAGACTAAAAGAACAATTGCTCATTATCACTGCTGCATGCTGTTCCTAAACTGACCGTAACTGTTTGCTTTTTGCAAGCTTAGAATTAATCTCACAAGGGATCTCTCTGTACTTATTACATAATAGATAACACATTCTTTACAGCCTGGATGCTCTTAGAAAAAAATGAGTTGAGAGCCCACAAAAAAGATCTCACTATGATTTGTGCTCTGTTTCATAACTCAGTTCTCATTTTCTAATATTGTTTGGTTGAGCTACTAGTTTGAATTTTTGAGACGCATCCCAAACAAAAATCAAGGTGTTCCCTAGACAGGTATTCTGCTTAGTGCAGAAGTGTTTAGCCTTAGGACCTTAAACAATAAGAAATAAGACAGGAGCATTGTCTTTTACTATTTTGAACATCTACAAATGCTGTCAAATCCATTTGCAGACTATTATTCTATTAAGGACCAAACCTTTGCAAGATATAGCTTTGAAAGAGATGTCTAGGTTCTGATATTCTCTAAAATAATGCATTCTGCAGAAGGTCCTATTTCATCTGAAATGACACAGAAAGAGCAAATAATATTGAGATATTAACAATTGGTGCCTTAACAACTTCACATACATCCATTCAGAATCATTTACATCACAGAATAATTGATATAAATGCTAAATATACATATGCTGAGTATCAGTGTTAAGAATTTCTGGCTTGTCATTCTTACAGTGAGCTCAGGGTGGCAACCATGAATTATTCCCAGGCCTCAAAGCAGTCCTGTGAGGTAATTAAGAAAGCTCTAGGGTTACTACCCAAATGTCATGGATTTGAAGAGTTCACAATCTGTATTTCACCCTTGATAGTTCATATAAAAGTAAGCTTTCATAATATGTAGGTGAACACATTAGAGCAGAAATTCTATAAAAAATAAGATTTGTTAAGCAAGCTTTTTAACAGGTTTAAGTTCTTGATTAAATTATGTTACTCTGGTAAATGAAATCTTCATTTTTGATAACTAGACTAACAATGAAAGCAGTACGTGGCTTAATATGTAATATTCCCCTCTACCTCATACAAAAAATATGGCATTTCACTTTTTAGACATGGCCATTTGATAATATTTCAGCTCTTATGGTTTAAAAGAGAGAAAGTGAGAATTTAAAAGAAAGATTGAAATTTTGTAGCAACAGCAATTTAGTTGTTCTACCAGTTAAGAGGTAACCACCTAAGGTAAAATGTCATTAATAATGAGTGTCAACTAAAATTGCACCAAAGTTACCATCTTCCCTAATATTAGTGGTTAGTTAAAAAAATATTTCAGTGAACAGACGAATACAGCTGACATTCTGTGTGCTAGCAAAGTACAAAATTGAAAATGGTTGGTCTGAAAATAATAAACACTCATCTCCTGTTTATAATTGTATATTCTTCAACTCAGGAAAGCATAAACTGTAATATGGAAAAAATGAACCAGATGAATGTCTAGTTAGCAATTCTCTGAGCCATAATTCAGTCACATCGTTTGGCAAATATTTATGAATAATGAATTTGTCCATGGAAATCTGGATCAAAGTACTGACAAACCACACACCAGGAGTGGAGTGCAGTTCACAAAAATGATGACTTGTGACAAACAGCTGTTTCAAATTGGCCCACAAAAAGCTTTCAAAGTTCAGTAAAACCCTAACCTGCCCATTTTTGTTTATTTATTTATTTATTTCCCAGGCAAGTACAAAATAGCTGCAATAGGATTGGCTACCCTGGGTCAAGTAATGCATGCTGATCTTTTGGTATGCTGAAATGTTTTTTTCCCCTTAGATTTATGACAGAGAACTAGGAAGCCATTCATACGAAGAAGGTATCCATCTACCAGTATTCCAGATCCTGCCTTCTATATATTGTAGCCCCCAGAATTAAACCCCAGGCCTATTCTTCCCACATCTTTGAGTTGGGTAAGATAATTTCCTGGCCACACACAGCCTTTTGCCATCTTCTCTTTGTTAACAAAATGGCTTTCCTTAGAATGAAAACCAGAAATCCTGCCTCATCATCTTCAGTCTTTACAAATTGCTCTATAAAGATGTTTCCTTGCTTATTTATTTGCAGTACTGGCTGAGCCAATTCTTGCTGCACCAGTTAACTTTTAGTAGTTGTGAAAGCAGAAGTAATACTATCTCTTCTGAGTAATAATGATTCTTCAGGCACTTAACTGAGGGCTAAATAGTAAATTCTAGTTCTAAATTATAGCAATGCATTTATCTCCTCTTCCTAATTAAAAAGTTGTCCACCTGTTAAATGACTCAATGTGAATGCTGAGCATTTTGCTTTTATCGGATTTGCAGGAAAGCTGTAGCCAAAGTTCATAAGAACCTAAGTAAAACCACATCTACTAAAACGTAAATTAATAAAGAAAAAAAGTAAATTAATAAAGAAACCACAGGCAAGAGCAATATTTCCCATTTGAATTATTTTGTGTGATGATAGGCAAGCAAAATCTAAGGATAGAAGCTGGAGACTGTGAGTTCTAGTCCTGTCTTAGCCATGAAAGCCAGCTGGGCAGCCTTGGGCAAATCACTCTCTTTCAGCCCAACCCATCTCCAAAAATGGTTGTTGTGGGGAAAATAGGAAGAAGAAAGAGGTGTGTTGGATAGTTCTCTGCCTTGAGTTATGTGTATACAGGGGTGGGTTTCTACCGGTTCTGTCCACCTCTGTAGAACCGGTAGTTCTGGAGAGCAGCAGAGACATAGAACCGGTTCTATGTCTGCTGATATTTGTGCCTGCCCACCAACCCACCTGCCTGGGCTCTTAACTAACCTTTATTTCCTGCTTTTTCAACTTCAGCTGCCATGCAAGGCACAGCTGCAGTTAAAAAAGCAGGAAAAAAGTGCTTTTTCAAAGGCTGCTTCTCTGCACGCAGTGCTGCTCATCTGTCCAGGCACCAAGCTGATGACGATTTACAGGCATGCGAGCAGCGTGCAGGGAAGCACATCGTAAATCACCAACCCTTGTAAATCACCAAACCGGTAGTTAACCCTGTTGGATCCCACACCTGTGTGTATATAAATACAAATATAAATACCTAAAATATTTCTTTCTTTTATATTTCTTTTCTCTATAATATTTCTTTTCTCTATCTCAAAAGTTTTATTCAAGCATATGCATAAGAATCTAGCCAACTAAATTTAACACTAAATTGGCACCAAATAAGGGTTAATGGAATTCAAGGGTGGGGGGGTTGGACTTGGATTGTTGATGGCAACATAAAGACTCTAAGCTGACATTTCACTCTGCCCACCTCCCAGCTCTGCCTGGTCTTGTCCTACAAAAGATCCCACTTCAAAATGGATAATCACTTTTCTTGTCAAAAAGAAAACTCAGAAACTCTTCTCCAGTTCTCCAAAATTACTGTTTTCTTTCCTTCCTTCTCCCCCCTTCCTACTCCTCTTCCTCTCTTGGAACAAGCTTAGAACTGTAAGAAAATTAACATCAGCCCAATCACAAATAAGTACAATACTGTTCTGTCCTACTTATGGCTTGGAAAGAAGGAAGATAATATATACACTGGCTACATATAAACCGAGAGAAAACTCTTCTCCCTTCTAGCACTGTAGATATTAGCTAGATGGGTATTGAAATGTCTGCCAAGAAAATGTCCAAGCTCAGAGAGCACCAAGGATTCCCCAGTTCAACCCTCAGTTACAAATATTCTATTGGTATGCTTTTTTTCTAGATCCATGGTGGTGAACTTATGCCACGCGTGATGGAAGTGGCACGCAGAGCCATCTCTCTGGACACACCAGCTGTCGCTTTTCTGGGTTCCAACCAGCTGGTTTTCGTAAGTGCAGGAGTGCCAGAAACCAGAAGAGCAGCTCCCCTAGGGGTGTGATTCTACCAGTTCACACCTATTTGCTAGAAACGGTTGTTAACATACTAAGCAGTTTGGAGAACCGGTTGTTAGAAGAAATTACTGGCCTAATCCTGTAAGGAAGGCTGGAAGGAAACATTCTGGTGTTGCTTACAGAAACTGCCTCTCCGTTAACCTTTGTTACATTCTTGCCAGGACTAGACTTCCTGTCTCAGGAACGTCTCTGGAGTTTTTTTCCCTTCCTTTGCTGGTACTTTGCTTGTGTGGAGTGATCATTCAAAGTTACAATGGCACTGAAAAAAGTGACTTATGACCATTTTTCACACTTACGACTGTTGCAGCATCCCCACAGTCATGAGAGGCCAGTGCGTGGAGATGCGTGCCTCGATGTGACTGATATTGAGTTGGCCACACCCAGACAATAACATGACCACCAAGCCATGTCCACCCAGTCACATGACCACCAAGCCACACCTACCACTTAAGCCATGTCCAAAGAACCGGTTGTTTAAAAATTTGAATCCCACCCCTGAGCTCCCCTGGCATGCATGCACACTGGCCAGATAGTCTTTGCCAGAAACTGGAAGAGCAGCCCCCAGAGTGCATGAGTGCACCAGCCAGTTGGTCTTCATGTGTGTTAGAAACTGGAAGACCAGGTGACCGGCACGCAAGTTAAGCTTTCAGTTTCTGGCACTCCTTCGTGCATGTGTGCATGCATCAAGAGCTTACTCTTCCGGTTTCTGGTGTGCATGTGCGCACTCCTGTTTTGGCACTTGGTGCCGAAAAGGTTAGCCACCACTGTTCTAGATGATAATGGATTCCTTTAAACTTTCTCCAAGTCCAACAACCATGGCTAAATCCAATGAAAATCTATATTTGATATGTCAGTGATAAAGTGTTGGACTGGCTAACCTTATACCAATTTAGGAATTCTGATCCCAGTGAGCACACCAACTACAACAAACAGAATATTTTTCTTTGTTTGGATCCTAAAGTACAAAGTTTATGAGTGACTCATTCACCTTATGTGGGTTATAACTCATCCTTCCCTCTCCAGTTGTCAGCTGTATCACATGCATTGCTTATATTAGTATGATACAACTTACAATAGTTACTTTCCTGGATTTATCAATCCTTCCAATAAGATTATACACATAAGGAAAAATCAGGTTTATATTCCTGAGTTTCCTAATTGTTTCTACTCAAGAATGATTAAAATAGTAGTCTTTATAGTAATTTACCCAGCTCCATAGATAGAGGTCAAAATTGGCAAGAGAGTGAGTTTCATATTATTATGCAAATCTTACTCCTTTTTAACATTTATGCATGAAATATCGACACACACAAAATAGGTCGGGTTTGCATTGATTGATACTCAATTTACTCCTAGGTATCTGTGTAAAAACAGCTGTTGGTTAGTTATGCTCCTCACCTATTGCAATGAAAACTAGTGTTGTTGTTGTTAAGAACTAGGTATATTATTGGAGATAAAGTGGACTGAAAAGCTAACCCTTCTCCCTCTGTCTTCTTGTACTATTCAGGAGGACAATTGCTGGACCCTGACAAGCCGTTCTTAATTAATCTGATTATGTGAATTATTACAATGCTACTCCATTACCTCCAGGCAGAAAATATGGCATAATATTCTTTAGTAGAGTTTATATCTACCGATGGCCTATCTCATTATGAAATACACTTTTCATTATCAGAACTGAATATTAAGACAATTTGTTCTTACTCAGTTCAGACTTGTTTGTTAAGCATGATTGAAAGGATTCTAAATAACATTGGCAACATGCTTGCTTGGCTGGTTTGTGATTCACAGTATTGAATGAACCTAGAGAACGCATCAACAGCACCAACTTAAGTATGTCATGCAAATTCAGCACATCAGTCGGTATTGGTTTAGAGTGTTTCCCTTCCATCAATTTAGAAATATGGAGAAAGATGCAGGGAGATTAAAAAGAGGGAGAAATGAATCAGTCTTATTTTAAGCTTACATAGTTATTTATAATTTATAGTTTAGAAGTATTTCCCAAATGTATATCAAAATTGAAAGCTAATTTAATTATTTGTATTTTTGTTAAGTTCTTTGGAAGTTAGGTCTCAAAATTTACCAACGTGTTTTGAATTGTGATAGGTATTAGAATTAGAGTTGTTTAGGTATAGTCCACAAGCATAACATGAAAGTGTGGAATTTGCAACATGTGCCCGGTTTTTGTATGAATAATTAAGAATGACACTTGAATTCTAACTGCAACCTGATGACCAAAATGTAGAAGTTGATGGACATAGTTGCAATACTTAAACAACTCACAGTTCAAGCTATTTTGTGCATGTAAGTTTCCATTTTTATTTCATGAGATGGATTTTTTTTTTACATCAGAATTTTGAATTGGTATTAAAGTCATCCTTTACATAAAAGACACATAGGATTTCTGGAATGCAACCTTTCAAAATTTTGTCCACCTAACTGAAAGCTTTCTAGCTAGCTGACAGGTCAGTAGTGATAAAACAAGAAGCTAATAAACTTGTTACTAATGAACATTTTCCTATCTATTTAACCATGCAGGATGGAATGAGACAGAGAAAATATCAGTATATAATAAGAAAATTTCTCCTAATATGTACCCCTCATTTCAACAAATTAGATGTTAAGAGTAGCAGATAAACAGAAACAAACAAATACAATACTTATTTTAGAAACTGAGAAATGATGGAAAGTATTCTAGGAGATTTAATTCTCCGGCTAGCCAACTTACGAAGGTTTATTAGAGAATATTTTCCATGGATTTATTTTTCTGCCCAGTTTAAACTGGGAGTGTTTCCAACATACCCTTTTGAATATAGCCCTGAAGAAAAATACATCCAAACTTTCCTTTGCAAATGGTTATTTGCAGTCTTGAATCAACCAATTTTTCTTTTCCATTTATCTGTCCTGTGCTTTTCCCCTATGCCTTTACTATTGGTTTCTTCATTTTTTATGTACGTACTAAGATGAAATATCTTAAGGCTTGAGCACATCAGGTTACCACCTATGTATAAAGAACACTTTAAAAATAAGTATTGTAATTCATTCACTGAAAATAGTGCAACCAAGAAAGAAATGAGCTTCTGCCTCCATAAATTTTCATGGAAAAAGTAGCAATTTTTCAGTTCATGTATAAAATGTATATCTGACCCTTCTTGTTCCTGGGCTAAGCATTACATTACGGACCTTTTTCTCATACTTCAAGGCTTTACTTGATTCCTTGGTTGATTTGGCTACATAACTCTTCAACCCAATTTGGGAAGATGTGAATCTTTTCCTTAGTCAAGAGTCAGAGGCACCCTCAGAATTTAGTGACTTCAGCAAAATCACAAAAAGAATTTCAAACCCCACCTCCTATGTAAATCCATGCAACATGACAACATAAGTGAAAAAAGAATAACATTTGCCTTACTCTCTATTCTTACTGGCAAGAATTCACTGTCCTAGGAACTATGAAATCATTGAGCACATATAATTTTAAAAAATATTTGAACCTTCACTCAAGCACAGCACCTCACTGAGCCTCAGTGGTGCAGTGGTTAGAGTACAGTACTGCAGGCTACTTCTGCTGACTGCCAGCTGCTGGTAGGACTGCTGGCAGTTCAAATCCCACCAGGCTCAAGCAGGGGTGGGAATCTACCAGTTTGCACCTATTAACCGGTTGTTAATATCCTAAGCAGTTCGGAGAACTGGTTGTTTACAAGAAATTACTGGCCTAATCCTGTAAGGAAGGCAGGAAGGAAACATTCTGATGTTGTTTACAGAAACTGCCTCTCCGTTAACCCTTATTACATTCTCGGCAGGACTAGACTTCCTGTCTCAGGAACATCTCTGGAATTTTTTCCCCCTCCTTTGCTAGTACTTTGCTTGTGTGGAGTGAACATTCAAAGTTACAACGGCACTGAAAAAAGTGACATGACTGTTTTTCACACTTATGACTGTTGTAGCATCCCCACAGTCATGAGAGGCCAGGTGAGGAGATGGTGCCTCGATGTGAGTGATATTGAGTTGGCCATGCCCAGCCAATAACATGACCACCAAGCCGCATCCACCCAGTCACATAACCACCAAGCCATGCCCACCAATTAAGCCATGCCCACAGAACCAGTTGTTATAAAAATTGAATCCCACCCCCTGGGCTCAAGGTCAACTCAGCCTTACATCTCTCCAAGGTGGGTAAAATGAGACCACGCATTGTTGGGGGCAATATGCTGACTCTGTAAACCACTTAGAGAGGGCTGTAAAAGCACTGTAAAGCAGTATATAAGTTTGCTATTGCTATTCTTGGCTACTAATACAAGCAGGCATTAATTCAAGCAAAAAAAGATGTTACTGGTTTTATAAGATTGACTCATTAAAGCAAGTAATTTAGTATGGTTCAAAGGGAAATAGGTATATTCCTTTATGTTAATTGAATAAGTCATATGAGAATTGATATATACTAGCTGTGAAAAATAATATGAGCCAACCTTAGTCCCACCTAATTTAGTCCTGGCTGGCTATGAATTTATATAAGAGGAGCTTTGGTGAGCTATCATAAAGTAATGGTTTGTAGGAATACAATTTATAAAATGCTTTTAACAGTTACAGAAAATACTATAATAATATTATAATTCCTATAATAACACTAATTATTTTGAGTTCAGCATAGCCACATCAGAAAGGCATTTCTATAGGAAGTGGTGATATCTATAGGAAGGGGTGGGATTTAAATTTCTTAACAACCGGTTCTGTAGGCATGGCCTACAGATTGAGTTGCTCACAGAATCACAGATTCATTCACAGATCTACCTTTCTGCAATCTGCTACCTGAGTCTGCACTGAAAAATAGAAGCTTTAGTCTCAAGGAAGGTTCAGCTCTGCTCTCAGGCCACCTCTCTCCCCCACAACTCCCTGAATACTACCCCTGACTGGGCCTCAGGGAAGCCTCCTGGGTGAAGGCAAAGCAGTACAGCAGGGATTTAGATCCCTGAAATCAATGATTTCTAGCTAATCTATATCATCCAGCACAGCTGATAGTCAGAACAGCTGGTGGTCGGGGGAGGAAAACTTACCAAAAATTAAGTGAAGGCACAACACAGGCAAGTTGGATGGCATGGCACGCATGCCAGGTAATGAGTGTCTAGGTAGGGAGGGGAGGGGCAGGTGGGGAGGGGAGGGCCCAGCCAGTGGTGCAAATTGCCAGTTCTCCGAACTGCACAGAATCATAACAACTGGTTCTATAGAAACAGTCCGACCAGGTAGAATCCCACTCCTGCATCAAACAGACTTGCATTATTATCTTTCTTATAATGCACATTGTACTAAATTTCACACATAAATGTGGTAAATGTATATACATACATATATCCTTGTTCTCAGGACAATTCCCAGTTGCTCATTATTTCCCCCTTTGTGTCAACTTAGTGTAACACCTGCCACAAGGAGGCAGTTCTGTGGTCTATATAAACAAAGAGCTCAATCAGAATCAGCAGCCTGTTTGTTGCAAACCCACAAAAGAGTAATTTTGCTGGTAGCTGCCAGAGCTTCTCAAAAATCAGGAAGGAACTGATGATTTATCCTCGCAGTGAATATAGTTTATGTCTTTCTTGTAGCAAGGTTCTCATCATGGAGGGGGCAGCCCTGACAGATATTACTGGGCATGTCACATGTATGTCTTTATGTGGCTCATAGAAATGTACTTATCTGGGTTTTAAGTGTGGCATCAGGCTTGACCCCGAGCAGAGAGTGAGATGGATTGATGGCTATTGTTATCTCGGTGTCTCTTTGGCTTTCAGAGACACTGTTTTTCAGAGAACACTATGTGAGATCCTGTTTATGAAGATGGGCTTTAGAGAACAAGTGGTAATGTTGCTATGTACCTCCCTGCTGCATAGTAACTTTACTGCTTTGATGTTCAGTAGTGTGACTGGATTGATAGTGGAGCTTCCTAGATTTATGGAACTGGAAGACTTCAACCTTCTCTGTTAAGTACAGAGTTTGAACTGGCTCAGGAGTTCATGGCCAACAAGGCAATCATGAATCTGACACAAACACAAACCATCAAGTCCCTGAGCCATAGGGTACATTTATGGGTTCTCTTTTTGTTTGTATGTTTCTTCAGGCCAGGGGTGATATGATCTTGGGGATGATATGATTTTTACTTGTTCCTTGTCATAAACAGATCATTCTTTGATTGCTTTGGGACTTGCCATCTCAGTTCTGCCTGCAGGGACATAAGACATGCAAATAATCATCAATTTGATTAGTGCACTGCAGATGCCTGATGGACAATAGGTGGATAAAGAGACCAGTGTGTGGTTCATGTAAATTATGTGATTATATCATGGTTGGCAGTGGTAAACACTGCATATGTTGAAGAGAGACACTTCTCTCTGCAGTACACAATTCTAAAGTTGCTTGGAGAAAGCCATTGTTCAACCTTCCTGCATCTCTAATGAGTGTGTGCGCAAATTGTTTTACTCTCACATGTAATGAATTATGAAAATCCATACTCATGTAACTATGGAAACTTTTTGCCATCTAATTAAGTAACACTTGGCAGCTTTAGTTTATATAAGACTTCAGCAATTAAAGAGTTCAAGATAGGTACAATAGGATGTAATGCAATAGTGGTTACTTTCTTGAACAGCTTTCAAAGGAGTTAGATGTACGGTCAAAGGAATTCATGCAGAGAAACTTATTGCTGATTACTGTTGATTACTGCTATATAAAGAGATGAAAACCTAGAACAGAAAATACTGAAGAAAAAAATGGAAATAGACCTTTTCCATTCGGCTTTTCTGCCTCTCCTTCCCAAAAACAACCACGAGAGATGAAGGCAGGAAACATTATTTTTCCTAAATTGTGCTATTTGTTTCAGAATTACTGAAACACCTTTACAGCAGTTATTCTTGCAAAGCACTTGATTTGCATGTAACTGATGCAAAATGGAATACGTTGTTCATTAATTAGTGCAGTGGTTGCTGACTGTCTACCAAGAATATTTTAAATATTGCTGTTGTCATTTAAAACAGTTGAGGATATATCTGAGTGACTGGTTTTATTTGCTACATTTTAGAACCACAAGGGAGGCCTTTTCAAAGATTTCTTTGTTGCTAGAATAAACATTTTTTAGACATATCTGGATAATAGGAAATAGAACCCAAATGTTGGTAATCGAGATGTAATACACTTAAGTGGAAAGACATGAAGTATTAGGCTGGTAAAAATCAGAATTTATAGCTATAAAATGGAATAAAACCAACAGTGGTAGTCCTTTGTAGCAACAAAATAAAGATCTAGTATATTTGTGTTAGGGAAAGTCGGTTTTGGTGCAATGCTTAAAGCACCAGGATAGAAACCTGGAGACCATGATTTTAGTCCTGTTTTAGGCACAAAGTTAGTTGGGTGACCTTGGACCAATTATTCTATTTGAGCCCTAGAATGGAGGCAATGGCAAACTACTTCTGAAATTTGGCCAAAAAACCTGCAGGGATTTGTCTAGGCCAGGGGTGTAAAATTCAGTTTCATTGAGGGCCACATCAGGGTTGTGTTTGACCTTAGGGGCAGGTTGGGCATGGCCAAGGTGGGTGTGGCCAGCTCAAAATCACTTGTAACATACTGTAATACATGTAATGCCCAGGGTGGGGTTGGGGGGTTCCATTGTCTCCAGGGGAGGAAGGTGATACCAGTGGGAGTGACAAACCCTTGTCCTCCAGAGAAGCCTCGCTGTCTGCTGCTGGCCAAGTGTTAAAGCAGAACTCTGAATCTATTGGTGAGGTCCATTTTACTCTTCAAAATCATGGAAACGTAACCCTAAGTGGATTATCAGTGAATGGGATTTCCATGTATATTGCCACAAAATCTAGATAACGCAGGTTCAAAGAGTATATATCCTCCTAGCCATACCCCTGTGCTCTGAATCCAGTCATGATGTCCATTATGCTCTATGAATTCATGGAGAAATAAAGCTAACCCTAAGTGGATTTTCCACGAATGGCATTTTTCTTGTAGGAAATATAGATAAGGCAGATTTGAAAAATATGCACCCTCCTAGGCATTCTGGTTGTTCTTCGAATCCATTGGTGATATCCATTTTGTTCTCTAAATTCATGGAGAGCTAAGCCTAGCTCCCTAGGTGAATTTTTCACTAATGGGATTTTGCCATCTATTTTGCTAGCTAATATAGATGAAGCAGGTTAGGAGGCACCCTCCTAACCATGCCCATGGGAATGGGTATGGTTAGGATTGGTGATGTTGTTTGCTCTCCATATTCACGGAGACTGAACCCTTATGCTAAGTCAGTTGTGTCAGACTTGATTTTATTGAGGGTTTGCATCAGGGTTGTGTTTGATCTTAGGGATGTGTGTGAGCGTGGCTGGGGTGGGCATGGACAACTTGACATCACCTATTTCAGGGGCACTTGTGGTGTCATTGCAGGGCTGGATGGACCATTGTCTCTAGTGGAGGAAGGCAAGACCAGTGAGACCACCATACTCTTTTCTTCCAGGAGAGATTTGCTGTCTTCTGGTGGCCAAGTGCTAAGGCAGGACATTCCTTTCTTCCTTCCTTCTTTCCCTCCCTCCTTCCTTTTCTTCTTTTTTCTTCCCTCTTCATTCTTTCTTGTTCCTTCCCCACTTTCCTTCTTTTTTCCTTCCTTGCTCTTTTCCCATCTTTCCTTCTTTGTGTTTCCTCTTTTCCTTTCTCCTTACATGTCTCTTCTTGGATGCTCAAATACAAAAGAGGAAACATTTCTCCTTTTGTTTTGCTTTGATTTTACTTTCTTTTGCTAGTCCTCTGCCAGCAACAAGGAGGCCTTGGGGCTGCATGACCCCCCTGCCCCCGGCTTCATTTTCACTGGCAGAGGGCTTCAGGAGGTCATCCAGGCCAAAAACTTTCCTTTTGCCTTTCCAAAAGGAATTGTGGGTTTGTTCTTTCTCTGAAACTTTTAATTTAGAGAAGGGCATTGGCCAAAACTCAAGTGTTCAAAATGTTGTCTGCTGGGCTCTCTGATGAATCTCACCGATGGGATGGGATCTTGCCCACTGGTGAAGAGAAATAAATTTCCACTTAGTTTCAGTTTTCCATTAAGAATAGCGTTGCAATTTAGGGATACAGACTACATCTCCAAATCCTGGTCCACTGTATCCTTCTCTGCCATAAATAAACATTTCTGTTAGATCTACAAGCCAGGATTTTAGAGCTGAAAGAAAATCCAAGCCATCTTTTAGAGCACTAGTGGGTCTTTTAGCTTTTGGGGTTATGCCTGGACTCAATAAACAAAGATTGAAAACTGATCTTTGTTTCTAATAACATGAGTAAATCATTAGGAAACAAGTAGGGGCAGTCTTTACTTTCAAAAAGGTTGCACCATGAAAAGATAATCAGATACCAAAGCACTAGTATTGGCTTTAATAATAGGGAGCATTAAAAATTATAATCCAGTATATTTAAACAACATAAGGTTCTAAAAAGGCCTTTTCATTGTAATACGTTGCTAACCTGCAACCTTTTTGGACCCAGTGCCTTCCAGGTAAGCTATAAAATATAAAGATGTAATTCATCTATTTCTTAATTGTTAGAAGGGCTTTTATGCTTAACTATTTGATGCTAAGTGACTAGTACTTATCGGGTACAAGTACCCCTATTCTCTGCATCCCACATACGGTACTGGTGGGCCAGAGGCCTTACTGTTGTGTAGCACCAAATCCTCATGCTGAGGATTTTCTAGGATTAGGCCGTAAGTAATACTTTATAAAGCAGCAGAAGGTGAATCTTTCCTCTGCCTTTCTTCTTTTTTCCCTGAAAAGGACTTGGAGATTTTGGACAAAAGCTGAGCATCTGTGTAAAAAAGAGTTTGATTTTCACAGTAATAGCTGGAAAGAAATCCTGACCCATCATTCGGGTTGTTGTCCTCTAATGGTGGCAAGCACCAGGCCTTATAAATGGGACAGGTGGTGACTTTTTAAAATCAGTCCTTTTTTTAGTTCACGCTGACTTTCCTACTCAGTTCTCCAGTTGAAAAGCCTAGCAAAGAAAAATCCAGAAAATGACATAAATGCTGAAGACCTTTTTCAGCATTGCAGCTGGCCTTTTCATTTTGAATGGGTTTAATGTAATCAAATGCCTATTTACACTAAATTGTTCTTCAACTTTTGCTGCAATTTGAGACATTTGCATCTTTGAAATGTCTCCAGCTGTAAATATGGTTCCTGCCCCACACCTTGGTGCCTGGAATAAATATGTGTTTCTCGCATCTGCAAGAACTAAACAAGACATTTTTGACAAGTAATACCCCGAAAAAGCCAGACGGTGTTATGTTTTTTGTTTTTGGACTACAGCCAGCGTAGACCTGCAAATTCTGCATGTTGGACATGTTTATGGATCCATGGTGTCACTCTGGTTTTATACATGCTTCTAGCAACTCAAGTAACACGTTGGTGTTTTTTTTAATTAATTGACTTAGAAATGACCTTCTATTATAAAGTTTAAAACAGCAGATTGAAGGCACAGTAAAGAGCCTAGCAGACTGACAGAAGACTGACATGATTTAAAAAGACAGTACTTCCTTTCTGATTTTCTATTAGATGCTGTATTTTTGAATCACAATCACAAAGGCCTGGTTTTAAGAATGATTGTGGTACATATAGATGGATGCCACATTTATTTTATTTACAGCTTTCCTGTGCTCTGTAAGGTTGGTTTTCTTTGGACATCTTAAAACAGTTAAAAAAAAATCAGTATCATTACAGATAATCCTCAACTTAGAACCCCTTCATTTAGTGACTGTGTGAAGTTATAATGGGATTGCAAGAAGTCCCTTATGACTTGTCCTCACACTTACAACCTGTGCAGCATTCCCATAGTCACATGATCAAAATTTGGGTTCTTGGCAACTGGCATCTATTTACAATGGTTCATGTGATCACCTTCCCAGCCAGCTGCTGGCAAGTAAAGTATATCGGAAAGGTCAGATTCACACTTAACCAAAGTGTGATTCATTTAACAATTAACGGCAAAAAAGAGAGTCAAATCAGATGTTTTATTTAAAAACCACCTTGCTTAGCAATGGAAATTTTGACTCAATTGTAGTCATCAATCACTACCTTTATTCCATAAATAACTGATAAAACCCTTGATTAACTATTAATTATTAATGAATTGAATAAACTGGTGAAAAGTTTGGTATAGAGGTTAAAGCACCAGGCTAGAAAGCGGGAAACTGAATTCAAGTCCTGCCATGAAAGTCAGCTGGTGACCTTAGACCAGTCACCCTATCTCAGCCCAACTGTGCTAACAGAGTTGCTGTTGTGGGGAGAATAGGAAGAGGCAGGAGTATCAGTATGTTCACTGCCTTGGTTTATAAAATAATAAAAGCAGCAGAGGTGGCATTCAGCAGGCTCTGACCAGTCCTGGAGAACCGGTAGCGGAAATTTTGAGTAGTTCGGAAAACCGGCAAATGCCACCTCTGACTGGCCCCTTCCCCCATCTAGTCTCTGCCTCCTGAGTCCCAGCTGATCGGCTGGGTCTTCTTTTGTTGCCCTGCACAGGAGAATGGAACTGGAAAGCAGGTTAGTGGGGTGGGGAGGGAATGGAGATTTTATAGTATCCTTCCCCTGCCACACCCATCAAGCCATGTCCATTAAGCCACACCCACAGAAACAGTAATAATTTTTTTTTGAATCTCACCACTGAAAAGCAGGATACAAATAAAATGCTAATAAACAGGCATGTCTTCCCTTTTTTATGGGGCTTATGGGGCCAACCAAACAAATCTCAGAGGAGTCTTCCACATAATTGAGATGCTGTTTCTGAGAAAGTTCTTCTCTCTGACAGCAAACAGCATATACCGGTGGGACTTTGAGCAGGGAGTTTTCAGATATTAACTTTGCTGAGCAGGTTGTACTGATACTTGTGACCTTGGGAGGTAGGCAGTGCAGCACAAATTCTGCTAGGTTAAAAATGATAATACAGAAGCTTTCAACATGTTCTTTTGATGCAACTTTTTAAATTCAGAAGACCGTGCCTGAGGTTAGCAGCATTGTTAATATACCTTGAACCAGTTTCATATCAGGAAGATTTAGAGTTGTTACAAAAGTTGGAATGTAACATTTCAAATAGAAGAAGCTATATAATAATAATAATACCCAAAGGTTGATGTTTAATCATTTATATAGCAAATAACAATAGGATGATGACAATTTGGGGGGCATGTTAAATATGGATCACTCCATAAATTTCTCTGTGAAGGAAAATGCATAATTATTATTTTTTTTAATGTTAAAAGTCCTTTAAAAATACCAGCACTCCAAACTAACAGGATGTTCAAAACTAGTGCTTGAAGAGAAAAATTGTAAGAATAACTCACCAACCTTTCAATCTCCCTAATCTCCTGCAAGGTTTTGTAGCCAACTCTTTTCGGCATTTTTGTGTGAAGCAATTTGCTTTAATAACGCAGTACGCTGTGATCTTCCTGCTGATAGAGTCCAGAACTAGGTGTCTTTGGATAGGTTGTGCTGTATTACTAACCCTGAGGGGTCAGGAGTTTAGGCAGCCTAATGAACAAAAGCAGTCTGTCCTCTTCTGGGTACATCTGGTTCAATAGCAACACTAGGGTTTCTTTCTGAGACTTGTGTCGCATTCAATCATTGTCCATTACGAAATTTCTTTTGAGACCCTGTGAAATATTTTTAACCTTATCACTATTGTACCCTATTAAATTAATCAAATTAATATTTAATGGACAACTTAACTACATCTTTGCAAAATAACATTGCATCATAATTGGGCTTTCGTTTGTATCTCGTTGCATTTTGTTCTGTTTGAATAATCAGGCAATTGTGTATCTGTTGGATATTCCAGCATCAAGAACTCTGTGTAATTCCTTGATAACAGAATTTTTGCCGGTTTGTGGGTACAAAGAGAGACTCCTGTTGTTCATTGGGAATGTAAGGTCATTATATCCTGGTACCAAATTAAATTTACAATAAAGGCAAAACTCTACATGGAAAGCTCTTAATGACATGAATGTTTGTCACTTTACTTATGCTCAATGGGCAAAAGTTCTCTTGAGGGTGAAGAGGAATGAAAAAGGTCAATGCCTTGTCAGGACAGTTTTATTTGCTTTAATAATCCTAGAGAAGTTTGTAACACACTATCCAGCATGCAGATTAATCTTGCACAAATATCTCTAGCACACAGATATTTCAGACAAAATGACCATAGCAAAGAGTTTTCAATAAGATGACTCTTAAGAAGATGGTGATGGTCATAGTTTTTGTCGTCTTTCTAACATGAAGAAGAAAGCAAAAGTGGGCATGTATATACGCCCATAAAAATTGGGTTTCAGGATCTGCACAAAATCTGAATTTGATGCAGGTGTTACTTCTGAGCACATCCTCAGCAAAACCTCAAAAGCTATTTTGAAAAATACAATTGAAACAACCTAATAAGATAGGCTTACTGTCTATGATTTGTGGAATAATATAAGGTTTGTTTGTGCAACATTGATAGGATTTTATTCACTTATTTTTCAATTTTAATCTTTAGTATGTATAAGATTTATCAAATAAAAGTAAAACAAAATCTTTCAAAAACAATAACTATTTAATCACTAATCCATCTTTAAAAGACTGGCTAGAGGAGTTGTCAAAACTCTGACTAAAGGTTATGGGATTAGATGCTAAAAGCAACTCCCAGAAGAACAGATTGTATAGCTCAGGAATGGAAAAGGCCATCTGTTTCGTCCCTATAAATGGACATCTCAATGCAAGGGAGCCTTTAGAAGGGTCATCCCTGCCCATGCAGAGTTGTATCAAGATCTAATGCATTGTTTTTGCTGTTGGAGGTGGCATTCTAGTCATTGTTAGCATGAAAATCAATACCTTAAACTGTGCAGAGGAGTCAACCGTCAGGACAGATGAAGCATGTTCCAGTTAGCAACTTAATTGCCACATTTTGCACCAATTAAAAGCTTCCTAAAATTGCTGAAGGCTAGCTTGAGTGTGTTTCCTTAATTTGCTCATCAGAAAGTTTAAGACAGAAGTTAAAATCATTGTTCTGTTCCCCACATTAATCAGCAATAATCAGGTTAATCAGATTTGCATTTGATTTGCATTTATGGGTTTCCACATTGAATGTGACTAATTTTTTGCCTCAGTTTTTGTTATCAAACCAACTGGCTAATGAGTGCTCCTGAGTGGTGCTATGACTCTCAGAAGCAAGTAGTGGACATATGTCCCATGGACCAGAGAACACTCTCCAACATATAATAAATGTTCTCTAGGACAAGAACTTCATGACTTGACATGAACAGTTTAAAGAACATACCATCAGACATTAAACAATAACCTTTTTGCCCTGTTTTTCTTTAATAGGAACAGAACAATAACAGGATCTTCTTGGTTGCATGGAGTACAACTAAAACTAGTGCCACCTGGTGGCTAAACTATGTAATGGATAGGTATTGCTATGCATTGACTCCAAGAAGACAACTACTAAAAGTCTACGAAGTTTCTCAATTATCCAGGTAATGGTTGTCCCAAAGTTGCTTTTTCAAAAGGCAAGTGGACTTTTTTGGTTTTTCCCCTTGAAAACATTTCAGTTCTGAACTCAAGAAGCTTCTTGGATGAGAAGGAAAACGTTTTCAAGGAAAAAAATCAAGGAAGTTCAGTTGCCTTCGCGACAAATGTCTATGGAGACTCTCAGTCATCCAGGTCATAGTTGTCTCAAAAGTGCTTTATCAAAAGGCAACTGGACTGCTTTATTCTTGAACAACAAAACATTTTGTTTTTCTTCAAGGAAAAAAAGTCCAGTTGCCTTTTGAAAAAGCACTTTTAAGACCTTTGGGGCAACTTTTGATAAGTGAAGATTACTTCTGAGCTGATATTGAAGAATGATCTTAGCTACGGAAACAGGCATTGCAAGAATTCTGCTTCCAGCTAACTGGAAGAAAGAAAAGCTGCAGCAATGTTAAAAAGCCACTAACATGAAAGTAACTTTGATAGTTATCCCAGGTGCTCAAATTTGCCCAACGTGACAATGGGGGTGCATTGCAAAGCCATAACTTCAGACATGAGTCATAAGTCCCTTCATTCATAAATGGTTCTAAGCTGAGAACTATCTCTATTGTCCATTTTGGTTTTTAATCTGTGCTCCAAACTCAAGGTTTACAAGTGCTTGTTATCCATTTACAGCATTCAGATAAAAAGAAGTTTTCACATCAGCAAAGTTCAGGCTGAGCAAGATATTTTACTGAGCTTAGAAAGCCTGATTAGTGGAAGGCATTTCACTAGGAATTGTACTCAGTGTACTTAGTAACTCAGTCTTGGAATAAAAACACTGAATGATTTAAATGTTGGTTGAAATATGTTGAACGTTGGTGGAGAGGATATTTGAAGCTCGTGTGATGGATGCTAATCAACACACATTTAAGGACAACTCACATAACAAAATTGAGCAACCTTGTCATGGGGAAACTTGACTCCATGATGAATGCTGCCCTACAGAAGAAACTTTCAGGGGCACAAATCTGGAAAAAGAAGAGTCTAAATCAGAGGTCTCCAAACTTGGCAACATTAAGACTTGTGGACTTCAACTCCCAGAATTCTCCAGCCAGCTGAGGTTTGGGGACCCCCGGTCTAATTCAATGTTTGTCGAACACAGCAACTTTAAGCTTGCTGGCTGAAGAATTCTGGGAGTTGACCACACAGCTTAATGTTGCCAAGTTTGAAAAACAGTGATCCAAATTAGCTCTTGAACCCACAAAGGGGCTGGGTTCACACACCACACCTCATAAAATCAGCTAATGATTTAACAAATATATTATACAACACTGCAAAGTAAGACAAGGATAATTTTGACTAATTTTTTGTGCTTAACATGTTGGGTGAACACTTGTTGTGCCTTAGTGTCTGGCAAGTTAATGTTTTGATATATTAGAAAAACCTAGAAAATGAGTAAATTCAACAAGGTTAAGAATGTTATTTGAACATGGTTTTCACAATGATTATTATTCCAAAGCTATAGAAATAAATGTGATATATACAAGGATTGATCAAGATGCCCAGAGCAGAGACAATCATGTACAGAATCATACAATAGGAAATCAAATTAATACTTTGCAGTGGTTGACTCTTCAGTTTGAGAACATTATAGATTCTTATTCCATCCCTGTACTCTCAAACAATATGAAACAAGTCTTAACCTTCTATGACATTCCTTCAGATACTTGAAAAGGGAATATCCACTGTCATTTTTTCTTTAAGAAAAAACATATCCATTTTCCTCAGGCTTAATTTCCAGTTACCTGATCATCCTGGCTATCTGCACCAGTTGGTTTCTCTGAATCTTTCTTAAAATATGGTTTTACTGGACACAGTACTCTGATCAATGCAGAGTACAGCAGAACAATTATTTCCCATCGTTGGGAAAGTCAGCTATGCTTCTACTGACCAAGCTAAAGTTGCATGCTGAAGCTTTTCACATGCATAAATATCAGGTATCACACATATTATATCTGTATAACTCCATTTTTTTTTCTAAGTAAAGGACTTTACATTTGCCTCTGTTAAAGTTCTTTTACTTTCAGCCTAATCTGTTAAAATAGATCTTCAATTTTGTGCTTCTAGAATACAGCATTAATCATCCCATCAGTTTTTTGTGAGCTGCCAATCTGATCATCATTCCCTGCACCTCTTCATTAATTGACCCTGTTAAGGCAAAATTAGCTCTTTCCCTTCTATTTTGTTTATCCTCTGAAGGAGAAAGCTGTTAGCAAACCAGGACAGGAATTACTCAGAGACCAAGTTTGGCAAACTTGTGTCCAATTATTACCTTTTTTTTGGGGGGGGGGGAGGTTGTGGGCAATTAAGGTTCCTTATTATAACTACTTTGCTCCTCTTTGAAATTTATTTATTTATTGATTGATTGATTGTAACTCAGATTCTCCCAATAGCACCACATGGATGTTTTTAAGCATAGTGTACAGCTCTTTTCCCTATTGCTTCTGTCTGGAGGCAAATTGCATCCTTCAGTTATTCTGTTGCAATTAGGAAAATCATCCCACTTGGTTTGTCATGCCTGTGAAGTAGTATTTGCCTTTGTACACTAAGAGTTTGAGGTCATTCTCTTTATTTTCCTAATTGGGAGCCACCTAGAGTTCAGTATAAGAAGATGGGTGGCTATATCAATACTTTAAATAAATATATCATATATAAATATTTTGAATGTACACTATGAAGATCACTGCACTTCAAAATAATAGTGGACAGGCCTTAGTCTTCTTTTTCATTAGAGTAAAACCTTGTTGATATTTAAAAATGCCAACATAATCCATTCAATCACTTTTTTCAAGATATCCATTTAAAGAGTCAATAGTTTTCCAAAGTTTTCATTGAGTGGTTTAACAGGCCCTAGTTGTTGGCTGGTCATTTCTTTAGATTAATATTCTGACTTTTTCTCCAAGAGAAGTATACATATCACCTTTTCCTCAAATTTTTCTCTCAGGAATATATAACAAAGTAATTCCCGTAGAGGGTTTGCATTCACTCTTGTTAGCTTTCTTTGTACAGGGAGAAATAATAGCATTTTTCCAATCATCAGGCACAGTTGCAGCCTTCACACTCATTAAACAAACCATACAGCCACTCCCCAAGCCAACTATTTAACATTTGTCTAATTATACCATCTACAGTTGTAGCCCAACCACTTTTCAACATTCTCAGGTTTTGATATTTTCATCATTTTTATAATAGCTGCCAGTACCTGGAGATAAAAGTCATTACCCCAGGTTGTATCTAGTTTGATCATTTATGTGACTTAGAAAGAGCAGCGGCTTCTACGCTGGAGAATAGTTTAAAATATGAAGAACAAAATAGCACATCTTCATCCCTTTAGACAATTTATGATCTTGATACTGAATTGCCATCAATAGTAGGTGATTTAGCTCCATATAGCCTGCTTATGACATATGTACCATAATTTGCTTTGCTTCATATACATTTACTGGGTTTTTTTTAAAGGAAAAATCCCCAGTGCTTTTTCTTCATGCTGCATTATTTTGCAATTTATATATCAGCTGGGTTTTTGCCTAAAACAATAACAAAAAAATAGCACTTCATGAATTATATACATTAGAAGTTAGCAGTTAACAAAACTATCCTAAATATCAACCTGGCTTATTGGAGGTGTGGTTATTATGCAGTTAACAACCCATTATGTTCAAAGTAACACCTGTGTACCTACTGCAGCCAAGGTGAGTTGAAGTGGATGGCTTTTGAGGGAGGGGCAATTCCCACTCCCATCATCAAACCATTGGCATGGTTTGTGAACCTGAACCCGGAAACCTAGAGGTTACACCCCATTCCTGATGCAAATATGCAACGATTAATCTAGGTCAGGGGGGTCTAACTCATATTGTCACATTGTTGTCATGTGACATATTGGGTCTTTTTTGCCCTTTGCGAAACTGGGGGTGGGCTGGCCAGCGCGTGACTCATCCAGCCCATGGGCTGCAAGTTTGACACCTCTGATCTAGGCCCTCTTCTCTACTCAAATACTCTGGCTGATAGTGATGCCTGGGGAAGATAAATTCCCATAGACCTTCATGCAGGAGTATAATTGGTTGCTGGGGCAAACATCCCATGCTAGTTGAGACACTTTTGCACTTTATCTGCCATAACTGGCTTCTCTCTGAAAGCCTCAATATAGGCAACGGTTTCAGAAGAAAACTGGCGATTGTACAAACAATTCAGCAAGGTTTTTATTAACATATTGACAATGGAGACACGTAAATTAAAATACCATTGCAAAATAGAATCTGTGGGTGTTAAGATGAGTCTGTGTCCAGGGAGTGAGGAAAGGGAAAAAGGACGAAATCACTAATTTAATTTATTTTTATATACATGATGCATACTATATATTAATTTACACTGAGCTGGGCATGTGTCTGAATAATAGCAATTCCCATTGCAGGTAGAAGCTCCCATAATCATATGTAGGTAGGCAGGCAATCACAAGAAAATTTCTAGCTTAGTCTTGATGACATCCTATTTTTTTTAATGAGGTATTACAAAGTTAGACTGGGATGTTTATCTATGACTTTTACTTTGCTAGATTAAGGGAATGTCTTAACAGGGAGGAAGATATATGAGCTGGAGCCTGCAGTGGCAAGCCAGAAAACCACTAACTGAAGTCACCACTATTTTCTGAAGTGAGGAATCATGATTGTATCATAAAATACAAATGTTTTAGTAAGCAAAGCATGGCCTTACAGCTTAATAGCATGCTGTCAGTATAAAAATGTTCATACCTAAAACCATGTTTATTCCCAGAAATGTATTTTCTTGTAACATTACCTCCTGAGGGCTCACATTAAGAAACTTAGATAATGTGCCAAAGTTGTTGATCCTGGGTAGCAACTCTTTTCTCATCATAGCTGACTCATTTGTCTTTTTATAACTGCTGAGATCCTTCTCCTAGATTCATCTAGAGATGTTCTCCTTTGAGGTGACTGCAATGTAGGTATAGCAGGCAAGCTAACACTGAAGCTGTTTGGATTCCTACCACAGAGTACTGCTCTAGTGGTCCTTGAAATCTCAGGTGTTATCCCTTTTGAAGCCTTTGGGCGCCTTTGACTGTTGATCAAAGTGGAGGAGGAAGTTGAACTGCCCTGACTAAGGGAACACTGTGTCAAGGGAAAGTTTCCACCAAGTTTTTTTCGTTCCATGACTTGTTCTTTAGCTTGAACCAAAGCCTCAGTAAGCTCATAGCGTTCCTCACACTCCCTGCGTACAGTGTCCTGGAGAAGGGCATTCTATGAGAATAAAGAAAGACATATTTCATAAAACATTATTGAGATGACAACAAAAGATATATAAATATTGGGTGTTTCTTAGCATCTCAAAACACAGTGTACTCAGAACAGCGTGTGCAGACAACACATAGTGTACTGAAATGCTTACAGCCATACCACAGATAACCAGCATATCCATGTGACAATTATTCTTATTAGCTACTGTGTTTTTTCATCATGGGTGTGGTAAAAAAAAGTGTACCTAACATCTGAAGCGTTACTATATTTTAGATATACTAAGCAGCTTTAAAAGTATAATTAGAATACTATCGCTTTATGTCATATCAGAAATCAATTTGCAATTTGGCAGTGCTCATCCACCCAGTTCTTTAGATATGAAGATAAAATCTTCTATTCACAATTACAATGACATAAGAATGGAAGATGTGCATCACAACAAAGCACATATAAACATTATCTTTATATTTACAGAGAGAAATGCCCATTAAAACAAACTAGTTGAATAAGCCACTTGACATTCTTCTTTAAATGAACAATGTGCAGCATGAAGGAATAATTCTTTTTCTTGAAAAAAGGTTCATTTCATTGGATGATCTAATTTTGGTCTTTTTCTATGTTTCTATTCCAATCTCTTCCAAGACTGTGCTGCTTTTTAAAATTCCATAAAAATACCTACAATTTGTCTCTCAAATTGCCTGCTTTATTTTCAACAGTTTTCTCAATGAAGTATCTCAAGGATAGTTTTTCCAGCCTGATTCTTGCCAGATTGCTAGACTTCCATTCCCAATTCCATGTCAGCTAGAAATTATTGCAGTGAAAGTCTAATAATGTATGTGGGAAGGCATCAGTTTGGGAAATAGGATTAAGTGAAAAAAGTGAATTTGTCATAGGAAACTATTCATAATTTTATTCATAAAATATATTACTTGCACTCATGGTGCAAAGAGAACATACTTTGCTTTATCTCACTAAAATGACACATTGGCTTTGATTAGCTATATATGAAAGTGCTTTAGAGGTTGAATTCATTTAGGAACAGCCACTTTGCTTCCCAGGAAAACCACAGTGACCAGAAATGTCTTAAGCACTGTACTTGCTTCAGGCCTTGGAATGGAAAATTGGAAAGATAAATCAAGGCATCCTCATGATAGCAGGCCTTCAGGGCAGAAGCCTAGTCTAAATTTGAATATATCCACTAAAACTATTAAATCTGCCCCTGAAATATTAATCACTTTAATTAAAAGTCCAAATTTGTCTATGCACATTACTAGTGAAGAACTTTAAACCATTTAAATGCTATTTGCATTTTAGATGGATTAAAAAAATGAATCAAGGGCAATTGAAGGCTCAAAAATAATGTGAACCCAATTTGACTAAAAGAATATTCCACAGGTAGATAACTAGTTAATTTTTCTTTCCCGATTCTTGAACCAGATGGATATATCATGAGAAATCTATTATTGCATTTGCAATTCTTTCCTTCCACCCTAATATCAAAAAATGCCTGAAGGCCATGGTTGGGTAACTACAGTATAATCCCAATGTACCAAAAATTTAGACCAGATGCCAGATATTCTGAACCTATTTCCTTCTACTGAAAGAAATTCAGCATAACAATTAAAAAATAAATCAACAAAGCCAGGAAACTGTTCTCATTCTGTCCTGTCAGTTTTCAGACAGCTGTGTTCTAGAAATATAATATGGGTCCGAGGTTGGAGTTTTGCTATTGAAGAAAAGGATTGTTTTGTCCACTACAGAATTTTCAATGAAGAAGCAACTACTAAGAATTTTTTTAATGGAAAGGATAAAAATAATGCAAACAAAGCAGCGGTGGTATTTAGTAGTTTGGAGAACCAGGAAATCCCACCTCTGACTGGAGATTTTACAGTATCCTTCCCCTGCCATGCCCACCAAGCCACACCCACAGAATCGGTAATAAAAAATTTTTTTTAATCCCACCACTGAAACAAAGGAAGAAGTACAAGCGTTAATTTTTAATAATTTTAACCACTCAAATGAAAATCCTCCTTGCACTTCTTTTCCATAAAAAACACAGATTTCACTTCCTCTTTTACATTTTTAGAAAAGTTATATTTTTTTATTTTTCTTGATTTTTTTTTTTCTTTAAGCTCTTTTGACTTGATTTCTCAAATGGCTTCTGGCTAAATGTACTACTATTCAATTGCAGCTCTCTGTTTTTCAGTTTTTTCTTTTTGTCTTCATGCTCACTTCATGGAACAAATTCTGTATGTTGCTTTGGAAATTTTAAATACTTTAAAATTTATTCTAAATTAACATGATGAGAAAGATATTTTTCCATGGCACTGTATTTGGGGTCCAACTACTGACAAAATAATAGATATTTTATTATATTACATAAACAACTTGACAGGAGTGACATTGTGTGCGCTCTGCCTATTCCTATCTTTATATTCAAATAAATTGCCTGCCTGTATGAAATACATGGCCCATAAGATTCTCCTTCCCAGCAGAATTCCCATTTATGGAGAAGAGAATAGGGAGAAAATGAAATACATGCAGTATATATTTACAGAAAATGGTTTCTATGCAGAGAAATTAATTTGTTTATCATGATTCTTTCTACCATACCTTGATGGGAATAGCTTGCTTTAGACTTAATAACTGTAGATATAGAATATGGTTTATTTAGCAGGCACTAAACCATATTTGATATCCTTGTTCGGAATGGGAAAGAGAGAACAACTGAAATGGTATTTGGACTTACATTTTCATTCCTTGTTCAAATAACCACCATTTGTTAGGTTAGGATTTTTGTATCTCAAACAAACCAAAATATAAAAATGGATATCATATAATGAACCAGGTCTGACCTTTGGCTGAGTTCATACCTCCTCTTGAACTTGATTCATTTTCTGAATCAATTGTTTTTGTTCCTCGGTTAGTTTTTCCAGTTCACGGGTCTTCTTTTTTATTTCTTCTTTCATGTCTTCCGTCACTGAATTATGAATGCCCTGTTCTTCCTTCAGCTGGAACTCAAGCTCAGTTATTTGTCTTCTGAGGCTTTGCCGTTCTTTTTCCCTCTTGTGATCTTTCTCATTAACCTTCCTCTCCGCTTCATGGAGTTTCTTTTCAAGTGTCTCCATTTCAACCTTCAGTTTATTAGTAGCATTACATATCAGTAGAGGTATCTGAAAACAAATTGGACATTCAATTCTTGTCAAAGAATTTTGGAAAACATACATTGGTTAAGTGGATTTAAATAGGTTTAAGTGATTTTGAAAAAAGAAAGATAAGGAAACATCATTCCATTCCATATAAGACTTATAAAGAGCTTGTACGCAACATGAAATGAATATTAAAAAGTACTCTATAGTAGTGGAATTCTTAGAGGACGTAAGATTTGGGAGTGATTAAAAATGTTAAATATGAATACATAAATAAAATAAATATTATAGTAAAACTCTGTTTTCAAATGAAGAACTGTCTTCTTAAAAACACAACAAGGAATTAGCTTTTAGAAATAAATATCCAGGACAACTCTTAAAGGACTAAAGCAAAATTTGACCCAAGTTGGGATTTTTGGTATGAAATAAAACTAAATGTTACTTCTGTTTGATGGAGTTCTTAGTCCTACAAAAAATCTCCGAAGGTCTCAAGAAATACTAGTAAGGAAAACTACTTGTAATGTACTAAATAATCAACATCTAAAAAGAGATGGGACAACTCTGTGACCTTTTGTCATATGACATAAAGAGTGAAATTAAATGATTCTTGAGGCTACATATTTAAAAAAATAGCTTATTTTTAGTTGCTTAAACCTTTGTATGTAGCAGCTCGTCCTGATCTTTCTGATATTTTGCAATTAATTCCTGGTGCTTTTGTTTCTCAATATCTAGTTCTATTCTGGCTTCTTCTTTGAGTCTAACAATCTCTTCTTTGTGACTGGTGTGCTCTTTCACTTTATCAGTTTCAACCTAGAAAGTAAACATTTAGAAATCAGTTAAGACTGTTCAATTTACAAACGCACAATGTTCAACGGACACAGTGTACAATGTTACTTGTGGAAATAATGGGACTTAAGTTAGTCAAGACATAAAGCCTGCTCCATACATCTACAATTTTGATGAAAATGTACAAATTACGCAAAAGTATGCAGTATTTGATACTAATTACTTTAGTATAACACACCATAATAATAGTATAGATAGAACACTATAAAAATTCATAAAAGCTTTTGTAGATACAGTCAGATCACGTTCAAGTGTTAGTTGTCTCTTCAGGATGAGGGCAGAAGGACTGGCTAGAACACAATCTCAGTAACTAGATCTGACCTTATAACTTGGGAAATTGGCACCTATTTAATGACACATTTCTTTCTGCTGCATGTTTTTCTACCCTGGCCTCATTTTTAAGTACCTTAATCATCAATCATGACATGTGGCAAAAGTGTTTATTAAGCCTTCAGCACATAGATCATAAAGGGTCCTAAAGTACTCTCAAAACACTGTCAGCAGTACTGACATAAGTGGAAGCGGATCTCAGAGTGAAAATATTTCCCATTTAATTAACACACAAAATCCATGCAATTAATAGCCATAATAATGAGCATTCTGAAAAAATGTTTCTCAATTATCTTGTCCATGTTGCCTAGCAACAATTTCTTTTTTCTTTTTTACGTAGTGTGTAATCCAGGGCATTAAATGCCTAAACTCCACTTTAAGGAACTTAGTTTTGAAAGAGATCCCCCCCGCCTTCCATTTAGGGTACATATTATTTGCTTCCAACCCCCCCCTTTTTTTAAAGAACATTTTATTCCCATGTAGTGGCACAATGACCCAAGAACAAGACAGCACCATCTCTTTAGTCTGGGAAGAGCATTTCTGGAGCACTTGACATTCAGCACATTTTAATAGTTGTCAGCAAATATGTAAGTGCTGTCTCTTATTCCCATTTGTTGGTTACCTATGTTGAATGCCAAGCTGCATAACAGATACCAACTGTGTAAACAGACCAATTCATGATAAAATTATATCCTGTCTCTGAGAAACTATGCTGAAAGGAAAAACGGCGACATCTGAGACGCAAGTATTCACAGCCTGAGTTTTAGTGACCAAGCAGAAGTAGAAATACATTTCTTAAAACGTTAAACCAGGACAAGAAGACAAGCAGTAGGCAAGTGCAGCAAGTACAGTGGGCCATATGAACTGCACTGTCCTCCTTCCTGCCTCTTCAGTGCAGCTTCTCCTCCCTCCTCCCCCAATTCCCCACGCCTTGCAATTGAGGGGGGACAAAATTGTGATATATCCAGTTAGGTTAAGTAGGAATTTGGTAGAAAACTTTCTAGCACAGATTGCCTTAGGTGCTAAATCCTTCCTGGCTCTTCTTCTCAACGTAGGCAGGCTTCTGAGTCTAGATATGGATGTGCCACAATAAGGTGGCACAATTTTGCTGCTGAGCAACATCACAGCTAAATAGTTTAACTGAAGAAAAGGAAGGGCAATGATTATGGCACTGGACTAGTATTGGCAAGATGCAGGTTCGAGTTCATTCTCACCCGCTGAAATTCACTGGATAATTGAACTATTAATTCCACCTCAGCTTAATGCACTTCACAGAGTTGCTGTTGTGGGTTAAAATGAAGAAAGATCCCCATATAAAGCACTTTGAGTTCTGAGAAAAGTGCCAAATAGATTAACAGATTAATCTATATTTTAGATAAAATATATAAAAAAAATGGAATGCTGATATCTTTATATTATATAATGAATAAAAGTGAAACATATTTTATTGCTTTATATAAATTATAGTTCTGTTTTTAAATATTTTAAATATTTGTTTCAGAATTTTAAATGCTTTTAAAAATATGAATATCCAGATGATTCTCTGAAATAAAACAGAAGGAAGGAAAATATGTATCTTAGCTTTGAACAAACAATACAAAAGTAAAAGTATAATAGAGCAAAAGCTTGGATGCATTGTCTGACATCTAAGCAAGTTACAGAAAACAAATAAGCATGGTTATAACTAGAATACCTAGTATTACCTTTTCTTGCCAATTCTTTTCATTCAGCACTTTCTTCCTTAATGTTTCCTGCAGCTGTTCTGTTATCTTCTGATGAGAAACTAGTACTGACTCCCTAATTGTACACAAAAAGTCATATATAAGAGGCACTCTAGCCAATCTAGCCAAAGAGATTATGAAAACAGTTCTAAATGGGATTTCTTCTACAACTTCTAATGCTGCTTGCTTTAAAATTTGTTTTTGCTGCTGCCGGATCAATATTTCCCAAGGAGATCCTCTATAGTAGGTAAGGAAAATACTGATACATGACACTGATTCTCTTCAGTTCAGGCATTCTTCCAACAGATTTCTGAAGCAGTAGAACACATTTATATCTAGAAATCCTCCCCAAATAAAAAATACCCATCAAAAGCTACTCTAATTATACAACAGCTGAAGGAATTTATAGCATCATGTTATTCCACAAATAACATAAATGCAGTAATTTGTGTACAGGTAGTCCTCAATTTACAACAGTTCGTTTAAGTGACTATTCAAAGTTTCAATAGCACTGAAAAATGTGTCATGACCATTTTTCACAGTTATGACCTTTGCAGCATGCCCATGATCGTGTGATCAAAATTCAGATGCTTGGCAACTGGTTCATATTTATGACCGTTGCTGTCTCCCAATGTCATGTGATTACCTTTTGAAACCTTCTGACCAGCAAAATCAATGGAAAAATCAGATTCACTTAACAATCATGTTACTAATTAATCAACTGCAGTGATTCACTTAATAACAATGGCAAGAAACATTGTAAAATGGGGCAAAACTCACTTAACAAATGTCTCACTTAACATCAGAAATTTGGGCTCACTTGTAGTCGTAAGTCGAGGACTACCTATGGTATATAATAATTATGTCATTACAGTAATTTTCTGTTTCGTTCAATACACAATCAGAAGTAGTGCATAGCTGATCTAACTGTCCATAAAAATATTGTGTTAATGTATATGCATTGCATGTTTCCTTCCATAACCACCTTAAGGCAGCTTACAAAATATAATTAAAACAGAAAAACACAGTTCAAACAAATAATAAAATATTATAAAATCCATGCATTTAAAAAAATTAAAACAATGAAATACTTGTTAAAACTTAGGTTTTTTAAAATGAAGGCAGCTACAAACAGGGACCTAAATTGGAGATCCAACTAAAAGAGAAGAAATAAACTGTTTCCATGCATCCCTAATATATATTTCCTGCTTCAAAAATCAGAACACATTTACCCCAAAGGAAAACAACATTATATGCAGGTTCAGTTTAGAATAAGAAAAGAACACAGGTGATAAGATAAGAATAACCGTTTGACTTTTGCGTATGCTCCTGCTTTTAGAAAATAGTAGATATGGGAGAGTTATCTGATTGTACATATCATATCCTATCCAAACTCCAATTAGTTCACATTGTAATTCTATTTGGGAACACTTATGAAAGAGGATAAGTATTGGATCTCATTTATTGAAAAATAGCACTAATTGCAGATCTTAAGAACCTACTTACGTTCTTGGATTAAAGAATATTGGAGAGCAAGATAAACCTCACTAATGCCTATTAAAATTGTTAAGCAATATACTTAAATATAAACATACACATATTAGGACTGGCATGTTACATAACCACAACCCCAATGCACCAATATTATTGCATTAGGCTGCAGTCTTAAAAAACTGAACCTGTTGCATAGGTGATACAACTAAGCTGAGCGGATTGTGTCTGATATTTGTTTGCAAGCCTGTTTAATGGCACCACTTACCAGAAAAAAGCAGCAAAGATCTCCCATAGGTTAGCATATTTAGAAAAATACACAGCAAATTATTTTTATCGTAAAATAATGATTTACTACTCGCCCCCTCCCAAAAAATAGACAGGCGTGCATTACTTTCAGAGACATAATGTAGCTGAGAATTCATATAATGTGATGAATAGTATGAAATAAGAACTCCCATTTAAATCTCAAACAATCTCTCTTTAGGGTGTGGTGCTCATCTTAATTTCTTAGTCAAGAGAGCCAGCGTTGTCCAAAGACATTTTGGTGGTCATGTAGCCAGCATGTATATATACTGAGGTTCAAGGAACACTATTATCTTCCCACTCACGCGATACCTGTATCTACTCACATTCTCATGCTTTCAAACTGCTAGGTGGGCAGGAGCTGGGGAAAATAATAGGAGCTCACTCAGTGCTCTGTCTCAAACACAGACTGTCAGTTTTCTACCTGACAAGGTCAGCATCTTTAACCACTGAGACATCACACCCCAAGCTTAAATCTCATATTACCCTTGAATTTATATGAAATTCCATGTGATCTCCTTTCAATAGTATGGGAATCCAAATTAGTGACGTAGGTAAACAACTAAGTAAAAAGCCACAGATAAACAGCAAGTGAAATTGTGGGAAACCCAGTTTTGGTTCTTTTCTGGTTACTCAGTCATCTACCTGGGACAATTTGAACCCTCCTTCTTGAATATTGCTGAGTAAAAGGCAGAGACAGCATCAATGGTATTATACAGCCCTCTGTCAAGCTATCTGAAATTGAAATGAAGTTGAAGTTGAAATGTCAATGAAGATAACATATATTAAATGCTTTGGACATTTTCATTACTCCAATGTCTATATCAATAGCTAAGTATGCCATACCGGAGAAAATTAATTGTTCAGTCATCACAATAAAAATAAATGGAATTTTAAAACATTGTTAACCTCTCCCATTGACCTGAATGGTACTAAACCTTTATTATTGTCAATTAAGGCCAATATTTGTTATAACTTTGGCTGGTTGTAGGTTCTACCTTAAGTATACACAGTGCAGACTTGTGGAGTTCAATGGGATCATTGATGTAAGCATGCTTCAGATTGTACATTATTTTATTAAACACTAACAGCCTATATAATTATTTATTTTGAGCGAGGAGTACTGCATGTGGAAAGAAAACCTAGGAAAAACATCTGCACCTGTAGTTCTGGGTATGACAAGACATTTTTAATTACCTTTCTTGCTTAAGCATGACTATTTCTTCCTCTCGCTGTTTCAGAAGCTTGTTGATTGTTTCCAGTTCACTTTCCACAATCTTTATTTGTTTTTTAAAATTATGTTCTCTCTTTTCTTTCTCAATTGTTTCTTCCTGTAAACGTTGACACATTTGTTGGCAGGCAAGTAAAGATTGTTCTTTTTCTGTCACCATATGAGTAAACCTAAATGTAAAACAAGAAATATAATGACTGAAATATTCAGACACACATTTTCTCTCTCTCTCTCTCTCTCTCTCTCTCTCTCTCTCTCCCTCCCTTCCTCCCTCCCTCACCCTCTCTCTCTCTTTCTCTCATTTTACATGGCCCTTAACAGTAAATGGAACTGAGGTTTATGGGAAGAACGTTTTTCATTAAATAAGAATGCAAATGAAATACAGGAAATGTAAAAAATGAAACCTAGAAAGATGTTTATAAAAATACAAATCTATGTAATCAAAAGACATTTTTAAAAGTTGAATAAACATACAAAGAGAAGATAGAGCTTTCTATAACAGACTTATAACCTGAATAAATTGAAAATTAGTAAAGGAAGTATAACAAACAGGTTAGGAAACAGACTAGGAACCTAGTTTATGAAAATTAGATGATCTTCTGTTTAGCATTTTTAGTATGTGCAAAAGCAGAGTAAAATGTAACAAATAGATAAAAATCATTCAATGTAAAACAATTATGAAAAGTGCTAGGAAACTGAACACCATTATTTAAGTAGAAGTTATAAACACCACCTGCATTTCATATATTTGTAACCATTATGACTCATACCGAGATTTAGCTATTCCAAATTCAGATGACAACTTTTGAAATTCCCTCTGATGGTCTTCACATTCTTTTGATTGCTTTCTAGAATATAAAACTTTGAATTATTAACTTTACTTCTTTTAAAAAATAAAGAGAACTTTAGTAATAAAATGGGTTAACTTTTTAATGCTTGTTCTAAACCTCAGCAAAACAACACAAAGCTAAATATTGTTTTAATATACTTTCGGCATGAGAAAATTCAACATGTGTGCAAACAAGCAGTATATCTATGTATCACCAATATACTAACTAGGTGGTTCTCAAACCAAAACCCTACTGTTCAAATAACTGAGTTTAGACAACATTAACCTCCAAATAGCACCAAGACAAAAATCCCAACTAGTTGTTTTTACTTTTATTTGAACAATGCAGATGTATATAAAAGCTAAAATAGGGATAAATATTAAACTAGAAAAGCTTGAAAGTTATAGGCATTGTGGTTTTTGAAAAGAAGCTCTCTAATAAATTCCTCTCTTTTTTACTGGGGAAAAACAATATATGATAGAAAAAAACCTCAGATGTTTTAGAACACTTCAAACAAGAAAGTTAACATATATAGTATCCTGTAATAGGTTATTCATGCTACAATAACACAGTCCATCAAGACTACAGATAAAGAAGGTACCAGCATAATCAGAACATTCTCTAAAATGTGGGGGAGAGCAGTTAAAGACTGGAATAGAGAGAGCCCAATTGGCTCTTTTTGTTTTCTGATTCTAGTTGTAGTTTCTTGTCTCTTTTTTCCCATAGAACTCTTGGAGAACTTCTCCAGTTGCTAGTTGGACTCATGTTCTCATTCAATAGGAATCAGTCTGATATTCTCTAGTAAGCCAGAGAAGCCGGTGCTTCTATATACAGGGTCCTTGACTTACAACCACAATTGGAACCAGAGTTCCATTGCTAAACAAAGCAGTCAAGTGGGGTCATGCCTCATTTCATGAACTTTTTTGCCATGCTGTGAATCATGCAATCATTGTAAACCAAATCTGGTTCCCCCACTCCCAATTGACTTTGCTTATCAGAAACTGGCTGAAAAGGTCACAAATGGTGATGTGACCCCAAGATGCTGCAACCGTCATAAATACATGCCAGTTGGCAAGTGCCCGCATTCTGATCATGTGACTATGGGGAAGCTGCAGCAATTGTAAGTATGAGGTCATAAGTCACTTTTTTTCTGTGTCATTTTATCTTTGAACGGCAGCTAAACAAATGGCTGTAAGTCAAGGACTACCTGTATGCAAATTAGTAGCAGATGGAAATGGATTCTGGCCCAGGTGGATCGACATAGTTATATATTATTATACAAAAATTTTAATGAAACATCCAAAGGATATTCTACAGATAGTTCTTGTTCAGCAACCATTCATCCAAAGTTATGACAGCACTAAACAAAGAGACTTACAACCCATTCCTTGTCATTGCAATCCTCACAGCATCCCTGGAGTCATGTAAACTTGATTCAGGTGCTAGTAATTGGCTTGTAATTATGATAGTCACAGCATCTTGCTGTCACATGATCATCATTTGCAACCTTCACTTCTGCCAAGCAAAATCAACAGGGAAGACAGCCAGAGGTCACATTGGCAATGATGCAAGCATGGGATGCTCTGACCTTGTGGGATTTGTATAAACAAAGGTAGATGGAATTGCCACGGCCATTGTAAGTTGGCACCGTCATATTACATCACACTTTTACAATAGTGTTGCTTACCAATGGAGTTGCCAGTCCCAATTACCTTTGTTAAGCGAGAATTACCTATACTTGTAAAGATTTATTTTAATCTAATCTGATGAGTACTGCAATTTTCACAATCCTCTACATCAGGGCTGTCAAACTTGTGGCCCGCAGGCCAGATGTGTCACGTGCTAGCCACGTCCATCCCTGGTTTAGCAGAGGGAAAAAAGTTGCGATACATCATGTCATGCCGCCATGACAACGTGTGTTCAACACCCCTGATCTATATAATCTTTTCCCACTTTAATAGATAAAATGGATTGGACTAGTCAATAACATTGTCACACTGTTTTCTCCACCAATGTATTACAGTGATTTTGTCTTTATTGCTTATCTAAAAACTATGGGTATTTATTGGGAAACTGTGATAAACAGGTCTTAAGCCTAAGCCTTTAAGTTCTCTGAATGGACCATATGGAACTATCCAGTTGGCCACTAAAGAAAACAGGCATGAACTTGCCTTGATTCGGTATCAGCATGTGTATGTGTGAATACTTTTACATGTGATACTTTTCAAACAAAAAGGCAGCATATAATAAATCTTAAGATACACCCTGACTTTTCAATTACTCATTCACTTAAATCAGTAATAACAAGCTGTTAAGCAAAAAACAATTGTGTATGAATAAAATGAAGTGTCTTACATGACTAATTCTTTAAAATATGTAATTTCATCAGCAGCTTTCTGAAACTTGAGTTCAATTGCTTGTATTTCATCTGTTAAATCTGTAACAACAAATTATTGTCTATCATTTTCATTAATTTAACTGTGCCTTCTGCCTCAAGGGTTCAAGTCAGTTACAATATATTACAGCATGTAATATTTTATAATCTGAGTTATTTATAAAAATTAGCTCATGTATTTGTGTTAATGTTGTAGTTATAAAATATTATAAAAAGCAACATAAAATTTACTGTGAATGTACAATATACCAAAAATAACCCAAAATACCTCCTAAAGTTCTTATAGGAGATAGAAGCAGATATTCAGTTGTATAGCATGGCTTTTATTTTCCTTCTTCATGTCTTCTCAAAATAATGCACCAGATGATCTCCCAGTTCTCCAGAACAGATTCTGGGAACATTCTGGATTAATTTTATCAAGAGTTTTTAAAAAATAAGGAATAGTTTATTGTAATTTGTGGAACAGGTGTGTCCCAGACCAAACTTTTATATGAGGCAATTTTCTAGAATTTCCAAGATATTGAAAGTGTTTTTGATACCATTAGGTAATGATATTTTACATTTTTTTTTACATTTTATTTGATTTGTCAATCGCTTACAAGATACAGGTATAAGAATAAATATAGTTTTGAATACATGAGATAGATACTTAAAAGAAAAATAAAAAACAATAGGACAGGGACAGTAGGCACGATTTGTGTGCTTATGCATGCCCCCTACAGGCCTCTTAGGAAGGGGGTGAGGTCAATAGTAGACAGTCTAAGGTTAAAGTTTTTGGGGTTTGGGGAAGAAACCGCAGAGTCAGGTAGAGTATTCCAAACATTGACTATTGTTGCTGAAGTCGTATTTTCTGCAGTCAAGTTTGGTGTGGTTAACCTTGAGTTTGTATCTATTGTGTGCTTTGTATTGTTATGACAGAAGCTGAAGTATTCATTTGTAGGTAGGACATTTCAATGTATGATTTTATATACTATATTTAGATCGGACCGGAGGTGGCATAGTTCTAAGTTTTCTAGGTCTAGAGTTTCAAGTCTGGTGGCATAAGGTATTCTGCAATGAGTAGAGGAGTGGAGAACTCTTTTTGTGAAATATTTCTGGACTTTTTCAATTGTGTTAATATCAGATACATGATATGGGTTCCAGACTGATGAGCTGTATTCAAGTATAGGTCTAAGAAATGTTTTCTATGCTCTAGTTAGTAGTGTGATATTACCATAGAAGAAGCTACGTAGGATTAGACTAACCATTCTTAATGCCTTTTTTTGGCTATGCAGTTACAGTGGGCTATAGCACTTAAATCATTTGAGATAAGTGCTCTAAGGTCCTTGACAAAGTTTGGATTCTCAACAAGGTCTTGACTATTTAGCTTGTATTTTATTTTCTAATTTATTCTGCCAATGTATAAGACAGAGCATTTATTTGTTGAGATTTGAAGTTGCCATTTGATTGGCCATTCTGATACACAGTCAATGTCTTTTTGAAGGGTAGCAGTATTCTCTGTGGAATATTAGAAGAAAATGAGTTACATAAAAGATAAACTCTGCAAACTGATTATCACTGGTTTTATGGTTTTACAGAAACATTTGACAATTACAGGGCTTGTTCAAGTATTTACTGTACATTATATAGAAAATAAATCCAGAAAATAAAAATATCAGCACACATGGCTACACAGTAGTCTTACTTCTAGTTCCCTGCTGTGCATATAATGGGTGACCTGATAGCAATGTTCCAATATCTAAGGGGTTGCTTCAAAGAAAATGGAGTCCAGCTAATTCTCCAAAGCACCTGAAGGCAAGCCAAGAAGCAATGGGTGGAAACTAATCAAGGAGAGAAGCAACTTAGAAAAAATTCCTCATACTTAGAACAATTAATTAGCAGGGTGACTTGCTTCTAGAAGTTGTGGGTGCTCCAACACTGAAAGATTTTAAAAAGAGATTGGACAACCATTTGTCTGAAATGGTGTAGGGTTTCCTGCCTGAGCAGGGAGTTGGGCTAGAAGACCTCCAAGGTCCTTCCAACTCTGTTTTTCTGTAACCAACAGATTCTTCTGTAAGCCTCAGACTGCACAGCACCAAACTTCCTATTTCCCATCTTTGAAATCCTTCCAACTAATTGTGGCTCCGCAAATGGCAGCCCCTAGTTGTCCCTTGGTGGATCTCAGAAAGGCTAAGCAATGTCAGACCTAACAAGCATTGGAATGGAAGACTGCTAAGAAATCCTTGGGTGTAAACCAAATGTACAAGTTAAAAAAAAATGAAAAAATCTGGATGGCAAATTTCTTCTGCAATGATGCCAAAAATTCTACTTGGATATGTCCATGAAATCACCATTGAGCTTAGATGAAGAAAATATTTATTGCAAGAAAATATGCAAATACATTGCAAGGAAAAATAAAAGATACAAAATCATCCAAAATGTCAAGGGACTTTTCTGGGACATTTACAGAGAGAGGAAAAACACTTGAGAGCTGAATAGTCCAAAAATTAAGCAGCTGTTAGCAAACATTTTATATAGGCTTAAATACTTCATTCTTGAGTGGGAAAATACAGTATCTTGCTTTTGAATGGACTTTAATATATAGAACAGTAAAAAATATAATAACTACATCAACAATAGTAGAAGAAAGACAAAGAAAATTACTGTGCAGAAAATGGTAACCAAAATAACTGGGAAGGATGAAGAATGCCTCTTCAAAAGCAGGGAGATTCAAAACTGATAAAAGAAGTATTTATTTACAGAAATCATAGCTGAACTATGGAATTCACTGCCAGCAGATTTGCTAAAGACATCAATTTAGAAGACTTTAGACGCGCACTAGATAAATGGATGCAGAGTGGCCTATCAATAAAGATTAGTATTGATAAGTTCATCAACTTTAATCAGAGGTCACACACCATAAATGCCAGTTTATGGCCCTAGTGTCTTACAAGTTTCATGTTCCAACTCTTTGATCTCCATCCTGGTGACCAGTCAACTGATCCTCTGAAGGAAATCCCTTAAAGCTCACTTGTGTCAGTGGGTTAGGAATCACAAGTAATTTGATAAGATGGCTCTGTTGTTTAAAACCTGATACCTTCTCTTAGCTTTTACAATAATATTAATTCTTTCTACTTTTGGATGTTTAAAAATGTTTTTATGATTGTTTTGTGTGCCACCTAGAGTCACGAAATTGCATGAAATGAGTGGTCATATAAATATGATAAATAAATATTGCGAAGCAACAGAAAAAGGTTACCATCCTTCTATTCATGGTTATGTCATGAACCAGTTCTCTAGAAATATCACTGCCTGAGAGCCAAAAGCAATAATAAGAAACTCCCACCTCTTGCTAAATTGCAGGTTTAAAATCAAAATACAGTGGTATATTTTTTAAGATAATCTAATTCAGAACTAGAAAAATCAATCTTCAGTATTACTTGTCAATTAGTAAATATTACTAAACAATTTTGTTTCAAGGAAGAAAATGTAGAAATTCCCCAAATCTGCCTGATTGGTCACTAAATAATCCAAAATACTGGACTAGATGATATAATATCTAGATATTCTTACACATTGACTGAAATCAAAACAAAAATGCTTTTTGGACAGAGCTTGCTATTGTCATTCTAAACCAATTATCTCTAAGGATCACCTTACTCTTATGGATATCTACAAGCTGTGACAATCTCTTATGGCTTCCAGACTAACAATTAAATTTCAATAGGCAACTGTGAAATCGTTTTTACAGAATAGGTAAATTTGGAACAGAGTTACAAGAGGATGAAGGGTTATACCTCTCTTATTCTAACATTCTCTGCTCTACATTTCTCCATCACCCCCACATTATTATTTCTTCCTCTCCTTCTCCTTCTTCCTGCTTGGTCTATAATCTATGCATCTGGTTTCTTCAAATTAAAGATGACTCCTGGAATTATGTGTGTGTATGTGTGTGTGTGTATAATTATATATATAATTATATATGTGTGTGTGTGTATATATATTATACACACACACACACACACACACACACACACACACACACTCACATACCATACATACACATATGAGTCTGAGCAACAGTCAGAATTTGATTTTTAATACTTTCTTTCAGTATGTTTTATTTCTTTTACTTCTCAGTCTAGTCCTGACATTCTCTACTGGTATCCAAAAAGTAATGAGGCCTGGCTTATTTAAGCTTCCGAGTCCAGGCTGGCCCAGTGAGATCCTAACACCTACTAAATGTTATTTACTTTATTGATTTGCTTCATAAATTTATACAGCACACCTTTATTACATAAAATAAACCTAGTTGTCCAGCAACACACAATAATAAAACCACAAGACTAAAACTCTAGCAAACCATCGGTACAATAACTGAACCTTCTCAATAAAAAATCCCCACACCTGCTATTTTCACCTCCCATCTTGACCTAGTACCCAAGGGAAGAATGATGTCTTCAATTCCTTTTTTCATATGTTAAATTGATTTTTATTTATATACAGAATATTAAATTACATTAATATAATCCCTCCTGGCATTCTTTATACACTACATACCTGCAAGAACTGACAATGACAAAAAGCACTGTAGATTATGTCAAAAATGTACTGTCACCATCTATACTACAGCTGGTCACAGTGACCCTTTTATTACAGGCATGAGAGAGATATTACGGATTCCACACAATCACATCAAAATGTAAAAATAATTTTAAAAGAATTCTTTTTACATTAAAAAGCTGACCTCATTGAACCACATTTATGGAGAAATTGCATTCAATATGTAAAGAGCAGTTATATTAAAATATTTCCATGTTCATTTCAATAATTGTTTCAATATGCCATAATGGATAATCCAAATGGAAAAATTAATGTGTCATCAGATTTTGTCAAACATAAGAAAATTATTTTAAGTTGTGCAATAAAAATACATTGATGACATTTCTGAAATTGCAGTTAATAGAATTTAAATAATCCAAAGCCTGTAGTATTGCAAATCCCACAAGTGCTTCTAAGTTTGCTTATACTAACAGTTTCCACAAATTCTAACTTTGTTCAAAGTGACAATCTCCACATGTATTGGAATTCCAATACACATAATTCTCAGTGTCTTAAAGCTGTATCTACATATTTAGAGAGAAACAGGTTGAGAAAGGCTATAATTATCCATCTATATTATTATGGTTCATCACACAGTCAGCCAGATGTTCAGACTGGATTTGGCATTTTAACCCATCTATCGAGTTCTTTCCAAGAACCTGGAATTGGCAGATGTAGATGCTTGATGGTGTTACAGAAATCGTTGCAGGATGTAAGCTGTTCTGAGTACAGCCAAATTTTGCAACTGACCAATGGTGAATCTGTCAATGCTGATGGAGTTCAAGTAGTTCTCCAGTTGTTTTGAGATTGCACACCCAAGGCACCTATTAATTATTGGGACTACCTTAGCTTTCTTTTTAAAAAAATTATTTGCCACCTATCTCACCATGGAGACACTCTAGGCAGGTCACAACCATTAAAAAAATGAAGAAATAAAAAGGAAGTTTAAACAAAGAGAAAGTAAAATAGAAAAAGAAAATAATTAAGAAAAAGAAAATAAAGAAAAAGTAAACAAAGAAAATACATAAATATGATTCATAAAAAAATAGATGGACGAGTGCAGGGGGTTGGGAGATAGAGTCTGGTATCAATTTAACAGCCACTTCCAGAGTTGAACTCCCCCACTGGATCTGCAGACCAACTTGCAGAGCCAGGTCTTTAGGCTCTTAGGATAGGAGGTTGGGGGAAGATCTTACCCTGAGGGCAGGATGTTCCAAAGGGTGGGTGCTGTGGCAGAAAAAGCTCTTTTTTTGGATTCCGATAATCAGAGTTCTTTGACTGACAGGATTCGCAGTAGGCCCTCTTTGCTGGCCCAAATAGGACGGGCTAGACTAAACAGGACAATGTATTATATTAATACTACTCTCTTATTATAGAGATGTTGCAGATAAATGGAAGAAAACAGATATCATCAAATCAGAAAAAGGAGGGCACAGAAAGTCAGGTAACAATTAGTCAAAAAGGCATACCTAAAATATGTAATGAAACAATGTGCAAATACTTTGAAAACAATGAATACTAGAAGTATTTGCCAAGGACATGTCTTAAACTAAATTTACTTTTTTTATATATGGTATGGGAATGTTGTAGACATAAAGTATCTTGTCTTCAACAAGAGGGAGTGAAATATTAAGTAGAACATCAAAATGATACATCTTGGGCATAGCCCCTTCAGCGTTTTTATAAGCTACTTAGATCAGGAGCGGGGAACCATGGCTCCTTTATGACTTGTGGACTTCAATTTCCAAATAAAGAACTGGAAGGATATATCTCAAATGTTTAAGTCACATAAATGTAGGTGAGACAATTTAAACTATAGCAGATGGTAACAAATTTCAACATGTTTTCAATAATCTAGAAAGTGGGAAAATATAATAAAGTTTAATAGAGATAAAAGCAAAATTCTCAACCATTAAAGTCAGTTTGGCATGGTGGTTAAGGCACCAGGCTAGAGAATTCTAGTCCTGCGATAGTCATGAAAGCCCAGCTGGGTGACCTTGAGCCATACTCTCTTTTAGTTCAACTCACCTCAAAGGGTTGTTGTTGTGGGAAAAATAGGAGGAAGAGGTGTTTATGTTTATTTATAAAAATAGAAGAGGTGATTATGTTTATTTATAAAAATAATCAAGATAGGATATAAATAGAACTATAATGTACAGCTATGGGATGAGGAATTCTTGGCTTTGTAACAGAAAATGCAAAAAGGGACTGAGAACTAAAGTTGGTTACAAGTTGAACATAAGTCAGCCATGTAAAGGAAAATACAGAATATGGAACAATCAGTTTAAGTTCAAGGGAGGCAGATTCCAACCAAACATTAGAAAAATCTTCCTAGCAGTAAGGACAGGTCAATAGTGGAATTAATTACCCATATAGGTGGTAGACTCACTTTCACCCTTCTCCTCTTGAAAAGCATTCAGGCAAAAAGCTGAATAACCCTTAATCAAAAATACTTAAAGTGCACCTAACACCTAAATCTAACAAGGAATTAGATTTATTGGGAAATGACTGCTCCCTATTCTATTGTTCCATGGCGCCAACACTTAGGTACATTCATGTGGTAATCACACTAACCCATGGGTAAATTCCAGCAAGTTAGTATGAAGAACTGTAAAATGCAGAAAGCAACCAAATTATTAATAAATTATACATTTGTAAAAAATATCTCAATAATTAACTATATTGGCTGATTGATTTAATTTTATATTTGCCTACAAACTTAATTTTTTCAAAAAATAATTTCAGAATAGAACAATTAAAAAAGTGTAATATAGATACCACAAAATTAGAACATAAAAATGCATAAAACTATTTAGCAAGCAAATCAATCAATAAAAAGCACTAAATAAGTAAAATGTCTCATATTGCATTCAAGCAGCAAGAAGGCCCCAACATATATCTTGATTGGAATAAAAATTCTAAAATTGACAATTGAAATGATTGATTTACTTTTTTGAAGTCATAGCAATTACAGGATTGTAAAAAGGGAATTTTTAGACAGGAATGCCAAATATCTACTCTGCAATATGTTTTATTCCAATCACAGGCTGAAATTGACAACCCCGTGCAATTGTATCTTATCTATAGCTGCCCTTGGTATACGTTCTCTGTTGAACTGATTTCTTGTGAGTATTTAAAAATACACTTGAGGCATATATTTTCAAACAGGTTTCAATTTTAAATTTTAATTTAATTGTGTTTCCAGACCTGTGCTTTGCAATAAACAAATCTAAGTGATTCGTTAAAGTAGAAAATTCTGATACTTCTGCTTTCTATTTCACATAACTCAACAGCTTGAAATGAAATGTCTATCCATCCATCCATCTCAAGGCAGTCAGTAAAAGGTAGAAACTTTAAAAAATGAATATTGAAAAACTGCAATAAAAACTAGAAGTGAAAAAGCAAAATCAGCTAGAAAGACAGGTTTTTCTTCTTTTATCTCATTCAACTTTTTATTTTTCTTAGTTTGCATTATTTTTTATATTTCTAATTGTAAATTTTAATAAAATTATCATAAAAAAGTAATAAGTTTCAAAGAATAAATTCACATAGCAAATACAATGACATCTGACAAAATAAAAAATAAAAATAAGAGCTAAAATAATAAATTAAATAAAAAGAAAAACGAAATAAATTCAAATGGCAAACTTGATGAACAACTAGCTTTTTTCTGACATCAGTTTTTTATATTTCTATGAAGAAGACAATCTTCAGGTACAGCATTTTACTATCCTAACACTTCCATGGAAAAGTTATATCATTTGAGTCCGCTTTCTAAATTTCAGATGGAGTATGGTTGCAATGCTTTATTATGGGCACAGTAGCAGGCCTTTAACAAGACATATGAATAGACATATTCATGGGCTTCTGAGGGAAGCAATGACAAAATGAAGATGGCTCTACTGAGAGCACAGCCAATGACTGCAGTAGAACAAGGAGCCAGTGAATGGACCAGCTTCTCGGCATTCCTCTCTAGACACAAAGAAGACTTGGGATCTCCCACATTGACTGAGTTTGTTTTCCTTGGTAGGATTTTTCTTCTCCAATTTTTTAAACTATTTTTGACTCTGAGTAAGTCACAAGAGTTGATGGCGAGCAAGTGGCTTTACAAATTAAAAACATGTAAATAAAATCATAGTCTTTTCCCATAATATTTCATTAGTTCCCAAGTCTAACCTACACATTTGATTGTCTCCTACCCAAGTACTGAACAGGTCTAACTATGATTAAGATTGGGGCAATTAGCCAAGGTCAGTAGGTGCTGCCAATTCTTGTGCTGCAGCAGCCCCCCATAAAATAGAAAATGGTCAAAGAAAGTTTGCTGAAGGAGATGGTAAGACTCAGAATGATGTCGCATAGTTTTTCATTTGAATTCATTTTATCTTACTTCTATAATATCAAGGACCCATTCAGTGCACTAAGAAGCAAAATAATGGGAAAGGTGATAATAACCCTAGAGACGAGGCTAGGGGGAAAAATGACTTGAATAATTACCCTAGAGTCCATGCTAGTGGGGAGGTGTTTGGGTCTTTGTTTCTTTTTTGGCTTGTTGATTTTTGCACAGTTTGTAGAGGTTGTTTATGTCTATTGATGGTCAATTTTTCAGAGTGCCAGACTTCTAGGAATGAGTTTTTGGATTTGGCTTGTTCTAGTATGTCACAGGTTCCCAACTGAAATTATGGTTAAGTCTGTCCATATGTACTGAAATTAAAAAATCTTCTGACTGCTAGTTGGTGTTCATGGATGAGTTTGTCAGTAGGGTCTGTTGCAGTCCCTTTACATTACTGTACACTTTTTTCACCAACAGCTTACTCTTTGCAAATAAATCATATGAGATCCACAAAAATACAATATACATATTATTTGCATATCTCCTAAAAAAGGCTACAGGTCTCTTTATAATCCCTTTCAAGGCCCTACATCCCTTTTTTGAGAAATAAGATAAAGCGGGTGAGTGCATAAATATCATTTTGCAATTCTGGCATGTATTAAGGAAGAAATTGCCCATAAACTTTCAAAGAAAAGAAGCATATATGTGCACAACACAGAGAGATTAGTAAAAGACAAATATGAACTGAGCTTTAATGGTTGTTTGGGTGCATTCAGATGTAATGAATGACCATGATTTTCCACCATATGCAGGAACTGTTGGCTGGACTTTTCTTCCTTCCTCTTATATTGCTATGAGAAAAGAAGCATAAGTTTCTGCTTTGGAGATTGCACTCTGATGACAAGTTGGGAATTGTGATTTTAAAATAAGGCAGAATTTGAAAATATAATTCAACCATGCATTGTTCAAACTAGAAGAAACTATAGTTCGTGTGGAAGTATAAATGTAAACTGTGGGTACTTTCAAGGTGAAAATAACTGCTTTTGTTAAAGCCTTGCAGAAATGTATTGATGGAGAGATTGCATGACTCAGTGGTTTATGTACATTTATGCAGTATAAAATGTGTACTGAAATAATACGTGTATTCAAAACATATTGTTCTTCATTTTTTAAAAAAAAATTAACATCTTACCTTGCGTTTTCTTTTGTAATTCATTACATTTATTTTGTAATTCATTCTCCCGTAAAAGAGAAGCCTGAAGTTGCTTAGCTTCCAGTGCAGCTGCATCTGATTTCAGTCTTAGGTGTTCCACCTCTTTTTGAAGGATTGTTTTTTGCCTCTGACAGTCACCTAAGGTTTGGTTCAAACTGGATACTTCTGAAATAAAGGCCAAGACAAAAATATAGTTGTATCCATACTACAACTTTTATAACATTTATGTTCTCCGATTACATTATCCAAAAACATATTTATTTGCTGCTATACTAGTCTATAAGAAAATAGGGTAGGTATCTGTAGTTATTAAGATACTAACATTATTTCTACTTGTCAACTAATTGATGCCAACAAAAACTATGGATATTCTGTTACAGATACATATTCTATAAGAAAACAGAATAGGTACCTGTAGTTATTAACATACTAGTATTATTTCAACTTGTCACCTAGTTAATTGATACAAACTAAAATAATGGATTTACTCCTAGATATAAGGCGACCTTTTTTGAGTGAGAATGACTTGCCTTCAGAAGTTGCGGGCGCTTCATAACTGCAAGCTTTAAAAAGAAAATGGACAGCCATTTGTCTAGAATGGTAGAGTCTCTCCTGTTTGAGCAGGAGGTTGAACTAGCAAACCTCCAAGGTCCCTTCCAACTCTGTTATTCTATCCTATTCCTATCCTATCCTACCGAATCCTAAAGACTTCTAAGGTCCCTTCCAATTCTTGTGATTCTGTATTTGTTCAAATATTCTCTAACCCTTAGTGAAAAGCTAAACATTACAAGCAATATAGTTGATAAAAGTTCTTTAAAGACCTTGACAACTTGATTAATTCACTCTGCAGTCTAATAATTAGGCAATGGTTAATATATCTCCTAATAATATTCACTTTATATTAAAGTATATGTTAATATCTTGAAAAAAATTGCAATCTATTTTTTGAGACATACTATACATGAAAAATAAAATTAATTTTCCTTCAAGTCAAACCTGACTCTTGAGTAAAATGACTCCATATATATTTGAAAGCCAGTTTTCTGTAATAGTTGTAGTGCCAGACTAGAGAACTGTGAGTTTTAGACCCATTTTTTGTTTTTATTTATATTAATTGAGACAAGAGTGGTAATAATTTGTCTAAACTTTGTGTTCAAAACAGTCCTATATGTGGAGAGGCACACAATTTTGGACTCTTTAACATGACTCAATATTCAGAACAAATCTCCTTTAAAACTGAAATGTGGAGGAAGTAAGGAGAAACAGGTATAAATGTATACCATGTTAGCCTAAATGCTACTCATGCGTTCTATATTAGGTTCTCAACTGTCAGAAAAATCCAAACACATTCCTGTACTTTTCTATTTTCTACTACTCTTTCCGTTCTCCTTCCCCAGATGTTGCACTGAATTGTTTCTTGCCCAGGATCTTGAAATCACTTCAAGTGAATAATGGAAACAAAGAGGACAGCAGCAATGTTGCCAAAAGGTCCTTTTTTGGCCTATTGGAAAGACAATCAAATTGTTCTAATTAAAACATCAAACCATTAGATATTTTTTGAATCCTAAGATTCCATGACCCTTCCTCCAGGGGAAGGGTGGCAATAATGCTTCTGTGGCAGAAAATATTCTATGTTGGATATCATTTAAGTAATGCATAACATAATACACAGAAACAAATCAGTGGACAAACATTCAATGACTTTTAGCAAGTAGTATTGAGAAGTTAATTCCTGGACTTGGATTCTGGAAACTTTCTGAAGCCCAGGAAGTCACATATTCTTTGAGTATGTCACTTCACTGATTTGCTAAACTATTCTCTAGATGCTATGACTTCAACATGTAAGACAGGTTTTAAATTCAGGCTTATCCAAGCAAAATACTCCACTCATGTAGGAAAATCAATATCCAGAAGTGCATATTAGGCCCAACTTCTAATTTTCTGTCAATAATTTTGTAAACATTATTTTGATTTACAGAAATATTCTATACTAGTTTCCAATTTTTCAGAACTAAAATTTTATACCTTTATGTCTACATCAATTTGCATCTTAAAAATCCAAAGAAAAATATTTGGCACTTTATTTTTCAGTTAATTCTAAAACAGTTTTCCTAATATACATGTTTTTCCATTAATTTCCTTCAATATTATCGATTTTTTGTGATATCTCATTATTATTTGTGTATTCAGTGGCATTTTACATAAGAAACATTTTTCTGTGCATTTTAAATGAAAAAGAGTAACCCAAAATTCAGAAAGATGAAATTATGTCCTGAATAATATACTGATTTGGGTAAATTGCATCAAAATATGATCTGAAAATATTTTTCTAATCCCTACTCTATACAGTACCATAACCACAAATCTCAGTGAGAACAAAGTATCAATTCAATGTATCATTGCCTTGCTAATAAAATATATGTGAACTGTATAACCAGTCTGAAAGTGGAACATGCTAGGAAAAGTTTTGCTTTGATAATCTACCTGACAATCCTACTTTATTAATGGTTTTTAGTTGTAAAAATATATCTCCTTTTAATGAAATCCATTCTTTGAGAAAACCAAGTATTTCTTCTTTAAACTTGTTTAATTCTCCCCTGATAAAGGGAATAAGATTAAAGGCTTTCTTTAGGATAAATTTATGTTGTTGCAATGTTTTTCTGCCAAAAAAGAAAGAAAAAATGGTTATGATTTTAAAATCAAAATAATATTTAGAAGATGTCCCTTTGAAATATTAAATCAACATTTAACTCAATTTTAATGTAAGGAAAACAATTTTCTAACACAGTCAAATACACAAGTTCAGATAAATACTTAAGTAGCAAAAGAAATTCCTGTTGTTAGAGTTTCAATGAAGACTTATCTCCTTTTCAAGTTGGCATAAAAGAAAAGAAAATACAATAATCTATGGCAGTGCCACCCAAACTTTTGGGCCCCAGGACTGATTCCATGGAGAGAGGTTTTTCTGGGACCAGAGGGGGCATGGTTTGCATGCTGCCTGCATCCTGTGGATGGGGCTTCACTTGTTTCCAAGGCAGTTTCTGGAGCCAGTTCACAGACTGGGGGGTTGGGGACTTCTGATCTATGAGATTCAGCGCAGGAAATTCTTAAGGGTTATGCTTATTGTATGAACCATTAGAACTATTAGTAAATCAGGATCTTGCCTGCACATTCTTAATACATCAGGACATTGGTTTGGTCAATAAACCTGAATTTACACATTACAGTATTTCCTTGTATATACTACTATAATTTTAAATTCAGCTTTAAAAACTACCAAGAAAACAGATTGTTCAGGTAAATGACAGAGAAACAGACAGACAATAAAAAAAGAAAATAAATTCCTCCCAAACCACTTCATGTGAGATTTCTTACTGGACCAATTGTGACTGTCTCCATATATCTTCCTTTTCTTTGTGAAAGCTTCTCAACTGTTTGTTTAGATTTTCTACTGCGGCTTCCTTATTTTCAAGTTCTGTAACTAATTCTCTTATTCTGAAAGAAATAAATTATATAGTATTATCCTTTGAGATTGGATAACCATTTGTTTGAAATGGCATAGGGTTTCCTGCTTGAGCGAGGGTTGTGTGTTGGACTAGAAGACCTCCAAGGCCCCTTCCAACTCTGTTATTTGCCTAAAGATAATAATTAGGCTCATTAATTCCTGCCTTAGATCCCATAATACCTTTCTGTTCAGGGAAAGCCTTTTTTTCCCCTCATAGTTAGGACTATCTATCCTTAACAGAGGATCAGGGAATTTCTTCATCTTGCTAAATAAAGAAAAAGAGGGCATTTATTTGCACAGAATTGTTAACACGATTGTAAATTAAATCTCTTACACGTGTGCAAAGCATGTTATAATAACTGGGGCATAACTGGTTCCTTATTGCAGAGTAAATCAAAATGAAAGAGTGCAAGCAGTTTTGTACTGCAGAACACAACCAACTGGCTTGAGTCCAAACTGTAGGCACTCCAGACATTAGAGATTGCTATGTAATATGGGTATATAGTTATTTATCCATTTCCAATTTCTGAGATTATTAAAGTATTTCACAGGATGAAGCCTGATGCTCACATGTAAAAAACAGTTGACAACAGTGCTAATAAATGAATACAATATGTTCCTTGGATTTGGTTCCATTACATTTAGTGAGATTTGTCCCCCAAGTTTTCAGAATTTCTTAATATATGGCCTACAAACTTTCTAAAACATCACCAATTTAATTAGAAGAGTCATATTATTATTAACATATTTTATTCTTATTAACACATTTAACCAATTATCAACATTTTTAAATAATCAAATGATATAAGCTTTTTATTACTTTAGATAAATATGTGAATGCATAAAACAAGAGCCTAGACGTCTTTTAATCCAAATTATTTTTTTTGACAACAGTATGTTATTCTTTAGTATATTTATCCCTGAAAAATACTTTGTTCTGCTTTTTCCTCCATATCTTTTAGTTTTAGTTTTAAATTTTATTACTATTTTATTGTGATTTTATATATTTGTATGTATGTATTTATGGTTTTATTTTGATGTTGTAAGCTGCCTAGAGTTGCCTTGCAGTGATATGAGTGGCAAAATAAACGAGCAAACAAACAAATAAAAAGGGAGAATCCTTTTTTTTTTACATTTTTATTTATGATAGATGTTAAGAACTGTAGCTAAATTAATCACCAGCAATTTGAGTAACGAATCAGCTGCCCAGAGTCATCATATAGGGGAGATGGGTAGCATAAAAATTTAAATAAATAAATAGTAAATTTTAATATTATCCATACCAAAAATAATTTTAGACTGCAAATCTTTCATAACACATGAACAGAGAGCATCCTAGATCAAGCCAAGTCCAAAACTGCCAAAGAATTTTTTACCACTATGGGACAGGTGCACCCCACCCATGCTGCCAGAAGGGGAATGATGTGGATCTCGTCAGTCAAGGTATTCTGGCTGGTGGGATCCAGGAGAAGAGCCTTCTCAGCCATGGTCCCGGCCGTTTGGAACATCTTACCCCCTGAGATCCTTATTCATTCAAAAGTACCTACAAAGCTAACTGAAAGGTACTTCCAGGTTGAAAGGATTTGCTGGCAATAACACTATTACCTTTTCTAAGGCATACAGTCTAATTTAGATCTCACAATTTCCTACTCTGACTGTCCAGTCACCAACCAAAAGTAGCACATTTTGCATTTACATTCTGACAATTTTACCTTGAACTTGAGCATAAAAATTCTCAATTGTTTCTTTTTATGCATGTGGTGGTGGTATACATTTGAATAATCATAATTTTGTTTGCAAAATCTATTTGATATTACTCAGTCACTGACTATTTTGTACCTACATAATGTCTTTGCTATATCGTTCCCATGAAAATAAGTTTTTTCTTTGAACTTTTGGGTGATCTTATGTTTAATGGTATCCAATTTAAATCCTTTTCAATTTGATGATGCATTGTACACCAATATATATTTAACTTATTTCATCCTTTTTATATTTCCCTATGTACTTGCTTCTTACATCCTATGTTCCAATTGTAGTTCTGCCTTTGCAGCTTCAGACAACAGCAGCAACTAATACTCTGGAAACAAATATAACCGTATCTAAAACACAATCAGCGCTCTCAAAGAGTCTCAACTCTTTCTTAGTAGTACATTGAGTGCCATCTGACTCAAGAAGTCCTTTATCTAGCAATATATTAACAATTACTCCATCTTGTTTGTCCATGTAACTTCCTTGAAAAATACAAGAGTAGTTTATTATTGCTTTCTCCAGTGCAATATGACATGATGCCAATGTCACTAAAAAGATCATCCACCTTAGCACCTTCCTATATTTCTGCTTGGGTGTTCCTACTAAAATATACAGTCTTAGCATACACTCCTGGGGTACTTCGGTCCTCCCTTCAGAAACATCGTCCTGCTACAATGAGATATGTTTAAGTATTTATTAAATTTGAATCCATACTATGCTTACTTATCTTTATGAGAATCATTTTTTTTTCATTTAATATCTGCCTGCTCTGAGATGAGTTAAGTCAGGATGGTCCACTTTCACACAAAGTTAGTGCAAATAGCCTGATAATCAAAGATTTAGCAAACCAAGCTTTTCTAATTAATGCTGGGATTAGGAGAATGATATCTTAATACTGCACATCTGCAGCAGTAAACATTCTACTATTTCATAGGATTTTTAAAAAAGAAATATATAGGCCTTTTAGCATCTTTTTAATCCTTAAAAATCTCATGTACTGCAATAGATATTATCATGAACGCTCTATAACCTGATTGATAAAATTAAAAAAAGGTCTACAACCTCATTTAACACTTTTCTTTCTCAATATAAGACTCCTATACAGTTCCTATAATAAGATCCTGACATTCAGACTCCTTCCGAAAACATCACCATGCTCAGAGCCCCTGCTTCCCTTCTCCAATCGAGTGTCACTTCTGTTGAGCATTTGAAATTATTATCCCTCCTCTGTCCCCCACCCCCACCCCCGATTTTTTTTTAAATTTCAGTCTTATATTCCTCAGTTCTCTCAGCCTCCCCCTCAACAACAGTCTCTCAATCTCTAATCTACAATTTGTTGTTGTTTCCCTGAGATTATTGTCTCCTCCTCCCTTTCTCTCTTATAAACTAGCTGCATCAAGGCTGGGAAAACCTCCTGTCTTAAATGTAGCTAAATATTATCTTATCATTACGATCAGACAAGTCATAATAGTAGCCATTTTCTGAATGCATAAGTCATTCTCATAGCAGCCATTTTACAAAACTGATCACAACATGCTCACAATATGTCAAATACATCCACTGGCCTCTGTCCTAGATAAATTTATGATGATATGCACGACCTCTTACCATCAGAGCCAAGCACTACCTCCAGGGTCAGAATGAGGGTCATGAGGACAGGTTGGTGGGAAAAGTAATCAAAGTATTATACTGTATTCATTTCATAAGCATCTGTTTGGCCCCTGTACAAGCAGACTAGATTGTCTTTATTATTTAAGCAGGACTCTTTTGTTCCTAAGTGACAAAATGGCTAGAGAAAAAATGTGTAGATAACTTATATATATGCAGAGAATTACAATACTTCAATGAATCAGCATTAATTAAAATGAATTCTCCTTAAATTTTCTAACACAGCTAGTTTCTTTCCCTTGCAATTTTTTCATCAAATCTGAACTACAATCTTGGCTGCTTTGATAATACTTAATACGTGAAATCATGAAAACATCCTAAGCTCCATGGCTAATTAATTGCAGAAGCTAAAAGGAGAAAAAGAAAGAACATGGTGATCTTTTCTGCACTTGTACATTTCACATAAACTGTGAAGCTGAACATCTTGTTATCACAGCCAGGATATGGTTATATGCTGAACAGAGGAAAAATCAAAGAGGGTGTGTGTGTGAGCGGAGACAAGAATAATGAAATGGAAGCATCAGAAAAGCCAATATGCATTCTAAACTCCTGTCCCCACTTTAATACATGCAACACATACTCTGAAAACATCACACTGTACTCCAGGCCCTATAATTGTCTTCAACTTGATTCAGCCAATAACTAAATCAGTCTTAAATTGTCTTTAGATGTATTACTTTTAAAGTAATTATTTCAACCAAAAGCTTATGCTCTCACTACTACTTCAAGATATGCAAACTCTACTATGCTTTGCCATCTAACCCAACTAATCCAACTACTGTGAATTTAATCAGAGGTTTCTTTTAAGAATGCTTGGAAGTACAAACAAACCCTCCATTGCTAGCCAGCTTCAACTACATCCATTTTTTCTCTGACCATCTGCCTTTTCTTTCCCGAATTCTTTTTATACCCATCATCTTTTCACCTCAATATTTTTGACACCAATTTCTCTCCAAGTTTCATGTGTTATTTGCATCAAAGACTTTGAGCTGCTTCTTGGAGAATTGGAAAAAGGTTCATAGCTCATTTGCCAGGAAGCACTTGGAATTGGAATATTGAGTATTCAAGAAAACTGATCAATAACCTCTTATTTTATGTATACAAAACTTATTCTTTTTAATTTTTCTTTTTTACATACTGATGCCCTGCAATTCCTACTTTGCATGCACACAATAGTCAATAGTATGCAAATTTATGCTATTTGTCTCTTGCTTTCTCAAAGATTTTTTATGCGATTATTTCTCTAGATTATGATATCCAAACAACCAAATTAAAGTTTAAAAATCAGACAGCAACCTAACATACTCTAGGAAAAAAAAAAATTAGAAATAAGTTTTTCAATGCAAATCAAGGCTAGAAAGGCAATCTGAGGAATTATTCATAATATAATCTTACTTTTCAAACATATTTTAAGGACTGCTAAAAGAATGAAGTGTTCTACATATTCTGAACTTTTTTTGCTTATGGAATAAGCAAATCTTCTCTATCATCAAAAATTTATTTATAGAATCTGATTTATTACACCCATATCTTATTATGATAAACAAAATGGTTGTTCATGCACTATATTAAGCCATGGTTTACAGAAGCATGTTGTATAAATTACAATTGTCAGGTTCATGCATCATATTAAAATATCATTTCAGTACTAGAAATAACACATCTTATATTAGCTTGTCTCTTTAAGCAGTAAATAGTGACTTCTAAATTGTAGCTCAAACTATGACTAACATGAATTCATCTGGAAATTATACCTAATTCAAGCTAAATCTGGCAAAACAGCTAATGCTTGCCTCTGAATGATATTAATAGACATATTAATTTGAAAAGCAAGAATGGCTGATAAGTTCCAACCTTTCTGTTCTTGATGCACTAGCTGCTGTGCATTGTTCAAAATCTTGACTTAGACATTGTAGTTTTTCTTGCAGTATTTTCTCCCGTTCCACACTGCCCTCATAAAACTTCATCTTCTTTTCCATTGTTTTTACTTTTGCATCCAGTAGCTTAAATTCATGAAGGATCAAATAACTGACTCCACAATATTTACACGTTGTTTCATCTTGGGACATCTAAAAAAAATAAGCAACATGTACAGTGAAAAAAATCTGTCCCTTTAAAAAAAATTAATAAAAACAACTTTTTATATAGAGTCGGAATAATGTCCACATAGCACATTATTCCAGTGGTGGACAACCAATGTTCCAGCACAGAATCTGAACTTACAGTTCTATAATTGCTTGTCATTACCTATGCTGGATGGAATTTTTAACATGTATAGTTCAACATACCTGAAAATACAAAATAACCTATCCTTGAATTATTCACACAATCATTTTTACCATTCTCCTTGGAAATTTAGACAAAATTTACATTCTCCAAATGGGCCAAATGGATATAAGGTCCTTGGGGGCAAAATGAAAATCACAGATATTTACTCTGACATAGTAGAATGTTTATGATGTTCAAAAAAGTAGCAAGGTTAAGACTTGTATAAATAGTTACCTGTTCTTATTAATAGCAAAGAATATCTGTGCAGAAATCAGTTCTTTATAAAATTAAATAGATTTTGTAGGCCTGTTCTATTATTTTTATTACAAGCTATGATAAATCTAGTTCAGTGGTGATATTAACAAGAATGCTGATGAGCTGGAATAGAAAAAGCAAAGTCATGAGTACAGAAGCTATGAAATTTGGTCGCGTGAGATTATTAATCTTCTTAAACAAGATATATTTGAGGAAACAAATACATGTTTGGGTGAACCTGAATTGCATTGCAGAAAAAGTGCCAGACTTCATTCACAAGATCTGTCAATTTCATACACAGTGCCCAGTTTGTTAATTTCCTCCAATAAATCACAAATGCTTTGATTATTCCTACCTGGAAGCAATAAAAATATGTTGAAATATTAATGAAGCACATGGGACTAATGCTAAAATTATCTGTGTCAATGTTTTGTGACCCAATGACAGAAACCAAACAGAGAAGCAGACATAATTTGTTATAATTGCCAAAAAGTTCCACTTGGGTTGCCATTTTTTTGCAACTAACAAACAAACAAATTCAGAGAGCCAAAAGTAGCTCAGGGAAGTTATAAGAAGAATTACAGTAAATGAAAATTAAATTCTAAAAACCCAAAAACAAAACCCAATTACAATGAAAAACTATTGCCCCATACAACACAAAATAATTAAATCAACATTTTCAAACTTTTAAGAATGTTTTTGCAAATTATAGAATGGTGAAAATGGTCTAAAGATGAGTGTTACAACTGCTTTGCAAAATCTAAAGTTAAGCAGGGTATACTGTGATCATTAGAAAATCCCATGTATGGCAACTTGAATCATACAACGGAATGAAGGTGACACAGAAACCTATAAAATAACCTACATGAAAAAGGTAAATTTTAATATTCTTAAAAGAAACTCAACTGTGCTACTAGATTAAATCTTCATTGTTAGTGGAGTCTTCTGGAAGTTTATAAATGTAACATGTGGTCCTCTTCATATATATTTTTTTTCACATGGACAAGTTCATATGAATATTGGCTTGGTTACAATATGCCAATTTCAGGTGCAGACTTTCTTGAATCCTACCTATCAATATGACAAACATCCCTGATGAGGGATGGACATCGACTTGGGGCCTGAGTATATGCTTTTCACTTTAAAAGGTGAAGGAAGTTGGTAATGTTTTTGTCCAGTGTCTGGCAAAGAAATATAAATTTCCTCTGAACAGGGAGATTCTTCTAAGGTAAAGTGAGTTATATAATAAAATCATTGTAGTGACCTTCTGTTGCCAAATATGATTCCTCATTTAAAGTTTAATTCAAACTGTAATCAGTTAAGTGAAGTATGAGACATCCAATGAGCTTCATGTCTATTTCAAGTACCTGAGGCTAAATTTCCCCCACTCCTAGTTCAATACTGTAATCAATGCTGACAATTCTATGCCATATTCTTTTAAAATAACTAGTAGGCATCTCAGGATAATCTAATCTAACTCACTGCACAACATATTAAGACACTGATGATTTACTAACATGAAATAATGGTATTTGCTTTCTTTCAAAACATATTAAAAGGGCTTCTCATCAACTTATCAAAATGTATATAAAAGAAAGGTAGTAGATATCATGTTACATTTTCTTGAACAAATAAACATGTTTATTGTACTACAATTATGTTAATGTTATATTATTCTGAAAACTTTAAACTATGAGAAGTGTAGGACAAAATAACAAAAAATGGGAATGGATACAATGGATATTAAATAACAACTATTCTTGAGAAAAAGAGAACAAAGATATCTAAATACTATCAAAAGGTTAAAAGGGGAAAAACTCAAGTTGTTTTGAAAAAGACAAATAACAAACACTCATCATGTTTATTTATGAGACAAGCCATAATCTAACTAATTGGCATGTCTCACATGATATTCTAATTATTCTCTAATAAAAGTGTGTACCTGTGATACTGGATACATGTTTGCTATGCTTGCCTTTATTTCTCCTAACTCTTTTTTGCCTCATGAAGCCTGATCATAGTTACAGTGGCTCTGAAGGAAATGAAAAATTAATTCTATTTTTCCTGGCAGTAACAACTTGTGCCCAGAAATATGAAACTATCATTCAGAATAAATACCATAAGGTTCCAAAGTACTAAAATTACTTATGGAAAGAGGACAAACTGAACTGTAACATGAAGGAAAAGGAGAGACTGTTATCCTAAAAGGAACACTGTGATTTCTTGCAGCACCACTTTTGTATTTCAAAATAAACCATTTCAGACATTCCAATGTATGTATCTACTTTCAGTAAGACACCGGACTGGATGGGGAGAAGGTTGAAATAGTGAGCAATTCTATTTGGAACCTATATAGATAATCTGAAAATACTAAATTCAACCCTGAGTAAGATACATTTAGTGTTACCAACCAGAGTAACTTTCAGTTAAGAAATAGAACCGTGTGCTCGTCTGTATGTCTTTCAAGAACTTATTTTGCCTTCTCTGGATGCTCACAAACTCACGTAAAGCAAATGATATAGAATAATTGGAATACATTATTATCAAGATAATATTTTCCCATATTTATTGTATCATACCAAAGCAAAAGTGTACCACTGTCCTATATTGAACATAGTATAATTTGAAATGCTAAAAATGCTTTTTTTAAATGGTATAATTTGCCATAACAGAATCAAGGACAATGTGATTATTTTGATGATCTTCTACCTTGATTTTTTAAAAATAATGCTTCCTTTTCCAAGTATTAAAATGTATCTCAATTAATTTCTTTCCTTTCATCAATAAATATCAATAAGTTTAAATTATTTGTCCATTTTCTGCCTCTCTAACCAAATAGGCTCCCATGGGATAACTGTTTTCAAATTAAATAAAAATGCAATTGTGGAAATATAACTGACCTAAGGAAACATGGGACAGAAACTAGGGAGTGATTTCTTTAATTGCTGTACAACTGACAACTGATAAGTCAGAGTATGTGGTTGCTGTATAAGAGGGATGTCATTTTGGTACCATGGTAAATTACCATGAGTTATAAATGTTAATAGATCAATCCTTAGAATATTAATACATTCAATATAATTTAAAACCACTGCAGTCCATTATATTATGTACTTTTACAAACTATTGTACTTATACTTTTACTCTATAAATTCTATTTTTAGAAGTCTATGTTGGCTTCCTCTGTACTTTAGATAAATGTTTATTTAGAATGGATAATATTGTAAAAAAGAGAACCACTGTGATACAGTGATTAAGTTGCTAGAAGCACAGAGATGCAGGTTCTAATCCTCTCTTATAAACAGAAACTATCTAGGTGACTTTTGTCAATCACTCTCCCTAAGTACTAGTAGCAATAAGAAATAAAGCAGTGCATTGATAAATAAAGAGCATCCAAGGATAACAGAAACAATAATTAAATAATACAGGTAACAGTGAAAGAAGACTGTCTTTTGCTCTAGAGTATCAAATGCGTAGAAGTTTAATAAATAAATAAAAAATAAAATTAATGGAAAGTCAAGTGGGGAAGTCATGAGAAACCAAAGAAATATATCTACCTACATGAAACAATGGTGCAATAAAGAACAACAATTCAACAACACTAAAAATATCACATCATTTAATAACAATCCTTTATGTAGATTATATTGTGTGTGGAGGAAGAAGATTATCAAACCTTTGTTACAATCTAAATTCTATAAACATATTGTTGTAAACGAGGACTAACTTCAGAGACCTTGTGGCACTTAAGCCTTGTGACTGCTGTTGATTCTATCACACTGTCACTAATAACTATACATTTCAAGCTGAAACAGGTTTACTTCAAAATAAAATTGCATTCCCTAATAACTGAGTTTAGGATTTCATATAAAAGCAGTATTGCGTCAATTAACTATTGTGAGCCATTTTTTTCAAAGAGATGAAGTAAAAAACAGTCAAAGTTGCTCCTCTTCAAATTTACAACTTCCCTATTTTGGCTGTCATTTTTACAATTATTTATTCTCTAAGAATTTTTTTTTTCCTTTTTTTGTTATTCTCTACACTCAGCCACCTTATCTATTTTGACAATACTATATTTAAACTAAGTCCCACTGAAATGATAAATCTGAGTTCAAAGAAATGTTATTCACTAGTTAAGAATGCATGTGATTTGAGATTTAATTGTCTGCTCTCAGTTATCTAGTAGGTTATTGTGAAAGACTTCTCAAAAACGTAATAATGGAATCATGCCAAATAGAGTGTCATGTAGAGCATATAGATAAATCTGATGGAACAACTGACAGACCCTGGGAAATCAGAGGAAGGAACATGATCGTGGGCATCTCAGCTCAACGGAAGGGAAAAACAAAAGACTGAGAGTAGCTCCACCTTAATTATACTAGATATAAATTCAATTTATATCTAGGCTTTCAAGATTTTGCTACAGCCCCCACCCCCACCCCCAAAGCAATAACAATCTGTCCAAATATCCAAATGATTCTTGTTTTTTCAGTTTCCCATCTGATTGTATTTATTGCATGATAACATTTAATCTCATTATATGAATAGCACTTTCAGGATTCATTTAGTAAATATGTATGTTGTATTATTAATGTGCTGGAGTAACAAAAAATACAAAATCATTAACACTTTTTTTGAGTAATACTTGATCAGGTTGAAGAAATCTCATATATGACATGGTAGTAAAAGTGTAGTTGAGATTTTCATTTGGGAAACATTTAAAAGCCGATGCCTCATTTCAATTAATGGTGTGAAAATGAGTTTACTCCAGATTGTACAGGGCAAACAAGGAGGAATTGGAAGCAATGGAACCAGACCCAATTCTGTCAAACCCAATTGCCTATCCTTTTTCAGTCTAATGCTGTTGGAAAATCACAGCCATGAATGTGGTGCAACTTTCCACCAGTATAAATAGTATAAATAGAACTTCCAAAGCTGACACTTCTTTTCTAAACTAGCAGTGGTGGGAGATACTAAGAACCCAAAAGATTACTATCTCTCTGTTTATATCTGTATAACATGTAAACAGCATGTACTTTGACACCAATTGTATTAACTGTAGTTTTTAATGCAATTAACATAATTAGTCATGGCACACTATAACCATTGACTCAGCTTTCCATCCTTCCAAAGTCGATAAAAAGAGGAGCCCGATTGCTGGGAGAAATATGCTGACTCTGTAAACCGCTTAGAGAGGGCTGTAAAGCACTCTGAAACGGTATATAAGTCTTAAGAGCTATTGCTAAGTGCTATATGCTTTTATAAAGGAGGCTTCTCAGTTATAGGCCGGTTATTTTCTACAAAACCTGTTGCAGTCTATGTTGCATTCTGTAATCTGAAAATTTTGAATGTTCTCTGAAAAAACCTTCTCGCACATTAAAAAAATCATTCCTGTAACTTTATGAACATGATACCTAATCTACCCTTCTGTACAGCCACCCTCCCAGTGTTATCAAGCTCTTTAATTTCATATTCTTAGCGGAAGTTATATCTTTCTGTTTCAGAATTCCTCCCCTCCCAAGATTTTTCATTTTTTTTGTGTGTATATGCATGTAAATCTTTTATATAGGAAAAGACAATTTTTCTTTAAAAAAATGACTTTTTCAAGAACAGCAAAATGCACATGAAAAAAATAGTAATTTTAAAGTTAAGCAGAAAGAGGAAAAACATTAAATAGGAATGTAATTGTGGCTTGATAATAGCTGCAAACCATTTAGAAAACCCCAAACCCATCACTTTTTCTTATATAATCATACCTTTCTTATTTCTTCGGGCAAAGGATACACAGGAATATGTCGATCCATTTCTTTCTATATTTTTTAAAGGATTATCAGAGGATTGTCACAAAGCCTATTAACAAATAAACACACAAAATAAATAAGAATTAGGGGATTCTAGAATACTGAAGCTCTTTCTTCTGTCCATGTTATAAACCAGAAAAAAATAGATGCTCATTATCTGCAAGGTTAAATGCCTCATTTGTTTTCCTTCCTGAAGATGGTAAGAATTACACAAATATAGGCAGACTGTACAACTGCAAAAGAAAGTAAAGGTGGTAGAGAGGCATAATGGTCTATTTCCAGACTATCAGAGTAGGGAGGGATTTCTTAGATTGAACACAGAAAGTATTTCCTGCATGAAAAGTCAGACAAAGCACCTTTTTTTTTTACAAGTTAGGGATCCAATGTTCCCTCATGACTCTTAGATTAATAGTTTGCTTCTGGAACCTTAAATTCATTAATGTTAATATCTTTATTTATCTGGATTGCCATTCCTTCTTTATGTCAGTGGTTCTGCTTGGGTCAATTAGAATACAAATCCTACTCAAGGAAAATACCAAATAAACTAGAAATCGTGAAGCTCTTCTCTTTCTTGCTTCATATATCACTATCCTAACGTTTTCTGCAAGTAACATTGTTCTTCAGGAAATCATGAAGAATGTGCAGAAGAGTGAAGGAAAGCAATCTTTCCCCCTGTCTTTACAAATAACTTTTCTCAAACAAAAAGATCATGTAACTACAGACCTTGCTTGAACTTTGAAACAGATTATTTAAACAGTTTGTCAGCATTTTAAAAAGAACATATCGCTTTGCACAGTTTATGAAGAGCATGCTGTGACAAACCAATCTGAACTCTTTTTCTGATATAACTTGTTTAGTTTAATATGGGGATGTACTGGACACAGTATACCTGGCTTAAGCAAAGCGTTTGACAAAGTCTTCCATGAGTTTATTTGAAAAGATTGCAAATTATGAACTGGGTATGCTATTATTCATAGATTCACAACATTCTAGGTTACACACATATAGAGAAACAGCAAATGGAAGAAAGTATTAAGATTCAGGAGGATTCTGATAAGTTGGAACATCAATCAGAAACCAGCAAATTGAATTTCAACAAAACAATGTAATACTATTTATTTGAATAGAAAAAAAGCATGAGAAAGGCTGCATATGAATGCATGTAAAAGTAATTACATGCATAATGTAAGATAAGTAAACAGTGTACAAAAAGAAAAAAAGATACAGTCTTAGGCTACATGAACAGATCTAAAGTATCAGGTCAAGAGATGTCATAATTTTTCTTGGTTCTACATTGGTCAGATAAAAATTAGAATATTGTATGCAGTTCTATGAACTGCATTGTAGGAAAGACACTGACAAACTAGATTATAGAAAATAGCAATCAAATTGATAAGGGGCTTGGAATGAAAAACTACAGTTGAATAGTTAAAGTAGATAGAGTAGGGGGGTTTCTTTTACTCCAGTATTGCTCCAGAAAACAGCACAAAATACAACAGATATAAATTATAGATTTTTTTAGACATCAGGAAATTTTCCAAATAGTCAGAAATGTTCAACCATAGAACAAATTGTCTGAGGGAAGAGGTGGATTGTCTTATGCTGCAAGTATTTAAACAAAGGCTGCCCTCTGTCAAGGATACTGCAATATTGGATTTCCGCACTGGCAGGAGGCTGGACTAGATAATCTTTAAGATCTCTTTAAACTGGTACATTTTATGATTCATGAAATGTCATATTGTTTAGTAAAGCATATGCAATCCAGAAGTACATTTCACAGGATTAAAATTAGGTGTAGAATTTCACAACTCAGACCTGTCTAAATAGGGCAACTATTGTAAAAGAACAAACTTGCAAGAAGGGGAAAGAACTATGTAACTCAAGTACAACTCTGTTGAGTCAAGAATGTCTCTTTAAAAATGCAAATAAAAAGGGAGGCAAGGAACTTCCAGTTCCCTCAGGCAATTTTCCTCTTCTAATCCTTTTGCCCCTTTTCACACACAGCAGGTTTAACAGGAGGTAATATTACTGTCCAGGAAGAGGCTAACTCAGCAACAGAAACCAAGCTCTGTATACAGCAGGAGGGATAAGTTATATGAGTCTACCAATGTAACTCTGAGAGTTTGATGAAGGCAAATCTCGGAATAATTTGCTATATTTGAGGAGGTTATCGATGATTACTATCTGTTTAACAAAAGATTCCCGTCTCCCGCACCTTCTTAAATTCAGTTGCTTGAACAAGGAGACTAGAAGGTTAGAAGAAATTGAATGTTGGCACAGCTTGTGCAGGGAGCACCTCCTCTCCCTCCTTAGCATGAAATCTTAGCCATGCCGTTATGTCTGGCCCTAATGATGAGGCCCCGCAGTTTCAGCCAAAGAGCTATCGAGTTATTTCCCATGAAGGTAAAAGGGGCCATTACCTTTTACAGAGGCTCGATCTTTGGCCATTCTGTTTTAAAAGGTCTGGGCATATAAAGAAGCGGTGAAGAATTTCCCACTGTGGAAAGCTTAACAGTCACGGGTGGGCTCAAAGGTGCTTTTTCAAAAAGGCAAGTGGACTGATTTGTTGAATTTTGTTTTCCTTGAGGAAGAAGGCAGTCCAGTTGCCTTTTTTTTTTTTAAAAAAAAAGCACTTTTGAGACAACGATGACCCGAATGACTGAGCATCTCCACAGACAGTCACGGGGGGAGAAATAATGACCTGACTCTGAGGGTTCAGAGGAGCCAGACACCCCGCGGCCACGTGTACTCAGCCCATGGGGGTTGGCGGGTTTAGGGTGCGGGGTTTCGTGCGGAGTTAAAGGCAACAACGGACACCAGAGGTAAAAGGACCCACCCGAACTCACCCCCCAAAGGACAGCTAGCAATACACCCGCGAGCAGCAACGAAAGCCGCGCAACGTTGTCGACGCCCCACCCAGGAGTTTCTCCGCTTCTTCGTTTCCATAGCAACCAACTAAGCATGGCCGGCAAAATCCCGGAAGTAGGGCAGACGCGAAGACCGGAAGTTATTTCTGCAGGGCTCGGCGTTTCTCTACCGGGTTCATTCCCGGGATCGGGTTTGACGGCTCAGTTCGGGCAGTTGCATGCTAGGGATATGTATGAAGGCGAGCGGCGCTCGGCGATGCGTTAGTTAAGGGTATGCAATCGCTGTTTGTTTTTTAAATGTATTTACTGTAATTGATTGCAGTGAGGTTTAGCTGAACAGGTTAGTGTGATGAAGTGTATTGCTCAGTTTTGGAGAAGTCGTTTTTTCAGTTGCCAAATTATATCAAGTAGTACAGGCAGTCTTCCATTGAACAACAGTTCGTTTATGGCTAGTTTATATTTCTGTGAGAAAGCAAAGAGTTGTAGTTTGATGTTAATGCCTTATTTTACTGCAACAGAAGGAGTTGGAAGACTTATAACTGATAAATATCTAAACATATGTTGGACAATGTGAAAATTTATATAAACTGTGAGTAATGGACTATGAAAGGATAGCACAAAAGATTTGTAACCAACTGACACACCGTATGTATATAAAATGGGAGATGGTTTTATGTTTTGTTTGTATGTTTGTCTTAAAAAATAAAAAAAACATTTAAAAAAAAGAAGTTGGAAGTCAACTTTTTTTTTGCCAACTTTTCCTCACTTCTCTTCCCATTTCCCCCACTACTTTCCTATTTACTTTTGTATCTTATAACCTAATAAAATGTTTAAAACTTGAACAGTTTGTTTATTGACCAAAGTTACAATGGCACTGAAAAATGTGGTTTATGACCACTTTTCACACTTAATGACAGTTGCAGCATCCCCAGTCATGTGATCTAAAGTCAGACAATTGGACTCATGTATGTGACATTGCAATTTTCCTGGGGTCATGTGATCCCCTTTTGTGACTTCCTGATAAGTCAATGGGAAAGCCAGATTCACTTAACCAGTGTGTTGACTAGCTTAACAACTGCAACTGTGGCACAAAAGATCGTAAAATGAGGCAAAATTCACTTAACAAATAATTCACTTAGCAACAAAGATTTGGGGCACAATTTGGGGCATCATTAAGTCGAGGACTACTTATAGTAGAGCTTGCTGAGTTCAGTATTAATTAGGCAAATTACTAATACTGTCATTAATGTACTTCAATAATTACATCATGCCATGATATAAACATGTATATGTTGTGCCATGTGCCATTTCAATTTTAGTAGCATGTGGAAAAGGACTAGAATGAAGAGTTTCATGATCCTTCAAAAGATGGTCTCCAAAACTACAAAAGTAACTCCCATGTTTCTATATTTCCACAAAAGACTGTTGGGATTGATCAAGCCTTACTAGAAAATACAAATGTTCAGGAAACATGATACTTGGGAGCCATAGCATAAAAGAATTCTATATTACACATCACTTCCTTTGGAATTTAAATCTGGCCATTTAAATCTTGAATAGGAAAATATGCACAGGAGTGTGAAAGGAATTGACCCTTTAATTCAGAAGTGAACAAAAAATATAAGGCTGAATCTCTTTATAAAAAGGAACAGATAGTACTGGTGATACTTTCTGACCCTCAGTGTGATTCCTTCACGCTGTCCTTGACTTGAATTGTGTTGTTGAACTATAGAAGAGGAAACAGTCATTAGGCCATTCAATCCCTTGTTTAATGCAAGATACAGCTCTTCAGAGAGTTAATGTATAATTGTTTATACTTTCAGAAAACGACAGTAAAGCACATTTCTTCAAGATGAAGTTATATTACACAGTTTATATTTTAATTATACAAAAATAAAATATTGGCAATTTATTTTATGCCTAAATAAAATGAAAACTGTTTTATAACTATCAAATCCTCACATAGTTGATTTATGGCATAGAGGAATAACACTGATGAGTGATAGAATACCCTTTCAGCCTTCAAAGACTCTGTAACAGTTTTACTAGGTACAGGAGTCCTCAACTTACAACCACAATTGAACACAAAATGTATCTTGCTAAGTGAGAAATTTGTTAAGTGAGTTGTGCCCCATTTTATGACATTTCTTGTCACATTTGTTAAACAAATCATTTTGCTGTTGTCAATTAGTGATATGTTAAGTGAATCTTGTTTCCCTGTTGACTTCGTTTGTCAGAAGGTCGCAAAAGGGGATCACATGGCTCTGGGATACTGTAACTGTCATAAATGTGAACCACTTGTCAAGCATTCAAAAGTAAATCACATGACTGCATGCAATAGCTGCTGCAATGATCATAAGTGAAAAACAGTCATGAGACATTTTTTCAGTGCTGTTGAAAAACTCTGACATCTGGTTTTGCTATGTAAATAACGGTATTATTCAGCTGTTAATAGCTTTGATATGTTAAGTCTCTGATCTCTGCAAATTGATGTATCAACTTGCATATACTTTCAGGTGTAGGATAAGCAACTTGTTGCCTTCCACGTGTTGTTGAAGAATGCCCAATATTCTGATCCTTGGCCCTTTTGACTGGGTTGATAAGAGTTATAGCTAAATGTTTTAGAAGAGCAAGTATTGTTCACCCTTAGTGTGTAGTGCATGATTAATAATATTGATTCTGCCCTGAACTGCTTTAATTGATAGAAGTCAATTTTCTAGTAAAAAACAAAATGCTCATGAATGCTGCAGACCATGTTTGCTTTGTCCACAATAATTGATTGTAAAGAAAAAAATTTTTAGCAACTGCATGCACTTACTTTTTTTTCTATTTAAGAGCTTCTGATAAACCTTCAAAGAACATTTATTTTCCTTCAATTGCAATTTTAACAAGCTCTGTTTTGGGGTTTTGTGTAGTGAGACTTTGTAAAGTAAATAATATTTAATTTACACATAAGCTATGATCCACATAAGCCACAATTGGCTGAGTTCATGTAGCATATTATAAATCAGAATTTACAAGTCTGTCTATTGCTCACACAAATGTGCTAAGTCAGAAACAAGGTACAGCATAATGAAGAGTGTAAATCCATTCTAGCTAGAGCTCTTGCCTTCCTTAATATAAAAGTGTTTATCTAAGGGGGCTTGTCAACATTGTAAAACCAAGCATATATTTGTTCTAGGCTTTTAAGATAAATGGAATATATTGTATCTTTATTTATGTTGCATTTTATTTTGTTCTACTACTGTAATAAAAGATTACAGCATCTAAGTGAGTATTTTTCTCATCAAGTGCTAATAATACTGGCACAGAAAAAAACAGGAAGTAAAGTAGTCCTCGATTTACAACTACAATTGAGCTCAAAATTTCTGTTGCTGAGACAGATATTAAGTGAGGTATGTCCCATTTTAACAAGCTTTCTTGCCACAGTTGTTAAATGAATCACTGCAGCTAAGTTAGTAATACGATTGTTAAGTGAATCTGGCTTCCCCAGTGACTTTGTAAGGTCATAAAAGGTGATCACATGACCTTGTGACACTGTAACCATCATAAATACAAATCACTTGCCAGGCGCCTGAATTTTGATCACATGACCATGAGGATGTTGTAATGGTCATAAGTCACTTTTTTAGTGCCGTTCCACCTTCGGTCACTAAATGAACTGTTGTAAATTGAGAACTACTTGTAGTTGTTCCAAAGAAGATCCTCAAGTCGAGATCCCTTTTTTTCTTTTTCATCGTAGCCATCCATCCCTAGTCACAGAATACCACAGCCGGTGTTGCTCAGCTGCCATTCAAGCACTGAATTGCAATGAACCAAAAAGCCACGAAAAGAATGGAAATGAAGCCTAATTATAACTTTTTTAAAAAAAAAAACTTGCATTCACTTTTGGGCCAGGCATGCTGTCATCTCTCCTGGTTTTCAGGATATTCTGTGCAGCCTAATAGACTGTAATGTCCCGGTATGTAATTTTTGGAATCCGTAGCCTCTGCCATGACTCCAATTAAAATCAGTGATCTGGGCTTTGAGCAGGCACAGCACTTTCAGTTACAATAGGAGGAAAGGCCAGGAAAAGAGGCATCACCTGATTATTTGAGGTTATTGAAATCAACACGCAAGCCTGATTTCACTAGAACTCTGTGACCCAGGAGCTGTCTGTCTGTTAGAGCTAGCTCAGTGCCTCTAAACTGGGACATCTGTTTACCCTGTACTTGAACTGCTCATCCAGCCCTGGCTGAAAGCTCACTCAGAACAAAATACAACGCAGGGGATAATCCTGAGAATAAGCATTTCTGTTGTGACTCCTTCCCATGGAATTAATCCCCGCTCCCCCGTGATTATGCTTTTCTTTCATCTGAGTGATGAGTCTTTACTATCCTACCAAGGATAAGACTTGATGACATCCTGTTGTTTTGTTCAAGCCCGCCTTGCTCTTTCAAAAAGCACCCTTTCAAAAAGAGCTATTTTGTTGTCAAAGAAGTGAAGTTGTCATAGGTTTCTGTGAAAAAAACTCAACTGTTTGTCCCCACCCAACAACTTTCAAGAGCAAAGAACTGGGCAGGTGGTTCGGTCTTTCTTTATAAACACCATCGTAATAGTTCAGGTAGAAATGTAGGTCAGTTGATTTCTGTAATCTTAAGGAATGAGAGCTTGATTTCAAACGCACACAGTACATTTCAGACAGATGATATGAAAATGTTGCCCCTGGGATATTAGAAATGGCTTTAATGTCCCACCTAGAGTTGGAAATCATGCTAACAGTCAGTGTAGATAGCATTGATATACTCAATGGACCAATGGCCTGATTTAGTAGCTGAATTTGCACACTGTGCTAAGTGGATTAGTTTGGATTTCTCTTAGCATATTATGCTAACTCAGCCGTGATTTGTGACCTTGGTCTAAGGCTTTAGCCAGTTGTGGTTGTCAATAAATCATGGTTAAACAAATTGGTCTGGCATGAGTTGCAGATTTAATCAGAACAAGGCAAGTTGCACTGTTCCTATAAGCCTACTTCTGTAAAATAATTCCACAATGCATACGCAGTGGCCGTGGTAATTTTTTACAAAATTCAGTTTATAATTTATTAGAGATAGTCTGTTACTGATTTTATTTTTAACAAATTGATTATATAAAACACCCCTGCTCTATTCAGAATTGCAAAAAGCCTTCAGCCAGCATGAAGCAAGGAAAATTACATGTTTCACAGGGCCTATGTAATGGTGTTCTCAGTACACAGCACATGAGCAAACTTTTTTTTATTAGCCCTGTGTAGGACATAGAAAGAGAAGTCTGCCGAATAGTCGTATGTTCTAAAACATACTGAAGGAAAAACATCATGTCCCAATCTTTCTAAATCATGACTCTAATATGAATACTTTAAAATGTAAGCCCCCTGGATTTATTTATTTTGTATTCTGTTTTCTTCAAGAAACTGAGACATGATTTTTCCGCTCCTGTCTCATCTCCCTTCTCCCATTCTCTCACTACAGTAACTCTGTGAGGCTATGAGATAACCACTGGCTCAAAGTCTGTAGAGATTCTCAGTCATCCAGGTCATGGTTGTCCCAAAGGTGCTTTTTCAGAAGGTAACTGGACTTTGTTTTTGCTTCTCATCCAAGAAGCTTCTTCAAGAAGCTTCTGACAGGATCGTGGGGATCCTTCCATTCCCCACTATCCTGTCAGAGTTGAAGAAGCTTCTTGGATGAGAAGTGAAACGTCGTCAAAGAAAAAAACAAGAAAGTTGCCTCCTGAAAAAGCACCTTTGGGACACTAGCATAAAGTTAACTCTTCAGCTAAATGGGGATCTGAACCTGAGCTGTTCCGGTCCTAGTTCAATATTACTAGGTCTATCTAGTCCAACATCTAATTCCCACAGTAGTCAGTTGGATCCCTCTGTTGTGATTTTAAGCAGGGGTCAAATAGCCTTCTGCTGGCACTCACTATATAATAACAACATATCTTTCCCTTATCTGGTGCCTATTAAATTTGAGCCATCAGTGTGAAAAATTCTGGGAGTTGGCCTCAACCTATTAGGTTGGGAAACATCAAGTAGTTGATTCACTCTGTGACTAATTCATGGTTTACTGTTTCCAGCCAGTCAGTGGAACTCCATGATACTATGAAAAAAATAAATGCTTAAGGCACTGATCCTTCCAAAGTAATTACAAGCCAAGCCAACCTGGTTTGAATGAACGTCATCAATAAGTCACCACAATGTACTTTTCCCAGACTTGACAAAGAACTGCTGACACCAAAGCTGCTCTCTAGCAAAAAAATCAAAGTGGGAAGGAAAAGAAGATGCCCACATAATTTTGTTACTTTTGTACTCCTTTTTACTAAAAAGCACTATGCTAGTGCAAAGCATAGAGAATACATGCAGGACAGTGAAGGAAAAAGCAGCATTGACCAGTTTCTGATCACAGCATCTTGGACCTAAAATGTTGGTTTCTAGTGATATTGAGGTGGGGGAAGGGAGACAGCTTATTGGGATTTCAGGGGCCAAATTGAAATCGAAAAATATTAAGAAATATTATCAAAAAATCAAGAAATATTTTGTGGTTTCTGGGTGGTTTTCAAAGCAGGTCCCTGCAAAATAGTTGCATTGTGCACACATTGTTTAGCATGCCAATGATGTAGGCTTCCATTTTATGAGAAAAATCAATTTTACTTTTTATAAGGAGGCAAAGTGGGGGCCGGTCCTCCTTCCACTTTGAAGAACGCATTTAATCCTGGAATAATTGAGTCAGTTTGTAATTCTGAAAGATCCTGGAAGATAAAGATAAAATAAGCCTTGTGGTGACCTTCAAAACTTCACCAGGCAGAGAAAGGTGATATTTCAAAACAAAACAAACAAAAGAACTGCTAAATTTACACTGAAAAAGCTAGATTCTGTAGAGGTGCTCGGGGCGCACGTCTTTGTCCGTGCTCACACCCTTTGGGGCCAAAGGCAAGTCAAGGGTACTTTATGCTGCCGCTTACGAGAGGTGAGATCCGGTCAAAAGCAACTCCGCCTTCCGATTAATGCGGAGACTCCGCGTTCCAGTTTCTGCCGCGCTCCCAAGACGAACGTTCCCTGCTCGTCCCAAACTGCCCCGCCTTGGATTAGCAATTAGGTGTATCTCTTGCCAAGCGCGAAAGGCAGCGAAGCAGCTCCGCGATAGCAACAGTAAGATGACGGCGGGGTCACTAGGACAGGGAGGGAGCAGGGAAGTGCGTGCGCTCTGGAGCGTGAACCCGCTGATCCCGTCGCAGCACGCAAGCCCGGCACTTCGAAGGCAGGAGCAGCTGGTATTGCGTGCCAGTCGTACACGCCAAGTAGTGAGGGAGTCAAGGTCCGGCACGGAAACCGCGGGCGCTTTAGCTCCGGCTCCGCCTTCCTTGTGCGTGCCAAGGCAGGCGAAGCGACTTGAGGGTTGCCTTTCCCCGGGAGGGGAGGAGGGGGGAGCTCCGGCGCAGCCTCGCAGGGTGTGATTCAACCCAGGGAGGGAAGCGACTGACGCTGCAAGCGATCCTTGTCACGATCTGCTTCCCTGGGAGACGCGGCCTCAAAGCAAGGCGCACAGGACGCCCCTGGAAGGGAGGGAGCGCAATTGTACCGCGGGGCACGACTCAAAACTGGGAGGCGGCAGAGAGAGAGAGAGAGAGAGAAAGAAAGGTCCCTCCAATGATTACGGGTCACGATCGAAGAGGAAAGAGTTGAGGTTGAAAAGGCCAAAATGTGACGAGGCTGTTGAGTCACGATGGTTGCGTATTGTATAGAAATGTTAGGGTATAGTAGCAAAAGATGCACAGGCGTAGCTAACCTGATCTACAGCTGCATTCGAGGGCGAAAGGGTAGAATAAATTAGCCCGGGTTAAATGTCGATCGGTGTTTACTTTCGTTTTTCTGTCTGGAAAAACACTTCTAGCACAACACTGACTACTTGTACAAATTAACTAGGCTGTCTTGAGTTCACACAATGCATTGTTACATGTTTGGAGGGGGAGTTCTACAGTGACTGGGTTCACTGGCACTTTAATCATAGTTTATTGAATAAACCATAATTAAGATTCACACAACAAGGTTGGCCAAACCAAAAAAGCTCACATTAAGGATGAAGTACTACAGAAGAGCTGAGTTAATGTTATCTTCCCCAATATTTTTTTTCTATTCCCCATGTTTAGTTACCCAAGACAAATCAGGGAGTTGCCTCTTGCCTGTTCTTTCTGGCATGATAGGCTGAAATTCAGCATAGTTTCTTTTTCTACTATGTATAGTTGCAGTGCATCTCTACATCTGTTGAATTTCTACCCAATTGGCGGTGTTTTATTTTTGGCAATTCTACCAAAATGCAACACTCAATTCAACAAGAAGGCCTACTAATGCTTGATGGGGATTAGATTGTATTATCTTGAAAAGGGAAAAACAAAAGGGATATTCTCTTGCATTATTGTAACTCTGAGCCCTTGTTTAAGTTGTCAGAAAAACGTTAGAATTTAAATAGAAAAGAACATAGGAAAGAACGTTGGAAGTTAAAAGCCTCTGTCTATGGAGACTCAATCATCCAGGTCATGGTTCTCCCAAAGATGCTTTTCAAAAGGCAACTGGATTTCTTAAGTTTTTTTTTTTCCTTGACAACATTTTGTTCCTTATCCAAGAAACTTCTTCAGTTCTCCCCAGAGAAGGGCATGGCCCCTTCCCGCCATTGGCGTCATATCCTCCTGATATTGTAAGTGTTTGGTGGGAATTTCTTAATAAACCTTTTCTAAGCTTTCTTAAGGTCTGTGTACCTCTCTTGATGTTCTCCTTCTTTGGTATCTGTTCTGCAAATTCTAAGATTTAAATGGAAACAATTGGTGCTGTGAGGCGAATACTAACCGAGGGATGAACCCAGGCAAAAGAGGAGAAAAAGTATGCTCAGGGACAACTACCAGGATGGATGGATGGATGTCTCATTGACCAATGTTGGCCCCCACAAGAATAGCTAGATTTGTTGGCTTCCCCAGCTGGACTGGAGGACCTATTGACTGGATTTGGGCAGCCTCTCATGGAGGGGGGTAGACGGTAGGAGGGTCACTGACGAATGGCCTCTATTGACTATTGTAGAAAACCAAGCATAGAGTTGGAAGGGAGAGGGGGAGGTAGCCTCTCTTTGTGTGGAAAAGACCCAGGAGAAGCCATTGAGAACAACCGAGGGAATATTATACTTGATTTTAAGAATATATGCTTTGTAAGAAAGTTGATTGTTGGCTACGTGTGAATGGATATGGGGAGGAGCGGAAGAAAGGATTGTGCTGCAGTTTGTTATGTCAGGATCTGAGTGGTTTTTTTTTTTTGCATTTTGGTTCTAGCCAAAGGGCCGAGGGTATAAAGTTTGACGTGCTTCTCTGTAATGCAATTTAAGATCTAATAAAGCATGTGCAGTTGGAACTTCTTGCTACTGCAAAAGAGGCGACAAGTTATTGTTAAATGTGTGTACTAAATGTGTTGTCCTTTTTCTTAAGAGTCAAGAAAAGAAGGCAAAGTTGTTGTTTTTTTTTGTTTTTAAGAGAACCAGTTTGGTCTAGTGGTTAGAAAGCTAGAAAGCATGGGACTGTGGGTTCAAGTTCTGCCTTAGTTATGAAAGCCAGCTGGATGGTTTTGGACCAGTCATCCTCACTCAGCCCTAAATAGAATAGAATACCTTTATTGTCATTGCATTCCACGAATACAGTGAAATTTGAAAGCTACTCCAGAGCACAGTGCCCCAAATACATCACAATCATACTACAGAATTAATAACAGTAATAATAATAATTAATAATAATAACAACAACAACAATAGGACTAAAGAGGAAGCACTGGCAGGCTACTTCTGAAAAAGTTGCCAAGAAGACTGCAAGGGCTGATCCTAGTTCCTAGGAATCAAGATGGACTTAATAGCATAAGAAACTTCAGGGGAGAAACCCCAGATGTATTCCCTCCCCCCCCACAAGGAAAACATTATGAACAGTTTCCTACTTCTCTTACGGTTTTGGGAATTTTAGTTTTCTGAAACCAAGAGCCCTGATGTAATTTTTTTTTAGTCTGTCAGACTTGGGAGGAGTTGGGGGAAGAAGCTTAGTTCCCACTCTAGTACAAAAGTGATGTTAGTAAATGGACTTTAACCCCTTTTTCAAAATAAAGCTCAGAGTCTTTTGCTATAGCTGCTACAGTTAAGAAAAGGCAGTTGCTTCTATAAAGAGACTTAGCTGTGAAGGCGGGGAGACATACTTTTTGTCTTCCCAGCTGCCCTATTGCTTTACCTGCTGTGCTGCCCCACAAGAGTGATTTGCATATCATCTGCCTATATACAAAAGCACTGCAGAATTGTTGGCTCAATGCTGGCTGGGGGGAGGGTGTGTTTTACCTTTATAGCCTTGTAAACTTTCATGAAAATTACTTAACATTACATCTTTATCCCTTAAAGTTACATCTGATAAGGGTGAAAGTGGGGAGGAAAAACAAGGTTTGGCAATGTTTGATAGAGCCTCCATGGACTGGTATGGTCTCTTTGAGAACGTGAGTTGGGACATGCTAAGCAATAGCCAACACTAGGGAATCACTTTCTGTTTTAATACAATGATCAGTCTCTTTCAAAAAAGCACCTTTCATAATGGAATTTGGGAGGCAATAACAATATTTCTCTGCTCCCCTGTCCAACACACCCACCCACGAATCTAGAGCAGATCTGGGAATGTCTCCCATACCTTCAGAAGATGGAGCGCCACAAATCAAAGGCAATCCCCCCCCCATGACAAATTGATCAAAGCTATTTAAATTCTAACATTTTTCTAACTTTCCCCCTATTTTTTTAAATAGAAAAATAATAGAAAAGAAAGTTGGAAGTTAAAAGCATCTGATTTGTCCCCATTCTCCTTTATCAGCCCTCTAAACTGCCAGTACCTCAGAATGGAGATACAATGCTAATATTTAGAGTAACACCTCACTAGCTCCATCAAAAAAGAGGCATCCCCTCAAGATAAGGGAAGACTCCTTATAATAATCCACACCTAGGGAGGATCTTCGTTCCCAGTAAAAGAAATATCCAATACACACATCTTACACCTCATGATCAAAGCAGGAGGCAGGAGCACCTCAATCTGCATGTCTAAACATCAAAGCCCACTTGCCCACTAGTAGACCCCTAATGATGTAGGCTACCTTCAACCATTGTACATGGTTGAATGAATAAACTGCTCTACTTTCAGCAGCTGCCCATTTGTGTTTATTCGTGACCTGGCTCAGAAAATTGGACCAAGGAAATTCTTCTAACAAAATCAAAACTAAGCCCTTGAACATTTATGAATAGTAATGACCAGCTGCCCAGATCTATCTGATACTTAGTTTAAAAGATTGAGCATGCTTTAATCTTTTTGCTAGGCCATAAATTGTATTAATGCTAGGAAAGGTCCATGATTTTGCTAAATGAATTTCATTAAGCTGATTTGCATTGATTTTATGAACAACTTTGATTATGTTCTTACTATGCAGTCTCCCCCTTTGTGTTTTGTCAACTGCAGATAAAAAGGGAGTGCATTTAGAGGCTGCAACTATAAGATTCAGCTCTGTGATTAGGAACAGAAGTTGAATCAGGGTATAGGGATCAGAGGGGAGAAAGGGAAATAATGTTAGCTGAATGTTCAAAATATTAAGGGCTGTAGTTCTACCATAATTGGATGGAATAGTATTTTATTTATATCTAGTAATTTATATGTACTTATTTTTGCTTGCATTTTAAAGATAATTAAATTTTAGTAAAGCTGTGATTTTGGTAAAGCTCTGTTTGTCTAAGTCCCCTTTTAATCAAATTGCACAGCAACATATCAAGCTGTGAACTGCAGAAAGACAGAAAAGCTCCTCAGCATAGTCAGACTCTAATGTTTTCTTCTTGGATTTGTTCCCTCTGTTATCAGTTGGACTGCAGTTGCATAGAAATCCTGAGCTAGAGAATGATAAAACAAGTTTCCTGACAAGGGCACAACCTATAAACAATGAATTACGTACGGCTCTGAGGAACGAGGTTCCTGCCTAGATCCAGATGGCTCCCACTCTGCTGTTGTTTCGAAGAGCTGACTCTTCACCCAGGCCTTTGGCTTCATCACACTTGCCATCTTTTATTTTTTATCCTTTATTTGTTTGTGGTGAGCCTCCCTGACTCGTTGAGTAGAGCAGCATACAAGTTTAACAAATTGTTATTATTATGGTTGGTTGCACAGTCAGCCAGATGGTTAAATTGGATTTGCATTTTTCTCCACCTATTGACTCCTTCCCAAGGACCTGCGACAGGCAGACATGGTTGTTTAATAATAACAATAAAGTTATCGTCACAGGATGTAAGCTGTTCCAAACAAAACTGCTTTTTACAATTGACTGACGGTGAGTTTGTTAATACCGACACTGTTCCAGTGGTGCTCCAGATGTTTGGGGATTGCACCCAAGCTACCTATTAATACAACCTTTGTTTTCTTTTGCCAGAGTTATACTATTTCTATTTGCAGGTCTTTATACTTCATGACTTTCTCCAGTTCTTTCTACCACATAGCGCAATGTCCGCTATTCTCTTTCTTTATAATAAGCTCATATTAATTCTGTGGAGGAAGTTGATCACGACTTATCCAAAATTTCCCGGTAGCTTATTAGATGCATGAGGAGATGTATACAGACTCAGGTATTTCTCTCACTTCTGAAGAAAATACGTGTGTGTGTGTATGTGTATTTAAACAATGTTGACAAAACTGGCATGCAAAGCAGTAATGCTACACCACTTAGAAAACTCCAAAGATGTTTTGGGAACCAGTGAAGTAGAGAGGAGAATGCTCCTTAGCTTTTATGTAGGGAATACTATTTCCTTCATCCTCATTACTGGAAACTGGTTCTCATTCCTATTTATTTCAAGTTTGAGAGAAACACTTTCTGATCAGCTGTGACTTCCAGCAGAGCCCTCCTTTTTGGCTGCCAACATTCCCCTCTGTGGCCAAAATAACAACTTGCTCTTAAAGCCCCAGGCATTCCTCCAAGTCACACATGTTTCTTAATGCAGGGTGGCAATCCGATTCCTGCAGCAGGTTCTCCCTTCAGCCATCCTGTGAACATCAGTGACTGTCCTTGTCCGTTGTGTTACTGCCCACATTATTTATTTTTCAGCTTTACTTTGCACATTCAGTTCAGATGACAGCACACATCCCTCCCGCCACCCCCGGCTGGCTTGGAGACAGGCTGCTGAGAGCTTTGCGTGCGGAACTAAAAGCTGGCCCTATGACTTAGTTAATCCTGAACTTGGCAAAAGTATTGTGGACCAAACCCCTTTGATCTCCCAGAGGGATTTGCAGCGGCAGGGGAGAGGAGGAGGAAGAAGCCCTTAGAGTCTGCTTTGCTGGAGGTGCCAAAATCCCTCCGATAGCTGGCCTGGAGCAAATGTTTTCCTTTAAGCTTCAGCTTTCTCACTGCATGCTGTATTGATGTAAGGTTTTCTTTGCCTTTTTATTTTTTAAAACCATTGAAGCCGAAAACCCAGTAACTAGAGTGTGTATGGAAGCTCAAGATGCTGTCAGGATTTTGTTTCAGCTGATTAACTTTACTACTTTGAGTAGAAACAATCCAAAATGTTTTTTTTTTATTCTCAGCATTTTGATTATTGGTTATTTCAAAAATGGATCCATACTGGAGAATATAGCACAGGTAGTCCTGGACTTACAACCACAATTGGGGCCAGAATTTCCGATGCTAAGCAAGGCAATTGTTAAGTGAGTTTGACCTGATTTTATGATCTTTATTTGCCAGGATTGTTAAGCGAATCATGAGGTTGTTAAGCAAATCTGGCTTCTTCCACCGTCTTTGTCAGAAGCCAGACGCAAAAGTCACAAATGGTCCTCCATGACTCTGGGACACTGCAACATTCATAAATACGTGCCAGTTGTCAATCACGAAAAATTTGATTCACTTGACTGACAATGCTGTGACAGTTGCAAGTATGAGGACCTATTTCACTATGGTCATAACTTTGAATGGTCACTAAATGAATGGTTGTAATTCAAGGACTACCTGTATGTGGAGGGTCTGGCCAATTGTCTGTATTCTAAAGGCCCCAATTCTGATTCCTGATGAGGGACTGTGGTAGACTTATCATGTCTTTTGTGTTAATTCAGTTGCAGTCCGGTAAGGGCAATAATGATAGATTCTAACTCTGTCTCAAATTCAGTGACTTTTTGTTCAAGTTATTTATCAACATAATTAAGCAAAGCCAAATAAGCTTTGTACTGGTTCAATGTTACGTAAACCCAACCAGTGTAAAAAAGTGTCTAAAATGACAAATGGCACATTTTTTTTCATCCAGAAGACTTTAAAAATGAATTTCAGATCAATAAAAAGAAAATTCTCAGTCCAGTACTATAAGCTCAGAGGTTTTTATATGGGGCAACAAAGCAGATATTCCTGACATAATGAAATACATTACATTGTGAAATACATCACAAAAATGGAGGTCTTAAAGCAGTATATAGATTTGAAACCTGAAATATTTTTACTAGGGCCTGAATGTTATAGCAAAGAAAAAGCATATTTAATTATTTATGTATTAACTATTGTATTTGCTCAGAATTGGAAAAGCGAAAAAATTCTAGTAGAGGGAAAGATGATTGAGAAAATATTAGAATGTACAGAGATGAATAGATTAACACTGGCAATCAAAGAAAAAGAAGAAGCTGAATATTACATGTTATGGGATTTATTTTATCAATGGTATGAAAATAAAACAAGTTAAAATTAAGTAGATGAATACATAGAGAAATAAGTTAAGATCGTTGTAAAAATAATAGATGTGAAAGATAATGGCTTATAAAGAAAATGTGATTATTGATGTACAGGTAAGAAAAGTATTAATTATAATTGTTAGCACAAGATACATGTACCCAGTCGATACACTGTTTGAATGAAAGATGGATTTATTGTAAACATAAAATAAAAAAAATGTTTGACAAAAACGGAGGCCTCTAATCAAAGTCCCTCATATCTGGGCGCTATTCACTGACTTTCCTTGTGCTCTTTTAACCTTTCATCTGTGTTGCATTTGATCCTAGTATACTCTGTCCAGGATTTGCATACTTGTAATACCAGCAATATTACTGACTTCCCAAAAGCCTGCTCTCCAGATGACTTTTAGTAACAGCTTACAAAATCTGACCTGCATTGGTTGAACAGAGCACTCTGTTGCTCTTGGAATGTTCCTATCAGCATTACTGTCCAGCACAGAACAAAACAGACTTCCACACTGGATGGATGGCATAGGCCAAGGCCTAGTTATTTGAGGAAGCCCCTTCTGCTATGGTTCCGCCAGTCCCATAAGATCTGGCCAAGTCCAAGGCTATTCAATTAATGCCATATTTTCAGGACCTGTGGGGCATGCATGCATGCCACCTAGAATAGGGGGCATGCCACCCAAAGATCTGTAGGGCCCCTACTCTGATATTAAAAGCTCCTTGATAACCTGACTGGTCCCCCCAGTGGTGCAGTAGGATGTATGCTGGGCACCTGCAGAATTTTATTTTATTTATATTTATCTTTGTCTTCTTCTACACATGCATGGCTTGGGTTTTTATTGTGTTAGTCTGTTCCTATTTTTAATATTATAAGCCACCCAGAATTTTGTAGAGTTTGGCAAAACTATAGAAATCAGTCAGTCATGAATATTCCTGTAGTTTTTAATTTTTGCATTTCTGGATAAAATATAATTGAAGTTACAGTATTTTTTGCGGGCAGTAACTTTTTCACTACTTTATACATGGTATAATAGTGCTTTCTAAGGCAACCTTTTGTTTTATTTAAAAGGAAAAGATATATATGAACAATTCACTTCTCCTGGAGCACCTGACCTTTCTCATTTATCAGCTGGAAGGTTCAACTCTAGGAAGCCCCCACTGCCATTGTACAACATCTGTTTAATAAGTTTAACATCAGTTCTCAATGGAAAGCCAGAAGGGTTGCTCAATGTCCAGACATAGGAAGACATATAAATAGCCCCATAAAAAAAGGTGCCAGGCTTTGAATGATCATAACAGCAATGGACAATCCTGAATAGGATTTGCACCTCAAACATCATCTGCCTGGACTCTTTGCATAAATGGGGCATACTGGTAGTATCCTCTCCTTAGTGTGACTTAGTGGTTCTGTGGGTGTGGCTTGGTGGGCGTGGCAGGGGAAAGGTACTGTAAAATCTCCAGTCAAAGGTGGTATTTTCGGGTTCTTCAAACTACTCAAAATTTCCATGACCAGTTCTCCAAAACTGGTCAGGACCTGCTGAATACCACCTCCAAGTTTGACCCATGTCAAACTGTAAATCACATTGTGACAAGCTGTAAGATGAGGGCACATACCGGTCCACTATCTGATTTTTTTTCATATACACAGCACTGTATTTCAATGGTTAGATGGCCTAGTGTTGAACATAGATCTTTTTAACATTTATATTTTGTGTTCTATTAATCAAGGTGAAATGTTAATATATATTGCTAGTTCTTGTATATGATATGATATAAACTGAATAAATGTTTTAATGTTATTTACATAGCTCATGTCAGATTTGGCCACTTTCCCATCTTTAGTAGCATCCTAATACAGTTGATGTCATAATCGCACCTAAATTTCAACTAGCATTACATTTCTGTGCCTGTCAAAGGTTGGAACCTTTGGAACTATGGTCGTAAGTCATTCTGATCATTAAGCTGGCCCTCACATGACCAACCCAATTTTGCAACTTTTTTTGTTAAGCAAATCATGGTCATTAAGTGAATCCAGTCATTAAGCGAGCATAGCAGTCATTAAGCAAACCCATTGTCTGCAAGTAAATTGTGGTCATGTGACTGCAGAATGAGAAAGCTGCAAATAGTAGTAAATGTAGGCTGGTTGCCAAGCTCCTGAATTGCTATCATGTGACTTTGGGGGGGGGGGGATGAGTTCAACTCCTTTCTTGAGTCTGTTGTAATTTTAAACAGTTGCCAAGCAATCTGTTGCAAGTCAAGGGCTACCAGCACTGTTTCAGCACATCCCAGGATATCAGTATAGGGTGCCTTAACTTCTCCTAATGTCCTTTTCATAAGGACATAGAATTAAGGATGATCCAAAATTGAAATATGATTTTATGGAAAGCATCCACAGATGAATGGGCATACACGTTTTATTACTGCAATACTTTAGTTTTAACTCAAAAGATAAGGCCACCTGCTCCTTTTTCACCCCACCCCACCCTTTTTATGGTTATTACTTTAACTTACATAGCAACTAAAGAGAAAACACAAAACTCCATGTAAGCTTTGTGTATGTGTGCACACCTGTTGCTTTTATATGAGATTGGGAGATTTGTATCTGCCATTTAAAGCAAGATCAAATACACAGAAACAGCATATGGTCCATCATTCCTGCATTTCTGCCAGTGGAAAAATAAAGTGTTTACTGCCATGTAAAAATATAAAAATGCCCAGACAACAGCGATAAAATTTTTCTGTTCAACTTCCTTTTTCTGCAGTGAAGTTGATTCAACCACATAACTCCTCCTAATATATATATATATTCATAACTTACTCAGTTTATGAATGTGGATTGCCTAATGTTTCTGAACACTGATAGCAGTCTGCACATTCTCCTACCATAAGGTCTTAGGGTAACATGACTAGATTATCTCATATTTTCAGACCGTTTTCTCGTTCCCTGTTTTGCAGATCCCTTTAATAAATCATCACTTTAAAGTGCTGCTTAGCAGTTGTAGAGTTTTACAATGTGAAAGTTCACATGCTATTAAGCAGGAAATCTATATACACTCAAAAGGTTAAAATCAATTGCCTGAAGCCTTAGAAAATGCTAACTTAGAAAGCAGGATTTGTCTCAAGATGGATAATACTCGTGGAATTCCCTTTAGAACAAGGGTGGAAAATCTTAAGAATTCCAGATGCTTGTGCACTATCAGTCATACATTTGGCCATGTTGGCTTAAGCTGATATGTTTTGGAATTCACCCCCCAGGAATCCACTTCTGGTTCTCTTTCTCCACCAACTATGGGATGTATTCAAAAAAAAAAAAAGAATAAGAGGCACCTTATTCGGATATGGATTTCTCCTGGGCTGAAATGGTTTATCCAAGCTGATTCTACTTGCTTTCTCGAGAATCTCCCTCTGAAATAAACGAGATTCACTTCCCAACAGGCATGTCTTGGGTTGGCCTGCAAATTTACTAGCGTTTAACCATGGCATAAAATTGCCGGGGGTGGGGTGGTTAAAGGAAGCCCTGAGTGTTTAGGCAAAGTAAGGCGGGGCTGGAGTTGCAAGCAGACGGTGCTTCTCAAATTAACTTGAGGGTAACTTTCGCCGAAAGTTTCCGATTGCGGTAAGACGCTGGTAATTGCAAGCAGGCCTCGACGCCTTTACGCTGTTCGCCAGATGGCGTGCAAAGAAACCAGGTCACAAATTGAGCAGCATTATCATAATTGTTTTGTTGTTCTTACCACCACCATTCCCACCACCCGGGCAGGCTCCCTTAAGTAATTCGGAGCCTTGAATGCATTGAAAGACAAGGGAGGGGGAGCAAGGGAAGAGCAGGGCTCTTTGATCGGCATTAGGAAACCAAGGCGCTCCTGCCATCTCTACGTTTGATGTTGCCCTTTGAACATGTTTCTCCCACGTGAGCCTCGCACGAGAAGCCGCTTTCGGGGAGGAGGAGGAGGAGAGGACCGAGGGCAGAGAGTATGGGGGGAAGGGAGGGAGGGACACGCTGGAGACAAGTCCCCTCCATGCCGCCTTGGCTGTTCTCATGCTATCGCCGTGCAGCTCGGCAGCCACATCGGTTTAAATAACCGCAGCGGTGAGGTTGTGAAATGGGCTTGTCACGCAACAGCCAGCCGGCTGCGCTTCGGCTGAGAGCAGGAGGAGGAGGAGGAGCGGAGAACAAAGCCCGCCCGCCCGCCTCTTCCCGCCGTCTGGGTCTGAGGGATCAGAGTCATTACGCACGCGAGCGGCTCTCTTGAGTGCTCGGCTTTCTTTCCCCCCCACCATTGAACCCAAAAGGGAGCGGGGAACTGTGACTCAAAGCGGTTGCGGATCGGTATAGAGCAGAGTGTAAAACGTGAGAGGTTGCAAACTGGGAGTGAGGCGAGGCGGTGACAGCAGCCCGCAGAGAAACGAAATGAGTGCGTGCAGCCACACCAACCCCGCAGGTTGCAAGAAGCCGCTGCAAGTGCCTCTGGGCTGTACGCGAAATAAGTTCCCTCCTTGTTTTCTCCTGTCTTTCTATACTTCAGGCAGCTCACCGTGAGCATTAAATGAGAAAGGAGTTGCAGAAGTAACCGTGGCTTCGTCCCTCGCGACTCCCGAGCTCCACCTCAGTTCTGTAGGATGTGGGCAACCACACTCGTTCGTTACCTAAAACTCTTGAAGACGTAACGGAATACTTAACAATATCAAAAATGACGCTGAACTTAGCAAGATGTGCATTACAATTTATCGCAATCAAACTACACAGCTCTAGAAAGTAGGATTTTGCACTGAAGATATAATGCTTAAGGGCTTGTTCCTAGGCAGAAACTGTTAAGGGACCTTATCTATTTCTCTCGTTGGTAGATCTTAGGGATACAAGGGTTTGACTTAAGTATTCCAGATTATTTCCCTTTTTAGCCAAACAACAGATAAAATAGCAAAGCAGTTTCATTTTACAGTAATGCTATTTGTTATGTTCTCTAAGAATACAGTGTTCTGGATTAAGGATCATTTTTTTAATTCAAATTAATCTGTGTTTGGATTTGTGACAAAATATATGGCATCTTGGCCAGGCTTCTGGAATTAATAATGTTGATGAAACATTTTAATTATTAGAAAAAACTTTCTAAGCTTCTTAGTTGTTGACCATTATGGGATGAAAATAGCTTATCATAACTGGGTGAAGAAACTGATGTTGTGAATGCCACTAGTTACATACTGCAGCTTCTGCACAAGAAAACCTAGTGTGGTTTTCCAGGAGTTTTTAATTGCAGTCCTATGCTAGCAAGATTCTTGAGAGTTGTAGTCTCAAGATACTTACAAGGTGTCTTGGGAAGGTGGCACCAGCTACAAAACACTAATGGATAATGCAGTTCCACTATATTTGGACTTCACCAAAAAGCCCCAGTATTGATGTATCTGAATAACTTGCAAAACTTTCTCCCAAATTTGTTGTGTTATTATACAGTGGTGGCACTACAAACCTGATGCTCTTCAGATAGATTTTAACAATAACTTCTTCCAATTGTACAGTGTATTTGGAGTGACAATGAAAAAGCAGGGACTAATCATTTCCAAATGTTGAGAACAATTACCTCAATAAATCCAGGTAACTTGGTGAGAATGGCCAAGTACCCATTACACAGAAAGGAAAAAGGCTAGAGTTTAGATCCCAGAGGCATGTGTTTCGGAAAATCTTAGGTTATTCTTCATTCTCATCTGCAATGCATCCAAACTAGCCAAGTTTTGTCTACGAGCCTGTTGCCAAGTTAATGAGGCATGGGTTGAGAGTCATAGAAGACCTAGATCAAGGGTCTTCAAACTTGACAGCTTTAAGACTTGTGGACTTCAACTCCCAGAATTCTTGAGCTAACATGACTGGAGGAAGAATTCTGGGAATTGAAGTCCACAAGTCTTAAAGCTGTCAAGTTTGAAGACCCTGACCTAGATTTACAGTTGTGTCAGGCTAAATAATAATACAGTGGCAGCAAATAATTTTTAAAGAACTATGTGTTTGTTTCCTTCTGCTCAGTCATGTTCATGCAGAACATTTAATTGACTTGTGTGTTGTGCCACCTCTTACACAAATAATCTATTTAACTATCATAGAAGGACTTAACCCTAAGGAGATTTAGTGTTGTTTATGATTCAACTAATTCACAATCCCCTACACTTCATTAAATTTATTTACCATGAAGCTAGTTGACTTCAAAAAGGGCATGATTTCAAAAAGGAGCCTCTGTAGCACAGTGGTTAGAGTGCAGTACTGCAAGCTACTTCTGCTACAGCCAGCTGCTTGCAATTTGGCAGTTCAAATCCCACCAGGCTCAAGGTTGGCAGCCTTCCATCCTTCCGAGGTGGGTAAAATGAGGACCCAGATTGTTGAGTGCAATATGCTGACTCTGTAAACCGCTTAGAGAGGGCTGTAAAGCACTATAAAGCAGTATATAAATCTAAGTGCTATTGCTAAACTGCCCAAGAAACTGCTGATACAGTTCTACAGAGGAATTACTGAGTCTATCATCTGCACCTCTATAACTGTCTGGTTTGGTTGTGCAACCCAACAGAACAGACACAGACTTCAGAGGATAATTAGGACTGCAGAAAAAACGATTACTACCAACCTGCCTTCAATTGAGGACCTGTATACTGAACAAGTCAAAAAGGGTTGTGAAAATATTTACAGACCCCTCACATCCCGGACATAAACTGTTTCAAGTTCTTCCCTCAAAACGACGCTATAGAGCACTGCACACCAGAACAACTAGACACAAGAACAGTTTTTTCCCAAAAGCCATCACTCTGCTAAACAGATAATTCCCTCAACATGGTTCAACTATTACAAAGTCTGCACTACTATCTTCTCATCACTCCTTATCACCCATCCCCTCCCACTTGTGATTGTAGGACTGTAACTTTGTTGCTTGTATGCTTACGATTTATATTGACTGTTTCCTAGTATGATTTGATTGCTTATTGTACCCTATGGCTACATTATGATTCTTGATTCTTAATGAATGTATCTTTTCTTTATGTATACCGAGAGCATTTACACCAAGACAAATTCCTTGTGTGTCCAATCACACTTGGCCTATAAAGTATTCTATCTGTTCTGTTCTGTTCTGTTCTATCTATCTATCTATCTATCTATCTATCTATCTATCTATCTATCTATCTATCTATCTATCTATCGCTATGATGCAAAAGTGGAGCCACTCTAGGAGTTTCCATCTCTGTCTTTTCAAGAGCTTTCATGTTCTCCCCAAATAGGGAAGGTATGAAAAAGAAGCAGTCCCTCTAGTATGTCACCAATTACTTCATACAGTTTTTTAAAGATATTCCAAGACAATAAACATTAAAAAAGGAAGAGATGGGAAAAGAAGAGCATCTTTCCAACCTTCTTTATGGCCGCTGGAGAACTTTTAAAAAATGCTGTTGCAACAAAGACATAACCAAAACATCACCAAGTAGATTAGCAGTTTTGGACAATAAGGAATGTGTAAATTCTTTGATGGGCCTAAATGTAGTGAAAGAAAAATTGTTGCCTTGTCCAGATGCCATTGAGTAGTAAGTCTAAACAATGCCAATCTTAGGGCAAACAATGCCCACCACAAATTTCCTCCTTTGTGATGTGCTGCAAGTATATGTAGCAGAGTTCACAATTGTAGTTTCCAAATATTAATGTAACTTGGTAATAGTCATCTGGAATTATATCTGGAAAAGGACTGAGGAAGGCTTTTCCTGAACACTGGGTCCTATCTAACAAAATGAAATTCAATGGTGAGAAAAGTAATGTTTTACACTTAGGTGAACAACCACTTAAATATGAGTCAGCAATGTACTGCAGCCACCAAAAAAAGCCAATGCAGTCCTAAGCTGCATTAACAGAGGGATAGAATCAAGATCACATGAAGTGTTAATACTACTTTATAAAGCCTTGGTAAGGCCACACTTGGAATATTGTGTCCAGTTTTGGTTGCCACAATATAAAAAAGATGTTGAGGCTCTAGAAACACTGCGGAGAATAGCAACAAAGATGATTAGGGGGCTGAAGGCTAAAAACTATGAAAATGGTTGCATGGCTAGTCTAACAAAAAGAAGGACTAGGAATGATGCAGTAGTGTTCCAACACTTGAGGGCTGTCACAAAGAAGATAAGGGTCAATCTATTCTCCAAAACACCTGAAGGCAAGAGAAGAAGCGATGGATGGAAACCAAGAGGAGAATCAAAAACTAAGGAGAGAACAATTAACCAGTGTAACAACCTGCTTCCAGAAGTTGTGGGTACTCCATCCCTGGATGTTTTTAAGAAATGATTGGATTTGTCTGGAACAGCTTGAGCGGGTGGGGGTGGGTGGTTGGACTAGAAGACCTCCAAGGTCCCTTCCAACTCTGTTATTCTGTTATTTTTGGCAATATCATCCTTCAAAACACCAGATTGATCCTGTCTTTATTGGCCTTTCACAAAGCCCTGTAGACTTGGCTTTGAGCTACAGCTTAGGACTCCTGGTAATTAACAGAAGCTGTCTCTTGGTTATGTTGAATGCCAATTGTTTTCACAATCTCATTGCTATGTGTTTCATGTTGGTTGTTTTTTTTCTTCTTTTGCATGTTTTTAATATCATTAGAATCCAAGAGCCATAAATTTGTATAGGCCAGGTAAAGCTACACAATAAATAAATAATGTAAACATTTTTTTAGAAGCTTACTCATTAGCCTTAATATCTAAAAATGGATAAATCAGGTTGACTATTTGGTGGTTGTTTCATCTTGGAGATAGGGAAATTGTGAAGCCTCTGACTTGGTTTGGTACTGTGCTCCTCTTGTCTCTTGTATTTTTCTTTTAATATAATATTCCTTTAATATTTGTCTTTTTTAGTTGCAAGCTACCTAAAGACATTTAAATATTAAATAAATAAATGCAAGAAATATGTGTTTGGAAACATATTTGTCTTACACAGCACTTGTCAATTATGATTACTTTTGGTTGAGTATACATATTGTGTGAAACCCAACTTTGGCTTAACATGCTGTAATGTCTGAATTTGGCCTATTAATTTTTTTACGCTTTATGTAACAGCAAGTTTCTTCCAGAAACTGTCCAAAAACCATAGCCAAACTAGAATACTTTTGGTTATGTTCATATAGAACATGTCAGCATAAACCCACACAGTTTTATAGAAACTCTGTTTTTAAAAGTAATTTAAGACTCAGTGTCAGGACTCGCTGTTAGGCAATCTGAGAATCTGAAAGGCATGCTACAACAATTCATTTTCTCACTTCTATTATTTTCTCCTAAAGGAAGCTTTACTCTGGCTTAGCACTTAAACCCACACATAAGGTCTCCCACTGCATTTAAGGAATCACGACTCAGAGGGCAGGTGGTCTTGGAGCGTGCAGCAGGAGAATTAAGCTAATGTATCAAATCATTGCTTGGTTCCAAGAGACCTCATTCAGAACTGCTTCCCATCAGCTACAAGATGTCTTTTTCTCATTATAATGGAACTGTGTGCCCAGAGCAGGTATCTCTCAGCTAATATTTTCTCCTCAAATACAAGATAAATTTACTGTGGTTTGTTGTTATCGTATTACTCTCAGAAGAGTAAGACAGAGTAAGAACGTAACAAAGACAAAGACGAGGATTTTTAAATCAAACCTATTTTATAAGTTGAAGACTGGAACGTTTTCAGTCCTATAAAGAAGGTGATAGGTTTTTATTATAGGTTTTTATTATTATATTTATTATAGTATAGAGCTTTATTATTATTATTTTGTTTGTTGGAGACAGAACAGTCTTATGCAAATATTCCTGCTATTTGTAAAATTTAGCAAAGATGATGTAGGATAGCTATTGAACTATTTCTTCTACGTATCTTAGTCTCATATTGAGACTGGGTTTTTTTTTTCTTTTAACAAAGCAAATTTAGCACATCTACTGTATTTTCAACAAGTTGCTTGGGGCCTGGAATCAGGCTGCATTCAAATCTCACCCATGAGGGTGTGTGTGCATGTATGTGTTTGTACTAAAAAAATGAAGAGAGAGAGAGGAAAGTAGTACTTTGCACCAACAGTGGCAATACACTGTCACAAATTGTGTTTAGGAATAGGATAGAATTTGAAAAAAGATAAAAGTTTAATCTAACGGATTCATGTAACAAGGGATGGTGATAGAAAAAAAAAGAGGGAAAATTTAAAATATCTGATGTACAAACTGTCATTTCATCAGAGAGTGAGGAGCAGTTTGTAACAAAAAAAAGATTACAAGTAGTTCTCAGCTTATGACCATAATCAAGCCCAAAATTTCTGTAGCTAAGTGAAATATTTGTTAAGTGAATTTTGCCCCATTTTACAATCTTTCTTGCAACAGTTGTTAAGTGAATCACTGCAGTGGTTAAGTTAATTACATGGCTGTTAAGTGAATCTGGCTTCCTCATTGACTTTGTTTGTCAGAAAGTCGCAAAAGGGGAATCGCATGGCGCCAGTACACTGTAACTGTCATAAATACGAGTCAGTTGCCAAGGGCCCACATTTTGTTCACGTGACCATGGAGATGCTGCAATGGTAAATGAACTGCTGTAAGTCGACTACCTGTACTGCTTCTGTTCTTTCTTATCACCACTATGATCGGATCACTCCCAGTAGTTTGCACTGTAATTTTTTCACTGGATTAGATGGCAGCAAGTTACAGCTTTTCTTCCAGATTTTTATAGCCCAGATATGATACCTTACTTTTAAAAAATCCTCTCTTATTTCAAATTGTGAGACGCCAATCCTGCTTCATTTGGGAACCCTCCGTGCCGAGCAAGATCCTGAGCTTCTGCTCAATACGGTAGCACCACGGGCTGTTGGGTTTGGGTAATGAATCAATGATGGAATGGAGAAGCCAAAATGCCCACTTATTTTATTAATTTGAAATTGTTACAGCTGCCCAGTTCCCAATTGATTCATTCAGCGCTGTTATTTTTTTTTTGTTGGGGTGGGGACAAACCAATATGGCTGTGGGAAGAACATTTCCCTGGACATCTGCAATCAGTAGCCAAGGGTTAGTCAGTAAAATGGGAAAGATCTTGCATGCTTTGAATTTGCAAAATGCAGTCCTTAACTGTTTCTGGCAGAGATAGGATAGGCTGCTGTTTGAAATCCTGGAGAAGTGGTCTTCATCGGTCCATCAAGTGTAGGGTGGAAAGCACAACCCACAATGCACAGGCCATATCCACTCCTAATCTCTGTCCTTTCTTCTTCAGGCTATGTTGCCAACAACCCACAATGCACAGGCCATATCCACTCCTAATCTCTGTCCTTTCTTCTTCAGGCTATGTTGCCAACACTCAAAGAACTTCAGAGTTGGCTCTTCCGGTTTGCAGGGCTTCGGCGGCAGGAAGGAATCCGCGATCGTGCGCGGTTTCTGCCTGGGCTCGCCGCTGGAGCACCCCAAGCCAGCTGGCTTTGGGGCTAAGTCACCCCGTAGAGGTGGTGAAGAGGGGGAGATCGCCAGCAGGGTTGAGGAGAGCAGCATCTCTCCTCCTCAGCTGGTCAAACTCCCTTTCCCGAAGGCGGTAGGAGTGGTGGTCAGAAATGGCCAACTCAAAGAAGCACTCAACCGGAAAAGAAAGTGCAGGAGGAAGATAAGAAGTGAAAGTTTTGGCTGACCAGGATAAAAAGCAACAACTAAGGTACCCTGGAATTTAAATTTTATAAAAGATAACATCCATCCCAAAGAAGAGTCAGAAGCAGCGAAAGAAAGTGAAAAGGGAAAGTTTTTTTCTTCTTCTCCCTCACATTGACAACTAAGAGAGCTGAATAAAAAATCGGAAAAATCCGCTTTGGCACTAATAATTAAACTGAAAATATAATTAAATGCCAAAGGGACAATAAAGATTTCTGGACACTAAAAAATCCTTTTTGTCTATAAGTAGGAAGGGAGAGGAAAAGAAGAAGAGCAGGATCTGGAAGGAGGAGACTTCCTGGATTTCAAAAGAATTTAATATAAAATCTCAATAAGACTTCTAAAAGATACATTTTAACTGGAACTTTGTAACTAAATAGTAACCCCAGGAAGAGAAAGTGAAAAAAGAAGAAAGTGTAAAAAGAAACAGCTTGTGTGAATTTGGATTGCTTGGTGACTTTGGGATTTTTGGATATTATATTTGAATGACTAAAAACAATTGGGTGGTTGTTTAAAAATTTTTACAATGGCACTATCTCTGGATGAACTGAAAATGGAATTTAAAAAATATAAAGAAGAGATACAAGAAAGGAAAGGCTCCTTTGGCTCCATTTTTCAATTCTTAGAAATGGCGATTCATAACTACGAGAAACAACAAGAAAAGACCACGCAACAAGAAGATTGGGACAAAGAAGGAGCCATCTTTAATGAACAAGTAACTCTATCTGGAGAAGAAAGGGGGAAAGGGGGGAAAGAGAATGGAGAATTTAAGACTTAAAAAAATAACCAAAAAAGGGAAAAATAATTTGAAAAGTGGATATAATGTTGGAAAGCAACAGAAAAGGGGAATACAGAATAGGGAAATGGAGGTGGAGAGACGGGGTAAAAACGGGAGAGAGAAGAAGAAAGGGAAGAAGGAAAGGAAGAGAAGTTACAAAGGTTTGGAGCAAGATGTAAAGAAACAGGACCTATTCAGAGATAATGGGTGAAAATCTAACTGAAAAAGGGATTCTCTGAGGGTACATAAGATGGTATTGTTATATTTGTAATAGAAATAATGTTAGAAAATTGGAAACAACATATGATTAAAAAGAGGGATAAAATAGTGTAATTTAGTGAAACTTTTGTGAACAAAATAAATGAAATAAAATACATGAGAAAATTGAATTAGGAAGGAACGGGAACATTTTAATTGCTCAATGTTTTATAAAATATAAGTGAAGTGGGGGAGGAATTAACTATGGAAAGTTTATAAGTGTTCCCATAGAAGTACGATATTTATCTGAAAAGTAATGTGTAAAATGTTAAAATTTAAATGAATATTAATATTAATGATAGAATTGAATTGGTATGGATTGTTCTAATTATATTATACATTTATAATTTTTTCTTTTTAAAAAAATACAGTGTGTAGTTTTAGAAAGTACCAAGCAGAATCCGAATGGAAGTTATGTATTATATTAAGTGTTATAATTTTAGGGGAAAGCTATAAAGGCGTCATACTCCAATCAGTGATTACAGGAGAAATTTTGTTTAATGAGAAAAGATAGTAGACAGTTGAAACAGGACAGACAAAGAATGTAAGTACAGTGATTTGAATTGAGATGAAATAAATAAAACAAAATTAAGAAAGTTAAAAGAGGGAAGAAGCTATATTGAAAATGTAGAATAGTAATAAGATATGGAATGGAATATAAAAATGAGCATGAACTTGAATTTGTGTCTGTATGAAGAGATATAACCTGGGACTATGCTGCTTTCAAAAAAGATGTTTTATGTTTTTATGTTTTGTTTGTTTATGTTTGTTTTCAAAAATCAATAAAATTTTCAACAAAAAAAAAGAACTTTAGAGTTGGAAGCAGCCAGTTAAACTACCAAGTCCGGACTCTTGCTGTGCTCAAAAATTAAATCATGCATTTAGCCTCCACTTGAAGATATTCACCACCTCTACTTATAATTGGTTTCACTGTTGAACACCTCCCCCCCCCACCCACCCCGTAATTTAAAGCATTGAAAGAATCTATAACCCAGCCAGCTACCCAACCACTCCAAAGATGCGGGGGAAGTTATAACTGCTGAAGTGCTGCATCTGGTGGCCAATTATTGACACACACCAAAACAAATAAGTGCTTTCCCCAAGGAGGGAAAAATTGTTTTTCTTTGGCATAGATTATACTGAATTAAAAATAACTCTAGTCTGAAGCAGTACAAAGTAGATTTAACCATTTAAAAAACAGGGAGGGAAGTGTGAGAAAGAATGCTGAGCTGGGGAAAAACTTTGGAACCCCCTCAGTAGCTGGGAGAAGGAGAGCATATGATTCAATTAACAAGATAAATGATAATTAGAGCAGTGATTTCAATGAACTCAAAAGGACTGTTGAAAGAAATATCCTTTTGGGTTCAGTTCCAAGTGGGGCAAAAGACACTGGAAACATGGAGGCTCTTTGGAAGGTTTAATATCAGGACCACATGGCCTGGAGCTCTAAAGTGAAAAGGAAGGATGATCACATGCTTCAAGCTGAAGGAAGAGATCAAGAAAAAAGGACTCAGGTGCTGAGAGTGCCTGGGTTTTGTACCCTCTGTTGGGATTTGAATTTGAGCTTGTATTCTGATTGGTTGTCAGACTCCCATGAGGGGCAACTCTGTAGGCTGTCCTGAGTTCCAGGCTTGGTTGAGCCTTGCTGGATGATTATGCCCTTAAAAGGGCTTTTGGCAATTGCTATAACTTTATCTGGAGATTTTTGTTATGTAGAGTAATCTGGCCCAGGCCTTAATGGCCCACCCATTAACAAAGGTGGATGTTATATATTTGCATACTTACCTATGATGGGTTGGTCCATGGCGGCAGGAGATTTGAAGAGCTGTCATTGGCCACAAGCCGCGAGCAGCCGGCTATAAAAAAGGCTGCCGCGGTTTCTCCGTGTTCAGATTCTAGAAGGAAATAAAGTAAGAAAGAGGTCAACTGGGGCTCGAGTCCCCTTTTCCGCGACGCAACAGTGGGGGTGAGTTTCTTCTGAGGTGAGTTTCTACTTCTGAGTTTCTACTTTTTTTAGAGGAAATATTTTGCCTTTTTAATATTTCCTAGGCTATGTCAATTTTCTAGGAGAGGGGTGGGTGCTAACTTCCTACAAGAGACAAGGTAGAAATTTTAAGAAAAACCAATAAGTTATTGTGAGTGGGACATGAGGTACATACAGGTGGGCCTTGATTTATAAGCACAATTGGGACCAAAATTTTGGTTGCTAAGCAATTCAGTTTTTAAGCGAGATATCATGTCACCAGATCCAATTTTATCTTTTTTTTACCATGGTCATTAAATGAAACACATGGTTGTTAGGTGATTTATGCAGTTGTTAAACAAAATCAGCTTTCCCACTTGACATTGCTTGTTGGAAGCCAACTGGGAAGGTCACAAAACACAGTCACATGACTGGGTTGTAAAATGCTGCAATCTTTGTAAATACAAAACTGTTTGACAATCAAGTGAATTGCAATCATGTGATTGCAGTGGTGGTGCAACAGTCGTAACTTGAAGGAAAGTTCATAATTCATTTTTTTCCAAAGCCATTGTAACTTCAAATTGTTGTTAAAGGAATGTTCTTAAATTGACAATTACCTGATACTCCTCAGAACATGTGGAGGAAGAAAATAATTGATTGCTGAGTACATTAACAAAAAAGAATTATGGTAATATCAAAGTTTTTGAAAAGGGGGCTGCAATACACAAAAAGTTGGGTGAGAAAAAGATGGAAACGACAGGAAACACATCTTCCTTTGCGTCATTCCAGGTCATCCATTCATGATTGATTGATTAAATTTATTCACTGCTCATCTTGTGGTCCTGTGATTCTGGGTGGCTTACAATAAAGCTATATTTTAAAAGATAAAAACAGTAAGATAATAAATACATTGAAATTAACAAAAAAAAAATAGCTAAAATGTCAGAGGGTATAAAGTAGACTGGAAGTGGGATCTTCTAATCCAATGCTATCTCCAAGATAATCCAGGCCAATTGGTAGAGCCAGGTTTTAGTTGCAGAATCTTACAGCATCACCCAGCCACCATTTTATTTGTTTAATTTTTATCACATCTTTATTACTTTATAAGTAACTCAAGGTGACAAACATACATAATGCTTCTTCCTCCTATTTTCCCCACAAAAACCTCCCTGTGAAGTAGATTGGGTTGAGAGAGAGTAACAGGCCCAATGTCACCAGCCAGCTTTCATGCCTAAAGTGGGACTAGAACTCATAATCTCTTGGTTTCTAGGCCAGCAGCTTAACCACTAAGCCAAATGGGCAAAATAAAGGCTGTCTTTGTTTTTTATATATAACCCCAGCAATAACTGGAAGACGCTGTAAAATGCTGTAAATCACAAGGGTGGGAACGGATGTAGAATTCTTATTGCTATACTTCCAAAATATTAAATGATATCATATTCTACCAATGAAAAATCCATTGAAATTTTATTCTCCATTGAAATAACTTTATGAAGCAATTTCTCTTCCATGAAAATCAGTGGCACCTGGTATGGAAGCAATTGCATAAGGATTTGAATCCATTTTTTTTTAATTTGCGCAAGAGATTTTGTGAGAATTTATCAGTGGTGGATATCAGGATATGTTGTATATCAAGACAGTTAAAAATTCAAGATTGAAAGAAGATCCCAACTCAATCTCAGAATACTGAATTCTATGTCACATTGTAATGATTTAGAAATTTACAGGGTGATATAACCTTATAATGTATGTACTCATTATCTATTTCCTCATACTTCCTCATATGCCATCTATTGAGTGGCTTTTGCTTATCATCAATAAATGTACATCTGGAACTTGACATGTGCATTGTGTCACCTACTCACCCTAACATTTGAGTCACATATTTAGATTTGACACGTTTGAGTCACATATTCAGATGAGCATTTTTTCAAATCCCATTCCTCTGCAGTTAGGGCTCCCAATGCATTGTGTACATGTCACATTTGCCTTGTCCTTCCTTCCTTCCTCCCCCCCCCCGTATGCAGACGTTTTCATTTCACTCTGTTATCCCAGTGGAGTAATGAAGAGGCCTTTCACAATTGTCACTTATTTTGGGGGTGTCCTCTGGGTACAAGCAAAAAGGCAAGGTGACCTCCACAATGGTGTGATAAAAATTTTGGGTTTCTTTATGAGCAACTCTTGTAGCCACCATTTTGACTTTTTTTTAAACTATACCTTATGGTCAGCCATGCCTGTTCGGCATTTGAACTGCAGGTTCCACCTTTGCTTTCTATTTAGATTTCGGAACTAGTGACTGCTCTTTTAGTACTTAATCCTCAGTTTGCACTGATTCATTCAGTGACTGTTCAGAGTTACAACAACACTGAAAAAAATAGACTCGCCTGTTCTTAAAATTCTAAAATTTTCAGTGTCCCTGCAGTCACATGATCTCAATATGGGCACTCAAGTGCCCTGCTTGTGATTATGATGCCACAGCCGGCCATATCTCATAATCATTTGCAAACTTTAATCATGTTTTTTTTTAATTAGAGGAGAACATGGAAGATGAGAACAATTGCCTTATAGATCTTCCTTTGCTTAATGATCCAGCCTAGTCTGCAATATAGAGAGAATCCAGCTTCTGCCACATCCTTGTAATTTGCAACTTTGGTCCCAGATCCCGAAACAACATTACAGCCTCTGAATCCACAAAAGGGGCATCACCATGTTGAGGATTAGGATAAAGGAGGTCATCAGAATACATTTGGCTGTATTTAATTGATAAACTGTTCGTCCCTCTTTGATAGATCACTCATCCTCCCACTAGCCCCTAAGATTTCTTTCATATCACACAATATTTTTTAATGAATCATGCTTGGGTATGTGTTGCCAAACATTATGTTACTCAGAATTGAATTATTGTGAATTCACACTCATGTGAATCAATCCTAAAGATCTGGCTAAGTATGGAAGATGATTTCCATCTTTCCTGAAATGCAAGAAGTCTAAACCAATGTAGAATGGTGATGTGCAATCCCTCTGTGATTCTCAACAGCAGAAGTGCTCTAGCGTGTGCTTCCTGAAATCCTTAAATGCAGTCACCAAAGTCTATCCAAAAAATGTCCACAGTATTACAATTTTGAATATAATAAAAAAAGGGAAGGAGATTAAGGTCATTTCACTGTTTGCACTTAACCAGGGCCCAATTGTTTCTTGAAAATAGCAATTGTCTAAGCACTGCCTTCATCTTATCTCCAATCTCCAATGTTTCAGATTGATATGAGTGCAGTAGTTATGGTGCAGGCACTTCATTTCCTCTGGTTGTCTGGAAGTTGAGTCATTGTGACTGGACTTCCTTTTTTGTTCATCAACATATTTCCTCCGATCTCTGGTCAACCTCTTCCAACTCCATTCTTCTGTCTACTCTCCAAGGAACTGTTTTAACTAACCATCACTTCCTTTCTGTTGCAGAGAAAACTACATGTTCTTGTTTTCCATTTCTTAAACTCACTGGAGACCCTTTTCAATGCATGCTAGAGCATGTAACTTTTTCTGCAGTAGTTCTTATATTGTGCATACTTTATTGTTCTGCTGATAACAGCCTCCCCCAAACCTCTCTTTGAAAGTAATTCAGTCCCTTTTAGAAATCATCGTTGCTACTGTCTTAAATACTTTATAAATTGTGTATTTCAACTCGGAAGGGTATGGGGGGAAGGCAGCACAAAACAACCTAAAGATTGATATCTATCAGAGTCCTGGAGATTGACAGGTGCTTTTTTTAAACAACTGGTGTTGAACTAAAGAGATGGGAGGAAAGTTTTTAAAAAATGACCAACTGCTTTGTTTATCATGCATTGCACAGAATACTATTGTTCTGTACACAGCAATGACTAAAGTGTATTTAATGACATATACACTTACAGACAATGTTAAGACTGGGAGTGGGATAGTGCATTTCATGCTGGTATAGTTTTCGCTGACTCAGGTATGGATGGATAGCACCGAAACTCAGCAGGGGGAGAGGTTCTAAGTACGTGGGGACTAATCATGGTAGCTTTATCTGATACATTTATATTAAATGAAATAGTTTTTAGTTTGACCTCCAACTGAGGACCAAAAGCCAGTGGTCTCTTGAAGAGGAAAGGAAAACTGGAGTATGTTGGCTGAAACGATGTGTGCACTGGGACTAAGAAGCAGATACAGAAATTGAATTTAGTTTTATGGAGGACTTCTCATGGCATCCTAAGTCTGAATATCTTTTCAAATGTTAGGTGTGGGCCCCCATAAGGTGTGACGAGGAAGGAAATTCTTGCTGGCAGTTCATATGCTGACTATTGCCATCTCTGTGCTGAATCTCTTAAATAATATCCAAGGGCAGGGGTGTCAAACTCAAGGCCCACGAGCCGGATCCAGCTCACCAGGTGCTTAGATCTGGCCCCAGGGGCCAGCCTGGAAACTGTGAAGGACTGGCCCATGGTGCTTCTGCCAGTGAAAATGGAGGTCGCGAGGGCCATATTATTATTATTTAATTAATTTATATTGCCACCTATTCACCAAGGTGACTCAAAGTGGCTTACACAATGTAAAACCATATTTAAAACAAAAATAAAAATAAAAAACAATAAAAACTAACAAAAAGAATCAAATAAATTAATAAAGTACAGCTGAACAAAATCTGGAAAAAAAATCACCCCCCAACTCCCACCCCCAGCCCTGATGACAGCAGATCACACTAGCCATTTGATAGACTCCATCCCGCTCTGGGTTCCCCAGGCCTGCTGGCAAAACCAGGTCTTCAGTGCCTGCTAGAGTGGGGGCCATTCTAATCGCTGGGGGAATGATATTCCAGAGAGAGGGAGCCACCACCGAGAAGGCCCTTCTTCTGGGTCCCACCAAGTGTATCTCCCTCAGGGTTTGGATCCACAACATTCCCTGCCTCCCCGCTCTAATGGATAGGGTAGATGTGATCAGCAAGAGACATTCCCTCAGATAACCCGGCCCCAAGCCATGAAGGGCTTTAAAGGTGACAACCGGCACCTTGAATTGCAACATATGCTCTGTTTTCACTGGCAGAGTACTGCAGGAGGCCGTCGCAGCAGAAAACAGAACCTGCAAGAGGTGCCCCTGACACAAATAATGTCGAACTGGCCACATCCATCCCAGCCACACCCACCCGGCCCCCGAGGTCAAACACAACCCTGATGCAGCCCTCAATGAAATTGAGTTTGACACTCCTGTCCTAGGACATCAGATATGAATAGCGGAATTTAGTATTTATTCCTTTAAAATGGTTTAGTCTGCTTTGAATTTCAAAGAACCACACAATTAAGCTCCACTATGACTCATTTTTTGTGGTTTTAAGTAGAAATGAATTGGCTCTCCTCAACCTGCTGTCCTTGGAAACTAGTCCCATCAACCCAGTACAGTATTGACTATTTCTGTGGATGAGATATCACTTGCATACACAATACATTTAGAATCCAGGTTGCAGAAAAGTAATCAAAATCAATCACTCCTCAGTTTCCTTGTTTTGCTTTGATATTGTTCCTGATGACAGAAAATAATTGTTCTGGTAGACGCAAATGACTGCAGCCTTATGATGTAGTCAGGCGAATCTAAACAGGTGATAACAGAACAGGGCAGAACAGGGTGTGTTTTTTATTGTGTTTTTACCTGAACTGTGACATTCTGTATCACAGCTAGAAATAAATATTACCCAATAAAAATGGACTTGTTTCAATTTGGCTCCCAGTGTCCCACTGATATTGCAGTGTGTAGTTTCTTGTATTCTAATTAATATTCTAATTCTAATTAATACTCTGATTCTTGTGTGTAGTTTACATGTATTCTAATTAACTGGGAATGGTAGTAGCCAAATGCAATACAAAAAGAGAGACAGAATGAGAGATTCAGACACTTCCATGTATACTATAAACAATTCCGTCTATCTAGCAACCATGCTCCAAAAAGCATAGCTGGAATAGAAAACCCTGTTTCTTTGATTTGTGGTGATTTCAGTGTTTGGCTACTTAGCAATTATATCTTACACTGCCCAGAAATGAATAACTTATGAAAACTTGTAAAGAATACTTCAACATTTTCTTGAGGTGCTTGAATGAAGTGTCAGAAACCAACATTTTATCAAGAAAATGAAAGATGTAAATTTGATTTCTCAACCAGATCATCTTTAATTTCCCACATTTAAGAAGTAGCATATAACATTTAGATTGATCAAATATTAATATGTATTCTGTCAAGTATTTTCCTTTCTGGACAACTAATGCTAGCTGTTGTGGGTGAGTCAGATCAGGCAAATAGCAATAGAACTTAGATTTATAGACCACTTTATTGTGCTTTACAGTGCTCTCTAAGTGGTTTAGAGTGTCAACATTTTGCCTCCAACAATCTGGGTCTTCATTTTAGCAACCTTGCAAGGATGGAAGGCAGGGGTGGGATTCAAATTTTTTAACAACTGGTTCTGTGGGCGTGGCTTAGTTGGTGGGCATGGCTTAGTGGTCATGTGACCAGGTGGACATGGCTTGGTGGTCATGTTATTGCCTGGGCATGGCCAACCCAATATCACTCACATCAAGGCACGCATCTTCTTGCCTGGCCTCTCATGACTATGGGGATGCTGCAACAGTCGTAAGTGTGAAAAATGGTCATAAATCATGTTTTTCAGTGCCATTGTAACTTTGAATGGTCACACAATCAAAGTACCAGCAAAGGAGGGAAAAAAAACTCCAAAGAAGTTCCTGACAGGAAGTCTAGTCCTGCCAAGAATGTAATTTGGGTTAACGGAGGCAGTTTCTGTAAGCAACACCAGAATGTTTCCTTCCTGCCTTCCTTACAGGATTAGGCCAGTAATTTCTTCTAACAACCGGTTCTCCAAACTGCTTAGAATATTAACAACCGGTTCTAGTGAATAGGTGCAAACTGGTAGAATCCCACCACTGATGGAAGGCTGAGTCAACCTTGAGCCAGTGTGAATCAAACAGACAGCAAAATTAGCCTGCAAAACTGCATTCTAACCACTGTGCCACCACGCCTCTTGTTGTTATTATTAACTTTGACACATGTTAATATTAAACTCATAATGAATCAACCAACAAAATTAAGCACATCTGGACAGAATATAATTATAGTAACTGTTAGAGAAAGATTGTATTAGTGAGCTGAAGGGCCAGAAGAGTAACAGTTGTAATTATAAATTATAATGTTATAATGATAATTTTTTTGTGCTCGAGCAGTCTCATACAGCTAACATTGCTGAACAGTTAAAATGTGTTGCCTTTCACAAAGACCATTCCTTACCTTGATGTTAATTATTTTGCTTCAGCTTTCTTTCAAAGGTAAAGAAAATGTATTATATCACTTTTCAAACTTCCTCATTATCTAAGTTTTCTAACTCCTAAGGACCATCTTTTCTACTTATTTAAAACATTCCACAAGATTGTTATATAATCACTGCCTTTTGTCAACATGTGCTTAATTCTAGCCAGGACCAAGAAAACAATGACTTCCTTGGCTTCTCCCATAGTCAATAAGTCACAGCTACAAATACTTCACAGCGCCAATTTCATGCTCACTATAATTCCATTGTTTTAACTTACTTCAGCAGAACACCAAAGGGACAGATCCAGTCCATTGTCTCTTTCATGATTATGACATTATGTGATGGGTGAGTTCACAGATGTAGCTATCTTAATGTGTCTTTGCTACTTGAAGCAATTAAAGGGCTAGAAATGTGTGGCATTCAAAGACAGCCTAAGATAAGTTTCCTATCTCTCTGCCTACCATGTAATTGTCCAGATGGTTAACATCTTCTAACTGTTGCCAAAACAAGTTGTTTATACCTGAAGCTAATAAGAATACAACTGCACATGTACTTTTGGGGGGATCACAAATGAAATTTCTGTTTTGGGTGGCAGCCAAGAGCTACATGTGACCAATAAAACACTGTTTATGTTTTGACCCTGTAGCCTTACCCAATCACCAGAACCCAGTGGCATGAATGCTACCATTGTGAAGTAAGAAACAATCAAAGAGATGTAGTAGAAGCCTTATTATAGGTTGTGCATGCAGACTTTGCTCTGCTTCTAGACTGACTTTGCAGCAATGAGAAGTCATCTTCCTGAGTAGCTGAACACCTGGGTCTTCAGCAACATTGAATCAATCACTGGAAGTTGGAGGTGTTCACTTTCACATTGATGGGAATTCTAGTGTGGAGGCTTCATATTGTGCCTGAAAATAATAGTAACAGAAATTAGAATGAGAATGGGGTATTGGCTTGCTGTATATTTTTGCAGACTTCTCTTGGTCAGCTGGAGGGGAGCACTGTTAGCCCTACAAGCCCAGAGAATGGCAACAGTGAGGATACTTGCAGGATATTATGATAGTTTGGGGATAGGTGGAAGGTGGCTGATTGGAGATAACCATGGTTTTTCAAAGGCTCTAAACATTTTCAACAAACTCAAAGCTGAACATCCTACCCTTGTACATCCCAAGTCGGGATGACATCCATTGAAGCCTCAACTCAAAATATTAAATTGAGATTCCCACATACACACAAAAAGCTTATATTGTGTATATTTCTCCTTCTTTCTCATGATTTGGGATGGATTGGGGTGTCTTGGCATGTGCATTTTAAGATTTTGAATGGAACTATCTGTCTTCACAGGTTCCTAATCATTGCACAGATTTGTTCTGGCATCCTCTTTGTGCCACAAGAATTCCCCTTCATCTGGCTCTCAACTAATTTGTTGCTTGTATCCTTACTATTTATATTGACTGTTTCCTAGTATGATTTGATTGCTTATTGTACCCTAGGACTATCATTAAGTGTTGTACCTTATGATTCTTGACAAATATATCTTTTCTTTTATGTATACTGAGAGCATTTGCACCAAGACAGATTCCTTGTGTGTCCAACCACACTTGGCCAATAAAGAATTCTATTCTATTCTAACTAATTCCAGAGACCAATCCCATAAGAGAAAAGGGCTACCCAGTGAAATGGGAGAGAAAGTGCCACTATCTGCCAATTCATGGCAGACCCTTTCCCAAATCTGACAACCATCTCTGAGCTGTTCTGAGTACTTGAGGGTGCTTCTCTCCAGAGCTTCGGCTCTCCCTCCATGTTTTTATAAGAAGGGCACTCTCTAGGTCCCTTCCTTGAAACAGTCAAACAGTCTTGTGGGACCTAGGAAATGTATCTTGTTGGCAATAGCCCCAATTTTATGGATCAACCTTCCTCCAATCCTGATGGCCTTCAAAAAGACTGTCAAGACCTAACTCCTTGCATAGGCCTTTGTGATGAGTTGTGATGTGCTGGAGCCCCTAATTGGATGGTGGTGTCATTGCTACTTGGATTACCATTTTATTGTGTCATTATTTGTATCTGTATGTGTGGCAGTTTTAATTCTCATTGGGTTTTTGCCTTTGGTAAGCTGTCTGGAATTGCCTTGGTTAATTTGGGTGCCTATATAAATGTTTTAAATAACTAAAGAGATGTTGAACTGTTTCCAGAAATTGCATTGAACTCACGTTAAAAAGCAGACAATCTATTAGCTCATATCAGGCAATAGGCTGGAACACACCTGCACAAAACATTTGTGCAAAACGAGAATGATTTGTGACAGATGGTTAAACTCACTGCCTAATCATCTGCAAAAACTCACCTCCTCCCCATCTCTGACCCACATTAAGGAAAATGATAGATAGACGTTTTCCTGAAGGATCTTGATATTTTGGAGAGGGTGAAGAAAAAAGGTGGGGCAATCCACCAACAGTCTCTACTTCTTAACATGTAACGGCAAGCAACTTTTGCTGGTGTTATTGGCGGGGCAGCAATCATTATGTTTTTATAATTTTATACTACTGAAGGACTGGTGGATAGCTCTTTAATGTGGCTAGGAAGAAAAAGCTTCAGCCATCTTCACTGCTATTTTACAAAAAGGCAAATAGAAGAGTTTTAAGTAATTCAAATCAGTAAATCAGTCGCTGACCGGCAATTGAAGCATGGACAATCAGTTTTCTTCTGTTCAGGGGCTAGAGTGATTGAATCCAGGTCACATTAAGATGCTTTTGGTTGGTTGCCCTGGATTTGAGGTCATTAAAGGGCCAACTGCATGCCTTAATTCTTTCATATGCTTAAGACGCTTGTGTCTTAAAGGTCCTCCATGAGAACATCAGCCCAAATATTTATGGAGGCAGGGTGGGGAGGTGGATGAAAGTACTTTCAAGAGCTGACATATGAGCCTTAAAATATTGGAACACACAAGGCAACAATTCCAACTCCCATCCTCAAAAGCTGCAGTAAAAAGTTCAGCGTATCCATTCCCAGCACCCTGAAAATTGCAACATGAGTACAGGGAGACTACTGGATTTTTATTTTAATTATTTTTTCTATTGTCAGGGCCTTGATGAGGCAAAGGGGTTTATGTGGGTAAATGAAATTGTGGGCTGTGTCATCAGACATAGCTTGTATACCTCCAGAAGGGTCCCCCAAGGCAAACAAGCCATGATGGATACCTCAGATTAACACTGATTACATCTGCCAACCCACACTGCACCACCATGCCAGGTTATAGTCTATTCCTTCCACATGCCAATACAACCTCAAAAATGTCCCTCATTCGCTGGAGGCCCTCAGTCAACTACCTACAGCAGCAGGAAGACTGATGGCAGAGACTGCTGAGAATCACCAGGTTAAATCAGGCTGCCTTTGGACTTTGGACATAGGGTGGATTGACAACATCAACAGGTATTGGTGGGCCCAATTGGCAAAAAGGAAGCTCAGGACCATATTGGAACCAATGTGGAAGAGGCATTGGATAGACATTGGCTAAAATGATGGTGATTATTTTAATTATTCATTTGTTTTTCACATTTCTGAATCACCCTTCTTTCTCAAAAAAAATTTTTGAGGTTGGAAGATGTCCACCAATTGTCTGGTAATCTCATTAATCCAAGTCAAACAGGAAAAGAAAAAAATAGTCATCGCTCCCTCCAATCAAAGAACTCAGTAGTAACAGATATGTGAAAAATGATTACAAATAGGTGCATGCAAGGACAGAGAGTTTTAAATATAGAGGGAAAAAAACCCACTTCATTTCCCTTCCACTCCCACCTCCCCCACCCCCAAGAACTATTACCAGAAGAGTTAGCTGAATTAACTGCCTGGAAATAGATTCAAAGGTGACAAATGGGGAAGCCACAATCTTTGTGGGCTGGCACGATATGGGTGGGTGCCGTTTTCGTGCCGAGAAGAGCAGATCTGTATTGGGAAATCAGTTACTTGCTGGGTGTAAGGTGGGTGTAAGTCTGCTGGAGTTTTTCTCTTTCTACTCCCAAACATTTGGCTGCTTTTCTGTTTCCAGTTCTCAGGCTCATGGATAATTTTAGAGATTGGCACATAGTGGTATAAATTTTATCAGCCTACTGAATGACAGACTTTAAAAAAAACAGTGAAGGAAGGCAGAAGGGGAAAATGTGAGAACATTCTCAAGACTATGGTACTTATTCTTTCTAAGTTCACAATACTGCTCTCAGCAAGACATAGACAAGCACAGGCTCCTTCACAAAAGGGGAGGAACTTGTTGTATTGGCTGGTCCATCTCACTCAGGGTTTTCAAAATCAGTTAAATTGCTTTCCTACTCCTGAGGCTTCAGAGTAGACTTTCCTAATTGAGCCTACTCCAGATTTGTATCTCCTTTCATAGTCACCCTTGTGGAAAGAATTGTAAAGTTACTGATTGGAGTCCTCCTTTTTCCTAGAGGTGCTTCAGGACAGCATGAGATTAAAATAAAAATTGCAACAAAGATATTTTCATGATACCAATAGAAGAAAATATTTGTAGCTCAGCGTTGAATTGTGGGGTCCTTGATACTCTCTGAGGTTGGTTGTTTTCTTACAGGTGTTTCATTATTCGACTAGGTAACATCATCACCAATGCTGGTAGCTGCTAGATATCTAGTTAGATATTGAAACATCTGCAAGAAAACAACCAACCTCAGAGAACACCATAGATGCCATATTTTCATGAGCCCCTCTAGGAATTAATCGGTTATGGTTAGGGTTTTGTCCCAGGAAACTTAGAAAATCACAACTGACTAAGGAAAAACACAACTGTCCAAAATGATTGTGGAGATCTACGATCTAAAACTAATCCATTTAGGATAAATTCATTGGATCTATTACTAGGGCTGTAGAGTTAATCTGACACAGTAATCTCTCTTCATGATACATATGTTATGTGCACAGGCCCATTTGAAGCATGTGCTTGTCATTGAAATAGGGCATTTCTATATCTACCAATCTTTCCAAGAAATCGCCCTGCTGTAGAAATCTGGGAACATGATGCACACTTCTTCCTAACATAGCAGTATAATATGCTTTTGTTTGACAACTTTGGTTTGCTTGTTCTGAGGAACAATGAGTTATGGAATTTCGCCCACTTCTGAACTGAAATGTTGTCCACCCATCTTTGAGTCACCAGAAAACTATACTGGCATGAAATTGTCTCTTTGATGCCTGCGCTGCTTTGTTCTCAATCACCGTAGCGCCCTGACTTTCTTTCATGATGAGTGTGGAGATAGAACCTTTGGTAAAGAGATTTGAGTTAAAAGCAAGTTTTGAGCTTAGGGTGTAGTGTCACTCTGAGACATTATTGGAGATTATATTATGATTCCTTCCTATAACAATTTATCAAAACTACTGTGGAAGAGGAGAGAAGGGATTCACTTACAAAATTGTATTCTAACTCCAAAATTCTAACCCAGAAAGGAACAGAAACTTGTTTTAGTGAGGAAATCATGAATTCCACCCAGCGGAATTTGCCTTTAGTCTTGTGATCAAAAAAGAAGAAGAATGTACACTCAATAAATTAAGCCACATTTAAGTGCATACATATTAAGTAAAGACTTCAATGATATGACTGACTTTACAGATAGGTGCCAACTTACAATAGAATAAAATGGCATGGCATGGCATAGCATGGCATAGAATAGAATAGAATAGAATAGAATAGAATAGAATAGAATAGAATAGAATAGAATAGAATAGAAAAGTTTATTGGCCAAGTGTGATTGGACACACAAGGAATTTGTCTTGGTGTAAATACTCTCAGTATACATAAAAGAAAAGATACATTTGTCAAGAGTCGAGAATCATAAGGTACAACACTTAATGATAGTCATAAGGTACAATAAGCAATCAAATCATACTAGGAAACAGTCAATATAAATCGTAAGCATACAAGCAACAAAGTTTCAGTCCTACAATCACAAGTGGGAGGGGATGGCTGATAAGGAGTGATGAGAAGATTAACAGTAATAGTAATGTACACTTTGTAAATAGTTGAACAGGGAATTATTTGTTTAGCAGAATGATGGCTTTCGGGAAAAAATTGTTCTTGTGTCTAGTTGTTCTGGTGTGCAGTGCTCTATAGCGTCATTTTGAGGGAAGGAGTTGAAACAGTTCATGTCTGGGATGTGAGGGGTCTGTGAATATTTTCACAGCCCTCTTTTTTTTTAACAATTGAGTCCAGAATTTCTATTGTTAAGCAAGACAGCTGTTAAGTGAGTTTTGCCCCATTAGATGGATCTTTCTTGCCACAGTTGTTAAGTTAGTAACATAGTTATTAAGTAAATCTGGCCTCCCTATTGACTTTGCTTTTGCATGAGTTCACAAAAGTTGATCACATAACCATCATAAATACATGCTAATTGTCTGAATTTTGATCATGTGACTATGGGATGCTGCAATCCTTAGAGTCTGAAAAACGGTCCCACAAGACACCTTTTTCAGTGCTGTTGTAATTTCAAACAGTCACAAAACAAAAGGTTGTAATTCAAGGATTACCTGTACTTTGTGAGAAGTTGACATCAGAAATAACTCAACATAATTTTCATTTATTAACAACTTATTCATTTACTATGGAAAATCACAAGCTAAATGCAATAGGTAAGCCAATTTTTAAAATTAAATATTCTAATTAAATCCACCCCAGGAACCTTTTGTGTGGGAAAATTCAAAAGTAGTAACTGTGATTCTGAAAGTATCTTTGGAGGCTAATAAACACTTGGAGGCAAAATATTTCACTGTAATTTGTGTAACCTTGATTTATTTGCTTGTAATAAAGCTTATATTATCATATAGTTGCATCTAATCAGGTATACTTAAGAATGGAGAAATGTTCCATGAAGCAAGACAAAGTGAAAACATCTAAAATGGATCTTTTGGGGAAAAAAAAATGCTGTTCAATGGAACAAAAAATCCTGATTTAGATATAAATCTGCTACAGTCTGGAGGATAATGTATTGCTCAATAATTTTTATGCAAATTAAAGAATAAGGATCAAATTGCTTCTGAGCTTTGTAACAATGGGTCATTTGTTAAAGCAACTAGCATGATAGTGAAATCTTAATAATAGTGTTACCTCCAAAACTTATTTTGGATTGTTATCTGAGATTGGTGCCAGATTCTAAACAATTTAATATTAAGATGTATTATTTTCTTGTTTTGTTTTGGTTTTAGTTTACATTTTTCTTTTTCTATAATGTTGTTTGTAAATCTTAATATATTGTTTCAATACAATGATATTTATTATATCATTTATTATATGTATTACAGTATATATATATATATATTCTATTGTTTGGATAACTTAGAATATTGGAAATTTAAAAAGAGAAAGAAATATTCTACCATTAATTATAACTTAGGATATCAGTATTACAAGCATAAAGTGACTTTTCATACAAAATTGAATACGTATAACATTAGAAGAAAAGAAAATGCTGCAGATTACATCAAAGTATTTGTTCTACAATAAAGGATTTGGTTTTATGTCGGTAACTTAGTATCGATATCTCCATTGTATAATTGCGTAACACGTATTTTTTCTGCTTAATTGTGCTTGATTCTTGGAGGCTGTCTGCAATTTTCTTGGCAAGTCCTTGCAGTGTTGTTGGCAAGATGATTCAGCAATGTGTGCCCCATTGCTTCTTTCCTAGGGGTCAGCACGTGTGATTGACCCAAAGTCACCCATCTGGCTTTGTGTCCAAGGTGGGACTAGAACTCTCAGTCTCCCAGCTTATAGCCTGGTGTCTTAACCACTACACCCACTGTTAAATTATAAGTAATTACATTTGCCATATTGCATGGTACATTGTATTTATGGGATGCAGTAGAATGGAAACCACTTTTGCTTATATTTGCTGCCATTATGTATATATGTTGTCAGTTTTGCCATTGCTGCTTATTCTCCAAGTTTAACTTCACAATTAGATATTGTCAGAATAGCATCTCTCTTCCAGAGTATTTGACATTTTAGACTGCTAGTAAACAAGCTTCTAATTTCCCAAATATCCTTTATCAGGAAAACAAATCCTATAAATAATGTTAAATGTCTCCCTCTCTTCTCCAGCAGTAAAAATATTTTTGCATTAAAGCCCTGTGGCAGACTTAAATACCTGTCTTATATAAAGGTAGAGATGTGAAGTAAGCAGCAGGTGTTCCTACAAGGCACAAGATCTTCTGTTCCATATCAAATATGGGGCCCTACACTTCCAACATTCTTCCAGCCAATTCATGGGTGATTCACATATATATACACACAAACATCCCTAAATTAACTTGCTTCTATTTTGGGATTTCTCATAGGTGTCTAATTGTTACCAAGTCTAATAACTGGATAATGGTGAAGACTGATCTTACTCACTGGATTATTTTATTTATTAGTCAAATTTAAAAGGTCATAACAACTCTGGGTGGTATACAAGCTACACGCCTTTGTAAAGTTTTTTTTTAATCCTACAGAAAGATTCCATACCAACTATCTCCTATTTTTGGAATTCCAGTGACGTTCCTAGCAGCAATTATATTCCAACAAATACGTTTTTGTGCTCTGCTAGGCAATATGTTCCACCTAAATTGATTTTTAATTTAAAGCATTGGTGGGAAGCTGATGTCTATCTTAGCAACTATCTTATAACTGACTATAATATGTTCTCCAAATTCCAGATGTGCCCACCGGGCTAAAAAGGTTGGGGAGCTTTTCCCCATTTGCAGAATAAATAATCTGTCCAATAGCTGTAACAAAAAGCATTAAGAACTATCCATACAGTGTATGCATATTCTACAAAAGAACTTATGCTCTGGAGTGATTGAGGTTGATTGAAGTGACTGTGGAAATGTATGCATTCTCTTGGCAATAGCAGCTATGGTAGGTTTAGCCAATGTTAGCCATTTTCGGAGGTGTGCTGGTTTACTGGATGTCAAAAAGAAAACAGGAGAAGGAAGCTGCACTATGAAAGAACCCAACATGGGTGGACACAAAACCGGGACATGGTAATATGCCTTAGTGCAGATTTAGGAAGGATCTCAAAAATACAATACAGTTCTGCAAACTGAGAAGGTGTATTGTCAGATAGCTACTTTAATGTATCTGTTTAGTCTGCTATCCGTGAGCTGGCTGGTAATGGCGTACTTCAAGATACTTGATGCTCTACTCCTAGTTTAAAATTGGTCTTGGACAGCCTTACAAGCAAAGAAGATCTCCAGATAAAAAGCTGTCTTGTAACAATCCCTCAAGCAGAGAAAAGACAGCTACATATTCCCTTGAAAATGCTGAGAATAGGAGTTTTTTTTGTTCCTGACTCTACAAATAGAAAGCATAGTTTGGAGCATTGAACTTTTCCTTCATTTTCTAGTTGTGGTCCCTAAAGCGCAACTCAAAAAAACCTCAGGTTGTATTTTTCATGAAATGTCAAAAATAAATGGGCATCAATGAGTCATGTTAAGGAAGAAGTACAGTTCTTGAAACTTCTGAAAGATGTTTAAGCATCTCATGGGAAGTCTATTTGTTTCCGGTACTATCATCACACCTCAATAGGTCTTACATGGCTTTCTTGAGTAAAGATTTTTCAGTTTTTTTTCAGTTTCAGTCATAGTTCAAATATAATTTTATTTTTGTAAGAACACTAGGTTTTTTTTGACAATGCATGTCAGTCATAGGTCAGTGCCACTGAAACGAAACTTGTTTCCAGATTTTTAAAAACATAACAATAGATTTAAACATTCTCTTTAATATGGGCACAGGTATCTCACAGCACTCAAATGAGTAAGGCTTGACTGCAAAAAGAAATGAAGTAGAATTTATTTTCAATAATAAAAGAAAAAATCAGTGAAAAAGCATAGGGAATTGCTAACCAAAAGTAGAGTTTATACAATAGAAAAAAAAGTAATCAGAATTACTCTCAATAAATTTTATTATTCACAACATATCACGATAAAGGTAGTCCTTGACTTATGATTACAATAAGAACTAGAACTTTTGTCTCTAAGTGAAGTGTTTGGTAAGTGAGTTGTACCCAGTTTTTTGCTCAGTTGTTAAGTGAGTCATATGGTTGTTAAATGACAACTGGCTTCCTCAGTTGACTTTGCTTGTTGGAACCTGGATCTGAAAGTTGTAAATGGTGATTACATGATCCCAGGATACTGCAACCATCATAAATACATGTCAGTTGCAAAGCATTTGAATTTTGACTTTTGGCACACTCTGTATTCCAATATTGTAAACTGTTGATCCAGTATCTACATAGGGGCAAACTATGTAACCCAATGTTGTCAGCAGCCCTCATGCTTCTTCCACCAGCTCCCAGTGTTGTGCTGTTTGGATGGTTGATGGTCATAGGAGATAACATGAACCAAATCACCCATTTTACTCTTCAAAACTCTAGAGCTTCCTCTCTATATGGGCTCTGTCCCAATCTGTTTTGTAGTCCTCTGCATGCACGCTGGGGAAACAGCATTTACTAGCTCACTCATATTTTTTCCTTCCTAAAATCAAAGTTAGACTCAGATGTAAATGCATTCAGACAATACAACCTTACTCCCAAGAAGAGATGCATTAGGTTACAAGTAAAGTTCTTCCTTCAATTTCTAACCTAAATTAACGAAAAAGGAAAAAGACCTAAATATAATTCAAGAATGCTACATTTTTCTGAACAACTTATGAAATGTGGGTATGGGAAATGACATTGGTTGACTTATATTTCCGCTCAAAAGAAGGAACCTTTAATTATGATGTCCAGAGGGTGGTGGTTTCTTTCCATTTTAGGTTAGGAAATGTACATTCTTCAGTTGGCATATGTCACTTTCAGAGTGATATAATTCATCCACGCACAACCTAGAGTGGTCTAATTGCATGTAAAGGGAAAGAGGCTGCAGCTGCAGTACTTCCTGTTTGTGGAAACTGCATTTTCTGTTTTTGGTCCTTCCCATGAAAGAAGCAAAAAGTGAGGAATTCCTGGAAAACCTCCAAAGTGATCCTTTATTCAATCCTGCCTCGTGCCTCAACTTGAACTAAGCAGTTTATTGGCTATAGACCTAACCCTCTTTCTGTAGTTCAACAACTGCTCTAGTCACATTAAATGTGTCTTATATGGGAGGAACTACTCCAAGAACTGAATGAAATATATATTTCAGGAAGCTGTACTTAGGTGGTTCTGAGCCCAGGTAATTCTTTGTTACAAGTTCAGAATGCTATGCCTTCTTCATTCATGTTTTTTTTTCTTTTTTTAATATCACTGTTCTATATTAACATTCTCCAAATCCTGAGTTCTGATTGGTCCACGCGGACCGCAACCCAATTGGTTAACTAAACAACTGTGATTGGTGCACTAAGAATCTACTGCGATTGGCCGAGCCGATTGCGGGAAATTCAAAGCGCTGCCATTGGCCGGCGGCCGGCTGAATAAAGCCAAGCGGTTCACAGGTCCTGAACCGAACTGTATATTCAATAAAGAGCTGAATGTGCACTTTGAGTCTCGCCTCTCTATGCGACCCGATCTACCCGGGACCAATCTCCCGAACTTAACAATCACCATACTAAACTTATCAACCAAAAAGGAAAATACACATACGGAATAGCAATAGGGTATCAATGCAATCTTAAATATATATAGCAAGAAAAAAAAAGTACTCATAGAAATATTATATATTGAACAACCACAAACACTTTGATCATACTGCTTGAGATTTCCCTTGCTTCTTTGTGGAGAAAAAGCCTAATTCAAAAGTTGACAAATAATGCATTACAAGCTAATATGTAAAGTTACATGCACAGATGCTGATGTGTGGAGTGTTCTAATATTCTAACATAAAAAGTCTACTTATTTTTTAGTAGTCACTTAGAAATTTAACCGCTAGTGTTATAGGTTATTACGGTAGATATGTTCATAATAGGCTATATAGTTCCTATCTAATTAATGGAATTAGAAATAAGGAAAAGGGATTTCCTCTTCTCTTCTGTTCTCTTCCCTCCCCTCCCCTATGCATACTTGCAGTGAAATTAAGATCAGCATAGTTAATAACTTCAGGCACATAACAGCAGTATAGATAGGGATAGACAGTTGCAATTCCACTGTAGAGCATCTGAGCAACTTTGCTATCTATCACATTGCTACAACAGCTGATGCTGCTTTACATTGTTGTGATGTGTGTGTGTGTATTTATTAAATGATCTGCATTTATGTTAACAAAATCTATAGGGGAATGATAAGCCAGAGAGCAATAATATGTTACCAGCAAAGAGGAAAAAATATTTGGCATGATTTTAGCCATTCAAATATTGCTCAACCCATTATTTTCAGAGCCTCTTGTTTCTTAAATTCTGAAAGGGTCCAAATGATTAGTTTTTTTTCTCCCAAACAAAACTCTGCTATATACGTTGTTATTAATCTAGTTTTGTGGGAAACTGAAGTTAAAGAAATTACCTGCTCTATGCACACTAGAACCAGGTTCAAGTTAGAAGAGCCCACTGGCAAAGGATCCTCCTAGATCAAAGATTAAGATCCATAGTGGTGTTTCCCTCATTTACTTGCTCAATGATCCATTTGCTTCTGGCTTTAGCTATTGGCTGGACATAAAAATCCTGTTTGATAACTTTAGTACCTAACACACTGGAAAATTACTACATCTGATCCAAGTCACCAGGGAAATTTAAAATAGGATTCAGGTTTTTTAGTTATCACCCATGCCACCAGATAATCTCATGGACAGAGGACTAGTTGGATGGATGAGTCAATAGCTAAAACTGTCAGATACTCTGCTCTCAGATGCCGGTGGAACTGTTTCTGCTGTCAGAAGAGCTGTATAATGACTAGATTGAGATTTAACTCCTAAGTCATCTAAGGTCAAATCTGTCTCCTGCTTCACACTGAGACCTATGTTTATTTTCCATCTGTGTTGGCGTTAAATGGATGTGGAGCTCTGTTCAGTTCAAACTTTTCTTTGGGCTAACACACCAATAAACTGAAGAGAGATATTTTAAAGGAAATGTATTTTGTGCATTCTCCAGGATATGGCATACTACACTGTATTATGAATAGGGAGAGATGATAATTTTAAACCACACTGGCTGATGTCTTCTTCCAACGGTTTGCTTAAAATTGTGATTATTGCTAAAAACGGCCAGCCAAAGTTCTTAGCTGTTCTACCAAGAATTTCTTTCTTTAACCCAGCTGTAGAAAAATATAAAGGAGAGTGCTTTGAAGCCTCTATTTAGAATTAACTGTTCTTCCTTCTTTCCATTTCTTCCACTTTTTCTTCTTTAGGGGAACAGACTTTATAATTTTGTATGATGTGGATCCCACCCCTTCCTGACTGGGGTGTGGGGGAGAAGGCTGAGAGATATGAGTAAAACCAGAGTGCATACTCCTCCTACGTGACCCAAAGAATAAAGGTTATTTCAGTTGCCCAACTAAAGGAATCAGATACCTGTAATAAGCAGTATCAATATAGGAAGATACCAGAGGCAGGTAATCACCTTAACGAAAGCAACATAAGCATCATTGCAAATTGTGTGGGAGAAGTCAACAGTAAACCATTCCTGTATTTTACTAAGAAAACCATATGGGTAGACAAGATAAAGTGATTGATGATAGGGGCCCTGAGTTTCAATGATACTCAACATGCTTCTAGTGTTTATGATGTGACTACATTAAAACCTTCCAGGCATGCAGTTGCTGATATTACCATCCAGGAAAATAAAATCTGAAGCTTCAAAGGCAGAATTTTAGTGGGAACATGGAATATAAAAAGCACAAACAAAAAGCTCAATGCAAAGATGAAATTAATTTTGTTGACATCTTGAATATCAACAAATTCAAGTAGATTAATGGTTGGACACTTTCAGTCAAAAAAATCACATTTACTATTCAGGATATGAAAAATAAAAAATGAACAACCCTTTTCTCATAGTACAGAAGAACACAACAAAGATATTCCTTGAGTATAATACCATGAATGGCTGAATAATGTCAATTGAAGACAAACTGTTTCTACCTTGCAATCACTTCTGGACTTTGTGCTTGAGGTAGAAAAAAAATGAAACTTTGATTTTGGGCTTGACCGATTAAATCAAGGGTCTTCAAACTTGGCAAGTTTAAGACTTGTGGACTTCAACTCCTAGAATTCCTGAACTAATATGACTGGAGGAGAAATTCTGGGAGTGGAAGTCCACAAATCTTAAAGCTATCAAGTTTGAAGACCCCTGGATTAAATAGATATGACGTTATGGAAATGGCTAGTTTAAAATACTATGTAAAACTAAAAAGTTGTGGTTTGATACGCTATTCCACTGCACCAGAGAGTCAGAAATCAATGCCTCTTCTTTCTTTTCCCCCTTTCTTTTCCACACTTTTCCTTTCCCCTTTCTTTCCTTAATTCTCCTTTGTTTTGCTCTTGTATTTTTTGTATGTTGTATCATAAATTAATAAAATTGTTGTAAACATTAAAAAAGATTTTTCAGACAATCCTTTAATATTATGACTATTCAAGTTTATGTCACAGTCATTGGTGTGGGGGAAAAAATCTTGATGAGTTTTAAGACACAGTTGCTTTCAGATTTGCAAGATTCTGTTACTGTAACCTTACAATAAAGTAGAATTAGCTCATCTGGTCATGCTTCCTGTTTGGTCTACCTCTAATGACTGACAAAGAAATTGTTAAAGATGAATGTGAAAAGATATTACCACAGACCCAGAAACAGAAGACAGGAAACTTGATGTTAAAAGAAATGCTAGAAATTACCAAGAGGAGAGAAGCAAAACCAAGAAAAATTGCAGCAAGTACAGTGTAGGTACCCCATGTTTGTGGATGTTCAACTGCACCTGTTTCCAGTTTCTTTATGGGTGCAATCCAAGGTGTCAGTTATTAAAGCCTGAATGGTACAGGCTTGGTTATTTGTGGGACTGCCTCTCCATGAAGAAATTTGCCCTCTCCACCTGGTCTGATAGGATGGGGTGTGTATCAGGTCCCTTCCTTAAAGTTGGACCTATTCAGCGCACCTTCTTGATAGCAGCCACTACTCTTTGGAACACTCATCCCTTGAGAAGTGGCAGGACTTTATCTCCTAGCCTTCCAAAAAGCGAGCATCAGAGTAGTGTGTTACTGGGACCCCAAAAAGTTGTTTGTTGGATATAAGAGGAGGTACTTATACCAGTTTTTCTTATTTATTTTTATTTTTTTGCTTTTATTATTGTTTGTAAACCATCCGGAGCTTTGCTAAGTAAGATGGGGGATTATGTAAACTAAGTAGATAAACAGTCAGTCAGATATAGATGTGGGGGAGAGAGAAGGAGGGAGGGAGAGGCGGGGGGGAGAGGAAGAGAGAGATGGAGATCTCAGGAAGAAATGTAACCATCTAGCAGAAATAGTTGCCAATGAATTAAATTATGGAAAGGAGTTGACTTGATACACTGATGTACTATCATTTGCTCTTTTTACTAGATATTTCATCTTTTACTAGACATAGAACATCTGAATATGATGAGTTGATGCTCTTTCTGTGTACCACATAATGAGTATTAGACCAATGGTTCCCAGTCTGGCACACACTGGATTTACTGGGGATAAAATAGCCAGAATGCCTAGATAGCATAAGTAATTAGTTTTTCCCTAATAACCAAAACATGTTTATAATGTTTAAGATGCCCATCAGGCAAGAACAGTTGATTGCCCAGTTGTAGCACAGCATTTCAGAGTCAAATTAAACAAAAGTTTCAGTAATATTAAAGACTCTTTCCCATCACCTCCAAGGACCAGACAGTTATAGTTTGATGCATAGTGTTGCATGACACTGAGAATAATGAGCACAGAAAGAAGATGATACTAAGCCACAGAATTCTGGGAGTTGAAGTCCAAATGTTTTACAGTGACCACAATTGAGAAACGCTGTATGTGTTTGTCGTATGTTTTTGCTAGGTTTTGGGTTTAAGTGCTTGTGCTATAGTGAGACAATAGCTTTTGAGTTTCATGGCTCTCCTGTGCTTCTTTTTTTAATTGTCACTGTTTTTGTACTTTTAATGCTCTAAGTAATTAGGTCATCAACAACCCAGAGTATTTCACCTACTGACTAGATCAAAGATACCATAAAGAACAAAAGGTGTCTTGCATGTGAATGCTTAGCGGTCCTTCCTTATAGTACTTTCATCAGACTTGGCACAAATGTGTGGCAACCTCTTTTTTCCCCTTCCAGTTCTGATCTTATCTTCATCTGATTTTCAGCAGACTTACATCATATTTAACTGCATCAGTTTTTAAGAAACATTATCCCCGCTTTCATACATTGATTTGTTTAAAAAATGTATATTGCCATCCATCTTAAGGAACTCTCAGTGGTTTACAATAACAATAAAATCAATAAATAAACAATTATAATACTGAGAAAAGTGTGAAACAACAAAAAATGGCAGTGTCTGAATTGTCCCCCTGGGATATCTCACAATACACTCAGGTGCCCTCCTTCCATACTTTCTACCTATTCAACCCTATCTTAGTAATAAGGCAGGTCTTAATGGCCTTCTGAAAGGCTAGAAGGGTTAGGACTTGTCAAATTGCTGATAGGAGTTGTCAAATTGCTGACAGAAAAGACACACATCCAACCGTAGGGAATGCACTTACCCTATGTATTGTAATAGGTGGATATTATGTATTAGGGAGAGGCAATCCTACAAATAACCAGGTCCTATGCCATGTAGGACTTTAAAGATGTTAATCAGCACCTTGAATTGTACCCTGAAGAAAACTGGGAACCAGAGCAGCTCACACAATGAATGTGTAACATGGGTGAACCAGGGGCATCCAATACTGAGTACTCTGCCACATTCTACACCAATCATAACTTCCAAACTGTCTTCAACAGCAGCCCCGTGTAAAGTGCAATAATCTGGTTACAATAATCCAACTGGAAGGTAACAAAACAGTGAAGGACTATGAGCAAGTCCTCTGGGTCCAGGAAAGAATGCAATTGGTTCACAAGATGGATCGGTGCAAAGGCCTTCCTAACCCTTATCCCAGGTTTTGTCAAGAATAAAATCTGACATGTTTAACCAACCAGTCTGGTTTATGGTGACCTCTAGGGGTTGAGATCATCCCACTACCCATTGGACCCTTAAAACTATGGTAGGCATGTCTCCTTCCCTCTAGTCCCTAAGCATTATCTTCTTGGGCCATTTGGTTTTGGGCAATGGGAGAATCCTGCTTTTAAAACTGGACTGTTCTTTCCAGACTTACCAGTTCTCCAAGCCTGATCAGCAGTTAAGCAATGGTGGTGGTAAGGTAACTGCATAGTAAAACAACTAATTGCTTTCTTTCTTACTATGTTTGCCAGCTGTGGTTCAGGCTGATATGACTATAGGTTCAGTGTCTTCTGGAAAAGGAGGATTCCATCTATCAGCTTTGAACACACCCAAACATGCCAAACACTTGTGCAAACCAGAACAAGTTTTGAGAGATGGCTAAACCTGCTAGTCTAGCCATCTATCAAAACTAACCACTTCTCCAGCATCACCATCTTCATCATCCCATGTGAAGGAGAAGGATTTGTGGGTGTGCTTCCAGATGGCCGATGACACTTCGTGGGAGGGAAACAGAAGTGTTTATAACATGAACACTGTCAATAAAGATAACACCATATCCCAGCATCCTAGCTGCAGCAAGGTGGGAATCACCACCAACCTTCTGCCAGTTCAAGGATATTTGATTGCTCTTTAACTCATTCATCAGGGGGGAAAAAGCCCAGGACTCAATAAAACAACTTATTTTCAACTTACTTGTGTTTTAATAAAACAGTCTTAATTTTGACAGGAAGGGAGGTGGAAAGGAAAAACATCGCTTCCCTTTGCTTTGTAAATTGGACATAATGTTCCCGCTTCTTCAACGATTGAGACATATTTGGGTTTAATCAAATAGTGCTGCCCCCGTGTCTAGGTGATCCTTATTCATTCTTATTGTGTAAGAACACTTCCCTTGATTTAATTTCCATCCTGCTGCATGGAGTGAAAAATTGTTCTGCTTTATTATTGTTTTAAACATCAGAAACCATCAATCTGTCTTATCTTAATTAAATCCCCTTAAGCTAAAAACACACCCAGCTCCTGTGGTTGGGTGTCATCCAAACCTTCTTTACAGTGTCATCTAAATATTTTCTAGGGCAAGGTAACCTGATTTGTGTTGATGCTAATAAAGACATTACTAAACTTTGGATTTGGGGATTTTTTCCCCCTTGTGGACCAATACAGCTATATTTCTTAAATATATGATTTAGGTGAGACATTTGTAGAATGACAGATTTACAAAGCAGTTATTATTAAAATATTAAAAACTGGGATTACAGGATCATGTTAAACTATCTTTTTTTAGAATTATGTGAAATAATCCAGCATTCCTCAGGAGATTTTTGGATATCCATCCATCAAAATTTGGCAGATGGTCCATTAGTTTGCCACAAATAACCCACAGGTTATGGTGGCTCTAAAAACATCTTATTTCTATGACTCATCAAAAGTTTTCTTAAGCCTCAAACCTATTTCCAAATTGTGGTGCTCAAAATTGAACACGGCACCCAAAAGTTGCTTAAAACTGAGCATTTTATCTCATCTGGGCCTTACAGGAATTGAAGTCTTCGGAAGGCACCAAACTGGGGGAAATTTGTGTATGTTTAAAAGTTTTGAAGGTGCCTGATTAGATCATCTGGGCTAATTTTATGCTTGCAGGTATGATTTATGTGGTAAAATTTAGCCTTTAAAATGTCATTGATTTCAAAAGAAGAGATGAATTAAGCACTTGTCATACTATTCCTAAGTTGGTTTTGCAAATGATTAATTCTGGTTACAGCACATTCATTGTTCCTAAGCTAAAATGTATAGTAAGAGACCAATGCTTGTTATTGTTCATTAAAAGGAATCAATCTCATATTTGAAAAGAGAGGCCCTGGGTTTTCTTTTCCACCCAAACAGGATGTCTGTGCTACATACATACATCTGTGCTTTGGGGGCATTTTTTCCCCAACTGCCTTTTTGAGAACATTAAACAGGAAATTGGTACCACTGGGTATATTCATTCTTCCCATCTTTTTCCTTGCAAAAAATGTACAGACTCACTTCCTGTGGAACACTAACATTTGCCTCTCTTTCTACAGGAAAAACTGCTTTCTGTTTTAATGCAAAACATGTTTTAAATCAAGAAGAAGACAGAGAAAAGGAGTGAGAGATGGAAAAACCAGCCTTTGGCCTATGTTGAAATAGCATCAATGTTTGTAGCATGAGAATACATTAAAGACTGATGCTTGCTCCAAATCCAGACCAGTTCAGGCAAGCTGGTAAATTCTATCAGGAAGATTCCACTCCTTGGCAGGGACAGACTGAACTGTTAGAATTGTGTCTGGTATTTGTCCATCAAACATCAGCAGGGAAGGGTGTGAGCCCTTTTTAATGCTGAAAGAGCAGGGAATAGGAAATACAGGTTTCTAAATTGTTTGGTCTATCTTCTTACCTTAGGTTCTTAATTCTAAGGTGACCAACTTTTTTACAATGAAAAGGAGGACACAAATAAATTGAAGAAAAAAAACAAAGCCACTTGCATGCGGCGCACTCTTGCGTGCAACTCACTCTTGAGCATAGCACACTCTTGCACACGGCACACTCTTGCACACGGCACACTCTCTCAAAACAATTCTGTGTGGAGCACATGCGTCTCATAATCACGTCTCTCCACACTGTACCGAGCCTTGATGAATTGTCATGTCAAATACAAATACGTCACATCACACACAACGGATCGGATCGGCATCGATCAAATATGGAGATTTACAGATTAGTCTTCAAATATCAAAAAGGAGGACATGTAGGAGGACACTTTTCAAGAGAGGACAGAACTTACAAAAGGAGGTCTGTCCTCCCTGAAGGAGGGCGGTTGCTCACCTTATTAATTCCATCTAAACAGAAGTAATACTGTTACCATCTTGTGTGGCTATTTTGCTGCATATATATATATAGCTTGCCATAAAATGCTAATTGGCTTCTTGATTTTTAGATGAATTTTTCATCCGAATCAAATTCTCTGGTTGGAATAAGCAAGCTCACTTTCTTGTAATTTAATGAACTTGTCCATACATTTTTGACAATACAATACAGTAGTCCACAATTTAACAATACCGCTAGCTCATTTAGTGACCATTCAAAGTTACAGCGGCACTGAAAAAAGTGACTTATGACCATGTTATTAATTTACTAATGTTACTAATTTAACCTCTGTGTTACTAATTTAACCACTGCAGTTATTTAGCTAACAAATGTGACAAGAAAAGTCATAAAATGGGCAAAACTCACTTATCAATTGTCTCCCTTAAAGCAGCATAAATTTTGGGTTCAATTGTGGTCATAAGTTGAGGGTTAACTGTACTATGAAATTGGTACAATTTGATTCTTCCTGAGGGATGCGGGTATTCCTTAGACTAGCCAACATCCTGCTCCTCTCTATAAAATCCTTAGAAAGTGTTGACTTGGTCTCACTCTGCTCCTAAATCTAGACAGAGTCAGCCAGCAACTGTTCATTCTGGTTGTAGAGGTGTCTTCAGGTTATAATAAAAAAAGCTCCAGATGTTTTTTTTATGTTGTACACATAAAAAGAACAGGTGGAGTTTTGATCATCCTATCAGATAACCAGATAGATTACACTCTATTATGTTATATTTTTTACTGATGTATTGCTTCTAAAGTTTTACCTAACTCTAACCTGGAAGCTAAATAAGCTTATTTTCAGCTTTAAAAATAGTGAAGCAATAGAAAAAGCTGACACAATAAAATACACTGTCCCCCAACGTACAAAAAAGAGGCCTATGTTTCAGGCTCATAGTCTAAAATGATAAGCCATTCCAAGAAACAGGAAGCAGAAAAAAAGGAAGGGGTGGAAAGCTTATTACTCAAGGCCAGAAAGAAATGATAGCAATAGCAATAGCATTTAGACTTATATACCATGTTATAATGCTTTACAGCCCTCTCTAAGCAGTTTAGAGAGTCAACATATTGTCCCCAACAATTTGAGTCCTCATTTTACCTACCTTGGAAGGACGGAAGGCTGAGTCAAGGCCTTGAGCCTGGTGAGATTCGATCTGCCAAATTGTAGGCAGCTGGCTGCAGCAGAAGTAGCTTGCAGTACTGCACTCTAACCACTGCTCCACCGAGGATCCAAAATGGACCTAAACTGGCATCTGGGCAGTTAAGCTCTCCCTTCCTGGAGTTTTTTGTTCAAATAGCAATGAATAGCTCTTAGGCCTATTGGACTAGAATTATGGGCTGGCCTTCAAGAAAACTATAGAAACTGAGTCCTTTGTCTAGCAGGGAAGGGCAAAAGAAGCTTCTTGCACTTCTTTCTTCTTTAAATAATGAAAGAGGCTAGATTGTTCTTCCTGTTCCCAACAACAAAGGGTACATCCTACCAATGGCCCTGAATTTCCTAACTAATGGATGGCATCAAAACATGCCGTCCTTCAGATTTTCAGTCCACAACAATATACAGTATTAGATTTTGAAGGGTCCTTGCTGCTCTCTGAGCTTGGTTGTTTTCTTGCAGATGTTTCATTACACAAACTAAGTAATATTTGGGTAATCAAGTGTCTGCCAGAAAAAAACCAAGCTTGGAGCGCGCCAAGGTCCCCTCATTTCAACCCTGATTTACAAATATTCTCCTTTATTAGCATTAGACTTTCTGTATTGCTGGCTTTTGGTGGGAAATACAACTATTGTTCCTGAAAGTGACAAATTCTCACAAGAAATCTGATAATTTTACCCATCTGCAAAGCCCCTTCTTTTTCCAGTGGGAAGTCAATGGAGCGGTTGCCTCAGGATTTTCACTTAGAGAAGTCCCTGTCAATTTAGTTTGGTAGTTGACATCATGAGGTGAATTAGCTTTCTCATTAGAGACAATGAAACTGCCTCGTTAAAGTACGAATGACAAGAGATACCAATTAAAAAAAAGTATAGAAAAAAATCCACTAAGCTCTGAGATGGGTAGAAAGGAGCCAAACAGCCATTCTACCCTTGGGCCTACCAATGTCTTTCAGAAGTTCCAGACCTATAATTCCTGTAATGGAGAATTAATTTGACATCTAAACTAGTCTTTTCTAACCTCCAGTTCTCTTGAGTTTACAACTTCCTAATGAATGTAAACGTTATAAAAGTATAATTTGCTAGCAGTGGGATAAATTATGTTGCTTTGTTATTTTGGTAACCATTCTGAAAACAATGAAGAGAGCAATGAAGAAACAGGGAGAGGAAAAAATGAAAAGAATTTCAAGGCCCTTGTTTTCTAGTTAGTTTACATTCCTAATAACTCACTTTGGGAGTTAATGAGGTGGGACTCTGTTCTCTATCATTTCTTATTATTTGCTAGAGATACACTAGACCAAATAAGCAGCTGAGCAAATTCTACAAGTGACAATTTTTATAAAAGCAAAACAGGACCCTAGAAGACAACTGAAAACAAAACTTAGACCAGGAAAAATGTATAAAGTATATGGGAACACCATCACCAACAGCTTCTCCTTGGGATCAGAATGAGTAATCAGGTAGATCACACTTTATATCAGATTTATTTATTGATTAGATTTTTATCCTACCTTTATTACTTTATAAGTAACTCATAAGGGCAAATATATACATACACACACACACACACACACATATATACACATATACACATATATACATACCTACACGCACATATATACACATACATACATACATACATACATACATACATACATATTATTTCTTCCTCCTTGTGTTTTCCAAACAACAGTCCTGTGATGTGAGCTGAGGTGAGCTGGGAGAAAGTGATTGGTGCAAAGTCACCCCGGCAGACTTTCATGCCTAAAGCAGGATTAGAATTCACAGTCTCCTGATTTGGGAGAGACCAGCACCTTTACCAATAGACCAAACTGGATCTAATTGCAAACCAAGTACTTTTAGTGAATATAAAATAATAATGGGTACTCCAAAATGTGATCAAAGTCTGAACTACAGAATCAAATAAATTGGCCCTGCTATCTATGCAATGCTCCTTCAGACGATTCTCTTAACTGTACTACCTCTTTATAATAACGTAATTACAGCTTAGCAATTTAAAGTTCCTACGATCTTTCCTTATAAAGTTGAATTCAAGATTCTATAACAACCTCCGGACATTAAAAAAAAAAAATGGTGCCCAGAACAGCTGAGTGAGCAAAAAAAGTATAATTACATCTCATGATCTCAACACATGTTCATGCAGCCTAAAATTGCAATGTTGTTGTTGTTAAGTAGTCATATGCTGATTCATATTTAATACTAAAAATCCCTACCTCCTTTTCATATGTAATGCTTTTACATATATAGGATTGAAAGCAGTTATTTTTGCTAATCTGAATTTTTGTCATATTGTAATAACATTTTATTTCATTTTTTTAGAAAAGGAAATTGTGATTTAAATTTTGAGACTGGTAACCATCTTTTTCTCATGTGGGGTTTGTTTTAAAAAATCTTTTCCAAATGATTTGTGTATGTATAATTTTAAACAAAACACTATTAATCTATTTCTTCTTAATTCACTGTACAACCAGGATGCTGGATGCAAATGTATCCTTGAACATTTGTAAGAACATTTTTTCTTATAGTGATTACTCCTTTTGTGTGTTTATTACTTTGTTAATCACATTTGTATGCTTTTGCATACAAGGCTTTTAGTAGCTTCCAAGATACAAAAAATGGTATTGTTTTGGCCTTTGCTAATATCTGATAGTATGAACTTCTTGAGGGAGGATTCATGTTTTCCATACAGTTCCTTTTCTTCCAGTCTTCTCATAGTTTTCAGTGTTTGGGAAAGAGAGGGAGGAGAGCTGATATCTCTTTATGTGGACAAAAATAAGTGCATGAATCCATATGAATGTGACACATCCTGCTATTTTATGCAGGGAAGTATTGCCTGACATATAACTCAAACGGCAGAATGCAAATGGTGAAACAGTTTTGTTCTCTAGCAGTCTTTTCAACTGAAGAAGCAGCACTCTGTGGTGTTTTAGTTCCATAAAAGATTAACTTGAAAATTAATCAGTGGCATAATATTATTTATTGAAAATAACAACTGCTGCAAAGATTATAGGGAACATGTGCTGAGCTCCAAACTGACTTTACATTACTAGCAAGTACGGCTATGCCCAACATTGTGAATGAAATATTATAAGATGAACTATTACAATATTGAGTAAAATGTCAGTGACTGTATTGTTAGAAGCTTGTAGGAGCACAGCAATTATTTATTAGCGCTTTCGTCTGGAAACAGCCCTAGCTTTTATTTCAGCAAATAAGCAGCCATGGCAGTTATTTATTGGAAAGAGTCATCAACAACATACAATTGAGCAGCTGAAGCTCAACCAATGTTATACTATCCATTAGTGTAAATCTATATATACTGTATATATAAACCAAGTACCACTCACTCATCATGAAATCTTCAGAACCGTAAGGCCTACAAACTTGAAATTTGGCAGGTATGTTCCTCTTGGCTTCTAGGTGCTTGCTAAGAAAGGATTTTTCGAAATGACCACCAGATCATTACTATTTCTTAATACAGTAATTAACATGCTCTGATGCTAAGGAGTTCTACTCCCCCTCCCCACCTGAAAAGAACTCTGTTCAATTGCCAGTTGCCTCACAAGGTTGCAGAACAGCAATAGGTAGCATTCTTCGCCATCACGCTCCATTATCCTGTATCTGTAAAAGTCAGTAGTAGACACGGTCTTCTTGAGAAGACCCTTGGTCTTTGCATTGCACTGATGTATATTGATGTAATAGCCGTCTTCTCCACAGCAGGACATCAGAAAGTACTGGGGAGCTCAGGAATTGTCTGGGGCTCCTTACAGGACTAAATGTTGGTACCTCACCACAATGTCTATGCCTTCCACCTATGGAACTGCTTCCAGACTCAAGGCAGTGGGAGCAATATTCCCTTATATGTTTCAATCACCAACGACCACTAAGCCAATGGATTGTGAATCAGATTTCTTCTGCATAGCCCGATCACTGACAGTTGCCTCACATTCTGTTACCTCAGTTAAACTGACAGATGTTCAACTCCTTCACTCAGGAATGGTCTGGGGCTCCTTACAGTACTAAACGTCGGTATCTCACCACAATGTTTACGCCTTCCACCTATGGAACTGATTCCGGACTCAAGGCGGTGGGAGCAATATTCCCTTATGTGTTTCAATCACTAAGCATCACTGAGCCAATGGATTGTGAACCGGATTTCTCTTGCACAGCCCAATCACATAATGTCACCTCAAAGCACGGGTATCCAGCTAGTATGTTATAAATCTACAGTGAAATCTTGGAGGCTGAATATGTCCATATGAAAGAAAGCAACTTGCAACAAGTTTTCTGTCAGCTTCAAGGTTGGTGCTGCATAAAATACTCTGCTTTTCAGGTCTGTCTCACCAGGACTTTGACTCCACATATCTTTTAAATTGAACAGGCTCTGAGAACACCATCACTGTGCTCACCCAAAATTCCCAACTTCCTTCATACAAGTGTTAACTTTGTAAGCTCACTATTTTGTTTAACTGAATGATCTGACAATCCCCCAGGGATGGCAAAAATCTGTAATCCCCATTAATGATGTCTTCAGGAACTCCAATCTATATTATTTGTTTTTAATTTATATTATTTATATTATTTAATTTATATTATTTATTATCTCTATATATCTATATTTGTATTCTATATCTATATTACTTTTTCAATATAGTAAAGGAATAACAAGAAACAAAACCATAGAAAGTAAGAAAAATAGAAAAAGAAAGAGAATGAAAATGAAAATGTCTTTCTTTCTATAGAGTAATTGTCATCTTGGTCTTTTCAATGCCCTGTTCATCCTTTTTTTAATTCCCATCTATATCTTTTCTTAATCCCTATAAATTACTATGTATAATTTGTTTGTGGCTTTGTTGTTATTGTTGCTTTAAAGACCAACTCATGCAATCAACAACTCTCAATGCTTTTGTATGAGATGTTGGACAAATTATTGAAGATGTCTGTGAGAATTAGCAATCTCATCGGTCATTTTAATTTTCCTGGATCCTTGTGATAAGACAAAATGGTCTGAAAAGGTATATTACTGGCTTTACAGTCACCTGAAGTTAAAATGGTTTGTTTTTATTATTCATTTCTTCTTATTGGTTTCCATTTATTGATACGTTTTTGTTAGGGATACATCCTAGCAAGAACTGCAGGGCAGGCAGGCAGGCAGGCAAAATATGTGAGATAAGTGTTGTGTAGCTTACACTCAGTAAACCATACACAGTGCCAATTAAAGTAATTTTATTCCAGCAAGATTTAAAGCATAGTCAAAACAGTCCATATATCATACACTTAGTTCAGTCCGTCCAGGGATTATTCATTTGCAAATTCCAATGTCCAAAATGAGAGGTCGGTACACTTACAAAATAACAGTCCGGTAATTTATCTCCTCGCAGTAGAGAGAGATATGCAACAAACTCAGAAACTCCTCTCTTCCGTCTGCAACTCCAGTAATTGCCAGCAAAGCGTCAGGGAATCGTCAGCTTCTCGTCAGCATCTCTTGCTCCCTCTTATGGTGTTTTCACACCACACCCAAAATACATGCTTTGCATTTAAAGCAACACACACTTTAAACTAAGAATCATAGCTTATATATATATTATCTTACCCAAACTAGTTAGGTGACCAATGTTATACCTAACATTCTCCCCTTTTGGGTAATATAATAATATATATAGCTATTTACAATCTTAACCCATAGTCATCACAACTCTCTTTGTGTTTCACTGCACCTTGGGCTTTTGTAAACTGATCAGCAATATTTTGCTCAGTCATACAATACTCCAATCTTATTAAACCATCTTTTACAGATTGTCTTACATTCAGATATCTAAGATCTGTATGCTTAGATCTCGCTTTTACAGCAATATTTGTAGCCATCTGTATGGCTGCTTGATTGTCCTCATACACAACAATGGAATCATTAACAGTTAATCCCATATCCAACAACAACTGTTTATACAGAATTAAATCAGTACATAATAAAGATAGACATGAAAATTCTGCTTCCATTGTGGACATACTTATGTGTTGCTGTCTAATTGACCTCCAACCAATTAATGCTTTTCCTAGTAGTATAGCCATTCCTGAAGTTGATTTCCTAGTGTTTATATCTGTTGCAAAACTTGCATCAGCATATGCACTTAAAATCAAATCATCTTTTGGCTCCAAATACAATGCATAGTGCATTGTCCTTTTAAGATATCTTAAGATACGTTTTACTTGTGTTATTTTAATTTGGTTATACCAAAACACACACACACATAAAAAATCAGTGCCAGGTTTCAGGAAAGGGAGAATGGTTTCAAGCTTCTGATATAACTCAAAAACAGTGCGTGCATGGAAAGTGTCACTTTGCAAGCAATGAGGAAATGGCCTTCTATACCACCTCTGGTCTGGGAAGACACAAGATGTTCCTAACAGTTTCATAGATGACCTTATGCTTGGCCACATTCTCTCCATTTTACTTTATCTTAAACATCTATTCAAAAAACAAGCATTCTCACATAAGGGAATGCAGAATAAGGCACCACCTTAATCCTCAGTCCCGACTCTTTTCTGTTCTAAATTTTTTTGTGTGTATTTCTGTGTATGTATGTGTGTGTGTGTGTTAGAGAGAATTTTTACTAATTTATTTATTTTTCACATTTCTGAACTGCCCGCCTCCTCAAAGAGTTTTTGAAAGTATTGCAGCTTCTGAAGGGGAAAGCATTGTGCTCTTTGTTTTGAGTTTTTAGATCTGTTGTAGAGAATTTAGATAAAGCACACATTCATCTCACATGTTAACAATCCCTCTGAAAACTTCTCTGTTCCTCTCAGGACAAGGCTACCCGTCGGAGAGTTCTGAGAAAAAAAACTTTGTGAAATTTAATCATCTGTCCTCATCCAGACCAAAACTGTTATCTTTACACCACAGAAAAGAGAACTTCCATGCTGGTTTGGAGAAGTCACACTGTACTGTACCTGCATGCCCTGTGCTCTGCAAGTTGATAACAAAGAACTAGTGTTTCGTACAGTTGCTTAATTCTATATCAGCATTGCACTATTCTCTCTCCCACATACATATACAAGGTGTGTAGTATACACAAATGAGCATTTTTTCACCAATATCTTTTTCTTTTGGGATGAAACATTATCTTCCTTTTCTTTTTAGAAATGTGAAGCTATTATTACATTGACAGAATAATGTTGCATACGCTGCTGGAGCAGTTTTTCCACATTGATCCATGACTCCCAGATTGTTCCATTTCCATAGTTGTTTCATTAATTGGCTTCTGTTTGCACCTGATGACCTGTTCCCACAGCTCTAGGTTCATTTGGGTACGTAGGCAAGATTTCCTCTAATCAGTTTCTTCCCCTTCTAGCGAACACCATCATTAATATGAAGCAACACTATATCAGAGATATTGTGGGAAATTACTATTAAAACCAGCCAGTTTGGCAAGTCAGTCAATAAAAAAGCCTCAGGACAGCTCTTAGTAAGTTGAAAATTTGCTGAGGTTCTCACATGCTAATGCTTTCCTTCTGTCCACCTTTAAAGTTCATGCATAGATGATCTTTTGCCACATGTATCAGAGATCTTCTGAAGGAATTACTTTATATTACTGCCTTCCCATGCACGAATAAGTCAGCTCTCTGACTGAAAATGTCACTGACTATGGGAATTGAAATGGACCTTTCTTCCTCTCTCTCTCTCTCCACCTCAACACTCTTTTTTTATTTCATTCCTTCCTAGTTATTTTCCCTTGTGTGCTTCCTTTTTATGACTATGGTAATAGTTGCTTATCACTTATAGGTAATCTTGTAATGTGCTATGCAGTTCTATGGGCAAGCTTATTCAAAAACAAGTTCTGTTTTGGTCAGTGGAACTTTTTGATTAAGTGTGCACAGAATTACAATTGCATCATAATTTGGCATGAGGAGAAAAGGGAAAAAGAAGATATGGAAGAACTGTGCCTCAAACCTCTAGAAAAGCCTTTTTATTTAATAGACTAATTCATCATGCAGAATGGTAAGTAGCAGGCTATATACTAAATAAGTAGTTTCGTTTTTCTTATCTGTATATGGCCCAGCATTCTACTTTAATTAAAATATGTAAAGGAGCCATGGTTATAGAGAAACTTGATATCATCAAGATGTGATCGTACTTGACCAATCTTTAGATTTTCATGCTTTGCTTCTCTTAATACTCTACAATGCTGAAATAATACTGTTGATATTATTCTAGGGTAATTGTTCATACCAGCATCATGTTTGGAAATCATGCCTAGTTTCTAAGAAAAATACATTATTATTGCAAAATCTATGACAACTCTTTCCTGATACTCAGTTTAAGAGTATGTCTGATATTCAAGAATGGGTTAATGAAGTTCCTTTAAGACTTACATTTTCAGTTACTCCACTATGAAGCTCTAAATTAAATAAATAAGTCAATTAACAAATACTTTACTTTAAAAAGAGAGAGGAATTGTATCAATTAGAATGTATGATATTTTAAAAAAGACATATACAATATTTGTGCAATATTTGTATAAATCTCTTCATACACATTCAGAAAAAAGCATACCATAATTTAAATATAATTCTATTATTATTTGAGCATATGGCATATAATACATGGACTAAAAATTTTAGCAAAGGGTTTTGTGCCCAGTTGCTGGGTAGGCATGGCCTAGTTGGCCTCCTGCACCACGGCAGGAGGGCATTTTTGCCCTCCCCAGGCTCTGGAGGCTTTCCTCGAGCCTCCAGGAGGGCGAAAGCGGCCTCCCCGGGCTCCAGAGGCTCTCTGGGAGCCAGTAACAGGCCCATTTCTGGCCTTCCTGAACTTCCGGGATGCCTGTTTTTCACTCTTCCCAAGCCTCCCCATGCACCCTGCACTTAAATTGCATCCAAAACAGGCTGCATAGGAATTCCTGGGAGGGGAGAGGTGGGGTAAGCAGGGCCAGCCAGGAGTGGGATTTGGGGGTTCTCTGAACTGCACAGAATCTTGATAGGGGCTCTCCCAAACCCCTGCGAACCCCCACCCTGGGCAACCACACCCCTGTGTGGTGTGTATATATATATATATATATACACACACACACACACACACACACATATATGTGTGTGTGTATATGTGTTTATATATATCTGTGTGTGTGTGTCGTGTATCATCATGTCTGTGTGTGTATATATATATTGGGTATTTTCCCACGTCATTATAAATGTGCTTTTAAAGTTGCAGCGACGTTTTGGCAGAATCTCATCTGCCATCATCAATACAGAAGCCTGATGATGGCAGATGAGATTCTGCCAAAACGTCGCTGCAACTTTAAAAGCACAACTATAATGACGTGGGAAAATATACAAACAGAGCTGGATACCATACATATAAATACCCGCAAAAACTTAAGACTATATATATATTATATAGTCAGCTTTGTTCGGGTATTTTCTCACGTCATTGTAGTTGTGCTTTTAAAGTTGTAGCAACGTTTCGGCAGAATCTCATCTGCCATCATCAGGCTTCTGTATTGTGTCCATCTGTGAGTCAGACTTTTACAGTTGTTTCAGTTTTAAATTTGGGGCAGCCTATTGCTGTGCCAGAATGGTTTTTTCTTCATCCTGGTTGGTTGGGAATCTTGGTCTGTGTTTATTGGTCTTGGAGTTTGCTGTTTTCTGCTTGATTGGTGTTTCTAATATCTTCGGTCTGTTTTGTGGCTCTTTTTGTATCTTGATTGGCTGGTAACATTGTGTTCCTTTATTGGAGGCCTTTTGTGCAGCTTGGCTCTGGGTAAATGGACAGCTATCATTTGTTAGGAAGCTAGGTTTCATATATATATATATATATGTGTGTGTGTGTGTGTGTGTGTGTGTGTGTGTGTGTTTTCTTATGTTTTCGCGGGTATTTATATGTATGGTATTTAGCTTTGTTTGGGTATTTTCCCATGTCTTTATAGTTCTAAAATTGTAGCGATGTTTCAGCAGAATCTCATCTGCCATCATCAGGCTCGTGTTTTGGGTTCGTCTTCATTGTGTGTGTGTCAGGTGTGGCTGGCTGTCGTTTATTAGGAAGCTAGGTTTCATCAGTTGGCTGGCTGGGGTGTATTTGAGCTGGCCAAGCACATCCCAGCCAGCCACAAGCCAAGCAAGCACCTGGGCACAAACAGACTCCCCCTGATACCTCCAGCGCAAATGCACCCCAGCCAGCCACCCAAATGAAACCTAGCTTCCTAATAAATGACAGCCAGCCATTCACCCAAAGGCCAGCCGCACTGAAAGCCCCCAATACACAAAACACAATGTTGCCAGCTAATCAAGAAAAAAAAAATGCTACAAGACAGATAGAAGGTATTAGAAATACCAATCAAGCAGAACACAGCCAACTCCAAGACCAATAAACACAGACCAAGACTCTCAACCAATCAGGATGAAGAAAAAACCATTCAAACACAGCAGTAGGCTAGCACCAAATTTAAAAAAGAAACGGCTGTGAAAGCCTGACTCACAGATGAACGCAATACACAAGCCTAATGATTGCCAGATGAGATTCTGCTGAAACATTGCTACAACTTTAAAAGCACAACTATAAAGACGTGAGAAAACACCCTAACAAAGCTGAATACCATACATATATACATATACATATACATATACATATACACATACACATACACATACACATACACATACACATCCATCCATCCATACATACATCCATACATATATATACACACACATACATACACACACACATATATATCTATCTCATGTATATATGTATGTTATGTATGTGTATGAGTAGATATATACTTTCTTTTGAGGGCAGGCAACAGATTTTCATTTTTAATGTGTGCCAGTGTGCCCACAGAAAAATTACAATAAAGGTTATATTATTATCTATATGACCAATGGGTTGCCCATCCTCACAACTATCCTAAAGAGGTTCCTTAGTAACTCCCCCCCACATCGGTTGGTCATCTCTTCAGCAGGAGGAAAATGCTTGATTATGCATGGCTGGTCCAGCTGAGTAAAAAAAAAAAAAGTGGCCAGACTCTACTCAGCTTCTCTTTTACTTACAAGGTGAGAATGTACAAGGTGACAGTGAGAATGTACAAAGAATAATTAGCTGAACAGAACAGAATGCAAGTGGGAGTTAATGCAGAAGTGATTCTTTTGCCTTTGGATTCTTTTTCCTCAACTTCTTTGGAGGAATCTGGTGTGATTTAAACAACAAAGTGAGAGTGGGTGAGAGTGCAGATGGGTGACCATTAGACACTGAATCTGCCAGCCACCATTGTTCTTACTGTTTGTAGTGGTGAGTTCTAACACAATAGCATCACAATGATGATAAGCCACCCTATGTTGTATAATTGATTTGGAACAAGGGCACAGTTTTTGTTAGAATTCTCAGAAAGGCAGCAGAAGTATTATTTGTTTCTCTAACATAAGGAGAGGGAGCCTTAGAAGAGCTAAAAGCTGCATTTTAAATAAATCTTTGAAGCTGTTGAAGGATTAGAGTTTGCACAAGAATTCTTGGAAGGCTAGAGTTTTATGGCTCTTCTAATCAGCAGCAACAACATACTTTACAGCAGGGGTCCCCAACCACCGGGCCCTGGACCAGTACCAGTCCGTGGATCATTTTCTACCGGGCCGCCGGTTTGCTGAGTGCCGCCATCTTGTTTTGACGAGCAAGTGCTTCTGGGTGAGCTTTCCTGATTGGAAAGCGGCGTTTGGGTCCTGAAGGAATCCTCGTGCCTTAGTTTCATCGAGGGGGGCTTCAAACAAAGAGCTGTCCCGATGGCGGAGGAGATTAAGAAAACACAAAAAAGCACAAAAAAGGTACAAAGGAGGAGTTGAAGGTGGCGGGGAGAAGCAGGGGACGGCTGGCTAGTCGGTTGCTCAGCTCGCCTTGCCTTGTCATGCGTGCTGATGCCGGTACCGGGCCGCGGATCATTTTGTGATGCCGATACCAGGCCGTGGCACAAAAAAGGTTGGGGGCCACTGCTTTACAGGAGGGTTATTCTCTAACTGTTCTTAAATCAGCATATTTTTGCAAGCTCACATTCACAGGCAATATGTCCAAAGAGGCAAACCACAATTATCTGGTGTTGGGAACAGCAGTTTGTCTACTCATTTTTATTTTCACTCACTGAGAACTCAAAGCTGGCTGAGATCTCTGTTGCTGGCTTAGTTGTCAATGATCCTCTGAGCTTCCAAAGTCTGTGGAAATCTGACTCAGGCAGCTCTACAGTGTTCAGTTCTAGAGGAGATTTACTTGAGAGTAATAGATTTACTTATGAGTAAACCCTTTTGTCTGGTAACTATTTTAAGGTGACCAATAGGCCAGGACTGAGATTTTAAAGACAGAAGAATAGCAACACCAGAACCACAGCAATATCTGACAAAGTTTCTTTTTTTTTTAAACTGGTCCTCCTTGGTGGTCCAAATTTGTCCCCAAAACTGCAAGGCACCTGATCCTTTGGGAATACAATCCAGTACTGTTTGTTTCTTTTTTGCTCTTGAATACTTGCAGGTATTGTATATGGACTCTGTTTCTGCCCTCACCATCTTTAATCATAATTGTTTATTCTCCTTGTATACCACCATTCAATACAGACCCAAGGTGGTTTACAATACAATTAACAAAAGCATCCATAGCAGTTAAAAATGCCCACACTTAATATAAATAAACAACCAAGAGCTAATCAAAATCCCAATATAAGGACAAGTTATAGTCATAATAATGAAAGATAAACAATAATCAAACCAAGTAAAATGATGTGAATAATTAAATCAATACCAGTAATTCAAAGTGAATTGAATTAAACAAACAATTCAGCCAAATGTTCTTCAGAAATATTCTGTCTTGAGTAGCTTCCAAAATGCTAGAAAGGATGATTTTAATACTACAGGAGAGTATTACAGATTAGAGAAGCAATATCTCTTTAGAAAGGATGATTTTAATACTACAGGAAGGTATTACACAAGATTAGAAAAGCAATATTCCCTTTACTAACTAAATTTAAAGAATGACCAAAAGTGTCTCCTGAAAAGAAGAATAGAGCAAAGTATCATCTTTATAATAAAACAGTTTTCAGAAATAGCTAACTGAAATGTATTATTTTGAGATAGGGTTAGGGTGATGATAGCTCCAACTAGTTTTTATGTGCAAAGAATCACATTGATCTTGATAAGCAAATTAAGACTTGGATTCCCAAGGCAGTGTAGATTAAAATCACACCAGAGTTTAAAACAATTAAAATGTATAATAAGCACAACACCTAGAACATATCACATTAAACTAATTAAAAATCTGGGGGCTAGTAAAGATTATATAAGATTAGCATACCATATTCATAATGATCAGTTATTATCAGTGTTCTTGATGCATTATGGTGTCCTTGTTGAATTTTCCAGGCTATCTTCTAGAACAGGCCCACTGTGTACTGCAGTAATCTATGTGAGCATTCATCAGCATTCAAGACTATCTATATGCAATGGGGTTAACAGTATAACTTTGTGTCCCAGCCTAGTCGAATAAGAGATGATTTATGCCATAGGAGGCACTTACATTTCTCAATGTTTTTAGAGGCAGTCTCAAATTATTGCATCTGAATTTTTGAGGTGAGTGTATTCCTTCCAAAATATGTTGAATGCCAGCCACAAGACCATCTTCTGTCTCCTCTGAATTGAGCTGTATACTTTGGTAGATCTCATTCAGCCCTTCCATTGCCTCATTTGGAAGAAAAGGAAAGATAGAGCTACATGTCATGAGATAACAATGATCTATTGCTCTAAGCCTTTGAATGAACTCATTGTGCAGCTTCAGATTGATGTTGAAAAACATGGTGATAAAATGAAGGTTTACAGTAGCTCACAGAATAAACATCATGGGATTAAGTGGTTATCCCACAGCACCATCCTATGAAAGCAACCAGTCAGAGAAGCAGGAAACTATCAGATAAAACAAGTGAAACTAATTATTGTCCACACCTAGCTTGGATCACATCATTACACCACTGTACTGTGATGTGGTGCGGTAGTTAAAGTATTAATCCAGGACTCAGGAACTCCATGTTCAAGTCAACCCACAACAATGTGTGACTTTTTGGTTATCTTTTTTCAGCCCAACATATCTCACAGAGTTTTTGTTGCCGGGTGTGGGGGAGAGGAATCTATTGCAATCCATCTGGGTACATCCGACACATCATCCTAATGAATCTAACATCCTTGCAGAGAGGAATGCTGATTGTAAATCTAAATCTTGCCACTATCTTTAAGAGTGGGAATTTTGTGACACTAGTATATACTGTAAATACTCTAAGCCAGAGGTGTCAAACTTGATTTGAGTGAGGGCTGCATCAAGGTTGTGTTTGACCTCAGAGAGGGGTGTGGGGCATGACGGCATCACTTGTTGAGGCTGTTTTCTGCCGTGACAGTCTCCTGCAGCCCTCTGCCAGTAAAAACGGAGCTTGGGGAGGCCAAGTGTGGCTTTGTTGTTTCCGGTGTGGCCCCCTGGGCCAAATCTAAACACCCTGAAGGCTGGATCCAGCCTGTGGGCCTTGAATTTGACACCCTTGCTCTGAGCAGACAAAGAATCCAAGTCACAGATGGAAGTTACAGAACATTGTTAATGGTATTGCTGGTTAATCGATAATATTTTCTTTAAAGGACAACAACCTTAACTGTAAAACTATTTATTATAAAGTTCTGGTGATCCTAGCGATTAACGAGCTCTCAACTTAGGATACACCGGCTTGATGTTTAAATAATAATACACTGTGATTGTTGGGAAAGGTATTCTTTGTTCTTGTTACATTCTTCTTGGCATGAAAGCATTAAGCTGGAAACAGCTATCCAATAGTTTCTATTTAAACTGGGAGAGAGAGACAGAGAAGAAAGAGAGCAGTGAAATGAATACATTTTGAATGTTCAGGTGTGATAACAAAGTAAATGATACCTTTTTGTTATAAGTAAACACAGCAGTGATATATTTCTCAGCAGCAGCAAATTAGTCTGTATCTTTTGTGAAAAATTACTGGTTTCTGCAGGAATAAAGGAAAAAAACTATGTGACTTGTTTTGGAAAATGAGGGCCTTTAAACTTAGAGTGTTATTATTAGTTACAAAAGGTAGGGAGAAGGAACTCGTTCATTCCTTTTATGTAATTATGAAGTAGCTTTTCCTCTGAAATCACAAGGAATTCTGTAATTGCTCCCATTCCATTGAGATGAGAAGTTCCTGTCTTCTGTTCTTTATCAGAAAGTACTAGCACATGCCTTGATAGACTATATTAGTATTCAATTTTTTTTCTATCAGGAACTGTACATCTAGCAATGTGTACCTTAAAAATATGAATTATTCTCTAGGCGAAGGAGAGTGGAAAGGAGAAGAAAGCAATTAAAACCCCCTGTAGCCTGATTTCTATGGTCTTTAGAAGGTGGTTCTTAAAGGAACAGGAAATGACTCTGCTTTATCCCCTATTCCCATCCTCACTACTGCAAATACTAAATAAATAAAAATGTTTTCTTAGAGCTACTTTAGTCAATGCTTATTGAACCGCAAGGAAGGCCTGGGAAACTGGCATGGGGAAAATATTTTTCAAGTGATATAAAGTGCAAGAACTTAGCCTTCATTCTCGGCTGTTTCTTTAATACGTTCAAAGCCTCCTTAAGTATCCTAGCTTAGATACATACACACGATATATAGGACAGATGATAAGATTGATCTTTGATATACGTGTATTATATATACATAGATATATACACACACTTATACACACACACACACACACACACACACACACACACACACATCATATGTACAGGTAGTCTTTGACTTACAACCATAATTGATCCCCCCCAATTTTTTTTTGCTAAGTGAAACATTTGTAAAGAGAGTTTTGTGCCATATTATGACTTTTCTTGCCACTGTTGTTAAGTGAATCCCTGCAATTGTTAAGTTTGTCACTCGGTTGTTAAGTGAATCTGGATTCCCCATTGACTTTGCTCATTGGTAGGTCACAAAAGGTGATCACATGACCTCGAGACACTGTAACCAAGCATCTGAATTTTGATCACGTGACCATGGGGATGCAATGGTCATAAGTGTGAAAAATGGTCAAAAGTCACTTTTTTCAGTGCCATTATAACTTTGAATGGTCACTAAATGAACTGTTGTAAGTCAAGGACTACCTGTATCATATATACATATATAAGTAGTTCTTGACTTACAACCATTTTGTTTAGAAATCATTCAAAGTTATAACGGCACTAAAAAAAATTAACTTATGACCGATCATCATACTTACAACCGTTGAAGCATCCGATGGTCATGTGATCAAAATGCAGTCTCTTGGAAACTGACCTGTATTTAAGATGGTTGAAGTGTCCTGGGGTCAGGTGATCACCTTTTGCAATCTTCTGTCAAGCAAAGTCAAAGGGGAAGCCAGATAGCAGTAGCCCTTAGATTTATATACTGCAGGGGTCTTCAAACTTGACAGCCTTGTGGACTTCACCTCCCAGAATTCCTCCTCCAGTCATGTTATCTCAGGAATTCTGGGAGTTGAAGCCCACAAGTCTTAAAGCTGTCAAGTTTGAAGACCCTTTATATACTGCTTCATAGTGCTTTGCAGTGGTTTCCAGAGTCAGCCTATTGCCCCCAACAATCTGGGTCCTCATTTTACCGACCTTGGAAGGATGGAAGGCTGACTCAACTCTGAGCTGGTGAGACTCAAACTGCCAGATTCACTTAACAGCCATGTTACTGACTACAGTGATTCGTCCAACAACTATGGCAAGAAAGTTTGTAAAATGGGGCAAAACTCACTTAACAACTGTCTTGCTTAGGGACAGAAATTTTGGGCCCATTTGTGATCATAAGACAAGGACTACCTGTACATACAAACTTATCCTATATTCTACACACACACACACACACACACACACACACACACACTTACACTTCAGATATAATTTTCTATGCTTCTACTATGCCTGAACATTAGTGTTCTATTTAGCTAGGCCCTCCCTAACTCAGTTCCATTCATGTGGGCTGCTACCACAACACCTATCATTCTCAGCAAGCATGGCCCGTGCCGGGAATTCTGAGCTCAATTGTTCCAGAATGTTGGGGGGGTGGGGTTCACATGTAAAAGACTGACTATATATTGTTTCAGACAACATAACACTGAAGGCCTTCTCTTAGAAAGGACAAGTTCTTTCATACACACTGGAGCAAATAAATTTCCCTGTACTACCAGCCCACCCATAAAGCAGCAGAGGAAAAGAGAGATCTGGTCAATAATGGGTAATAAAAGCTCTATTATTATATTTCTCAGCTTCATCAACTTTAAGCTGTGTAGACTTCAACTTCCAGATTTCCCCAGCCAGCAGGGAATTCTGGGAATTGAAATCCACATCTTAAAGCTCCTGAGATTGGAAAACAGTTCTGTAAGATCAGAGGAATTTTTTTTAATCATTTGATCTTGGAAACTTTAATTAGAGTTATTTGAGGATGGCACCTCTGCATACAAAGCAGATGCTTTGCCACTCAGCTAAGTTCTTTCCTGAAGGTTAAATCCCAAGATCTCCATGCTACAAATTAAAGCTTGCATGCAATCACAGCTTCAATACAAATTATGTTGGAAATTGCAGGTTGTTAGTGTGTTCTGAATCTCACAGTATTTATAATCACATTTATAATGTCCTAAGAGGTTACTTAAGCCTAAACTTGTTTTTCCACAGTTGGTGAGAAGGAAGTCATTTTCATAACACATTTTTTAAAAAAATCAAAAACTCCCAACACCCAATCCTTGTATGGCAACCATACATACTTATAGGGATTTTCTATCACTGCTCTATCCAAAGACAAGAAACATAAAGAGCAACAATAGGGGAATAGGAGATAAGAGCATTAGGTCCAATAAGAGAAGAGCACAGAATCTTTAGCTGCAAATAAGGCAATGAAAGCATGCAATGATAGCATGGACTTCATTTAATAAGGACCTTACTTCTAACTAAATACTTGCAGATGCTTTGCATTAAGAAAACACAGATGTCCATTTATTTTGTTTATATCTAACCTTTAGATGAATTCAAATTGAGCAGTTCCCATTCATACAACATGCTTAACTAGGTCAAAAGCCTAGGGTATTCGTGTAAACACCTAATCAGTAGTGTGGGATGAAGGGAGACAGTTTTAGATCTCCATCTAGTCTTGGGACAGTTGGAGCCTAATTCACTGAATTCCAATTAACAGAGTGATACAAATAGCATCAAACAATTCTAAAACAAGAGACAGACTGGCCTTGAAAAATGGGCTTCTAAAGGGGCAGTCTTTCTTTCTCCTTTTGAGATTGCACCTTTTCAACCATCCAGAGGATAGCAGTGGGATATTAAAAAAAAAGCTTTGGCTAAATTAAATGTGGTGCTGGCTCCAGTTGGGCCACTCTGGATATTGAAACATTTGCTGGGAAGGAAGCCAGAAAGTAACAGCTGCTCAGCTTCCTGTATAGCAGATGGGAAGGTAAAAAACACTGAACCTTCCTGATTCATGATTGACTGGGTCCTTAGTATCATATATTGCTGGCACACAAGTTGTGTCAATTAAATACGGAGCACTGATTTGGTCCATTGTGTCATTGGAACATGGCCAATGTACCTCTTTTAAAGGTTTCGTTACCATTTGACTCCACCATTTATACCTTTTCCCCACTGTATCTCTACACCAGGGGTGTCGAACTTGTGTTGTCATGGCAGCGCCATGTGACATATCAGAACTTTTTTCGCCCTTCACTAAACTAGGTGAGGGCAAGGCCAACACTTGACGCATCTAGACCACAGGCCGTGAGTTTGACACCCCTGGTCTACACACTTCCCTAAGGGGAAATGACTCCCTACCTTTTCCAAAAAGAAAACTGACTAGTCCAGTGTTTCTCAACCTGTGGTCCATGGATTCCTGGGGGGGTGCAATATCATCTCAGGGGGTCCACAAAGACTCAAAGAAATTTTATGATTTAAATCTTGAGTTAAGTTTTGTGGGTAAGTGGCCAGGGGTCTATGGCCACCAAAGGTATTTTAAAAAGAGTCCATGGTGACGAAAAAGTTGAGAAACACTGGACTAGGCTATTCCTTTCATGCAGAGAAGCCTAACAATATTTTCAACAGATTTGACCATAAAGGAATTTGAAGACCTCAATACAGTGCAGCAACTGTGTGATGCAGAAATGACAAACATATTGTAGTTTGTTCCCTTATACCAGGGGTCCCCAAACTTGGCAACTTTAAGACTTGTGGACTTCAACTCCCAGAATACCTTATACCCTAAGTATATGGAGGCTTGTCCCATGTTGTTGTCTTTAACATTTTTACTGAAATAAAAGAAAATTCACTCAACAAATCCTAGAAAAAACAGTAAAATATTATTTTCAATGATACATCATGATTTAAATGCAACACATGAAGTAATTATAATATGACTACGAATGTATCCCAAGAGACCTAAGGCCAAGTTGAAGACAACCATCCTGGAAATAATCTACCCAAGTCCTTGCTAAGAGTCAGCATGGACTGATGTAATAAATATACAAAATGTATGACAAATAGTTAAACCCCCATTTTGACAAGTGCCTTCTCTAATAAAGTAGTTTATGTATTGTATATAGCCAAGCTTTGAGGAAAAGGACAGAATCATATCTGCCATTTCCAAAGCAGGTTTTAGGATTCTTAAGCAATTTTTAGGTCAGGTAAAAAGTTCTCTTTTTAAAAACAAACTAACTAACTAACAAAAACACACAAACAATCCCTCAGATGTTCAGCAATGTTGAAAAAAAGCAATTAAGAACAAGAAAAGGAAAAATATCCTATAATGAAAGATTAACATCACAGAAGAGAAGCTGGCACAGAGAGGAAGAGAATATTCCACCACGAAAATTCAGATAATAAAATATCTGTTTCTGGCAGTTTCTGGGCTACAGGCTGCACAAATATGATACCTAACAACTTCACGAATGAAGGCAAATATACATGTGCCAGGATAATGTTGCAGGATTTAATATGGGTCAGTCATTGGGATCAGAGGTTTAGTCTTCTCAACTTTTGGACTTGTGCTGGAGTCCATCCTGAGGGAACTTCTCTCTCTTGTCTCTCTTCTCTCTCTGTTAAAAGAGAAGTTCCTTGAGGATGGGCTCCAGCGCAAGTCCAGAAACTTGGAAGCCTAAACCTCTAGTCCTGATGACCGACCCAGATTGGATCCTAACAATTTAATCAAATAACTCTAGGACTCATTTACTTCTGGACATTTTTAATCAGACTGATTGCTATTTATGACCAAGATAACAATAGTTTGATTAACTTAAAACAGGTTTCATATTGTTTAACTGCTAGACCAAGGCTTTGATAATTGTTCTGTTCTTGCCCTTAATTACCTTCCTCCTTTTTTGACCCCTTATCAAAAAAATGATAAGCATATAAATTGCTCACTTCATTCTTTCTTCTTGGCAGAAATTGGAGTAAACAATCACTCTAAATATCTCCATTCAAACCATGGAGAAGGAAAAGGTAATCCTATAATAATATACCATTAAATCAAACATGCCCTTAGGAAAATGGGAACCCCAAAACATCGCATTGACCTCATATGAAACCTACATATAGGTCAAGAAGCTACACCGTGGACGAATATGATGAAACAGACCAACTGCAGGTCAGCAAAGGAACGAGACAAACTGTGCTAAATTTTTGATGCTCTTTGATGCCTAGTTGGCGATGAAATAAATATCTGCAAGCAGACAACTAAACTCAGAGAACACCAAGGACTCCACGGTTCAACCCTGAGCTACATATACTCTCTTGTACTGAAACTATATGCTGAATATGTATGTAGGGAAGCTGGATTAGAAAACAAACATAATTTTAAAGCTGCAGGAAGATACATCGAAAGTCTGAGCTATGCTGATGATGCTATTCTGATAACTGAAAATGGAAGTTATCTGGAAGCTTTAATGACAAAAGTCAAGGAACAGGGTGTAAAAATGAGGCAAAGGTGAAATATAACGAAGACTGTACTAATGGCAATGGATAGAAATTAGCCTTAGAACTGGCATGGAAGACATTGAAGAGGTACACAGCTTCTTTTCTTTAGGACTGACTCAGCAATAAAGGAATCAAGGAATATATTTCAAACTAGACTTTGATAGAATAGCAAAGAAAGCCCTGGAAAAGATATTCAGATGTGTTTCATTTAATGACCATAATAAAAACTGTTGTATATTCGGGTCTGGTCACATGGTGCCTCAACTTATGACCACAATGATCTATGACTAAAATCTCAGGCTCCATTATGGTCATAAATTGAGGAATACCTATAAATATTGTTAACGAATCAAAAGTAGATGGCAAATTTTCAAAGATGCAAAATAATATTAAGTAACATTGATTTTTATATTTTGTCTATCTCAAAGAAAAACCACTTTTTGACAGAGTATTAAAGTTCAGCATAATAATGTAAGGAAAATGGTGGAACCCTAAAGTTTATGCAAAGCTAAATGCCTTTGAGTCAAATCAGATTTCAACATACTCTTATTCCCCCTTTTTTCCTTTTACTAAGCTAAGTACTTTATTAAGCCCATTCAGAGTGTCACTGAACTGCTCCTTTACCTTCTGATGACTGCACTTCATGAAAATGTATGCTTTTAAAAGAAATGTGTTAGTCAAAAAATGTGCTCCTAGACTCTTTCTGATCAAAACAATTTATCAATATGTTGTGGGGAGTAATCAGAGAGGCTTCTCCAACTGTAATACTGTATTATTTTTCCAGTAAAATAATACAATCTCTTCTAGTTGCAGAGAAGCAACTTGTTCTGTCAGCCTTATGGCAGTGATTTATGTTCTAGGAATCTATTTAGGAAACCTCCCTACATTCTGAACTAGAGAAAATCACTCTCTTCAGCTCTGCATACTTGACAGAAAAAAGAGAGGGAATCTCAGGAAATGGTAACTAATGGGTGATGGTTTTGGAGACTTTATAGTGTCTAGCTGAATTAGTACCTAGAATCGGATATCTCCATAAATAGCAATAGCATTTAGATTTATGTACCGCTCAGTTTTACAGCCCTCTCTAAACAGTTTACAGAGTCCGCATATTGCCCCCAACAATCTGGGTCCTCATTTTTACCGACCTCAGAAAGATGGAAAGCTGAATCAAAATCTTGAGCCAGTGAGACTCAAAATGGTAAACTTCTGGTAGTGAGCAATTAGCAGAATTATCCAGCAATTCTGTGACATGGTGTCACCAGAATCGGGAAGTAGAGGGGCCTTTTCAAGATATCCCAGAGAAGTAACCAACAAAAAAATGGATATTTTGTCCGAACACTCTGACATGACACCCAGTTTTGGATACTCTGTGTTTTAGTGCATGTCCATTATTGAAGTAAGCTTGTATACTCGATTTCCCAGCAAAACCAACAATTTCTTCATCAAGGACACCATTTGTTCTTTCAGACTAGATGAATTACAAATAATAGGAACAAAGTGAACAAATAGGGTAAATCCTTTATTGACTGGTGTTTTTTTTTCCTCATCTAAATGCTCGCTTGTGTAAGACCCCCCACAAAACTGGTTCTTACAGTCATGCTGTAGTGCATGTTAGACTTCTGATGTGAAGCTCTGGCAGTGAGAGAAACTTTTAAATTGTGTTGGGAAGTCTGTCAGCTTCCTTTTTGTGAAAGACCGGGGAGATCTGGTTTTCCTAGTTATAGGATGCTGAGAAATGTTATGAGGAAGCAAACATTAGCAAGCTGCAATAGCACTATCAGGGCTTTAATGTGGGAGGTGATAGGATACACAGCATTGCACAAATACTTCTTATCATATAAAGAAGGGACTTTCACAGAGGAAGAAAAAGAATCTCCTAAAGAAAAGAGCTACTGGGTTCTGAAGGAAATCAATGACATCTGCTTCACAGCATACAGATGCCATGCCAACAGTTTTGCCTGTGGAGAGGAAACTCACAAAAAGTTGTGTGTATGTTCAATCAGTGGGTGCCCACCACTTCCTCCTATGCTGCCTGATACAGGTCATGCTATACACAGCTTGTGTCTATTTAAAACATTCTTCCCCCCACCCTACCCTCCTTTTCCTTTAAACTTTGCAAAGTCCATACTAACAGCACACATCCTTAGATCGATGAATTGTGTAAAAATATTCAACAGTGTGTTTTTTGTTGCTTCTGCTTCTGTTTTTCGTTCTGAGGACATAAACATGGTATTTTTATTAGCTCCATAGAAAAAAGGAAAGCGAGGCAAACATTTGGCCATCTTGTATGGATTTCATGTGAGATGGCAGACTGCTAATTTATTTTTCCTGTCAGTAGCCATCTAGGTCCAGCCCCAGTCTTCATAAATATCTCCATTGATCTAAGCTCAACTATTGCGAAATGTTAAGATTCTGGTTCTCAAAGTTTTGCAGATGTTTTGCTATTCTTGTCTATTAGGTCATGCTGCATTTTCTTTCTTTCTGAAGCAGCAGAATTCATTATAGGTCTGTCCTTACAATAGATTTAACTGAAAGGTATACTCTGGAAGAAGTAAATATAGAAGAAGTATACCCAGTATTTGAGGGGCCAGCACAAAGAAGAGGGTATCAATTTATTTTCGAAAGCGTCAGAAGGCAAGACAAGAATGAATGGATGGAAACTAATCAAAGAGAGAAGCAACATGGAATTAAGGAGAAACTTCCAATCAGTGAGCACAATTAACCAGTGGAACAGCTTCCCTTCAGAAATCATGGGCGCTCCATCACGGGAGGTTTTTAAGAAGAGACTGGACAGTCACTTGTCTGAGATGGCATAGGCTCTCCTGGTTGAGCAGGGGGCTAGACTAGAAGACCTCCAAGGTTCCTTCCAGCTCTATTCTGAAACTGAAATAGAACAGCATGTCTAGATGCTGCTCAAGTTGTAGATGATCAGCAAGACAGAATAATGCCCCAGGTCCTCTTTCTGTGATGTGGGATTGAGCAGCATAATACCTACACAAAGAGATCTTTGGAGGAGGGAAATGTAGATGCATCAGATGCAGATAACATAATTTGTGTCATCTTTTCCCAGATGCCTGTGTGCCTTTAGTCCATAAGGAATCTGAATTTCCACTGCAAATTATCTGCAAATTTCCAAAGTGAAATAAAAATTTAAAAATTAAACCAAACAGAACTCCCTTTATTTGACCCCTTGTGAGAAAACTCATCACAATTCAATATTTTTTCACCAGATTTTGCAATTTGCCCAGATGATGTTACCTACTCATCCTCAGTGTGCCACAGTGGCACAGTGGTTAGAGTGCAGTACTGCAGGCTATTTCTGTTGACTGATGGCTGACTGCAATTTGGCAGTTCAAATCTCATCAAGATTGACTCAGCCTTCTATCCTTCCAAGGTGGGTAAAATGAGGACCCAAATTGTTTGGAGCAATATGCTGACTCTGTAAAGTGCATAGAGAGGGTTGTAAAGCGGTATATAACTCTATGTGCTATTGCTACTCAGATAATGAGTAGCATTATCTAGCTACAAGCAAATAGCCAAGCTCAGAGAGCACCAAGGATTCCACAAGATTTGGGCCATTTACTGATTGGCACACAATTGCTCCTGGTTCCTACAAAAGACTCCTTTAAGCACAAATTGAACTTATCCAAATCAACAGCCAGTTCTTTTCATATTTTTACTGAAACTCCTTATAGCTGCAAATCAAGTTCTTTTAAGGATATTGTAGTGAGGATATCACAAGAAAAAAATAATTGTTGACCCAGTGTGGTGATATGCAAGATTAACTTTTCCAACTGTGCTGAGTATTTTTCAGCCTCAGACCTCAGAACAGTTCCTAATTCTCAGGGACACCACAGTAATTCATTTTTCATTGCTCTTTGGTCCTGTTTTCCAGATAGGACGTTTTTTTTAAAGAAAGCTCCTTCCAGGCAGTGTAATTGTGGAAAATTCAGCCAAGAGTAGCTTTGCTCATCTCTTCAATTCCATTCAGAAAAAAAACTTCAGCTCTAAAATCCTGTTTGTCACATTGCTCTTAAACACACAGCAGCCCTGCCAGATATAAGCCAGAGACTGATTTGACAGTCATTCTCAATGCAAAATAAAACTAACTTGTTTTGTCTAGTCTTTGTCTTCCCCAAGTGTAAATTGCAAATATTTTCAGCAGCCTGCTACCACCTGCAGAATGAATATAAAACATGAGCTTTGGTATCTGCAATAAAATAACAAAACATAGGGGGAAAGCATTTGAATGCCTGTTCCACCCAGAGGTGTGGGAGCTGGTGGGAGCTGGTTTCCCAAGGTTGCAGAATAACCAGAATGTTTTGCTGCTTGCAACTCATGACTGCTGGTTGTTTCCAATTCTGTATATTACTTAGTCCAATGTTCTGGGGTTTTGCACAGAAATACATGGCTGGGTAGACGTCACCTGAATACAGCTAGCTGGAGAATTAGTTGCATCAGTAGTGACAATTAGTCTTCAGAGATGCTTTGGAACAATGGAAGGCCGGACTGACTTTTCTTTTCTTCTAGAATGTTTGCTAATCTGGATGCCTTGGCCAGTATTTCTCCTTGCCATTTATAGAATCTCAGGGTCTTGATGCCTGCATGAAGGCCTTTTTTCAGTCTGTTACTTTTTTTTTTCTCTCTCGCAGAAACATGTAACCATGGTTGCAGTTATTTGAAAATGGTTGAGAACCAGAGTGGTATAATGGTTGCATACAACTTCACTCTCTTTTTGGGCGGGGGTGATGCCATTGTGATTACAGGAAGAGAGGCAATTGCAGAACCAAGCCTGCAGCTGCATATCTAGGTATGTAGAGTTTAAAGTGATTAGGAGAGTTATTTGCCGATTCTTAATCAGTCTGTGACAGAGAAAGAAACTCATGGATGGTGTAGGAAGTTAGCACCCACCCCTCTCCTAGAAAAATGAAATATCCTGGGAAATATTAAAAAGGCAGAATATTTCCCCTAAAAAGAGTAAAGTAGAAACTCAGAGAAGCAGAAACTCAGCCCTCCCACCACCACCACCTTTGCTAATGGGCCATTAAGGCCTAGGCCAGAGTATTCTACATAATAAAGAGTCTACCTGGTCTGAGAAGATTGTATCAGCCAGCACTCAGGTGAAGCCATGTGGTCCAGACAAAGCCTACAAAGTTAGCTAAGACCCCTGCCCCTGGGAGTATGACAGCCAATGGGATATATTTCTTACACAGGAACAGGAAACACTAAGATGGGGCCCAACAGAGGTTATATAAGGGTCTCTCAGCATCTTCGTCTTCCCTTCTTGACCTTCTCACTTTGAAGTATATGATCATCCTTTCTTTTTCACTTTGGAGCTCCAAGCCATGTGGTCCTGCTGTCCACCATTAAACCATCTTTTCAAATAGCCTCCATGTTTCCAGTGTCTTTTTCCCCACTTGGAACTGAACCCACAAGGATATTTCTTTCAAAATGGTTTTCCAGTTTTCCAATTTAATACCATTATCAAACCGAAACCACTTACTTGGTTTCTCCTGCTGTGTCTTATCTATAAAGAAGCAAGCTGGGTCCTGGATGGAGAGAAACTTTAAAAAGAAACCTAACAAGAAAAATAAAATGATGTCACAATTAGTCCAGTTCAGCCACTTTTTGCTATTATTGTTCCTGAGCAGATTGCATAGGTTGTATTGTTTACCAGCTATAAATAGTCTGCTGAACACCATGCAGGCAGCAAAACTGAAAGGAGATAGTGTATTAGCAAAGAGCTGTCACAACAGTTCTGAAATAGAGAGACATGCATATGCATTATTTCTGCCTCTAGCCTGATTAAATTATAGCCTACACACCTGCAATTTGGGGTTTTAATGGCCTGATCCATTTCTCTCTGCTAATGCCTGTTATACTTGTTTGCCTGTCATGACTATCATGCTTAAAAAGCCCAGGAAAATCTTGCTGGTGTGAATATAAGCTGTCTTGGCTTGCCCAGTGGACTCATCTAGAGTGTTGTTGCTGAGACTAAATCAAAAGAGGTAATAAAAACTGCCATATTGTGGGAGTTTACTGTTGTGTGATCATGAAAGAAGGATGTGGCTGGGCAGACCAAATTAACCTGGGCTTCCACAATGCAATGAATTAAGCACAGTGACTGGATTCATAATTCTCAGAATCACTCAGGATGTCTGGTTGAAAAATTGCAGCTGTATCTACACAATCAAAACCCTGACCTTTTTTTTTAATGTGTGCTGTGTGTGAATCCATACTAATCAACATCATCCGAGCTCATGCTGGTTGAATCCAACCTGTCACTTCAAATCTTCATTTTCAGACAAAAAAAATCCTGCAAAAGATTCACCTCCTGAAATGATGGTTGAAAGATATCATAGGATGTGATCTCCCAATATGAAGGCCTGGGGGAAAAAATCCCATCCAATTTGAAATAACCAAAGTGGAAGACAGCTCATTTGCTTCCCTTCTACTATATTTCTTCCTTGTACCAAGCCCTTCTAGATGAAATTCTCGCATTCAGAGCTGCTGGGGGTTCGCAGGGGTTCGGGAGATTCTCTAGCTAAGATTCTGCATAATTCAGAGAACACCCAAATCTCACTCCTGGCTGGTCCCTCCCACCCCTCACCACCCCTCCCAGGAGTCTCACACAGCCCATTTTGGGTGCAGGTAAGTGCAGGGCACGCAGGAAGGCTCAGGGAGGGCAAAAAAAAAAAACTGGCCTCCTGGAAGTTTGGGAAGGCCAGAAACAGGCCTGTTTCTAGCTTCCAGACAGCCTCCAGAGCCCAGGGAAGCCATTTTTGGCTAGAAGAAAGACTCCGGAGCCCAGGGAGGGCAAAAACACTACCCCCGCCTTGCCATGGTGCAGGAGGCCAACTAGGTCAGGCCCTCCATGGTCACGTCTACCCAGCAACCAGGCAGAGAACCCATTGCTAAAATTTTTGAAGCCCACCCCTGCTCGCTTCCTATTTCTTGAAGATGTCTAAGGCAGTGTTTCTCAACCTCAACACATTTAAGATGTGTGGACTTCAAACGCCAGAAGTTTCAAGCCAGAGGGCAAATTGTTGAAGCTCAATGGTAGAAGACCACAGTAATAGTGAGTGTGTTGAATAAGCCTTGCCATTTGGGGCTTTCAGGGCTGTAAAAAGGGATTTTATGTCTCACACTTGTTTCTCTCCACTGCATTAAACCAAAGATAAGGGAATGATAAACTCCCCCTCAAAACATATTTGCTATTCAAAAATGAATGAATGAATAAATGAATAAATAAAATGTGATAAATTTTGCAGCTATTTTTTAGATAAGTAATTTATGGAACTGATATTTGATTGCATGGTTTATTTTATTATTTATGGGACTGATGTTCGATTGCTTGGATTATTTGATGTTTCTTGTCTACAATATCTACCAGTATATTGTTCAACTTCCTGAGAATTATACTGTGGCAACTAGCCAAGTTCTACCTGCTCTTTTTCCCTGCCACTCAACCCTCAATTAATGCTATATGAACCTTATTGGGCATGGTTATCAGAAGGGTTAGAGTGATGTGTCATTAATATGTCATTGATGCTCAGCACTACCACTGATCAGAACCAGATGAAACCCAGCAGGTTTGAAATTATGCTACGGTAATTTGTAAGTATTGTTAACGAATCTTGGATTCAATATGTTTTTTTCAGTATTCATGGTGTTACCGTGTGACAATAGAATCTGCCAGAAAGACAAACTAATCTCTATAAACTGATGCAAAAATGGTTTCATAATATGTTATTTTTAGATATGAAACGATACGAATGGTTTCCAAAAATATTGTAAAGAACTGCTATAATTTGAACAGAAAAAAAGAGAAAAATTAAGCCTTTTTTGTGGATACTTACTCAGCTAGCTGTCACTATTGATGAGCTATACCTAGATCACTATTCTTCCTTTTCGGTCACATTCATTTTAAGCAAGCCTAAAAGTAGGTGAACATCTTCTTTAAAAGGGTGCTGAATCCATATCAAGTATCAGTAAAAACAATTTGCTGAGACTAGAACTGTAAAAAGATACATTTCAAAAGTTTTCTTCCTCAGTTAAAGAATTTTCTATTTTTAAATCTGTGGGATTCTGTATGTTGTTCTTATTGTCTACAATGCATCTTATTTTCTATTTTAATATTTTGCTGAAGTATCAGTGGAGGTTCTCAGTTATCCAGGTCATGATTGTCCCAAAGCTACTTGTTTTTGCTTGAAGATGTTTCACTTCTCATCCAAGAAGCTCCTTCAGTTCTTGGATGAGAAGTGACATGTCTTCAAGCAAAAAACGGTAGTCCAGTTGCCTCTTGAAAAAGCACCTTTGGGATGTTTTGCTGAAGTAGTGCCATGGATTTATTGGAGTTTCCATTATCCCAAAGTGTCTCTGCCTGTCACACTTCCCAGAGTGAAAAAACCCAAATAGGAGGGAGTTAATATAATTTTATTATTAGTTTGATTTATATCTCATATTGTCTCAGGAGCTCAATGCAATTTACATGATGTCTTCTATTTTACTCCTACAACAACAATTTGTGGCAGAGTTGACTGAGAATGAGAGTATCCAGGTTCCTAATGTTTTCCTTTAATTGAAGTGTCGTCCTAGAGAAACTTCAGACCACTTGAACATTAGATGTATAATGAACAACAGGACATTTCACACCACTGTCCACCTCTTCAAAAAGAAACAACAAGAGCACCACGTGAGAATGTCCAAACTTGTTCTCCTGGTTGGAGGAAATTCTGGAACTATGCTGGAGAAAACAGACCTAACAAACACATTTTTCCTCCTTATCTTTTGGACATGATTAAGATCAAACCCATCTCTTCTCTTCATCTAATCCTATCAAACTCAAACTGAAGCTGTCCTCAGACAAAATCCCCGCTGTATTTTCTAAACCAGAGACTAGAAATCTCCTCCCTAGCACACAGAACAGCATAGCCCAAGGGGAATCTTAACAAAGAATTCCAACGTAAAAAGCCATAACCCCAACCAGGCTGATGACCTCAACATTTCAACTCCTTAACAATGGGCTTTCCCAGCTCTGCTGATGCTCCTGAAATGGCTGTTTGGACTAACAATCAAAATAACCCCAAGTGTGGACCTGCCCAGCTTTCCCAAAATTGGCCAGCAAATCAAATCCCTACAATTTCCTATTACTTTAAAAAAACCCTATCCTTTCCCATTGTTTGGGATCCCTCTTTCTTTTAAACAGGCATTCAAATCATCAATAAAGTTTGGTTCTCCCCCAGTGTGCTGCTCAGTATTTCTGAATTTTCTACAACAAGAAGCAAATACACTTTCACCAGCTGAATGAGAAGGGACAAACAAGCAAGAGAGATAGCTTAACACATCTCTAATGAAGAATTCAGGATCCAGCCTCTGGCACACCCTGAAAAAAAATGGGAAAAATGGAAAATTTGGCAAGCCACAGCCAATTAAGGAAAGCAGAAGCGGACAGTTTATGGGTTTATGCATCCCCCAGGACTTTCTGATACTCCTCAGATGTGCCTTCTCCATCAACACCACTGAGTCAGCAAAGGCTGAAAGAATTGGCATGATTTTTCTCTTTTATTTTTTCAGAAGCAAGAATCAAAAAAGAACATAAAGATTCTGTTGTTAAAAATAAAACTGAACTTCTGCCTCAACTTTTACTTCAAAACCAAAGGAAAAACATATCAAAATGTTCTCCGGAAAATATTTGTTTCATTCTCTTTAGTGATATTGCTACCTCACTATCATGGGAGAGTATAATGACCCTCAGAAGCTGCAGAACTGTTACCTGCTTTTGAGCTATTAGTGATGTGATGGTACAAGGCATTTGAGGGACAGTTTGTCTAGTGGCTAAGGCATAGGCTGGAAAGCAGGAGACCATGAGTTTAAATCCTGTCTTAGCCATGAAAACCAGATGGATGGCTTTGGGTCATCACTCTCTCAAGTCCAACCCACCTTGCAGGATTGTTGCTGTGGGGAAAATACGAAGAGGCAGATACATTGGATATGTTTGCTATCTTAGGTTGTTTGTAAAAATAATGAAGGCAGAATACAAACAAACAAATAAATTTCCATTCTGTATTAGCTATAAACATCTGCAAAAATGAATAATCCAAACAAACTTTATCTGACCACTTTATGTTTGTTTTGCTATTCAGCAAGTCCTTAGCTCACCAAGAAAAAGTAAGGCATTTTCTTTTATTAAAAGACAAAGAGATGAGATATTGAGGGGTATTTTTTTATTTATTTAACATTTGTATAATGCCTTCAAAGCATTTTTTCAAATTACAAATAGACCTCAGCATACAACTATCATAAGAACCTACCTGTTTCGGTTATACTGTATGTCATGGCAGTTGTAAAACTGTCACCTACCAGATTTTACATTTTTTGTAGGGGACATTAAGCAAACCACCATGTGTTAAATGAATCCATAGTCATTAAATGAATGCCATGGTCATTAGGCAAACTAATGGCTTGCTATAATTTTTTCCGAAAACTGGAGGTAAGTGCTAATTTTCATCCTAACCACTGTAAAATGTGGTCATATGATCATGGGATGTTGTAAATGGCTGTAAATGCAGCCATGTTGCTGAATGGCCAAAATATGGCCAAATGACCTGACCACAGAAGAGACATACTTGTTGGAACTTCAAATCCAGTTCAAACTAAGTCCCCTTTTTCAGGTTGGCTGTAACATTGAATAGTCACTAAGCAATCAGTTGTAAGTTGAGGACTACCTACAAAATACATGACATACAAGCAATTAAGGGGAATGCAGCTTAAGAATATATTTCAGAGCTAACTGCAATATATTCAGTATCTGAACTTCCACACAGCCTCTTCCTTCTCCTCACCTCTCAGCATTTACAGAAACTATGCTGTGTTTTTGTTCCCCTAGTTCACATCCCTTGTGAAGCTTCTGCTTTTTACAGCTCATATTTCAGACCAAAAACTTCTTGGTCATCCACCAACAATTGCATCTGCAAAACCATTTTCAGCCTGCCAGCAGTGTAGCTTCCTGCTGTGCTGTTCACATTTGCCATTCATTTCTGCAGCACTTTATTTGTTAATGCATACTTATTAGTCCAAAGTTGAGGCTGCTAGCTGAAACATGCAGCAACTCTCGTGGAGAGTACACCCAGTCAGCATATGGTATGATGGAATCTGTTTCCCAAAGCTTTTAAGAAGTGTGCCATTTCTAGTTGTTGTGCTGTTGACTCTGTCTCTTGTGCTCGAGAACATGGCTGCATAGAAAAGGGGAAAATGGGACAGGGTGATATTTAATTCTGTTTGAATTCTATCCCTAGATAGCATGTCTCATTAGTGGGGTTCACTTGTCCTACTAGAAGACTAAAAATATCCTTGAAAGGGCTGTAGATTTCTCACACTAATTTGGACTCTGTACAAAATCCGGTTTCTGTGTAGACCAGGGGTGTCCAACCTTTCACCTTCCCTGGGCCACATTAGAAGATGAAAATTTGGTTTGGGCCGCACATAAAATAAAATAACAGTAACAATACCTGATCATCCAAAAAAACCATAGAAAACATAGTTAACATATTAAATTTATTTGGAAATGAAGTTAGTGAGATGTTTTTATTATTAATTATTTATTAAAAATTATTTATTTTTATCACAGTTTTTTTATCACGGTTTTTTATCATGGTTTATTTTCCGGCCAAATTTTTGCGGGGTGGGGAAGAAAGCTCGCTTGCCTCGCGCCTACCTCTCCTCCTGCAAATGGCCCGGCTGGATGAGGCAGGACTGGAAGGCAGAAGCAGCAGCTGCGGCGGTGGCAGAAGCAGCGGCGGGGGCAGTGGCGGCGGGGGCAGAAGCAGCAGTGGTGGCGGGGCAGAAGTGGAGGCGGCGGGGGCAGAAGCGGCAGCGACGGCAGGGGCAGAAGTGGCAGCGGGGGCAGAAGCGGCGGGGCAGAAGTGGCGGCGATGGCGGTGGTGGCAACAGCAGGAGGTGGCGCTCTGACGGCGCCTGCTTTTTCTGTTGCTCCTTGGCCTGGCGCTCGCCTCGCCCTGCCTCGCGCCTGCTTCTCCTCCTCCTCCTCACTGGTTCTGGCACAAAGGTTGGGGTGGGCACTGGGCCGCATTACAAGGTGACCTGGGCCGCATGCGGCCCTTGGGCTGCAGGTTGGACAAGCCTGGTGTAGACAATGTCTACAAAAAAGACCTTGCCTGAGTGGAAACTGTAGTCTCTACGTGCTGGTATAGGCGTAGGGCCCTTTCACTCCACTTCTACATGTGCAAGGTGTGGTGAGTGTTCTTGTCATTGATCAAAAACTATCTGATGGAATCACACATTTCTCTGGGAAGGTTTTCAGACCATCTTGGAGATCACAAAATTCCTCAGTTGTCAACAACGTTGGGTTGTCAATTTAAAACCTTCTTGTGAAAATTATGTATGTCTTGTTGCTGTTTTGTTTTGTTCTGTTTTCAGCTTGGAAATAACATCTGTGCTGAATGGAGAATAGAAACTATAGCTTTCTTTTCTAGCTCTTCTTCTGTTTTTTTCCCAACTGTCATATTTGTCTTTAAAGGATATTGTTTTAAAATGGGTAGTTGATTCAGATGACTAGGCAGGTTCTCTTCCAATTGATTATAATCTTTTCCTTAAAGATGAACTATGCACCAAGTTGGAGGATTTTGATGAATGCAAATAAATTGTATGGGGTCTCAAATCAGAAATTCCTTCCCAGGTGAAGAAAGTAAGATTTTTTTTTCTGTTGAATAGAATTCAGAGGAGGGGATAGTTGCTACTTTTCATGTGGTATAGTTTTCCATGCAAAATACACCCCAGCTATCATATTTTCCAAACCACTAAAGAATGCTTCACTCCTTGTATTGTTGAGAATAAGGCCATCTAATCCATCCCTTTGCTTGATGCAGAATTTCCAGAAGTAAAGCTTCCTCAACAGGTTGAGACCATATCTGAAAGAGAAGGTTATAGCTCAATAAAGTGGCTCAGTATAGCTGTCCTGTAGAATGTTCTTGTAGACTAGATCTCAATTCTACCCTTTGTTACAGCTCATTTCCCTGATGGAAATTGCTTTATTTCCTTTATCTCCCTGCTAAGAGGTTTGCAATAGGAGAAGCCATTAAGTCCTCAAGATATGCAAGAAGAACAGATAGAATACAGTTTGGTGATACAGCAGTTTGGTTCATAATGGTATCACCTGATGCACTACTGTAGAAAGCAGAAACTACAATATTAGAACTGGGTGTTTTTCTTTTTAACTGATGGGAAATCATGCACTCAGGAAAGTACACATAAACACTGTCATTTGAGAAATGGCTCCAATACAAATACTATGAATGAAGAATTTGTTTATTCTAGCCAGTTGTTTCTAACAGAGGAACCCTATACAGATATCCAATCTTCATTTTAATGACAATCACAGAATCTCATTAAAATAAGTTTATTGTTTAACTAAACACTATGCATTAGTGTTTACGCAATTAAGCATTTTTCCATGTCAAAAGCTGGAAGGTTTGGGCTTTTAGATAACTATAAATGATATATCCATGAAGACTTTGGGATTTGTGCTTGACTATTGTTGGAATATTGAGGGCTTTGAATCTGAGTTTGTGTTGTCAGACTCCCATGGAGCCATGCAGGTGTAACTTTGTAGATTGTCTTTTGAGTCTCCAGGCTTGGTTTTGACTGGGCAATTGCATTATTTATTTTATTTATTTTATTTGGTCAATTGTTTACAAGATAAGTATAAGTGTATACATAGTTATGAATACATGAAATGGGTACATATCTAAAGAAAAATAAAAGAAACAATAGGACAGGAGTAGGTAGGCACGTTGATAGATCTTTGTTATGTAGAATAGACTGCTTCAGGCCTTAATAGGCCATTTAAAAAGGTGGGAGGGCTGAGTTTCTGCCTCTCTGAGTTTCTATTTCTCTTTTAGGGGAAATATTCTGTCTTTTTAATTTATCCTAAAACATTTCATTTTTCTAGGAGAGGGGTGGGTTTTAACTTCCAACACTACCTTTCCACGTTAAATGGCTTGCTTAAATACCCAAGGACAGAATGAAATGGGATTACTTTTTTATAATTAAATTGTTCAGTATGTGACATCCTGTTTACTGGGAAGTAAGCTCCCATGCTAGTCAAATGAACATGTACAAGATTTCACTATTAAAGGATTAAGTTTTCTTATAAGAAGGGTCCATGATTTGCTTAAAACTGCTTGCTTCTAAAGCATTGGTTTTCAAGTGATGTCCCGTGGTTTTATCTAAACAATGAGTCAGCACAAAAACTAAATTTAATGTAATGTACATTCAAATTCAATTAAAACAAATAGGGTTAAGCATTAAGTTTATAAGATGTTTAATGTACATTTATTTTTTATGAAACAAAGTAATCCCATTTCATTCTGTTATGGTTAACAGTGTTAATCTACAGTACTTCAGGGATAGTGGTGGGATTCAAATATTTGTACTACCGGTTCTGTGGCCATGGCTTGGTAGGCGTGGCAGGGGAAGGATACTGTAAAATCTCCAGTCAGGGGTGGTATTTGCCGGTTCTCCGAACTACTCAATGAGTAGTTGCATGAGAGCCAGTTTATCCTGATAGTCAAGACATAAGGCTAGAAATTAGCAATTTCTAATCCTTTTATTGTGCACTAAGCCAGTTAGGTGATCATGGGCCAGCCACTTTCTCTCAGCTCTAACATTGAGGCAATGGCAAACCACTTCTAAAAAAGACTTTTCCAAGAAAACCCAGGGACCCCCTAGAATTGGACACGATTGAACAGATGAAAATAAACAATAAAATAAATAGACTTTTGCAAAATATCTGTCATTATAGGAGGAAAGTGAGGAGGATATTATACGAAGGCTATCACAACCTCTTTGATACTGTCCCTCCATATATATATTAAGCATAAGAAAGAGAAATTTGTGTCTACTTGGCTCTATCTCCATTTTTTTCAGATTTTACCAAGCATATTTATGGTTTTCCACCTAGTACATGGAGATTCAGAAACATGAACAATTTCCTTCCTTCCTTCCTTCCTTCCTTCCTTCCTTCCTTCCTTCCTTCCTTCCTTCCTTTTATTTGTATGCCCTAAGGCAGGGTTATTTAACTTCTTTTTTGAACCACAGTCTAAAACTTTGAGTAAAATTTTAGAGGATCTTTTTGAAATAAAATGCACATAACCAGGACAAAGAAATGGCTGGGATAACATGACACAGTAACCTTGATCTGAGGTAAATGAATGCATTTTAGCAACATGATAATCTTTATACTGTAATTATGACCTAATCATTCTTTCCCCCAATCAACTGACATATCTCTGTGCAGTCAAATATTTGCAGCTTATTGGCATATCCAGAAATTGGATACCAAGGACCAGTCTTAGCAACTAGCCCCACAGCACATGATCTTGGGCACCTGTTTGGCCTATCTGATCTGCTTATAAATAACTTTGCTAAGTAAAGCAACAAACAAACAAAAATATTCCCTTGATTCAGTTGATCTATACATTTACAGACCAATGCCTTTCGAAGCAAGAAATTGGTAGCTTCTTAGCTGAGGATGCATTTAGATTATATCTTAGATTTAGACTGTACCACAGACTTCTATCTTGTCTTCCATGCACTTCAATACAGATAGTCCTTGACTTAAAACAGTTTGTTTAGTGACTGCTCAATGATACAACAACACTAAACTGACTTATGATTGTTTTCCACAGTTACGATCATTGCATTATCTCCAGGATCATAAACAAAATTTAGATGCTGAGAAGTTGATTCATATTTATGACGATAGCCATGTCCCAAGGTCAGGTGCTCACATTTTGCAACCTTCTGACAAGCAATCATGGGGAAGTCAGATTCATTAGGTTCTACTATATCACATGACCTAAAATGGACACCTAACATCAAAAACATCATCAAAAAAGCACAACGAAGAATGTTCTTTCTGCACCAATTCAGAAAGCTCAAACTGCCCAGGGAGCTGCTGATACAGTTCTACAGAGGAATTATTGAGTCTGTTATCTGCACCTCTATCACTCTCTGGTTTGGTTCTGCAACCCAACAGGACAGACACAGACTGCAGAAAAAACAATTACTACCAACCTGCCTTCAATCAAGGACCTGTATACTGCACAAGTCAAAAAGAGGGCTGTGAAAATATTTACAGACCCTTCACATCCCAGACATAAACTGTTTCAACTCCTTCCCTCAAAATGACGCTATAGAGCACTGCACACCAGAACAACTAGACACAAGGATAGTTTTTTTCCAAATGCCATCACTCTGCTAAACAAATAATTTCCTCAACACTGTTCAACTATTTACAAAGTCTGTACTACTATTATTGTTAATCTTCTCATCACTCATCACCCATCCCCTCCCACTTGTGACCGTATGACTGTAACTTTGTCGCTTGTATCCTTACAATCTATATTGACTGTTTCCTAGTATGATTTGATTGTTTATTGTACAATCAAATGACTATTATTAAGTGTTGTATCTTATGATTCTCGACTCTTGACAAATGTATCTTTTCTTTTATATATACTGAGAGAATTTGCACCACCAAGACAAATTCCTTGTGTGTCCAATCACACTTGGCCAATAAATAATTTTATTCTATTCTATTCTATTAACAACTGCGTTACTAACTTAATAGCTGTAATGATTCACTTAACAACCATGACAAGAAAAGTCGTAAAATGGGGCAAAACCCACTTGACAAATGTCTCAGTTAGCAACATACATTTTTGGCCTTGGTTGTGGTCACACATCAAGGACTACCTGTATCTACATGAAGCCTTTAAGGGCAATCAGCTGAAGTTTTGAAATGGGCCATGTTCCTAACCATCCCATTGAAAGAAGCAAATGAATATTAGTTGAATATTAAATGAACTTAACAATAAGTTGGATGAAGGAGAACAAGCTGAAATCAAATCCACCCAAATGGAAATGCTTTTGGTAAATTGGAAACTGGACTCAGGATCTGAGGCTCAGCCCCTTGGGATGAAATGGCTGTCTCCCGGAAGAGCAGACAGTCTGCCTGGAATTGCTCCTCCAAATCCTCAGCTGTCAATGGATATGAAAAAGATGGACACGGTTACGAGAGCTGTAGCAGAATTCTTTTTAGTGCACCAGCCATGTTCCTTCATGAATTAGATTTAGCAACAATTATCTGCACCTTGGTTACATCCTCTTGTTACAGTGTTGAGTATCAGTGTGGGGATTATATTTGAAAGGGGTCTGAAAATCGTTAAAATACAGCAGCTGGGTTGTGAGGTGGTCAACATACAGGGATCACCGTATGCTTTAAACTGAAAGACTCCACACTGGGTACAAGATGTTTATTAGGAATCATCTAATTTATTGAAATGGGCTTTTAAAGGCTTCAGCGTAGGGCCCATTTAAAGAACTGCCTTTCCTGTTTCAAAGTTGTCTGGTAGAGAAACATCCTTTTGGATATGCCCCCACCATTAAAGGCTCATTTTTTGGCACTTAAGGGGGAAAGCCTTTTCCTGCTTTACTCCTAGTTTAGAAACACATACCCTTAAAATGCATTTGGCTCCCCACTTTAGGAAAGTGGTCAAAGTACATCTCTTTCAATAGTCTTTTAATGGGTAGACCCATGTTTCCGAGCCTTAGCAATTTTAAGATGACTGGACTTCGGCTCCTATAATTCACCAGCAAGCATGCTTAAAGTTGCCAAGATTGCAAACACTGGTTAAATAATGCTAGTATGTATTCTACTGGAAATTTAGTACTACAAGCAGACCGGTGTGCAGGCCCCAATGTCTTGTTATTCAAGCTGTACCCATTCTCAGATATCCATTGGAAGGACTATCAGTGGATTTGGTGAGACTTTCTTCACAGGATATGTGTATTGCATTGGATCACACTGTATATTATTTTGTGTGGTGTCTTTCTTCCAAGAGAAATGAATAATTTCTCCCCTTTCATCTTTTGGGTCCCCGTCCCCTGATCTGAGAATTATTACTGTATCTTCTTACATTTGGGCAATTAATTCAGAACTCCAAAAATCAACTAGGCAAATATAAGTGCTTGGAGGAGGAAATATGGGGAGGATGGGAACCAGAATGGGCTTAGTAAACATCAAGCAGCCTATCGCCTACTACACAGTGTTTCCCACTCCTCACCCCTCTTTTTAAGGTCTTTCTTCAAAAAGCAAATCAAGCAAGCTGTCAAAGAAGTTCTGAGCTCAAGACTTACATTCTAAAGCTTAGTGGGAAGCATGATTTTCTCTTCTAAAAATACTTTTGGTGTAAAGTCGTAAGCAGAAAGAACCTGTTCCATCTTGGAAGATGCTGGTTGCACCCATTTCTTAGGCACCTCATGGAAAGGGGCAGGGGGAGAAAGGGCCTGCTTGCCTGCTATATTTGATGGAAAAGACAGCCCCTGCTGAAATTTAGCCTCGGGGCAGCAGCACAGTGAGTCATTGATGAGAAGTTGTCAGGAACAAAGCTACCTTGCTGTCAGGGTATCTGTGTCAACCAAGAGAAGAATGTCCAGATCGCCTTGACCTATTCCCACAATTTTGGGGAACTGGGACAGAATGACACTTGTATAAATAATCTGAAGCCTGAGTCAAAGAAAAACTTGGCATATTAAATGTTTGCATTTGACTGCTGAGTAGTTGCTTGTATTATGTAAAGGCCCTTCAAAACTTTCAAGAGGTAAATTTGTTCCAGACTTCATTGGCAAGAGTTGTAGGGGGGGAGGAAGCTCCAAATCTCTCCTTTTCTCTTTAACTTTTAGTATTTTGTATCCATTCACCCATGCTGTGAAGCAGGCATGGAAAGAGAGCAGGGCAGACAAGAAAATAAAACCGAGGGCAGGGTGGGGTTTGAAGGAAAAAAGAAAAAAAATTGGCTGGAAGGAAATACGAATGTGCCCAAAGGAGTTGCGAGCTGTTTGGATCCTGTCCAGTTTTGACTTGTTTCATCCATTACTGACATAATGCTCCATACAACGTCTGTGTTTAGCCTAAGGGATGCAGGTCTATAAGGAGATAATGGGAGTGAGAAGCAGGAGACATTTTCTGAGCAGGCCAAGATGACATTACATGCATCATAACACGATTTGCACAAATGAAGCAAAATAATTATGCATGTCATTTACCCAATGATGTCATGACTTTAAAGAGAGAGAGGGGGAGGGGACACCAGTGGATATATTGTATAATTATTTATGAATAAATTTAAATTTTAAATTTAAATTTCCAACAATTGGCAGATTTGTATTTATTTATTGTTTTCATCTGTGAATAGGGTTTTTCGATCTTTTTTCAACTTGATGTGGGAATCTTCCCAATGCAAGAATTTAGTGTCTATCCTAGTATGCCAATTATCACTTCAGCTTGTGGCAGAATGTTCAGGCAATGATTAAGCAACTTCAAATTAACAGGAGTTAAGATAGTTCCATCTATGGTTCTAAAATTCTGGATTATAGCTCTAAGCAAATTATTTTGAAGAAGAAGCAATATGAAGAATGCAATCTGAAAAGGAAGATAATCAAGTTGCCTGATCCAAGGTTGGAATATTCATCATCTGGCATGGCCTTCCTCGACTTGGCTTCCATGAATGTGTTAGGAACGCAGTTCACAGGATTCCTAACTAGCATACATGTTGGGAATTCTAGATAATACATAGGAAAAGACAGACTGGGGAGTGTTGATCTAGCTAAACGCTATCTGGACTTTAGCTTGGTCTGTACAATTGTTCTCACTGTAGCAGGCCCAAATCTGCATCCAACTTGATGAATTAAATTCTGAGGCCATTAGGTTTAAAGGCTACATTGGGGGCTGATGTCAAAAACTAACTTTCTTGATTTTTTAAAAAATAAATCCTATTTTAAGTTCAAAGGCTTCTCTCCCCTTGCTGGCAACTTTGATAAGATCATACAGTTGGAAAAGACTTTGAGGTCCTCTAGTCCAGTCTTGTGCCCAGTCAGGAATCCTCATACCATACATGTCCATTTAAAAAAAAAAAAAAAAACCTCCGGTGATGAAATACCCAGGACTTCAGGAGGCAGACTGTTTCATTGCTTAAGAACTCTTCTGGTCAGGAAATTCCTCTTTATTATAAGCTTGCATCTCTCACTGCAAGGCTTCCATCCACTGGTACTTGTCTTGCTTCAGAAATTCTGGACGATAAATCCACACCCTTTCCACTGTGATATTCCTTCAAGTATTGAAAATTGCTATTATGTCTCTCCTTAACCCTTTCTTTTTTTAGGATAAACATACCAAATTCCTTTAACCATTCCTCATAGGATTTAGCCCAGGACTCTCACCATCTTTGTTGCTCTTCTTTGAATTTTTCCTCTGCAGCCTTTATACTGTAGTGAACAGAATGGTTGTTCAGCCAATTGTGAATCTATCTGGTAGCGGAACAATCCATCACATATTGTTCCAATTTGTCAAGAAGTATTATACAGTCAATTGTATCAAATGCCTTTTTGAAATCTAATGTATGTAGCATTCCCTTCAACTACTATTATTAAAGAAAATAATAAGATGTTTCTGGCATGACCTATTTTTAATAGACTCATGATGGCTTCTAGTAATCACCCTGTTCAAGCCTACTGCTGGATTAACATTTCTAGAATTTTCTCAGGTATTGATATCAAGTTGATATCAGGTCAATATTTTCCTGGGTTGAATTTTATTCTCTCTTTAGATCCCCAATCTTCTGGGACATCCTCTGTGTTTCAGGATTTGTCAGTTCCTTTAATACACCAGGATGTAAAATCCATCCAGACCAGGATACTTGAATTCAATTATATACTCTCATAAATTCCTTATTTTGACCTGCATTTCTCTTTTTCTCCCCATTGTGGAGCTTCTAACAAGTAGGACCACTTTTTCCTTGGGTGAAAATGACAGATGCAAGGTAGCAATTAAGTAGTTCAACCTTTGCCCTGTTGACTGCCATCATCCTCCCAACTTCTCCACCCAGTGGGTCAACTGTTTCCTTGACTTTCAACTTGTTTCTACCCCCAAAATCATATGGAACAAAACTAATAAACACTCAGCTTCACATGACTCCATACCATAAATCTTCTGACAAGCCTTCATCACTTTTATATGGTCCCATGTTTCTAGAGAAATGTAGAAAGAAAGTACAACTGAAATACCATTTGTTAAAATCAAACTAATAACTCATTTTTGAAAATCTCCTTAGGTTTGCTTGATCGATTGCTTGCATACCTTTTTTTTTTTTTGCTTTGGGAAGTTCTGCAGACAATGTTACCTAAAAAGGCCATAGTAACCTCCCAGTCTAGCTACAAATACCAGCAAATGGTTTTGTCATAACCTTTTGCTCTGACATCATTCTGTAAGATGATAAATTACCTTAGCAATAGTGGGAGGAGGTATAAGAACTCATCATTTACTGGATCTCTGTGTTCTTTGTTCTTAGTTATCCAGTCTGCTGAGTTCTTTCTGTTGACAAGATAATCAAGACCACACAGTGTCAAAAACATGCACCAAAGAGATGTGTTAATCTACGTGTTCAATAGCACACAGGTTGTTTTGTTACATCCATTTTTTTAAAGTTATTGTTCCATTTTTCAAAGCACAATTTCTTCCTTTTCCTTATCCATGGAACACAATTTTGTTCTCCAGATCAACCCGTGCAACACCGTAATATGGAATTTTTCCTTATGAACTTTTTTAATTACTGTTGGTATAAATAAGGTTGGTAGAAATATATGTATGTAGTAGTTTGGATATCTGAAATATATTCAATATTATCCTCCACTTTAATTGGATTTACTCCCCCAAAAAGTGTGCATGTAGGATAGCGATCTATATAAAGCTTGGATCAGATTTGCTGTGTTAGCCCTCCTTTTCTTGAATACTCTAAAGAAACTGAAGAACACAATTGTTCTGGGGTTTACATTCCGTACTTTTATAATAGTAATTCTGTTTTGTAAGCCTGGGATTATTACATTTATTAGAAAAAACAGAGAATGAATGCGACCAATCAGTAAGTAAATAGTCCTCAATTCTACTCCATTCATTTTTTTTTTAATATTGTCAGTTTTTAGCTGTTAAATCTTCAGACTTAATTTAGATAGATCAAGTTAAGAACACTTCACCATTAGTAAAACAAAGTCATTGGATGTCAGAAAGTAATCATGAACCAAAGCACTACTTGTATAAACATCTCCTGTTTGTAGCAGATTGAAAATGAAATACCTTGAGGTTGGTATATCTGTATTATTGATACCATATTGACCTGCGTAACATATTCTTTTGTCAGAATCAGATGAACACTAGAAAGCTTAAATTAGGATTGGTCACAATTTAATAATCTCCAAACCTTGATTTTGCTCTGCAGAGCATTTCCCAGAGCAAGATGAGAATATGTGCCTGAATATTTAGCTTTTTGTAAGGAACAAAACTACATTTTTTTAAAAAATGTGATTTTCTTTATTTCCCATACTTTCACAAATCACCTTTTTGTTGTTATGATCCTAGGAAAATTCTTCCTCATCGAACTAATTGGGCTATCTAAAAGAAGAAGAAGCAAAACATCTAGCCTCTGGAACATATTCTTAATGCATTTAGAAAAGCAGGATAGTTAAAAGAAACAAATATTTTCTAGATGGTAGGAATGAATCTGAGAATTTTCAAACTCTAGAAAAAGTTAGACTGTCAGAAGATGTAAAGTTTCACTGAACCTTATAGAAGAAATGCCCTCCAGAAAAGAGAAACATGTGGAATGTCCAGACCTTTGAAAAATGGATTGCTTTATTGAGAAGACAGAACATATTTTCAGGAGCAATAAGAAATGCAACAAAGAAGGCTTAATCATGAGTTAGGCACGTCTGCATCACATCTGCATCATGTGGTTGTCAGCCAGATTAGAGATTAGTGAAGCAGTCCATTGCCAGTTTAACCCAATTACAGACAGGAGTTTAGAGCTGCCCCAAATTTATTAAAGAAAGCCAGTAATTGTACCAATTTATATAGCCTTAGTTATGTTTCTTGTCCAAACTCCCAGTTTCACATTTTTAAACAGTTTGAGTAAGTGATGCTAAAGTACTTTTCTTAAAACCCTGTGGAATTATGTTCTATGAGGGCACAGAAAAATAGAGGCTAAATTGTCTTATTATAGGGCAAACTTTGATATTAAAAAATCCTTTTTGACAAGTTTTCATATATGAAATAGTCAATCATATTTGAATCTAGTGTGAGATGTAAACTCAGCCTGTGTATATATAAATCAGTATGCCTTAAAATGTTGGAAATGTGGACTAATTCCATAAATCATAATCATAAGACACCTTACACAAAGATGGACATCCTCTGCTACTTGTTAAGAAAGTCTGAGTAATCCAAATTGGACCTGCAATATTTTCTGACTTGCTTTTTATCACTGACTTCTCTTCTCTTCCCTTCCTCTGTTCTGTTAAAAGTTTTAGTGCAAGCAGTTCAGGCAGGGATTTGTTCTATTGCACTTTGTAATGTGAAATAAGTATTATACTGATGCTGTAAAAACAAAGGTAATAATAACAGTGTGTTTTAAAAAATGTAAGATATCAGACTGGTTCCATATTTGATTATAGAAATGACATATATATTTGGATAGAGTTGCTTTCCTTGTTTAGTATACACTTGAAGTTTCTGGTTTAACTTGATATGAATCTTTATTCTCAGTTTCATCTTTTGGTTGCCAAAAATTCATCAGCAAAAAAAAAATCACGAATCATTCTCTGTTTTCTCTTGCCATATTCAGGGCTGGCAATACATGTAGCTCCTGATTTGCATATTCACTCAGTGGGAATTTGTAGAAGAAAAGAGGTATGTGTGTGGCGGGGAGGACTTTAAGCAGTCTGTCTCTTTCCTTTAAACTACAGGGAACATGCTAGTAATTTTGCAGTGTTTGTGTAAACATCCTGTCATCGTCATGGGCAATGAGTTGGATATTTGCTCATGACCTCAAATTAGGCTTTCAGTTTTGGTTTCCAAAGAAGGCAAGCCCAAATACTAACCAGTTGGCATTAATCCCAGCTCCTTGACAGTTTCAATCTCTCAGATGCTCTGGGGACCTCATCTCTGCCAAATATATGGACAGACTTTTAGGTCTTTCCAAATTTTCCCACAAGGCTGGAAATAGCTACTGAATTCTGGCCCACAGTGCAGCCTGTCTCCCTTGGAGGGCTCATTCCTGACGCCTGAAAGGCTAACCTTGTAGACATCTAGCAGACCCGCCTTCTTCTACCTGGCGCCTCCCAGCTGGATTTAGAAGATTGGAGATGAGATGAAAGCCTTGTTGTGAGGATGTGGCATACAAATAAATTGCCTGGGTATACTTGTGCTGTGGTGAGATGATATGTGGATGAGCCTTTGCTAACCCTCTCCATGTCTACCTCCATTCCCCCTTTGAAAGAAGGTGAAAGGAAGGAGAAACAGAGCAATCCTCCTTTTTTTCAGGGACACAATAGATTCTTTTAATGCCTATCTCTAGATACCAGAAGGCATAATTAATTCTCTCTTTTTTGTTTGCATGATACTGGCTAAATTTCAGGTCATACAGGCTACTTTAAGGATTTAGGAGGCCTGTTTATGATCTGAAAATAATTTAATTGTGACCTGATTTTAATCTGGGTTTGCATATCATTTGGGCTCTTTAAGTGATCTTGTCAAGCATGATAGGCAAAGAGAATCATTGACTGCTGTACAGATTTATCCATGCATTCTACTACGTATATATTCAGGATTACTGGGCATTACCTTTGCCTTTCAGTAGCCTTTCAGGAAATCAGCTCTCCTTGCCAGCTATCTGGTTAGGTTGATCTAACTGGATGATGAAGAAAAGTAGGGTCAGTGGGAGGGACTGGGTGAATAGGGGAAGCATCTAAAGTTTTCTTTCTTTCCACTGCTTTGCTATAGATACGATTTCTCATTGTATCTTATTCTCATTGATGAGGGAATAGAAGGGGAACTTACCAAATTTGCAGATGATACTAAGCTGGCAGGAATAGCTAACACGCAAGAACATAGGCTCAAGATCCAGATGGATCTTGACAGACTAGAACACTGGGCCATATCTAATAAAATGAAATTCAATATAGAGAAAAGTAAAGTCCTACACTTAGGCAAGAAAAACCAAAAGTACACATGTAGACTGGGTGAAACCAGGCTCAATAGCAGTAACTGTGAGAGGGATTTTGGAGTCTTAGTGGACAACCAGCCAAATATGAGCCAGCAGTGTGCAGTAGCAGCCAAAAAAACTAATGCAATCCTAAGTTGTATTAACAGAGGGATACAGTCAAGATCAAGATCAAGATCACTAATACCACTCTGTAAAGCCTTAGTAAGATCACACCTAGAGTACTGCATCCAGTTTTGTTCACCACATTATAAAAAATATGTTGAGACTCTAGAAAAAGTACAGAGAAGAGCAACCAGGATGATTAGGGGACTGGAGGCTAAAACATACAACGAATGGTTGCAGGAACTGGGCTTGGCTAGTCTAGTAAAGAGAAGGATCAGGGGAGACATGATAGCAGTCTTCCAATATTTGAGGGGCTGCCACAGAGAGGAGGAAGGGGTCAAGATATTTTCTAGGCCAGACAAGGAATAATGGATGGAAACTGAACAAGGAGAGATTTAACCTGGAAACAAGGAGAAATTTTCTGACAGTGAGAACAATCAACCAATGGGGCTTGCCCTCGGAAGTTGTGGGAGCGCCATCACTTGAGACTTTCAAGAAGAGATTGGACTGCCATTTGTCATAAATGGTGTAGGGTCCGCTTGGGTGGGGGGTTGGACTTGATGACCTACAAGGTCCCTTCTAACTCTGATTATCTGTTATCTGTTGTAGAAAAACTGGTCTGCTCTCCACTGGTCAGTTTAGCTTGATTACCTTGCTTGCCAGGGAAAATTGGTCTTCTGCTACATTTGCAGTCTGAGAATGGTGTAAGTTCAGTGATGCATGTTCTTGCAGGTTAATAGCAATAGACACTATACCGAAATCCTGGTTTTCATTGTGAACCCCAGCATATTCATAAACACCAGAGGAGCCGTGGTGGTACAGTGATTAGAATGCAGTATTGCATGCTAACTCTGCAACTGTCAGGAGTTTAATCCTGACCAGCTCAAGGTTGATTCAGTCTTCCATCCTTCTGAGGTTGGTAAAATGAGGAGCCAGATTGTTGGGGGCAATATGCTGACACTTAGAGGATGCTGTAAAGCAGTACTGTATGAAACGGTATATGTGCTAAGTGTTATTGCTATGGCTATCTCCCATTGATGACTATCAGTCCCTTGTTCTGATGTACTTTGAAATTTAAATGTAGGGTTTAAAAAATGACTAGCAAGCTAGAATATTACCTAACAAACTACTGATTTTAACTTTTAAGAATGCCCTGAACTCTTCAGGCATTCTTAGAAAATAAAGAGCTGTACCTCAATACCTTGTTTCAAATGTTTCTACTTCCTCTGAAAAAAGGCAATTGGAGAGATGATCGTAGCTAATTTTTCACCAGGGTGCCTTCTAGGGAATGGGTATTCTGGAACTGGCCAGAGTAATTGTGGCAACTATTTTGTGAACAGGAACTTGCCTAACTAACCCTTCCAAGGCAGCCATGGGACCCTCTCAAAACGTCAAACACAGTTGCTGTGCCCAAACACCTGATGTTTGCATTAGAGCAGGGGTCTCCAAACTTGGCAACTTTAAAACTTGTGGACTTCAAGCTCCAAGAATTCCTTATGCTGGCTGGAAATTTTGGGAGTTGAAATTGACCAGCCTTCAAGTTGTCCCTCATTAAAGAGATGTGTGAAACCATGATTTCTAATGGTTAGAAATCAGCAGATCTGCCTTCACCGTACAGAACCTTTGTTTGGATTCTTGATAGACACATCCATATGTGCAAATATTTTCCAATGCTAGCAAAAACCAATGATTAACTGTTACCACTGAGTAGTCCTAGCTCATCCGACCAAGCACAAGGCACGTTCATCTCAGTTTGAATGCAGAACTAGAACTTGGCTGTCATCTGATATGGAATTGCTAATTTGATAACAGTTTGCAGGCGTGCCACATATGTTCCAGAGTTGTTGGTATGGAAACAACACAGACACTGACACTTTAGTGCTTTACTGTTGTATATTTTTGTTGCTAATTAATTAATATAAATCTCAGAACAGGTTGGTAGGAAATATAAATTAGCTGAGATTTAGAATAAAGTATGGAATTGCCCGTATGCTTTCAGACTTCTACAGAACCAGTCAGATTAAAAAAAAAAAATGTGTGAGAAATTCATCAATCTCCCTATTACTAAACTCTTCTGTGGCCAACTCCACATCACCATCATTTCTCATTCTTGTGGATTTCCAAGGAAAAGCAAGGCACTCAGTTCATCCATTTGTTGTTCAGCTCCCCACCCATCCTCACATCATTAGAAAGTTATGTTGGCATAAAAGTTGCTACCCCTCTGCCAGTCCCTGCTCTGGTTTTAAAACTTCTGTTCTGACTTGTTGTACAGGGCATGTTAACCAAAGCCAGTGGTTAAATCTAGTGGTTTGGCTGCCCTTCCTTTCCTTTCGCCTTTAATCAGTACCCTATAGGAAAGGATGAGCGAATCACAGTGATCTGGGATAACAGTGTGGTGGGGAGAGATGGCTAGAGACATGGAGTCAGAAAGCTTTCAAAATACTGAACAGGTAGTCCCTGACTTACAACGATTTGTTTAGTGATCATTTGAAGTTAGAATGGCACTGAAAAAAATGACTTACCACCTTCACAGCATCCCTACAGTCACGTGATCAAAATTCAGGTGCTTAGCAACTGGCATATATTTACAACAGTAGCAGCATCCTAGGTCTGTGATGGCGAACCTATGGCATACGTGCCACAGGTGGCATGCAGAGCCATTTGTGTGGGCACCTGAGCTCTCGGCAAACTTACCTCACTGCACATATGCGTGCCTTTTTTGGCCTGCCAGAGGCTTGAGGGAAGCCTCTGCAGGCTTTGCAGACTGAAAAATAGGCCCATTTCATCACTTTCTGTATTTCCGGAAATACCGGAAATGATGAAACAGGCCCATTTTTCAGCCTGCAAAGCCTGCAGAGGCCTCTGGCAAGCCAAAAAAAGGCCTCAAATGGGCCAAAAATCATCTGTGTAGGTTAAGGGGGTGGCGGGGGGAAATTGCATGCGCATGCCCAGGGGCCATGGGGGGGCGTGCACATTGCCTTCTGGGTGTTGGCACGTGACCATGCATGCGCATAAGAGCGCACAGTTTTTGGCACAAGAGCTCCAAAAGGTTAGCCACCACTGTCCTAGGTCATGTGCTGGTTATTTGTGACCTACCCAGACAGATTCCAACAAGCAAAGTCAATGGGGGAAGCCAGATTTGCTTAACGACCATATGATTCACTTAACAACTGCGGTGGTTCGCTTAAGAACCATGGCAAAAAAAATAATAAATCAAGCTTAACAGCTTAACAACTATCTGACTTAGCAGTGGAAATTGTTGTCCCAATTATGCTCATAAGTCAAGGAGTACCTGCAGTGAAGTAGCTAAACCAAAGTGAGGGCAGTGGGTTTTTTTCTGCTTTTATGGGAAGTTGTTCTACAAGCCTCAATTCAGGCATTAGGTTGTGGCTGATTCATAGATGGCAGAGACTGTCTTGTAAAGCAGAAGAGTGCTTGCTATTTCATTAAGCCTTCCCCAGAGCCATGGGATAGTGTGTCATTTCTTTAGACAACCCTCCCAGTCCTTAGGGCTTCGGTGGAAGCATACTCAACTCATGTTTCGACTGCTTTTAGAAGAAGGCTGAAGTTGGGTATGAAAGCTGTCTAACAGTTGATAGGATTGCTTAGCGCAGTTGGAGAACTCCTGTCCAATTCACCAACTTACATGGCATTCTAGCTCCTCACATCTCTCACTCCCATGTCTGCCATCTATTCGCTTAGATTATTTTAAAACATACTTTAGTGCATTTTATGCCCTCAACCTTTCTGGCTCTGCAGACTGGCAGAGGTGGTGGCAGTGGCAGCAGTGACGGGGGGGGGGAGAGATGGTTTCACACATGCAACCTAATCTCGCACACACACACAAATGGAGCTTTATGCACTCTACCACCGCTTGTGCAGCCCAGTTCCCAGTGGGCCCTGGACCCCCGCTTTAGTGTGTTTGTTTAAAAGTTGGTGAAAGGGTGTTTCTCTCACTCTCCTCCAGTCAAAGTCCACCTCTCCTATTAATTTCTCAGCTACTCTTGGGGGCCTGACTTGGGCTTTGGAGCTAGAGATAGGCTTTCTCTCTTTGGAAGAGAAAACCAAACCCTCAGGTGCCAGTGGGAAAAATGTTTGGTGTCCTTTTCAGCTTTGTTGGATCATCTTTATTATGTAAACCTTAATCAAGTACCTTCTTTAGTGCCTCAGAGACTAAAGATCGCATTCTCCTAGCTGTCTTATGGCTACAGGATTGTTTGGTTTTCTCTTCCAAAGACAGAGCTCAGGTTCCAACTTCAAACCAACACCAGATTTCTCTTCCTGGTTGTCATGCCTGCAAGTGGGGTATCGGAAATCGGACTGGGACAACTTGCCAAAGCTCCCAGGAATATCAGAAAATATGGATGTGGCAGAGATCAAGAGGAACGACTCTTAACTCTTAGCATTCTTCCTATCCCCTCACAGTTGACCATCGTATTAGGAGGTGTTGAATATGTTCAAAATGGTTGAATATGATGAAAATGCAATGTAAAAGAGAAGGTGGAAGAAACATCAACTTTCTGGCAATGTTGGGGCACTGCAACTTTGGAGTGTTGCAATTCAATTATGTCTATGGCAGGGGTGGGATTCAACTGGTGTTACTACTGGTTTGGTGATTATGTTTTGTGTGCGCATGCGCGCTTCACAAAAAAACCTTAAGCTGTGCCGCTCGGACAGCTGATAAGCGCTGCGTGCGGGTGCACAGCGTTTGAAAAGCCTCTTTTTTTCCTGCTTTTTTCAACCTCAGCTGTGCCGCACAAAGTGGCTGAGGTTGAAAAAGCAGGAAACAAAGGACAGGTAAGAGCCCAGGCAGGTGGGCGGGCTAAACAGCAGCAAACAGAGAACCAGTTCCGGGTCTGTTGCTCTTCAGAGCTACCGGTTCTTTAGAACTGGGCAGAACTGGTAGCATCCCCCCCCCTGGTCTTTGGAGATTCTCAGTCATCCAGGTCGTGGTTGTTCTAAAGATGCCTTTTCAAAAGGCAAATGAACTTTGTTTTTCCTTGAAAAAATTTGCTTTTCATCCAAGAGGCTTTTTCAATCAGAACTAAGAACGCTTTTGGATGAGAAGCAAAACATCCGTTAATTTTTGAAAAAGCGAGATCTAGAATTTAAAGCACATCATTTCTTTTCTTTTAGCACTGGTTTCATTGTCAACATTAGAACTAGAACGTGAAAATTGAGTGAAGAGAGAATGTAAAAATGTTAAGCCAGACTGCTGAAAAATGGGCTCTTAATTCATAATTCTTTAAAAAAAAACTTAGTACTGTACATTGCTATATTGAGAAATTGCAAAATTCAAGCATTGTTAACATGTTAGATATTCCAGTTCTCATAAGAACAGCTCACACTTTATCAACAGGGGGAGAGAGAGAGAAGGAAAATCAATTACATGGAATCAAATAAAAATATTTATAGAGTGGACCATTTGAAGAATTTCTTCCCCACCAAGACCAACTCTAGAGAAACTCTGAGTTTGCTTTGGAGAAAATTCTATTGTATAATTGGCCAAAGATGTGAGAAGGGAAAGGAAGACAGATTTCTCTTTAGCACTCAGCTGGCCATTTAGCACCTGCAGAGAGAGAAAATTGGCTCAGAGCTTTGCACAATATGTCCCAATGTGCATGCTTCTACCCAGGAGGTCCTTCCTTATGGGCCATGTAAAGGAACAAGAATGGAAGAAGTTTTACAGCATTCCCAAACTCAGTATCGCTATACCAGCCAAAATAATAATGTTGCTACCCTTAAAATGTAAGGGTTACAATGAGGATGGAAGGAATAGTTGGAATGCCAGAACTGTTTATTTAATCAGTTGACTTCTAGATATTAAAAATGTTTTTTAAGTTTCCTTCTGAGATAAATGCTTACTTCCAGGAGAAATTACAAGAATTCTTATCAACTAAACACTTCAGAATGGCATTGGCACCTACTGTCATCTTTGGTTTAAAAGCAGGGGTGGGAATTCAAATTTTTTAACAACCAATTCTGTGGGCATGGCTTAGTTGGTGGGCATGGCTTAGTGGTCATGTGACTGGGTGGACATGGCTTGGTGGTCATATTATTGGCTGTGCATGGCCAACTCAATATCACTCACATCGAGGCATGCATCTCCTCGCCTGGCCTTTCATGACTGTGGGGATGCTGCAACAGTCATAAGTGTGAAAAATGGTCATAAATCACTTTTTTCAGTGCCATTGTAACTTGGAATGGTCACTCCACACAAGCAAAGTACCAGCAAAGGAGGGAAAATTAGCTCCAGAGAAGTTCCTGAGACAGGAATTCTTGTCCTGCCAAGAATGTAACAAGGGTTAACGGAGAGGCAGTTTCTGTAAGCAACACCAGAATGTTTCCTTCCTGCCTTCCTTACAGGATTAGGCCAGTAATTTCTTGTAACAACTGGTTCTCCGAACTGCTTGGAATGTTAACAACCCGTTCTAGCGAATAGGTATGAACTGTACAATCCCACCCCTGTTTAAAAGGCCATCCTGGACTGAGCTGGGGTAATTTGGAACTTCAGACAGATATAAGAAATGATTGGGAGAAAAACTGATTTTTTTTCTTTACAAAGGAAGCCTAATAGGCGTGCCCAAAGCTTGGCTAATCATTGCATGATTATTGTGGTGTGCATATTAATAAGATGTGATATGACCCTCTGAGTGAGGGAGAGCTGATGTTATATTACAGCAGGTTTCTGGTTTCTGCTGCTACTTTGTATCTCTGTCCATTTGAACAACCATCAACATAATATATTAGATAATTCATAAGTTTGCAAGATACTACAGCTGCAGCTGATTCCTATTATGCAGCCTTGGATCTTAGTAGATGTATCAGTGGAGGTTCTTCTTATAAGAGGTTAGGACAACTTCCCTTTCAATCCTTCAACCAGCATAAGAATTAATATACATCCAAACTAAAGAAATCTATGTTCAGTATCTGGGATCTTGTACTAAACCTTTCATCACTATCTTTGATGATAGTAGGGCTTAAGGTGCTTGTGCAGGTGGCTTACATAGATAAAACATTAAGAATAAGCTTGTGTGGCTCCTACTTTCTACCATTGTTGAATGCAAAATAGTCAGCATGGAATATCCCTAGACTTCGATCAACAGAGACCCACTTATTCATATGGGATATCTGTGCTACCAGGATCACAAAATATGCTGGCTAGGAAGATTCCACTTTGAATGGAACCTTCCCTAGCTGTCAGTTATGATATAGTTCTTGCAAGTAAGAAAGAAGAAATGAAAGAAAGGAGGTCCTGAGTACACATTTCAAGAACCAACCGTTTTCAGGCTAAGGACTTCCCATTTCTTTTAAGAGGCACACTGAAACTCTGTACAACCAGGAGAAAGATAAATGGGCAGAGCTAGGATAAAAATGAAAGATTGATGTAATTTCAGTTTAATTAAATCTTGCCCGTATTATTGTTATTTGGCGATATTCTTACTTGAGTCATTTCCCCACTTATGCAGTCTTCTGAAGTCATCCAACCAACTTTTGTGCCAAAATAAGAGTAATAAAGGTGATATTTCTATCATTTCAACATTGTAAGTTTCTAATGGGGAATTTACCTTGATTCTGAATGAAACCAGTTTTCTGGGTTTGCAAAATACATTACACTATAAACTAATCAAAACAGGCTGGCTTTTCACAACTTATTAACCCATAAGATACTAAACAAGATTATTTGTAACCAAGATTAGATATTGTGTTCCTCCTACTGTTATCTCAGTTAAAACATACTAGATGAACATAGCCTTTGCATACCTCATTTCTTCTGTCACATTCACAGTCAGTTTGATTGGCTTCGGGGGATACACCCAATGTTTTCATGCTCTGTAAGCAGTACTGAGCCTCAGTGTGTAGCCCTGGCATATTGCAAGAAAGTCAGTTCTTCTGCAAGTTTGAAGTAACTGCTTCTTCAGTTGAGAAGTACTTTTTGCTTTTCGAGCTAAGAATGCTTTACACATTTTCTTCCTTGTGATCAGGAGCAGAATTGTTGTCTCTGTGAAGTATATAACCCATGGAGTCTCATGGATAAATTGCTATTTGATACTGGTTAAACCCTGCATTTTCCCTTCATTGCTATCTATGTCCTACTGATTTTTTTCTTTTTAAGTTTGACATTGTGGACGAACTCCAGCCCAGAGGCATTCGTAAGATTTTCCTGAACTTTGTTCTAGTGGGATTACTTTACTGCCCAGATTCCACAAATTGCTTGTTCAATAAAAAGGGTGTGTTTTTTAACAGTCCACTTAGTTAAAATTTACCTTCAACCTTTAACAACCTTAGCTGCAAGAAATATTTTCCATACCAATGAACAGTTACCCCCGCTTTTAAAAAAAACTTCTGTGAAAATCAGGTCCTGTGAACATTGAGAAACAACTATGAAAGTTTAAGTGTTTCCTTTTCTAGATATATGTAGAGAGTGTGGAGAAATGAAGATAAGAATCGTTGCAGATGGTGGTTCATCAATCTATCACACAATCTGTTTTCTGTACAAAGGAAATGGAGGCCTATCACTTGGGCAAAGCAAAGCACAGTGTAGTGAACTGAAAAGCAATAAAGTAGAAGCCAGGTGTTCTGTGATAAGTGCTGCTGTAATACGCATCTGTGGTTTTCTCAGGAAAAAAAAAATCATTGCAAACAAATGTCCCCAATATTCAGGAACAAATACAATCCTTAGATAAAAAGCCCATTAACAACAACAAAAGTGGCAATAATTTTAAATGGGGATTGCTTTTGGCAAGGTAACTTGAAACTCTCCAAATGTTTCAGATAACAGCTGCCATAATTCCTTGTCACTGGCCATGTTGGTTGCATTAGATAGAGGTTAAAATGTGGGAAAGGAAGTGATTTTATTCTATTTTATCTGAAATTTACATTACTGCCCAATTCACACAAATAGGGAAGTTATGGTCTAAGTGAGAAGTCTGGGTCCCGTCAGAGGACATTGCCTTAAGAAAGTCACCTGAACTATAGTTATCCTATTAGAGCAGGACTGTCAAACTCACGGCTGCAGGTTGGATGCATCACGCGCTGGCCACGTCCACTCCCAGTTTAGCAAACGAAGAAAAAGTCACAATAGCTGTGACGACATGATGCCATGAGTTTGACGCCCTTACATGTGCACTCAGGACTATTGCTGCAATCTAGCCATGATGTACTCCCATCTCAACATGTTTGTATATCATATGAATAATGTAGTCTAAGTCCATTCAACAGCAAACTGTGATGACAATATCATAGCAACAGTACTTAGATTTATATACTGCCCTGTAGTGCCTTACAACACTGTCTGGATAGATTACAATGTCAGCATATTGCCTGCAACAGTCTGGGTTCTTCTCATTATACCGACCTTAGAAGATGGAAGACTGAGTCAACCCTTCACAACTGAATTCCAGGCTGTGGGCAGATTTGCTGCAATATTGCATTGTAACCACTGAGCCTGGTGCAGTGGTTAGAGTGCAGGAAATATATATTAAGGCATCATCACACAAATGCTGCCATTATCTACTCACATGTGCTCTCATCCCAGCATACGATGCAGATATGAGTCATGATATTTGCGTAAGGATACGGCCATACATTTCAACATCTGGCAGTTTGTATGCCTGTGAATCTATTCTTTTGAATTTTGATGCTTCTGTGTTTAATAAATATGCCACTGATTGATTAGACTCATACAGACCCTCTCCCTTTTTTGTTGAGACCAAACAGATGGAGCTGGAGGCCTTACTAGAGGTTATGGTGTATACATTAAGAATTCATCTCCATGAGTAGCAGAAAGTATAACATGAGCACAGTTCCTGCTAGTGTTCCATTCCACAACTGATCAATAAAAAAATATTGCAGTAACTGTGTTTTGTTCGCTGAGATGTTTCCTTATCAAAAACAAAATAAAACCCTCCAGAGAGCAATTTGAATGAGAAAACATTTAAATGTGATCCTTCCGCAACAGCCTGAAGTGACCAGAATCCAAGAGTAGTACTATTTTATGCTGCTTGGCTCTAAGAAGCTAAGCCAGAGAATAATATAGATGCCTAAGGATGAAGGAGCCTTCTGTTGTACGTCCCAATGCCAATCTGGATATTGCCATCACTGGGAAGGCAGCCTGGGTGGAAATCCTCATTCCAGATCTCTGTATGCCACTGAAAACTCTCCTCTGATCCCAGCTACTAAATTCAAAGAGTAGGAACAATACAATTAAACCAGGGCCCCCATTCTTCCTTTATTACTACTTCCTGAACTCCTAGTTTTTCCATGAAAAGTATGCAGGCATGCAGTAGGGACAGCTGAAACGCAATTTTCTTTCCCCTTTCAATTTCTTCAGGTTTTCATTAAGAATGTGGGTTGTAATAAAAGTTTATATCAGGGACAGAAGTATAAGGAACATTTAATGTAGTGTGACCTACACAGAGATTTTCAGATAGGTGGAGGTAGTACAGCTGGACTTTTGACTTATGACCACAATTAAATCCAAAATTTCTGTTGCTGAGACTTTGTTAAGTGAGTTTTGCCTCATTTTATGTCCTTATTTGCCACAGTTGTTAAGTCAATCTCCACAGTTGTTAAGTTAGTAACATGGTTAAGTGAATTTGCTTCCCCATTGACTTTGCTTGTCCAAAAGTTGAAAAACGTTGTTCACATGACCTCAGGACACTGCAACTGACATAAGTCAATTGGCAAGCATTTGAATTTTGATCACATGACCATGAAGATGTTGCAATGGTTAAGTGTGAAAAATGGTTATCACTTTTTTCAGTACCATTGTAACTTAGAACAGTCACTAAATGGACTGTTGTTGAGGGCTATCTGTATTCAGAAAAATAACAAATAAGCATTTGGACAATGTAAAAGTAAAACAAGTAAGACAACGATGGCCTTTTGGCAATCAAAATTAATTCTCCGTCGTACTATAGCGTCCTTGTTAGAATGTTGCGTGAACCCAATCATTATTTGTAAGCATGATAAAATAACCTTTGTTAGATATGTTGTAGGACCACAGCCACTGTGAATCCCAAAATTGACTGGGTGGGGGAAGGCATTACTTCTCACTTCTGAACAAATGGAAAACACCTGGCCAATGTTAGCATTATTTTAGCCTGCTTCAGTGATTATGGTGGAACAGAAGTGAAGATTATGCTATGTTTACTGGCAGCTGGCTTGCCCTTCATTTTAAAAGCAATCTCATATATTTTTATTTTGGGAAAATTGTAATATATATATATATATATATATGTAAATGTTTTCACGGGTACTTACATGTATGGTATTCAGCTTTGTTCGGGTATTTTCCCACGTCATTAGGAGTTGTGCTTTTAAAGTTGTAGCAACATTTTGGCAGAATCCCATCTGCCATCATCAGGCTTCTGTATTGTGTTTGTCTTTCACAGCCGTTCGTCTGACTCACAGACGAACACAATACAGAAGCCTGATGATGGCAGATGAGATTCTGTCGAAACATTGCTCCAACTTTAAAAGCACAACTATAATGACGTGGGAAAATACCCGAACAAAGCTGAAATTATCAGAAAGACATAGATGTTACATGCAAGTAAGGTGTGCAACTAGTTTCCACAATGATGGACTGTCAAGCTGCTAGCCAATGAACTTGAAGTTAGGTTTGCATCTCACACATGCTTTTGTGTTTCCATTTAAAAGTACATGGCCCTAAATGATTTTTTTTTAAAAAGGCAGGAAAACAAACCCTTTCTAAGCATAAATCAATTTTATCATCTCCCCAAGCATGTCATTTTGTTGTCGCCATCTCTTCTCATTTATGAAAACCCCAATTGTTGAACACTTAAGAGGGAAAGTAGCCATAAGAAAATAAAGTGTTTCTATGGAAGCATTTGGCTTTCCCTTCCTGTTATCACTGTTTTATGTAGCAGGAACTGAATCTCCAACCCTGTTCCTTTTAGTGAAGTAGATAATATATTTCACTTGGGCATGTTGCCAGTAAATACCTATACAGTTGCAGAGCTGTGATGTAGCCACACCTGCCTTCCAGATACGATTCAAAGGTGAAGCATTTCACAGTAAGGGATCAAGTACCTCCAAAAGCCCAGATAAGAACAGCAAGGACTCAAGACAGACAAATTACAAGTTTTCAAGATATCACTGGGTCACACTATTAAGTTTTTAAAACATTAAATTTACTAACATAAATAGTGTTTATAACAAAAGGCACAGTCTTTTTCTTCTTCTCAGCTATAAACAATGGAAAATATTTACAATTTGCACAATTGGTCTTTTCAGGATTATTTTTCTTTTTTTGTTAAAAAGGTTTATTTTTTCCCCCCTCCATGTTCCTCAATACCTTTATTAAAACTTCCCCAAATTGGATTTCTTCTCCCCCAAACAAGGCGTCCATTCTATAAACAGCAGATTAAAGTCCATCAACAACAATAATTTATCAATGGAAATTATTTCTCTCTGTGTCTCTCAGATGGTAACAGTATTACTAACTTCTTCATACTGGATAACAAAATAAGGGTAACTCTGGTCATCGTTAAAAATAACAAAAATCTGTGGTTCAAAGTAGTTGTCCACACAGGAATCATATAGATCACTGGTGATGCTTGCAGGGTTCACAGGTGGAGGTCTTCTCATGGTGTGGTTTCCTACTGTGTACTTTCCAGTCAGTACTTTTGCTAAAAACATGTAGTGGATCCCTTTGGGTGACCGCTTGGAGAAATTATGGGAGTAGCTGGCTTTCCGAGCAAAGTAGCTGCCTTGCCCGAACATGGTGGCGTGTTTCCCACATACCCGAGGGTCAAAGTTGTGCTTGCAGATACCATCTACCACGTCTTGGGAGGTGCCATGGAACAAATGTCTTTCATTCATAATTTTGTCTAACCCGGTCATTTTTTTAGACATGTATTCTTTTTTCCTGGAAATGAAACATAAGACACATACATGGTTATACCTTTTCAAATTCCTAAAAGTTAAAAGTCTGCCTAAAGGAACTTAAAAAGACCAAGACATTTTGTAGACCCTGGAGCTTGAGTAGTATGTCATTGCCTGAAATAATCTCCAAAGCAGTCCTCAGTTCATGCCTGGAGGATTGGGTGGCTTGCTTTCACCACTGCTTATTTGGTGCTCTTTAGCTATCCTTAACAATGCCCCCAATTGCCAATGCTTACCCTGCTTCTTTTGTGCCTGTTTTGACACATTGCTAAATGGTGCTGCCTGATCTTTGCACACCCAGAGAGTGAAAAACCAAAGAAATTGGCCGATTCCACCAGTTTTCCCTACTGAATGACATCTGCCAACAAATCTTGAAACAAGAATGATTGCTACTGCTCTGTGCTTGCCATGACTAAATTGTTTCCTGGGCTTCTCTTTCTACATCCCATTCTGTCATCATCTGAGTTTAACACAATTAAGGAAGTTAAAATTCAAAGCATCACAATTTATTTTTCAGGAGGGACCACAGCAGTTATACCACATATGGTTGAGATATCTAGCACCACCGTTTTCCTAGATCCCTAACACAGCACAACTATTTAGGGAAAGAAGATGGCACCAAACATGGTAGCCTTAGGTTAAAGGGGACGTGTGGCCTTACTTAATGGCTATGTATGTGTAAGACTTTACATGTTTTGCAACTTCTTGTGAATACTATTCAGTTTAAGGGGGGGGACACTACTTTCACATTAGTATAGCTAAAGATGGTGTACGGGTAATCCTCACTTCATGACCAAGTGTTTTAAGACAAAGTTATGATGGTCATGGATTGAGTGCTTTAGGGTCCATAAAGGACTTCAGCAATCATAAATGATCAGGCTGTGCCCTTATATTCACATGTCAGGCAGGTCAGTTTATAACCAGCCATGGGCTTCTATGGTCACATGGCCGATTCATTATGTTTTTTTGTCGGTTTCTATAAAAAAATGGCCCATTCAAAAGAAGAGGTTTGCTTAACACCCACCACATTTATACTTAATGATTCCTGCAAAAAGGGCAGAAAATTACTTCTGGTCATGTGGGTGCCTTGACTTATGACAACAGAGACTATAATTCCACTCTCAATTCCAGTCATAAGCTGAGGACTACTTGTAGACCTGCCTTACTTGTAGGCTGGGAATGAGATGGAGGCAACATCGAGACATGGCAGGAAAAAAAAACAACCCAATGCCAGGCCATTTGTACCCTGCTTAAATGAAACCGGGGAAAGGCTCTAGCAATACACAACCTAATTATAAAATGCAGGAATAATAGGATTGCAGCATCCTCTCCTGGGTCTACCACTTGCCTTTCTGCTCTTCTTAATGGAAGCATTAATCCTGAGAAAAACTTACTTGTAGTTAAATGTAACTAAGATTTAGAAAACACAATTATAAATCGCTAATCTGTACTATTTCAGAGAGAAAGCTGGAAAGTAGAATACTTGGCTATACCATAACATTAACAATGCTTTCTTTTTTTTATGCTAGCTTAAAAAATTTCCCCCATCTCAGATTTTTCTATCAGCATACTGTTACAGTATTTAGAGGAAATATTCCAGGGGCAAAAAGCAAATAAAATGTGATTTTGTAGCTCTGTTTGTGGGATCCATCACGGAGATTTCTGCTCTTCTCAGTTTGGGTTAGAAGCTAAAACATGGTGCCAACTTAAGAAAACGAGAAGCCAGGAAGCTCTATTCAAATTCAATCAGGCCAAACAAAACAGCTGTTCATCACCAAGGCTGGTGCTTCAACAAAAGGTCTCTTTCATAGGTTGAAAAGGAGATGCAGGTTTTAGTTCAGAGGGTGGCTTTTAGCAAAGCAGAGGCACTTCTGTCTAGGCTGCACTCCTTCTGAACAATTTGTACACAACAACGGCCATTCCTGATATTTCCCAACAGACAGCTGTTGCCTGCAGTCTTCCCCACTCTAATGTAGCTGAAGTTCTTGTTTGTGTTTCTAAGGACAAGCTCTTCACCGACATCTAGGCCAATAGTATATAAGGCAACTGACCATTAAGAGGCAAAATTTGTTTAATTTATATGCCTCCTTTGATATTTTTATACATAACTCAAGGCAGCGACTTGAGTTATGTATGAAAGCAGCAACACACTTTCCTCCTCCTAGTTTCCTCCCAAAAAACCCTAGTCAGGTGAGTTGGGCTGACTGTGTGTGACTGACTGAATGTCACCCTGCAGGCTTTCATGAGTAAGGCAGGGTTAAAACTCTCAGACTTCCACTTTCTAGCCTGGTACCTTAATCACTAGACCATGATGGCTCTCTTGTTGAAGGCATTGGCAGTAAAAAATGCTTTTCCAAGAGATGTTGCTATTATTGTCCCACCTCTCCAAAAACCGTGAAATAATGAAGTGAACAGGAGATTATTTATCTGATCTTGACTTACCTCTTGTACTTCTCCCACAAAAACTGGTTCTGAACTCGCAGTATTTTCAAGATTTTATATTTGGTCTCAGGCACAGTCTTATGAAAGAGATTATAAATGGTTCTGTAGCTTTTGTCTTCCTTTGAAACAGGCACTTGGATAAAGTCCTGAGCTGGGTCCATGCTAATCCATGTGTCTGGATAGAAACCAGGAGCGGCAACAGAACTTGGGAATAAAACTTGTGATGGGATAGATTCTGTCATTGGCACTGCCAGGCTGCCACTAAGTGTCCTGGAGAAATAGGGAGAGAAATGGAAGAAAGGGGATTTAATAGGATATCTAACATCTGCAAAGCTGTACAGGGTCCTCCATCATTTTTGTAAAAAGTGGGACGGGGTGCTAAAGGGGAAAAAATGCTGCTCTAACCTCTCACTCTGAGGCTGAACTTTTTGCTCTTCTAATATGTTGGTGATCGTCTACAGTTTTTTGTTATCTGAAGTTTGATAAGCATTATCTCTTCATTGAGGTTATTAATGAAAATACTTAAGACTGTTGTGACTTGAACTAAACCACGAGACATACCAGTTTGATGAAGAACCCCTGATGACTTACTCTCTAGTACAGCTTTCAAGTTGGCTATGAATCCAATCGATAAATATAACCTCCATCTCATACTTGCTAAAACATGTCATGATGAGTTTGTCAGATGTTTTGCTGAAGTCTAGATGTATTATCTCCACAGCTTTCCCTCAACTAAAGTAGTTCTCCAATCTGAAAATAAGATTTGTTTCCAAGAAATCCATGTTTGGAATTCTTAACAATCTGCACAATTTTCAAGGAAGTGGTTACAGAACTAACTTTTTCATGATCTATTCTAAAATCTTCCCATATAGTAATGTGAGATTGATTGATAGTACATATCTTATATCCTTTCTTTTCTTATTTCATAAGACAGGAATATATTTTCTTTTTCCAAGTTTGTGTTATTTTGAACTATCGATGCTCCTTTTATAGATTTTTGGACAGACTATCATCAGATTACTTCCACATCATAAAATGCAAATATCTCTGGCCCAGAAAGTAGCTCTTCATTTAGATCAGTACATATTCTCACTTATATTTCTGTTGAGCTCAAACTAAGAGAGATTCTGTTCCTTCAACCATGTTTTCCTAACCGTTTGGCAGAATGCATATTTCTTATTTAGAAGATATCTGAAGAAATACTTTTAGTTATTCTTAACATGTTTCCTAAGGGTACCTATATTTGAATTTTAGTTATCTTGACGCCATCTCTACAAAATTGGGCTACTTGTACATTGTTGTCTTTGCTGACCTATTCTTTCTAACTCCTTTATATCGCATGCACATAAACACAAAGGTTTGGTTTTTCAGATTTCTTTTACATCATGTTCTTCCCCTGTAGTTGTTATAATTATCCCCAATTGAGTTTTTAGTTATTTTTAGGAATTCCCATTCTTACCCATCTTGAATTCCCTTTCCCCATTCCTTTTGCTGTCATATAATCCTATTAATCCTTGTTCTGATCTGTGTATATTCAAACTTGCACCTTTAATTGCATTCTGCTTAGTGTCCCATCCTAAATGGAATTTCAGCATTCATTGGTCATTTTTGCTCAAATTCACATTCTCTAGTAGCTCTTCCTTATTGGTTAAGGTCAAATAAAGACTGGCTAATCTCTCTTGTCTCTTAGACAAGAGAAAGGTCAGGAATTTCCTAGAAGTAGAGGGCTTGGCAGTGTTTGTCTCCCAGCAAATGCTGCAGTAATTAAAAAAACAACCCCATCACAACTAATTGATGCTTATTGAAAGATAAGCAATTTGTTCTTAAAAATAACATTTTCTCTTTGGTTGGATAATCAATGGTAGACACCAACAATGAAACTATTTTTATTCCACTTATTATAAATCCGATGCTCTCAATAGAGAGCTATAAATGGTATTTATGCTGAACTACGGCAATTCCAAATGCCTATTAACTAGCTCTTAGAAAGCAAATAATGCACCCAGAAAGACCTAGATCCAGATGAGGTCAATTCCATTTTGGTCCTTTCAAAGTCAGTGTGGTTCATGCTAAATATAAATAGTTTTTCAAAAGGAATTCAAAGGGAACTTGAGTGAAAATTTGACAGGATCCAGCTAACGGTGTTAAAAACAAAGCCATTCAAAGAATTAAGATTCAGTTCCAAAACAAGTATACGCCAAAGCAATTTTGTCAAAATAGGGATTGTTGTGTTTCCAGGAAGAAATATTTGCACGTTGCTCACTTCTACACTAAATTTTCAGCAATCCGAGCTGCCTTGTTCCCAACAAAACAGAGCTAACTTTAAAAACAGCTGAGAACTGGAAAGTGACTTGAATATGGAAAGTAACTTTCTTGCAGAAAAAGGGCTTCCCCAAATAAGGTTTCTTTCTTATTAAAATTAATTTTTTACAAGTTGTGGCTGCATACTTTTGCCAATTTAGGAAAAGCAAATTATGTAAAGCTAGTGCAATTCTACCCTTATTAAAAAAAAGTTATGTTCAAGCTAGTTTGTTGCCTTTAGCATAAGTGAAAGCTGTGCATCTTGTACAATCTTATCGGATTAGTAGTTAGTCAAAGGAGCAGAATCATTTGAATAGAGAGGATTAATAGAAAAAAAGAGGAGAAAAACAGGAGTACAATTCAGTTCAGTGTTTCCACAACAGAAACCAATGCAATTAGTATCTACAGTCAAAAGGAAGACATCTGAGCTGATTTGCAGACAGAGTTGTTGGCATCTACACTTCAGATAGGACGAGTAACTCCATTGCTAAGTAATGTGGTCATAAGGTGTAACATGACATGATCATATCAACTTAGGACAGCAGTTCAGGCTGCCCCATTTGCTGTCATTAGGTGACTTCTGCATGGTTGCACTGTCCTGCATTTATGCGATCACCATCTGTGACCTTCTGTTGGCTTTTCCATTAACTTGTATGAAGCTGGCAGTGCAGATGGCAAATGGCAGTTCAAATGTGCGATGCTGCGGTGTCATAATTGTGAAGTTGCAATCATATGACTGTATGGATGCTGCAATGGCCACAACTGCAAGGACTGTTCATTCAGTGCCATCGTAACTTTGAACACTCACTAAATGAGTAAACCTTGAATGAGGACTACCTGTGGTATCAGAAGAACATCTAACAAACCCACTATCTATTTCTATGTGTCGGTTTCTATTATGTTGAGCATGTGTTTATATGTGCACGATGGGCAAATAGATTGTTTTTTTATTTATGCAGTCTTGGTTTTAGTTGTTGGCAACATTTTTTAGCTGTATGCAAGCACCAGGAAGGAAAAATACAATGTTTTGCAAAAAAAAAAAGAATTGGCTAAATCTATGACTAAGACAAAAAACAACAACAACATTAAAGCTACATAATCAACTTATATTGTATACCTGTGCCACCACCCCGTGGTTATTACTGAGCACCCCAAGAGATACATAAAGTACTTACTGCAAAAATGGCATGAGAATCACACAGGAGCGGAAGAGAGGTCTCTTCTTGATTTCTCTTCGAACACATGCATTTTGCTGGAAGCCATCTTTGATGTTCAAGATGTAACGATTGTGCCATGTAACAAATCGGACCTCTGCCAACCCTCGGTAGTTGGCTTCTTCTATCAATCGTACTACAGGCTGTTTGAAATAAAAATAATAATTTACTTCAGTCTAGTTCATGTTCAATTTCGTAGAACTACTCGTCAGAGTAAGCAACATTTCCCTTCTCCTTTCAAATACAGCCAAGCTTTCTTAATAATTTTAAAATGTAATAATACATAATGATCTGTTCATAGGTAGGACAGTCCCACTCAAATCAACAAGCCTTATGTTAATGATAGACATCTAGATCTAAAACCACTGCAATGAAAACAACCCCAACCCAGAACAACAAATTCAGTATCTAAAATTACTAAACTAGGTAGATCAACCTAGTGTCCTTCAAAACTGAATTATAACTCCTAAGGATCTCTCACAAGAGACTATATTTTCTCTGAATGCTGAGAATTACATTTCCATAACAAATGAACTGCCACGTTATGTATCCTTGTAAATTTGAAACAGCCTGCTCAACCTTTGGCTGAAAATTTTACTTTCTTCATAAAAGGAAGTAGATGAATAAATGAATATAACACGTATGTACGTAAAATCCTTTGAGCACATCTCTTATTTCTGTATTAGAAAAAATTACTGTTCTCTGGACAGCACCTTCAAGCATTCAAAGCTCTTAAAACCAATCAAAGGGTGGGTATGCACAATTCATTAAGCCACAGAAAGAATGCATGTTATAAGACTAACTAAGCCTAGCTTGTAGTACAAACACGGGCATTAGATCTTTAACTGACCTGATTAAATAAGTTGCAGAAACACAGCTACAGTAAGCTTCCTGACTAAGTGGTAATTTCAAAGCACAACCAAACCCCCTATGTTACCCCAATGATGGGAAAATTACCTCAGAATATTCTCTCCAGCCAAAGTGATCCCTGCAGAAATATTTCCAGACTGTATAATAGTTGGAGTCAGTACTTGTGCAGACAGGTGTAGAGAGTCTCCTTAACCGGTCAAACTCAGTTGTATCATAAAACGTCAGGGCATTCAGGTCTACTAAAAACTCCTGACCTCTGAAAGAGAAGATGACAAAAGGTTCAGTTCTTCCATTTGTTCACAAACGGATTGAAAGCTATATTAGCAGTACTATTTTTACTAGGGCTGCCATTTGGGACTGGAAGCCAAAGTAAACTCGTTATTAAATGCATAGAAATAACTAACTACAGGCTTCTCATTATTCTCCCAATCCCATAATCAACTCTCAATTCTCCATCCCCTGGAGCTTTAATTTAGCTTAGTTTTTCCTTCAAACAGATCTGCAAGAAGGATATTAATTAGAATGTTCTAACAGTTTGTATGTAGACATGTAAATCTTCCACAAAAATCTTCAGTTCTTTCATGCTTCATTGTCCCAGTAATTTTTAATAGTACACATTATCTATTCTTTCATATCTATCTTTCCCAATTTGATCTGGAAACTGAACAGAATATGAGCAGAAACAAAAAAAATGGGGAGATATTATAGGTCTATCAAAACTGGGTTGAAAACTTGACAGATCATCTGAATAAAGAGGTATAATTTTTTTTATCTCTTTCCTTCCCTTAAGTATGCATTTTTTTCAGCCCACTGAAAAAACTATTGAGAACAAGGAATAGAAACTATGCTCCAATAAATGATACAATCACTAGCATCACCATCCAAAACAAAGACCATTCTTTGATTACTTTGTCAGGCATTGAAAGGCTACCCCTTCTTCATCACTGTGATAAAACCCAGATGGGACAATATATTATACTCTATGGAGTGATGTTTTTTCTTTATACATGTATAATGCAAGACACACTTGTTTTGTATGAATTTCAGATTTAAAATATTACATCGTTGAACTACTTCTGATAATAAAGTTTTTTGTGTCCTTTTTATGTTTTACATTACCACATATTTTATTACATTTAAATTATTTACTAAAATGTTGTACACTACCTGCAGGTACATTGCACAACAGGTGGAGATATTTTTAAATTAAACAAACAAATGATTAACTGTTACTTTCTCTAGAGCACATTCCATAAGCTGCGGATCTCCAGAAATGGGGATAGAACTATTCAACTCTTGTGTACTTTCCAATCTTGGCTGTGTTGGTCTTTCCTTCTTCTGCATTGCTATGGAAATTCTTATACTAGACATAATTGTTTCTTCGGTTATTAGACAGAACTCCAGCAAGTTGAAGATAAGATATTTTATGATACCATTGTTTATTTGCAGTAAGTCATCATATCCTTGTAAAGCAGAAACAGGACAAAAGTCAACCACACTGCACCATTTTTGTTTTTGGATTGAGCATAGAGTTCCTGGTTCAAAATAATCCTTTCTGACTTCCTAATTATATGACCTCCTCCAGGTTCAAGATAAGTTGTTTCGTTATGAGTAGTTAGTTACCGATCCATGGGCCTTTCTCCTCTTCTTTATTAACAATCCAAGGACTATTCCTACTTCCTAGTCAATTTAGATGGAAATACCTGAATATGACATATTTTATAAACTTTGCATTTTGAATGAAATGTTCACGAATTCGATCTGACAACTGCTTTTGTGAGCATGATATGTATTGATTGCCAGCACATTCCAAGGGAGCTGCAGTTTATACTGTCCTCTTACAATTTTTGCTCTCAAACCCTTAGAGGCAAAGGAAGACTTTAGAAAAGTCTTTTTGATGTGAGTAATCATTCTTTTCAGTTTTCAGAAAAAAATATGGAGCATTTCTAGTACAGACATTCCTCAACTATAGGATTCATTTTAGATACCACTTCAATAGTTTGAAGTAAGACAACTTGGGCTCTCCTACACACCTAGCAGCTCATAAGCATGCAAATGCAAGTAGATAAATAGGTACCACTTTGATGAGAACACTGCTCCGTGTACCCCAGCATATAGTCATGCTGGTCACATGAGTATGGAAGTGTCTTTAGGGAACACTGGCTCCTTTGGCTAAGAAACAGAGATGAGTACCATCCCTAGAGTTGGGCATGATTGGACAGGAGGAACCTCTACGTTGGAGCTGCTTTGAAAACTACCTGATTCAGATTTAATTCAGAACTTTGTTTTGGAGAAGTTTTGTGCTTTCCATTGATCGTAAGAAAGCATAAAAAGTCAAATGGTTCTATCTTTTTTTTTTCCAATTTATAAAAAACTTTGATAATATATTCAGGCTCAGTTGTCCCTTTTTAAGAGGACTTTATCTACCAGATTCCAGATTGATAGCATTTCAAAGACATACTTCTCTGTTTGAATCTTCCAGTGTCAACCATGAATACCATATTTGCTGGGAAACTTATTTGTTCGAATCTTTTAGAAGACTTGATTCCCATCTCCCTTCTACAAAAACCTCAAAGTACAGCTATGGACCTTAAGATAGCAATAGCATTTAGACTTGCATACCATTCACAATGCTGTACAGCCCTTTCAAAGTGATTTATGAGTTGGCATATTGCCCCCACAATCTGGGTCCTCATTTTACCGATCTCGGAAGGATGGAAGGCTGAGTCAACCTTGAGTTGGTGAAAACTGAACTCCTGGCAGTCAGCAGAATTAGCCTGCAATACAGCATTCTAACCACCGTTTTACCATGGATGGGGGCAACTATACGCTCACAAAGAGCTAATGACTTTCGAAGCTATGTCAATACCACAGTGTGGACAAGGAGGTAAATCGGCAACATTTAAACTGTTTTTGCTGGAATTGATTCACTGATTTCATAAGCACTTTTTTTTTTACTTTGTCTATAATGTAAAAAAACACTATTTGAATGGCAAGTTATGAAGCAGAGTATGAACATATTGAAAGTAGGGGTGAGTTATAAGAATATGGGGAGGTAGAACAAATGATGGTGTAAACAGATTTAGCTATTTTTTTAATTTTTTTCTAAGCATATATGACTTGTTCTAATTGTTCCTTCTCATTCCTTTTCTGTTGTTTTGCATATGGTTGCTTACTTCAAAAGGGATTAGGCTGGTGGCTATGCACATGTGCATCTGAAACTTCATGGTGATTTAGAAATTCAATATTCAAATTCTGTATTGCCACACAACTAGTTTGCAATTTCCTGTGCCTTCCAGATGTACCCAATGGCAATTACCAGAGCATGGAGTCATGTACCAAATTTACTGCATGGATCCTTTGAAACAGAGCCCAACCTTAAGTTTTAAAAGTCCCTGGTAAATAAAATAAGATTTAAAAATGGCTAAGGATGCACACTCTAATTATACTCCTGTTCTGTGAACTACAAGAAGGTTTTCCTATTATCTTAATGATATGGTGGTAGGGCGAGAAAATTTGGAAGAGTTTTTTTATAAGTGGACTGGGAAGTGAAGTGGCAAAGGTTCCCCACCGTTAGCTCTATGGAGAATAACATTTGTCACTATAACCACATTCTGTTCTAAGAGACACATAATTCAGTCTCTAGTAAAAGAAGGGTTGGATTCAGCTTGCTTTGCAGGGGAAGACATGCAAAATTGTGCTAAAGTTCATCAACTCTCTTTAAAGCCTCCACAACAGATCATAAATACATACAAACACTGTGTTGATCCTATCACCCTGACAGCTGAATGAAAAAGATCTGCAAGCTCTAGTAATAAAAACCAAGGAATACATTAAAAATGGGAGTAAAACTACAGGTAAAGATCAAACTTATGACAGTAAGTAGAACAACCAGACTTAGAACTGACAATGAAGATAACTGGAGTGGTAGACTGCTTCTGTTGTTGATAAACCATTAATAGTAAAGAAATAAAGAGTCAAAAGTACGCCACAGACTAGCATTTGTAGAGCAGCCACGAATGCCTTGGGAAATACATTCAAATGCTGTGATGTGTCTCTACCTACAAAGATCAGAATTGTGTAAGCAACAATATTCCTTCTGACGTTGTATGGAAGCAAAGGTTGGTCTTTGAAGAAGCAGGATATGAAGAATTGATTATTCCAAGATCCAGCTCTATGAAGAACGAAGATGGAAAGGAGGGAAGAAAGAGAAGACAAAGAAAGTTGATAAGCTCAGTTACAGTGGGGATGACTGCATCATTCAAAGAGCTGAAAGACCAAGTTCGGATAGAATATCATAAAGAAAATCTATGTGGTTGCTAGGAGTTGAAAATGACTTAATGGCACATAATCAAATAAGACTGAGATATTTTTAAAACACTCTCCACCCAAACTTTAGAAGAGGGCATCTGCTTTTAGCAAATTAGCTTCTTAAAAAGGCCAGTCCACTCCTGGGAAGACATTGCCCTCTTTGTTCTTGCTCAGAACACATCTGTGCCTGGTGGAATCTCAAAGTTCAATTAACATATGCAGGACTACTATTAGTAAAGAAGGTTTTCTTGTGGGTTATGGTTCCTTTCAACCTACCCACCCAATAAACTACATATATATCCTCAGTTTATATAACACTTTGAACTCATAGATTGCATTTGCTATTCAAGAAAGGGCTCCGAATTCTGCCTAGCTGGACTCTAGCACAAGAAACTTCCTTAAGCGAGCTTATTTCTTGTCAGTAGCTAAAACATTTCCAAATTGTTTTATTAACTTGTATTTCACCAAAACGAACTCAAGCCATTTCTGAAAGGGGAAGAACCAGAGCATTTAGTGAAAAAGGAAACAGTAGGGTGGCCGAGTGGAAAAGATGCTCGCCTCCCACTTAGAAGGTTGAGGGTTCAGTCCTTAGGTAGGAGAGATGTTTCTCTCTTGGAGTGCAAATTCTACATAAGCGACAGGAAGGGCATCCACAGCCAGTAAATGCTTAGCTCCATCCAATCGCCCAAACCTCTATTCCCAAAAAGGACTACAGGGTCGTAAAAAGGGAGGGTTTTTTATTTAATCAAAAAGGCTTAATTTTTTTTTAAAAAATAATAATATCAGAACATGTGAATAATTGGATGGGAAACCCCCAGGAAACCCCAGAACGATAGGCTAAGTTTAGAAGTTCAAAAAACATCCCCCAAACAAGGAAACTACTGCTATATTGTTGACAGGAATCCTTCTTAGATATCTCTACAAGGTCACCCAGAAGTCAAGTTAAAAGTGGCACAGCAAAAAATTGCTTCTAGTAATTTTGCTGAAATATGAACATGCAAGGAACTGAGCAACACAGAATCCTCCAAATGTTGAACTCAGTTCTGATTAAACTAGATGTAGCTATACAAAGTCCCCTAACTTTTTGTAAGTTAGGAACAAGTCATCTAGCTGAGGAGAACTAGACACAACATTAAATAGCTAGCTGTGAGTAGGCTTTACAAAGGTTAACACAACAAACTATTCTTCCTCACACCTTGCTGCATAGAGATTAGTGCTTTTATATGCTAATTAATTCAACAATCAAGCTCACATTGATTGTAGTTTGTTATAGCATCTGTATCCTGGTAGGAATTTAGCACCTTAACAAGCAACTCATTTGAGGGATGGATCAAGCTCAAACTGGTTTATGATATTAGACCAGCTGACAAAATTTATGGGTTCTTGTGTTCATCAATTTTAATATTTTATAATATTTGCTACTGCAAGGATATGTCTCAGTAATTGGATAATTACATTTATTTAAATAATTATATAAATTCTATGCAATGTTAAAGCATATCAGTTTGTTGAATTAATTTGTATATAAAAGGGAATGAACCTTTATCAACAATATCAATAATACTTTATTAAAACTTGTACACTGTCCAACTCCCAATAACTCTGGGTGGCTCACAAGTAGATTCAAAATCCTCTCCGTAATCTCAAATGAATTCTGGATTATCACCTCAATTCTGCCCTAATATAACAACGCTGGAAATACCGTCAGCCCACCTTACAGTGATTTGTGAAGATCAGGATTTTTGTGTATGGTACGCAACATGAAATCTGAGGGCTTGATGCCATGAACGTTACAAAAATTCTACACTGATGTAAAATGTAGTCACTTTCAGCCATTTAAGCCTATCCAATCTCCCAAGAGCTTCCATTTGACAGGAGCTCTAGTGGAGCAGTGGTTAGAATGCAATATTATAGGCTGATTGCTAGGGGTTTGACTCTCACCAGCTGAAGGTTGTCTCAGCCTTCCATCCTTCCAAAGTTGATAAAATGAGGTAGATTGTTTGGGGGGAAATCTGCTGACTCTGTAACAGTGGCTCTGTACATTTTTTAAATACTGGTTCTGTGGGCATGGCTTGGTGTGTGTGGCAGGGGAAGGATGCTGTAAAATCTCCAGTCAGAGGTGGTATTTGCCGGTTCTCCAAACTACTCAAAATTTCCACTACCGGTTCTCCAGAACTGGTCAGAACCTGCTGAATACCACCTCTGCTCTGTAAGCTTAGAAAGGGCTATAACTGTGAAGCAGTGTGTAAGTCTAAGTGCCATTCCTATTACTCCTAGTAAAAACATCCCTTTGTATCACATGTTGACACTGCACAGGAGGGCACAAAAATGAGTGCCTGGAAGAGAGCCAGACGTAGGTTGATTTCCATGCACAAGTTACACAATGGAAACTTCGGCAGACATGATTTTCCTAATCTGCACACAGGGTGTGGAAGCAGCATTCATATTCAATTAATGCCTTGCTGAGAAAGACAGGACAGACTACAGGAGTCGATTCACCGTGCCATGAACGGTTTCCATGTACCACATTAACTTCAGCCTCCTGGCTAAAAGGCTCCTGACAGGAGACAGGAGGATACTGTGCACCATCATTGAAGGCTTTGCTTCAGTGACTATGCCCTGATTCATCAGCACTGGTCAAGTGGTGTGTGCCCTGCAGTTATAAGGGAGGAAGGAGGAAAACCACATGCAGAACGAGGTTTTGCTTAATCACTCTTGGAAACTGGCTGACAAAGCTCTTTGTTCCCCTTTTGCCAAACCCTTTGTGGCTTAGCAACAGTAGCTAGGCACACACTCAACACAACCAAAGTTAACACATAATGCAATTCCTAGTTTTGAAGTTTTCAAGTAATTCAGCAGGAAGGAGAGTGCGTGGAAGTCAATGCCCCCATTTTCAGTGTACTGAGAAAACAAAGCAAGGCACGGAGCAATTTGCTGTATGGAACCGAGGAGAGGTTTTGAGTGGCAACATCTCTGCCAAGATCATGCAGAAGCCGAGGATCTTTATCCCCTCCACAAAGACCGGGCTCAAAGAAAGCAACTTCTGCAATAAGGATGGACAATTTGCAAGTTTGTTTGTGACTCGTATTTATGTAGCTGAAACATTTATGTAGCAGTCCAGCTTGTAACTAATTCTGGGCGGCTCCCAATCAACCGTTAAAACAGCATAAAAGACATCTTAAAATTATAAAAAAGAAACGTACTGTATTTAAAACAAAAAACCTGATGCTAAGTCAAACCTCTGGTGTGCAGCTACCTCATCTTATTCCAGTGTTTGGAGGTGGAAAGCCAGATCTTCATATAGCTTTGCCGAAAAGCTAGGAAGCGGCAGTGTGTTCCACAGGATAGGAGCTTCCATGGAAAAGTCATGTTTGCCAGCTAACATCAGATAGCAAAGTTTAGGCAAAGAAATTAGAAGCATGTCCATCTTACCTGGCCTGGTAGGATCGGGAGATGTCCTTAGGGAAAGAGATAATCTTATCCCACAGATAATCTGGCTCTGAATCTTTCATTACATTGTAAATTTTAAATCACAAAGAGAAACAAAGCACCACTTAAAATATTATCAGGAAAAATACAGCCTACTAACTATCAAAAGAAGCTTTTCTGAAGAAACCCAAAATGACCTCAACCATTTTTAAACAAAAAGAACAATTTTCAAAGTGCTAACAACTCAATTACAAATAAAGCCAAATTTGGGGATAATAGCCTGGATCGCGATCATTATCAGTACTTACTCTAAATAATTAAGTTTGTTTTAGGGCATGGATTAAGTCCACAATTTTGAAGAGGTATCAGAACTTTTTGAGTAAATGTCAGCTCACATTTTCCAAAATGGTGGTCCAGAACAAACTTTAAATGTAATTCAATTAAGTTTCTGCTTTGTTAAAAGTTAATCGAATAAAATTTATATGTTCACTCCTATGCACAGTATAAGCAATGTTTCCCTCCTTATGTCATATTAAATACAATTTGGAACTATTTAAAAAAGAATTTTCTATCCCAAAGTACTGTTACAAAGAATGACCTTCCTAAGAGTCTAAAATAAAGGATGGATTATAGACTTTTGTTTATCTAAGTGATGAAAATTACCACTAAAAATATCACCTAAAAATAAACTTTCACTAGGTAATCCCCAGTTATGGGTTCCTAAAGGAACTGATGTTTAATATTTGATTTCTAATTACTATTATACTGTAGGAAAAAAATAAGAGGCAAATGTAAAAAAAAAAAAAACCACACCACTACATAATGAACAGATTACTCCATCCACCTGGGTATTTCTTTCAAAAAAAGATTTAGTAATAGAACAAAAAAGGTTCCGTAATAGTCCATTTTTATTAAATGAATATGCATATCTAAATTGTTAATTTTTGCAAGTATTGTGACAAAGAATCCTATTTAAACAGCATAAAAGTTGTTCTAAGGAGCACATCTTCCAGGACAAAAGAAACGCATACCAAAGCAGAGAAGAAGACCAATTTCTCATTGTCAATTTTCAATGAAATAACTAAAAACACAAGTTGAAACTTGAGATGTGGACTCCTATCATTCTGTACTCTTCTGCCATCTCAAAAGCACTCTTATTATAGGACCATAGCAGTTATAGGAAGATTAATAGTTTGCACAATCTGCATTTCTAGGTGCACAAATAAGGAAATGATAAGACTGAGGGAGACATCACAGGTTGCAAAAGCCTGTGTTTCCAAAGAGACTTATGACCGCTTTTCACACTTACGACCATTGCAGCATTCCCATGGTCACATGATCAAAATCTGGATGCTTGGCAACTGGCATGTATTTATGCTGTTTTTGCAGTGTTCCGTGGCCATGTGATCACCTTTTGTGACCTTCTGACAAAATCAACAGGGAAGTCAGATTCACTTAACAACCGTGTTACTCACTTAACATTGCAGTGATTCACCTAACGTGCCAATAAAGGTTCTTCAAATGGGACAAAATTTACTTAACTACTATCTTGTTTGGCAACAGAAATATGGGGCTCAATTGTAAGTTGTGGACTACCTGTATATTGAATGCAATTCTGTTTAATAAAGAAATGCTTAGATGTAGTAAAGACTGGGCCTGTGTGGATGAAAACCACTTGCCCACAAATCATTTTTCTATATTTTACTTATTTTTATATCCTTAATTATAGGAGCAAATGACATTTCCTATTTTATCTTCTGAACAATAATCCTGTGAGGAAAGTTGAGCTGATATGAAGTAACTAGTCCTGAACCATCTATGAACATCATACTTTACTATCCAACTGTAACTACTACAGAACTACTACTATTTAGGGCAATGGAAATTGATATACCCATCCTCTGCATGGATTTGATAGAAATTCTCAGTATTCATTTCTACCATATAAAGGCCAAGCATATTTAATAGTGATATGCAAAACAGTTTGATTCCAACCAATTTCCTATCCCATTTTTAATGTGAAAATTCTGTTTCCAGAATTTTGGAAGTATCCTAACATTGAAACAAAGTTCGAAAGTACTATTTCGAACTTAAAACATTTTAAACATACACAAATATTTGGAGGATGTTTTTCCATCTTCATGGCCAACAAAACTATAACACAGGTGGTAATCAGAAGTTTCTTGGAACAATTCACTAGAACAGGCTAAACTGATTGCTGCGTTTACCTATGCCTTCTTTTCTCGTTAGGCTGCCATGCATTTATTACCACTATACAAGGAACAGACTGACCTAGATCAAACCAGGTGACAGCTGCTTCCCCAATCTTATCATCATAGTAACAGAAGTAAATAGGAGAGTGTTGACTCTGTTCCCACCACTTCCAACATGTGTCTTTCAGTTTTCTGAGATCTATAAGGAGAGAGTCTAATCATTTTGTTTCCCGTATAAAGACAGCATATGAGCTTGCAGGAACCCATAACACACAATATCCACAACCATTCAATGCTGCCCCCATTTTTAAGATCTTTGATTCTTTTAGTCTTAGAACAGCCAAAGCACCCAAACAATGCAATTCTCAGAACCAGCCCAGAAATCAAATTCATCCGCACTGATTCATAGCAAGCTAGCTCTTTCACTGAAACAGCGTACAGGTAGCCCTTGGCTTATGACCATAACGGAGCCGGTCCATTGTGATCGTAAGCCATGATGGTTGCAACCTGAGTCATCATGTGACTGACCCAATTTTACAAACCTTTTTTCCCCTGTGGCAATCATTAATCAAATCACTCTGGTCATTAAGTGAATCTGTAGTCATTAAGCAAACACAGCTGTCATTACGAGAGCCTACTGTTCACTATGGAGTATTTTTGCCTGAAACCAGGAGTAAACACCAGCTTTTGGCAAAAATGGTGTAAACTGAGATCATGTGACCACAAGATGCTGCCAATAACTATAAATGAGGATTAGTTGTCAAGCACCTGAATGGAGTCACATCAGAACTGGGGGAGGGGATCAGAACTGGATCACAAGTAGCTTTTGGAGGGTCTCTAAGTTTCAGTCGCTAAGCTAACAGTCATAAATTGAGGACTATCAATACAGCATAATTTTCAGGTTAAATAAACTCTGACATCCAGGAAAATAAGAGAAGTCAAAAAATATTGACTTAAAAAGCTACAGTACTTAAAAAAAATTGACATCTTTCTACATCAAAATGTAATCTGCAATCCATGTCAAAAATGAAGAAAAATGCCAACAGTTTCAGCTATGGCAATCTGATTCTGATCATATTATACAACAGATGCAAATAAAAATAAGTTTCACTATGTACTAGAATTTATTTTTAAATAAGCTATCAGGACACCTGCAGCTAAAATAGCAAACACTTTGACTCAACAGGAGCAGCTTTATGTGCCTTTATATGGTGCCAGAAATATAATCACTACATTCTGTTTTGAAAAACAGATTAGCAGAAAACCTTTGAATTTCCTGTTCCAAATGCAAGGGGGAAATTATTTATATGGCACTGGGCCTACACATGAAAAAGAATCAGATGCAAGAATGTGAAGATGATAAAATGAACTGAACTATGCTAGTCAGCAGATGGATTTTGCCTTGTGAATCCACAATATGATTTTTAAACTTCAACACACACACATGGTTTTTAAAATTAACACACACACACAACACACACACAAATAGATGCATTAAGTCTATTTGCTGAGGCTTTTACATGTAATGGAGCATTCAAATTTCTACCCACAAAGTAGCAGTCCATTCTTTTAACACATTCTCACAACACAGAAAATTTCCCATTCTTTGTAGGCACAGCTTCAGACGAAGAATAGAGGATCAACAGACCAGCAATCAAAACATATTCCCCACTGAAAACCAACCCAGATTTCTTTTTTTCAGTCTGAGCTCATTAAAAAATAAAGATATTTGTAATAATACTGAAGAAAATTAACTATTTTAATGACTCTTAAGCTTTTTAAAAAACAAATGTTAATTCAAAATATATGTCCTTCTAAATTTAGAAGGATTTGACTTCCATGGAAGTATGCATGTCATCAAACTGCCAGAAAAAAACACCATATTACATAGTCAACACAGATTGTAAAAAGTGAAAATGTAATGTGTCATGTGACTGGCAGTCCAAGAATAACCACTTGAGGCATATATAAGCAGAGCTTCTATATAAAAGCCTCCTAAAATTATAAGTAAAAAAACAATAGAAAACAGACTTCAATAAGCATAAACTATCAATTCCAAGGAGATTTTAGGGAAGGGGAAAACCTGAATGGACAACCCCCACTTTATGTTCCCCCAATTCCTTATCAGTACAGAGTCCATTCCCTTCTCTCCTTTCATGGCCCCAAACAATTCTATGCCCAAAGAGAAAGTCAAGGCAAGTAGGCCATGTGCTGCTCTACCATTTCACTCCTTGCATATTTGGACAAAGCAATCAGCCAAGCAAGAGATAGCACAGAGGAACAGCAGCTGTGAGGAGATCCCAAGTACAAACAAGTCCCACTTTAAGTGGTATAGGTTATGGCAGCTGCTCAATACTTCTCACCCCCGCATCCACCCTATCTGTACATATGGCTATTTATTCTTTCTTAATTGCCAACCAGGCTTGGCAGCAGCAAAGAATACGGAATGCAATGTTGAATTTAAGTTTTAGAATAGATACAGGGGGTAAGATCAACTGAAAAGCAAGCTACTTGTAGGGCACCTTGTTCTTTAGCCTCTGGATGAGCCATTGGTCCAGAATCATGAATGGACTTAAGAGCACCAAACAATGAAGGTATTATGGATACCAAGTGCAGTGATGGGTCACTGTGCCATGTAAACCATTCAAAACAAAGGGGAAAAAAACAAACAGCTACCCCCTGCAGTTTACTACCCAAGGCTGGTGGCAGCTTGTCATCTCTTAGATACTGCTGAATTAGACATTTCCTTGTTCCTGGCAAGCTTTGCAGATAGTCCACTGAAGTTTTAATAGCTTTAGCCAAATCAAGAGTGGTAACCATGTGAACTGGGAAGCTCACAAACTAAATGCTAAAAGAGCCAGGTTCAAAAATACCACTATCCATGTGGAGTTGCCAGGATACACAACATCATCTGAAAAACAGAGGGGAAAGTTGGAGTGCAGCGGCCACATGTACGCTCCATGTGAAACTGGCATGGGCTTCAAAAGTTCAGATCTTCTAGACTTCAGTGGAGGCTAGAAGAATCCAACGTTCAACGCATTAGTTGAGTTTATGAAAAACACATTAAATTAAACCCAGGGGAGAAAACCATAATTCATGTAGTGTACTATGCTTAAATAATGAAATCAGTAGTATGACTTAAATCAATAACAAAGTTCTCACAATATGCAAACAGAACAGTCAGGAATCTTAACACCGCAGACTACAAACAAAACCGCATCCTATACTAAGTCACAAATTAACCAACCCCACTGTATCCTAATATGTTACCTAAACTTAGATGTATGCATAATAATAATGTGGATTGGCAAAATAAGAATTAATTTGGGTTGTTTAAAAAAAAGAGAGAGAGATTAGTGTGGACAGGTTTGCTCCAAAAAATATTTCATGGCAAATTCAAGGGATCATGTTCTTCAATAGACCTCAGGTGGATCCTGGAGGAAAAGGATCCCTAAGTTTGGTGCTTGTTTTATTTATTTTGTAAAGAAGGCAATCCAACATGTTAATGTGCTTGTGTGAAGAAGTAATCACCCCATGCATTCAGTTATTCATTGCGTTATTCTTAACAGAAAACAGATACTTCGTCTAAGTACTAATAACCTCTCACATGGCTATGTGGAAAGTTAGGTACGTTTCTCCAGAATGAACTGCTTCAACTCCTTAACCCTGGGAGTTGAACTCTGAGCTTTGAATTGATTATTAAAAAATGCTGAATTTGTTTTTCTTCATCTGCTAAATTTGCTCATACCATATATTGAGACCCCTGCCTTGTTCTACAAACTACTTCTGTTTCAGCATTAGCTGAAAGAAAGATAAGATGGCCTGCCAATTATTTTGATACAAAACAGAATCCACACTTCCTTTAATGGTGGCATGTCCTGAGGCAGCAAAGCATTCCGAAACCATGACTGTATCACCTCTATTGCTTGACAGTTGGTATGAGATTCTTATTGCAAATGAAATGTTTGGTTTCTGACAAATGCAACACCCACATAGCTAAAAAGTTTCAGATTGATTCATTTGGTTTTTAGAGCACTCCTCCAGAAATCTCAAGTAAAATACTTTGGAAGCTTCACTATTGCTCCCAATCTTCCCCTCGTCAAGACTATATAACTTTTTTTTGCTAATATTCAGTGGCAATAATATGCAAAAATTGTGAAAACCTAAAAGGAATGCAAATAGATTTTCACAGAATTGTTTTCAATGAACAGATACTACCATATTTAAGGTATGTTAGATAGTGGAATTCCACCTTTTTTTTTCTAAACAGAAGCAAGGAAGCTTGGCAGCCTACAAGATTGGGATATGCCAGATGAAGATTCTCAGCCATCTAGGTAGAATTGTTTGAAAGCTGAGTCATGGCAACTGGACTTCTTGTTGATTCAAAACATTTTGCTGCTTATCCGAGTAGCTTCTTCAGTAGAACTGAAGAAGAGTGAAGAAGCTACTTGTACCGGTAGCGAAATGTTTTGAATCAACAAGAAGTCCTGTTACCAACTTCCAGAGACAATTAAGTCCCTTTGGGAGTTAATATCAGTACCTATAAATTCTCTCCAAGTACAGGTAGTCCTCAACTTAACAGCAGCTCATTTAGTGATCGGCACTGAAAAAAGTGACGTATGACCACCTTTTTCACACTTACCTTTGTAGCATTCCCTATGATCATGTGATCAAAATTCAGATAACTTGATAACTGGTGCATATTTATGACCGTTGCTATGCCCTAAGGTCACACGATCACCTCTTGACAAGCAAAAACAATGGGGAAGCCAGATGCACTCAACAACCATGTTGCTAACTTATCAACTGCAGTGATTCACTTAACAACTGTGGCAAAAAATGTTGTAAAATGGGGGGAAACTCACTTAACCAATGTCGCAACAGAAATTTTGGGCTCAAGTAGTTGTTAAGTTGAAGACTACCTGTACCACTTTTTAATGGGCTTGAGATGGAAATTGGGTTGGTTAAGGGTGTTTGGGTTCACTTCAGGCATAGGAATCTATAGTCCAATTCTCATTTGAGACACAAAAGAACATGCTTTACTCACCAAATTCAGCATTATTTTTTTCTTGCAATTTCAGAAGATTTTGGCTGTCCCATACACGTTTAGAACATTTCTATAGTTGTTCTTTCCCCTGCCAGCAGGTGAGGCTGGGTAGGAAGGGAAACATTGCAGAGTCCAAACTGAGTCATTCACGGAGACCGAAGGTGATCCACTCAGATTGGAGCCTGCAACGTTATCCTGGGACATGTACAGTATCTTTAACTTTGTTTGCAACAAAGGGAAATGCTGATGGGAAAATACACTAATTTCCTGCCCTTAAATTGTTTTATATTAAAACTGAAAAGACAGCATCGGTTATTGCCTTTTCATTGAGACAGTTCGTCAAGGGAGCACAAATTTTTAATCAGCATCCTTTCCCGCTGATTCAAAGATAGAAGGAATGCACATAAATGTGAGAAAATATCCTTCATCCATCATTGCAACAAACTTGCGTATAAAATAATACAGCTATCAGATCTAGGTTGTAAATCATGGCCAACAAAGAAACATAGAAAACCCAAACTCTTTTCTGTGTTAACATAAGAACATAAGCAGAACTCTGCTGGATCAGACGCTTGCTCTGGTCTCCTACTGGCCACAAGGAAGCCCATTAGTTTTCCAGTGGATGACCTTGGCAAATAATAAAAATGGTAAAGCTATGTTTTAAGATAAAAGAAATACTTGCCACTTCAAATATTTTGAAGCTTTTTGGCAACCATCAGCAAGATGATAGGGCAAATATGCTGAATCATAACAGAGTATAGCCCTTTTGTTGTAAGCTGCTTTGATCCAATTCAGTTGCATTAATAAATAAACCACTTGAACACATTTAGGAAAAAAAATGTGCAGGCTTTAAAAATTCATTAGCTTCCATCATTAATAATTATCCTAGCAGCAGCCTTAAAAACTCAAAACTTCAATGGAAGAGGCTTGAGTATAAAAATAAGTTTTCACATTCTTTCCCCAAGGTCCAGGAAAATAATCAATATATCTAATCTTTGACTTACAGCTATTCATTTAGTGACCAATCGAAGTTACAACAGCACTGAAAAAAGTGATAAGTGATATGATAAGTTTTCACATTCACAACCATCACAGCATCCCATTGTCAATGGGGGAAGCAAGATTCACATAACGACCACACTATTCACTTAATAACTGCAGTGATTCATTTGGCAGTGATGGCAAAAAGGTCATAAGATGAAGTGCAACTCACTTAACTGTCTGACTTAGCAACAGAAATTTTGGGTTCAACCATGGCCATAAGTATAGGACTACCTGTACAGTTACAGAGTCTGTTGTCCCAGTTCTCTTAATTTGCTCACATGTTGTTTTATATCCTTTAAAGAATGTTTTATTTAGACAATTAGTCTTGTATGCTTTTTAAGACAACTTCGTTTTTTATTTGAATATATATTTAATACAGTACTTGAATTGTATTTGTACCAGGAGTGAATGCAAAACAATACAAATACTCCAGCAAAGTAGTTTTGAATACTATAACCAGCCAGAAATTCTGCATTGTAAAATAACAGTTAAATTTTATGGAGTTGTATGAATACAGAGAGATTAGATAAAATCTTAAGTGCCCTGAAGACTTTTAAATTTATCCAAACCACATTGATAAAGGTACTTTAGTATTTTCCTCTGTGGAAAACAACTTTATTTAATGCCATGGTTTCTTCTATATTTTTACTTTTTCCTCTTTTCATCAGTAGTTTGCCCTGTATGCACGTGTGCTGAGAAGTAATTTGGCTTTTCCCAACTATATAAAGATTTCATACTCTTCCTTACATAAACATATATTCTACATCTGAAAATTGCAACATATAGCAGGTGGAATGTGTTCATTTCCTATACACATGTAAGGATAAAGTGAACATTCCCATGATTTGGGAGATGAGTAAAAACCAAAACTAGGTTTGTTATTGTTTAAGAGTTCCAAGTGACATTCTGGTGTAGACAAGAATAAATTAACTTTGATTGCTGCAGAAACATAAAAGTTTTAAATCAATTTGTCTCCCCATTATAAATTTCAAAAGGAAAGCATCCCATTGCAGGCAGCCTCCAAGAATCAACAAGAATAGTATTTGAATTACTTCTCTAGAGACTAGAGATTTGTGCTCATTCTCTACAACATGCACATTAGACATTCCTCAGATCTAAACCATCCTCAATAGAGGTTCATTCAGCTTCTGTTTTAATGTCACAAAGAGAAATTCCACAACTTCCCCAAGGCAACTGTTCAACCAGCCAACTGCTCCTACTCTCTGACAGCCATCCTTCCCTACTCCTACTCCCAACACTTTCACTGTGTCAGTTAAATCACTCTGATTACTCTTCCTTTTGTATTTGCATAAGCCTAGGCTACTTCTGTGCGGACCTAGACTGGAATGTCAAGTGGGTCATGCATAACCAGCCCAGCTGCCAGAGCAATTGCTTGGAGCAGCAGTAATTTTGTGGGTGCAACTAAGGCTTCATTCCATCCAAGTAGAATGTCCTAGGATGAGGGCATGAACTTTTGGGTCACGCAGTGCAGCTGTTTCAAAGTATGGCAAATAGCTCTTGGTTAGTGCTATACAAAATCATGTCTCCCAGCCCTTTTTTGCTATTGTTGATTGTTTAATAACAAAGTCAGGTGCAAGTTAATTTCTCCAGCACAGTTCCCCCACAGGACAACAGGCACACAGATTAAAAAGCCAACCAGAACAACACTTGAGGAGCGGGACAGATGGATAAGCTCAGAAGCAATGAAATAAAATGATACTAATATTCTTTATATAAACATGCTATTATATTTAACACAAAAAAATATATGAATGCACAGACATGCAATCCTATCACATTAACAATTTGATTCAGTGGCCACTTTTGAATGTGATTTCAGGGACCTCTCTCAAGACTTCTGGGTGTGCTTTTAGAGTCACATGCATCCTTGGGGATTCAGATTATGTATGAACCTCTGCTTTAAAGAAATTATTAAGGAGTGGTGCACAAGTTCTTCCACTCTGTATCTCTACCCTGTTGCCTATAATTTAATCCAATTTTGTGCTGGCAAATATAAACAACAGACAGTATGTTCCTCTCCCAAAGGTCTGTTAGTCTACATGTTACTTCATACACTCTTTGTTCTTAGCACAGATTGCTCTGCTTGCATCACAGACAATTCACGCCTACGGTCCTTTGGTGTTTCGCCAACCCTGGGTACAACCCAATCTAAAGAGTTCCCAGAGAGCTGTATGTGCATGAGACACCCTGAGATCCTCCATTAAAGGGATCCTCCCTTTAATGGATTGTTTTAGCCTCCATTAAAGGGAGGCTAAAACATATAAAGCATGAGTGTCAAACTTGATCGTATCACAATGTTTTTTGTGTTTGTGGAACCAAGGTAGGCATGGCCTGCGCATGATGCATCTGGCCAGCAGGCTGCCAGTTTGACACATATAAAGAATGGCTGCTGGAATTGGATATGTCTAGTTTAATGAAAAGAAAGACAAAGGGTGACATGATAGCAGTGTTCCAATATCTTAGGGGTTCTCACAAAGAAGAGGGGGATCAAGCTATTCTCCAAAGCACTCAAAGGCAGGACAAAGCAGTAATAGATGGAAACTAATCAAGGACAGAAGCAACCTAGAACTAAGGAGACATTTCTTAACAGTGAGAGCAATAAATCAATCCAGAAGTTGTACGTTTTTAAAGAAGAGATTGGACAACCGTTCTCTGAAATGGTGCAAGGTTTCCTGCCTGGATAGAGGATTGGACTAGAAGACCTTCAAGATCCCTTCAACTCTGTTATTCTATTAATCTTTGGGGATCAACTGCTGCCTGCAACAGCTATTATAACTTCATTTAAGTTTACTATTTCTTGCAAATCTATCAACTTTGTATGGAAGTCAAACTATGCTGTTTCTTGGTCATAGTGATAAAGCGTGTTTTTGGAATCTCAACATTTTAACTGTGTGTAAAATAATGTACAACTATTTCAACTTTTGCTTTTGTATAAATCCAACCACATTTGGAATACTGTATGTACCTTGCTGCAACTTAGAAAGGAAATTTGAAAAAAAATAGAACAAGGCAATCTATACGGTCAATTCAGCCACCCTCTGTAAGGAAAAATAACAGTTTTGAGGCTTTTAGATATGATAAAAGTGAATGAAGTTATTAATGTAGAAAGTAAAAAATGTATGAAGAGCAGTTCCTGTCTCACATTGAGAAAAGAATATCAATTATAACCAATATAAGACAAATAAGACCTAATCAGAAAAGAAGAAAAACAGGAGACAAGCATCTGTTGACTATGGGGATCTAGTTGATCTAATTAAGATCTGTGATCTGCCCAGAAACGTGCAGGATAGTATAGTGGCTGAGAGATGATAAGTGACCCAGACAAAAGATGCAGAAGCTCGCTGGATAATTACTATCTCTCAACCCAAGTTATCTCAGAGATAGGGGAACTGGCAGGAAAAGTGAGATAATGATCTAACAAAGCATTCGATCAAAACTTTTTCACATGGTTTCCACTCTACAGCACCACTTTTTGTTTCCAGACCAAAATTAATCACCTGCAACCAATGATAAAACTCAAAATAGTTACATCCACCACGATCCATTTTCTTCAATTACTTGTTTGACTTTTACTTTAGTTTTAAAGAGTATCTCTTGAACTATTATTTCATATTACTAACATTAAAGAACCATCCAATTAATGAACCTTGGAAACAAATCTCAATTATGTAGAAAGTCTTCAGAGCAAGTTCTTTTAAGACAAAGTTAGCTTTTAGAATAGAAGGGAAGGGGGAAGCTGTTACATTTCAACCTGTTCCCCAGCATGTACACCATCTGCCCTAATCAGACATGAACTGTTATGTCCTACTGCACAAATTCTGCAACTCTAGGAAGATTTCTAAATCCTACGTTTTGTTCCACCTGCACATTTATATTAAAGACCTACCGGTATCTCATTTTGACCTTATCGTTATCTGGATTGCAGTAGAGTCTCTCCAGATGCTCCTGGGAGTCAGGAGTCACACTTTGCCACGCCTGCGTAGCGCTTCTCCTGGCTTGCCAGTGATACGGCAGGACAGTATGATGTTTGGGGCAATCGCTGCCATACACACACATGCCTTGAAGAAAGTGCACACAGATCTCAATCCCATCCTTCTGATGGGTATGATATTGCAACTGGTTCAGAAGTTCAAACACCAGGTCAAGGGAAGCGTCTTCACTTTTGTTCTGGAAAAGACCAGCTCCGAATTTATCACCTGGATTCCCATTACACTGGAGCAGGCACTGGTTGTTACTTGGGGATATCCCAGATGGGTAACCTTCAAGTACCTTGCCAGGGTATGCAAGGAGGGCAGCAGCATTAGAGGCAGCTTGCAAGCAGCTGTCTTGGAATGGCTCATTAGCAGGAGAGGTAATGGAGGGGAAGCTCTGGTCCTGTGACTGGACTTCCTCTTCAAGATGTCCATCAGATAGTTGTCCCTGAACTGCTGGAGCTCCTGGCACTAAGACAGCTACATTGCTATCTGGCTGTGGGCATGGAGCTGCAATTCCCAAGTTCTTTTTTGCAACAGATTCACACAAGTTACTATGGCTACTACTCTGTCCCCTGGGCACGAAAATTCCATCCAAGGTGCCCGTGCCAAGCAAACTGGTGAAGATCGGCCGCAGAGCCCTCAGTGCTTCTGAATCCAGCCTTTTCTGCATCTGCTGCTTCTTCTTAAAGCATGGCTTGATTGGTGGTATCTTTGCGGGAACACTTGCGGGTGGAGGAAACGCCTCTGGGGGATCAGAGGGCTGTGTTTCCTGACAGGCAGCTGGCTGGACTTCACACGGAGATTCCATTTCAGTTTCCATCGCAGATTGTGTGCCTCCTGGGCCTCCCCTGTTCAGAGTTACTTTCCAAGTCCTAAAGACCTACAGTAAACAAAATAAAGGTGTTATTATAGAATGAGAGTTGTGTCACCCCTGTGGTGTCAAAGAACCAGGACTCCGGCAACACCTCTTATAACACATTTTATTGACTCTTTCATCAAGAGAGGAAAAGTGAGAAAAGATGCTACCAGGTTCCCGATGTAAAAAGATAGTTAATCTCTCCCAATTCTTGAGGCTGGACACAAAGCCTGAAACCAATTAAAAACTGAAGACCTAGAACCCCCAATAAACATATTCAAGTTTCCCCAAATCCATAAATAGTTCAGTTCTGGAAAAGGCATTAAAGCTACCCACCCACACAATTTCCCTATTTACTTGTCCAGGACAGATTGTCCGGGATTCTTAACATCCCCTTGGATGTATTCACCTTTTTCCTTCCTTCTCCTGATCTTTCACTGATTAATGAACATAAAAGACAAACATGCCTGCACCAGTTGGTTATCCCAACAACAGGAAAAGATTCATTTTCCTTCCACGGATGACCTTGCAAGTTGCCACATTCAGAATTAATGACTAGCAGCATGTGGGAATGTGAAACTCTTTTCAAAAGGCTCTTTTGAAAGAGACCTTGTGCTTAGTGGCTTCGGAACTGCCAATTGTTCCTCCCTCCCAGCTTCCCGGACAGTTTCGTATTCCCACATACTGCTAGTCATTCTGTCTGAATCACATTCCACAAACCCAGGCCGTTTCTGGCTAAATGACACAGCAAATAAACATGCTGCCACCCACAGGCAGAGCCGAATACTGCAGTCACAGAAAGAAAAGGCAAAACAGCAGCTGCATACCCATACATGCAAAAATTAAAGTTTGGAAACGTTCTCTGCTAACAAGAGCCTGGGGAGGGAGTTAAAATGCTTAAAAAGGGGTGGTGGTGGATAGAAGCTCTTTTGAATTGCTTGTCTGGCTTTCTAAATAAGCAGTACAAAGACTGTAGCTAGGAGCAAGAAGAAACTGGATACAAGAATACGTACTAAATGTTAGGAAACATTCTCCTGTTTGTTTGTTTTTTCCCACCAGGCCTTTCTCAATTTTACAAAAGTGAATTTGCATGAACATTTGCTTTCAGAGAACATAATTTCAGTTAAACTCTCATGGGTGGAGTATTCTTCCACTTCCTTAATTACAAGGTGGCCTAGAGTGCTGCCTTGCCTGTCATCTTTCCAGCAGCCAACAGCTCATCTCAGATTTACAAGTGTCAATTAAATCTCCAAGGAATTCTCCCTGCTGGGATGTTCAGACTGGGGACATGTGGGCAGCCAGGCAGGTTTCAGAAGGATAGAGAACTACACCACAAAAAATGTTACCACTGCTAGCTGTACTGTATTCTCAGCAATCACCTCCACAAAGAGAAAAAATAACATACACTGCCAAAATTCAAAAGAAATTCTTGAGCCCCTTGTAAGACAGAAAAAGAGGAGCCACTTTTGCTGGGGAAGAAATCCTTAGAAACCGCAAGGCAGATTTAGACATGATATGAATACGGAATCCAGCAAGCCAGCGAAGGCTTCCTACTCCCTCTGTGCCAATGCAGAAAAGATGCCTCCCTTAAGACACACAGCTCTGCCAGGCTACTCTACAAAAGACTGAACTGGCCATCCCATTCTACTGCCAGGCCAAGCAGACAGAGATTTTATTCAAAGTATCATATACGTATATCATACATATGTATGAAGGATTTATCTATCCCTAGAGCAAATAGTTTTGGAGAGGTTGCCAACGAATTGAGTCTCCGCGCAAACCTTCAGGTGCGTAGCAAGTTTATGCAGCACCCAAGGATTACTCAGATGGATGAGTCCCCTTCCTGTTCACCAGCTCCTGACCCACAGCGCTTCATTCATTACACTTCCTGAAGTTTTACAATTCCAGGATTATGCACCCTCATTCAAAGGCGTCCCCTCTCCGTTATTTTGTCTACGAGGGATCTCATTCCAAGGAGATCAATTATTCAACAGCGAAGAGGCTGCTCCTCTCGCCTAACATAGATACAAGCGTCGAAACAGCGGTGGGTGGGTGTAGGGTTTTGCTTGCATTCGTTTCTAAGCGTTCTTTTGAATTGTGGGATTCTCTAATCCACATTTGTCCCTGCGCCGAAAGGTCCAGATTATTCGCCCTGCATTAATTAACATACCATTGTCGCGTTCCTGCCAAAACAACCGAAGGGGATTCCGAGATTCCTGGTTTTTGGAAGGCGCTAAATACCATTCACTTCTATGGGGTTCCCCCCCCGGGGGGGCTTTTTCTGAGGGTGGGACGGAAGCCGTCCCGCTTTCAGACAAGCGGCTGAAAACTTTTCTCTCTCCTCTCTCTGGTCCCCGGTTGCTTCCTGCCTGAGCAATGCAACGCTAACTTCGACACGAGTCCTGGCCAAAGTCAAAGCGAGGCTTTTGGGGCTTGGGATCCCCGAGCCCGAAACGGCTGCCCGGGAAGACCGACCACAGGGACTCGAGAAGGACTCGAGTTTGAGCCAAAAAGCAGGCTGATTAAAAAAAAAAAGGAAAGGAAAGGAAAGGAAAACGCCCGCGCCCACCTTCGGCTCTGCTTTCTTTCTCCTCTTCAGCGCTCCAACCCAACCCTCCCGCCCTCCTCCTCCTCCCAGCCCGGACCCCTTTTTTGTTCCCTTCACGACCTGATCCCGGGGAGCGCCGTCCTCCGAAGTCGATCCGCAACGCGCAACGTTTGCAAAAAGCGACAGGGCATTTTCTAATCCAACCCAACCTCCAGAAGCCCGGGCCAGGCCGAACATTTTAACGAGAACTAGGCTCCTGCGCGTATATAAATCCCTCGGCTCCGTTCTGCCCGGGGCCCAGGGCAAAAAAAAAGAAAGTAAGGCGGGGGTGGGTGGAGAAAGGAAGTTTCCTCCCCCCCGAGTCCGCGGCTTGGACGCACCTCGCTTCCCGCTGCTCGGCGGCCGGCACCAGCAGCTAAACAAGGCGGCGAAAGACTCCGGGTCGGAGCGGCGGCTCGCTCGCTCGCTCGATCTCCCTCGGGCACCTTCCGTGCGCTCACCGCAGTCTGCTAGGGACGGTGGCGCTGGGCGAGCTGGTGCAGCCGTTCCTGCCCGTACGTGACCAAGCTCCCATTCCGGCCGGCGGGGGTGGGGTGGGGTGGGGAAGGGTGGAGGGAGAGGCCGGCGCTCGCACCAATTCCCTCACGCCTCCGCCTCCTCGGAGCCCTTCCGAAGACTGCGCGGCTCACATGCTCCTCGCAGCCTGTTTTAAATACCGCTTCCTGCAAATGCCCTCGGCCAACAGCTGCACGATCCGGAGGGAGGAGCCTTGTAGCCTGCGAAGGGGATGGGCGGGGTGGAGCCCTTCCCACCTTTCCTCTGTCTGTGTGTTTGTGTGGAAGCGGGGGGGAAATGGAGTTAAGGGTTGTGTGAGAGGAACTCCGGTCCACAGAGAGGCACTCCGGCCCGACCTCCCTCCGCCCCGACCTATTTTCCCTCAGGCCTCGCCTCACTTGCGCCTTTCCCACCCGAGCAGGGCGGGCGGAGAGGAAAGGCCCTATTTGCATACGGTTCTTGCGGCTTGGGAAGAAAAGGAGGAACACGCACGCACGAACCAAGCCGGCAACTGGCCTGGTTGCAAAGCCACTTTGTTCCCGAGCCGGCAGAAGAAGAAGAAGAAAAAAGGGGGGGGGTGAAGCACGCTTGTGCACACGTGCGTGGAATTAACATTCCCCCCCACACTTTTTTTCCCCTTTTTACAAAAGGGACTTCTCGGTTTTCCAAACCTTAACGAGAAACCCGGAGCGTGCTTTGAATCCAGAAGCTGGCTTGAACTTGGGTGCAAAGAGTGGAGCAGTTCTTATATACACACACATACACACAACGGTTGGGCAACAGCCTCAGGTATAAATTTCGGGTAAAACAAGAATTCCAATTCAGTGTCAGTTTCTGGCTTTGGAGCCGGAAGGGAGGGAATCCGAAATGAGCAAGAAGAATGAGTGATTGTTTGGGTGAAACTGGCCTGTGTTTGCTGGCGTAACTTAACTTTGCCTCTTTGAGGGCTTTTAAATTAAACCGTCATTTAATATAAATTAAAGAAGAAAGCGAGGAACCTTAGCCAAAAAGGGTGGGGACGAAAGAGGAAACGGCAAAGTGGTTCCAGGAATACTTGTCTCTGTGAGAAAGTTTGTGAGATATCATACTCACTTTTGATGTGCGGGCTCTTGGAACAAGAATTGCAACCCTGTGTATATCGAAAGTGAATGTGAATTGCCTCTCACAAACTTTCTCACATAGAAACAGCATCGTGTGCCTGGAAATGCTTTGCTTTGACTGGCAAGATAACTGGTATCGCTTATTGAGAAATACTGAGTTACAAGTAGAGAAAAAGTAATTTCAGAAAGAAGGAAGTACAAAGTGGACAGATAATAAATTTATAGATTTGGACAAGGTTATTTACACTATCAAGTCCAATCTTTTGTTTAGTACAGGACTAACTTCTATTTTTATTTCACTCATCCTCCCTGCTTTTCACACCATTCATCTGAAACCATTAAATCAATATGTCCATCTGACACAATGAACTGTAACAATCATAGACTAATCATTTTTTTCACCGTGGCTTTAGCACAATAATGGTACAGAAACTTGTTCCAAAACACAAAAACCCTATTAAGTTAACAGGAAATGTAGTTAAAACTGCTGTCAAAATTTAAATCATCAATGCAAAGCTTTTTGATACGGGTAGTCCTCGACTTCATTTAGTGACTGTTCAAAGTTACAATGGTGCTGAAAAAAGTGACTTGATGGTTGCAATGACCTGGGATCATATTTGCAATCTTCTGGTAAATGGTGAAGTTAGATTCACTTAATAACCATGTTATTAACTTAATAGCTGCAGTGATTCACTTAATAACTGTCTAATTTAGCGACATAAATTTTGGGCTCAATTATGGTAGTAAATCAAAGATTACCTGTACTGTCATGAAGTAATACTATGGATCTGTGACTCTGAATGTCATGGTTTTTGTACCAAAGTTACCATACTAAGATTACATTTGCCATTAAATTGGTCAGCGGGTAATCGGAATAGAGTGGAGAATGTGACTTTTTATTCTCTTTTATCTCTCAATGGCTATTGAATCTTCAGCCTTCATATTCTTTTGGATTACCTTTTAAAATTAGGACATCTGACTGTGTAATGAATCTAATCTTATTTATTTTATTTATTAATGAAATTTAATAATTCATAGTGATTCTAAGTGGCATATAGGAATAACCCCGCCTTTCCCCCCAAAATACTCCCAGAAACAGTGACAAAGCAACAAGAAAAGGTAAAAGATAGCAGAAAGCTTTTTTTTTAAAAAAAAAAAAACTGTTTATGTACAATTAAGGCTTACTGATTCAATATTTGAAGTTTATCAGACGTTGTAAACAAGATTCCTCAGTCATTTTGTCTTCTCAGCAGCTGCTTTTAACATATAAAAATAACACACACACACACACACACACACACACACAGGTAAAAGGGCTTTTGACAGAATATCTGAAAACAATAGTCTTGAAGAAATCTTCCCAGGAATCCAGTGACTTCTGTGGTCCGCTGGAGTTACTAATTATGTGCAATCCCCTGATTTGCTGATAAGTGTAAACAATTTTATTTGGACAGTTTGCTGATTACCCTGATCAAAGCCCAATATTCATCCTTTAGCCCCTGGTTATCTGCCTTCAGGTCTGATAGCATCTTGAATTCTTCCATTTCATGTATTTGCCTTTTCGGAGTTATTCGCTCTCCTTTTTCCATTTCTTGCAGAGATTGATCAACACATGCCAATTGTAGTTTAAAGGCCATTAATTTGTATCATGCATTGTGCTTTCAGTTTTTCATTTTGAGCTATAATATTTCATAAAGTTTCTAAAAATAAGTTGTATCTTCTTTTTCTAGTTTACTGGCATATAATTTGTGATTTTCCAAGTAATTGTAACCAGGTCATCCTAATACTGAATCATAACAATCTCCAGATGACCCTGTGTCATATCTTGAATGACTGTCACTCTTCACTTCTTTTTTATTAGTTTCCTCTTCTGGAATTAGACCCATGTTCTTGTTTCATCATTAACCTAAATCCGAAAACAAATTCCAGTTGATCTTTGTTTTTCTCTTTCTCTTATTGATTTTGTTTATGATTTATCTTTTCCCTTCTTTTTTCTTGTTTGTTTTTCCTCTCTCGTTTTCTTTTGCTGCACTTTTTGAGTAAGCATAACATATGTCTATAATGCCCTTAGGTCTATTCATTTGCCTTGAAAAATTAGAAGATGTGGCTACTAAGAAATTGATGAAGCAATTGAAGATATAGTTTTACAACTATGACACGGCTCTTCTAAGGTTCACACATATATTCATCCTTATCCTTAGTTTCTGGTTCTTTGTTTTTTATTTGGTTTCCTTTGCCTTGTTCTTTTGGTTCCTATTCTTTATTCTCTTGTTTTTTAGTTCATGTAGCCAAACTTCTATATTTTTTTCCCCTCAGCTTCCTGGACATGGGTTAATGTTACACCCTGTGTGGATGTTCTGGATTGCCTCGTTTGTCTTGAACTATCTTTTCTGTGGGATTCCAATTCTTCTTCCTGAAGAGGAATGAGGCATGACTTGTGCCTCTCCCTGACTTCTGAAGATCACACAGTACCGCTGGTCGTTGTAGACAAGGCAGTTGAAGTACTCACAGTATTTACAACTAATGGTATAATACAAGCAGTAAGTGACGTAGAAACATTGTATTCCTCAGCTCATAAATGATTTGAAATACTGTTCTGCATGGCTGCTGCTGCAGTATCTATGATGGCCTTTGTAGGAGAGTTTGTGCTACAAAGCAGATTTTTCTGAACACTAGTCACAGAGATAACAGTCAGTGTGGATGTAATGTTTGGAATGCTAGAATTAGTCAAGTCATCTTGTCTTTTACGAAAGGAACCATTTTTACTATAGTTTGAATTAAGTGATGAAGTCCCTTCATTTGATATATTTCTTCTGCATCTTATTCCCATTTTCTTCTAGTATAAGATCCACCACCATATTATTATACTGGCTTAAGAATTCCTATTTTCTTACTCTTCAGATTCGGAGCCGGACTTGTTCATGTCATAAGTGCCATATATGCACGTTGTTGTTTTTGTATCTTTCTCCTTGTCTTTGTTGTCTAATGAAGAGGACACCTAACACAGTTCAACCTTTTTCCTTCTGAATTGGTTTGCTAGCTGTAATCTTTGCTGGAACCCTGTAATTTTTATTTATGCATTTATTATTTTTACAAATAACCCAAGGTGGTGAACATATCCAACACATCTTCCTCCTCCATTGATGTACAGGGGAGACTTAAAAAAAGTCTTAACAGAAATGCCTTCAGATTTTTGGGAAATTCTTCAAGCACCTCCAGAAAATTCATTCTGCAAATGAATCTTGCAGAATTGAAGTTAGTCCTATGAGATAGACCTTAGAAGAAGCACAACCAGGAGTACTAGGTCTGTTCTTTATTGTAAGGTTATATTAACAGAAACTTGCAAGACTGAAAGTATTTCTCCCCTTCTTTTTTTTTTTTTTACTCTCTGAAAAGTCCCTTCTGAAATGTTTTCCACACCCTCCCCTCTTCTGTGGGTTGAGACATTTTTATATGCCTATTGTCCTGTTTGTAGCTCTTCCTAATGTTCCCCAGGATCATTCCCCACATACCATTACCACAAATTCATCCATCAATGAAAGCTCTGGCTATAATAGTCTTGACACACCAGTCTCCTCCGTTCCCATTCTGGCACAGTTGCATAGTTTTGCAGATTCTGCTTATGACCCCTAGGAAGCATCCCATCCAGCTCCATCCTCAAGTCAGATGAGTCTGAACTCTGTCTGCGATCACCAGTCATCTCAATTGTTTACTGTGCTATTCTATTCACCCCAATTTCTGCCAGTCTCTATATCCTCCCATATATCCTTATCATCAACCACCCAACAAGCCAGTTCTTCCTGCCTAGTTAAAACACTTGCCATTCTCTTTTTATCTGAACAAATAATCCCACCCAAAACCACTCTTGTCCTGATCACTAGGTCCCCAAACAAACAAAATTATTCATATCAAATGTTAGAGAATGTGATCCTCTATCTCACAATTAATCTACCCTCCTGTTGTCTGGAATGTGGATTATTATTAGGCGTTGAGTTACACTTTCAGAATCAACTACTTCTGATGAAAACATTCAGCTAACAATGTTGTTACACTTTAACAGTTTTCCAGTAGAGATTTTAGACAATGGAAAATTATCAGTCCTTTCAGCTGAGAGATTTGTTTTATTTAGCAAACTTTTGTCTGAAAGGTGGAACAATATAGACACAATTAGTAAACAATCGGTAACCATAATTATCATGAATATTATAAGCAATACAGCAGAGACTAAGCCATGATGCTAAGAATCAAATCAGTAGCTTGAGATAAATATTTTAAAATACTGCCACTTGATGCCTTACAAATACTATAAATGAACGTCAGGCTCACCTCAGTCCCTCTTTAGGAGATTAAAAAAAGAAAGCAATCCCATGCCTGAGTACAGCTCAAAGCCTAATTTATAGCCATTACAGGAGTCGTGCTGATGAAGTCTGACTACAGCAGCTTATTTAAACATTTTTGCTTGTCCTTGATGTTCAGACTGCAAAAGCTTTATAATTTCAGATTTGCTGAGTTTTTGGTCTTGAGATCAATTGAGCTTGGGTAGCCCCTATTTCAGCCTTAATTCGCCTTTGTTAGTTACCCCATGTATATTATAATTATTAACTATTTGACTTAAACTTCAGCTTCTTTACTCTTTCTCCCCTTGTGAACTGCTTCCAAAGACTTTACAAGGATTTACACTGGAACTCTGTTATTGTTTCAGGCCTCTCTGTTGCGGCATTCCTTTCAAACAGAATAGATCTCCAGTAAGCACACATCAATGGCCAGAGGTTAGTATCTGTTTCATTTAATATATGAGCATAAAGTGCACATCAATGCATATACTCCCCACCCTGAATCAATGAAGGTTAAAACTAAGGAGGCTTAATATGTCTTTAAATGCAGTGTGCTCTAAATGTGGCTGCCCTTGAAGACTACTTGGAAATTTCAGCTGGTCCAGAATGCAATGGTGTGAACAGTTATCAGCAGCCCCCTTGTTTGTCCATGGGATAGCTCTGCTTCGCAAGCTTCACTGGTTGCCAGTTTGTGTCCAGGTGTGATTCAAGATGCTGGCTATGACCTATAAGGCTCCATGTAGCATGATGTCCACTTATTTGAAGGGCCACCATCTCCCATGGTGTCTACCCAGCCAATTCGAGCTGACAGGGTAAGCAAGGTCCAGTTTCCTTTGATTAAACAACATCACTTAGCAGGACTGAGGAAGTGCAGCTTCTCTATATGGCGCTTGCTCTCTTGAATGAGATTCCTCCTGAATCCAAAGAAGCACAAAGGACCTGACTGTTCTCCTAGGATTTGTGCTGGAATGTTCGTTGTCCCCTTTGTTGGATGTCAGTTGTTAATAAGAGGTTTGCTGGATTTGCCATTTTGCTCTTCTTTGAATTGGATTCTGGTGTTTGTATGTCTGTTTTTATATTGTTTTAGTGTTGAACCACCTAGAGGCAGCATGACCAAGTTTAATACTGGTTTAATTAAGCATGTCAACCACCGTGTTTTAAGTGTGAGAGAAATAGGTTAAATATAATGCATTTATAAATATAATGCATTTTAATGGAATACTACAGAACTAGGCTCCAATTGCTGTCAGTCAATTAACTATCATTATGTGCATCACAATATGAAATAATATAAATGGATTCTGCATGTTCATATAATATACTCCTGCCCCAGCTCCATTACTTGTCCTTCTCTTTTCTTCAGACAGAGGCATCCACAGCAGCAGTCGCAGGCTTTGAAAGGACAAGTGGAATTGCACAATCAAACCTCTGCCCCTGTAATGTATGTTATCTATACTGTAAGCACCTAAAAAGAGACAGGCTTTGATTGCCAGTTCCTCCTGTTTTTTGATGCCAAAGGCTTCAAACATAGTTGCTGTGTATATTGTAGTAATTTCTCCTTTAAATTCTCATTTATGCTTGCCAATTTCCCTTGCAAATGTCTACACTGTAATCAGTTTCTAAATAAAATCTTATCGGCAGATTCCAGCTTTATCTATAGTTATGCTGTAGGATTGGAAAACTGCCTGGATTATTTTCTTTCTTTAATTTACAAGTTTGTGTGTGTGTGTGTGTTTAACAAAACTCTGGAATTAAGATGAATATTGTCGAGCTTTCAAAGATACTGTTCTTACCAGCACAAAATAGAAAAACTCACTGCACAAAATACATGTCATACCCCCCCCACACACACATTTATAGTCAATGTCCTACACAGCCAATGTCTATAAACAGCTGTGTTTTAGAAAGAGAAAAACAAGCAGCTCAATTTCTTAGGAATGCTAACATGTTTTTTGTCAATAGCATTTCTCAGGAAAAACAGGTGTAAGTGGGCAAAAGTCCGCTCTATACTGTAAAATTTCCTTTTCTCGCACAGTATGTTTCATAGGTGTATATAAATAGGATGTGAATGCTTTTATAGCTATTGCTTAGTTTTTATGCCAAAAGGCAGAAACTTAGTTTTTAATGCCAAAAAGCAATTATGCCAAAAAGCAGAATTTCTACTAGCTGACTATTCTGCTTGCAATTTGTCTTAAGGAAAGAGAAATAAGGAAAGAGAGAGAGGAAGAGGAAAGGGGTAATTATACATAGTTTTTTCATACCCATGGGTTTAGACTTTGTTTTATATTGCATCATGCATGCACAAAATGACACATTAAGTACATATCTTACATATAGGGTTAGGTGTTTAATGTATTTGTGTTTTTGTTTTCCCTTCTCCTCATTCAGTTGTAGCAGGTCTGACTGGGTCAGCCTGATCACAAGGCTCCATGTGGCTTTCTTAGAGCAGCTGGCTCTTTTCTTCCCTGACCTGACTCACTAGGCTGGTCAAGGAGAGAGTCATGTGGCTCATACTGGCTTCATGTTCCACTTGGTTCTTTTATGATTTTGGTCTCTCATATTGCTGCTGAATGTCTGTGTGATTCAGATAGTCCCTCCTATTTCTACCGAAGTCTCCAGCCACAGAGATGGGCTAGTGATAACAGATGGAACATGATAATTTGAATATAAGAGGAGTAGATGGTAACACCATACATTAATGAAATTTAAAAAAATAAAGATAGATACTTGATAGAGAGAAGGAAAGAAGAGGTCTTAATGAAGGTGAACTGATCTTCTGAAGATATGCCTCTGAAGGGTGTGTGTGTGTGTGTGTGTGTGTGTGTGTGTGTGTGTGTGTATTAATCTTAATATGAAATTGATTATTTTGGAAGCAGCCCTTTCAGTTTTATGAAGAATACAGTTTTGAAAGTGCCCATCTTTAATCACTGTAATTACATCATTTTCTCCTAATTATATAAAAGCCCTTGTTATATCTCTGACAGAATTTGAGGAGGCACTTGGATAACTTGAAGATGGTTTTACTTCCCCTTTTATAATTTAATTGGTAATTTTCATGCAAAGTTGGGCAAGGATAAAAATAAATTATCTATACATTTAAGCCTGGAGATGGAGATTCTCAGTTGTCCAGGTCATGATTGTTCCAAAGGTGCTTTTTCAAAAGACAACTGGACTTCCTTTGTTTTTCCTTGAAAACATTTTGCTTTTCATCCAAGAAGCTTCGAACAACAAAGAAAACAACCCCAGTTGCCTTTTGAAAAAGCATCTTCGGTACATTTAAGTCTGGAGATACTGAAAATATTTCCTCCCAAGTATTTCAAAATGTGGGGCATACCTGACATATTTATTCAGGTCTCAAGTGTACTGTTCATCCTGGGTTGTTTATAGTAGTCACAACACAGGGAGAAATAATAAACTTGTCAACACCTTTTCTTTAAATAGGGAACATGAAGGAAAGGCAACGCCTAAAGTTTTGCAATAGGTTAATGGACACATGGAACATAATATGCATGGCTCATACTACAGTAAACCACTGTCCTCTGCTGTTTCATGAGTTTCTAGAGTATTATGTTTGGTATTTGATTGTCAATGACTTTAAGTTTTCTTTCTCAGCTTAAGGGATATTTATAAGGACTGTTTGGTGATGCAAGAGATGAAAACAGTAAAAAGATAAAGGTTTCCCTTGTCCAGACATGTGTGACTCTAGGGGGCGGTACTAGTCTCCATTTCTTATCCGAGGGAGCCAACACTGTCCAAAGACACTTCCCTTGTCATCTGGCCAGCATGACTATATACCAAGAATGCTGTTACCTTCCCACCAAAATGGTACCTATTTATCTATTTGCATTTGCATGCTTTCGAACTGCTAGATGGGCAGGAGCTGGGGCAAGTAACGGAGCTCACCCCATCTCATGTGCTTGAGTCTTGAACCTGGGAGGTCAGTTTTCCAGCTGACAAGCTCAGCATCTTTAACCCTAGGCCATAGAAAGGGCATATTTCATCAATAATTGCAGGCTTAATGAAAGAAACATATTGAAAGAAATATTGTAAGGGAAGTTATCCATGTCAGAAACAAAACGGAATTAAGTGAACTGCTATTTTAGTCCCATAAAAAGGTGAACAGGAAGCATTCATGCAGAACGGTGCAGAGTATCTTCCCAACTGGAGAATTGCTTTTAACTAACATTAAATAAGGCGTGCATATAATTGGTTCACCACCCTGGTTGCTAGGGTACACTTAACCATTCCTTGCTTTACATACTTAGTGTGATCCCTGCTTTTGCTGCTTTAACAATCTAAACCCTTTGCTCAAAGCAGGATCTGTAGGTACAGCATTCATATTAGATAGTTATGGCAAGAAAACTGCTAGATTTTATTGACATCAACAAATCATCAGACCTTGATGGCATCCATCCAGATGTTATTAAGGTGCTTACAGCCGAGATTGTAGACCTCCTAACTAAAATATGCAACCTGTCTACACTCTGTGGTTGAAGACTGGAAGGTGGCCAACATAACTCCCATTTTTAAGAAAGGGCTCACATGGAGATGCAGGAAATTATAGACCTGTCAGCTTAACATCTTTTCTGGGGAAGATAGCAGAAACAGCTGTTAAAGATAAAATTACCAAATTTAGGAAGGCACAGCCTTATTAAAGGATATTGAACATGGTTTCAGTTAGGGGAGGTGCTGTCTGTCTAACTAACTAATATAGGATGTTAATAAAGACATGGATAAGGACAAGCCAGCAGACATCATCTACTTAGATTTTCAAAAAGTCTTTGATAAAATCCATCATCAAAGACTTCTTAATAAGCTTAACAACTGTGGAACAAAAAGGCAGGTCTTCTTTTTGATAAGCAACTGCTTAACAAAAGAAAATCTACTTCTATCACATTGTGAGACATGTACTATCTCACGATGGAGGGATAGAACTACTGAGATCCTGCATGGTTTTATCCTAGGATCAATGGTTTTTTAACTTTATAAATTATCTGGAATCAGGTGTGACAGGAGGAATAGCCAACTTTGCTGGTGATGCTATATTGCCCAGAGCAATAAAAACAAGAGACTGCCAAGATCTCTGATTTTGGCATGTTAGAGGAGTGGGCATCAAAGTGGCAGGTGTCATTTGGCATGAGCAAATGTAAAATAATGCACTTTGGAGCCAAAATTCCTGCACACATCCTGGAGATTGAGAAGTTCCCTGAGGATGGGCTCCAGCATGAAACCAAAAGATTGAAAGAACAAACTTCTGGTCCCAATGACCAATTCAGATTGGATCCAAAAATCCCAATTAATCACACAAAGGAATGGGATCAGAACTAGCTGTGATCTCCAAAACAGGCAGAATTCCTCCAAGAAGTAGGCAGGACTACAGCAAAAATTAAATTTGATTTCATTTGATTTCATTTATTTAACATTAAAAAGAATGAATATAGGCAATATCATACCCTAAATTTGTTCATTTTTTCTTTTAGATCACATTAAAATATATATTTAGAATGACCCCTAGAAACTAGATACATGGGGTTTGGAAGAATGTGAATTTGGAGCTCCAGGCAGTGCATCCCTACATCCTGGTGTCCTTTTCTTTGCTTAAGTGTCAGTACAATAGCCAAGTGATCAGCTAAACTGAGTCTATAGTCACAGAGCTATACATATTCAAGTGAATGTAAGCCAAATTCATGGGAATTCAGAGGATTGCAAAGGCAGATAAACATGCAGAAGAAAAAAGCTGATAAAAGACAATATTTGTAATTCAGGGTTAAACTGCAGGGTTCTTGGTGCACTCTGAGCTTGGTTTTTTGCTGACATTTCATTACCAAACTAGATAACATCATTGCATCATGGTTACTGATGATGTTACCTAGTTTGGTAATGAAATGTCTACAAGAAAACCACCAAGTTCAGAGAGTACCAAGGACCCAACATTAGAAAAAGGCAACTTTATCCCTCTGTACTAAATTTCATGTCTTCTGAGGGCTTGTGTACATGTGGGGAAAATCAGTTCTTAGATGAATGTAATTAATTAAATCAACTGCATGTATAGACATATAAGCCCAAAGTCTATAATCAGAATCATCTCACAGATTTGCAATGGGACATTTTTCTTTTTTGCATCTGGCATTCCCAAACTGCCCCCACCCCTTGATTTATGGGAAACACTTCCTCCCTGTTTTAGTGTTCTATTGCTTTAGTTCTCCCTTTGGGTTTCTGAAGGAAAACGGGGGCAGGATATAACATGAGCCCTGTTGCCTATAAGTAAATGAGATCCTTTACCTATGCATATGTTTTATTTTTATTTATTTATTTGGTTTGTCAATTGCTTACAAGATAATAGGTATAAGTAAAAACATAGTTATGAATACATGGATACATATAAGAAAAATAAAAGAAACAATAGGATGAGGACGGTAGGCATGTTGGTGTGCTTATGCATGCCCCCTACAGACCTCTTAGGAAACTGGTGAGGTCAATAGTAGAAAGTCTAAAGTTAAAGTTTTGGGGGTTTGGGGAAGAAACCACAGAGTCAGGAAGAGTATTCCAGACATTGACCACTCTGTTGCTGAAGTCGTATTTCCTGCAATCAAGTCTGATGCGATTAACCTTGAGTTTTTATCTATTGTGTGCTCTTGTGTTGTTATGGTTGAAGCTGAAGTATTCATTGACAGGTAGGACATTGCAATGTATAATTTATATACTATACATAGATTGGACCGAAGGCGGCACAGTTCTAGGTTTTCTAGGTCTAGAATTTCAACCCTTAGAAGTGAGGCCTATACTACTAAGAAATAGAAGAATACGGGAAGGTGGCAGGGTTAAAAATTAACAAAGAAAAAACAAAAGTGTTAACAAAAAACTGTACAAAGGAGCAGAAGGAAGAACTAGCAAATAAATTAGGTATGCAGGTGGTAAATAAAGTAAAATACCTAGGGATCTGGTTGACTGCTAGATGTTCGTCGATTAAAAAAGATAACTATGATAAATTAATAATGCAAATAGTTAAAGATTTAGATAATTGGGCCAAATTGCAGTTATCGCTATTGGGCCATATTTCGATAGTAAAAATGAATATTTTGCCAAAATTGTTCTTGTTTCAGACAGTGCCAGTCAAGTTGGAAAAGAATTTTTTTGTAGAATTAAACAAATGTATATCTAAATTTATATGGCAGAGGAAAAAACCCAGAGTGAAATAAATTATTACAGGATGCCAAGAAAAAAGGAGAATTTGGCCTTCCAGATTTTGAATTATATTATGATGCTGCTATAGTAAACTGGCTTAAGGATTGGATTAAATTAGAAAATAGAAGGTTATTAGTATTAGAAGGTTTTGATCTCCAACTTGGCTGGCATGCCTTCACATGGTATGGAAAATCTAAACAACATTCATATTTCCAAAGGCACCATGTAAGAAATGTGTTGTTCAATATCTGGGGAAAGATTAAAAAGAAAACACTACCCAAAGGTTCCATTGTGGCTATCTACATTGGAAGCAGTCACACATCCAAATGTATTGGATTATGAAAATATTGTCAGGTATAAAGATTTATTATATGACACTGGAGAGCTTAAAAATAGGAACCAAATACAAATTCAAGGAAAGGAGATAGTGTGGTGGCCCTTTGCACAAATACAAACCCATTATAAAAAAGATAGAGAACAATTTGGCTTTAATATGACCCCACAAGAATTAGATAAAAGTATGGCTAGGAGAGGACAGGTAGGACATTGCAATGTATGATTTTATATACTATACTTAGGTCGGACTGAAGGTGGCGAAGTTCTAGATTTTTTAGGTCTATAATTTCAAGTCTGGTGGCATAAGGTATTCTGCAACAAGTAGAGGAGTGGAGTGTGAAATATTTCTAGACTTTCTCAACTGTGTTATTATCAGACATGTAATGCGGGTTCCAGACTGATGAGCTGTATTCAAGTATTGGTCTAGCAAATGTTTTGTATGCTCTAGTTAGTAGTGTGATATTACCAGAGAAAAAGCTACGCAGGATTAGGTTAACAACTCTTAATGCCTTTTTGGCTATGTAGTTACAATGGGCTCTAGCACTTAGATCATTAAAGATGAGTACTCCAAGGTCCTTGACAGAGTTTGGATCATCAACAAGGTTTTGACTATTCAGCTTGTATTTTATTTTCTGATTTTTTTTGCCAATATGTAGGGCAGAGCATTTATTTGTTGAGATTTGAAGTTCCCATTTGTTTGACCATTCTGATACATAGTCAACGTCTTTTTGAAGGGTATCAGTATTCTCTGTGGTGTTGAATAGCTTTACATCGTCAGCGAAGAGAACACAGTTGCTCTTAATACGATCACAGAGGTCGTTTATGTAGAGTATGAAGATAGTTGGTCCTAGAACACTGCCTTGGGGGACACCACTATTGACAGGTACAGAATTTGATAGGACGCTCCCAATTTTGACCATTGTCTGTTTGACAGGAATGCTTCTATCCAGTTATGCAGATGTCCAGAGATACCATAAGAATTTAGTTTTGGGAGTAGTTTGTCATGTTCCACTGAATCAAAGGCTTTACAGAAGTCTATGTAGATTGCATCTATTGCTTTGCCCTGATCGAGTTGTGTAGTCCATATGTTTTTGCAGTGTAAGAGTTGCAGATTGCAGGATAGTTTTTTCTGAAACCAAATTGTTTATTAGAGAGTAGGTGGTTTGTCTCTAAGTGGAGGATAATGGATTGGTTAATAATTGATTCCATGACTTTACAGGTGACGCAGCATAAAGAGATTGGTATGTGATTTTCAACTAGGCTGGGGTCTCCCTTTTTGAAGATGCGGATGACTGTGGCTTGTGACCATAGTTTTGGCAAGGAGCTGGTCCTGAAAGATTTTTCAAAGATTATGCTTAGAGGTTATGGCAGTGGATAGCTTTTTTAAGAAGTAGGCACATATTCCGTCTGGTCCGATAGATAGAGATGGTTTTAGATTGTGTAGTGCTTTTTCAACATTGTCTATTGTAAAATGGATATGTATTAGATCACTGTAGTTGTCTGTGGTTTGACTAGGAAATACTGGGCATGATCCATTGCTGTTTACAAATACTGAAGAATGTGTTAAAGCTGTTGGCTTTAACGAGTCATTGTTGCATTCTTTACCATTAGGTCCTTTCAGGGGTGGGATGGACCTTGAGTCTTTTAGATTGTTGTTTACAAAATTGTAGAAAGCACGGGTAGAATTGGTGCGTAGAAGGTTTTCCTCTTGTTTAATGTGATAATTGGTGCATTCAGTCTTTATCTGGTGGCATAAATTTTTGTATTGGCTTTTGAAGTTGGCAATGTGACCAGATTTGTTTTTCCGCCAAAGTGATCTCTTTTTGGATTGAAGCTTCCTTATTGTTATGGGTAATCTGTTTTTTCTGGTTTTTGGAGTTGTTATTGGTACATATAGTTTGATGACTCTTTTGACTTCAAGTAAAAATATGTTGTCATGGTCTTCAACAGTATTGCATCCAGTGAATAGAAATTGCCAATCAAGGAATGAGAGATAGTTGTCTATAAGATCATAGTTGCCTTTTTTGAAGTTATAATTGGGGATCACATCATTGTGTTGATTTTTGTGTGGACGTATGTTGAGACAAAAGTCAGTCATGCTGTGGTCACTGTTGGAAAAGGGTTCTTTAATTTGTATTCCATAAATTGAATTCAAACTATTGCAGAAGATGAGATCGAGGCAGTTGTTAAGTCTAGTATTGTTGGTTACTAGTTGTTCCAGTCCCAGGTTTGTTACAGCATTGTAGAAGGTTGGATGTATGGGTTCAGTTTTACATTAGTTTAGGGTCCAGTTAATGTGAGGTAGATTGAAGTCACCAAGAAAGATAAAAGTGTGTGGGCAGGATGTTGCCCATGTTAGTAGTGAATTTAGCTTGTTTACATGTTCGATGTCATACTCAGGGGCTCTGTAACATAGTAAGAATCGAAATGTGATATTTAAGGACAGTTCACAGACGATGGTCTCAGGAAGAGCAAGCTCTTGGGTAACTTGGATGTTTTTTTGATGTAAGGACTTTTTATAGAAGATAGCAACACCACCTTCTCTATGAATTTCATGATCTGATGGGTAAAGATGATAGTCTCTTACTGTGGTAATGGAGTCAGGGAGCGATGCATTGAGCCATGTTTCACAGACAAATGTGATGTTGAATTTAGCCATATTTAATACGAGGAGAACATTCAGATATTTTATTCACAAGGCTTCTTGCATTGAGTAGCTTACATTTAAGGCCAGTTGTCGTTGGAATTGAGGTAGTTAGAGGTTGCATGCCTAGTTTTGCATGATGGTGGGTTGGATGTGGAGTTGTGGGTTGTGTGACTTCCTTTTTATACAATCAGCGTGGTAGAGATCCTTCTCTCCATTGTCTAGACGTCTTTTGAGTTCCTTGCGGAGTTCATGGGAGCAGATTCTTTGCAGTATGGATAAGTCTGGTTTTGAGCGAAGTTTTTTGTGGTTGGGATTGGTTTTTGCAATGGTGTTTATTGTATGAATGAATATGCATTTGCTGGACTCATTTTTGCAAACAACTCTACAAAATTTTGGGGCCAATGAGCCATCATTGTATTTGGGCTCAGGGCCATCTCTAGTTATTTCAATGATATCTTCAGGAGAGATGTTTGTTGCATTTGATATTACGAACTTTGGTGATGTCATCTGATTCATTGGTATCTTCAAGACCAAATAAGATGGCATTTGGATGTTTCCGATCATGTTCAATGATGTCTCTGATGATTAAGGAGATATCATTTGTGGAATTATTTGATGGGATAGTAATTATTTGTGGTTGTGGTTTGGTGGTTAATTTTGGTTGTAGTTGTGATTGTAGTTGAGGTAGTTGTGGTTGTGGTTGTTGGGTTGGGATTTGATTTTGAGCTGATAGGTAGTCGCTTATTAGTGCTGTATTTTTTTCTCAAGAGAAATTAGACTTGTATGATTGTTTCAAAATGGGTTGCTAAGCGTTTTTCTATTGAGTGCATGAGTGATTCTATGCTATCAACTCTGTCAGGCAGTGTACTTGGTTTGTTTAGCTTAGGAAAACATGATGGACATAGACAAGGGAATGTATCTGATGCTTTTAGGAGATCAGCTATGTCTTTGTTTAAGTTTAAGCAGGCAAGGTGGGCTTGATTATCACATAGGTAGCATTTGATGTTATTTTTGCTTTCATTGATAGTTTTAAGACATCTGAAGCATGTACAGGAGTCTGGGAGGTCATTGGTAGAGATATTTTGTTGTTGTTTGGTAGTGGAGGATTTGGAGTTTCTGGAGTTTCTGGCTGGCATGGTTAATGACAGTAGTATACTAAACAATTACAATAGCGAATTAATGTGATAGGTAGACAGCTACTTAATGAATGTTGGTAATTAATAAATGTTAATTGATAAGTTAGAAAACAAATCAAAGGTAAGATTACTTATTACTAAAAATCAGTCAATCACCTTATTACTAAGAATCAATCGATCAATCGATAATCAATTATACAATATTAAATTTCTATCAGTTCAATGAATCAGTAAATTAGTGGTCATTTAACAATTAATTATTTTACTATTATATGATAAATCAATTATTATAGACAAAGCGTTATCTATAAATATTTGGTCTTGAGGTACTGAAATAGTGGAGGTAGTAAAGTATTGGAGGTTTGTTGTGTAAAGTTCCTTTGTTTTTCCTTAAAGCCATATTTTTTGGTTTTTGTTTTGTTTTGTTTTTGTTTTAAAGAGGAAGCGTTGCTGTATGATAGATTTGAATGGAGAAGGTTTGAATGAGCTCACCAATCATCTACTTTGGAGTTTGGAAAGGATGAGATTTGGGTGGGGGCTTAGTGGAGGTTGTCCAATCAGCTGAGTGGGAATTTAAATTCAGGCTGATGAGTCAGCTGGGTGATTTAAATGGAGCTGGGTGATTTATATGGAGACTATCAATTCTCCATGAGTCTCCTTTGTTCTCCCCAATTGGTGGCCGTTTAGAATTATTTTTGGTGATTTGATTTAAATGGAGACTGTAGACATCATTCCAGTTCTTCCATCATCGGAATTCACAATCAGTCTCAGTTTCAAAAGGCAGTTTTCCTGAATAAAAACCTTCTTCACACCTCTTCTTCTCGTCTAGTTCCCCCCACCCCATTTTTTTCTCCTTTAATCGCTCTTTTCATCAAGCTGCCATTTAACTTCCAGAGTTAGAGGGTAAAAACATAAATTAAGCCTCTGCTGCTTAATCTCCACACTCACCCCTTCCGCTTTGGAGTCTTCGCTTTTAAAGTTGTTTCTGATTCGGGTCCACAGTAAATCTTTGAGCTGTTTACCCGCTCCTTCCTCCCACGGAAAAATGCACCGCTGATCTATAAGGAGCCGGGGGAGACACTCACCCGCAGTTGGGTAGCTTCTAAGCTTGCAGTTTTTGCTGGCAGTTGCCGCAGACCCACAGCTCGTTCGTTCCCCGTGTCGGCTTCCCTCTCTCGAGACCAGGCAGATTCTTTAGACCAGGCAGCTTCTTTTCATTAGGCAGCTTTTTCCTCTCCAGGCAGCTATGATGAATGTCCTGCTCCGGCTTGCTGCACTCTCTTCCCACGATAGGAAACTACGTATGCGTACATAATACATACCTATGCATTAATCTCTCTCACCTTTCTGAAATTTATAAATATGAGTGCATCCCTTTGTTGGGTTGGGGTCTCAATATTCTTTGGAGGAAATCTCATCAGCACATGATGTTTAATAGACATTGCCATATGCCTTGATTATTGGCTTTAGATCCTGTGTTTGATTACACAGCAAGTCAAGTTTATTCTCATGATTTGGACACCAGCCCTATGTTAATACAAACTGAGTAGGCAGTGGGTGTTTGAGAAGCTCCATTACAGTGTTGGCTCATACTATACCCTGTGTCTCTAATGATGTTAGAACCTGAGAATGTGCCTTCTCAAAGTGTAGATTCTAGAAGGAGTTGTGTTCCTAAATATTTCAACCTGTGATTGATAGACTTCCTGGCCATTCAAACCAACAGTATTTAGATTTCCCCCCATGAAAGATAAGCACCCTGAAATAACATTTATAGTTACTTATCTATCAACAGAACTTTGTGGTAAGTCAATATGGTATAGCACTAATGTCCACAATGCATTCTTTTCAGTATCCCTACTGGCAAAGAATTATTTTGTTCCCTCTCAGTATAGCCCTATACAGTGGAAATAGTCTGAAACCCCAGGCTACAGGTAACTTCTGAAAGCCTTGGGTATGGCTCTCAAAAGTTACTCAGGAACTGCCAGCAAGTGGCATCTGTTTAATATTACAGAAGGAGAAAATTACAGAGTTACAGTAGGATTTACTTCTGTTCTATTACCTACATAAATTGCATAACTATGTGTGTCTATGTGTACACCTATATTTGCATACAGTTTATATTGTAAAAGTTGTATGCACATGTGTGCATATGTGTTTATATATACATGCCACTTTAAAGATAAATCAGAGGCCTTGTTTTAGGCCTGGACCCATTTTCACTTCTTTTCAGAAACACAACTCCTGCTATTCCCCTCAAAGGTCCAGCAAAGTTCACAGGAGAACATGCTAAGAAAATGTAGGTTGTGGGAAAGAATTCAGGATGTCCACAGTTGTACTTTTGCATATCTAACCTAGTTGGATTTGCAACAATAGGCAGATGAAGGCTTTTATTGGCTTGGGACAAGATTTTGTATAAATGACTGTATACCAAGCTGCTCTAACGATGCAGCTACAAGACTGGTTCCAGCCACTATGAGAAAGCAATTGGAGAAAGACACTTCCCCTTATTATTTTTGTTTTTATTACAGATTACAAAGGATGATTCTTAGTTTACAAACACATGCTGTGTGAGTTCCCAGTCATTCAAATGGGTGGCAAATGAATGAGTCAATGAATCAGTCAATCAAACAATAAAGCAAATAAAGAGGCAGGCAATCCAGCCACCTGTTCTTGGCTAGAAACCAAGAAAACTTTGGGCTAGCCCTTTTCTCTCAGCCCTATGAAAAAAGTAATGGCAAACCATTGTCAAAAATGCTAATAAGAAAACTGAAACAATGTGTTTAAGTAGTTACCAAGAGTAACTGAAGAGGAGGGAAGGATAAATTCCTATGAATGGGGCTGCAGCTTGGAAATGCTAGAGTTACTTTTCTAAGGAAATATTAGGCTTTGGCTTAAGGGTTTTAGGCCCTTACTTAGATAGTTCAGTAATTTCTGTTTCCAGGTGCACAACTTGACACTTCCCCATAGGAATTTCATGCTTTAGAATCCTTCTGTATCCCAAACAATTTGCAAACATTTGCATTTCATAAATTAAATGCTGTTCATTACTGCATTAAACTTAAACCATGACACCATGAAACTACACTTCTTTTGTTGTAATGCAAAAATCATTTACTTCAGAATATACCTTTTGTCATCATAGAAAGGAGCATAATTTAAAAATAGAATAAGAAGAACATCTACGTAAAACCATCCACACTCCTGCCTTGTCATAAATACCATCTTCTAAAAGCTTTTCCATTAATTTAAGTATTGTGATAGTTGTTGCTAACCTCTCTCTCAGGCTCTCCCATTGCTTCAAAAGGGATAATGTAGGATCAGAAGTTACAGCCATCCACCATGTGATATTTGATGCTACCAATGTATGATCCTTCATGTTTCTGAATTCCTTCCCAAACCATGTGTTGTTTGTTCAAATTAGCATGGTGGTATAATTCCTCATGGGCCACTTCAGTTAGTATTTTCCTTCCCCAGAGTCTATACATACAGTTGTATAGAGACATCAATCCATATGAACCACTAATGCAAGTGTTTAGGTGTGATTTTACAGAAACTGTTATTAATTTTGATTTGGCACAACAGCTGTTTACTAACTGCAAGGTCATCTTTGCAGCTCACTGCGTGCGTCTGCATGCATGTCAGAACATGGTGGGTTAATTAAGCAGGCTGGTGCCATTGGCAGGGATGTTTTGCGTGTGAGTCACATACTTACACTTGATTAGTAGGTTTCCGTGAAGGTGATACTCCAGTTGACCAATTTCAACTGAGCTGGGAGTAGTATAATTCTGGTAATTGACACTCTCCAATGAATTTATTATGCAAAGACTGACCCTGTTACCAATTGCTTCCACAGTCTATTTGAAGAAGAAGCAACACAGAATTTGGGTATGAGGCTTTTTTATTTTTAAAACATAGCAAAACAAGATAACATAATTTGGATATTTTTTCAAAAGAAAATATTTGATGCCAAAAAGATCTCAAAATTTCCTAGTCTGCTAGAAAACTGGCTTACATCTGGATTTACTTCTAGAAAGCTTGTGTGAATCTCCCTACAAGAACAGAATATACAATATATTCTTATATGTTGTTATTACTATATGAAAGATAATGTATTAATTTAGAATGCAGACAGATGTAATTAAACTCTCAAAACAACCTTTGATTCAAAGATAGTTACTATTTTTTCCTGATCCTTCCTCCAAGGAGAATGCAGGAGTTACATTTTCATTCTGTTTTCTCAAAACTGACTTGCTCACTCACTTGAAGTGGTCCCGGTAGTCAAGACAGCAGAAGAAAGACTGCAGTGGGTCATCTGATATGGACATGGAACTTTGTTAGCTCCTTTCTTCAGAGTAGTATTTCTTGACCTCAACAGTTTTGAGATGCGTTGATTTCCAAAATTTCCCAGCCAGAAAGGTTACCTGGAAAATTCTGGGAATTGAAATCCACACAACTTAAAAGTTCCTGAGGTTGATAAACCATGCTTTGGATTATTTACAGAAAGCATAATTTCCAGGGCAGGATGTCAACAGCCACATGAGGCACAGATCATCCGATCTGTGCTCCAATTTTTTCAGAATCGTATCACTCCACTAAACTTCAGAATAATAGGAAAATACAAAAAGCAAAACAAGAAATTGCCCTTTAAAACAGAATACGTATACCAAGCGTGGAGACCCAGGAGAGAGGTTCACATGTTTAAGATTGCAAAGTCCAAACAGCCATAAAAAAGGTATCTGTTTATGCAAATCTGCCAAGCACCTATTACACCCTTGGGTATGATACTTGCTTTCTATGCAGGTACAAAAATGTTTTGTTTTAATCTGACAATAATTCAAAACCTTGCTGTGAATCTTTTTATACAGTTACTGCAAACCATCTCAATCACAACTATATGATGTCACACTTCTGAACAATAGATTAGGTTTATTCCAAATATCTAGAAGGCAGCAGTCAACAATGCTTGATTTGAATAACAAGGCAAACTCACAACACTGATTCCTGCTGGAATAACAAGATTAGTTTGATTTAAATAATTATTGATTAAAAAAATCAGGAAGCATAGATTAAGGCTACTGCATAACATCCATTTTCTTCAGTGGAAGAGTGATTTAAAAAATGGAGTGTTCCATGTATCAGTATCCTGGATGGAGCTTTTTATTCATGAACTATCATGACCAATTTATAATTCTCTTAAAGCATAGCAGAGGATGAAATCTGAAAACTAGAAAACTAAAACATCTCTCTAAATCGAGTGGATGGATAAGTGTGATTGTGGTGTAGAAAGTTCAGTGAAAATGTACGCACACCCACTCAAAAACAATGAAAAGAGCAGATTCTACTAGGAATTAGTAACGGAAATGAACTGGCCAATATCATGGATTGTCCAAGTACTGCTGAGATGAAGCTCTGATTTGTATGTCAGCCACCATAAAGAAGACCATTGTATTTCTGGCTTCGCTACTATCACTTTGGAATGGGGAAGGTCCTACCTCAGCACAGCACCGAATTAAAATCAAGAATCACACAGGAAACAGATTTGAGAGAAGGCAGATTTGCTAGATTCTGTATAGCCAGAGAATAGATACCAAAGAGCAGCCATTCTCTTACACCACGAGGAAGTGGTTGAATCTGCCAAATAAAGGGAAACTGGACTATAAATTACAAAAGCCGAGTTCAGTCCCCCCCTCATTATTGTTTGGATCCTATAATGAGGAAAATGAGCAGCTGCATATTAAAGCAAAGATACATGTTAGAATATTATTAAATTGGATTAGCAAGCCACCTCTTCTTCCTCAGGTGAAATAGTAAATGTCTGATCTTCTTATCCATCTTGTCAGAAGCTTGGAGAGGAATTATGAAAAAAGGGGATGGAGATGATGGGTAGAAATGGCAACCAGGAAACAAAATCTTATCAGAAAGGGCAAATACTTGAAGATAATTGTCTAAGGCGGGGGCTGAATTATAACCAGAAGGGAAGGCGTGGGCATGCTTTCTGAAACTCCCCAAAGAAATCTTCAATCCCATCTACTATTGATTACCTGGCTTTTTGCCCCCAAGCTAATGAATGACAAAGTGTGACAAATGTTATATAATGTCTTAAATGGTACCATAAGAAGTAGAAAAAGTACTGGTGAAGATAGTAATGACTTGTACCTGTATGATTCACTGGCTTATGATGAGTGTGGCATTGTCAGAAATGATTGTGTCATGATTAAATACAAGTGTGAATGGGGCTTAAGTGTTGAGATCTTTAAACGAATGTTTCAGAATTGGAAAAGGTTTAGGAAAGCAAAACTAAATCTATCATGGGACTGACACAAACATGTTGCTTGGCTGTTTTGAATTTAGAATTACAAAGTAAATAAGGAGTTATTGTAATATATTCAGTTTTTGTAATATATTCAGAATTAAGCAGTGCAATATTAGATTTATGTACAGTTCAAACACAGTTATCTTGAAGATACAATATATTCTTAGGAGAAATAATACCATGAGCATGATAAGAAATACACACTTTTCATACTTACTTATAATATTTATTTGTTGGTTTGTATGCTGCCTTTATTATTTTTACAAACAATTCAAGGCAGCAAACATATCCCACACACTCAAATGTCCTTTTCCAAAAGGAAACTCTGAATTCTAGTCCCACCAGAGCCATGAAAGCCAGCTGGGTGATCTTGGGCCAATCACTCTCTCTCAAAAAGCAACTGGACTTACTGGCGCTTTGACCCCTTGAAAACATTTAGCTTCTCATCCTTGAAGCTTCTTCAGTTCTGAATGAAAAGCAAAACATTTTCAAGGGGAAAAAAACAAGAAAGTCCACTTGTCTTTTGGAAAAACACATTTGGAACAACCATGATTGGGATAATTGAGAATCTCCATAGATATATCCAACACACCTTCCTCCTCCTATTTTTCCCACAACAATAAGCTGCGCTGAGAGAGTGACTGGCCCAGGATCACCCAGCTGGCTTTCATGGCTATGGTGAGACTAGAACTCTCAGTTTCCAGCTTTCTAGTCTGCAGCCTTAACTACTAAACCAAACTGGCTTTGCTAAATAAAAATGTCTAGCTAGTGGCATCTGCAGGAATCGTTCTTGTCAATATAACCAAACAAGTGATGCAGTGCTATGCTCACTCTCTGGCCCCTTTGTACGTATATGCAACATCATGAGGCAGGTACAAAAGGGGTGGAGCTTGTATCACCCGACCATAGAACTTCTTTCTTTAACTAGTCACCTTTGAGCCTGATGGGTGCAAATCTCTCTTCTACTAAGGGAAACTTATATGACTCATTCCTTTCTAGTTGCCTCTTGGAGGAGGCCAAGGAATTGCTTGCCTGTGTTTATTACTATGTAGTGCTAAAACTGGCTTTTCCAATTTGATGCCCTCCAGATGTATTAGAGAGCCAGTACAGTATGTTATAGGTAGTGCTTAACTTACAACCGTAAGTCAGCCTTACGACTTTTACTTTTGCATTGGTTGTTAAGCGAACACAGCGATCATTAAACAATTGCCACGGTTGTTAAGCAAACCCATTGTTCACTATGGGGAAAGCAGAAGTAACAGTGCAAATTGCAGGAATGTGACGATGGGACCTTGCAAACAGCTGTAACAGCAGTCACGTGGGCTGGCTGTTTGAACTTTGGAACCAGATTGTAAATAGCTTTTTTTTTGGACCGCGGGTGTCCTTTGTAACCGAATAGTTGCTAAATGACTGGTGAGGACTACCTGTCGTTTAGAATTTTTGGATATGGGCCTGGGAGACACCATTTTCAGTTCCCACTCAATCACGGAACTCACTAGGTATGTGTGGACAAATCACTTTTAGCTTACCTACCTCACCGGTTATTGTGGAGATATAGTTAGGGAAAAGTCCTTTCTACTAGACCTACTGCCTTGAATTCCCAAAGAGAAAATTAAATATAAGTGCAATCCATTAATAATTAGAATTTACAGATGCTACAGACATTCTGTTGGGAATCCTTAGAACCGAAATTTCTTCCTACAAGTACAAAACAAATAAAAATAAAAGGATAAATCAATCATGCAAGCTTAGAATATGGCAAAGCCTTCCTTAATTATCAACTGGAGCCTTAAGTCTGAAGTCTGGAAAGTTTCACGCATATACGAAGTACTTGTAGATGATTCAGTGCTTAAAGCAAAATATTTTATGTTGGCATTTTTTTAATTAGATGGGTGGGAATCTATGCCCTACCTTTTCTGTCTATACAATTGCAAAGACATGTGCCAGGGTATAATTCTGTGAATTGCCATATTTCACTTTTGTATGAGAGTGAAGACATATGCATCAGATAGATAAGACTAAATTTTAAGAAATTTTGCAACATGCAAATAATGAAAAGGAGAGCAAGATCTTGTAGGACAAACCCTGTAACTCCATATAGGCAGCATAGTTGGTTTGTAATACATGCAAGCCTATTTTTCATTATTTTGGAGTTAAGTGATGTATTATACGGGTGAATGCCAGCACTATGTACAGGTGTAGGAGATGACTAGGCTGAGCTGGAGGGCGGGGTCAAATGGGTCATCAGTCTTGAGTCCTTTTGCATTCACAAGAGATCTAAGTCCAATTCCACATTGAATTCCATTGTCTCTTATCTACCGCCAATTTGCTTTGACCATTAGTTTGATGACCAACTCTCTTCATACTCTACATAAATGACCTCTGTGATCATATTAAAAGCAACTGCGTTCTCTTCATTGATGATGTAAAGCTGTTCAATACCACAGACAATACTGCTACACTTAAAAAAGACCTTGACTATGTATCAGAATGGTCAAACAAATGACAACTTCAAAGCTCAACCAATAAATGCTCTGTCTTACATATTGGCAAAAAAAATCAGAAAATAAAATACAGGCTGAATAGTCAAGACCTTGTTGATGATCCAAACTCTGTCAAGGATCTTGGAGTACTCATCTCAAATGACCTAAGTGCTAGAGCCCACTGTAACTACATCGCCAAAAAGGTGTTAAGAGTTTTTAACCTAATCTTATGTAGCTTTTTCTCTGGTAATATTACACTAATAACTAGAGCATATAAAACATTTGCTAGACCAATACTTGAATACAGCTCATCAGTCTGGAACCCACATTACGTATCTAATATTAACACAGTTGAGAAAATCCATAAATATTTCACAAGAAGAGTTCTCCACTCCTCTACTCATAGAATATCTTATGCCACCAGACTTGAAATTCTAGACCTAGAAAACCTTGAATTACGCCATCTTCAGTCTGACCTAAGTATAGTATATAAAATCATACATTGCAATGATTTACCTGTCAATGAATACTTCAGCTTCAACCATAACAACACAAGAGTAAACAATAGATACAAACTCAAGGTTAATCGCACCAAACTTGATTGCAGGAAATACGACTTCAGCAACAGAGTGGTCAATGTCTGGAATACTCTTCCCCAAACCCCAAAAACTTTAACCTTAGACTGTCTACTATTGACCTCACCCCTTTCCTAAGAGGTCCGTAGGGGGCGTGCATAAGTGCACCAACATGCCTACCGTCCCTGTCCTATTGTTTCTTTTATTTTTCTGATATGTACCCATTTCATGTATTCATAACTATGTATATACTTATACCTATTACCTTGTAAGCGATTGACAAATCAAATAAATAAATAAATAAGTAGTTCATATTCTGGTAGAGAGCTTATGCTTGCAATAAATCCTTACTCATTTTAACTGCCAGGATTTTCTGATTTCCCTGGCACCCTGACAACAAGTTGCGCAAAGCATGGAAATTATGTGTTGCCCTATATATATGTGAAATAGCTCTATATTCTAGCACAACATAGAAATTATGTTTATAAGGCTGTACTTGTTCTGTTCAGCATAATTTATTCAAGCTTACATACAGTATAGAATTGTAAGCATTATTATAAATTTTGAATTAATTCTCTACGAACTGATGGATTGCTGGATCAGAAAAAAAAATCGGCCCTCTCTTTTTGTCTCTGGCAATGCTTGATTACATGATTTTGGATCATGCACCAGCAAGGTTTTTATAGCTATAATTATTTGCTCTCGATCTTTCATAATGCGATACTCCAAAGAAGAAGGTATTTTAAAATGCAGGCTGAGTTGTAGCTACTGAGAACATTGATTGATTGATTATGTGTCAGTATCAGTTCTTAGTGATCAATTAGATCAGGCGTGTCAAACTCAAGGCCCGGAGGCCCAATCCGGCCCGCTGGGCTGTAGTGCCTCTGCCAGCGAAAACAGAGCTCAGGAGGGCTGTGGGCAGCCCTCCTAAGCCTTCTTTTTACTGGCAGAGGTTTGCAGGAGGACATTGCAGCCGAAAACGGAGCATGCGAAAGCTGTGGGCGGCCCTCCCAAGCTTTATTGCAGGAGGCTGTCATAGCCAAAAACGGAGCTTGGGAGCCCATTTTCACTGGCAGGTCGCCCCTAATGACGTTGAGGTGGCCATGCCCACCCTGGCTACACCCCCTCAGCGCCCCCCGCCCCCGAGGTCAAATACAACCCTGATGCAGCCCTCAATGAAATTGAGTGTGACACCCTTGACTTAGATAGATTTTCTCCAGGATGAATTGTCCCTAATCTGGTCCTTCAGGTTTTCCAGCAGTGCATCCAGTGCCAGTGTGGCTGAGCCCATCCATCTTCTGCTAATTGCCCTCTTTTTCTCTTTCTTTTTCTCTGGAAACTTCACACTGCTATAAAAATGTACCTAATCATTAAAAAGTAATGGCTGAGTACTAATCAAGTGATTTTGCATATTTCATATTTTTTTACTTACTTATTCCTTCATCCAATTTATGCAGCTGCCCATCTCAAATATATGACTCTGGGCGGCTAACAAACAATTAAATATGAAAACAAAGCAACAATTTATAAAAGCAATAAAAAACCGGGTGGGAGGGCCGATCCTGCACTTTTCTCTTCTTTCTCATCTCAGATGATTGTCTTTTTCCCCTCCTCTCAACTGATCCTGGGAGGCTTTTTTTTTTACTACCATACCACCACTGATCCCAACATCCACTGCCAAAACCACCATAGAACTGGAGCCAGTAGGGCTGGGGCCAGTCATTCATTCTTTTTGTAGGCACCATATTAGAGTTGGGTTTCTAAACCAGGGTTCTGTGGAACCATAGGGTTCTGTGAGAGGTCACTTGGGTTCCCTGAGAGATCATGGTTTATTTTACTAAAGCAGACACTGAACAGAAACCTCCAGCCTCCATACCCTGGGTTGGCCCACCGGAGCCTTTGCGGACCCCAGACAGTTTAGTTTAGTTTACTTTATTGTCATTGCACCTTGTACAACGAAATTAAATACCATCTTCAGTGTACATTATGACTATGAAAATAAACACACATCTTTCACATTCTATACATTGAATAAACCCCCCCTGATATTGCACTAATATTGCATTATATAGTGGCAGAGATTGTGCAGAAGTGTGCAAGTGGAGAGATAACTAAAGCAAAGCCCGAGCTGAGGAGTGAGTCACGCTGAACTAAGGATTAAGCAAGGAATGAGAAGTAGAGGAAAGAAACAGAGGCGAGAGAGTGAGTGTGAGAGAAAGACACCATCAGGACCTCCATGCCAGTGCTCTCCTTGCCAACCTACCTGTCTTCAGGTGCAGCCGCCTGTGGGGCTCCGTCTCAGGGCAAAAACAGGAGATCGGGGGATGGGCACCAGTGATAGCAGGAGCCACCCACATTTATTTCACCCATATGAAATAAATCACGTAGTCCTCAACTTACAGTAGTTCATTTAGTGACCCTTTGGCACTGAAAAAAAGAGACTTATGGACATTTTTCACACTTATGACCACTGCAGCATCCCCATAGTCTCGTGATTTATTTACATTCAGATGCTTGGCAACTGGTTCGTATTTATGGCGGTTGCAATGTCCTGGGGTCATAGGATTATACTTTGCGACCTTCTGACCAGCAGAATTAATGGGGAAGGCAGATTCATTTAACAGCCATGCTAGTAATTTAACAACTGCAGTGATGCACTTAAGAAATGTGGCAAGTACAGTCGTAAAATGGAGCAAAACCCCCTTAACAAATTTCTCACTTAGCAACATCAATTCTGGGCTCTATTGTGGTTGTAAGTTGATGATAATTTTGTATCAGCCTACCTTGGAGCCCAACTGTTCAGGGATTCCCTGAGCCCTAAAAAAATATTTCAAGGAGGCCTCCGAGCTCAAAAAGTTGAAAAACATTGTTTTAGAGCAGGGAGTTGAATGACGGCCCCTTTATGACTTGTGGAGTTCAACTCCCAGCATTCCTGAGCCAGCTGGCTCAGGAATGCTGGGAGTTGAACTCCACAAGTCATAAAGAGGCCGTCGTTCTCCACCCGTTTTAGAGAATGAGTAGAATTGGGCTGGGGAAAAGAGGAGGGCAGAAGAAAAAGTGTTTTTACAAGTGCCAAGCATCAAGGGCTTCTTAAGTCAGGCTCCAATGGTGTTATAAGCAGGGGTGGGATGCAAATATTTTTACTACCGGTTCTGTGGGTGTGGCCAGGTGGGCATGGCTAGGTGGGCGTGGGCATGTGACTAGGTGGGCATGGCTTTTTTTCTTTGTGCAGCACTCCCCCCCCCCCCGTGCTCCATTTTTGGCCTCCTGGGTCTCAGGGAAGCCTCCTGGGGTGGGGCATTTTTGCTCCCAGGAGGCTTCATGAGGCCCAGGAAGGCAAAAAAAGGAGCGCGGGCGGTGACTGCGCACACCCCTCCCCCATGCATCTCTTTTTGTCTCCTGGACTTCAGGGAAGCTTCCTGGGCAAAGCAGTAAGATGGTGAGGGGGATCCCGGCAAGCTGATTGTCAGAACAGCTGATTGTTGGGTGAAAAAAAGAAATACCGTTTTGGCTGTTGTTTTTTTTACTACTGGTTCACCTGAACTGGGCCTAACCGGTAGAATCCTACCACTGGTTATAAGGAGAGGAAGGTAACTTGGAGATCATGCTTGGGAAACATGGGAATGTATTCCCTGGATAGATAGCTATGTTTTCCTGCTTCAAGTAGAGCTGGTCTTGTCTGCTATGGGTTGCTGTGGACAGTTAAGCTCACTGTAAATATGGGCTGAGAGGTTCTGCCCATCTCTGATTCAAATGTGCCCATCAGAAGCTGCGTTAAAGCAGATGCCTTCTGGAAAAGTGAGTTGCTGAATAAGATATTTCTCCAGAGCTCAGGGAATGTGCTTGCACAGTTAAATTAGGACTTTGTACTCTGAAAGACAGGGACATTTTCAGTCCCTTCTGTTACACAATGCCAAAACAAAACAAAACAATGAACCAGGAATCATTTGGCATAAACAAGATGGATGCCTGATAGGAGGACAAGCTGCTGTAATACAGGTTAGAGCTTGACTTGCAACCATTTATTTAATAATCGTTTGAAGTGACAATGGCACTGGAAAAAAGTGACTTATGACCAGACCTCGCACTTACGACCACTGCAGCATTCCCTGCAGTTACGTGATCAAAATTTGGGTGCTTGGCAACTGGCATGTGCTTACAATGGTTGTAGCATCTGGAAATATTGGTCCCTATTGTGGCTGCAAGTTGAGGACTATCTGTAATTTGGATCAGTGCTGCAGCAGTATCCCCCTCACCTCCATGTTTTAAAGAACGGATGTCAATTTTGATTTCATTGAGGGCCTTATCAGGGTTGTGTTTGACCTTGGGGGCATGGACAGGGTGGGCGTGGCCAGCTTGATGTCACTTGTGTCAGAGGTGCTTACAGCAAAAATGGGCTCTCAATCTGTTTTCGGTCACGACAACATCCTGCAGCCCACTACCAGTGAAAACGGAGCTCCATTTTCGCTAACAGAGAGCTGCAGGAGGCCGTCATAGCCGAAAACAGGGCCTGGACAGCCGCGCATGGCCTGCTGAGCTCTCTTTTTGCTGATCGAGACACACAGGCCAGTCCTTCGCTGTTTCCAGGGTGTCCCTGTGAGCCAGATCTAAGGACCTCATGGACTGGATCCAGCCCCTGGGCCTTGAGTTTGACACCCCTGTTTTAAAGGATTCTTGGTAGTTCTGTGAAGCAAATATCAAAGTGTAATTGGATAATTTAGACTGGAATATCTTATGTTGCAATTTTGACAATATACAAACTATGATCTTGAAAATAATGGAATGGATAGTTTTCTTCCTAAGGCCATATGGATGGGATTCAATAGTGATAAGGGTGGACACTGCTTTCCCCAAAATAAACAAAAGCAAAACAAACACAAGGGGTGTGTGTGTGTGTGTGTGTGCGTGTATTGGAATTTAAGATCATCTTGAGTCATAACTTGGTTTCTGCTATATTAATTCTGTTTTTGGAACCACTTCAGCTGACCAGACATTTCTGCTTTTACTGTACAGCCTTCAGTATAAATTCTGCCTGTTCCCAGATTCCTTTCTTTTGCTTCCTTCACCCCTGAAAATGAGTTAATTGGACCTTGTCTATAGTTGCGCTCCGAACGTCTCTGGAAATTCACTTTGTGCTAAATGTATTTGACAAATAATAAATTTGGCTCAGATCTGTTCTGGTGAGTAGACATCATCCTTTCATCTTTATGCTGAAGCCTGGTTTATTTTCCCAGATATTTAGATCAATATTTCTTCATTTTCTTTTTTGCTATGTTGCTACTCCTGTGCCTTAAAGTATTCTTGTTTGGTTTGATTTCAACTTTCCTGTTGAAGGCTTGAGTACCTCAAAAATGAAAGAAATTTCAGAATGAAGGAAATTGCAAGTTTAATAACAGATGAACCAGTGCTGGAAACAATGTCTATTGGTCTTGCATTTTATATGTTTTATACACTATCTCAAGATGACCCCTGGTAGGGTCCAAAAATTCCTACATATTTCTCCCAGCCATGAATAGCCTTATTCAGACAGCAGAAAGCTCCACTTTTGCTGTTTTTCCACTCTTTTAGCTGTAATAGCATCAAGCATGGACTTGAGGGAGGATGATGAACCTAGATGTCGTTAAATAACAACTCACATTACCCTTAATAGTGTTTACAAATTGAACCGCAAAACTCCAGGCCATCATTAGATGGCAGTAAGGAATTAGCATCTCTTTGTTGCCATCTAGTGGTCACATTAATTTCTGAAGCCTGCATAAGGCACCAAATTACCTGTCACCCATGCTAGCTGGAGGTACTGCAAGTTCTGTTATATACTTCTGGATGCTTGTAGATTTTCTATCCTTGAAAAATGTTGAACACAAAGCTCATTCATTCCTGTAGAGTGCAGAAGATTCAGAGGAAGCACAATAACCAAGGGCAAGAGGGGACTAAATGCTTTATTATACAGTAGTTACTGTCTTCCATTCCCCCACTCCAACGTTTTTTTAAAAAGAAAAAAGTCTTTTATCTTGGGCAGCGTGAATCTTTGACTGTCAGTTCTTCTCTGAGGTATTTTACCTTCCAAACTCCAAGGACTCTTCACAACATATTCAGGCAACCTTTTGTCCCTTCACACCTCTCTGAATACACATTTCTAAACCCAAACCAGCTGTTCGTCCTGAGCAGAAAACAAGCCTTATGTAGGAACATCATTTCTGAGGAAAACAGTAATTGCCTCAAATCATTTTACTGCCACAGAATTCCCAGTGGCTATGTGTGGCTGTGTAGAATCAGAATGTGAGTGTTTGTGTTTTCCTTCGGCAACCTTGTAATTTAAGATGATCCATCATGACACAAGTCAAAGGATTACAAAGCAATTTCTGAGGCTATGCCACACATAAAGATAGCAGCTGTGGCCACCATGAAGGCATGCTCTCAGTACATGTCTTTGTGCCCTCAGCAAGAGAACAGCAGCTTTAATACATTCTTTTCCAAGAGCAAACTGCAGTCAAGCATATGGGTTTGTTTACAGCTCGGGCATCCAAGAAAAAAGAAGCCTGCCTATACTTTTTCCATTCCCTATTGCAAGCTTTGCAAAACTATCCAACACTGGCTGAATGTGATAGATTTAGTCCCTCACATCTGGAGAGCACCAAACTGAAGTAAGCTGCCACATGGGGTTGCTTGCACAAGATGATTTTTCTCCTTCAGGCTTTTGTACTCATTAAGAATAAATTCACACATTGCTTAATGATAGTCAACAAAACAATCTTTTGACATCTGAAGTCCATTGCTTATATGCATTTGCTGACTTTAGAAGTACTGCTAATGTACGGTCCTGAATGCTATTAGTGAATATTAGTGATCTCAGGCTGGATCTCTCCCACACATAACTCATATAGTATAACCATGAGAAGCTCGTAAAGTTTGGTTTTCTTTTCAGGTTAATATGTCTGAAATGTTTGAAGTCAACTTCAGAATTCTTGCTTGTAATTTTGTTGTTTGTCCCAACACAAAATGATGACACATACCCCCTCCACCCAAGACAGATAATATTGTAAGTGTCAGTATTCTGGCCATCAACCTAAAAGTAATATGCTTCCCAGAAAGATTCTTACTGAATTCTCTTTAGCAACGTTGACTGAAATAAAAGGGTGTGGTTACAAGAATCCCAGCAATAGAACTTCTTCTATTTAGAACCAGTATATCCCCTTAATCACATAAAGCTAAAGACCCTCTGACTTTCTTTCCAACAGTAATTCAGCAGAGGTGGTATTCAGCAGGTTCTGACCAGTTCTGGAGAACTGGTAGCGGAAATTTTGAGTTCAGAGAACTGGCCAATACCACCTCTGACTGGCCCCGCCCCCCATCTATTCTCTGCCTCAGTCCCAGCTGATTGGTTGGGTCTTCTTTTGTTGCCCTGCACAGGAGAATGGAGCTGGAAAGCAGGTTAGTGGGGTGGGGAGGGATTTTGCAGTATCCTTCCCCTGCTACGCCCACCAAGCCACATCCACAGAACAGGTAGTAAAAAATTTTTGAATCCCACCACTGTTATTCAGTGACCTAAAGTGACAGTGGGTGTGTTCACTGACAAGAGAAAAGCTTGCAGTTGCTTATTTATATAATAGCCACCCAAATCTTTATTAGGCTGGGAATAAGTATTAGAGCAAGCAATAGCTGTCCTCCCCAGAAGAGACCGTGGGGCAGAGTGGAGGACACATGCTAAATCTTGCTGCAGCTTGTTCTCCTAATGCTATAACAGGGGCAGGCTTAGAGGTCAGAGGTTCACTGGCCACCAGAGTCTTTTGGGATTGCATAATGAGGGGAGGATGTGGGGTGGGATCTATATAGATCTACAGTATCTTTTTATACATTGTGGCTATTAGCAGAACATAGTAAACCCAGTGGGCTAAAACAAGGGACCTCCAAATGTGGCACTTTAAGACTTGTGGACTTCAAGTCCCAGAATTCCCCAACTAGCAAGTTTAGAGACGTCTTATCAATCAGGCAGTAGTCATTTTCTCAGCCAAGCTAGCCACAAAGAAACCTGGAAGTTAGGTTCCTCTTGCAAGTCTTCCAAATATGTTCTTTTTCCACGTCTCTAAGGTATTTTCTGGTTTGTTGTTTGGCATTTCGACGTCAGATATGCTTCCCACTTTTACCAAAAATATCTGCAGAAAAGTTTCCTCAGTCAGGGGGAAAAAAGACTCCGAGTAACTCCACCTAAATTACGCCAGATATCAATTGATCTGGATAATTGCTTTGACAGGCTTTCAAGATTCAGTTTCATTAGCCTACCAGCAGTAAGTGTTTTCCCAAAAGATCCAAGTAGTTTTTGTTTCTAAGTGTGTGTCCTTTCCAGGAGCTTGACAATATTTCAAGTATGGCCCAGCTAATTAGAAGACTGCTTCCTTCGATAAATGACCTTACGGTTTAAACACTGTTAAGTTTAGGTTCACAGAGTTGCCTGCAAAATAATATATTCCAAGGAAGAGCACCCACTCAGAACATTAAACTCTTCTGATAGTCAGAATACAATTATTAGGTGCAGCTTTTTGTTTTGTTTTATTGATAAGATTCCTGCTGCTTGGAGATAGAGCCTTTTGGTTTATTTTTCTTCTTTTTACACCTAACACTTCCTGCCTGGAAGGAAATATGCTGTCTGGGTGGCTTTTGTTTTCTTTGTTTGAGCAGCAGAGCTCAGCAGAAATAACCAGAGCATGCTGGTCAAAGAAGCTGGGGAAAGGGCTTGGCTCTTGATAAGCTCCACTGTGGTTAACAATCAGAAACTTGGAGGGGTGTTGAAAGGGTCCCCTCGCTCTCTCCATTTTCTGAAAAGTAGCTGAACAATAAACTGAACATCTGCAGTACTCAGCTAAGCTTCTCAGGGTAGAAAAAGAGGTCCAAGGTCAGAGGAGGAGGTTCAATCTAACCCCCACCCCTTCCCTGGTGCCCCTCAACATAGCTCGTTGTTCTAGAACTGGAGTCCAATGCTTAGGACATCTCTCTGTGAGATATACTGGAGGGTTTAATACACTCTTTATTGGCTAATTTCATAATCATTCACTGACATATGTAATAAAAGCTTTAGCTTCTATTGCAGCCAATGGGAGGGAAATATATATTTAAAAAGGCAAAAAGAACAGATTCAGGCAAGTTTAACATAATGTAGTTTCTAGGCCTTTGGACCGTTTCCTTGCACTTGTGGAAGGATTGACTGTTACTGAGTGGCAATTTGGTACTTTCTTATCTGAGTAGTTATGTAAGGATGGTTCTATAAACTCTGGTCATCCGAGTGTTGTAGAACATATTGCAAAACAACTGGGAAACCCTCACTGTAAAGCACAACAAACGCTATGCAGAATTCCTAATAAGAAACATAAAGCAAGAGAACTGAGAGTTGGCCAAATCCCTTATTTCTGTTGAATCATTTCAATCTCACCAGATAGGCAGTAGAAATAGCCTGCACCAAAAACAGTTAATTAAAAAAGGGCAGAATAGAAACTCGTCTTACGCTATAATTTTTATCTGTTGCCCTCTGTTTTTAAAATGTTTTAACAGCTTTCCTTCCTGTAATGTGACTAGAGAGAAAAAAAAGAAGCAATTTCAGCAAAGAAATTAACAGCATTAAGGTTAGTGTGAGAGCAAATTTAGTGCAGTGGTTAAGGCACCAGGCTAGAGACTGTGAGTTCTTGTCTGGACCCCCCAAGCAGTGGTGGTGAGGAAAGGCTTAAGAGGTGAAGAAGAGGTCCTCTCTAAGTTGTTACTTAGGAATCGCGAATGTCATTCTGGTGACATTCAGGGCTGTTTCCAGTTGCATTAGTTCCTTTTCTCAGCTGCCTGAAACTGAACTGTGTTTGCGTTTTCATTTTCTCAAACACAGCTAAGCTGAACTTTGACATGACTAAAAGGGCAGATTCTAAATGACTCAGGCTGCTGCATGAACAGTACTCAAAGCCAGGTCCCCCAGAAGATAAACTTACTGCTAAATCACTACTGTATGCAAACCAGTTGATACAGAAAGGCCGCTGTGTTCCCGCCCTGGGAGTCAAACTTCATTCTGAAGTTATTTTGAGAGATTAGTGATCGGAACCAGAGGCCACTTAAAAGCTGGCCTGCCTCCTTGTTTGGTTTCGTTTTAAGACAAGAGAATAGGTTTCTGGCTCTGGACTGCGAAAGCTAGATGATGACTAGGTGGCAGATAAGAATCTACTGCATCTCTGTCATCTAGTGGTTGCCTGGATTTTTGCAGCCCCGGAGAGGTTGCACAAGGAGTTGCCTCCAGAATTGGCACCAACTACGGACACTCTGTCCTGAACAGCTGGGAAATCACTGATAACTGATAACTCACCTTCTCTCCTCCTTTGATAATCCAGCAACCTAATCTCACTTCCTGCCCACAGGCAAAGGACAGGCAATTGGGTTGATAGGCAAACACATGCTGACAGTTGAAAAAAAAAATTGCAGGTAATCCTTGACTTACAACCATAACTGAGCCCAATATTTCTGTTGCTAAGCGACATGTTTGGTAAGTGAGTTTTGCCCCATTTTATGAGCTTTCTGGCCAGTGTTGTTAAGCGGATCACTGCAATGACATGGTTGTAAAGTGAATCTGGCTTCCACACTGACTTTGCTTGTCAGGTCGTAAAAGGTGATCACATTATCTCGGAACACTGCAACCGTTATAACTATGAAACAGTTGCCAAACATCAGAATTTTGAACACAGAACTATGGGGGTGCTACAGTGGACATAAGTGAAAAAGAGTCATAAGACACTTTTTTCCAGTGCCCTTGTAACTTTGAACAATCACTAAACAAATGGTTATAAACAGGTGGGATTCAAAAATCCTAGCAACCGGTTCACTGCCCAGTTGCTGGGTGGTGGACGTGGCCTACTGGAACTATCATTTTCTGCCTTTCAGAAGCTTCTGTTGGGTCTCTGGTTGGGCGAAAACGGCCTCCTCCGGGCTCTGGAAACCCTCCGGAAGCCGGAAACAGGCCCATTTCGCGACTTCCAGTACTTCCAGTAGGGCCGTTTTTCACCTTCCCAAGAGTCCGGAGGCTTCCCTTGGGCCTCTGGGAGGGCGAAAACGGCCTCCCTCAGGCTCTGAAGGCCTTTCGGATGCCAGAAACAGGTTTGTTTCCGGAGTTCTGGAAGGCCTGTTTTTCCCCCTCCCAGAGCCTCCGCGCTGACCCTGCATTTATCCGCATCGAAAATGGGCCACGTGGAGACTCCTGGGAGAGGTGGGATCAGCTGGTTTGGCAAACTAGTTGCAAATTTAACATCCTGTTTTTCCAAAGCAGTCTGAAGCAGTAGAACCCCAGGCCTGCTTAGGACTACCTGTACCATACTTACATGGAAGGTTTTTAGAATTTCAATTTGGAAACTTATCCATTTAGGCATTCCCCTTGTCTGCAGGCTCACCAATTTGTTGCTAACTGGTACACAGATGACAATGCCCATGTGAAAAGATCTGCCAACTGCCAATTTGAAATGTTATTTTAAAGCCCTAAAAGTGCCTGTCTTTCTAAAAGACTGTTGCTACTATAAATAAATGTACAGGTAGTGAAGAAGAAATGGCCTTTCTCTTCTTCCTTTTCACCTTCTTTTACTTTGGCTTCATTGTTTAACACTGGCAGCTAATGTGATAATATTGAGCCAGTTCTGCCATGAGCCCCCACAAAGGGAAAGGAATGTTAATGATACAAATATCAAAGAAACTGTTGGCTATATCAGAACAGAATACTATTGAAGGAATGGTATCATAACACAGAACATCACACTTATAAATAGTATTATTGTCAGCATTTATATTTGATTTAAAAATAATCTTACAACATTTGGGGATGGAGGGTGATGTACGTCTTCTCTCTCATATTGACTTTTCTCTTTTCACTGCTCTCACATCACCATTTTTTCCGGGCCCAGCTGGCTTCATTTTCCCTATCCATCCCAAATAGTGTAGTCTTACAGGTAGTTCTTGACATATGACCATAATAGACCCGACAATTTCGGTTATGTATCACGACAGCTGTAAAATGGATCACCACATGATCATGGGAACGCCGTGGTTGTTAAGTGAACCCATTGTTTGCTACAAGCATTTTATTTTGCTGGAAACTGTCATAAATTACAGTCATGCAGTCGTGGGACATTGCAAGTGGAGGTAAATACAGACCAGTTGCCAAGTGCCCAAGATATTATCAAGTTCCTGTGGTGGGGGTATGGTGGTGCTGGTGGACATTGGACCATTGAATCTAGGTCGTAACTTCCCTTTTTCAGGATCTGTTGTAACTTCAAATAGTCACTAAACATCCAGTCGTAAGTCGAGGACTGACTCATTTTTCAATTCTGGTAAACTTTACTTCCTCTCACCCAGATATTGAGGGTAAACTTCCATCCCCTTCCCAAAATATCCATTCCTGGCAAAATATCAAAATCTGAAAAGGAATACTTTTTGTGTTTTCTATTTGCACACCCAACATCTTGTTTCTCAGCTACACAGCAGTTTTTAAATTTAAATAACTTTTCATTACAAAAAATTCATAATCTAAAATAAGTGGTTCATTTATTACTACGAATGGTCAAAGTACAAAAAATACCCAATATCTTCCGATGCCTATGAATGTCCCAAACAGTGGATATGTCATAGGTGAATGTGCAAATTGCTAAGTATGGAGTGCCAACATTTGTTAATGTAGCAAGATTGGGAAAGCTGTATTGCTATTCTGTTATATTTGTTAACCTTCCCTGGTGTTTTTGACTTTAATATAAAAAGGTTTATCATAATGTATATTGCATTTTTAAATGATTAATTAAAAAAAACACTGAAGCAGTTTCTAAAATATAAAACAAATAATAAACAGATTAAAGAACATGAGCTTTATTGAAAATGATTTCTAGAATTTTCTTTTAAAGTCCTTTCCTCCATCCTGGAATAAAGCAACTCAAAAATCTAAAGGAATAGATAATCTATGGCTCATGGATCCAGAATTTCTCAGAATGTAATGCCAAAATTTAATGGCAAGTGCAAGCCACTCAATAATAATATGGTAATTTTCCATTAATTTTGGGTAAGAGTGAAAATCAAGAAAATCAAGTAATGCTAAATTTAGGCTTATGGCTTATTAAAAATCTGCTCATAAAGTTACAGAATAGAGAATATAATCTAAACACTCCAACTGTCTGCTCTTATGACATGATTGCTTTTGCCACATTCTTGATAGTAGTAGATTTAAAAGTACGGTTTCCAACCACAGAAAGGTTCCAAAATTGCTTGGGAAAATGAAAAAGGACCTTACTTGCATTAAGACTATAAAGAATGTTCAGGTGAGATTTTTTGGGGGACAATATCAGCATAATCTAAGCTGATTATCTGCCTTCTGTAATTTCATGGAAATATCTGAGAAAAAGCCAGCTGTATGACTTGTGTCTTTATGAAAAGACACTGGTCCTTATGCATGATGAGATTGATGAATATTAAGTAAAGATCCATATCTGGAACAAAAGAAAAGAAAACATAAATGCAATTGGATTTGAAAGTACAACTAGGCAGTAACTTTAGCTCTGGCCCCACCTGGTGATCTAGAAATGAACTTGTTTTGGACAGAAAAGTGCCCCAAGTATCATTATTTATCAGAAAAAGCCTTCAATTTATATTGCCTGGGGGAAGGAAATCAAGTTTACACATTCTTCCTTCTGTAATTCAGAATCCCCAAAATACAATAGGGTTTAGACAGCTATCAAAGTGCAAACAGAATAATTTAATGTAATACGGTGCAACATTCCTCTATCTAAAATCCCAAACCAAGATCCCTTTGACCCAGAAATCTCTGATAAAAAAAGGCTTTTCCTCCTAAAAGACCACCTTATTATCAAATGCTATACTGCAGGTCTGCAGAGTATCTGAACCATGCGAGTAATTGGCTACTGTAAATATATTTCTTAGAATTCTTCTTAGAATAGAGGGTGAGCTGAAATTCCTAGATAAAGAGAACTTGGAAAAGGTTTAGGGCTGGCCATCTAATAAACTGTACTTCAACCAGCTATCTGCATTCTTCCAACCCAGCTTGGAATGAATCTAATTTTCTTTACAACATTGCCTCTTTTTTTAAAAAAAATCACATCTATTTGCATGTACTTTTATATACCAGGTTCTGTATTTAGGTATTTGTTGTCTTTAGGAGTAAAGTCTCAGAGGAAAAATAGTTTTTTTTTTCTGCAGAGACCTGTCCAATTTATAGCGATAAAAGTATGCTGGATTAATTCTCATTATCCTTCAATTTAGGCTTTTGTTTTGTTGAGAACCCCATTACTTTCTGAATAATCTGTGGGTCAGATGATGGACCATAAGATTGGCTTTGCTAATTTTTTGTTTTGTTTTTCTTGGCTGCTGTGAGAAAAGCAAACTGTTAATATCTCAATGCTGCAAAGTTTTTGAAATTATCTGAGAGTTAGTTTGGGAGAAATTCACTACAATAAATTATTTGCAATAATTCTACTTTATTGCAAAGCTAAATTAGTTTAACGAGTTGTGTTTCCTGTTTGATCTGCCTGATAAGGCTGACATTGGGAATTAAGGTATTAGAAATGTATCTTATAAAGTCAAACTTCATATTTTCCTTTGCCCTTATTAGACAACATACACCTTAATCATATAATAGAAGTTACAAAAAGACTTCAAGTAACAGGTGTAAGATAATTATAGATACTAAGTTGGCATTGAACAGTGTATCAAAGATTCTGAGTTGTCAGAGAGGAATAAAGTTCTTTTTAAACTTTGTATAAATCAGGGCATCTGTACACCTGGTTCATTTCCTCTTTTATTTCAAACCAATCAGTTTTATAACCATAGTTCTATCATTTTAGCAATTCCCTGAGAACTTTAAGAGCATGGCATCATGAGGAAGGCTTCAGCTTCCTGACACACTTTATAGATTAGCTGGGGCAATTATCAATAGACTCCTGACAAAGCCAATCACAGAAATATAAAAGTTACACTGGCTTATTGGCCAACCATTTGCTACAATTGAGACAATGAGTAACACTCAAGCGATTGTCGATATCTGAATCGCATTATGTCTGTTACAAAGCATCCATGAAGCCCAAGTGTTTAAGTAAATCAAATTTATCAATGTGAGATATTTGGGGGATTCCTGAAATCTTCTAATATGTTGAGCCAATTAAGGGTGAGGGTTAGGCCATTGTACAAGATTGTGCAATTGTAGCCCCAAAAGAACCCCCCCTTTGTAATATATAGTAGTTTATACATATTTCTTGGCTACCTTTAAAACTAATCACCTGGAAATTACTTTATTTGAAAATATTGCAAATAATCCTGAGTTTTTGTCTGAAAGGCAAAGGACAGGGGCATTCCAACTTGCCCCAAGATTTACACGTCTTTCACTTAGGCGTTTCCTGTTCCCTTTGAAGCATTATCAGTTGCAGCTTTTTCTTGTAAAGTTAAATCTTTCACAAGCTAACTCTGAAGTTATATTTCTGACCCCTCTCTTCAATCTCTAGTTGTCATTTAGATCAGGAAGACCCAGATAAAAGAAAGGTTTGTGATTCAACTATTGTGAGCTGCAGCAGTACAGGCCAACTAAAAAGATAGTAGGTCACCGGGACCCTTGGGGGAATGTAAGCCTCTCAATCACTTGGCAAATTCAGTGACATTTCTCTCCCTCTCACCTTTAAGATAGCTAGGAATCTTCACCGTGCCACTGGTTCTTCAAAATCCTCTTATGATTATTTTATGAAAAATACACATAGATTCAACAGTATTAACTCTATACTTCGGCATAATTAGGAAAGAGAGAAAAGGGCCTAAGAAAAAATACATTGTAAGCGGAATCAAATTTGAGCTTCATTGCTGAAGTTTTCTTCCTTAGTCTTGGCTGAAAATAAACCAATTCAAATGTTGACAGGCAACATGCAATGACAGCCATTGCTGCACATCAGTTTGGTTAATATTTCTTGCAGTCAGTCCCTATGTCTGAAAAAATTCCATTTAGAGGCATTTTCAGGCCTAGAGGCTTTTCCCAAAATGGTGGAAACAATCTTATGATGCAACTGGACATTGAAGTATTTTGCCCAGGTCCCTTAAATGGTTCTCTTATAACTTCCCCAATTATTTAACATCTCATTGCAGACATGGGACGTGCTGGCTCAGTGGTTAAGATGCTGAGTATTAGACTGTTATAGGTCTATAGCTTGGCAGTGTGAAATTCGAATGCCACGAGTTGGAGTGAGCTGCTGTCACTTGTTGCAGCTCCTGCCAATCTAGCAGTTCAAAAGCATGTAGCTGGACATTCAAACTGTAAATTCAAGTAGATGAATTGTGCTGCACATATAAGCATGCAGGAAGGAAAGTATTCCATGCTTCGCCATACGCTCTGTGCTGCTGTGTGATGTCATCTGGCTACATGACCATGGAAATGTCTCCAGACAGTGCTGGCTTTTTGGCTTAAGAAACGGAAATGAGCACTGCCGTCTAAAGTCAATCACAACTAGAGGAGTAAAACCCACAGGGACACCATTTTTACCACTGCACACATTGCGTTGCTAGCTTCCCTGACCCTTCCCTTGAAATGTGCCCATGAGAACTGATTCATAAAAGGAACCTATACTTCCACAATTAAGTTGTTAGAAATCCTAAATTCCTGGTTTCCCATTGGTTTATCATCAGATATCAAGCAATAGTGAAACTTTTTAAAAAGCTTTGATTTGCAACTGGAAGAAATTTACAGTCAGAAAACAGATAATCAGAGTTGGAAGGGATCTTGTAGGTCATCTAGTCCAACCCCCCACCCATGCAGGAGACCCTACACCATTTTTGACAAATGGCAGTCCAATCTCTTCTTGAAAGTCTCAAGTTCTCTTAACGAATATGAAGATTATTGCACTTACTGGAGGACATGTTCTTCACTTCAGAAGGCACAATGAAGCTGATTTGTTACTGAACCAGACAAATCCCCTGTGATTCAAACAATTCTACCATTTTCCATCCATGTTCTATCCAAGGTTGTTTGGACTACAAATGATAAAACTACTGATTCTTTGCAAATAATCACATAGTAATTTTATCTGTATCCCACATTTTATCTGATGACTCAAGGTGGGAGCTCATGCAGTTTTTTTATCCCCATCATAATCCTAATAGTTGCAGAGAGAGAATGCAAATCTGAATCCACGATCCAACTCAACACCTTATAAACTGAATTATTTAGAAATGTTTTGAGCTCATCTCTAATTTTAAAAATGAAAATAGTAATAAGGAAAGCACTCTAAAATCAAGGTTCATAAGTGCTTTCAATATGTGAAAAAATTGTGCATGCACACCCAGAGGTTCACATATTTCCCTACCACTTTGTTTCTTTTAATATCTATTTTTATTAAGAAACTATATGGCTTATTATGTGAATGCCAGCTACACTTCCAGAAATGTCAGCCTGTTTCCAGTTGGGGAATACACGTCTCCATTTCCAACAGCATCTTCATGGAGGGGAGGGGAAAATGTTTTCCCTGCCAACATAGGCAGGTTCTCCCAGCACTTCCCTTCTAGATAGAAAAAAAAAGCTTTGTTCTTATAACAAAATAAAGAGAAAGGGTAGATTCCAAAGGATGCATAATTGGTCCTCTATCAAGGCACTGGAGGGAATGCAGGAATTTGAAAAGTGTACAGCATGTTCTGTCACATGTTGATTTCCACAAAGGGCCTGTTTTTGAAACTGTCAGAGAACCTCTTCTAGCATTGTGGAAAACAGAGAAAACCTGTCAATAGTGTTTTCACATGGATATTTCATTCTCTGGGATTTCTGAGTAACAAGATTTGAGGAAGTGGCTGATGTCTTCCATTCAGATGGGCACTGTTTTGTTTTAACTCCCACCACAAGAGTCATCATTCTAGTATGCTGACAGGTCTTTGGGAATATGTGAAAACGAAGTCCCAAGGCACTTGTGGCATATAACATTACATAGAGAGTGGTGGACCGCTGACATTTCCTAGAAATATTGAGCTGAACCTAAATAAGAGATAACACTGTAATTCTACTGAATTATTTTTAAAAAGATGTAATACATTTTGTCCTTGCTTTTGAACATCCTCTGGCTATGGCAAGTTTAGTTAAAGGGCTGGAATATCCCGGGAGACAAAAAGGGTAATTGAATGAAAAGGAGAATTTGAAGTTCTCTACATTTTGTAGAAATGGATAAATATTTTAATTAGAAATATCACTATACATGTATTCTATGTGATGCAGTCATTTAAATCTATGAATAATTTAAGGGAATTGGATGAACCAAACTTCAGAATGTGCTTTATTTATTAGGAATCTTCAGAAAATCTGAACTATTTTGAATCTCATTTCTAGCTACCTTGCTTCCTTTTTATCTGTAGTAGACAACATCACTCATTCTTTTGGTCCATTCTTATTATTTTTCTTTTAACTTCTGATTGATCTATTTTGTTTCATTTACTTGCAATTGTATCTCTGGACTGGAACAGCTCTGTAATTTATCTTTTCCAACACTGATTATTTGCAGTTTAATATTTAGAGTTTATATTTTAAGTTTGTTTTTCCTCTGTGAAATTGGTTTAACTCTCAAAAAGATAGCTGTGAATTCTACAGTCATGAAGAGATACTACCACTTAATGGTATTATGTGATATTATCACTTAGCGATAATAAGTGATATTATCACTACAAGAAGTAATAGAAGGAGTTGAAGTTTCCAGAACTTTGGGCAAGAATGACATCATATTGGAATTCAATATGATGCAAACACAAGCAACAGAACATAATTCAACCAGTGTCTTAAACTTGAAAAGAGCTCATTTTAACAAATTCAGAGAGAGACTAAGGAAGATTTAATAGAGGGAAATCCTAAAAGAGAAAACAACTCAAGAAGTGTGGGAAACATTGAAAAATATTATTATAAGAGCTTAGTCCAGCACAATACAACTGGGAAGAAAAGCAAGAAATCCAAGAAACCAGCATGGTTGCACGAATATCTCTCTGATAAACTAAAAGATGAAAAGAACAAGAACAAAAGACGGAAAGAAGATAGCTAAGGCAGTATATCAGCAGATAGCACGAATCTGCAAAGTCAGGAAAAAAAAGGCTTAGAATGAACAAAGATTTGCAACAAAAGTCAAAGATAATTTAAAAAAAAAGTTTCTTTCAACATATAAGTAACAATAAAAAGTCAAGGAAATAGTAGGTCCACTAAAGAGAAAAAATGGCAGCAGAGAGGAAGCAGAACTGCTTAACTCATTCTTTGCATCAGTCTTCACACAAAAAAACCCAAAGAAATTATAGCCCAACCTACCAAAAACGTAACCATAAAAAGACAGTTTTAACCATAAGAAATTAAAATAAACAAGAAAATGGTTGGCAGATGTTATCTCAGAACCATTGTACCATGTATTTCAAAAATCCTGGAACACCACCTAAGGACCGAAAAGAGCTAAAGTGGTTCCCATGTTTAAAAAAAAAGGGGGGCGGGGGGAACCCTGATAAAGGAAACTACAGATCAACCAGCCAAATATCAATACTTGGAAAGATACTGGAAAAGATAACAAAAAATCAGATCTCCAAACATTTAGCAGATAAAATTATAACAAAAGCCAACACAACAGGTTAAAAACAGATCATGCCAAGCCAGTTTCATTCTTTGACAAAGTGACTAAGTTCGTATAACAGAGAAATGCTGTGGACATAGTATACTTAGACTTCAACAAGGCATTCAACAGAGTAGACTACAACCTATTTTGGGGTAAGCTAGAAAAATGTGGGATAGACAGCATTACCACCAGATGGATTTATAACTGGTTAACAAACCCAACTCAAGAGGAAGTCCTTAATGGTATTACATCTATATAGAGGGAATCAGAAGGTTCTTAGATCCAGTACTCTTTAATATCTTCATAAATGACTGAGATAAAACTAAGCTGGCAGGAATAGCCAACACCCCAAAAGACAAGCTCAGAATCCAAAAAGTTCTTGACACCCTTGAATAATGGGCTCTATCCAATAAAATGTGAAGGAAAGCATGGTTTTACACTGAGGCAGGAAAAACCAAAGGTACAAGTACAGATTAGGCGAAACCTGGCTCAGTTTAGTGGGATTTGGGATAGTTAGTAAGGATTTGTGAGCTGTCCCCTTAAAGGAATGCATCATGGTAAATGTACTTAAGGTATCCTGAGAAATGTAGTCCATGTCATGTGGCCACATCTGTAACCCTGATTGGTCACTGAATTGACCCTTGGTGGGTTGGGGGAGGTTTCTTCACTCTTGCCCGAGATCACCATACCATGCGGCTGCTTCAATCATCATCGTGGGGTTGAGACTTTATTATCTTCCTACACCACAATTCAGATATGCAAAGGATTGGACATTAAGAAGAACCTCGTCATAAATGTGAGTTGAGAGGATGCCTGATGAACCAATAAAAAAGACTGCATGGATGCTTTGTGGAGTTGATTTATCTGCTTTTATACAGAATTTGTACAGGACAAGCAGAATATTGGTATCCTATTGGACGATTGCTTAAATATGAGCCAGTAATGTGTGGCAAGAGCAAAAAAAAAAACCTAGTACAATCATTGGTTGTATAATCAGAGGCACAGAATCAAAATCACATGAAATACTAGTATCATTTTATAAAGAATTAGTAAGGCCACATTTGGAATGCTGCATCCAGTTTTGATTACAAAATGATGTTGAGACTTTGGGAAAAATTCAAAGAGCAACTAAGATGATTAAATGCCTGGAGAGTAAACATATGAAGAATGGTTGCAGGATTTGGATTTGGCTAGTCTAGAGAAAAGAAGGACTAGGGGAGACATGATAGTAGTATTCCAGTACTTGAGAGGCTGCCACAAAGAGTCAACATATTTTCCAAAGCACCTGAGGGCAGGACAAGAAACAATGGATGGAAACTAATCAAGGAGAGAAGCAACCTGGAATTAAGGAGAAACTTCCTAATAGTGAAGACAATTAACCAGTGGAACAGCTTTGCCCTCAGAAGTTGTGGGTGCTTCATCACTGGAGGTTTTGAAGAAGAGAATGGACACTCACTTGTCTCAAATGGTATTGGGTTTCCTTGGGCTAAAGATCCTTTCCAGCTCTATTCTGATTGAAGATTTAATGAAACTTAGACTCAAACAAAAGTGAAACAGTCATATGCCTAAATGCTATATGACCAGAAGGTGGTGCCACAGAATTTTTCTTTTCATTTTTAACAACACAGAGACAGCACAGGTATGTATGTATGTATTTATTCAATACTCAAATATAGCTGCCCATCTCAATCCAATTGACTCTGGATAGCAAACAATATCATAACAATTAAAACCATTACAAATTATACATATAGGCAACTGAGGATCATCATTAATAAAAATTAACAGTGCAACCAGGTAACGTGTCCAACACTCCCAGGATGCAGGCTTTAGAACAGAGGTCCTCAAACTTTTTAAACGGGGCCAATTCAGTCCCTCAGACTGGGGGGATAGGGGTGGGGTGGACTATAGTTTGAAAAAAACACAAACAAATTCCTATGCACACTGCACATATCTTATTTGTTGTGCAAAAAAAATGTAATAGTAATATATTTAAAATGAAGAACTATTTTAACCAACATAAACTTATTAGTATTTGAATGGGAAGTTTGGGCCTCCTTTTGGCTGATGAGATAGTCAATGTCCAGTTCCATATTTGTCACTGCCAGTTTTAACAAGTGATGCAAGTGTTCATCAGTTAGTCTGGATCTGGTTGGAGATTTCAGATGTTTAATTCAGGAAAAAGTCTGTTCATAGACATGGGTGCTGCCAAAGATGGTTACCATTTTGAGCACATGGTTCCTGAGATTAAGATACGTCTCAGAGGGGAGAGATGCATAGAAATTAGTAAGGTTACTTGACTTGATTGCGTCTTTCATAGTCACAATTCTGTAGTTCAGCCAGTTCCATTTGGTAAATTGGATCAACAATTTCAATGTGAGTAGAAAATGGGTTCTGGAAAAGCTGTTCATGTACATGAAGCTCTTTAAATTTTATTTGAAACTCCCTTTGCAACATTTCCAGTGAATCCACACATTTTTTGTTTGGGAATGTGACTGTTGGTTTTGAGTAGTAGGGAGGTGGCAGACGTTTTCCTCCTTCACTTGTTTAATGAGGAGGTCCAATTTTACTTCAAATGCATTCGCTTCCCCTTTCCTTGAAGTTGCACATTGAAATTGTTGAGTAGCTCTGTTATATCTGTCAGAAAGGCAAGGTGCCGTTTCCATTCTTCATGTTTGAGCTCTGGTACTTCTTTGTTTTTTAAAATCAGAAAAGCAGAAACCTATGGAAGTAAGTCATAAAAACATTTCAAAACTCTCCCTCGACTCAGCCAACGGACTTCTGTGTTGTACAAAATACCTTCACACTGGCTAGTTTAGCCCAGTCCAGCTCCAAATCATTCATAGTTTGGCAAACCTTTTCATAGATATTCTCTCCTGTTGTTGTTCATTTGATGCTTTTCAGTGCAGCAAGCTCCTCTGTGACTTCAAAAGAACCATTTGTCCCATGAATGAAAATTAGAAGTTGTGCAGAATCACAAACATCATTGCTTTCGTTGAGTGCCCATGGAAAATAGCAAAGGTTTTTTTGTGGAGTTTTCCAATACTGATGCAAATTGTCCCCCACTTCTTCAATCCTTTGTGTAATTGTAGGTCCTGAAAGACTCACTGTACTAAATAAATCAGCCTTCTCTGGACACATCTTTTCGGCAACAATAAGAAGGCATTCTTTAACAAATTCTCCATCTACAAATGGTCTGCCAGTGTGCGCTATTAGCTTGGCAACTTGAAAACTTGCTCGCAGTGATGAAATATTTAGCTGCCTCTGCTTCACAAAAGCATTTTGCTGAGTTGTCAATCCATTTTTCAGTTTTAATATTTTGCCTTTTCTCAATCATATTTGTCTTTGTCGAGTTTCGTAGTGTTGACGCAAATTGTATTCCTTGAACACAGCCACCAAATCCTGGCATATCAGACATACAGCTCTTTCCTTGTACTGCATGAAAGTAATCGTAAGTCCACTGTTCTTAGAATATCCTGCACTTGGTCAATTTTTCTTTTTCTTGACATAATTGTTTCCTAGGGATTCAAAATCGCTATTAGAAGGATACCAATAAATACAGCGCTACAAAAAACAGGGATCACTATAGCATGGAAGTAGTGAGAGGCTGAGAGAAGCTGTCAGTGAACACACAGAGCTACTCACCCAGGGGTTATCTTTGGTTGGGATTGGAGGATTGCTCCCGAATACAGGTACTGGTAATCCTTGGGTGTACGAATCTGTGCATTCAGCGTCAGCTTCTCTCAGCCTGTCAATACTTTGTACATAAGTATGTGAGTGGTTGCTGTTGATCGCTTACACTTGTCATTACAGCTGCAAGAACCAGCTAATTCTTGCCAGATTCCAGATCAGATTTATTATTACTGTCATTAGGTTGCTAATGGAGATATAGTGTGCATATACTGTGTATGGAAACATGTGAAGATTGCTAAGGCGATCTTATGTAGTGTACTATTGTATTAATCATATCGATTGGTAATTTGCATATAATAAAGGCATTTATCCTGATTAATAGAAGTACCCCTTAGCAAAATGTTCACTTTAGTAATCCTGTGTCCTTATACACATATCTCCAGTAGCAACCTAAATACAGTCAGCATAAATAAAAGAGAACCATGTCTTAATTAATATTTGTTATGCAGACCTTTAGATGGCTCTTCAGCCTGCTTCTTAGTTCTTCTTCCCTGCCAACTGACCGGGAAAACCGTCTCTGTCTCTCCTTTGGCAAAGGCTAAGCCAGCTAGGGCACTAGGGCTGACCCATGCTGTCTCCAGGAGACCTCGCTGGACTCATTATACATGCAAGCCAGCAGGTTGATATTAGACAGGGGCGGGCCCACAGGAGACCGGTGCATGCGCTGTACATGATGCACAACTGACAGACAGCCCGGCACTCTGTCACACAGCTCAGCGTGTCCAGCTCTGAATAACACGGGGGCTGGAAAAATTGCTTCGGCAGGCTGTATCCACCCTGGGGGCCATAGGTTGAGGACCTCTGCTTTAGAGCCTTACAAAAGGCTAACAGAGTGGGGGCCATCCTGAGCCCTGATGGAAGAAAGTTCCAGAGGGCAAGTGTTACTGCCTACGAGGCATGCCGCCTCCTGATCCCCGTGGACATTCCTTCCTGGTGGACATCCTGCCAGCGGACATTCCTTGGCTGACGCAACCCGCAGCATCCTCAATCTACAAAACCAAATTGGATGGGTAGAAACTATTGGGAGAAGTTAGTCCTTCAAATAACCCGGTCTCAAGTCATATAGGGCTTTAAAGGTAACAACCAGCACCATTTATGAGACTTGTCTCACAACCTAGGGTTATAGAGAGGATGCCACATGAAATGCCCCTGGAAAAAGATAAGATGGTAGCCGTGAGAACTACCAAACTTCTATTCCAAATCAGGAGGCACAGTCAGGTGTGAAGACACAGAGGGTTTCTGGGCAGGAAGTGCTGACATCTCCAGCTGATGGGTTCAACTATTCCACTGCAGCTTCCAATTGGACAGTCAATTATCCAATGGAAGAAAATGTATCTCTTGCATGAGTTTTCCTAGGACTAGGACTCCAAGCTTCCCTCTGACCCTTCCTTTCACCCACATCTAGAAATAAAGAGAAATTTTCTGACAGGGAGAACTGTCAACCAATGGAACAGAAGTTGCCTTGGGAAGTTGTGGGAGCTTCATCACTGGAGGCTTTCAGTAAGAGGTTGGACTGCCATTTGCCAGAAATGGTGTAGGTGGGTCTCCTGCTTGGGGGTGGGGGGGTGTTGGACTAGATGACCTATAAGGTCCCTTCCTATAAGGTTAATCTCAAAAAAAAATTTTTTTCCTTCAGTCCTCTCTCCCAAAAGCTGGAGTTTTAACTGAAATTAGGTATCTTAAGGTTACCATTTTTGATTGTAGTAGTAATACTAATCTTCACACTTACTAAATTGAGATTCATTCGTTTTCTCACTCTCTCTCTCTTTCACACACACACACACACACACAAACGACCTGCCCAGTAGTAACTCCAATGGCTCTGCAAGAAATACGCCACTTTTAACTCCGTTTTAACAAAAAGCCATTTAAACGGAAAGGAAGAACTTCCTGACCGTACTCTTGCCTTAAAGCCCAAAGACACCATCCTTACAGTTACTTTGTAAAAAAAAATACGGTGTACATACAGGGCATCATTGACACAATTTAAAAAATGTATTTATTCGGATAAGCAAACTACTTGAGACCAACGTACTGTGCTTACGGGGAGAAACAAGAGAAGGCAATCTTATGCAAGCCACTCTGAGCTATAAGTAAATAATTCCTTGAAAATATGCTTGTTCTGGGCGGGGGAAGAGTTTTATTGTCAATCCCCTCCCGCCCGGCTCCGAAAATGAGCAATTTTCAAACCCTGGGGCGTACCTCTTCAGAAAGACACTTTCCTGAATCATCCCCTTCCTGCACCTCAGCGCCATTACAAGAGCGGCTTTCTCGACAGCAAGAGACCGGGTTTTTAATCCCTTACGGCCAAGAGGCTCCAGAAGGCCGCCCTCCTCTGTGCTAAACAACTTGGGTGACGTTTCAAGCAGCTCCCACGCGGAGCATTGAAAACTCGCGGTTGCTCCCACGTGGCGGCAGCTACAGAGGCTGCGGCTCAGGGCGGGATTCGAACCGGTTACTCGCCACATCTGCGCTGCGCTCCCGCGGATCCGCCTCCCCAGAGCTCCCTTCACAAGCCCCTCCCTCCCACAATCCGAGGACACGTCAGCAAAGACTGGACGACCCGGAAGTTCTATTAACTTGGCCAAAGGGGTTCTTGCATAATACCTCCATAAATATTCTACCGAGAGAGAGGGTTCCCCCCACCCCGATATTTTTGGCTCTTTGCATAACCGAAGCGGCACTTTTGAACGAGGGGGGAGGGAAGCCTCTAAAGGGGGAAAAAAAACAGCTACTGAATTATCCGCCAACGAGGCGTGACATCGGAAGTACTCGCCAGCGGGCGGCTGTTAGCCGGAAGAAACCCCCCCTCCCTTCGCTCTGTGCGGCGTGTCCGCTTGTTGGCGAGTACGGTGGCCGCGGCGGTGGGGGTCAGCGTCGTTCTGTCTTTTGAGTTTCGCTTCGTGTTAGGAGAGCCGCGGCGGCAGCAGCAGCAGCAGCGATGGCTCCCAAAGGCAGTAGCGGCGGGGCTCGGCAGCAGTCGGAAGAGGAGCTGCTCCTGCAAGATTTCAGCCGCAACCTGTCGGCGAAGTCCTCGGCGCTGTTCTTCGGCAACGCGTTCATCGTCTCGGCTATCCCGATATGTGAGTGGTGGGGGGGAGAAAGGCGCTGGGTTCTGCCCCCCCTTTCATTCTCTCTTGCAAGGAGGCATTCAATAGGAAAGAGGTTTCCAACCGTGGCAACTTTAAGCCTGGCGGACTTCAACTCCCAGAATTCCCCAGCCAGCAAAGATGGCTGAGGAATTCTGGGAGTTGAAGTCCGCCAGGCTTAAAGTTGCCACGGTTGGAGACCCCTGCAATAATAGGGGGCGACCTGAAGACCACTGCACCGGTGCCATTTCTGCCCGTCCCCACATCTGGGAAAGCCAGAAGAGTGGGGGAAATATTCCTTAGCACAGCTGATCTCAAGCTGATCTCTGGGATGAACTGGGAGAAAAGTGATGTCCCCCCATCTTATAAAACCTTTCCTGTTTGGATGCTTCTGGCTTTTAAAAAAATCTCTTGCAGGCCCTGCTCCTCAGATACGAATAACCGAAGGGTCAGGAAATGAGTCTGCCTTGGCTGGAGGCTTCCTTTAGAATTTCAACCCCAGCAGATCTGCTCTAGAATTAAAGGTAGCCTAATAGAAGTACTTTTGTAGGATGTAGAATGTAGCATTGTTGCTATTTATGGTTTAATAACTAAAAATATAGTTTAATAACAAAATAGTCCTACAGCCACAGTTAAGCCCAAAATTTCTGTTGTTAAGTGAAACATTTGTTAAGCAAGTTTTTTTACCCCATTTTATGACCTTTCCTGCCATGGTTGTTAAGTGAATCACTGCTACAGTAAGCTAGTAACCCGGTTGTTAAGTGAATCTGGCTTCCCCGTTGACCTTGCTTGTCAGAAGGTTGTAAAAGGTGATCACATGACCACGGGACACAGCAACGGTCATAAAAATGAACCAGTGGCCAAGCATCTGAATGTTGATAACATGATCATGGGGATGCTGCAAAGGTCATAACTCTGGAAAACGGTCATGTCGCATTTTGCAGTGTCGTCATAACTTTGAACAGGTAGTCCTCAACATACGACAGTTCATTTAGTGACCACTAAATGAACTGTGGTAAGTCGAGGACTACCTGTGTTTCGAAGCCAAAAATAGACGATGGCAAATTACTGTTTGCCAAGAAAACGGCACTGAATTCTTAAGCTGAATTCAAGAATCTCCTTTTATTCAACGTTCATAAAGATATGTTCATGCAAATTGTGTTGTACTTATTGGCAGTGTTTTTCCTTAGTCTGAAGTAGTGGTTTTGGAGGTTGTACAGGTAGTGATCAGAACTGTTGCTAAGCAAAGTGGTGGTTAAGTGAGTTGCACCAGATTTTATAATATTTTCTTTTGTCATGGTTCTTAAATGAATCGCTGCATTTGTTAAATGAATCAGATGGTCATTAAGCAATTGCAAGTTCCCCACTAAATATGCTCATTAGATGCTGGCTGGGATAGTTGCCAAATGGCGACAACATGCCTTTGGGATGCTGTAGCCGTCATAAATACACGCTGGTTGGCAAGTTCATGAATTTTGATCACAGGAATGCTGTGATGGTCATAAGTGCGAGAACCAGCTCCTGTTGCTTTTTTTCCAGTGCTGTTGTAACTTTGAACCATCGCTAAATGAATGGTTATAAGCTGAGGACTACATATAGTAACTGAAATTATGTGAGAGGGTATTTCTAAAACAAATCTTCATGATTAGTCCTTTTATTTACAACCTTCTCAGGTCTGTGAAGCCAAGAAAAGCTGAAGTAAGATCATTAGCAGATTTGTGGTTTCACTTAGCAACTGCTTTGCATTATAACCAAGTTGCCAATTCCAATTACGGTTGCCAAACAACGACTGCTTGTAACTATTTTATTATAACAAGCCAGCAGGATGTATTGTACATGCTAATAATGAAGTCATAACTATCTTTAAATTTTTTCACCTTAGGGCTTTACTGGCGGATTTGGCACATGGACCTCTTTCAGTCTGCAGTCCTCTACACTGTAATGACCCTTGTCAGCACCTATTTGGTTGCCTTTGCTTACAAAAATGTGAAGTTTGTTCTTAAGCACAAGTAGGTAGTAAAACTGTTTCTCTCAAAATATACTACACTGCAAAGTATTATTTCACTTTTCTCCAGATGAATTGTTAAAAGCCACTTCAAATCAGCCATGCCATATTCTGTTATAAATATTGTTCCTTGCATTTGGAAAGGTCAGTCAGATTTACTGACAACTTTGAGCCACTAGAATGCAAAGCTTTACAGTGTTTAATTTTCCATAGAGAAATATGTTTTGCATATTGATTATTAATGCATTTCAATAGCAATCGTGTTTGATGCAGTTGCAAATTGAAACTTTAACCGAAATATTTCATGTGATTGTCCCCAAGTAATGGAAATGAATATGCCATTGATCTGAATGCTTTTTAAAAAAATAAAGAATGAACATTATCTATAGATATTATTTTAATATTTTAAAATTTATTGAAAAATGCACAATTAATAGCCAACTAGAGGACGCGGTGGCTCAGAGGCTAAGACGCTGAGCTTGTCAATCAGAAAGGCCAGCAGTTTGGTGGCTCGAATCCCTAGCACTGCGTTAACAGAGTGAGATCCTGTTACTTGTCCCAGCTTCTGCATCTAGCAGTTCGAAAGCATGTAAAAATCCAAGTAGAAAAATAGGGACCACTTTGGTGGGAAGGTAACAGCATTCCGTGGGCCTTCAGCGTTTAGTCATGCCAGCCACATGGCCATGGAGATGTTTTCAGACAGTGCTGGCTCTTTGGCTTTGTAACGGAAATGAGCACTGCCCCCTAGAGCCGGGAATGACTAGCATGTATGTGCAAGGGGAACCTTTACCAGAATAATGTCCTTCATTTCTAGTTTTGTGTTAAAAATGCATGTACTTTGATCAAAATATGTTTGATGGAACTCACTAAAGTCAAATGTTTCCAGTAATTGTCTGCTACTAGTTTACATGCTTTTTCTTTTATGATCCCAGGATCACTGTCTGGATCAGTATGAAACACAACTGATTGTTCTTTAAGGACATTGAGACTTTCCTTTTAATATGGCTTTGTGCATATGAAAATTTATTTAAACTATTTACTAAACTATTTACATTATTACTATTACTATAATCTTCCCATCCTTCCTTTCAGCCATCTCCTCCCACTTATGACTGTATGACTGTAACTGCGTTGCTTGTATCCTTACGATTTTTATTGATTGTTTCCTAGTTTGATTTGATTGCTTATTGTGCCCTATGACTATTATGAAGTGTTGTACCTGATGATTCTTGACAAATGTATCTTTTATCTATACTGAGAGCATTTGCACCAAGACAAATTCCTTGTGTGTCCAATCACACTTGGCAAATAAAGAATTCTATTCTGTACTATTCTATTCTATTCTGTACTATTCTATTCTATACTATTCTATTCTATTCTATTCTATTCTATTCTATTCTGTACTATTCTATTCTATTCTATTCTATTCTATTCTATTCTATTCTATGGAATTTTATTTGTTTTGTTTTGATCCCGCCTTTATTATTTTTATAAATAACTCAAGGCAGCAAACATACCTAATATTCCTTCAGCCTCCTATTTTCCCTACAACAGCTATTTTCACTTGTGAGATGAATTGGGCTGAGAGAAGTTGACTAACTCAAAGTCACTTAGCTGCATTCAGGCAGGACTAGAACTCCAGTCTTCTGGTGATCGGGAAAGTCACCAGTCTACTTTCATGTCTAAGGGAGGACTAGAACTCAGTCTCCCAGTTTCTAGCCTGGTGCCTTAAATTAACTCTCATGTTCATCATCAAGTTCACAGATGGAAATAATTTTGTTATTGTATAGAGAGGGCTAATCTTTGGTGGATGGGAGCTACAGGAAGTATTTTCAAAAATGGTTGGTCTCCAAGGTCCATAGGGAAATATCAAGTCACATGGTTATATCACACTTTCTTTGGCTATTGGAGGGGGGAGGGGGTTGCCTGGCTTGGGCTCTGTAAGTATCCAAAACCAGCAATATGACATTGATAGTAAATGGTTATATTATTTGACTGGATGTCAATGCTTTCCTTTTTTAGGGTAGCCCAGAAACGGGAAGATGCTGTTTCCAAAGAAGTGACCCGCAAGCTTTCCGAAGCAGATAATAGGAAGATGTCACGAAAGGAGAAGGATGAGAGGTGCTGTTCTGCCACTATCCAGTTATACAATCTTACTTGCTCAGTAGTTGGATTCTCTTACTCTCAAATAAGAGATGTAAAGCTGGAGGTTTCTTTGGGGATCAACTTGCTGATTCTCACCATTTTATAGCTTACTTGATTTATTTGGAGTTGCAAACTTTATCCTTGCTAATTTGGGGCTCTTTAATAAAACAATGGAAAGGAAGGGATGTCTGTTAAAACTAAGTATCTTTTCATCAATGAATGGGCATTTTTGAACTGCAAAACACATGTGAGAAAACCTGCTTTGCTGATATCTATATCTATCATCTATATCTATCTATCTATCTATCTATCTATCTATCTATCTATCTATCTATCTATCCATCCATCCATCCATCCATCCATCCATCCATCTTTCCATCCATCTAATTATAATGAAGCAGTGAGTATGTCTGGACTAGTTCACTAACTAATGGTCCCTTTTGGAAGTCTAAATCTGTTATTGTCTTAAAGATTGTCTTAAATTAAAGGTGTTCTTGGTAGTTTTTAATCTGGTGTTTGTCATTTATCATTTTATGTAATGTGCATTAGAAATGGTTTTTAAAACTTTTTTTAAGGCTTAATTTTCTTCAAATTTTTTGGTATTCATTGACACTTGAGTAATCACCATTTTTTACAAATAAGCTGCAGATTATTTCATTTAGAAAAACTAAGGTAATACTTGCTTGTTTGTAAGATGGCCAGGGACTTAGTTGGCAAGAAACCAAATCCTCTTAAGACCTGATCTGAAAAATGGTTTCTAATGCTTGTCAACTTTAATCAGTCTGCTGGTGGTAAACACAATGTACTAGGATAAATTGCATTTCATTGAGTGTAGGTGTCAGATTTGGAGAAATAATTTCGTAGTAATTAATTTTAAAATCTTAAAACCCACAGAAAAATCAATATAGTAAAATTTATTTTTCACTTAGTGAAAAAAAAAACATTTTTTAGAAAAAATGTAATTTGGAGAAAAATGGTTTTGTCAGTGCCAAAGTGCTACTAGGTACATCAAGATAAACATTATTTTTTTTTTGCCTTTGCAGAATTTTGTGGAAGAAGAATGAAGTGGCAGACTATGAAGCAACAACCTTCTCTATCTTTTACAATAATACTCTCTTCCTCGTCATAATAATTGTTGCTTCCTTTTTTGTGTTGAAGAACTTCAACCCCACCGTGTATCCTCTTTTAACAAAACATAGGTCATATAACTTTTTGTGAATCATTTGTAGAAATAAAGGGTTTTGAACTAGTAATCTATATAATTCAGATATGGGAAGGAATGAGTAAGTTGTAATTACCAGGCTAAGCTTCACTCTGTCAAAAAGGCAAAAGAAAAATCTCTATAGTTTACCAATGGACTCCTACAGTGAGTCTGGAGTCAGTGTCATTGGCCAAAACAATTTTTAGAATAGAATAGAATTCTTTATTGGCCAAATGTGGTTGGACACATAAGGAATTTGTCAGTGCAAATACTCTCAGTATACATAAAAGAAAATATACATTTGTCAAGAATCATAAGGTACAACACTTAATGATATAGCCGTAGGGTACAATAAGCAATCAAATCATACTAGGAAACAGTCAATATAAATCATAAGGATACAAGCGACAAAGTTACAGTCATAGAATCACAAGTGGGAGGGGTTGGGTGATAAGGAGTGATGAGAAGATTAACAGTAATAGTAGTGCAGACTTTGTAATAGTTGAACAGTTTTGAGGGAATTATTTGTTTAGCAGAGTGAGGTGTTTGGGAAAAAACTGTCCTTGTGTCTAGTTCTGGTGTGCAGTGTTCTATAGTGTCATTTTGAGGGAAGGTGTTGAAACAGTTTATGTCCGGGATGTGAGGGGTCTGAAATATTTTCACAACTCTCTTTTTGACTCGTGCAGTATACAGGTCCTTGATTGAAGGCAGGTTGGTAGTAATTGTTTTTTATGCAGTCTGTGTCTGTCCTGTTGGGTTGCAGAACCAAACCAGACAGCGATAGAGGTGCAGATAACAGACTCAATAATTCCTCTGTAGAACTGTATCAGCAGCTCCTTGGGCAGTTTGAGCTTTCTGAGTTGGTGCAGAAAGAACATTCTACATTGTGCTTTTTTGATGATGTTTTTAATGTTAGGTTTTCTCAACTGTGTAGCTCTTTAAAGCACATGTAGAGAGCACTGAAGTATTACTTTGTTAGAATTAGAAGCATCACTTCTAATTCTCCCCATTACACTCGTAAGTTGTTACCAACCTTATGATTTTTTTTTGCAGCATCAATTAAGTGGAAAGAGGAATTAGAAGGAAGGAATGTTTACTGAAGTCTAAAAATGAACAGAATTGGGTCTGATAGTTATAACTCTAAACAATATTCAAAATTATCCTAATAGGTTAAAGCAATTGGCTAAAAAATAAAATAATGGAATTTAACAATGTCAAGTTCTAAAGTGAGGAGACTAAAATAAAAGAATAGCTATACGATTTTAAGTTGCAGGAAGAGTCCTGGAATTAATTACCCATAAGGGTGGTGAGCAGACTTTCATTGGAAGTTTTCAAGCACATACTGGGCAGCAATTCCTTGTGTGTTCATTTTGATTCCTGTGCAAGGCAGAAGATTGAATTCAGTGTCCTACATGAGTGTTTCTTTGATGAGGTGCCATCTCATTGCCAAAAGGGAATTGATAGTTCCCAAGTGCCTTGATCTTTTGCATTTTGATATCGGATAGCAGAATTCAAATATTTATATGTACTTGGGAGTTGTGTGTTGCACAATTCCTTTGTAAGACATTTATTTGTAAGAAATTATGGGAGATATGTTCTATCTTGCTAAAATTTTCCTTGACAACTGCTTTTTCAGGAATTACATCCTCTCCATCAGTGCTTCATCTGGACTGATTGCTTTATTATCTACAGGCTCAAAGTAGATAGAATTATTTGAGTACATGAATTCATCTCTGTCTTGCCCAATCAGAAGAAGGTGGATTTGCCATTTTCTATACATTCATCTTTTTCATTTTTTTGTGATTAGATTGGGGAGCAGTTTTGTTATAAAATTATACAATGAAGATGAGGCATTCTAATTTAGGCGTGCAATGTGCTTATTCAAAAAAAACTTCTGACCATTTGGGAGGGCATAGAGATACAGCTGTATCATCCGAGAAGTTCATCAACTAAATCTGGAATTCTTGATTAGAAGTTTTTTGGGGTTTTGTTACATTGTTATTAAAAAAAAGCTTTGCTGAAACAGTGATTGTATGCATAACTTTGTGATAAAGGCAATTCTAGACTTAAATTCTGGTACCAGAATTTCCATTGCTAAGCAAGGCGGTTATTAAATGATTTGTGCCCAATTTGATAACCTGGGTACATTTTCCTCAAGGGTACAGGCTTGGGCCTGCTTTACAAGACAGCCGTGGCCTAGTCTCCAGCTCTGCTTGTGTGGTTTGGGACCTGATTACTTGCCCACTTTCACTCCAAGCAAAATCTGTCTGCTCAAGGGACACCAGAAGGACCTCCCATTTCTCAAAGAGGCGACTTTGAGCTATGCATTCTCTTGCCATAGCTAGCCAACTATGAAGGCGAGAGTAAGCTATGCCAGAAATAAGATCTCTAACCTCATTTTTAATATTTTGAAACCTTGTTAAGATCTGGCTGTTTTGAAGTATTTGGTGTGTGTGTTGAACAGTGAGGGGAGACTCTATTGGGACGTGCAGTGGCAGTCATTAGTATTACTGATTATTACTAAGTATTAAGAGCCATGGTGGCACAGTGGTTAAGAGTACAGTATTGCAAGCTACTTCTGTTGACTGCTAGCTGCCTGCAGTTTGGCAGTTTGAATTTCACAAGGCTCAAGGTTGATTCAGCCTTCCCTCCTTCTGAGGTGGGGGCAATATGCTGACTCTATAAACTGCTTAGAGAGGACTGTAAAGCACTGAAGCGGTATATAAATGCTATTGCTATTACTAGTTATTAAACATTCATATTATTGATATTATATACATTAGCTTTTGCAGAACATCAATTCTACCAATTGAAGTAGCATGAAAATATATTAAATCTTCAGATTTGTAGAAATCTGCTAAAAATATTAGTTTGCTACAGGCATAAAGCTGTTTGCCATGTATCTGAGCATGACAGGTATGCATTTAGATCCAAAGTGGGCACTCTCTGTTGGCTCCTCCTCAAAGAAGCCAATTATTTTTCTAGGTTTGTACGGTAGCTGCACAGCTACAGTAGCTACATTCTTAAGGAAGAGTTGAGGAGGTGGGAACACATGCTGGAAGTTGCTTGTGCTGGGTGTAAAGCACCTTTGCCTGTTTCAGTCCAATACAACACAAATGTTGTGTACATTATCTCGAGAACTTACCAGTGAATACATTCTTATTATGAAGAAGCACATAATTTTAAATTAGCATCCTGTGGCTCTTGGAGAAATAGTTTGGCTTTATTTTGTAACATACACTTTCTTAGCCCTGGTGGTGTAGTGGTTAGAATGGCTAATTCTGCCACAGCCTGGAGTTCAATCCTGATGGGTTCAAGATTGACTCAGGGTTCGATCCTTCCAAGGTCGATAATATGAGGACCCAGATTGTTGGAGGCAATATGCTGACATTGCAAACTGACCAGAAAGTGTTATAAAGCATTATGGGGCAGTATATAAGTGTTAAGTGCCATTGCTATTGTTACATGGAAAAAACTAGAACTAAAAACAGCATTGAAGCAACACTTAATCCTTAGAATGTTTCTTTTCCTGCTCAAAAATCAATACATCCAGTCATATATTTGGGGCACAAAATGCCTTTATTGTGTCCAAGCTAAAGTAGAAAGCAATTCCTGGTATACAGCAATTGAATTCATTTACATAGAATACTGAAGGAAATAGAAATCTTAAAAAGGGTGGATCTATACTTTAAAATCCCAAGAGCTTGCTTTACTCACAGGATTTCCATATGAAATTTCAAGCGAGGAACATGCTGGATGTAGAGATTATGTCTTAGAAACCTCAGAACAATATGTGCAGGTGTTCCTTACCCCAATCCATCACAGAAGTGTCTTTTCATTTTAGGAGCTCGACATACCTTGGCTAAAGAACATCATTAGAGCCTACTGTGTCCACTGAAGTGACAGACAATGCTATTCTAGGTTGGAAAAAGATATAATAAATTTCTGCCACCTGGACCACACGAGTGCTGTTGGATAAATGCGCAAAACCATGTTACAAAGGGTAACTGGAAGCCTTTGGTTTCCATGAACATGGTTTGGAGTATACAGATCACTTGGCTAAATTAAGATTCCAATTGTAAAAGGAAATAAACTGATTTGTATGGCAGGAAACCTAAAATAAGATTACTAATAATGTTCAATAGCAGAAAATAGGGAATATGTAATGCATAGTTGATACCCAGCATTTTAAAGCATGGCAGTAGTTTGGATGTTGATCATAAGTTGCAGCCGTATAAATATTTAGCAAGAGACGATTTTGGATCTTTTAATCTTATTTTTAAAATGTACAGGATTGTACCATCAGAACCTATAATAGTCTGGCATTGCAGGGTAATTTTCACACAGAATAGAAAAAATGTTTACTTTATAGTCAAAGGTAAACCCTAAAGAAACTGTTAGAATAAGGGTTCTTAGCTATCAAAGTGGACAATCCAGGGAAAAATTGGCTTTTTTCTGGGATGTAATGTGCATGAAATGAAACCACCTGGTAGAGTTCATTTTGCATTGTGTTAAAGGATGGATCCAAGTATCTGTAGCCAACAAAAGCAAAATATAGACGAAAACAAGACACAAGCATGGTTAAGAGCTTTAAATCACACAGTACTGAAGCCCAAACAGTAGTTGCTTTTTCTCAAGTACCAGGATAATTTTGAACTTAAAAGCTTAATCAGATTGTTAAGTGTCCTTGAATGAAGGACTGCATGAGAATCTAGGCTGTGGCCAGATATTTCATATCATTTGTTTCCTTAACATCTGCCAGGAAAATTGCACATTTTTTCCATTTGAGGTATCTTTCATGGAAACCTGTAAATGAAATCTAGGAAATGTGGCAGAAAACAGAGAAATTCCTTTTGATGCACATGGATGCCCGTGTCTTTTTTTTCTTCTTTTGGCACAGATTCTTAGCATATGGTGCCCTCATTTTTCAGTTTGCTTTTGCTGGCTTTTAGCCACATGGCTGCAACAGAATAACTGTGTGCAAATAAAAATTAGCAGCCTTTAATATGCCTCAACAAATGCATGCACAGAATCTGCACCCCAAATTCTACAATGCAGCCCTGACATTAATCTGGTTTAATATTTGGCCATTTTTAATATTCAGATGAACAGGATGACTGGAAAAATCTAAGCACTTACTCCTGGTAACAATCACAGATGCAATTTACAAATGGAATGGGGGAAGGAAAGGAACCGAGCAAACAAAAATCTGAGGATTTCATTCAACTGTGATAAAGTACTTTCATCTACATAGCTATCAGAAAAGTATATAGCTCTACACACTATGTACATTTATTGTACAGTTGTCTAAACATTGCCAAAAAGATTTTAGTAAAAGAGCAGTTAACTAAACCATTTCAATTTCCATTTCTGTAAGGAACAATAATTTTTCTCTTAATTTCACTGGCTAAGTGAACATTTTACAATAATCTCCATGGTATCTGTTTACTTCAGTATTTACACTTCAGAAAGCAAGCTGGCATTTTTTAAAACAATGCATTACAATCCAGCCAAAATCACATAAAAATCATGTTATTTCAGTGGAATTGTACAGCAATTCCAAGTGTTCTTTCTTAAAGCATTCTTACATTGTGCTTCAAGCAAAATTCCCAGAATGCCAGAATGGCTTATATATGATCAATAAAAAACAAGTTAATCCTGCCTGCAGGTTTACAGTCTGAATCTTGCTTATAAGTGCTTGGCTGGAACAGATACATTTTAAAAAAATAGATGATAGACATCTATCTCTAATTCCTCCATTTCCCCCGTCTTTCTTTTAGCCCAAACCCAAACTGAACAGTTTAGAAATCAATTCTATTTAAAATGCAAATGGAAAAAATTTCAAACTTACCTATTATTAAGAGAGCTTAAAGAATCTAAATCCCTGAAATTGTCTAAGCTTTCAACTGTATCTGGCTTTTCATTTATTGAAAAAATATATCTATACATCCTTCTTTTTATTTTTAAGTACCTAAGGCTTAGAAATCTTTGATTCTTTGTATTTTCACTGCATAAATAGGAAGAAAGAAAATAAGACTCAGTGGGGTTAGAATCTATTAAGAAAGTCTTACGCAAACCCCAATGAACTGAATACTTCTGCATTTTTTTGTATTTTTCATTCATTAGAGTCAAATTGATCTGAGTCAAGATTAAATCCAAACTCTTAAGATTTGATATACTGTATTTTAAAAACAGTAAAGACAATCTAGTTTAGACAGATCAGCCATGTTACTGAATTTTGGTGGAACATAACCACCTTAGAGGATCTAGTAAATTACAATTGCAGAATATTTTTTTATTGTAACTGAATAGTATCCACTCAGTACACTACTATGTACAGAGCTGTTGTTTAGCCATGCAGTCCAGACTAATCATGCAGTACATTAGGATCTGTAGTCCTTTTTGCAGAAAGGTTTGTTCCCCAAAATGTTATCTATTTCATTCACAATGTGAGTTGTCATCTTTGGAAGAACCTGTAGGCAAAGAAATACACATGTACTCTAACTAGTGTTGCTCTGTGATTTTGAAACACAGATTAATTGCAAAGAAGCCAAGAAAAATTGAATTCTGTAATGCCTTTAATCTCCATATGATGGTCATTTGTTCAATCCAACAGAATTTGAAGCGCAAATACTTTGGCTACCAAATGAGTAGAGAGGACTCATTGGAAATGGCCCTGATGTTGAGAAAGATTGAAGGCAAAAGGAGACAGGGATAACAGAAGATGAGATGGTTAGATAATGTCATTGACTCAATTAACATGAATTTGGGCAAACTGCAGGGCAATGGAGAATGGGGGGCAGGCATACTATGGTCCATGAGGATCACAGAGAGTCAGACATGACTTAGTGACTGAACAACACCAACTAATCCCAAAGAAAGCCTTTGTACTTACCTGTATGGCACCAAGATTTTCTATCAGTTGCTCAGCATTGGATGATCCAAGGAGAACAGAACTCACACCTTCATTGCGAAGACACCATGCTGGGAACATGGGAAATACACAATAAGAGTGTCAGTGCTCCAACAAATCCACCCCCATTCAAATCATAAGTCTCTAGCCGCATCTCTCAGAGTAAAAAAAAAAAAAAGATTTATTAGGCGTGGCCATGTTGGCGTTAGCTGGGTGCAGCCGATACTAAAATACATCATTCATTTCCTCCTTGACCCTGGTCTTTCCCCCACCTCCTGGATGTATATTCTCCAATGGGACACATCCATAGCCAAGAGTCATCAGTCATGCTCTCCAGTAATATTCTTGTGCAGCAACAGCTTTGAGCTGCCAAGGTGATTATCTGATGCATTTAAGGAATGCACTGCTTCCCCCCCACTCCCTTTCTGCTGGCAACTAAAAAGACCAAAGGAGTATTTTTTAGTTGACATAGAGCATGTATTTGGTATAGCATTTTGGAGTCAGCAAAGGTAACATTAAATTGGAAGACTTAATTCTGGAAATTAGAAGGCCTTTCCTCACACCATTATTATTTTAGTGAAACACTTCTCAACTGCCTTTCAAAATTTCAGTCTTTCCACAGGTCAGTTCCCTATCATTTCAATAAGTCTGTAAAATAAGCTTGTCCTTCTACTGTGTTTCTCACAAAATAAGGCCGGGCCTTATATTTTTTGGACCCCCGAAAAAACGGCTAGGCTGTCTTTTGGGGGGTGACTTAATTCCCCCCCCCCTTGCATCCTCGGATGGGTGGGTGGCGACGGCTTGGATGTTGACCTCGGCGTTGGTAGGGCACTTCGTATTGAGAGACCTTCTGCCACCGTTGCTTTCCCTTCTCCCCATGCTGTTGCAGTGTTAGAGCAACGCCGTGGTGTTTGGCACAGCCACGTGCAACCAGCCAGGGCTCCTCCCTACAACTGGAGCCTGGCGGAGTCACTCGGCTTCAGGGACTCCTGTCGCCGCCTTCACTTCGCCTTCGAAGGCAAAGCCAATTCTTTTAAAAACGACACCCTACTACCAGTACAACAAAGCCTCCCCTCCCCAAGAGGGCAACCCAACCCCACATGGGGAGGTGAATTTCCTGGGGCCACAGTGCAGGATTGGCCCATCCCAGGAGAAGGACCCAGCCACCACCCCTGCTGGCGCCAGGCAGAGCGTGAAGAGCTTCACCTGGGGCGCCCGGCGCAGCTGACAGGTGGGCCCTCCTGCCCGGCAGTGGAGCTTTCACCAAGACAGCGAGTGCCTCCCTGCCGGGCCTTCCACTCATCCTGCCAGGGCCGCGCCAGAGCTGTGCGGGCTGGGCAGAGCCGGGAAAGCGAGCCATGGGTGTGCCTGCCAAGCAAAAGAGCCAGGCCGACCCGAGCTTGACTTCCTTCCCAAGTGCCTCCAGCCTGAACCTGAAGGGGCCACCGGGAGAGGCGGCCTGAGGCAGTGATAGCGCCCATCCATCTGTGGACAGGGAGGCAAGGCGACGGCCTGCGCCTCATTCTCCTCTGAGCTGAGCACCGCCGAGTGAGCACCTTTGCCCAATGCCCATGCTGCTGCAGCCTTTGGAGCTGCTGGCACATTTGGAGATGCGTGGGGATGGGGACGGGCTAGGCGAGGGGTGGAAAGGACAGGCGGCTTCGGGCTCTCTCCGCCAGACCTGCTGGCCAGGGAAGCAGCGCTGCCATCCCCTCGCCTCCCTGTCCGCAGACGGATGGGCACAATCACTCCTCGGGCAGCCTCTCCCACTGGCCCCTTTGGCTTCGGGCTGGAGGGACTTGGGATGGAAGTCAAGCTTGGGTCGTCCTGGCTCTTTCGCTTGGCAGGCAGGCGCGCACCTGCGGCTTGCTTTCCTGACTCTGCCCAGCCCGCACGGCTCTAGCGTGGCCCTGGCAGGATGAGTGGAGGGCCCGATGGGGAGGCACTCGCTGCCTTGGCGAGAGCTCCACTGCCAGGCAGGAGGGCCCACCTGTCAGCTGCGTTGGGCGTCCCAGGCGTAGCTCTGCCCTCTCTGCTCGGCGCCAGGCAGGGATGGCGGCTGGGAGCTTCTCCCAGTGTGGGCCGATGCTGCGCTGTGGCCCCAGGAGATTTGCCTCCCCATGTGGGGTTGGACTGCCCTCTCGGGCAGGAGAGGCTTTGTTATACCGGTAGTAGGGCGTTGTTTTTAAAAGAATTGAATTTGCCTTCGAAGGCGAAGGGAAGGCGGTGACAGGAGCGCCTGAAGCCAAGTGTCTCCGCCAGGCTCCGGTTGCAGGGAGGAGCCCTGGCTGGCTGTGTGTGGCTGTGCCAAATGCCAGTAGCACGGGGAGAAGGGAAAGCAATGGTGGCGGAGGTCTCCCAATACGAAGTGCCCCACCAACGCCGAAGTCAACGCAGGCAGCACCATATGCAGGTATGCAACAAAAGTACTTCCTGATGGCATGGCCCCCCTGGCCATTCCCCCCCATTTCACATGTTTAATATAGGCCTTAATTTGGGGGGGGAGGGGCTTAATTTGATTTTATGCCTATAAAACATGCTGGGACTTCCTATTGGGGGAGGCCGTATTGTTGGATTAACATGGTACATGAGAACAAGCTCATAATGTCAACACAGCTAAGTATCACTGAGCACAGAGATAAAAAATAATTAGGAACTGGGGATGGGGTGGGGGCGAATCCCCAAATCCCTTACCGACTGCTAGCTGAGGTAGTGTACATCCAAGGCGTTCAGCAATTGGGAAGAGTTCTTTCAGCTTTGATTGTTGCATTCTTCCTTCCTCATTCACAATTTTCTCCTTTAGCCATTGATAGCACTAGCAAATCAAAACACAATAAAAAAAAAACAATTTAAGTCCACGTCTGAATTTCAACTCCCAGAATTTCTACCTTGTTGCCACACTAGCTGAGAATTATATATAATGATGTTCAGCACATATAAGGGGCACCACATTGGAGAAGTCTGGTTTATATCAGCCCTTAATCTCTCACCTTCGTTTTGCTCATCACTGTTATTTCAAAGTTTTATCAGAAAATGTACTGTGTGTACTATACATACACAAGCTTTATCAGAAAATGTATGTATTATACTATATTTCCACAGAGGTTACTGAATGAAGTCACTTTCTGGCTCTTTCAACATACTGAATCAATACATTTACCAATCAATCTTGATTTACACTCACACAGAAAAAGAACAATAGTTATTATTAAGCAAAGTTTGCATGTTTGTGAGCATGTTGCTATTGTACAGAACAAAAATAGGAAATTTATGATCTTCCAGATGTTGAAGGCAATACCCAATAGCTCTAACCAATTTGGCTAATGGTGGGGGTTGCTGAAAACTGTAGTTCTACATTCAGAAAGACTCAGATGTTTTAATCATAGTTTGATTTTTCACTGATATCATTAGTAAAGGAAGTTATATTACACTAATGGCCAAAATTGTGGAAACCTTTTGGAGAAATGTCTCTTTATGTATTTTATGCAATCACTACCAAACAGAGAGTTCTTGGTCTCATCACTCCAAATAACACTGTCCCATTGTTCCTCTGTCTAGATAACATGGGTTTTAGCCCAGTTTACTCTTTTCAATCTTTGTTTGAGAGATAAATGTGGCTTTTTTCATGGAATTCTAGATTTTAGGCCAAATTCCTGCAGTCTGCGCCAAACGGTCCTTGCCCTCAACTTCGCATTGCATTGCATCTTGTATATACCCAGATTATTTTCTTCTGTCATGTAGGCACAGTCTCTTAATTCTTCTATCACTTGCTGTTGTGCACCTTTTCCTGCCTTTACCAGTGTGGTTTTGTAGTGACTGAGTCTCCTTATACCTCTTCAAAAACTTAGAAATGCCACCTTTGGTTAAGTTTCCACCAATTTTTCTTCTAATTTCTTTATAACTGTAGCCTTCTTCACTTAATACTATTTTACGTCACTTTCTGGGTGAACAGTCAACTCTTTGCACCATTACTTTAATGTTATTATGTTTTACAAGCTCACTTAATGAAAGAACACAAAAAATCCAATCAACTTGATAGCGATCACATAACACAGACAAATGTCCTCCTCTCAGCTTCAATTCATGACAACAATAAATGAATCCTACTGTGATCTGATTGGCTCACTGCCAAAACAAGATGACACCTGATTGGCTCTCTAAACACTCACGCTCATTGGCTACAATCAGATGAAGTAAAGCTACCTGATATCAATTTAAGCAAGTTGTGCTTCCTTCTTCTGATTATTTGACTATACCTTTTCATAGAATACAGATAATTGAACAAACCTTGTTGCATTATATTCTTGATTAAGTTATCTTTCCATTGATATATAATTTCATGGTACTACTCTAAAAAAAAGTGGTGTTATTAGCAGGGGTGGGATTCAAAATTTTTAACAACTGGTTCTGTGGGTGTGGCTAAGTGGGCATGGCTAGATGAGTGTGGCCATGTGGCTGGGTGGGTGTGGCTTCTTTTTTTGCAAACCCCCCCCCCCAAGTTTTGCCTTCTGGGCCTCAGGGAAGCCTCCTGGGGGTCATTTTTGCTCCCATGAGGCTTCCCTGGAGCCCAGCACCCCCTGGGCTCCATTTTTGGGCCTCCTGGGCCTCAGAGAAACTTCCTGGGGGGTGTTTTTGCTCCCAGGAGGTTTGCCTGAGACGCAGGAAGGCAAAAAATGGAGCACAGGGGCTGCCTCCTGGGCCTCAGAGGCGCCTCCTGGGTGAAGCAGTAAGACAGCGAGGGGGATCCTGCCACAGCTGATCATTGGAACACTGATCCTTGGGAGGGGAGTGACTGGGAGGGGGAAATGTGGTCAGTGATGTTGGGCATGCGCGCAATGTCACGCATGCGCGATAAGAACTGACTGGGTAGGAACGGGAGGGGAAGGTGGAGGAGGCGGGGCCAGCCAGGGCACAATTTGCCAGTTCTCCGAACAGCGCAGGATCATAACAACCGGCTCTATAGAAGCAGTCCGAACCAGTAGGATCCCACCCCTGGTTATTAGCCATCAAACCTCAAAAATACACTTTTCCCCAAAGGTTTGCACAATTTTAGCCACATACAATGACTAGCAATCACGAATAAAATTGTTCTAACAAGAATGGTTGGAGGATGTGAGGTAAGTTTAAGTCACATACTTAATCTGAGCTAAGCACAACAAAACCATTTTTCTATTAATCTCTTGTGTGGAGCAGCCTATCTGACTTAAACAACAAGCTGGGAAGCTGTAAAGACTGCTTTTGAATATACCACAATAACTGTCATGCATTGGGTCATTTAAAATAGCAATTTTTACATTTTTTACATTGTTGCCAAGAAAATTGTCTAGACATGGGCAAAATATCTAGACAAGTCTGTATGTCAACTGACAAGATTTCCAGGTTCGAAGGCATGTCTTTACTTGGGGGAAATGTTGAACTTTCACAACTCAAAGTGATGATGTGGTCAGACTAAAGCCAGAAGAATCTGGTCACTGATAGTGCCAGTTCTAAAACAGGAGTTCTTTGTTTACAATTACACATAAGTACTTGTAAAAATACAGATAGTTGGATGAGAGAATTTTTTAAAAAGCAAAAATGAAAACAGGGATGAAGTATATTGAGTTGGAATATTCTATGAATGGGTGAATGGCCTGAAGTAAGCCACTTTATATCAGTTGATTAGATGATTCAGACATGACACAAATGTGAAAAAATGGAGTGGCAATAATATTTTTTAAAAAATACTGTGACGTATGAGCTCAGCTATAATCCAATAAATGATAGGATGTTATCTAGTAGAATTAAATGGCTACCCGTCGACATTAATCTTAGACTGATACATGCATTTAATGTGATGCAGTGATTGAAGAGCCTGAGAAATTCTATTGGAAAAAGCAAAATGTTAAACTGCAACATCTAGAAACAACACAGTGCCATGAATGGATGTTTAGAATGCAAAAACTCGCAAAAGATCCTGGAAATACAGTCAGAGTCTTATTGAATAAATTTTGCTGGTCATTGACTGAATAAATATTATAGATTGACTGATTGATTGACTGAATAAATGCAATAATACAGGTGAGATGGGCAGAGTTTTGCAAAGAAAATCTGTTTATTGTTGACTCTTACTTCAAGCAACATAAACTCTTCAAACGGACATCACCAAATGAACCGTATTGGAATAAACCTAGCTATATATTAATAAATAGAAGACAGAGAAGTGAAATCCAGCCAACCAGGATATTTTCTGATTCAGATTATGGAGAGATCATGATTACTAGATCAAAATATAAGGATGAAAGTTCAAAGTTCAAAGAGAAGCCATCTTGTCAGAATATAAAAACAATGTAAGGAACAGATTCAGTTTTCATATGTGAAATCTGATGGGAAAAGAAACCAAGAGATGAAATAAGAGACAATGGGAAAGCTGAGGTTTCTTCTAGAGACCAGGATACCTATTGTCCCTTGTATCCTATATTGTCATATATTTGTTTATAGTAAGTAGAAAGCATGGTTCTGGGGACAAAAGTAGTTAGGGACTCAGGTGAAGCTCTTGTGAGGCAGGTTGCCCAGGTAGCTTTGGGACAAATACCTTCAAGGATGCTCTTGATCCATCAGGGACTCCACTGGCATATTTTCCTGAGATAATTCCACAAGCAAGTGGAGACCAAGTCATTGCTCCAACTCCTACAAAATAACCAATGCATGAAGAAACATTTAAATTAACACAAACCATTTAAAAAAAACCAAACAATAAAAGGCCACCCCCCCAAATTTATCTAAGAACAGTTACAGCACTTTGAGACTTAGAAAATGTTCAATCAGGAAAGAGGTTAGGCATTTTTCAAAGTAATGCAAAATATATAAAATGAATATGGTTTTATCCCACTTGGATCCAAGCCCCAATCCCATGTGGGGAACCTCAAAGACCAGAATAAAGCTGTTGTGCAATTCACTGAATTCAATTCATTATCTCAATGAAGAGAAATGCCAGTCCTCTCACAAATTTAGGATTGCACCCAGTTTGATCTAATGATTAAGGCACCAATCTAGGAACCAGGAGATGTGAGTGCTATTCCTGTCTTAGGCATGAAAGTTGACTAGGTGATTTTGAGCCAATCACTCTTTGCAACAGCGGCTAATAACTGTTGCTTGGGTGTAGGATGAGGGTGAATGTTTTCCGAGCTTGTGGGTTGGTTTCTAAACGTTTTGTTATCAGGGTAGGCATATCTTCAAGGGAGTTTAGGGGATGTCAGTATTCTTCTATTGACTCGTGACTCATAGCTCACCCATCACAAGACCTTCACTTGACAAACCCACACCTGAAATCCTTATAAACAGAAGAACACTGACACTGACATCCTCTAAACTCCACTGAAGATGTTACCTCGCCTAGTAACAAAACATTCAGAAACCAACCCACAAGCTTGGAGAACGAACCTTCACCCTCATCCTACACCCAAGCGGTGAACGAACTTACACCCTCAATCACTCTTTCTCAGCCAATTCACTTCATAGTCTTGTTACTGTGGGGAAAATAGGAAGAGGAAGGAACATTAGGTTTGAGTTATTTATAAAAGTAATACAGGCGGGATTAAAAAAATTCTAATCTTAGCCCTTTAAGGAGTGAGAAAATGAACACCTGTAGTTTTGATATATGATAGAAAAAAGCTGCGGCAATCGTGAAGAAGTGCTGTCAGTTCCTTCTTTGTGTAGGGATAATTTTTCTAGGCAAAGATTTATATACCTGTGATAATGATTAAACAGTAGGGGACAAGCACTGTCTCTGAGTATACACTTTGGACATAAAAAGGATTAATTTCTCAATCTTTTATGAAAGTGGCTGCCTTGGTACATTACCTATCTTGTGGTATAATTCCGGCAACTGAACCTCAACTTTGTCTCTTTGGAAAAGGTGATATTCTGCTTGTTCACATACTGGTGGGATCATATTAAACTGTCTTGCTACTGAATATGCTTCCTGTTGAGAATCAGCAACAAAAGAAAAATACATTAGAAGGGAAAATTCCTCAGGCATAAAATCATACATCAATAAAAGCCACTGTTTTTCATTCCTTGTTCAGGCATATTTATTAAAGATCTGACACTCGATTTACTTGGTGAATACATTAAAAATATTTTGAACAATGAAAAAAGCACAGCTCTGAATGATCTGATAGGGTTTTTTAAAAATTGTAAAAAATCCCTGCAGATAGCATTCTCTCATGGGTGACAAAACAACATTTGCAAAAATTTGTGCGCATTAAGGACAAAAGCACATTATATGGACAATTATATACAGTAGCTGCCATGAACGCACTATGGAAATGATAAATTAAAAAGCTACATTTTAAAAAGCAAGTGTAGCTTCAGTTGCTGGCTAACTGTGTATGAAACAGCTCTTGAATTACAAAATAATTATAGGAACATACAAATGAAGGAAGAAGAACGCACGAAGAAGATTTAGGTCTGTCAAATTAATCGTGCATCTCACTGATGCATTGTTAATCCCTATAAGCAGATGCCCTGCTGGTCATTCTTCTGGCTTTGGGGAACAGAGGAAGAATTGTAGAACGAGTCAACATTTGGTCCAATTCCAATGTTTCTACAATTTATTCAAAAGTGATAACATAGGAGATGTAGGTACTAATGTTTGTATATTTTGATGTTTTCCTACAATGAAAATACAAGAGGAAAATATTTGATGGCAACATCATGTACATGGCTCAAAAAAGTCAGACCATAGAAGCACAGCTATTTCATGCCAGACTATTCTTGATGTTTAATTAAATGTGAATTAATTGATTATTGTTCATTCCTAAAAAGCTAAATTACCATAATCTCCATGGCACTCCAGCGCGAAGTCCCCCAATACATTGTCATTCCCCGGTCAATCACATATGTCATTGCTCGGACAATCTCTAAATCAGGAAAAAGGTAGAATTATGCAACAGATGCTAATAGATAACAGCCTATTTCAAAAGCCAGTATATTCAACTTAGTCAAGAGAAATGGAGTGCATATGATGCTAACCCAGCCTTTGTCCATTACTAGCATCTTTCACGTTGATGGAGAAAATCTGTAGAGAAATACTGAATACATTTAGATGAAGTAGGTTACAGTGCTGTACACAGCCACAAATTTGATCACAAGGCCTATTAGATTTTCTTCAGATCTTGCCCACGAAAATAATGGGGTAAGACTATGAGTGGGATTAGGACAATGTCCCTGTTAACAGGTAGTCCTTGATTTACAACAGTTCATTTAGTGACCATTCCAAATTACAATGACACTGGTAAAAGTGACCGTTTATGACCATTTTTCACACTTAGGATCTTTGTAGCATCCTCAAGATCACGTGATCAACATTAAGCAACTGGTTCATACTTATGATTGTTTTTTTTCTAAGCAAATTTTATTGATTTTAACAACAAACAAACAAAACAAAACATCATTAAACATTAAAAACATAAAACCTCTTTCCATTATAAATCTTTACAAGGCAGGTAACACATTATTTTATATCACATTCTTCTAATTTATCCCATACTTATGATTGTTGCTATATCCCAAGATCACGTGATCAACATTAAGCAACTGGTTCATACTTAGGATTGTTGCTATATCCCAAGGTCATGTGATCAACATTAAGCAACTGGTTCATACTTATGATTGTTGCTAGGTCCCAAGATCACGTGATCAACATTAAGCAACTGGTTCATACTTATGATTGTTGCTAGGTCCCAAGATCACGTGATCAACATTAAGCAACTGGTTCATACTTATGATTGTTGCTAGGTCCCAAGATCACGTGATCAACATTAAGCACCTGGTTCATACTTATGATTGTTGCTAGGTCCCAAGATCACGTGATCAACATTAAGCAACTGGTTCATACTTATGATTGTTGCTATGTCCCAAGATCATGTGATCATCTTTTACAATCTTTTGACAAGCAAAATCAACAGGGAAGCCACTTAACAACTGCATCACTGATTTATCAACTGCAGTGATTCACTTAACAACTGTGGCAAGAAAGGTCATAAAATGGGGAAAAACTCACTTAACAAATGTCTCGCTTAACAACAGAAATTTTGGGCTCAGTTGTGGTCCTAAATATTCCTCTTTCTTGATCTGTCTTATCTGAGGAGTAATACATGTTGTTTATATTACAGTGGCACAAAATATTCAAGATACATTGGTCTGAAGGAAGCACCCCACCCTTAAAGCATGGAAACAGGCACATCTCACATTTTCAGGCAGGAAATTCTGTTGTGCATTAATGACATTTCAGACAGTATCTATGCACCCAATGCACCATAGGCAACCCAAGAAAACTTTCTGCAAAAGTGGTTTGTATTATATCGTATTGCCTCCTATACACTTACAGATTCATGTCCCTGTACTGTAGTTCACTTCTCTCAAATGAATATCACTAACAGGTAGTGTGATAATATATATATGTGTGTGTGTATGTTTATGTATATGTATCTATATATATGTATATAATCACTACATATAGATAGATAATATATAGATATTACATAAAAACCCTTTAAAAAGATTTTTCACACTTTCCTTTTCAATACATCTATATTCAACTTTGGCCAGAAGCCACCCTGAATAAAATCCACCCTTACTTGGAAGAAAGAAAAAGCTGTTAGCATGAAGCTTAGTCTTTCCTCATTTTTTATGTTGCTTCTTGAGAGTTTTGCATTATAAAAAGTAGTGAGGTAGTGATGTATACATCATCACCTAAAGAGTAAAAATATCTGACAGATGGAGGGAGGGGTAACATTTAGACTGTCTCTGTTTGACTGCCTTTCTAAAATCTTCTAAGCAGGCCTATGGATATGCAAGAGACTGTACCATGTTGTTTCACCAAACATGCATGCATGCCCTAAAGACTTCAGGAAGGCCTTAAACAAGCCACAATATACCTGCGTGGCATCTTTAAAGAATGGATACTGAGATATGCTTCTTTCTTCATCTGCACAGCTCAAATGTAAACTGTGGAATAAAACTTGTTTCGAAGGTACTTTAGAAATCATTAACCCAACCAGGGCATATTGCTGCACTCGCAGTTCTTACATATTTTATTTATTTTATTTTATTTATTTAGTTTAGTTTGTCAAGCATGTATGAGAAAACAAGTATAAGTATGAACATAACATATAAACATATAAATATAAACAGGTATAGATACATACATAATGAATGAGAAAGAAGAAATGGGAACAGTAGGACAGGGATGGTAGGCATGCTGGTGCGCTTATGCACGCCCCCTTACATGCCCCACTTACACGCCCCCTCTTAAGAATGGAATGAAGTCCACAGTAGACAGTTTAAGGTTAAAGTTTTGGGGATGTAACAACAGAGTCAAGTAGTGAGTTCCAGGCATTGACCACTCTGTTGCTGAAGTCGTATTTTCTGCAGTCGAGTTTGGAGCAATTTACTGTGAGTTTGTATCTATTGCTTGCCCATATATTATTGTGGTTGAAGTTGAAATAGTCATTGACAGATAGGATGTTGTAGCAGACAATTTTGTGTATTAAGCTTAGGTCAGACTGTAGGCGGCATAGTTCTAAGTTGTCCAAAATTTCAAGCCTGGTGGCATATGGTATTCTATTGTGAGATGAGGAGTTGAGTACTCTTCTCATGAAATACTTCTGGACTCATTCAATTGTATTAATATCCGTTATACAGTGTGGATTCCAGGCAGATAAGCTGTATTCAAGAATTGGTCTGGCAAAGGTTTTGTATGCCCTGGTTTGCAGTTCAATATTACCAGAGAAGAAGCTTCACAAATTAAAAAAACATACCAACTGGTGTGCCTAGTACATTCTTTTCTAGATTGAGAGGCCCTTCAGACAATCACTCATGCCCTGATCACCACATAGCTCAACTACTACAACAACTAGTCTCCATGGGTTGTCCTTTCAAGACTGCCCAGAATCTTCAGCCCTATTCCCAATGCAGCAACATGGGCAGTGATGGGCAAGCCTCAGTATGCCCACGTAACACCTCTCCTTCATAAGCTACCTTGGGTGCCAGTTTGCTTTTACTGCAGTTCAAGGTGTTGGTCATTACCTACAATAAAGCCTTACCTGGTATAAGGTGACTTGAGGGACTGCCTGTCTCCAATACTGTAGTATCTGCCTGACCTATTCAGTCTCGTAGGGTTGGCAGTCTCCAGGTTACTTCAATTAAAAAATGTTACCTATTGGGACACTGGAAGCACACTTTCTCTGTCGAACCACCTGCCCTCTGGGATGAATCTTCTAGAATGATCTAGATGTCTCATTTTGATCTTGATTAGAATAGTTATGAAAACATGGATCTTCACCCAGGTCGTTGGTGAGGGAGAGTGAAACCCCTTACTTAATTCCCAACCAGTCCGTTATTTTTACCATCTTTTAACTAAAATTGGCTATATTGTATTTCCCTTGTTTTAGTTGTCCATCAGACACAACACAATTTTTCAGTGTCTTTCTGAAATGCAGTACCTGGAACTGGGTGTAGTATTCTTAAATGTGGTTTGACACTACAGAGAGGAACCATTACTTCTCTTCAGTGGTGGGATTCAAAAAATTTTACTACTGGTTCAGTGGGCGTGGCTTGGTCGGCACGGCTTGATGGGCATGGCAGGGGAAGGATACTGTAAAATCTCCAGTCAGAGGTGGTATTTGCCAGTTCTCCAAACTACTCAAAATTTCCGCTATCGATTCTCCAGAACTGGTCAGAACCTGCTGAATACCACCTCTGCTACTAGAGATGATATTCAAGCAACCGCTAAAACTAGAGAGAGTCATCATGAGACAACTAACACCCCTAGACAGTATTTGAGAAAAGCCACATCAGGAAATGTCCACCATTAGAATAACTGGCATAAACTCTCACTTATTATTGCAGGATATAATAAGCACATGTTGAAAGCCTAACAAAGATTCACTGCCATATAATCCAGGGGTGGGCTTCAAAAATTTTAGCAACGGGTTCTCTGCCCGGTTGCTGGGTGGGCGTGGCCATGGTGGGCATGGCCTAATCCCTGGGCTGTAGAGACTTTCCTCACGCTTCCAGAAGGATGAAAATGGCCTCCCCGGGGTCCAAAGGCTCTCTGGAATCTGGAAATGGGCCCATTTCTGGCCTTCCTGAACTTTTGGGAGGACCATTTTTTGCCCTCCCTGAGCCTCCACATGTGCCCTGCCTACATCCAAAACTGGCCGTGTGGGGACTCTGGGAGGGAGTGGGGTGGGTGGGGCCACCCAGGAGTGGGATTGGGGGGGTTTCTAAATTGTGCAGAATCTTAGCTAGAGGATCTCCTGAACCCCTGTGAACCCACAGTGGCCCACCCCCTGCATACATCCCATGCTAAATAATCAAGTCAGAGCAATCTTACATTTCTTTCTCATTCCTTTCTTCCTTCCTGGTTGTAACTGGTATTTACAGACTGATCACCGAACATTTTCTTCAGTTCTAACTATGAACTTCTCTACAAAAAAGTACAGATAGTTCTCAACTTACAAGCACAATTGAGCCCAAAATTTCCATTGCAAAATAGTTGTTAAGCGAATTTAAATTTTGCCCCATTTTAACATTCTTGCCACAGCTGTTAAATGAATCAATGTAGTTGTAACATGGTTGTTAAGTGAATCTGGCTTTGCTTGTGAGGAGATCACAAAAGGTGATCACATGACTCTGGGACATTGCAACTGGCATCAATACGTGCCAGTTGCCAAGCTTCTGAATTTTGATCATGTGATCATAAGGATACTGCAACAGTCGTTAAGAGTGAAAAACAATCATAAGTCACTTCTTTCAGTGCTGTTGTAAATCGAATGGTTACTAAATAAACAGCTGTAAGTTGAGGACTACTTGAAATGAATCTTTTGAATAGCAAAACACTTTATGAGGTTGGAATTCTCACAAAACTTCTTCAAAGAATGCCAAAAATATTGTTCTCATGAAAAATATCATGGCATCTCATGCTGTTAAATTGAAATCTTACAAGATTTGGCTATGTCATGATGTTTTAATCACAACATTTAAAAAAAAAATTGGTAAGAAGCACTTCAAAAGATAATTGATCCCTGAAGCAGACAATATACATACCTTTCTGTTATCTTTTCTAGCTGCTTACTTTTATAAAAATGAAAACAAAAATGAAAGATAATGCTTTGGCTTGCGAAGACAGATGGTAGACAATTTTTTACTCCATATTGCTCCTCAAAGCTTGGAAACCAATGCCAGAAATCACAAAAAGACTGCATTTCACAGTTATTTCAGCAGGAACAACAAGGGCATCAAAATTGTTTAGAGAACAGTGTTGGTCTCACAACTGCAAAACCCATCATTTTGAATGTGTGTGTGACATTGATATACACACAAAAAGGGCAGGACTTGGATTGTGGTGCTCCATCTGCCATCTTGCTATGGACACAACTTTTAATGATGGCTATGGTCAACAGTTATTGTAATAATTATTATTTTCACTTATTTTGTGGGAGAAAAAGAAATTAGGGTAATTTACTTGAACACAATTAACATACAATTTGGTTAGCGAATAATTCCTATTAAGCAAAACGATGAAAGTGTGGCAACGTTACTCATGTGGCAAAACTATTAAAGTTTCATAACACAAGAGGGCAGTATTGTAGAAAGAGTTAAATGGGATTTTTGGCGCATAGGCTTTAATTCCTCAAGTATAAGGCAACTAACTGAACTGAGGAAAATACAAGTTATACAAAGATCACAGTGGTGGGTTTGTGCAAATAGTGTTTATTTAGATGTGCAAAAAGTATGAATGAATTTTAGTGGGTCATTTGGCAAAATCATAGAGTGGAAGGGCCATTTAAGCCATCAAATGCAATTTATTGCTTTGCAGGGGAATCCCAATTAAGTATCAGTAACAGGTGGTTATGTAACCTCTGCCTGTTCATTATGTCATGAAAGGGACCCACTATTTCCTGGCATCATTAGATCCACCATAAAACTGCTCTCACTGTTGAGGAGTCTTTTTTTTCCCTCTGCCCTGAATCCATGTTTCATGGCCTGTACTGTAATCTTCTCTTTTGAAAGCTAAACCTGACCTACTCCTTCAATTCCTTTTTAGTCCCCTTGTTAGAATTTCACTGGCCATGCTGTCTTTTATGTGACTAGGCAGAAGCTCTTCATCCCATCTCCCAGGGTTTTCCCCTCATGCCATTACAGAAGCTGAGGTTGAACCCAAACATAAACAAGAATTGATCTTTATCCAGAGATCATTCTGGATAAGAAGATACTTATGCTGAAAAAGCAGATGCACAACTTCAGTATCCTTTTGAATTCATACTCACCGCTAAATTAACATTGAACTGCAAACATTGAACTGAAAACCAGGGCATACAAAACCTTCGCCAGACCAATTCTCGAATACAGCTCATCTGCCTGGAATCCACACTATATAACGGACATTAATACAATTGAGCAAGTCCAGAGTTATTTCACGAGAAGAGTACTCCACTCCTCAGCTCACAATAGAATACCTTATGCCACCAGGCTTGAAATATTGAACCTAGACAACTTAGAATTATGCCGCCTACAATCTGACCTAAGCTTAGTACACAAAATTGTCCGCTACAACATCCTACCTGTCAACGACTACTTCAGCTTCAACTGCAATAATACATGGGCAAACAATAGATACAAACTCAAAGTAAACTGCTCCAATCTCAATTGTAGAAAATACGACTTCAGCAACAGAGTGGTCAATGCCTGGAACTCACTACCTGACTCTGTTGTTACATCCTCAAACCCCCAAAACTTTAACCTTAAACTCTCTACCATGGACCCCACTCCATTCCTAAGAAGTCTGTAAGGGTGTGTGTATAAGTGCAGCGTATACTTATTTACTGTCCCTCTTCTTCTGCTCCCATTTATTCGTACTCATTTATTATGCATATCCTATACCTATTTATACTTATATGTTTATATGTTAATGTTCATACTTATACTTGTTTTCTCATACATGCTTGACAAACAAATAAAATAAAAAATAAAATAAAGAAATACATTGCAAATAGAAGTCATGTCTGGGGAAAGTTTGCCCATCTTCCACTGATGTTCCAGTTGCAGCCCTAATTGAAATCAGAGACCTGGTGAGGGTAACCAATGCCCTTCTCACCATCCTTAGTATCTTTTACAATTCACTCCACACTGGATTTCTTCTGAAAACTATTCAAGATGCAACTGGTGCTACATTGTGATGTCCTATATGCTGATTGATGAAAGTCACTATACCTGAGTTATTCTGCTAGTTGCTGGAAGACTGTGGGATACAATACAAAGTACTGTTTCTGACCTGTAAAAACCATAAATGTAAAAAGCATAAAACAATAAATAAATTGGTCTATGTGCTTGTAGAATTGGCTTTTCTTGGTAGAAATGATTGATCCAGCCTGCTTGAGTTGGCTTCTAGGTATTGACTGATTCACTTGGTATAGATATGAATGGTACATATTCCAGTTCACATGTCATGAAGTTGTTAGGTAAAGAAAGACTTGGCTTTTCTGCTATGATATTCTCTTTTTGGAGAACAGATCATTGCCAAATCTGGTTTCTTTTTGAAGGGAGGTCATAATCGGTTTATTCCAAAAGACTTTTGGGAATGGATGACAGCTGGTGCTATCTTATGCTGTCAAATGGCTAAAATGATACCTATTGTTAATTTTATCTTTTACTGAAATGCTTTTAATCTGTATTGTTTTTAGGTTTGTATTGTTGTAAGCTACCAAGAATCTTTCTGATTCTGGTGGCATAAATAAGTGTCAAAATGAAACCCAAATAGATGGATCTTACTTCAGTTTTGATGACAAATTAGATTCCTTTATTAACAGGAGGGGTAGAATAGTTTTCACAGTGCTTACAGCTTTGTTCTTTATTACCATTATGTTTGACTCTACATCTATCTAATATACTCTATGGCCTACATTCTCTGATAAGGTTGTTGGTTTCCAACGTTTCATTTGCAGACCAGAATCTCATGTCTCCTATTATCACGCTGTCATCCTTGTAACTGGAGATGCTAAAAGCTGGAGGCAAATCATGTGATTTATCACTAAGCTGCAGAGTTTGAGAAGTGACTTGGGAGGCATACATTTCATTATTGTAAACCTCACCCCCTCCAATGTTCTATAAATACCAGTGTAAGTGATATTGAAATATGATAAAAAAGCTAACCAATTCATACCAAAAACTTTCCATTAAAAAAGGAAAAGAACTAAAAAAAAGTTAACTTTCCCAGTTTCCTAACTGTCTTACTCATTGGTCACTCTATTGGTTGACAGCACAGAGGATAATTACAATAGAACTTTTTTTACATCACCATGATTGTTTTCATGGTAGAGTTTGGTTTTTAATGTTTAAGGCTATATTCCTTTAGGCATTAACTCATTTGAAAGATTATTGGGATGAAAAATAAAATATGCATAACATATACTGTATATTAATTTTTAACAGATCTTTAGTGAGGTATGTGTTAAATAGGCCAATTTCTTTCAAATCACTTTCCTGTTTTTTAAAATAGCCCTAGATACTGCAATTATGGATGTCTGTTTTATGACATTCATTTTGGTTGAAAGGCCCCAGCAGAAGTATGGCTCCCATAAATTGTACATATCTAACTTTCATTTCCAAGTAGGTTCAGCTTAAAGTGGGCCATCTTGGGGGTGGGGAGGAAAGAATGAAGAACTCATTTCCTTTTTTGAAGTGTGTTGAACTCTTTCTTTAAATGGTCATCAGGGTTAGGAATAGGTGATAAACAAGTATAGTAAAAAAATACAGAAACAAATTAATAACCACTACATTTAGTAATAAATGTCCCACAAGAAGGCCATAAAAGGTCAGTAGGCAACACAATGAGTGACAAATCAATTTATATAATGGAGTATATATCTACATACTACATACATACGTACATACATACAATTATATAAAAGATAGAATCAGAAACCTACAACAGCAGTCTAATCTGGATCTTATAAATAATCTGGGCCTTATTTCTTGCTCCCTTGTTGCATCTTATTTATTTATTTTTTATTTTATTTGAAACATTTATGTAGCCACTCATACTGAACTTTTATGAAAGTGTCCCCTGGAAAGGTATAAACTATGCAATAGTGCAATAAAAAATAATAATAATGACACATAGTTGTACGCAGCAACCATATCTTCAAATATAGCCTGGTCAGAGACAATGGTTGACCTTAAGGTTCTAGTGTGAAGGACATCCAGAGAGTAGGATATAGTCCTGGTGTAAACATCTGCCACTTCAAGAGGTACATCAGACGTTTCATTACGTATTGAATGTGTGTGTTCAAAAAGCAGATGGAGCTAGGATCCATTGCAAAGAGAAAGGGTGGAGAGCCTCACGGGTTAAAATAGGAACCTGAAGTTCCTGCAAAGTCTGAAGCTCCTATTTGTCTTTTGAAGCGCAACCCCACCCCCAGCCCAAACAAAATAAAACAAAACAAGATTTGTAAAAACCCACAAACAAAATAAGGCCCATAAAGTTGGTCCTCTACTACTCTGGGAAGTCTGAAAAATAAAGGCAGATTATGCATACCTGAGCTAGGCTAACCCAATTTTTCCTAAAAGCCAATCAAGTCTCATTGCTGAGTTATTTGTTACCCAGGAGAGATACCCTCCTGGTTTTGGTGTTTCTTGCCTCCTGCCATCTCTGTCCTAGAGATATGAATGAAATAGTAGAAAACTCAATATCTGCTTGTTCCAGATAATCATATCTGTTGATGAACTTAGGCAGCATGGCTCTTAATTGCAAAGGTTTTGTATAGAAGAGCAAAAGAAAGAAATGCCCCCTCTCTCCTCAAAATGATTTATCTATAGGACTGTAACTTTGGAACTTTGTTTATCATACATTTCAGAATGACATTAAGTATAGAGTTGCCATGGAAACTCTACATATGGTAGGATGGCAATGAATTAGCTGTGGGTTGTTGTTTTTTTGGTTAATATTCTGATCCTGTGCATATTCTTCTGGAGAAAAGCAGGAGTTACTCCAAACAAAGAGCATTAATGATTGCAACTATAATCTTTCCATTTCTATTAGGAAGAAAGCAACAATATTTTTAACTGCAGTCAACATGTTAACACAATAATTTGTTTAAGTACACATCTGTGTGCACGCACACTCATGTATACATATCCATACATGTTTTCGTAGATTTTCACGGGTACAGGTATGTAGGTTTAGGTGCATTCGAGTCTTTTCTCATGTAAGATTAAGAGTATCTTGCTGACATTTTGGCGAGGTCCCACTCGCCATCCTCAGGCTGGTGCTTGCACTGGCACAAAGCTGAAAGCACCAGCCTGAGGATGGCGAGTGGGACCTCGCCGAAACATCACCAAGATACTCTTAATCTTACACGGGAAAAGACCCGAACACACCTAGACCTACATATCCATACATGTATATATGCTTAAACATTATGTGTAAGAGTTGGGGGATTGCCTAATGCTGTCATTTGTCCTACTCAACTTGCCTCCACTCATAGCTAGAACATGATCCCTCAGAACTTTGCCACCAAGGGTACAGCACTGAAGCCCTGTCATAACAGAAAGAAAATTTGGAAGTCAGGTAGAAAAGCTAACCAGCTGATTGAGTGATTGATTGATAATATCTAAAGAGCCTTTACAGCTCCAGCACTTATAAATCAATACAACATAATACATTCCAGATCCAGTATGAAAGGAATGGATAAAATACTGTATAGATACCATATCTGGGCTGCAAAAATCCAGAGAGCCAATAGAAGGCAGCAAAAACCCACTGCTCCCATCAAGTGGTTCCTTCTGGATTTGGGCATCTAAGTAAACACTAAGTAAATAGGCCAACACTAAACTTTGTTTAAAAGAGTGTGACTGATATCAAAAAGTTAAGCTGAATAAGTTTTCATAGGAAATACCAAGACATAAGCTGAATAGTCAAGAAAACATCCCAGAAGGTGGCAGGGACATGCAGTTGTGGCAGTCCCAGTTGTCATCACTAGGCAAATCCAATGTGGTTGCAGCATTCTGCAGAAATGTGATTGCCATTTGAGACCTCCTGCTGGCTTCCCCAGTAACTGCTTGTCAGAAGCTGGTAGTCAAGATTGCAAATTGTTATCTTGTGAGTGCAAGATGTTGCAACATCGCAACTGCAAGCCAGCTGCCAAGCATTGAATCACTATTATGTGACTGCAGAAATATTGTGACAGCCACAAGGATCTGTTATAGTCCTCCTTGTTCAATGCTGCTGTAACTTCAAACCATCAATGAACAAGTGGTTGTTCAACAAGGACTACTTGAAATGCCTGTACTGTAATGTTCCATATACATACATACATACATACATACATACATACATCTTAACTTGAAGCACAATGTGTCTTACTCTCCTCATCAACTGAGAACATCTAGACTTCTGAACCCTGAAATATTGAATCAGGCTAAACAATTCACTCAGCATCCTTTACAGGGATATAAAGCCGTAAAACTGTTTCATCAAGATCAGGATAATGGGAGTAAGAGCTATTATGTCTGAAAAATAAGAGCAATCTGAACATAGAGAAAAACTATTCTCCCGAGCTTCATTAAAAACCTACATATACCTCTAAAACAGTACCAATTATGATGCCATTAATATTTCCCTCACACAATAGAAAATAAGACCTTATGCAGATGCTCCTCTCCACTGCAAGGGAATCATAGAAACATTGCTCACATCAGCAGTCATGGAGTAGGAACATTTCCAAAAGACAATGATGCGAGAGGTGTAATTATCACAAACACCATGTGGAGTTCTTTGCATTTTCTTCTTGATTTTCCTAATATGTGTCTGTGCGAGGTTAGCTTCCCACAACTAGTTATTCTCTTGTCAATTTAGGTTGTGAACAATGGCTTTGTCCTCCATTAGTTCTTCTTTCTGGGTCCAAGATTGTCTTATAGCTTCTCCACAGATACACAGTTATCACAACATCCCTGAGCTAGTTCCTTTTGATCCATGAATCCTATCATTAAGAAGGAGGAAATGGTGCTTGAACACAATACAACTTTATAGAAAAGAAGAGGAGGAAATCTGAGAATGATCTAAGTCACATTAACTGCATTCCTAACTAACTTGCATCCTCTCAACATTACAGAAATAAATAGTAAAATAAACAAAAATAATATGGATGTAAAAGTGTCTGTGTGCAGGAATTTGCCAGGGAATTGGGGGTGGGGTGGGGATTGGCCAGTACCTACAAATATAACAGACATAATTATACTAATATAATTATGCTTGCAAAATTCAAAATGACTCCTTCTAGCTTGGTATCTCAAGTATTCTGAGTTCTTACATTTTTGAGGAGTTCTTAAATTCCCCATCAAGCATTAGAGTTGCATTCACAAAACATCAAGAGAATGTTATCTTGAATTTTCAATATTTTTCTACATTCCCTCATCCATTTTCCCCCAGCCAACAGTATTGTAAGATGGACTGAATTGAGAGACATTGATTGGCCCCCCAAAAAACCCTACACAAAACAACTGAAATTTATAACATAGATCTAAGAGATATCTCCCAATCCCCATTTTTATCTTTTTTTTTTAATCATTAAGGTTTGCTCACATTTGTAATATTTCGGCTGGTTACAAAACGATATGCATTTTGAAAGATTGACTTGAACAGTTAATCCTTTAATTCTTCTGCAAGCCGCACAGCTTATGTGATACATAAGTACTCTTGGTTTAGTGATTGCAATTGAGAATGGCAACTTGGTTGTTAAGTGAAGAGGTCACTAAGTGGGGGGGGGGGAAACCACATGACTGCATCTGAGCTTATAATTTTATTTCAACTTTCCCTTGCTTTCCGGTGTCAGGAAGATATGACTTCAAACTGCTGGAAACCCAAATGGCAAAAAGATTTCCTGGAACTCAACTCACAAGGGGTCAGATAAAGGGATAAATCTTGTAGTCCATTTTCCCCACCCCCCACCCTATGAAATGCTCAGCCCACCCCTGGGATAATTAGGAAGAAGAGAATTGATATTTATATTCTTTGGAGAGGGAGGGATTACAAGACATCAAGCAGTCACACAATAGGGAATACATACTGAAAAGAATGTGCTAGAGCTGACTTTGCCTTAGGAGGCAAACAAAAGTCTTTAATGTGAAACTGATTAGGTCTTGTCAATTTCAGGCAACAGCTGTGAAGGCTAATTAAGGTCACAGAATTGAGCTTGTTAACTTGCAGTTAGCACATTTTAGGGAAGAGCTGTGCTAAGGAGAAAAGCAGTTCAGGAGGAGACAGCTTGTTTAGGCAATGAACCTGTTTTGCAAGGGTGTGGGCAAAAAGAAAATGGGTCAAACACAGGACAACATGTACTAACTGACTGCAATGGTGAACATGTGACCAAAGGAGGTCTATGACAACTCACTGCAGCCAACTCGATGGAGCCAACTCATTGGTGGCCAACTCGCCACAGAACAACTCATCATGGCCAACTCGCCATGGACAACTCACTGGGGGATAAGAGTTAAACTACTATTGAAGAAATAGTGGAATAGAATCACTAAAGAAAGGATGCCAAAGGAGGGATAAATTGAAATGTAAATGACAAAAATTAAAATAATTTTAAAAACAATTAAATTGAATTATTGAACTGTCCCGCCGTGACTTGTCCCGTGGTGAGTCCTGTGGCCATGGTGAGTTTTCTCCCAGTGAGTTGGCCATGGTGAATTGGCTGTGGCAAGTTGACCTTGGCCAGTTGGTTGCAGCGAATTGTCCAATTTCAGACTGAGAGACAGAGATGCTGCAAAGGTCATAAGGTTATTGAAAGCAAAATTACTTTTCCATCACCATCATAACTGAATGGTTGCTCTCCAAGGCAATTGTTAATTGAGGACCACCTGTATTGTTTAAGCAGCTGGACGAGGACTGAGGAGACCCAACTTCAGCATGGAAGGGTATGCTCTCTTAGACCAACAATCCCTTTTATCACCTTGTTGTGGTGATTAAAAAGAAAAAAAGATTCTCTTCTTAGCTGCCTTGAGCTATAGAGAATAGATGAGATTGACATCTAAAAAATAAATGAAAAATGAAATGAAATAAGAGAAATTGCCTTTTTAATAGTAGTGGGGTTTTACCAAAAAGAATTCCAACAATGTGATACTGTGAAAAATTAACCTCATTGCTGTTCAGGAGAATGGTAACTGGCCTTCCTTTTAGCCAGTTGAGGAATATATTCTTGGAAGTTCTTTTACCATGACATTTCGACTAATCATCAAAATTTGAATTAATGAACTGTCAGGAAAGATTGAATGTAAAATTCAAAACACAAGATGAAGGGGAAATGAAGTGGTCCATGGAATTTATTGTTGTTGAAGTTAGACTGTCGCTTCACAACATAGTAGACTGACATATGTTGTTAGCATATATTAGTGAAATATGGGGACCTCAAACCATATGGTTCACCTAAGCATATGTCTTTAAAATTTGTTGGTCAGAAAAGGTTCCATTAGACACCTGTTTTCTTGACATCCTAAATTAAATTATTCCCTTCCTACAATAACTCCCTTTTTACGACCCTGTAATCCCTTCATTTGGGGTAAAGTTGGGGGAAAACTGAATGGAGCTGAGTGTTTACTGGCCAGATGCCCTTCCTGATGGCTACATGGAGTTTGCAGCAGATATTTTCTCTTTGCGCTCTGAGAGGGAAACATCAGCTGCTACTCAGAATTAAACTATCAACCTTCCGAAAGGGAGGCAAGCATCTTTACCGCTAGGCCACAATGCCACTCCTACTCTTCCTACAATGAGGAAAACAAATAGGACTAGCATCTATTATTAACAATTATTAATTTATCATTTGCTTATTTGAAGGCTGAGCTCTTTTTTCTCTAATACTTGTTTGGTTTAAAATGATTATAGGTTGCAATTACTCTGTTCTTTTGATTGCATCCTAGACAAACTGCAATTCTGATGTTGGTAAAAGATAAAGGCTTTTGCCTAACTTTGTATTTTTTTTTTTAAATAAAGGAATTTATTTTATCTTGTTTGATTTGAGACTTGTGGCCATTTGCCCATTGAAGGACTTCTAGGTTTGGAAGACAATTGAAATAATGAGCACAGTTGAGAAGAAGATGCCTTTTGTCCTGCACCCATTTTCTTAATAGAAAAGGAGTAGCATAGTCTCATTCGTAACTTGAGAGGGTTGAGCAACTGAGACCAACTCATTTTCCAAGTCAACTTGCCATGTAATAGGAAAGCAATGGAAGAATTCCTAGTGGGGGTAGGATGAAAGTGTAATACTCCATAAAAGGCCTCTCTGGATTTGCTTTATTTTTTTTCCTTCAGAAAGTTATTTTATACTTCATCTAAAGAAGTCCATGGTTTCCTTGTGGAACAGACAATAACATTATTGAGGAATGAACAATGAGCTGGACTAAAGCTGAGATGGTGACCACAAACGGAAAATTATATGCATCCTTCACTATTGTCACTGCATATTTCAGTTTAACGGGGGAAGAGTTTATTCAGTGAACTGTAAAGAAATCCTAGTAGAAGGAATTGTTCCAAATTATCTTCATCAACCTACAGGTTGTCCTTGCTTAACAATCACTTGTTTGGTGACCATTCCAAGTTACAACAGACTGCTCCCAAAGTTACTTATGACCTGGCTCCAGAGTTCCGATGGTGTCACCCAGTCTCCATGGCACATGACAGGCACTTGGCAACCAGATCAGTTTTATAGCCGGTTATAGTAGTCTGCAGTCACAGGACTGCAATTTATGATAGCTTTGACAATTTCTGCCCTTTTAAGAGGGTTTCTGACAAAAACCACCCATAGGAATGAATTAACTCATTGTATGACTGCCATGTTTGCTTTAGAATTACCAGATTCACTTTACAGCTGCCTCAAAACAGATTGTAGAATTGGGTCGGTTGTGTGGGCGCCTTTACTAATGACTGCCATGACTTATGACATAAATTCTGAGCGCCATTATTGTTGTAAGTTATCTTCTTAGTTAGAAACCATTTGTTTCCAGGAACTGTGGATGCTGTGCTTTTTTCTTTTTTTTAAAGGCAACTGGACTTTGTTTTTCCTTGAAGATATTTTGTTTCTCATCCAAGAAGCTTCTTCAGTTCTGACTGAGGATGGAAAGCTTTATATTCCTTGCAGTCATATGGTCATTAGCACTCTTTCTGACAGTTGTTGAGGGCACTTGGAGGTTTATCTATGCCCTCAAGGTACCCTTCAAGGAATATAAATCCTTCTATCTTCAACCATTCAGTCAGAATTGAAGAAGCCTTTTGGATAAGAAGTCTTCAAGCAAAAAAATAAAAATAAAGTCCAGTTGCCTTTTGAAAAAGCACTTTTGGACAACTATGACCTGAATGACTGAGAATGTCTACAGACATTCAGATAAGGGAAGCTGTATTAGTCAAAGTAGCTTGGAATTTTGGAATTGTATTCCCTAACACACCAGGAAAACAATAATTGGAGGAACATTTATCAAGGAGTATATTTCATTAAAAGAGTCAGTTTGGTATAGTAGTTAAATATACCAAGCTAGAAGTCAGGAAGTTGCTAGTTCTAATCCCTCTCTTAGACATGAAAAGCAGCTGACTGTTTCTGGCCCAGTCCTAGGAAGAAGACAATGGCAAACCAACTTCCAAAAAGCGTTGTCAAGAAAACTGCAGGGACTAGTCCAGGCTATCTCCAAGAATTAAACTAACACAAAGGACAGCCTCTCACCCGCCACCCAAGAAAAAAAGTCTAATTAAAGTGGTACTTACTTTGGAGCAAACAATTATGGCATAGCACAGAGAGTCTCTTTGAATTATTTTCACTTAATGGGTAACTCGGAAGGCTGTCAGAGATAGATAATATTTCAATGTGTGTTCAGTGACTCAAATGGAAGTACTTAGCCTTCAGTGCTTAGACATATAAATACTTGTCACTATAACCGAAGGCAAGAGCTGCAAAAATGTGTAAGCTATGCTGACAAATATTCCCATTGTCTGCTTTATCATGTGTATTTATCTTCCCTTCTGAGGAATGGTGGGCTTGAGCATTAGCATAAAACAAGCCTGTGCAATTGGTCAAACAGTTACAGCAAGCTGCAAATAGATGCAGAGAATGTATGCACGAAGATGGCATAGATCAGGGATGTCAAACTGGCAGTCCACGGGCGAGATGTGTCACGTGCAGCCCACGCTCACCCCAGCTCCACAAAGTGGAAAAATGTCACGTACGACACGTGATGGCAACATGATGCGGCAAGTTTGACACCCATGGTATAGATCCTATCCTGATGGCTAAGTATTTAAAAATACTCTTTCTGAAGGCCATTGTACATACCTTTATGCACAAATTACATTGTCTGGGGCCTTCAGAACATTTTCAGAACTAGCATTTGATTAAAGAAATCTTTTTCAAGTAATCATGCTTAATTTGCTTTCAGGGCACCTATTGGCAGTATGAAGCACCCTAGAGAGTCACCAATTGTATTCACCTGATAGGAAGGTTAGATTTTTTCCCCCAGTAATTATCTCTGGATTGAGGAAATCCCCTTACATTTGTTAAAAAGAAGATACTGATGTGCAGAAGGTCAAAGGGCCACCAAAGAATATGGACGGTTTTGAAAACTAATCAAACATCACAGAGCCAAAACCGGTAGCCGTTGTTGGGAATTCTTTTTTTGAGGATGCTTAAAAGCAGGACATCTCTAGGACATTTCCACACTTTGTTCTTTCTCTTTTCTTTCCTTCTTCTTAGTGAAGCTTCTTTTTCACAAAGCTTTATCCTGACTTCCCCACTCCCCCTTGTTTGTTGCTCTTAAGAAAGATGGAGGAAGCTCTGCCATTCCATATTAATAATAATATGACAGTAGTTTTCCATTGCCATCTTCAGAATGTTTTTTCAATGTTTCTCTAGTCTGTGATCTGGGATATTTTTGTGATTACACTTCCATGCTATCACAGTGTTCAGTCTTGCTTAACTTTTTCAAAATTAAAGCAAAGTTGACCAGTTGTTACCATTAATTTCTCTGCATTATTTGCATATTTGTAGTTATGGATAAATAAGGACACAGTGGCTCAGTGGCTAAGGCGCTGAGCTTGTTGATCAGAAAGGTTGGCAGTTCGGCAGTTTGTATCCCTATCACTGCGTAATGGAGTGAGCTCCATTACTTGTCCCAGCTTCTGCCAACCTAGCAGTTCGAAAGCATGTAAGTAAAAATGCAAGTAGAAAAATAGGGACCACTTTGGTGGGAAGATAACAGAGTTCCATGCACCTTTGGCATTTAGTCATGCCGGCCACATGACCATGGAGATGTCTTTGGCTGTAACGGAGATGAGCACTGCTCCCTAGAACTGGAAATGACTAGCACGTATGTGCGAGGAGAACTTTTACCTTTAGTTATGGATAACCCTGCATATATAATCATGCAAATGTGCATGATTCATATACAAAAGTGTTTCTTATGTTTGCAGAATTTAAATACTATGAATTAAATCATGCTATGAATTAAATCAGAACTATCTAAATCGTGCTTTATATGCCAGGATCTGAATTGCAGACAATTCATTTTTTCAGAAGCAGGTGAGAAACAGAAAATCCCTATTCTCTTACTTTATGATGATGATGCATAATTGATGCAATGTTAAAAATTGAGGAATTTTTTTCATTGCAAAGGCTAAAGTTGCTCATCAAAACGTATCCCCTGAATAATAGAATACCCATAGGCCATCCATTTTCATTTCCCTCACTGTGGTGAGATGTGCTACATTGCAAATTGAATTACAAACTGTTTTTCATTTGTGCATATGAATGATCATATAATTATTTTAACCTAATCTAAGTCCTATGTCATTTTTGGGGTAATATGTTAAATAGCATTTTTATGTTCTTTTGATATTCTACCTTGTATGTATATAAAGAGAACACTGTTCTATGCCAAACAAAGCAAAGCAAAGCAAAACAAAACAAAACAAAACAAAACAAAACAAAACAAAACAAAACAACAAAACATTTCTTAGGAAATCCAACTTTGCCCTTGTACTCTAAAAGTGTAAGAAGAATAACAAAAAGTAATCCCACAAATAATTCATGTTAGACTATCTTGAATACGTGATGCAATAGAAAGGAAGAAACCCAAGCACATTTTATATTGAAGTTCTCCGAGCTTATATCCGGGTGACAGACATTTTATTTCCTCACTAGATAATATTGGAATTGAGTGCTGGAGTTGGGATGAAATGAGCACTGTTGGTTAGCTATTCTCTCTTCTACCGGCTATCTTATCTATTTTGCATTTATTTGAGTGCAAATATTTTTGATGGATTATATGTTTGTTTTTATTGTGATTGCTAAAATCCAGATGTGGTTTGGTTACTAGGCTGATATGGAGATAGTATATGCAGCTGTTGAAGATTATAGATTGCTGGGCGATGGGAGGATGTTGTTGGGTGCTGAGCTAAGGGGCTAATGTTGAATCCTTATTTATGTCTTTCAATACATCTATAGACATGAATAGAATTCTGTACCCCTGTTAATCGTTGCTTGGACTGAGTGCCATACGTGAATTATCTTGCAGTTTTCAATCTGGCCTGTTCTACTTTTTCCACTGCTTCCCAATTAAGCAATACTTGAGGGCTGTCTGTGCAGAGGGGAATTAGTACAGTGCAGATAATCCCAAAATACAAGTCTTCATAAATACACAAAAGTAATCTAGGGATACTAAACAGGGAGAAGATACAGTTTAACAACTGTAAGAGATTAACACTGCTGCAAACAGATGGGCCTGAAATTTAGCCAAATGCACAACAGCAGAGAGGGCAGCCATGCCAGCAATTATTTGTATTGTTACTAGTGAGCAAGACTTGAGTTGGATGATCGCTGGGCCATCCCCGTAATTCTTATTCAACTGCAAGCAACTAAAAAGGAACAATAATTCTGAAACTGTCTCTGTAAGTGATGTTCATATAAACACCATTAGAATGAACTGTGCACATTCAGTTATGATTGTCATGAATACATTTCTGTGCAAGAACAGGTAGTTCAAATGCCACTGAATATAATTACTCTTATCTTTGGTATGGGATTTCAAGCAGCCTGACTACGTGCAGGATTGCAGCCCTATTGTATTTCTCCCCCCTTCATTATAACTGGTTGAACAAAAAGGTTATATTTTGCTCCAAGTCACAAAACCTGTTAAGCTCATTATCCGCTAACAAATTTGCAGTGTTCTTCCCAACTCCAGTAAAGGCTCTCAACCTCATCACCACAGGGCAATGTCAGGAAACATCACATCAAACCATTTAAGAAATGCTACTGGTGTCTGTTTTAATTTGTACAAAAGGGATGATTGTACTTTATATTTTCATATTAAAAAATAATAATGCACCACAGATAATTTACACGTTAAGAAACTAATATGCCTAATTTGGATATTTGGTGCAGAAAAAAATAATGCCACTAATTGAATTCTGTGGTCAAAGCAGTATTTTTTAACAAAAATAATGTCTAAGAAACAAACGATGATACACAAAGCAGCCCAGGAAAATAAATAATTCCCATTGTTTTTGGAAGTCATACATGAAATCACAGCATTATTGGCAAAGCACTATTGCAGGAATAAGGAAGGCTTTGCAAAAGGTTGACAGCAAAAAGCAGTGCAATTAGCATTTGCTTTTGCTAAGGTCTGATAATTGCATTCTTTATCATGAATAATATTTTAGTCAGAGGAATATTTACTGAAAATAAATATAATCAATCAGCACTTGAGTTCTATGTGCACCAAGGTAAGACAACAAAAAATACAGCATTACCTATTACACTGGGAGCCTCTGTTATTTTTCATAATGGTACAATGACCAAGAAAAACGATGCTGGGTAAACCCAAGCCATCATCTCTCTTCCAATAGCTGCCAGCAAATACACGTCATTATTGATGAACAACAGTGAACTATCCTTAGACATGGAACTGAATGTTTAACTGACTTCCTAGCTATTAACGCTTGCCTGAAAGAACTATGTTTCAAGTATATATTTGAGAGCAAGGACAATTAGATTTTTTTAAAAGGTTATCACTGTCAATTCATGTCATGATTTCCATCATATATAAAGTCATGACACTGAGCAGCACCGGGTAACCTCTGTAAAATCTCTCTTCCAATGTTCAAAGACTTCAGAAGGCAAGGTCAGCAATGTGATGAAATGACCCCAGAGGATATAAATGTGTGTATTGGGGGGAGGGCAGCGACGGCAGGGGAGGTTGGCTTTGTCTACCACATTTGTTCTGAAAAGTACCTGCACAACATTTAGTAGCTATCATGAGCTGCATCATATAGAACCTCCCACAGAATTAGTCTTCTTAATTGGAGGTCTTTAATTTGGTATCTGGAAATAGAAGTGCAGCAACTATATAATATATCATATATTTTATATTTATTAGCAGTTAGTGCAGTTAGTGGAGGAGGAATGAATCAGTGGTACGACAAGCTCTGTAATATCCATTCTTGGACTTAAGCTGAAAAGCCCTTTATACACGTACATTTTCACATTGGGAAAATTAAGCATTGGCTCAGCCATAATCAATTAGGCGCTAGGAACACTCAGGTGTGAAAAATGTTGCAGTAATGAGATGTGAAAGTGCTAACTGCAAGAATGCTAACTAGAACAAGGAGGAACTGACAATTAGCATGGTTTTAAGGCTTTAATAGACCAGCTAGAGAGGAATGAAGCTACTTTTGATATGCTTTCTCTGACTCTTTGTTCTAACTTAAGAATGACACTGCATCCATTTGCTACTTCACTTTAAAGCCATGCACATTAACTTGATAACCTGATCAATGAATCACAATCAAATTAACTCTATAAAGAGGGTTGGCTAACCTGCCCTATTTAGACTTGCTTTTGCCGCCAACACCAACTAATAACCCAATTTATGTTTCATTGATGATGCACTGGCCTTGAGTTTAAAGAAACTCAAACAGTTCTCTTGGCTTTTGTATGCTGCTTTTAATTAGTTTTTGTCTGTTCATTGTATTTTTATGTTCTTGTTCACCACTCAAAGCATATTAGTTAAGATGGGCGATCATCTATTTCTTAAATAAATACTGTAAATAAAATGGAACATGTCAATTATGTAAATTTGTATGATTTAATTATGGATCTAGTCAGCCATCTCTAGTCAGCCATCTCTGACTAGAGCTGCACAGAAATTACAGTATCAACTTGAAACTCCGAGTCAATTAAAATACAAATAACTCAAGAAAAGGAAGCATTTATGCTGTGCAAACAAAAGATGTTGAAAACTGCTCTAGCAATACTTAGAATTAAGTAGTTAAGTACTAAGTGGGCTACATAAATATACATCCATTACTCTAAGTACAGGTCTCCTAATAAAACTATTGAAGACCTCAAAGAATCAAGACTTATATAATTTTCCTGCACATTTGAGGATAACCATTTTTCTATTCTGTCATAAGCAGCATAGATCTATGAGCCAAGATCAATCAAGCAAAATGTTTTTATTACATTTATTGCTAACCTTCCATTGGAGTATTACCATCTGGTCGATTTGCAAAGACCACATCCACATATTCAAGCTGCAGTCTCTGGAGAGAGGCTTTTAATCCTAGAAATGAAACAGGAGATCATTAGAGCCAAACACAGGACAAGAAACTGAATAGCTCAGAAGCATCATCCATCTAAGTCTTCCTCAAAGATAGAGCGGGAAATAGGTGAAATTACATTGCCTAATAAAATGAATCAAAACAAGAGAAGAATGTCTCTCTTTTTGCATGGCTTTATTCTGTCTGTTTATTACAATGAAAACTGGATTGAAGAATGCAAGCATTTGCCAGTCAACCCCTTAAAGTACATCCTCAAGAGGCAAGGTTTAGAAATACATCCTGTTTTTTAAATTACACTAGCTAACAGGAAGTTTTCTGGTTTTTTTTTTTACATATTGGAACTCTTCAATAAGTTGCCAGATTTTATTCTATAGCAGGGTTGTCAAACTCGTGTTATCGCGTATCATGACTTCCCCTCCTTTGCTACACCAGGGGAGGATGTGGCCACTGTGTGACACATCTGGCCTGGGGAACGTGAGTTTGACCCCCTGTTCTATAGGGATCTTTGCCCTTTGTATGACTATATACAGTGCATTAACTTTAGCAGCTATCCAGGTGCTGGCACTCAACAGTTGCAGAAAAGGACATCTAATCAAGTTCATGCCACAGTGATGTGGCACAGTCTTGGTTTAGGATTTATTTATTTGCATATTTCCAATCTCCAAAGTATCTTTCCACACAGTTAGAAATTAAGACTTTCCCTAAATTGAATACCCAAAATAGAAGAATTAGAATTACATATTAATTACAATGATTTCATAATAAACATATAACTTCAATGTGGTGCATGAAAAGAAAACAGGTATCAAGATAGGATCTTCAAACTACCTTCTTCAAACTGGCTAGAATTGGGAATGACGGGAACTGCAGCCTAACCATCTAGACCTGATTGACATTGTCTTTCTTCTCTTATGATGATAGTAAGACACAAAGAAGTGTCTTGGATACTCCTCTTAATATATGGAAAGTTTAATCTTAACATGTACGAAAGCAGTTCCTGGTTATCTCACATGAGTGCCACAGATTTATTTGGCTGGTTTACTTGCTCAGCTTATATCCTGCCTTTTCTCCAGACGCTCAAGGAGACTTACATGGAAATATTCTTTCTTTATGGTAGGTGTGGCTGAGTTAGATACTGGTTCAAAATTATCTGACGAGTTTCCATAGCTAATGGTGAACTTAAACCTGAGTCCAACAATGTAATCACTACACTACATAGGATCTCTAGAATGGTTTACTACTTTGCACAGAAAAAGAAATGTGCTACAGTGCAGTTTTGGAAAATGTGGAGCCAGAGGCAACTCATAACTTTCTGAATTCCAGGGGAAATGTGCATCCTCAGAACTGCTTTAAACTTTCATTTAAATTTATTTCTCAGCCCTGGTCCTTCATTTGGATTACTGTACGAAAATAATGTTACTGATTGTTGTAGCATTTCACTGAGTATAAAATATAAAGCATTATTATATACAGAATAGGAATGGTGAAGTCTTGTTTTGTTTAGTTGCCCGCAAACTAACCTGAGTCCTTGAAGTGGGCAGCCTATAAACACTTCTATAAATAAATAAGCACATTACCTTCAATAATGTGTTTCCTTGAAAGCCCTCTTTCTGTTTCAGCTCTGCAAAAAATGTACATGTTATTTTCATATGTTTGATTAGTACGGAAAGCTATTTGTATAAAACAATACCAAATATTTTACTAATAATAAAGCCGCTGCATAAAGTATACTACCATACATATTGACAAGCAACTGTGGCATATGGTTTTTAGTGGCCAGGTCTGACTGTTGTTCTGCTGCTGTGAGTCATTAAATGGAACTGGAGAAAGAGAAAAACAGCTCAATTTTGGCCCTTGAATGGCAACTGTGCTGACACAATGTGAGGAGTTACAGAGATAGCAATACCATTGATCTAGCCTGGCATATAGGCATTGGGGACTAGAGCCCTGGGAAGACAGCCATTTCCTTGGTTGCTAGGAGGTATGCTACTGGTTTGACCAAAACTGGAAAGAAAGAGGGGATGAGAGAAGAATAGGAGAAAATGAAAGAGAGAGTATTAGGTATGTTTTTGCCCCCTTATTTATAAAAATAATAAAGGCAGGAATGCCTATGAGGTTCTTAGTCACCCAGGTCATGGCTGCTCCAAAATGTTTTCAAAAAGGCAACAGGACTTTTTTAAAATTTTGCTTGCAGATGTTTTACTTCTCATCCAAAAAACTTCTTCAGTTCTGAAGAAGCTTCTTGGATAAGAAGTGAAATGTTTTCAAGAATTTTTTTTAAAGTCCTGTTGTCTTTTTGAAAGTATTTTTGGGCCAACAAAGATAGGAAATGGATGGATGAATAGAAAAATTGGAAAGTAAAGTTATTTGAGTGTGCAGTGCAGTTGTCATTTTCTGGTCAGAAAAGGAGAATAAAGGTCTATAGGTGACTTTCCTGAAAGAAGGGAAATGAAGACCCAGAGAGCAGACATCTTCATGCCAGTCCCAAGATGGGAAGGAGGAGTTTCTCAGTCATTGGCAAAGCCTTGATCCTGGGGGAAGGACTGAATAGAAGAAGAACCTGAGAGAGGTTCTTCCGATAGAAGATAACTAAAAGTTTTTCTCTTCTACAAACAGAGAAGCAGTAGGCATTCAGCTGAGCAGATCCAGGAGCAAGTTCATGCCACGCTGAGCACATTACAATTAAGTCCAGCCCATTCCTTTCTTTTCACTCTTTCTCAAGAAGCCCAGAAACAGAGGAAAGAGATGTAGAGAAAAGGACAGAAAGCAGGAGAGCTAGCGGGGGAGGGCGAATGATAGTCTGTGAGTGGAAATGTGATACCAGAGGAACGCTAGGACTGTGTTGTATATACCTGTTTTAAATGCTTGTTATAAGTAGTTTCACTATAAATCGTAAAACATGAAAGCCTCCACTATCTTGTTTTTCTGTGTCAAATGCCACCCATGCATAGCAAAATACACCTCCATTTCAAAAGAAACATGTCACAATTTCACTTCTCAAGAAAACATTATTTTGCCATCTTTCTTTTTATTTCAAAGAATAACCAACTTAGTTTTGACCTTCAACTATTACTTGTCAGCAACTAATAGTGTCCGGTGACTACTTGGCTCAGAACCTATTTAGGGTTGCACAAGGTTTATATTTAAAAGAAAGACTACATAGATTACAAGTTTTAGGCTAAATTGGGAAGTTGGGGAAAAAAAACCACATCCTGACAAGCTGCGTCCATATTATTCTAAAGAAAATTACATGAACATATTCATGGAGTTTCCTGGAGTCAAGCTGGATTTGAAGAAGACTTTTATCTATATATTTTTAAAACATAAAATAAGATGAAATGTAACAGGTATCAAACTTAGCCAGATGCCCTGTTCAAGTTAATCAGTAGGCATAGAAACGGATCTTTGAGATGAATGATTCATTCAAAATTCTTTGGAAAAGAGCAATTCACTATGGATTTTAGAGGTTTTTAAAAAGTCAGTCAAGTTAAACTTCCATTTTATTTGGAATATATAGCAAAGACATCTAAAACAAACCCCTCAAATTATTAACATTCTAGTAACAAACAGATGCTTATTTACATTAATTTATAGTGTGACATTAATTTAAGATGCTTTTTGATTCAAGAAGCAATAACATTTGCAAATTATAAGGCTTTCAAATACAATTAAATCCCATTGTACTCTGTAAAAAAATTCTCTGTAGCCATCATTTGTAATCATTTTCTACTTTGGCATTGATCCAATAAATGAAAATAAGGCCTTGTCACCAAGAAAATTGGTAATCTAAGATTGTAGAGAAGGTGTCAGAAAGTTAAAGCCAAGGTTGGTGCCTTTATTTATTCAAAAAAAGGAAAAAGATTATAGTATATTAACTGCTCACCAAAGATAGTACAGTAAGAACAGATAACAAAACAAACAAACAAACTGAAGTGGATCAATTCCTATTTTGTCTTTGAATCTTCTTCAACAAGAAGACATACATTCCCAGAGCAGATTATAAATGGAAGAAGGAAAGAGCCAGATTTAATATTGAGATTAAAAGAAACATATTTTACACCTCTAAAACCATATGAATTGCCTCCTATCTCCAAAGGAGTTTTGACAAATCATGAAGAACTGGTGTAGTGCCAGTTGACCAGGGAAGGCAAATGTTGTTTCAATGTTCAGAAAGAGGAAAAAGGATACTATTGACTGTCAGTTTAACAAATAACTGAGAAGATTGTACACTGACACCTGGGAAAGTTCTCAAGCATTTCATAAAGTTAAACATCTTGCAAACAACGTAAGATAATGGTTAGACACTGTTATGAAGTTGAAAAGAACATATCCTTTATGAAGTTGAAAAGAACATATTATAACCTAACAGACAATCTCATTTTTTATTAGTTAACTTCCTTAGTAGATTAAGGGGTTGCTTTAGGTGCAATATAGTTTGATTTCAGCAAAGCATTTGACAAAATAGCCAATCATAGGATAAGCAAACTAACTAACATGACCTAAATAGCATTCCAATTAAGTGGATTCCAAATAGTTACTCATTTATTCTCATTAAACTCATTAGAGTCAAATGGAGGAGGGGAAGATTACAAGAATTAGTTCTAGATCCTCTCTCATATTTTTAATAATGATTTGAAGAGATGAAATAATTACTAAATTCATAGGTAAGATAAAAATTGCACAAGGTACCTCATATAAAATTAATAAAAGTAAAATAAATAATAGTTTAAAGCAAAGCTTCTTGAATCTTGTGTTTCTACTATCCCCTCACATGATAAAGAAAATGATGTGAATATAATGAATTACTGTATTTCAATATGGTTGTGGTCGGACAGGAAATAAATATGTCACTTAATAATTATTTTAGATTTACACAACACAGAAGTTCTCAAATATGGGTGTCAACTCTAAAATGAAGCTGGCTGAGGCCATTTTGTCCTACCTCACAGTTGTCACACAGCCTCCTGGGAAGGGAGGGGGAAGTAGATAGCCCAGCATACAGTCAAAACAAAAAAGATTCCTGTGGGAACCAAGGTCATTGTAACAGATGGGTGGTGAAGGAGGAGAGGAGCCTGCCAGGTATATTCATTGGATAATGTGACTGATGACACTGGGGAGGGGGGAAGTTTTACTCTTTTAATTAGGTGAAAACCACGGGAACTTTCAGAGTTGGTTTTCACTGGCTGTGCCGATATGATGTATCCAATAAACGTTTACTTTGTGGAATGTACCTGCCTCGAAATTCTGCTTTCAATTGGTACATTATTTATTTTTATTTCATTTATTTATTTATTTTTGTCAATTGCTTACAAGATAATAGGTAAAAGTAAAAGCATAGTTATGAATACATGGATACATATAAGAAAAATAAAAAAATATAAAAGAAACAATAGGACAGGGATGGTAGGCATGTTGGTGCACTTATACACCCCCCCTACAAACCTCTTAGGAAAGGGATGAGGTCAATAGTAGACAGTCTAAGGTTAAAGTTTTTGGGGTTTGGGGAAGAAACCACAGAGTCAGGTAGAGTATTCCAGACACTGACCACTCTGTTGCTGAAGTCGTATTTCCTGCAATCAAGTTTGGTGCGATTAACTTTGAGTTTGTATCTACTGTTTGCTCTTGTGTTGAAGCTGAAGTATTCATTGACAGGTAGGACATTGCAATGTATGATTTTATATACTATACTTAGATCAGACCGAAGGCAGTGTAGTTCTAGGTTTTCTAGGTCTAGATGCGTAATGTGGTTTCCAGATTGATGAGCTGTACTCGAGTATTGGTCTAGCAAATGTTTTGTATGTAATATTACCAGAGAAAAAGCTATGTAAGATTAGGTTAACAACTCTTAATACCTTTTTGGCTATGTAGTTACAGTGGGCTTTAGCACTTAGATCGAGTTTGGTGCACAAGGTATTCTGCAACAAGTAGAGGAGTGGAGAACTCTTCTTGTGAAATATTTCTGGGTTTTCTCAGCTGTGTTAATATCAGATACATAATGTGGGTTCCAGACTGATGAGCTGTATTCGAGTATTGGTCTAGCAAATGTTTTGTATGCTCTAGTTAGTAGAGTGATATTACCAGAGAAAAAGCTACATAAGATTAGGTTAATAACTCTTAATGCCTTTTTGGCTATGTAGTTACAGTGGACTCTAGCACTTAGATCATTAAAGATGAGTTCTCCAAGATCCTTGACAGAGTTTGGATCATCAACAAGGTCTGTATTCAGCCTGTATTTTATTTTCTGATTTATTTTCTGCCAATATGTAAGACAGAGCATTTATTCATTGAGATTTGAAGTTGCCATTTGTTTGACCATTCTGATACATAGTCAAGGTCTTTTTGAAGGGTAGCAGTATTCTCTGTGGTGTTGAATAGCTTTACATCATCAGCAAAGAGAACGCAGTTGCTCTTGATATGATCACAGAGGTCATTTATGTAAAGTATGAAAAGAGTTGGCCCTAGAACACTGCCTTGGGAGACACCACTGTTGACAAGTACAGAATTTGATAGGACACTCCCAATTTTGACCATTTGTTGTTTGTTTTACAGGAATGCTTCTGTCCAATTATGCAGGTGTCCAGAGATACCAAAAGATTTTAGTTTTAGGAGTAGTTTGTTGTGTACCACCGAATTAAAGGCTTTACAGAAGTCATGTAGATTGCATCTATTGCTTTGCCCTGCTCAAGTTGTGTAGTCCATATATTTTTGCAGTGTAAGAGTTGCAGATTACATGATAGTTTTTTCCTGAAACCAAATTGTTTATTAGAGAGTAGGTTGTTTGTTTCTAAGTGGAGGATGATGGAGGTTAATAATTGATTCCATGACTTTACAGGTGACACAGCATAAAGAGATTGGTCTGTAATTTTCAGCTAGGCTGGGGTCTCCCTTTTTGAAGATGGGGATGACTATGGCTTGTGACCATAGTTTTGGCAAGGAGCTGGTCCTGAAAGATTTTTCTAAGATTATGCTTAGAGGTTCGGCTATGGCAGTGGGTAGCTTTTTAAAGAAGTAGGCACATATTCCATCTGGTCCAATAGATAGAGATGGTTTTAGATTGCATAGTGCTTTTTCAACATTATCTTCTGTAAAATTGATATATATTAGATCATTGTAGTTACTCAGAATGCTGACAATGGGAAGCAAAAACAAAGGCCAAAGTTGAAGTGTTCAAATTGCTCATGCATAGAATTGATTTGGAAAAAAATGGGAATTAGATGTTACAAAGACAAACCCTGCTATCTGCCAAAATCAGTTCAGATCATCTTTTGATATTCAGGGTTTGTTCAATTAATAGCAGCAGACAATAGGAGCATAACCACAAGCATATGTACCTGACAGAAGAACTCTCCTTTCCATATTTCCTTGAATTAGCTTGGAAAACAAGGACATATGTGATGCCATAATCTTTAAATGGCTCATCAGCACACTGTTTATCTCACTATGAATGTAACAAAGCAGTGATTGTCCTAAAGATATTTTCTTAATGAAAAGCAAACAAAAACCAAAAAACACTACAAACAAGAAAAGGATAGTATAGAATATATGAATAAAAACTTGGTCATAGGACTTGTGAAAAAGGTCTACGAACAGTAACTGACTGTACACTGAATATGAATCAATATTGTGGTAAGGCTGTAAAAAGGGTAAATGCTATTTTAGGTTGTTGATTTAATATCAACAGATCCAAAGCATGAAAATTAATAGTTCTATTTAATTCTGTGTTGATAGGACGTGGTGTGGCTCACTGGCTAAAATACTGAGCTTGTCGATCAGAAAGGTCAGCAGTTCGGAGGTTTGAATCTCTAGCATTACAAAACAGAGTGATCTCCCGCTACTTGTCCCAACTTCTGTCAACCTAGCAGTTCGAAAGCATGTAAAAATGCAAGTAAAAAAATGGGGACCACTTTGGTGAGAAGGTAATAGCATTCCGTGCACCTTTGGCATGTAGTCATGCCGGCCACATGACCACGGAGACGTCTTCTGACAGTGCCAGCTCTTCAGCTTTGTAATGGAGATGAGCACAAGCCCCTAGAGCCAGAAACTATTAGCATGTATGTGTGAGGGTAACCTTTATCTTTACCTTATTCTGTGTTGATCCAGCTACTGGATTCAGAAAAACTTTCAGAAAAACTGAAATAGGAGCAAAAAATAATCAGGGGCTAGAAAGTTTTTGTGATGAAATATTAAAACAGCTGGACATGTTAACTTTCAGAAGGGAGAACTACAGACAATACGTCATTCTTCAAATACCTCAAGGACTATCACAGAAAAAGTCAGGGACTACTGGCTTAATTATTTCAGACTGCAGAATGTGGAGTAACAGATTCAAGGTCCAGGAAGGAGATTTTAGTTGACTGGTGGGAAAAAGTCCTAATAAGTGCCACAGAAAGTAGAACCAAGACAGGACATGAGACAGCCATTTGTCTTGGATACTTTAATTTCAGGGGTATATGCAGTCAAGATGGTGGGCATCACAGGGGAACTTACACACAGGACATACACAAAACAGGCAGAGCTTTTATCACAGGGTAGTGGCTGCTTTGACTGTTGTGATTGCACACTGCAGAATTGATAAGGCTCAAATGACCCCTTTCAAGTTCTGGGATTCTGATCTTCTTTCTACTGAGTAGAGTTGGAGCAACAATATTGCTCTTAGTACATTTTAATTATTTTTCATATGTTGAAGAAGTGTGATAGGGATATCGTCCTTGTCTAAAATCCCTGACAACCAATTCTGACATCATGCAATAAAAATGGGTGTAGGGCAGGATTCAAATCTAAAGGTAAAAAAAAAAACAAGAGATTTCCAGGATTGGTAATTTTCAGCTGATATTGGGACATCTTTCTCTTTTTTTGTTTCATCTTTTTTATTTGCCATGTTGTGTAATTGCATTGCTCATTAAAACACTGAGAAATGAAATCTTTTAAAAATTGTTTGACATCGATGGAAAAAATGTTTAGAAAGTTTCTACATATGAAGAGTACAAATTGGAATTGGGGCTTGTTTGGGATCACTTCTTCCTACTCCCTGCAGCTCCAGAAACCTCTTAGAAGAAGTTAAGGGTGAGGAAAGCTGCATGTTCTGTCTGCTCTTCTTTCTTCTATCCAAAAAGAAACAATGCTGCTGAAAAAAAGAGAAAAGTTTGAAGCAGCTCCATCCCAAAATGAAAAGAAGGAACAGCATCTCCATTTCCTTCACTCTCCTTTGTTCCCAACCTGGCATCTGGCTAAACAAAAATGATTATTCTGTCTGGAGCTTAGGGTGGAATCCACAATTTTTTTCCTCTTTCATGGGAGGAATGGGTGCTGAGGAAGAGAAAGAGAATAAGCATAACAAGTGGGAGATGAGGTTCTTCTGAAATATATCTTAATGAATGTCAAAGGGTTCAAATAAACTTTGAGGGCAGCTATTTGAGGAGGCATTGATTGGTAGGAATAAAGCACAATGATTGATCTCATTCCTGATACCATCCTCAGCATCTAACTCTTTTCAGACGTATCCTAGCTAGGGGCATATATCTTTGATATATAGTTCAGCTAACTAGGCTGAAGATTTTCTTCTGATAAAGCAACTGTCAATATAGCAACTGCCAATATAGCTTTGAACAGAACTGACACGCCAATCATCTTTTAAATCTTTCCTTTTAACTCTCCAATTTATCCTGAAGTGGTATTGCTGGCAATTCCACTTCAACAATGAGAGAAGGTTCTGAAACCTCTAATCTTAAGAAATCAAGTCACCATGAAATCAAAATCACAGGCAATCCAGATGGAACATAGAGAAGAAAAACAGTGAAATTGAGGAACAGAATTAATATAGTGCCGGTGAAAAATATTTAACTACATAAATCCATTTCATGGTGTTCAGTTTCACCCAGTAATGAAAGTTTCATGGATAATTTGAGGGACTCTTTCAATTTGTTCACTGGGGTTCCAGTTTAGTAGAGTAATGCATGAGTAGAAATGAAGAATATCTGTAGCCAAATGCTTAAAGAACAACAATGTAAGTAAAATTATTCCGAAGATTCTGTGACTTAACAGAAACCCTGTGTTTTTCTAGCTTTCTGTACTCATACAGGAGAAAAGATGAAAATAAGTTCTCTACATTTTTCCTGTGGAAAACAAGCTAAAGGGAAGATCTCAGGAGGCATTTTCTAGTCAGAGAAAAAAAGGAAGGAAGGAAGGAAGGAAGGAAGGAAGGAAGGAAGGAAGGAAGGAAGGAAGGAAGGAAGGAAGGAAGGAAGGAAAGAAGGAAGCAGGGAGGGAGGGAAGAACTAAGGGAGGGAGGAATTCCTTGCTTGCTTTCTCTACTAATGTCTCTACTGCTCAATAGGATAAAAGATGCAAAGAATTAATGTTTCTGCATTGCGTGTCTAATTGCAAACCAATTCTTTACCTCATCAAATTCTCCCAGAAATTCTATTCTGATCTCTCCAGTACACTCCATATTCAATCCAAGCTCAACCCTTTGCATTTCTACAAAGCACGCCTTTTTTTGTTGCAGCATCAGACTTTTGGAATCCATCAAACCACCCACCACCCATCCTAAAATTAGATTGGCCCTGATCCCGCCAGCTTTTTGGAAAGCTTTGAAGATTGGGGTTGGATTGATGGCTGCAGCCCATCAGATTCTTTGCAGAAGATTGTCTTCTTGCTGTATTTGTCCTAACAGGTATTTAATTTGCATTATGACTTTAAGTGATGTTAACTCAAGTTCCTGTATGGAGATGGATGGTCATATAAATTGAATTAATAATAAAAATAACTTGATTAAACCAAACCTGATAAACTCATAAAAGTTATACAGTACTGAAGCTCTCAGTTGTCTATAGCTCATGGTGTCTTTCCAACAAAATAGGCATTCTTTTAGGATGCACTGTTTTGTTTTTGACTAAATGAAATATTTTTAAAAGCAAAAGCCATTCAACTTTGAATAATTTAATCTCTAAATTCTAAAGCTGATTTTGGCACTATGAAGATAACTTTAACCAGTGAAAACTGGATGTCAGTTCTATGAGAGAGAAAAAATTCTTTCCTCTTTCATCTATCCCCATGTAAGGGAAGAAAGAGGGCAAGTGAGAAAATGAGCGTACATGGGAGCAAGCTGGGCTCAATTCTAATGAAAGAAAATGGTCTTGATTTGGTCTTGCTGCAGGAAATGATTTGAGCTTATGCCCATGGGTGAGCCAGATATTTTTAACTCTCTAACATTTAATAAAATGCTTTCATTTCTGCAAAAGTTATTATTCACATCTATCCTGTTCCCAACTGATAATAATAAGTATTACATGGATGAGAATTCTGTTCCCCAAAGGTCTTAAAGTTGAAATTATGCAACTAAGAAACAGCAGAGGAAGACATGTGGTTATCATTTAATGTTCAGAATGTCTAAGGTAATATATAAAAAAAGAAGATACTGTACTTGCAAAATGCTGCCTGTTTCTTATAAGTCTGCGCCGCTTTAGCTAAAATTCTCTCAAGTTGCTTTCAGCATTGACACTGACATTTTATTGGTGCCACTTCAGACACTCCTGGGATACTGGGAAGAAGCTGGGAAACAAGAATCACTTGGTTTCATTAAAAAACGGTATTTATTGCTAGTAGAGTAATAGAATCTCAAACGTCTACCAAAGTCGATCTCCCACACAACTTCTACCTAGTGTGATTTAAGGCAGAATTACTCAGAATCTACTATTCATGCTTTTCCCTTTCACAGGACTCAAGAATTTGTTCTGTAATGGCCTGGTTTCTCCCTGTAATTTCTTCTGTATTTCCAAGGACTATTAGGCCATCCTCCCACCGCTTCATCTCAAACTCATTCTTCTGCTCCTTTCTAAATACATGGAAAGTGATGACACCCCTTCCAGTCTATAGAGATGATCAGCCCTCTCCCTTTTCCTTCCAATGCCATCCCTCCCAGCCTTAGTAGGCCATTTTGAAGTGCCAGGGCTTGAAGAAGCTAGTAGAAGAAGGGGCGAGAGAGATAATCCTGCTAGACTGCAGCATCACACTAGGTAGAAGTTGTGTGGGAGATTGACTTTGGTAGGCGTTTGAGATTCTATTACTCTACTAGCAATAAATACAGTTTTTTTATGAAACCAAGTGATTCTTGTTTCCCAGCTTCTCCCCAGTATCCCAGGAGTGTCTGAAGTGGCACCAATAAAATGTCAGTGTCAATGCTGAAAGCAACTTGAGAGAATTTTAGCTAAAGCGGCGCAGACTTATAAGAAACAGGCAGCATTTTGCAAGTGAAGTATCTTCCTTTTTTATATATATCTGAAAAGCAGGTGGTAGGTCATGTAGTGAAGTAGAAGAGATCATGCTCCATCACACAGCCCTTCAGCATCAGTCAGCTGATTTTGAAGGCTACTTTGGAACATGGCTTTAATGTCCTTTTGAGAGTGTGCTAAACTCCTGTTCAGACTCCTTCTGAAGACAGATTGACCACTCTTCCAGAAGAATGTGCTTGAAAGTAGCCCAATGAACAAATGGTAAGGGACCTGGAACATATTATTATATGTGGTGGACATGCGTAGAAGCTAAAAGATATTGGACAAAAATACATATGTGGTTGGAAAAGATGATACAGCAACATATTGACTTAAAACCTAAAATATACCTGAAAATTATAGTAAAGAGAATGTATATTTAATTATTCATGTGCTAACTGCAGCTAGAACTATTTTTGCACAAAATTGGAAAAGTGAAGAGATTCTGACTGAAGAGAGAATGATTAGGAAAATATTAGACTGTGCAGAAACAAATAGGTTAACACTAGCAATTCAAGAGTAGGAATAAATTGAATATTATATGATATGGGATTTATTTTATCAATGGTTGGAAACAAATATGGAAGTTAGAAATTAAAGACTAGCACAAAATAGTAAACATGTGGTAAGAATTAAAAATGTTAAGATGGGGAATGTTATAAGAATTAGATATATGATACAGATTAGTATTAAGTAATAACAGAGTATTAAAGTTAAGCAATGAATATGTATAAACTATAATGGTTATTGCACAAGAGATTTATACCCAGATGACACACGGTTCAAATTAAAAATGGAGTCTTTGTATAAATAAAATAAAAAAATTATATATACATATATTTTAAAAAAGAACAAATGGAAGGGTTTGGAACAGGTGCTTATTGCAGTGGGAGAACTTCTTCCTAGTTCCTCTTAGGACCATTGCTCAGTGAATCTGCCAGATGTGAGGACTAATTTTAACCACTGGTTTGGGGTTCTTCTGAAAGATCATACAACAACTGACAGGCAAGTGAGATTTCCACTAACATTTAGTTTTAGACTTCAGTCAGAGGTCCCCTGAAGTAAAGGAAAGAGAATGGCCCTTGCTCATTTCATACTTCTATGCTACTGCTAATCGAAAGATCAAGTTGGAGACTTGGTGAGTTTATGAAACTATCTATTTTGAAACATTCACACTTCCGTACAGCCCCCCAAAAGAATGAGCCTGAAGGACAACGTGCAGGGAGTAGGGGCAAGGGAGGATGCTTGCATCAAGCCTAAAGCTTCAAAAGTAACTGATTGAATGATAGATGAGTAAAGTAGTAAAGTTTCCGTGGCTCGTTGCTTGTTTAAGGGGAAACAACCAAGAATAATATATTAAGTTGCCTCAGATAGGCACAGGATGAGGTAAATGCAACCGTATGAGGAAAAGAAGGATGTTAGGACAATAGGACATGTTTGGCTATGGTTAGGTACAAATGGGGAAATACTCCATGTTTCATTGTGATATTTCTGTGTTCAAGAGAAGTATCCTTTTTGTCAGTATTTCAACATTTCTGGGACTCTGGACAGAGTCAGGTTTATGGTTTGAATTTACAACTGCACACTGTGTGCAAAATATACAATTCAGTGCCATGTTTGAATCACACATTTCAATCTTCAAATGAAATATTACATTGCTAAATATGTTGCATTTGTGTTATCTTTTGAAAATAGACATGATATCAGAATTTCAAAGTTTTAGCTTTAAGTCGTACTTTGTGCAAAAAATTAAGTTTAGCAAATGTTCTCTGAACAAATCTAGACTTTAAGTGATTTACAGATCATGCTAAATCCTGGTTTTTGACCATCCCAAAAAGGGCCTTTGAAAGGAGAATGAGAAACTAGAGAAAGCATGGCATCCTTCTAATTAACTGAGCACATCCAATATTTTTTCTTTTTCCAACATCTGAAATCTTCTCCAAACACATTTACTGAGAGAATAACCAGTTTTAAAATCAAAAGGTATGCCTGTTTTTTTGGTGCGGGGGAAAGAGGCCAAATTAGTGCCTTCACTAACCAAGATATAATAAGTAATACCATGTCATGTTGATACTTATGTGTTATGTCCCACCTTCAAAAATAAACAGATAAGGCTGAAAGCAGCAGTCCTCGCAAACAAAGGCAGCAACCAGGAGTCTCCACCGATCACAGCTGTGGCCAGCCTCCACAAAACAATCCAAAATAATAGTTCCAACAAATCCAATTCAAACAAAAATACTTCAGACCCAAATCCTCCAAGTCAAAGTCTTCAGCTCTCCTTGCAGACAATTTGTTCCCGACAAGAGTGCAGAGTCATCCCTCTTCCTTTTATAGAGCAGCAGCTAATTAGTCTAATTACTGATCTGCCCTCCTCCTGTGCTCCCGTTGGTTTCTTCTCGTCAGGAGACGCCTGCTTCTGACATCCACCCAGCGATTATCTAAATTATTACTTTCACCTGAAGACTTCCCGGCTGATAACCTGATTGAGAAGCCGAGGAGGTTGAAGGTTCAGGCCGGTCCTGCAAATCAAATGTCCTCCCTTGTAACATTCTCATTCAAAACTGCAAGCAAAACTGTTAGGATTCCCTTTTGAAATTCAAACAGTCATTTCACGATCAAATCAAACTACAGGGAGTAATGTTCTCATTCAAAACTGCAAGCAAAACTGTTAAGATTCCCTTTTGAAATTCAACAGTCATTTCACAATCAAATCAAACTAAAGGGAGTAACGTTCCCTGGTTCTGACGTCAATCCACGATCTAACAGTCATCAGATTCAAAGTTCCTAACAGGATTGGACCTTCCAATCACAACACTTATGATATAAGCATGTATTATATAAACACACACACAAAGCTAGAGAAATTCATTATTTCCATAGCAAAGGAAATCATAGCATTCAGTACTTACTTTCCACCCCAGTAGAGTTTTGTTGTAATGACCAGACTTGATCTCCTAAACAAACAAAGCAAATTAAATTTCAATTTTGTTCAAAACAGATTCCTTAAGAAATACCAATGTCGTCCATGTTTTTCCAAATGCAGTCTCACCTCTTACATTGCCAATTTAAGCTATGTCTCTAAACAGAAAGACTGTTTGAAAGACTTAGTGCAATTGCTAACATTATGACCTCTACATGTTAAAGATGTAGGGTTGTGATTGAATGCTCAGTCTAATTCTTTTCTTAAGAAAACATCCATAGGATGAGAGATTTGAGAAAACAGAGATAGCTTATCATCATGACAAATATCTAAAATACATGCTGAAGCAGCCACAGAGCGTTCCCATTTATCATTGGCAATGAATTTGTGCAGCATTTGACAATGCCCTTGGAACCCCAGAATAAAACAACACTGTAGTAATATAATGGTACAATATACTATACATAATTGTTTCTTTTTTCAATTGTTCTATTTTTTTTCTTTTTATGTTCAATGTTATTTAAAAGTAGTGCTATTAGTAATAGCAAGAAGTAGTAAGAAACAGCAGCAACTGTAGCTAAAATTTGGTATGATTCTCTCATGAGATCTCTCAAGATCTTGGAAGTAAAACCATTTGAACCTCAGAAAATACAGCAGTTCAGTCATTTGCTTGTATCAGGCACCTGAAAACATTTTTGATCTATATTATGTACTTTGGCATTCTTTCCTTCAAAAAGAGAGTGAGAAATTTCTTCCATTCTTCATTGTTTCCTTGAATTGTCATATGACTGACTATTCAGACTGTGATCTCTCTATAAAGTACACAGCATGTTGGGCTTTTTAAGGTTTAAAAAAGTGAGAGATTAAATGAATTCCGTTTCCGTCTTTCTTTCAGTCTGGCAAGTGTTTCTACTCTGCACAAATTGGAAGCAGAGAGAAACAGATTTTTGATAGCTTGCACCTCCCCACCTGTATAGACAAGCACTGTGGGGAGGATATATGTTGGCACTGCATTTTCAGATAGTTGAAGCATGATGAAGTCAATGGGCTTTAAGAAGGTAACGCTGAAGGGTACCATTCTTTTATATTCTGCTTGCACAAAGGGGAAGCAAATTCTGACAGGTACCTACATCAATATCCCTTAGGAAAAGGGAGAGAATCAGTTTAGCCCTTAAACATCTCAACTTTCCCTTTGCTTGCAAAGGCAAAGACTGAAAAAAATTGTAACACTATTGTAGATAGAGTCATAAAACATTAGCACATGACTACATTGCTGTTTATTTTTCTATAAACTGATAGAATGCCCAGACACATGCATTAAATCAGGACAATCTCAATAAAATTTGGATCTGTATAAACCTAAACAGAAACTTGGAAAAGCTAAGTGGAACAAATCTTTTATAGTTATTTAAAGATATCTTCAAAACTTTGCCTAGCTCCATAAGGGCAAGTTATTGGAAGTATTCCAGCTTCTTAAGCAAACCATCAATAGAGCAGTTGGTAGAAGTTGGTCTCTATGATCTCCTACAGAAATAGGAAGCTCAGAATTAGCCAGGCAATAGGCTTGGATGTGAGATCAGGTCTGAAAAGCCTTAGAAGCACAAGCTGGCAGAGTTCTGTGAGTCTGAATTATTCTCCATTCTACAATTAATGCAAACAGCATATAAACAACAAAACATCCTACCTCCAGCCTTTCTTTTTGATAATGTTTCCCAAAATAATTTCAGCCCTGTAAAAATAAAATAAAAATTACAGATCATAAGTATTTTCAGAATTCATTTGTCAGGCTACCTATGCCATTCATGTGTTTCAATATTCACAATATTTGAACAGGTGCCAATTCTTTTTGAGGGAGCTGTACTGGTTGCCAATTTATTTCCAGGTGCAACTAAAGAAGTTGGTTATCACCTTTAAAGCCCTACATGACTTGGGATGAGGCTGTTGAAGGACCACTTCTCCCTAGTTACCTCTATCCAAGTAGGACATGTGACTCCCATCTATTAAAAAAATACATTTGGTGAGATCAAGAAAAAGGGTCTTCTCTGTAGTGGATCCCTCCTTGTGGAAGATCATTCACCCAGAGATAAAATTGACCTCCCCCACACACACCTTGTTACCTTTTGAAAGACCCTCTAAATATGGTTCTGTTGGAGAGGTTGGGTTGATACCGAGCTGATCAAGTGGCTTGTTTGATTGGATTTGTCACTACTATGGGAGGAGGGGTGGGTTTTTAATTTTGGCTTTTTATTGCCGTATATTGCCCACAGTCACATTGTGTGAGTTTGGAACCTATATAAATTTGTTTAATAAATATAAATAAACATAAATGCATATTTAATAATTTGTCATTTCATACAAAGAAAGTTTGAACAGATAATCCCTTCCCACACTTTTTAAAAAATCTAATTAATAATTTTGGTTTTGGAACTGGGCAGAAATGAAATAAACACTTAGCTGTACATGCAGTACAGAAGAACTTCCTTGTTCTATTAAGTTCACCAAGATATTTTGTTATGGTTTGAAGTTTTTCAGTTTGGAGACATGGAGGGAAAAGAAAATTTGATTGCTGACTTGTATAAAAGGAGAAATGAAGAGGCTGCAAGAAAGGACAAATGATTGATGCACATCTCAGCTTATGGCAGAGAAGCAATAGAAATATAAATATTAAGACATATGGAAACCAATGTTTTATTTTCTATATATATATATTTAACTGAATCATTTTGCTCTGTCTCCAAATGTCACAGCAGAGTTTGTGTCCATGGAAAGCAAAATGTCACAGTTTTACTCAGAAAATAATCACCAAATCATCTGGCCACCAAGGCAAACCAGTCCGTGGTGCCTTGAATCATAACTGCAGAGTATGGGATATTTTTTGTTGTGCTCAAACTGTCTTGTGAAATGTCAGCAGTTTCCCCACCAGAAAATAGACTTCCAATATTCTTTTACCTCTAAGTAAGCACCTCCATTTTAAAGTTCAAAGTCTTTTGTTTTTGGCTTTAATGGAGATGTTGAGACCAGAGATGAAAATCTAGAGGAACCCGGGTTTAGAGTCAGTATTATATACAAGCCTTGCTGCATTTGAAATCCCTAAATAAATTCAGAACGCACAGAGAATTGCAGAGGTAAGATGTACGGAGATCCTGAGAACTGAGATAAATTCAGATGAACAGAACAAGAAATATATTAAATGGACAGGCTATGTCTCTGTGTATATGTTTTGCCTGTGTGTATGTAAAGAAACATGGATGAAAATGGGTAGGCATATGGACAGAATTCCCCAAGGCCACTGAGCGATTGGAGAAAACTCCTTTCCTTTATGATGGTGTCAACCAAGAGAAAAGCTGTGCATGAGTGTGGCCTGGTTGTGATTCTTTCTTTCTGTTCCCTGGATTCTGCCTACTACCATAGTCCAGCTTTGGCAGCCATCTGTCAGCAGGCCTGGAGGGAATTTACAAAGAAATGACTATTTTTTGAGATATTTTGTGAAACAATTTGGTTCAGGCAGTTTCCACTACCATATTAGCAGAAAGGAATTATTGTAATCCTACTAAATTGGATGAGGTGAATCTCCTATCCCTCTCATATAATAAATGAAACAAATCCTTGGTTTTCCTGTCAGAAGAACAGCTACAAGAGTACATACACATAAATTTATATACACAACCATATGTGAAATAGTAGCATGTTCAAAAATGAACAATGAAAGTCACAGCACAGAGTTTTGGCTTTAATTGGTGTAAGGAATAACATATAGAACATGATTTAAGACAGATCCTCATCAACCTAGTACTTTTCAGATGGTTTGGACTTCAGCTCACATAATCTTTAGCTAGTATAACTAGATATTATGGCAATTTTATAAGACTAGGGAGACGACCGGGTCCCATTTTTAGATTGCCTGGAATTACTTATTAGATGTAACTGGCAGGTTAAGAAGGATAAGTTGAGGATGAAATTCTGGACTACACTGAGCTGCTACTGAAGCTGGTTAGGATTTCTCCTGTAATATTTGCTATGATGCAAAATTCCATCGTATCAGTTACATAAAATGGAGACAGGGAAGTCCTCACTAATTTTAACAAACACATTTCTTCTAGCTGACATTATTTTCTCTCTTTTTAGTCCAAGAACATGGGAAACTGTCTCATACTAAACACAGGTAGTCCTCAATTTACAATCATTCATTTAGCAGCTGTTCAAAGTTACAATGGCATGGAGAAAAGTGACTTACAACCACTTATGACTATCACAATATCCTCACAGTCATGTGATCAAAATTTGGATGCTTGGCCACCGGCATGTATTCACATCAGTTGCAGCATCCCTGGGTCAGTCGCTATTTGTGACCTTCCCAACTGGCTTCTAATAAGCAAAGCCAATGAGAAAAGCCAAATTTGTGTAACAACGGCCTTGGTTAGCAATGGAAATGAAAATTATGGTTCAAACTGTGGTCGTAAGTTGAGGGCTACCTATAATTCTATTCATTCATCCATCCAACCTAATATGACTGATACTGATAAACAGCAGATCCCCATGTTTTCAAACAGGTGTTTTCCCAGTCCTACATAGAGAGGTCTGGATTAAATGTGGGACTAAAAAAAATGAATTAAAGTTCAGCCACTGATCTATATGGTGCCTACTTGAAAAGCCATAATATTCAATTAAGAAATAAGATCTACCTATGATGGAAGAATAAAAATAAAATAAAAAGAATAAAAATCAGAACACCAAATACAAGCTGGGCGAAAATGATCTCGTAGACAACCCTCACTCTGTCAAGGTCCCAGGAGTACTTATCTCAAACTATCTAAGCCCCAGAGCTCACTGTAACAGCATTGCCAAAAAGGCATTAAGAGTTGTTAACCTTATTTTGCGAAGCTTCTTCTCCGGTAACATTGACTTGCTAACTAGGGTATACAAAACCTTTGCCAGACCAATTCTTGAATACAGCTTGTCTGCCTGGAACCCACTTAAAATGCTGTTTCATTTTAATGTATATTAAAATGCTGTTTCATTTTAATGTACATCAAACATTAACATGATTGAGCAGGTTCAGAGGTATTTCTCGAGAAGAGTTCTCCACTCCTCTACTCACAATAGTATTCCCTATGCCTCTAGGCTTGAAATTTTGGGTTTCGACAATCTGGAACAGTGGCCTGTGGTCCGATCTAAGCATAGTTCACAAAATTGTCTGCTATAACACCTTGCCCGTCAACGACTTCTTCAACTTCAATTACAATAATACATGGGCAAACAACCAATACAAACTCAAGGTAAATCATGTTGCAAACTCGATTGCAGAAAATATGACTTCAGCAACAGAGTGGTCAACACTCTGTTCTACCTGACTCCGTTGTTACAGCCTCAAACCCTCACAGCTTCCATCTCAAACTGTCTACCATGGACCTCGCCCCATTCCTAAGAGGTCCTTAAAGGGGGTGTGCATAAGCGCACCAGCATGCCTACCGTCCCTGTTGTACTGTCCCCATTTATCTATATTTACTTCCCTCATTTTTGTTTATGTTCATACTTATACTTGTTATTTTCTACATGTTTGACAAACAAATAAATAAAAATAAATAAAACAAATGGAAGAAGAGAAGCATAGATACGTACTTTCCAGCTGCATATACCTCTGCTGTGTCAAAGAGATTCACACCACTTTCATATGCAATGGTCATTAGATGTTCAGCCACCTTTGGGAAATAGAGACATTAAATTAATCTTAGAAATATAAAAACTCTCTGTCCCCAGTCTTGCAATTTTTTCAGGAATGACTCATTATAAAATAGTTTCAGAGCTTAATGCCAAATCTAGCTTAATTTTTAAATCATGGACGATGGACCGAATTTAGGATGCAGGAAAGTAGATAGCCACTATTTCTTACCAATACTCACATTTTTGAAACTGGGATCTTTGCTCACACCAATTCCAAGTAGTTAAGTACATTACTTTCCTAACTCAAGCTTGAAACTGCTTGCAATCATCTTCAACACTAAGGCTTTATGTGATATCCAGTGTATATTGCAATAAATAGTAATAGTTAACAATTAACTGTTTATCAAATCAGCTTTCTTATGATACACAGAACTTTTCAATCGTGAAAATGTATGCTACAATATGTTCATTAGCATGATAGAAATCATTAAAATCAATGTGAGTTGATTTAACCAACATACTGTAAATGGGTATAACATTATAACTTAAAGCACTATTGATATAAATTATAGGGGTCATCAGAAGTAGGAAACCAATGTGTTCTATTATGTGATAGTGATCGATCATGAATCTAAGAACAGTCATGGTTGAGAGTCAGGATTCCCTAATTCACATTTCATTCTCTTAATAGCTTTGATATCATGGCTTCAGAGATGTGTACAATGCACAGAACAGCTAATTTTAGATGGCCCGTGTCGGGATCAAAAAAAATGTACACTACATTTTATCTGGAAATGACCCAGCAATATTGGTCTAAGGTTGGGTATGACATGCAGGTTTCAAGAGCTGGGCAGCAGGAAAGCAGGCAAAACCACTGGAAAGGAAGACTCTGAAAAGATCAGGGACGAGTGAGACAGATAGTCTGTGCTTGAATTCAAGGATGGTAGTTAAGAGGAATAAGGGACGTGGTGGCTCAGTGGCTAAGATGTTGAGCTTGTCGATCAGAAAGGTCACCAGTTTGAATCCCTAGCACCGCGTAACGGAGTGAGCTCCTGTTACTTGTCCCAGCTTATGCCAACCTAGCAGTTCGAAAGCATGTAAAAATGTAAGTAGAAAAATAGGGACCACTTTGGTGGGAAGGTAACAGCATTCCATGTGCCTTCGGCATTTAGTCGTGCCAGACACATGACCACAGAGACTGACAGCACTGGCTCTTTGGCTTTGTAACGAAGATGAGCACTGCCCCCTAGAGCTGGAAACTACTAGCACAAACATGTGAGCTTACATTTACCTTAGTTAAGAGGAGATAATGGAAAGGCTGTATGTAGGCCATTAAGAAGACAAGGAGCAAGTGGAGAAATATACCAGTCTTGTCAACTAGCCATGTAAGATCCCTCTAGATTTTTATTTGACCAAAACCCAGATCAAACCTGCTCAGCCTTAAAGCATATTCTTGCTATGAGTTCCATGCTACTGTCTTTGGAGACCAAGTGTGCCAAATTTGAACTAGGCTGCTTTATTACCATAGATGAAATAGTATATATCCAATTAAGAGAAATGAGGTTTTTCTTATTATGATCATGCTTTGCCGTATCCTGTTTCGGTTTATTCAGACTTCCATGACATGGCTTTCAATTTTAATGCAAATATTAAAGTTATGTATTTATTTCTAGATTACACAAGTTTGGTTTTCTAGGTTGTCATTAAATGACACATCACTCACCTCATCTGAAACTTGACCTCCAAAAGTCACCCAAGTCCCTAGAGATAAAAGGAGATTTATTAACATTTAGGACATTATTTTCATAAATCAAAATATATGATAATTAAGAAATTGTTCTTTATAGGATCTCCTGATGTTTGATCTATTGAGGATCCATTATCTTATGAGAAAGTATTTCAATGATATTGAATTTTAACCATTGTACTAGCTGACCAGCTCCTGTTCCCTAAACAACTTCAACTAAAGTAGGGATTCCTTCCTTTCGAACAGAAGACGAATGAAAATGCCTTGGGATTATGTGGATGTTTCTATACCAGTAGCATGGATAGCTCCAGGATCAAAGCCAGATTTGATAAGCCTCATCTGTGTTTGGGAGCTGAGTTAATTTATTTCTAATTCTTCTTTGGTTTCTTATAAACAGCAGTAAATTTGGCCTTTTTCTCTGATGTGCTCCAATTTGGCCTTTTTCTCTGATGTGCTCCAATTTGGCCTCCACTGTAAATGGTTCTTTTCTCCTGAGGAGAACTCTTGTCACAATCTGGCTTATGAACTCAAACAAACTATTATTCTTCTCTTTTCTTCAATTCCCCAATTCATTCATGCAACTTAGAACAGATTTTTTCTCCTTTCCCAATCCACCTGCTTTGGCATCCAATCCCTGCTCACAGGACATGCTGATATGCCATCAATGCACCTTCACAACTTGCAAGAAGTTTGTAATGCAACAGCAGAAAGGTGGCCATGAAGCTTTTGGACATTTCAGTTATACAGTTTTTGCAGTTGATCTTCCCTTAAGCCAACTGTTTTCTAAGCAAACCACAAGAAAGGTGAACAGAAATAAAAATACTGAAAACATGTATCGCTATGTTTGTGCTTAAAAAAGCCATATTTCTTGTGTGTTATTCTAAAGTCAGTAATAATTCAGGAACTAGAATCTGATTATATGTGACATTCTTTGTATCTTTGCCATTAGATTCAAATTTGTATCATATTTCTCTTCATTCTACAATAGATAAATAAGGAATATAATCTATTTGTAACAAATTCCATGGAAAAATGGAATTCTACAAAAGCAAGCCATTTCCACAAAAGTGTTCATTTTTAAAATTAGTAAACAAGTAAAACGTCTATCTTTCTCAAAGTGAAAAGCTAGCACAAGAAAACCAAGCCACGTCATCAGAATGAACTAAATATATCCACGTGCTTAAAGTACAGTTCAATTTTTATATTGAATTTTTATACTTATAAACCAAGCATACGAATACAGCAAAATATCTAATACATTTACCATATAATTATAGCTTTGCTTAACATGGTTCTAAAGAACACATGTTTATGGTTTTTACAATTCAGGTTTGTGTAACCTGGAAGATGGCAACACATACACACATTACTTGTTCATGCCCACAGGTAAATTCTTCTGAATTGTCTTAGAGTGCTTTTTCAAAAGGCAATTGGACCTTCTTTGTTTTTCCTTGATGAAGTTTCACCTGTCATCCATTCTTCAGTACTGATGCTTCTTAGATGAGAAGCAAAACATCTTTAAGGGGAAACCAAAAATGTCCAGTCATTTTTTGAAAAAGCATCTTTGGGACAACTATGACCTGGATGACTGAGAATCTCCATAGACTTCTGAATTGTATTATTGCAAGAGGGGCTGACCAATACTTCGATTATTTCTTTCACAATAATTTCCCCTGTTCTAAGCAAAAATATATATATTTTTTAATATTCAGTATCTGCCATTGAGAGCAAAAAATAAAATAAAATCCCTTCCCTTGTTTAATATACAGCCATAACAAATTATTAGACCTTGCTGATCAGTAAAAACTGAAATAGCCTTTGTTTCTGTTCTCACTGGCAAGCTTTACAGATTGTGCTATGGAAAGCAGAGTGCTGAAGTGTGAAAAATTGAATTAAAACATCACCCTTTGCACATTGTTACCTAGTTACCATGTCACTTTGATTCAGTCACAGTTACAAGGCAATCTCAAAGATGCCAAATTCAGTGTATTCATGCTCTAATATATAAGTGTGTTAGGGCTTGAACTGAGGGAATCGTGAGAAAAAATTTATAAGGAACTATCTCTTGAGAGAACTGTAATGAGTAACCTAATATCATTTTCCTGGCCCAGAAGACTCAAAATGCTGCATTACCTTGGGTCGTGAACGCTCCTGTTCGCAAACAAATGAATGGAAACTAATCAAGGAGGGAAGCAACCTGGAATTAAGCAGAAACTTCCCAACAGTGAGGACAATTAACCAGTGGAACAGCTTTGCCCTCAGAAGTTGTGGGTGCTTCATCCGTGGGGGTTTTGAAGAAGAGACTGGACAGCCACCTGTCTGAAATGGTATAGGATTTCCTGCTTGAGGAGTGGGTTGGGCTAGAATACCTCCAAGGTCTCTCCAAGGTCCAACTCTATTCTGATTAATTGTTTTTTGTGCAATAGTATAGTATTATGTATCAACTAAAATTCTGAAAGATTTCTATCATGTCTGAAAACTTTTAATTTGAAGTGTTGTTTCAAAGCTTAACCACAAGGGGACAAAGTAATTATGATTCTGCTGTGTTTCCCAAAAGATTTGTTTTTGCATTTGAAATGAACATATGAATTTTTAACATTTATTTCTTCCAGTGACTGTGGCACCTCCAGATATATTGGGACTGTGTTTGAGAGAAATTTCAGACTATGGTCATACTGGTTACCTGAGGCTGGCTGAAGAAAAGAACACCAAAGATGGACAAATGGAAATGTTTGTCCGGTATTGGATATTCTCAGCTATAGTTAATTCTGACCCATATTCACATTCATTTATGGATACGTAAATTTCTATGGATTATTGTGCACAAAATCATTTGTGGAAACATTGCATTCAATTTATGCTAATATACACTTTTTTTTTGCAAATTCATTTCCCTAATAGTTTTCCAAAACATTCTTATGCATATTTTGATGTGTAAAATTTATTGCAGAATGTAAAAAGTACAAAACCTGAAGCTAATTACATTCTAACAGACATACAAATTCAGCAAACAAAAAAGCATGGCACATCAGGGTGAATTAAAGAAATTCTGTGCTATTCTCCAGAAGAAAATGAAAAAACTGGAGAGGTGTAGGGTGATTGACAGAGCAAATGTAAAAAAATTATTATAACACAGGAATGAAGTAATGCTAATAATGGCAGTTAAAATAAGCACAATGCATATTTTTCCAGCTCTAAAATATGCTTTCACAAATTCTTTAATTCTCTATGAAAGCTCTTACAATTCTTCTCTAAAGACAACTTTTTTCAATCATTTTCATTATGTTTATTTCTATAATAACATATTAGCAAAGGAAAGAGATAAATCTTAAACCAATTCAAAAGCAATTTAAGAAAAATGGTTATGAACAAGACTTTAAAGTATTTAAGTATGCTTTTCTCCATAAGTTAGAACATGAAAATCCAGAGCATAAAAATTATTGCTTCAACTAACTATTATAAAGGGACTCTCAAGACAAAATCAATCAAGAATGCAGTATTTTTGAAACAATATCAAAGGTGATTCTGAAACAATATTACAGCCACAATGAATAACTTGCTTCAAAGTCATTATCACTGTATACAAATGGATACCTGGGAGATTTAATTTAACTTACTTGATTTTACCATCACCAACTCCAAATGACTCAGGCAGTTTTTGGGGTCTATCTTTATGATAGGCTGGCCTTAATTTGTAATGGCATAAATGAAACTTAATATTTATAGCTTGGGAATTGTAAACTAAAGATATACTGTATAATACAATAAAATCCTGGGGAGACAGCAACCTCAGGGACACATAGCTTAATGAGTTGTACATTGTAATTAAAATTATGTTTTGGGTCATTATGTGCATTGTTTTTAATGTCAGCCATGCAAAATGTTCTAGCCTCAGATTTCAGCAGATGCTTATCTGCACTCTGCACAGATGAATGTATGATGCAAATGTTTATTATAAAATATAACATATCACACACAGAAATGGGCTGCTGGGGTTCACAGGGGTTCTGGAGAACCCCTAGCTAAGATTCTGTGTAGTTCAGAGAACCCCCAAATCCACTCCTGGCTGGCCCCTCCCACCCCACTCCTCCCCTCCCAGGAGTCCTCACTTGGCCTGTTTTTGGATGCAGGTAAGTGCAGCGTGTGTGCGGAGGCTCGCGGAGGGCAAAAAACAGGCCTCCTGGAAGTTCAGGAAGGCTGGAAATGGGCCCATTCCTGGCTTCCAGAGAGCCTCTGGAGCCCAGGGAGGCCATTTTCGGCCCCCTGAGGCTCAAGGAAAGCCTCTGGAGTCCGGAAAAGGCAAAAAGCACCCTCCACCTGCCGTGGTGCAGGAGACTGACTAGGACTGACCCAGCAAATGGGCATAGAACCTTTTGCTAAATTTTTTGAAGCCCAGCTGATTACACACACACATTGTTTAATAATTGTAACCTGCTAGTAAAATGTCACCAAAATTGTAGGATTAGGTCACCTCACAAGGCATAATATTCAATTGTTTTGGAATTGTAAGCCACCCAGAGTCATTTCTTGAGACGTGTGGCTATAGAAATTGAATAGATAAATAAATAGGTCTCCCTTCTAGACTCTTCTATTTTCTGAGACTAAGAAATCCTGCCCCATGAGATCTCCAAAAATGGTACAATGCAGACTGGAAAGGAATAGACAAGATGAAATTTGAATTGGATCCCATCCAGTTCCATTTCACGCCTCTGATCCAGAGGAATCTTGAAGCAATTAAGATGGATGGATGGATGGATGGATGGATGGATGGATGGATGGATGGATGGATGGATAATTGAAATGGTTGGTTGATGGCAGAGCTTCGGGTATGGGAATTATTCCTTCACTGAATTGCTATTTCCCACTAAGACTGCACTGTAATATGTCTTTAAGAAATCTTCTTCCTTACAGATTTGTTAATCTGGATCACAATGACTACATATAAATAATTTTCTAACAAAATATACATTTTAAAATACATGTATTCCTGAAATACTCATGTTATAGGCCTAAAATAAAAATCATGCATTTTTTGTAAATTGCAAAATCCAAATTAATGAGGAATAAATTTAAATGTATAAATGTATTCAAGGATTCAGGGATCAGATTAGGTTATTCTGACACATTCAATTCTCAAACATCCTTACTGTTATAAATCTAATTGCAGGAGTTCAGCAGTGTCCCAAAGGTGCTTTTTTCAAGAGGCAACTGGATTTTCTTTGGTCTTCCTTGAACATGTTTAGCTTCTTATTCAAGAAGCTTCTTTAGTTTTGACTGAATAGTGGAGAATGGAAGGATTTATATTCCTTTCAGTCATTTGGTCATTAGTACTCTCTCTGAGAATCATTGGGGCACTTGTGGCCTCCAAGTGGCCTCAACGACTCTTAGAAAGAGTGCAAGGAATACGAATTCTTCCGTTCTCTACCAGAAGAGCGGAACTGAACTGAAGAAGCAGCTTGGATGAAAAGCAAAACATCTTCAAGGAAAACAAAAAAAAGTCCAGTTGCCTCTTGAAGAAAGCACTTTTGGGATAACCATGACCTGGCTGACTGAGAATCTCCATAGACTTCAGCAGAAACCATAACACTGATTCAAAATGTTGGGTATGATGGCTGTACTATTAAAAAAAAAGACTGCACTTCATTCCCTCCCCATGTTCTGCATATTCTTATAGTCTAACTTCCCCAAGTGCGTGACTCAGAATCTGGGGGTGTGCAACAATGTACTGAGCTAGTTTGGAACCATTAATGGATTAAGCATTGCTTCCTTAGAGCAGCACATGTAGCAAGCAGTCCCCAAATATCAAATGTTTTGAAGCTTGCTGTTAAATATGTTGTTAATGAAATATTTTAGACTTTGATACCACTATAAACATTCAATACTTCCAACTGATTATCAGCTGAAAGGAATGAAAAAGCCAATTAAATTTCTTACTCAGAGCTGTCAGAGGAAGATCATATGTACATTTCTCCTTGGTGAGCCATTTTTGCAGTATTTCCAAAGGGATTCTTAGCATTCAAGACCATTCAGGCAAGAATTTATAATAACTTTGTGGCAAGTGGCCATTCATTTTATTTCCAGAGTTAGGATTATACAAACTAAATGCTATTTTAGGCTATGTGAATGAAATTAATTTTATAAAAACAAAACATTAAAAGATCAAGTAACATTACCTATCCAGGTGGAATTTTTGTTGAGGCAGAAAAAATTACAAATAATGATTTCCTATATCAGGGGTGTCAAACTCATGGCACCACATTGTCATCACATGATGTATCGCGACTTTTTCCCCTTTTGCTAAAATAGGGGAGGGCGTGGCTAGCCTATGATGCATCCGGCCTGCATGCTGCAAGCTTGAAACCCCTGTCCTATATAATGAACCACTGCCGATATCATGGTAATAGCTCAGTATCTCAAACATACTGAAAAAGACAACAAATTGCAAATAAATAAATTTACTAAGCTTTAATGATTATGCATAGAAGACCAAGATTCCCAATAAAACATCTCCAAAATCTTCAGCTAATAATTCTAGATTTTCAGAACTGACATACATCAGCTTCAGTCCTATTTTAAATATTTCCAGCAAAGACAAAACAATTAAGATTTGTTATCCAAATCCTTGTAAAACAGCTTTTACCAAACTAAATTTCTCCTCACATATTACACTTTAACTCTTAATGAAAGTCAATCAGTTTTAAGCAATATTGCTTTGGACAACTTCTGCCTTCATTTAATAACTAAGTAATAAAGAGAAAAGTTTCATTATACTGGTTGCACACCCTTTCTGCATGAATATTCAGAATTAAACAACAGGAATTATATTTAACACCAATGGGAATTCTTAACACCAAGATGGATATTGTTTTTAAAACCAGACTTCCCCATGCATTAGGAGACTTATATGTGTATATATTAATTAATATTTCAGTTTTAGAGCTTTTAGAAATAAACTGTACTCTAAGGGACATCTTTAGGAAGTCACATCATGCAGGAATTTTTCCTTAAGCAAAATTCAGGTAAAATGGCCCAAGATTTAAGTGGTAAGTACCTGAAGTTTCTATGTTAGGAATTAAGAATTTCTTCTGTAATTTATAAGTCAGCAATAATAATATATGTTCACAGTAAGAATAGTGACTACCACTTATTCTAAGTTGACTAACAGCTAGAAAGTCATTTACAAATACTTTATGAACAAACAAGTTCCAATAATAATTCAATGGACTGACTCACTCTGGTTGAAACTATGTGATAAATTTCCTCAACATAAATCTGATTTCAGGCTCTATAAAGCTTTGGGAACTGTCAGATTTGATTATTACATTTTGCTGTCATCTATGGATTCCACAGCACTGAAGTGCTTATGTCTCATAGCAACACAGTAAGATGCGCAAACTGTGCCAGATTCCTCATCACCAAAGAAGGTTTGAATAAACAGTTCCACATTTTAGAAGTAAGAGTTTCAAAGTGGTCTTTAATTCAAATGCAGTAAGTAAACATTACATATATATTTTTGATTAGAACTTGCATAGATCTTTATCTTGGAAGCTACTGTATGTAAAAGATGACAAATAATAAAAACGCTCTCAAGTGAAGCTCAAACTACTAGTGATAACATAAGACACATTTATGTAGTTTCCTCAGTAATTCTAAGAGACAAACAGTTATGAAATCATCAGAAGTCAAGCTTGAGTTGAAAGAGAAATTACTTCAACTTCCATGACATAATTCATCCCAGGGCGGGTTACAGTAAAAATGAGTATATAACAATAAAGTATGTTCAACTGAATATAAATGCGAAAGATTATACCGTGTTTCTCAACAATACGCCCCCCCCCCCAATAGGAAGACCCAGCATGTTTTCTAGGCATAAAATGAAATTCAGCCCCTCCCCCCCAAATTTAGGACTATTTTAAAACGTGCAAAATGGGGGGGAAGGTGGGGGAGGAACTTGCCATTAGGAGCACCCCGCAGGCAGTCACGCTTCGCCACCAGCCACTCTTAATGGCCGATCATGGCGGAGCACACAGGGCTCCCTACCCCCGTCAAGCACCTTTGCTGCAGACCCAGGTATGATGCTGGTTGCAGGCTGGGTCAGAGGGCGGGCAGCGGCAGCATGAATGTCGGCCTCAGCAGGGCACTTTAAATTGCGAGAACTTCAGCACCCGCCGCTGCTGCTTCCTCTGCTGCTGTTGCTTTCCCTTCCCATTCCTCCACTGGCAGCATTTCAGCCGCTTCAGGGGTGGGGAAGCTGCCAGCTCCTGCCAGCACTGGGGCTTCTCTCACCAGCGCTGTCTCCAACAACAGTGGCAGTGCCAGCGGAACCGTGGAAGCATTTCAGCTGCTTCTTGGGCAGGGAAGCCACCTCTGTAGCTTCCACAATTCCCACCGGCTCTGGCAAGAGAACAGCGGCAGCGCCGGTGGGAACCACGGAAGCTGCCATTAGGAGCAGCTGGTTGCGAGGCGTGGCTGCCCATGGGACACTCTAGGCAAGGGTGCACGGGGGGGGGGGAAATTAATTCACCCCCGAAAAGACGGCCTAGTTATTTTGGGGGGGCTCAAAAGAAAATAAGTCCCAGCCTTATTTTCTAAGAAACACATTATTAGCTGACAAAAGAGGGGATAGGCAAAGAAAACATCTGATTTTGCTCTGCTTCAACTCTTGTTTCTCACACTGGATCATCAATTCCTAACTATGAAGAATGCATGCATGCATTCATTCACATATCTATAGAGCTGCTCATCTCAAAATTGTGACTCCAGGATTCCAATCAATTTTACTATGTTATATCCATGCTTTCACACAAGGTAACAGGGTTGGCCACACTTGTGCTAGGTGCTTTCTGAGTTGGTTATTTCCTTGCAGATATTCATTACCCAACTAAGTAACTTCATAACTGATAGTGAGTATGGGGCTTGTCCTGTCAGTTTTGGTGGGGCTATGATTTTGGGGTGTGTGGTTTTCTTCTTGGTAGTTTTTTTGAGGGGGTATGATTTTCTGCTTGACTATTTGTCTGATATTAATCCCTGTATCTTGGTGCAGGCTGTTAAAAATGATGTATTCTGATCTTGTTTCCTGCTTAGTTTTTTATTGTCTTTTTTGAATGATGTGTAAATGTAGTTTATGTCTGTCTGTTGATGGCTGATTTATCTGAATCTTTTCAAGAATCTCCTAGGATTTTTGGCCTAGGATGCTCATGGTTTCCCAGTTAAAGGTATGGTTGAATCTGTCCACGTGTTATGAGATTGAAGCAGGGGTGGGATTCAAATTTCTTAACAACCAGTTCTGTAGGTGTGGCCTAATTTTTGGGTGTAGCTTGGTGGTCATGTGACTGTGTGGGCATGGCTTGCTGACTGGGCATGGCTTGGTGGTCATGTGACTGGGTGAGTGTGGCTTATATGTAAATATTATAAATATTTGTGTAAATATTGATTTTTTTATAAAAAAGAGCAACTTTTACCCAAAAGCAGGCAAAGCAGCCAGGCAGATTGAGTTGCTCAGAGAATCACAGATTCATTCAGAGATCTATGTTTCTGCAACTGACTAGCTTAGTCTGTCACATAAAATTTGCTTGCAAGCAAACTTAACAAACAAAACAACATTAACCCACAACACACCATGTATGTAAATATTGAATTTTTTATTAAAAAAGAGTAACTTTTACCCCAAAACAGGCAAAGCAGGCAGGCAGACTGAATTGCTCACAGAATCACAGATTCACTTAGAAATCTATCTATCTGCAATCGGCTACCTGAGTCTGCAATGAAAAGCTTCAGTCCTAAGGAAGCTTCAGCTCTGCTTTTAGATTAGCTAGAAAGCAAGAAATCCAAGGATTTCCTGCTTTCTAGCTAATCTAAATCTCCTGGAAGAGCAGAACAGCTGATGGTCAGAGAAAAAAAAAAGGAAAAATAGCAACTCACCAAACCAGGCAAGTTGGATGGCTTGCATGCCAGGTAAGGAGTGAGTGGGCGGGGAGGGGCGGGGCCAGCCAGTGGAGCAATTTGCCGATTCTCTGAACTGCGGACAATCATAGCACGTGTGTGTGCAGTGTTTGCAAGAAATCATCAGCTGTGCCGCCTGGACAGCTGACAAGTTCTGCGCGCGGTTGCGCAGGGTTTGAAAATCCTTTTGATTACTGCTTTTTCAACCCTGTGCCACGCAAAGCAGCTAAGGAGGGAAAAGCAGGGAATAAAGGACAGCCTAGGGCCCAGGCAGGCGGGCGGGCCAAACACCAAACCTGTTTGGTGTCAGCTGCTCTTTGCAGCTACAGGTTCTATAGAATTGGGCCGAACTGGTAGCATCCCACCTCTGGATTGAAGAGTTAAAATAAAATTTTTAGAATGTCTAGTTAAGTATAGTCAAGCCACACTGGAAATTGTGGTCCCAATCTATTTTGAAGGTATTGCACCAGGAAAGACTGGAATAGGCCATGAATGGTCTCTTAATCTGTCTTCCTCTCCAAATCATTTATGACTTGTTTTCTTACAAGTAAGTTTTGAATCTATAGGTAATATGATTACTTTTCAAATTATTCTTATTTTCATTTGTGATAAAGTACATCTATTTAGAATTTCTTAATATTATGATAATTAGGGGGCAAATCATATATTCAATGCATGATAATACTGCATGGCAAGTAGAAATAACCAGTTGAATCTGGAAATAAATGAAGATGATGGTTCAAAAAACAAACAAACAAGGATATATACCTCTTGGGAACATCTCCCTTAAGAGGCAATTTCTGTCTATAGAACAGTTTTGTAGAAGTGTGAATCTGACTTCGTGTCAGATGAATCATTCTGCATGCACCCAAATCAAATTAAATATTGAACATATAGTATATGTGTCTGACTTTTTGTTATCTATTCAGGCACTCCTTGAAATACATTTACCCATTCAATTTATTTTGCCTTTTTACTTGAAGAGTAAGGTAGTGCCTACCTTTCCCAAAATCAATGTACAGTAGGTGGCTCAGGAATAATGAAAATTATAGTCCAACCTATGGAGAAACCAGCAGGCTGTTTCTAAGCAATAAATAGTCAGACTGCCGGTCTTCCAACATAGGAAAATGGGTGAAATCTTTTCACTGGAGACTATAAAAGTATAATAAATAGTTAAAAACTGATCTTACTACTGTGACACCAAGAAACACAAACACAGTGAACATGTATATAGTATAATACTGTCACAAGTCTGTTCTGATTGTCTAACAGGGAAATACAACATGACTGTGATTCTGTACACAAATAATTGTCACAGTATTTTATTTAGTTACTTATCTGGCATTAACATCAACGTTATGCAAATTAAATCAGTACCTCCAACATATATACACACAGACACTCTGAAACATAACATACTCACCCAGTCCCAAACAAGAAACTCTTAATCCAGATTTCCCAAGGTTTCTAGAATTAAAATAAGAATATAATTAGCATCAAACAGCAAATCAATCCAGCAAAAACCTGTTACCTCAACTTGTTACCTACCATATTTCAATTATATGCAAACGATAGTCTGTGCTAATCATGTGTATCCAAATATAGAGCTGTTTGCCTTACCTATTCTGAAAAGTTTCCCAATGCACACATCCAGATGCACAAGCAACAGCAGATGAGGAGGATGGGGGCGGAGGGCAACACAATATATAGACTTATACCTCATTCTCTGAAAAGGTGGCTCACATTCATTCTGGCAAGAAAGTATCTTTCATATATTATTTACTTATGAAATATATTTGTTGCCTATTAACAGTTTTCTCTGAGCAACTTATAAGCAAATGAAAATACAATCAATACTTAATGTGAAGCTAAAGTATGGATTGTATTGGAGTCATGGTATGTTTGTTTGGAACCATGGTGGTACAGTGGTTAGAATGCAGTATTGCAGGCTAACTCATTGCTCACTGCCATGAGTTCGATTCCTTCAATCCTGACAAGCTCAAGGTTGACTCACCTTTGCATCCTTTCCAAGACTCGTAAAATGAGGACCCAGATTGTTGGGAGCAATATGCTGACTTTGTAAATCACTTAGAGAGGGCTGTAAAGCACTATAAAGTGGTATATAAGTCTAAATGCTATTGCTACTATTTAAACTGTACTAACAAATTGTATGAACCCTGTTAATGCAGTTTTAAATTATGATTAATGGTTTACTATCTACATGAATTATGTATTAATGGCAAGCTTAGTCAGCCTATATGACAGTTGAGGGGAACTGAAGCATCTGCCAGCAATTTGGATGGAAAGTAGGTAGGTTTTGGACAGTGGTGGGATTCAAATTTTTTTACTACCAGTTCTGTGGGTGTGGCTTGGTGGGCGTGGCAGGGGGAGGATACTGTAAAATCTCCAGTCAGAGGAGGTATTTGCCAGTTCTCTAAACTACTCAAAATTTTTGCTACCGGTTCTCCAGAACTGGTCACAACCAGCTGAATACCACGTCTGGTTTTGGGGGATTGTGGTTTTTGGGATGCTGTGATTTAGTTTGCTTTTAAAGAAAGGCTTTTCACTGAAACTAATCAGAAGGAATCAATTAGAGTTGCTCCAGGTTTTATTACTCTAAGATT